>NC_072417.2:36045000-37295000 GCF_028858775.2 Pan troglodytes
AATTTCTTCATTGCCAGAGATTTCTAAACCCCAAATTGGGAAAGAGGTTCTTGATTCCACTGGCGATTTCGACCTCTCCTGGGCACAGGGCAGATTTCTGGGACGCATCTGACTCCGTGATTGGGAAATGCTTTTGGCCTGCCTGACAACATGGTCTTGGGGTAAGAAGGCAAGAGGGTGGCTGGTGGGAGGGGGTGTGCCTGTGACAGCGACCTGGGCAGGGCATCCCTCTCATGCCTGGAAGAACTGTCCGGTCAATGTCGCAGGCCCGGCACACCTTCCCAATGAGCTGAAAGCTGCCCACAAGCTCCAGGGCTATATGTAGTCAGGGCTGACTGCCCCTCACAGGGAGGCAATGAGGAGGAGGCCGAGAACTGCCACCTGCACACACCAGCATCTGCAGCCCTGCCACCCCGGCGGAGACCCCAGTGCGCTGACCACAACTCTTCGTGGAAAGGATGCAAGCATCCTCTGGGGGCATTTTCTCTGGCCCTTGGCTGGACACGTGCTACCCGTCTGACAAATATCGACCATGCTGGGCACACGTGGCCTGGGCCGACACAGGACTGCAGAGGGCAGGCACCAGGGGCTGCCGCTGCCACTGGCCAGTCAAGTTAGTTTCACTTTCTGGTTTTTCCCCCTGGGTCACTTCTCACTCTGAAGGGAGAAAATGTTCTTTAGATGACAAGAGAGAAAATCTTTAGAAGTGTTCCTTGTCATTTTCTTTTTTTCTGAGGACACTGTTTTTCTCTGAAGACCGGGTAACAGGCTTTACTCCATGGGGCTGAGAACACGATACCCCAGAGCCTGGCGCTTTGGTACACTGAGCACTTTGAACTAAAGGAGAAAGCAAGTTCTCTCTGACCTTCTTCCACCCTTCTGTCTCTTGCCCCTCTTTCTCCCCAGCAGCCAGGCACAGAAACCAGAATTCCTCTTCCCCAAGGTGGGTCATAGGAAGTAGAACTCCTCTCCCCCAAAGCAAGACATAGTATCGACAAAGGTCACTCTCTCCCTTCTCAACCCTCGTCCCAAAGGGGTCCTGCCCCATACGCCCCAGACATGCTGCACAGTGAGGCCAAAAAGCAACTGAATAGACAGGCCTTGCTGGGTGGTCCCCTCTGTCTATTACATTAGGTCGTACCCTTTTTGTCCTATCACATTCCTAGATGGTTGTCCCTTCTTCCTCCAATCTAAGCATAAAAATAGTTTTCCCTGGTTCTCTGGGTCTTACTTCTGAAGGCTCTCATGTCATGTAAAACACTGATTAAATAAATTTGTCAAACTTTTCTCCTGTTAACCTGTCTTTGTTACAGAAATGTCAGCCGTGACCCTTACGGGGAGGAAAGGGATTGCACCTTTCTGCCCCTACAACCCCAGCTACACAACTTCAGTCCCTTGGGCTGCTTAGCTCTAATATGATTACACATCTAAATGCAATACATGGAGCAAAGTGGTATTATTTTTCTGGGAAAAACCAACATCATAAAAGGGTCTTTATTGAATCAAAGGGCTCATGAACTGTTCTCTTGCCTAATTATGGCTCCCAAGCGAACAAGGCTGGGTTTCCAGGCAGGACTCGGCACAATTCTCCAGCCCAAAGACCAATGGGCTATTTGTCACAACTTGTCTAATTACAACGAAATCTACCCCAAGGACGAAAGGGAGAATGCCAAGATAGGTTGGCAGCAGCCCCCTCCCCCCTCCGGCTCTGGAAGCAGGGAGCTGGTCCTCAGGCCTCTCTGTATGGCAAGGAGCTGCCCCCTGCTCCTTCCCCACCCCTTACACTCAAAGTCAGGATCCTGGACCCTGCCCCTTCCCGCGGTTTAGTTTAAGTGGTTTCCCAGCATCCCAGCACTGCCCCCGTAACCTCATCTCTATAGAGAAGGCCCATTGTCGAAATGTGGTATTTTGGCAGATGTTTGAACATTCAGAGATTTGGCCGAGGTTAGCGTGCACCCAGGCCTGAGCAAAGATAAACGCTTGCCATCACCAGACACAGAAGGAGGAGAGAGGGTGTATGCCTCGGGCCAGAGGAGGGTTCACCCTCCACACCAACCAGACCAACCAGCTGGAGCAAGCAGTCTAGTTGACTTTTCCCAGATACACAGTGGTCTGGCTGGGCAAGTTGAAGACTAACATTTTGCTTGTACTTCAGTATCTGTTTAATCGCCCTCGAAGTTTCAAAAGCAAAGGCACTTTTCAAGAGAGACAGGGTCTTCCTCTATTGCCCAGCCTGGAGTGCAGTGACCCAGTCAATCACAGCTCATTGTAACCTTGAACTCCTGGGCTCAAGCGATCTTCCCACCTCAGCCTCCTGAGTAGCTGAGACTACAGGCACACACCACCATGCCTGACTAATTTTTCCTTTTCCTTTTTCAGAGGCAGGGTCTTACTATGTTGCCCAGGCTGGAGTGCAGTGGTGTGACCATAGCTCACTGCAGCCTCAAACTCCTGGCTCAAGCAATCCTGTCTCGCCCCTGCCTCCAGAGTAGCTGAAACTACAGGTGTGAGCCACCACACCCAGCTAATTCATTTTTTATTTTTGTAGAGATGAGATTTTGTTATGTTGGCCAGGCTGGTCTGAACTCCTGGCCTCAGCTGATCCTCCCACTTCAGCCTCCTAATGTGTTGGGATTACAGTCGCGAGCCACTGAACCCAGCCTTTCTCTTTTTTAAGATATGGCCCCCTCCCCACCCTTCTCATGTTCTTAAGCCTACAAAAGCAAGCTTGACAAGAAGGAATTCAGCAGAAACTCATCCTGACTCTCCCACTAACCTCTCCCCTCAGATAGGCTTAAGTGGTGGCCGCATGAACCCGACCCCCGGAAAAGGCTGTGACTCCTGGCCCCCCACCTCCACCCTACGCCCCTCCCAAGTGGTAGACATGTCTCACTGAAGAGGCAGGACCCACACAAACTCACCCCCACACCCCACCAGCAAGGATTTGCTTTTCTTCCAGTGTTTTCTCCCCAGATACTAAGCCAGCAAGCAGGCACACCAGCCTCAGGTGGTCCTTCTTTGACCTCATTGTCCCATGGACCCTGGGATGAATATGGTGTCACCCGGGAAGAACTACCATGTACCACCCCCGACCATGCGCCTGGTGTTTCACACAGACATTCTTGTTCAGTCCTTATAATGCCCTGAGAAGTAGGCACGTATTATCACAGACAGGGAAATTGAGTCTTGGGAAGACGCCCCAGGCCCGACACAGCTAGTCTACAGGAAAGCCAGGTTTCTGATGCCAAAGCCCACGCCCTTTCCCTGTCTTAAGCAGAGAAGCATTTTCTGTTTTCAACCAGCCTGCTGGAAAGCCAGGTGCTACCAGCTAGTAAGCAGCAATACAACCGAATTCTTTTCAGGAGGGTGGGAGACATGGGCGAAAAAGAGGGTTTGTTTTACAATGGACAAGGAGGGGAAAGAGTTATTTCTTAAATATTTGCTTGGGAGACCAGAATTTAAGCCTCAGTCACCAAGAAGGAAAAGCCAGTGTTTTCACTTGAACCCCACATCCCCCAGGGCAGAAATCCAGTGAGAGGAAGCGAGTTTCATGAGAATGAACCACAAAGTCTTCATAGGCCGATCCAAATTTCCCAGCTGCAATCTCTGAATCCCTCCCCCAGCCCTCCCATCCTCCAAACCACAGCCCCAGGCTCCACCCCGTGCCTTCCTCAGCTCCTCCTCCTTAGGATCTTAGAAGAATGCCAAGGGGGGGTCTGGTGTATTCAGTGCAGTCACCCACTTGACAGAGAAGGGGGCTCTCAGGCTGCAGTGATGAGCTCAGAGGAAAATCAGGCAGCGGGACTTTCCGCATGGCACCTCCCTGCCCGGTTCTCCTGGGCAGCAAATGCAAGGGGTCTGGCTATGGGGTGATTTCAAAATTCCTCAGACCGTGCCAAAGGGAGGAGGGAGGAAGTACCCACAGTGGGTAAGATGTCACCTGCTTGGGTCCTGTAAGCCCTGCCCCCTGCCCAGAGCCAGTGAGGCCTGCTGAAGGCTCTTGGGTGCTGAAAAGATTATGGTCTATCCCTACCTCCAGTCCGAAATTCTCAAGAAAAACACCACTGAGCCATAAAAAAGTCTAAGTCCCAAGAAATTCTGATTTTCACCCCCAAAATGATTACTCTGCAGCATTTTTTGGAATATCACATTATTTTCTCCTACCCCGCACCCCCATTCCATTTTGTCCCCTGCTTGACTGGTCCCACTAGAGGATGTTTAGTTTGCCCACAGCATGAGTGAGGGAGCAAGCCTTGAGCAGCTGTGGCAATTCAAATGTCTTCCCTGGGACCTTTTCTGAAACGTGCTCAGTGTCAGGACCGGACGAGTCTTTGGGCCTTTAGGAGTGATGCACTGCTGAGCAGATGTACAAGGCGGCCACATCTGCTACCCAGGGTTCCTTTAAGGACTCGGTGCCAGCGAATCAGGCCCAGCCACCTCCTGTTCTACAGCCCCAGCTTGCTGGCTTCCGACCTGGGAGGCTGCACCTGGAAGCCTGGGGGTCCTGCTCCTATGGTACCGAGGCAAGCTGGGAGATTCTGGGAGCGTCTCTTCCCCTCTGAGTCTCGACTTCAACCATACAATGAGGACTTACAATACCATTAATCTGCTCTCAGAGCTGGGGCAAAAATCAGAGCAGGCAGCGAGGGACCGTGCCCATCTTACTAACGGATACCCCAGCCTCTGCCTGGCCCAGTCCCTGGCACATAGTTGTTAGACCACAGAAACTGAGAGGATTGAGACCCAGATAGGGGATGGGAATCCCAGACAGTATCCCCATCTGATGGTTACGATACCCCTGTTCCCAGTGGATTAAGTAACTTGCCCAAGGCCACATGCTCCCAAGCGATGGAGTTAGTCCTCGAACCTACCAGACCCACAAGCCCGAGTCTCAATCACTCTGCACCGGTCTCAACCAACATGTATATACACGCAGATTCAAAATAAGAGAGCTGGATTGTATGAAAGGAGAGAAGGTTAGCACTCCCCTTGACAAGGATGGAAGAGGCCCTTGGGCCTGACGACACGCATATAGTTAAGGTACTGCCACCTACATCGTGGCATCTAAACATCATTTTTTTAATTTAAAATAATAATTTAAGGCAGGGCGTGGTATTTCACACCTATAATCACAATACTTTGGGAGGCCAAGGTTGGGGGATCACTTGAGGCCAGGAGTTCAAGACCAGCCTGGCAACATGGTAAAACCCCATCTCTACTAAAAATACAAAAAATTAGCTGGGCATGGTGGTACACGCCTGTAATCCCACTGAGGCAGGAGAATCACTTGAACCCAAGAGGCAGAGGTTTCAGTGAGCAGAGACCATACCACTGCACTCCACCTGGATGACAGAGTGAGACTCTGTCTCAAAAAAAAAAAGAAAGAAAGAAAGAAAAAAGAAAAATAAACAGGCCGAGCACAGTGGCTCACACCTGTAATCCTAGCACTTTGGGAGGCTGAGGCAGGCAGATCATTTGAGGTCAGGAGTTCGAGACCGGCCTGGCCAACATGGTGAAACCCCCATCTCTATTAAAAATAACAAAAGTTAGCCGGCTGTGGTGGTAGGCGCCTGTAATCACAGCTACTCGGGAGGCTGAGGCAGAAGAATCGCTTGAACCTGGGAGGTGGAGACTGCAGTGAGCTGAGATCGTGCCACTGCACTCCAACATGGGCAATAGAGTGAGAATCTGTCCCAGAAAAAAAAAAGAAAGAAAAGAAAAAGAAATAAAATAATAATTTGAAAATCTTTATTAAAAAAAAAAGAGCCAGGGGACAAAGACTACCAGTCGGAGATCTACTGGTTTGTGCCAGACACCCTGACATACATCTTTCGTAAGCTTCGCCACACACTTACAAGGTAGGTATCATAACCCTCATCCCACAAGAGAAGAAACTGGGGCACAGAGAAGTCACTGGGCCAAAGCCATGCAGCTGGTGAGCCGCAGTTGGAACCCAAGCACATCTGGACGCAAAGTGCGCCTCCATGGCCTTCACACTGGGCTGCTTCAAGAAAAAAACCCTTCACGGAAACCAAAATGATCCCTTGCTTCTGAGACAACTCTCTTTCAGGGACTTATCACAGATTAGGAGTGCTGTTCTTTTGTGTGAAAAGAACTGAGACTGGCCAAATATTTACCAGCCCGCACAGAGGGCTGTAGACTGGCCTAGCAGCGGAATTAACTCCTCCTGCAGTATCAAGGGCCAAGCTGTTGCTAGACAAAGTGGAGGAGAGAATCCTCACCATTCAGACAGCTCAGCTTTGGGCAAAGAGGAACCAAAGGAAACCCAGGGAAGCAGCCAGGGGCTTGGCAGGGACGGCCACCAACAAAACCCTGGAGGGATTTCTTCTAAGGTTCAGAACTTCCAGAGTTGCTAGGAGTGCAGATGAGAGGACTGGCTTCTCCCAATACTTCCTTTGTCATTCCGATCCTGCTGGACAAAAACTGATCTTTAATCTTTCATAGGTTGGGATTTTTCTTTTTCAAAAAAAAAAAAAAAAAGCCAAAAAGGCAAGGTTAATTATTCACCGGCTGCAATTAACCTAAGAGTTGAGGGAATGCAAGTTTCTTCCCAGTAGGCAGGACAGGGAGTCCAGCTGGATTTTTAGGAGTCTTCCGTCAGTCTCCCTGCGGGTCTCGCTAAAACCCTCCCCCTCCTACCAGCTTTCTACCTTGCATTTAGCTGCTTCCTGAAGAAGGCTCCAGGGTAAATCAGTCTATGTTCAAGCTACTTCCCCTTGAAACCTTGAGGTACCCATCTTTGAAGGAGGGACTGGGGGTGGGGGTAGGAGCCAGGAAGGAGGCCTCTGCTCCGGGAAACTATGAATTCAAGAGAGAGCAAAATCAAAAAGCTCTCCACTACAACACAATTCCTCAATACAACGGCTTACACGGAAGCATAAATCAGTTGCAGGAGGCCAGGCTAGCCCAGCCTACTGCATAGCTGATTCAATCACATTTTGCAAAGGAAAAAAACCCAAGAAGGAAAAACCTAATCACTCACTTCCCCCAAAGAAACGAAGCACCAAGTCATTTCCTAAAAATCTCTAAAGCCCTGGCCAGACGCAGAAAGAATGGGGCACAGCCTGAGGGAAACTGCCGGGGGCACCACAGTGCTCCTCAGGCCTCATTCCCAGCCCTGTGAGTCCACCTTCCCCAGCCGGTCCCCTCCAGGGTGGGTGCAGGGCAGCCAGCCAGGCCTGCTTTTCGGCATCTCATTGCTCCAGTCCACTTCGGGGATGTTTTATGACCACGCAATATTCTGGAGATTTCCACTTCATTTACTTTTAGACACTGATCCCCAGGGCTGGGAGAGGCATTGGTTCAAAGGGAGAACTTTGTTTTCCCAAGCTGATTCAGCGCTCCAAAGAGCATTTTTCTTAATTAGGGGCGAGGTCTCCAGTTGAAGCTCCCATCAGTTCCACTCCTAGACAATTTTGTCTCCAAACTAAGAATTTGTCAAGATGTTCAGAAATCTACCCCATGGCCAAACTCTTTTCTCCCATAATTCTGACATCTGCATGTTCCACCGGCTAAGCCTCCAGGACAAAGCTAACATGGACAAAAGTCAGGCCAACTGCAGGACGGGGTATGTCCCTTCCTGGCCTCCCAGGCCCAAACCTGCCTCCGTGACCCCAAAACACACCTGACTGCCTACCACACACCTGACTCCCCTGTGTTGGCTCCCACATGCCCCCAAAACAGGGACAACAGTATGGGCAGGACGCCTGCAAAGGATTACTCTACACGTGGCCTGCAGAGGCAGGGAGCCTGTGGGAAAATGCCTCTTGAATGGGTTTTTACACGACCTGGCAAGGGGTGGGCCAACCTGGCCGTGATGGTTCCTCCCTCTCACCCTCCCTCCTCCCAGCTCCTAAAAACCTCTCCTGTTTTCCAAAGCCAAGTAAGACAGGGACCAGACGTTCCCTATTTTGTCAACCAGTTCTTCACACAGTTCAAGTCACCTCACTGCATGTCCCCAGATGTTTTTCCACGGCCAAGAGCCAAAAACACAACACAAACAAAAGGACAAATAACCAAAGTTCCAACACCAGGCAAACCCGAGGTTTCAGGGGTTGGTGGGTTTTTGTTTTCGGGGAGTAGAAGCAAACGCACTAGAGGAACAGATAAGAGACTTTAAAGGAGAGTTTAAGGAATTCCAGCAAAAAACTTGAAGAGGACTGGAGTGGGTCCACATTATGTTGCATCGGTCAGGGAACAAAAGACCGGCCATTGGGAACACATCCACAAAGATCCATCTTTAATGAAATGGTGTTTGGGAGAGGAACAGGGGCTTCCTGCGCCACCG
Organism: Pan troglodytes; assembly: GCF_028858775.2. NCBI lineage: Eukaryota > Metazoa > Chordata > Mammalia > Primates > Hominidae > Pan > Pan troglodytes. Next base: position 36,053,309 of record NC_072417.2, read on the forward strand.
GGCCAAACCTCCGCTTCCCACCTCCCCAGGGGCAATTCTAGAAGTCAGGCCCCGTTCTCCCCACCCCCAAGCTCAAGGTTGCCGCCCTGGAAAGCACAGCAGGGCAGGCCTCGGTAAGTGGCAGGGCTTGGCCCATGGGTAAGCCGGGTCCCGTCTGTCCACTCAACCCAGGTCGCCGGGGCGCGGTCCACGTCTGCCCAAAGGGTACGGACCCCAAGCAGTGACCGACTCACACTTCCGAGAGCGTCGCTATTTCTCCAGCGAAGTGCGGGGATTTCCCGAATCACCGCACGCAGCCGGGGCGAGCGCACCTCACCACTCCTTCTCCAGCGTGGACCTGAGAGGCAGCCCGGCCGGAGCGCACGCCAGCCCGGGAGGAAGCCGGCCTGGGGCGAGGACCGGGGAGAAGACGCTGGTCCCGGGGGCCGAGAACTGGGACTTTGTAGGCCAGTTGATCCGACACCCTCATCTCGCCCGCAAAGACCCAGCCCTCAGCTCCCATCCTCGGAGTTCGGGGTGCGTCCCCGACGGGCTTCCCGGGGCTGGGTCCGGCCGCCGGCTCTGTGCACCGCGCTCCGCTCCGCCGAAGCTCTGGGTGTCCCTCAGGCGGCGTCCCCCGGGAAAGTCCACCGCCCCGCCCGACCTCGGGTCGCGGGCTCCAAACCCAGCCCTCCAAGGGTTACACGACGCTCTGCGGCCTCCACGCCACCCCCGGGCCGCCTCGGCTCAGGCCGAGGGACAGCGCTGGGGAAGGGGGAGGTGCGGGGACCAAAGCCTCCCCACCGCAGCCCCACTCCCGAGTGGGGCGCAAGAGTTATGCGCCGACAAACTTCGCCACGCTCCCACGCCGCGCCTGCGAGGCCCAGCTCCGCTCTGCCTCGGTTACCTGCGCTCAGCTCGGCGGGCGAGGGGCGCGGGGCGCGGGGCGGGAGCCGTGGCCGACCTCTCGCAGCAGGCCGCACCCTCCCGCAAGGCCGAGTCCGCACCGCTGCCTGGGCACGGGGGCCATAGCCGCTAGCCGGGGCCCGCGCCCCGACGTTCCGGGAGCCCCTCGAGCTCCTGGCCGGGGGCCGTGGCCTCGCTCGACCTGCCCGGGACCTGGGGGCCGCCGCCGCCCCCTCCGCTAGGAGAGCGAGCCCGGCGAAGCCGGGAGAGGAGCGGGGCGGCGAGACCCCTCGAAAGTTGCGGGGGTCGGCTTGCTCGCCGCGGCCCGACCTGGCTCCACGTGCTGGTGACACATCAGGAAGGCTGCGCGCCCCGCGGCTCCCGGCGGGCGGACGCGGCCAGCGCCCGCCCGCACCGCCTCCCAGAGCCGAGCGGACGGCGCCCCGCCCCGGCCCGCCCTTCGCCCGCCCCTAGGCGGCACCGCCCCCGGCCGCGACGCCCGCTCCAGCCTGCGGCACCGGCGGGAGAGACCCTGACGGCGGTGGGGGGTGGCCCGGGTTCCCCGCCCTGCCCCGGGGATGGGGTCCCGACGCGGGCGGCCCTACTCGACAGTCTGGAGTGCCTTCCTCCCAGTCACGCAGTCCTTCCCGCCCCGGAGCCCAGTAATTTTCCCTTTTCCTCCTTTGACCCGTCCGAGCAGCTGCCAGCGCTTCCTCCCGCGGAGACCGGCGCGGGGAGCCCCCTGCCGGCCGCTCCGCTCCCGGGCCGCGCCCCCGCCCGGTGGAGCGCGCCTGCCGCCGGCCTCAACTTCCCCATCTAGAACCTGGAGCCGCCGGGCACTTCTGGCAGGGCTTTGGTGGCAAAGATTATAAATTAAAGTGCCAAGCATAGTACCGGGCAGCATACTTTCTTGAGATGTTAAAATTTCGTGCTTTCAACTCCCAGTTCCAGCGGCCTACAGACAACCTCTCTTCCTGGCTGTGCTGTTTGAAAAGCTGAGTTCCTTTAGGGAGACTGTGGAAAAGGAGTGGGACAGAAAAGCTTTGAGGCTGAGTAAGAGCTGTCCCAAGATTAGCGAGGGGTGGGAGGTCAGTGGAATCCCCTTGGTGGAGACCTGCTGCCCCACTGTCTCTCCGGAGACGCCAGGATGTGGGAGAGTAACTGCGTGTCTCCTCTGGGACCTGAACCAGGCCTCTACCAAGATCCCCAGCCTCAAGATGGCCAGGATTCCAGGCACCGTGGGTGATGGGGAAGCCCAAATAACCACTGAGGTTGAGTTTCCCAACCTCTTCAGGTCGAGATTTGGAGCCATTTAAAGAAAATAACGTGACATATCTGTTTGTGTCCCGACATAGATATTAGCTATGTTCCTGCCTTCTCTTTCCTGGCCTCACCAACCCAGATCATGCCTTTAAATCTCACTATGAGGCTGGGCACGGTGGCGCACACCTGTAATCCCAGCACTTTGGGAGGCCAAGGCAGGATTGCTTGAGCCCAGGAGTTTGAGACCAGCCTGGGAATATAGTGAGACTCTGTCTTTACAAAAAAAAAAAAAAAAATTAGCTGGGCGTGGTGGCACACACCTGAGGTGGGAGGATCGCTGAAGCCCAGGAGTTAGAGGCTACAGTGAATTATGATCGCACCACGGCACTCCAGCCTGCGTGACAGAGGGAGACCCTGTCTCTAAACTTCACTTTGGTAAGGGTTGAGTGGTATATCTGGTTTATCTGATCCCCACATCGGGATCCCTGGGTGGGACATGTCCAGGAGCTGGTGCTCCCAGGAGTGCGTAGCTGGGGGAGGGATGGCGGCCAAGCGCTGGCAGAGATGCCCAGTGCTGGGGCATGGACAGCGCTGGCCCCAGGCCTCTGTAATCGCCATTTTGTGGGAGCGCAGGATTAGAAGGGAAGAAAGAAGATGCCCTGACGTTGCTGGAGATGCAGCCGGGGCTGGAGGGGGTCTGGAGTTAGTGCTCTGCTTTCTCTTCCCCTTTTATTGCTCGCTCCAAATCTGACAAACCCTTAGGATCTCTGAGACTCAGGAGCCGGGAGGAGCCGGTGTCCTGGGGGGATGAAAGGGCAGGGTTGTAATGGGTTTACCCCGGTGCTGATCCCAGAGAAGCTCGAAGAAGATTAAGATTTGCTCCCTGGGCCTGAAATCTCCCTGCTACCCCCTGACCACATCAAAGGACACGGCCGTGGGGGGTGCCTAATCCCATCAATGGAATCAAAGCTGGACAAGAAAGGAAATTCTTCGATCTTGGGGCAGCAGCAGGATGCAGCTCACTACAGAAAGGCAGATCGAGGTCCTGGCCTTTTCCACTGGCGGGAACATCCCAAGAAAGATCCAGTCCACAGGCAGATAGGGCCTGCCCTTTTCTTCCTGAGGTGGCCACTGCGGGAAGGTCAACCACAAGAACTTGGGATACCCAGCAGCAGGACTGGGCCTGCCTCCAGGGGCAGAGAAGGACCCCGGGGGCAGGGGGTGGGGGCTCACCCAACATCCCAACATCATACAGCTTTTCTGGCTCCCAGCTTGACTTCTGGAAGGGGCTTTTGCATGTGACACTCCTTGCCACCAGCGTTTCCCAAAAGGTGGTGCTCATATGAGAGATGGTTTTAGATGGAAAAAAATGTAATATGTAGTACTAAATATAAATTTTCTGAATATTGCTGTTACAATGAGGCAAAAATGGTTAAAGTGAGCCAACTCAAAGACAAGAATTTAGTAAATAATGTTATAGGTAGTATTCTGATATGACAACAATAATGGCAGTGGTATGCAAATGCAAATTACTAAAGTTAGAAAAATAGACCAGGCGCAGTGGCTCAGGCTTGTAAGCCACAAGCACTTTGGGAGGCCAAGGCAGGCAGATTGCTTGAGCTCAGGAGTTCAAGACCAGTCTAGGCAACCTGACGAAACCATGTCTCTACAAAAACAAAAAAACAAAACAAAAATTAGCTAAGCGTGGTGCCGCGCACCTGTAGTCTCAGCTACTCGGGAGGCTGAGGTGGGAGGATCACTTGAGCTCAGGAGGTTGAGGCTGCAGTGAGCTGTGATCATACCACTGCACCCTAGCTTGAGCAACAGAGTGAGACCCTGTCTCAAAAATTAAAAAAAAAAGAAAAGAAAAGAAAGAAAAACACTCCTTTCAATCATCTTTAGAGAAATGTTGCCTTAGAACAGTAGCTTTCAAACTCAGTCATGCCCCATGATAGGAAATACCTGTGTGTGTACGTATGTATATATGTGTATGTATCTATGTACATGTGTAAAACAAATGTTTTATGAAACAATTCTTATGCACTCAAATATATATTCTGTGTTACCGTTCCATTTTTAGAATGCTGTTTACAAGCTGTTAAATTGGTTTCACTTAACAGGGTTACCTCCTGCTGTTTGAGAACTTCAAGAACATACCGTGATGATGATGATATTAACATCTCTCTGTTATTTTTATTTATTTATTTATTTATTTATTTGAGACAGAGCCTCACTGTGTTGCCCAGACTGGAGTGCATTGGCGTAATCTCGGCTCACTGCAACCTCCGCCTCCCAGGTTCCTGCCTCAGGCTCCCTAGTAGCTGGGATTACAGGCGCCCGCCACCATGCCCAGCTAATTTTTGTATTTTTGGTAGAGACGGGGTTTCACCATGTTAGTGAAACCTGACCTCGGGTGATCCTCCTGCCTCAGCCTCCCTAAGTGCTGGAATTACAGGTGTAAGCCACTGCACCCGGCCCAGAAAGAGTTCTGAGAGAAGTCATAGGCATCCTGGGGACCAGAGGGAGAAAAGGGCTGGTGATAACCTGAAGTACTTTGTAGGTGACTATGGAATTTGTGAGGGTGATTTTCTCAGCATATTCTGCTTAGATGGCAATGCACCTGGGTTTTGTTTCTCTCGGCCCAAATGATCTGGACCAAGGGAGAGCCCCAGAATCAGGGGAAAGGCAAGCAGGAAGGGAAATCTTTACTGCAGAAAAACTACTCTGGCATTACCAGACTTGTCACTGCTTATGGCCTGTTTCGATTCCTCACCTTCTCTGCAACCTTCTGAGAGTTATTTCCTGCCTCTGAAGTTCAGTTTCCTCATCAGCAAAATTGGGACGTGATTTTTTTTCTCTGTGATTTCTCCCAACTTGATTGTTCCATTACTGGAGGATGAGAAGTTGAGTTTTCTTTTTCTGACCTTCATTCATTCAGCCAACAAATGAAGAGCCTCATTTTATATACCAGGGGAAGAGAAGACAGGACGCTTGCCCTCAAGCAGCAGCAGAGGGGTAAATTCCCCAGAAAGGAATCCATTGTCTCCAGGTGTTGTCATATTTCAGCAATGCCATGGCTGTGCTTTCAGCTGAATTCAGTTTTCCTGGATGATGGGGTCTGGGGAGGAGGCAGGTGACCTGAGGCTCCCTACCCAGGCTGGCCTTCTGCACGTGATGCTGAGGATGGCTCCTGGGAAGTGAGGTCACACAATGATCCCTACTGGCCCCAGGTCCCAGCCCTCTTACTCAGTGTTCTTTGAAATGCTTTCAGTAGCCAAAGCACATGTCTGGAAAATATTAGAGCCCTTGATCCAGAAGTTAAGCCTTTGGCCTATGAGCTTTATCTTTGCCCTCACTCTCTGTGACTGAATTGATTCTTGTCTTTAAGTTCCCACTCTGTGTGTGATGGTCACTGTGCCATGTTACCCCTTCAAGAAAGGGTTTGTCCCAGCTGCTTGGAGTGCTGTCAACAGACTGTCTTCTGCCATCAGAGCCGCCTAGTCTAAGCTCTCTGGACAGCCCACATCCAGTAGTGGTGGGGGAGGGGGGCTCTCCCTCATTTCACACCTGCTTCCCACCCTTTCCCAGGTGGAATAAGCATTCTGCACATTAAGCTCTGTCTAGGGGTCTGCCTTCTGGGGAATCCAACCTTTGACAGTATATATCTGTGTCCCTCTCTTGCCCCTAAAGCCTTAATATTGTAATCAAGTATAGTGATTTTGGTCACCATCTGCTGTTCCTATCGATCAGGCATGAGTATTTGACAAGTGAGGTGCCAGTTTGGCCTACAGGCTGGCAAAGAGATAGACCATCTCCTGGGTGCATGTCAAGTTAATAATGAAGATGACTTTTCCTAGAAGATTTGAGCTCATGCTGTAGACAAGCATAATATCTGTGATAAAGGTAGAGCTTTCTGGGTGACCTAGAACAATCACTTTCCTTCTCTTTGCCTGTTTCTGCAGTGTGAAATGAGAGGGTTGGCTGGTTTCATTTCTATCAGTGTATTATTCCAAATTGGTAAATTTGTCCCCAAGTATGGGGTTAGACCTTTGGGGTTTGCTAATAAAACCATCTACAGGGAATGAGAATTTGTTTCTTAATTCAAAAATTGATTTTACCTGCAGGTTAGAGGGGCCACAGGGGAAAGAAAAGAACCCCTGCCTGCTTAGATGCAACCTAGATCATGATATTTGAGTGTCAAAGATGACAGAATGAGGGCAGAGATACCCAAGATCTGGTTGTGCTCTGGTGAGTTCGTATTCATCCTGCAGAGCCCAGCCACAATGTCACTCCTCAAGGAAGTCTTCCCTAGCCCTTCAGGTCAGGACCTTCCTTGTGCCAAGGCTCTGTCTCTGTTCCAGCTGCTGGAAACACAGACATGAGTGAGACACCATCCAAGTCCTAAGGGGCTTCCAAGTATGGTGCGAGACACACAGAGGGGTCCCAGACAAGAAACTGAGTGACTCCTTACCTGGGGGAATCAGAGGCTTCTCAGAGGAGGTAATACCAGAGTCGCCACAGGCAACCAACCTGACTCCGATCCAGCGTCTGGATCTAACTGCCAATTTGATTTGCAGGAAGTACTGAGGACTGAGGAGCTTACTGGGTTGCACCAAGAGTTTGCAGTAAGCAAGATCTAGACTGTGGGAAACCCTCCAGGTGCAGTGGCCCAGGGTCCTCAACAGACACACTGCCAGGAAATGAAAGGGAAGGAAGGGGTACCTCCTGATTGAAAAAAAAAGCTTCTATCCATTTTTTTAAATGAGCAAAGTTAAACTATAGTGTACAAAGATGTCGCGATGCTCAATTAGGTGATAAACTAAAATGCAAGGAAGTGATTAGAGGGTAAGGATACTTATGGCCCTGGGGAGGTTGTGATTAGTGGGGGACACATAAAAAGGGTTTCTGGGGTATCTGGCAAAATTCTCTAATTTGGATAGTGTTCCCCTTATAATTCATTAAGGCATTCACTTGATTTGTGTGGTTTTCAAATTTGTTTTATTGTATAGTAAAAGATTTAAAAACATATTTCTTGGGCTGGGCACGGTGGCTCACACCTGTAATCCCAGCACTTTGGGAGGCTGAGGCAGGCAGATCACGAGGTTAGGAGTTCAAGACCAGCCTGGCCAACATGGTGAAACCCTGTCTCTATTAAAAATACAAAAATTAGCCGGGCATGGTGGCAAGTGCCTGTAATCCCAGCTACTCGGGAGGCTGAGGGAGAAGAACTGCTTGAACCCAGGAGGCGGAGGTTGTAGTGAGCCAAGATCGCACCACTGCACTCCATCCTGGGTGACAAGTGTGAAACTCCGTCTCAAAAAACAAACAAACAAACAAAAAAAGCATATTTCTCCAGGCTGGTATTGGGCTAAAACTTACAGAATGAGGCATAATATATAGACTTGCCAAATTCTGGTCTATGTTTTTAAAAATATCCTGGAGGTTTTAGCTGCCCACAAATGACTGTGTCTGCCTGCGTGGCTCTCAAAATGCAGTACCAGAGGCCCTATGTTTTGCCCTGGACACTAAGGAGGAGCAAAAGGGAGGACTCTACCAGGGGTAACCAGCATGGGCGGAGCCTTTGCAGCTCCAGCGCTTCCCATCAGGGAGGACTGCTTATAACTCCCTGGATGGAGGAGCCCTGGTCACATCTCATCATGAGGTCGCAATGGTCAAGCCCCATTGCAGAAGGGGCTACTATGATGGGTGGGGTGGCCTGTGATCCCCTTGCTTCTGCAAGGTCCAGGCTCTGAGGTAGAAACCTAGAATTTCAGGACACAAGGCATTTAGGACATAGCTCTTTCAACTGTAGAATTTTACAACTAAGGAAGCTGAAGTCCAGGGAGTATCAGCGATTTAATGGAGGTCATGCAACAAACTCAACATATGTGTCCCTTTCTGCCCCTGCCTTCAATTCTGTCCTCATTCTTTAAGCCAATGACCTACCCCTGGCTCCACGGGGGTGCATGTAGATACCTGCTGGCCTTCAAGGTAATTACAAGATTTCTGTTCCCCAGGCTCACCCTGGTGCTTGTATCTGACTTGCCTTCACTTCTAGTTCCTCTCACAAAACTTGACCTGGAATCCATACTTGACCCCTGCCTCTGGTCCTTCACCTTTGGAAGCCCATGTTTCCCCAAAATCTTTACACTGACCTCTTCTGTACCTTGCACTTTTTTTTTGAGACAGTTTCTCATTGTCTCTCAGGCTGGAGTGCAGTGGCACCATCTCAGCTTACTGCAAACTCGACCCTCTGGGCTCAAGCAATTCTCCCACCTCAGCCTCCAGAGCAGTTGGGACTACAGGCATGTGCCACCATGCCCGCTAATTTTTTTCTATTTTAAATAGAGACAGGGTTTCGCCATGTTGGCCAGGCTGGTCTCAAACTCCTGACCTCAAGTGATCTGCCTGCCTCAGCCTCCCGAAGTGCTGGGATTACAGGCGTGAGCCACTGCGGCTGGCAGTTTTTGTATTTTTTGTAGAGATGGGATTTTGCTGTGTTGCCCAGGCTGGTCTCAAACACCTGACCTCAAGTGATCCATCCACCTTGGCCTCCCAAAGTGCTAGGATTACAGGCGTGAGCCACCGCACCCAGCCCCTTGCACTTCTCTTATATTGACTTCGGCTTGGCTTGTCCCTCTGCCCTCCGCTGGGGTGGAATTCTCTGCTCCAGCTCCTTCAGAAAACCCAATGTTTGGCCGGGCACGGTGGCTCATGCCTGTAATCCCAGCACTTTGGGAGGCCGAGGTGGGTGGATCACGAGGTTAGGAGATGGAGACCATCCTGGCTAACACGGTGAAACCCCGTCTCCACTAAAAAATACAAAAAAAGTTAGCCGGGCATGGTGGCGGGCGCCTGTAGTCCCAGCTACTCGGGAGGCTGAGGCAGGAGAATGGCGTGAACCCAGGAGGCGGAGCTTGCAGTGAGCCGAGATCGCGCCACTGCACTGCACTCCAGCCTGGGCCACAGAGCGAGACTCCGTCTCAAAAATAAAAAAATAAAAGGAAAACACAATGTTCAGTCTTGAAGCTCCTTCTCATCAGGAATTTGAAGGGACAGGATTCAAGGCAATATCCAGTAGAGCAGGACTTTTCACCTTCCTATTTCTATGCCTGAATATCTGGACTCTGTCTAGGCTGAGGCGCTTGTCAAAAAAGGCCTCAATTTGTATTTAATAACACTTTCATGATGACACTGACACCCTAGCTCGGCATTACCTTCAAAAGCCAAGAGCGTCTCTTCCATTTATTGGGATCTTAGAGAAAAGGTCAATATTTCTCTGCTGCCTGGGCCCTATACCTTCTCTTCTGATAACCTGAGACTCTTCTGACATTCAGTCCACCTAAAGCTCCTCATGGTCATCTGTGCAACAGGCCTCAGAGAAAGTAATGTGGTTTTTCAGGGCTACATTAACAGAAGTATGGGGTATAGAATGAGGGAGGTGAAGTTCCATTCATAAGACTCTGTCTGAAGTAGTATGTTCGGTAGGGAGTGTTACAATTGAAGAGGAGGACAGACAGAGGAGTGTATCAAAAAGAGGGTCCAGGAATGGGAGGAGGCGCTCAATGTCATGTTATTAATATGTTAAATCAGACTGTTTATCCTAGAGATGATGTGGGGAGTGTCATAACTGGCTGGGGGCAGATTCAAAGGATCAGTTCACCAGGACTGGGAAAGAAGCACCCACCAGTTGAACAATCTGGTTTGCTTTGTAGACAGGAAGACAGGCAGTGCGCATGGCCTGCATAATTCACCTTCCAAAGAACAATCCAGAAACCACCGTTCGGGAAACTCAGGCACCCTCTCTGGAAAGTTGCCCCACCATAACACTCGCAAATCGGGCGGGACCCGAGTCCCCGCGGGCCACCTGGACCTTAGTGTCACCATCGGCGAAGCAGTGAAGACGACTCCGGCTCTGCGAAATGCGGCTGGGGGAAACGAGACGCGGGGACCGGCGGCGAGGGCGCAGCGCGGCGCGGCGGGGGCCGAGCTCATCTGTAAGGTGGACCCTGGAGTCTCGAAGCCCAGGTGCACCGGCCCCCGCCGACCGCGGAGCCCGGGGCAGGAGACGAACTGGAGGGCGACTGAGCAGAATCCGAAAATGGAAAAAATGCCACGTAGAAGGGACGGCGTACGTGGAGAAAACCCGACTTCCCCACAGCCAAAGCCCTACCTCGGGTCTCAGGCACGGACGGGGTTCGAACCCGCGATCTTCGGTTTACGAGACCGACGCCTTACCACTTGGCCACCGCGCCTGACAGCCCAGGCACCGGTGGAATCTCTCAGTGGAGGGGAGGTGGTACCGGCTGGGAGCTGCGGCCTCGGCCCCGCCCCCGGTCCCGCCCCCGCAAGCCCCACCCGCAAGCCCGGGCCTGACTCTGCGAGCACCGCTCCCGCCCGGTCAGGGGCACGTCCCGCGCCCGCCGCCTGCGGGACCCGAACCGGCGTCTTGAGAAGCCCGGCCCTCCCTCCTCTCTCGCCCCGCGCCCGCCGCGAGCGACGCCCCGAGACCCAGCCCACGCCTAGAGCGGGCAGCGGCCTGGCGGTGGGGTCGAAAGCTACGGCACAGAGCCGTGCCTGAGTCGGAGAGAAGCCTCGGCGGAAGCGGAAGCGGAGATGGCCGCAGCGGAGCGGGCAGGGGCCGTGTGTGACCCTGGCCGGGTCATTTCCGTCGGGCCGGGCAGGGTCCGTGGGGGCTCGGGCGGGGTTGGTGGGGACCAGGGCGCAAGCCAAGAAGCGCGGCGCGGCCGGGGGCGGGGACTGGGACGGGGCCAGCGCTCCGAGGAAGACGCGGGGAGCCTGGGGCATGGGGCCAGGCTCGGGGCGCCGGGAGGTGACCTTCCCTCGCTGGCCCTGCACGAAGCACGACCTTCCTCGGGTTCAGCTCGCTCCCCTTGCAGCCCCTGGCAAGGAGGACTCTGAGCATCTGTGTAGCCTGGATGACCTTGCCCCGGAGGAGCCGAGGTGGGCACGCTAGGAGAGGCCCCCAGGGATGACATGGCGACCCGAATGGCAGAATCATGTGGTCTCTCATACCGCGGAACAGTAGGTCACGATGAAAAGGAACCATGCGGATTCAAAGGACTGATTGTCAGCGTAGGCAGAGCCCAGAAACACACGTGAAAATTTACTGGAAAAACAGAGAGGGAGCCTGGGACCGGGGATGGGGGACAAAGGGGACTTTAACTTAATTGGCATTGTTTTGTTTCTATTCTATGGAAGAGGCAGAGGTGGGAACATTAGGCAGAGTGCCTATTAGGATACTGTATACTTTTTTGGTAAATCTTTTATTTTCTTTAAATTAAATAAAGGGGGGAATTAGGTCCCTCTGTTCTTGTTTGGCCTGTGGCCACAGCATCTGTTCCAGGAGAGAGGTGAGTCTGCATGGGTTGGGGAAGAGAAGCCCTTATCTCAGGGCAGGGCTCATGCTCGCTGGGGACAGCCACCCTGCCACCACCACTGCCAAATTAAGCCTTATTTGTGTGCAGATTTTTTTTTTTTTTTTTTTTTTTTTTTTTTTTTCTGGAGACAGAGTCTTGCTCTGCCCAGGCTGGAGTGCAATGGCACGATCTCGGCTCACTCCAACCTCCACCTCCCGGATTCAAGCAATTCTCCTGCCTCAGCCTCCCAAGTAGCTGGGATTACAGGCACCTGCCACCACTCCCGGCTAATTTTTTGTATTTTTAGTAGAGATAGGGTTTCATCATGTTGACCAGGCTGATCTCAAACTCCTTACCTCAGGTGATTCACCCGCCTCAGCCTCCTAAAGTGCTGGGATTACAGGCATGAGCCACCGTGTCTGGCCTCCTCTTTATGCTTTTAAAAACTCTCTGGACTCGGCCAGGCGCGGTGGCTCACGCCTGTAATTCCAGCACTTTGGGAGGCCGAAGCAGGCGGATCTCTGGACTCAACTAATGATGCTGGAAAAACCGCATATCCACATGCAAAAGAATGAAGTTGGACCCTAACCTAGCACCATATACAAAAATTACCTCAAAATGGATTCAGGACATAAACATAAGACCTGCAACTATAAAAATCCTGAAAGAAAACAGGGGGAAAGGTCTACAACATTAGATGGGGCAATGATTTTTTTGGATATGACCCCAAAAGCAAGAATAGACAAATAGGACCAAGTCAGACTTTATAAAAACTGCACAGCAAAGGAAACAACAGAATGAAAGGCAATCTGTGGAATGGGAGAAAATATTGCAAATCAGATATCTAATAAGGAATTGTTATCCAAAATAAAATTTAGACTCCTACCACTCGACAACAACAAACAACTCACTTAAAAATGGGCAAAAGGCTGGGTATGGTTGCTCATGCTTGTAATCCCAGGCTTCCCTTGGGAGGCCAAGGTGGGAGGATCACTTGAGGCCAATAGTTAGAAACTAGCCTGGGCGATATTGTGAGACCTCATCTCTACAAAAAATAAACTAAAACAAGGCAGGCATGATAGCACCTATAGTCCTAGTTACTTGGTAGGCTGAGGCAGGAGGATCACTTGAGCTCAGGAGTTCAAGGTTGCAGTGAGCTATGATTGTGCTACTGTACCCTAGCCTGGACAACACAGCACAAGAAAAAATAAAGTGGATCTTTTCATCAGTTATAACAAGTGCACAACTCTTGTTCAGGGGAAGCTGTGCAGTTGGGAGGGCAGAGAGTATGTGGGAACTCTCTGTACTTTGTGCTCAGTTTTGCGTGAATCTAAAACTGCTCTGAAAAATTAAGTCTGTGAAAAGGAAGAAATGAACTACCAAGTCATGAAAAAACACAGAAGAACCTTCAATGTATATTACTAAGTGAAAATGCATACTACTGCTATGGTTTGAATGTGTCCCCTAAAGTTCATGTGTTAGAAACTTGATCCCCAATGTGGTGGTCTTGGAGATGGGACCTAGTGGGAAGTGTTTGGGTCATGGGGCCACTACCCTCATAAATGCATTAATGCCATTCTCAAAGGAGTGGGTTCATTATAGAGCAAGTAGTTTTCTTATAAAAGAAGTTTGCCTTCCCACCCTCTCTTTGCCCGGCCTCTGTGGGTTGATGAAGCAAGAAGGTCCTCACCAAATGCCAGCTCCTCGATCTTGGGCTTCCCAGCCTTCAGTCCCATGAGCCAATAAATTTCTGTGCATTATAAATTACCTAGTCTATGGTATTCTGTCTTAGCAGCACAAAACAGACTGAGACAAGCTAAACTGAAAAGGCTACATACTGTATTGTATGACATTCTAAAAAAGGCAAAACTGTGGAGACAGTAAAAATATCAATGGTTGCCAGGGGTTGAGGGGTGGGAAGGATGAGTAGATAGGGCACAGAGAGTTTTTAGGGCAGCAAAACTATTCTGCATGATATAATGGTGGATACATATCATTATATATTTGTCAAAACCCATAGAGGGGTTCTGGGCTGGGAAAAATAAAGAAAAAAAAATCCCATAGAACGTTCAACACCAAGAGTGAACCCTGGTGTAAACTATGTACTTTGGATGATGATGTGTCAATGCAGGGTCATCAGTTGTAACAGATGTACCACTCTAGTGGAGGATGTTGATGGCAGGGGAGACTAGGGAGATACGGGGGCCATGGATATATAGGGAACTCTGCTTTCTGCTTAGTTTTGCTGTGAACCTAAAACTGCTCTTTAAAAGTCTGTTTTACAAGGCCGGTTGCAGTGGCTCATGCCTGTAATCCTGGCAATTTGGGAGGCCAAGGCGGGTGGGTCACCCAAGTTCAGGAGTTCGAGACCAGCCTAGGCAACATGGTGAAACTCCATCTCTACTACAATACAAAAAATTAGCTGGATGTGGCGGCATGCACCTGTAATCCCAGCTACTCAGGAGGCTGAGACAGGAGAATTGCTTGAACCTGGGAGGCAGAGGTTGCAGTGAGCCGAGATCATGCCATTGCACCCTGGCCTGGACAACAGAGTGAGACTCCATCTCAAAAAAAAAAGTCTCTTTTACAAAAACGGGGCTGGTCTCTGTGACTGACACGCATAAGGTCAGGAGTTCAAGACCAGCCTGACCAACATGGTGAAACCCTGTCTCTACTAAAACTACAAAAATTAGCCAGGTGTGGTGGTGTGCACCTGTAGTCCCAGCCACTTGGGAGGCTGAGACAGGAGAATTGCTTCAACCCAGGAGGCAGAGGTTGCAATGAGCCGAGATTGTGCCACTGCACTCCAGCCTGGGCAACAGAGCAAGACTCCATTTAAAAAATAAATAAATAAATAACAAGAAAAATAATTCTTGAATTCTTTCCTCTCTGACCCCCTGCTATGAATCATTATCAACCCTGGGCCACACTGTAGTTGCCCTTTGGTGGGGTCACTGTGGGTTCACCCAGGTCCACTTCTCAGCTGGGTAGGCCTAGGAGCTGGTTCTGGAACACAGAGCTCCAAGTGGGCAGGAATCAAGCCTTACTCACCTTCATACAGCGTGGTCATAAGAGCACCTAGTCATTTATTCCTTCAGCAAATCATTGAGCATCTACTGTGTGCCAAATACTGTTCTCAATGCTAGGGCTATAGCGGCGAACTAAGCAGCACAGATCTCTGCCCTTATGGGGCTTCCATTCTTAAATAAGCAAAACATACAGTCTATCAGTTGGTGAGAAGTACTAGGGAGAAAAATACAGCAGGGAAGGAGGCTAGGATGTTCTTCAGGAGGGGGACAGTTGCAGCTTTTTTTTTGAAATGGAGTCTTGCTCTGTCGCCAGGCTGGAGCAGAGTGCCGCTATCTCAATTCACTACAACCTCCACCTCCTGGGTTCAAGCGATTCTCCTGCCTCAGCCTCCCAAGTAGCTGGGATTACAGGCGCGCACCACCACGCCCAGGTAATTTTTGTATTTTTTTTTTTTTTAGTAGAGATGGGGTTTCACCATGTTGGCCAGGATGGTCTCGATCTCCTGACCTCATGATCTGCCCACCTTGGCCTCCCAAAGTGCTAGGATTACAGGCGTGAGCCACCGCGCCTGGCCAGGTTGCAGTTTTGTTGTTGTTGTTGTTTTTTCTTTTTTTCTTTTTTTGAGACAGAGTCTCGCTCTATCGCCCAGGCTGGAGTGCAGTGGCGCTATCTCAGCTCACTGCAAACTCCACCTCCCGGGTTCACGCCGTTCTCTTGCCTCAGCCTCGCGCCCAGCTAATTTTTTGTAGTTTTAGTAGAGACGGGGTTTCACTGTGTTAGCCAGGATGGTCTCGATCTCCTGACCTCATGATCCGCCCGCCTCGGCCTCCCAAAGTGCTGGGATTATAGGCATGAGCCACCGTGCCCGGCCCGGGTTGCAGTTTTAAATAGGTGGTTGCCTGGTGCGGTGCTCACATCTGTAATCCCAGCACTTTGGGAGTCCGAGGCGGGTGTATCACCTGAGGTCAGGGGTTCAAGACCAGCCTGGCGAACATGGTGAAACCCCATCTCTAGTAAAAATACAAAAAATTAGCTGGGCGTGATTGTGGGTTCCTGTAATTCCAGCTGCTCTGGAGGCTGAGGCAGGAGAATCGCTTGAACCTGGGAGGCGAAGGTTGCAGTGAGCTGAGATCACACCATTGCACTGCAGCCTGGGCAACAGAGCCAGACTCCGTCTCATAAATAAGTGGGATAGCTTAAATGCAGTCACAAATTCTTTGCAGCTTTTCCCACCTAGAGGTGGAGTCTCTTCCCCCACTTTTTGGTACAGGCTGGCCATGGGGCTTGCTTTGACTAAAACAATGTGGCAAAAGTGATGTTATGTAAGTTCTGAAGCTTAAGGCACCAAGAGAGGCAGCTTCTGCCTCCACTGTCTTAGGAAATTGCCCTGAGAATGCTGTGGAAGAAAGGCAGTCTAGCTACTGAAGGTTGAGAGGCCCCGAGGGTCATTCCAGCTAACAGCCAGCACCGTCTGCCAGACATGTCAGGTAGCCATCTGGGACCTTCCAGCTCAGCTGACTCCTCAGCTGGATGCAGCTGCAAGATTGAGCCCAGGCACACCCAGCAGAGGAACTGCCAGCCTACCACAGAATCAGGAAGATAATAAATCATTGTATGCCTTAGGATTTGAGGGTGGTTTGTTACATAGAAGCAATAGTTCATTGATACTGGAGGCCATATACAGCTTACACACCTTTCCATTCTAGGTTTGTGGGCTGCTGGTTATTTGTATGGAGTAGGCAAAAATTAGTGATGCAGGGTAACTTTGGCAGAGGCCATGTACAGTGTCCCTTCAGCCTCCATTTAGTCTGTTTCCTCATCTACAAAATGGGAGAGTTAGCCATTAGCTACAGCCCTGTGTTAATTATACATTGAGCAAGATTCATTATCCACTGCTAAAGTGAACAGCGGAATGAAATGCCAGCTTGACCCTTCTGCCTTTGGTACAGTAACAACTGACACTTTTCCCTTTGATCAAATTTCACAGCCACCACAAAAGGTCTAAATTAAGGTGCTGTTAATAGGAGGGGAAAGTCAATGCAACTTGAGACTTTTTGGAGAATATGTGGCAACTTATTTATTCATTTATTTCTTATTTATTTTTTGAGACTGATTCTCACTCTGTCGCCAGGCTGGAGTGCAGTGGCACCATCTCGGCTCACTGCAACCTCCGCCTCCCAGGTTTGAGCGATTCTCCTGCCTCAGCCTCCCGAAAAGCTGGGACTACAGGCGCCCACCACCATAGCCAGCTAATTTTTGTATTTTTCATAGAGATGGAGTTTCACCACGTTGGCCAGGCTGGTCTCAATCTCCTGACCTCGTGATCCGCCCGCCTCAGCCTCCCAAAGTGCTGGGATTACAGGCATGAGCCACCACGCCTGGCTTTATTCATTTATTTAGAGACAGGGTCTGGGCTCTGTCAACCAGGCTGGATTCCTTCTGGGATGGGGGATCTTCTGAGAGGAAGCCTGGTGGAGAGGAAACTGGAGGCCCTGGTGTTTCAGGTACCTACTGCTGTGTCTAATCAACTACCCCAACATTTAGATCTTAAAATAACAACTTTATTGTTTTCCATGGCTCTGTGGGTTGACCAGGCAGTTCTGCTTCATCTGGTGGTTGCTGGGGATTTGGGATGGCCTCACTCTCCTGCTAGTCTTGGCTGGGGCCTCAGTTCTCCACGTGGCTGTTTGAGATTCCTCACAGCTGGGTTTTCCAAGAAGGTGCATTTTAAGAGGAAGGACGCAGAAGCTGCTGATCTTCTTAAGGTTAGAGCTCAGAAGTCCCAGAATGGGCCGGGCGCAGTGGCTCTCACCTGTAATCCCAGCACTTTGGGAGGCTGAGGCAGGTGGATCACCTGAGGTCAGGAGTTTGAGACTAGCCTGGCCAACATGGAGAAACTCTGTCTCTATTAAAAACACAAAAAATTAGCCGGGCATGGTGGTGGATGCCTGTAATCCCAGCTACTCAGGAGGCTGAGGCAGGAGAATTGCCTGAACCCAGTGAGCCGAGATCACACCATTGCACTCCAGCCTGGACAAGAAGAGCAAAACTTCGTCTAAAAAAAAAAGTCCCAGAATGTCACTTCTGCCTGAAGTGATGCATTTTTGCATCTATTCATCAAAGCAGTCACAGAATTAGCCCAGATTCAAAGAGGTGAAGAATAAACTTCACCTCTCAGTGGAATAGTGGCCTGCACCCAGGGAGGGAATAAATCCATGGTACTTGTCTTTGGAGACTGTATCACACCTGTCATTCACTGGCTCCGTGACTTTGAGAGTAGACACAAATTGAACTCAGTCCTGGGGCTGGGTTCAATCTTTACAAAGATGTAAAGAGATACAAAGTGGGTCTCCTTTGTCTCTGCCCCACCTCAAAAAATGGTCTCATCTTGAGGGCTCACTAGTGGGAGCATTTGGAGCAGAACTCTCCCACGTTCCTTCCAGCCCTGATGGCCTTCAGAGCCCACGCTCATAGCCCCCCAACTGCAGAACCAAGGTCTGAGGGTCTGGCCCAGGCTCTGCCAGAGCTTGGCAAAGTCCATCTTTTGGTCAGGGGCTGCCTGCTGACCTGGGTAAGCTGGGAAAGCCAACCCTGAAACCATGGCCAAGTGGTGGCAGAGCTGGAAAAGGTATTTCTCCCTGGAGGGGCCAGCTGGGCTAGAAAGCAAGGGCCGAGAGTCCACAAGCTCCCGTGGGCTTGGTGCTGTCAAGCAGGCTGTAGGAAGTAGGCTCATAATTCAGCACCTCTGCACCCTCGGTTTGAGCCTTTCAGAAACTCTAGCTCCTTTTTAAACCCAAAGGCCACACCAGTATGGAGCCTAAGACAAAGCCTGATACCAAAGTCAGAGCTTGGGGTTTGAAGTGAGAGCCAGACCTGAACCAGGGGTGGCAGGAGAGTGAGGGGAACTTCCTGCAGCCCCAATCCCAGTCACCTCGTTAGTTCCAGGGAGGTCTGGCTTCAAGCTGGCTACAGAGGTCCTGGGCCCTGGAGCCCCCAACCGCTCCCAGTGGACTTGGTGCAGGGTTGACCCCCTCAGCCCACTGTAAGGCACAGTCCAGCCAGCCAGGCTGAGCCACAGTGGAGCTGCCACCCTTCTTGGTCCTCTCTTCTGCCCCACATGGCTGTGAGCAGAGCTGCAGGCCCTACCTCCTGGCTCTGCTCCAGTTGTGCTCATGTCACAACCCCTCGTTCCTGGAGAGGGGACCCAGGCTCCAGAGCTCAGCATGTGTCCTGCCTGTTCTGTCTGCCTTCCCAGCCTGCAGTGACCCCACCCCATCCGAGCTTGAATCCCAGGTGAATCCCTGCTGCCTGGGCTTGAATCCCAGGTGACATGTGGCCAGTGAGTTCACCTGTGGTGGCTCAGTTTCCTCATCTGTAATACTACCCACCTCGTAGGGAGTTGTGAGGGACAGATAACCCAGGACATGCAAAGCACTTGAACACTGCCTGGTCTAGAGTAAGCCCTAAACAAGTGCAAGCAATCTAATAACCACCTCATTGGTGCCTTCTGTGGGCCAAGCACTGGGTTAGCCTCAGGGATTTGGGAGGGGAGGGTGGTAGAGGGAGGAATTAGGCCAAATCCTCTTCCCCAGGGCTCGAGAGAGTGGAGAACCAGCTGGACTAACCAAAAGAGAGGAACTGGTCCCACCCTCTCAGAGCACCCCGGCTGCTGACCTGATGGGTCTCTGGACCCAGTGGTTAGTGGTGCTGCCGCCTGCTGCTCCCAAGGGACCTGGGCCTGGAGCCTGGTTCTAAGAATGAGGGGCTTTCCGCCCTGGGGAGTAGTTTGATCATTTTCTGGAGAAATGGCCTAGCTGACGTAGACCCTCCCAGCAAGGCTGTGAGAAGTCCGACTCCCTCACCCGAGCAACCACCCACCACCCTAACCCCAGTGTGACTGTATTTGGAGATGAGGCTTTTGAGGAGGTAAATAAGGTTAAATGAGGTCATATGGATGAAGCCCTAATCCAACAGGTCTGGTGTCCTTCTAAGACAACAAAGAGACAGGAGAGAATGAGCTCTTTGTGAGCACACAGTGAGAAGGCAGCTGTCTGCAGGCCAAGGAGAGAGGCCTCACCAGAACTCAGCCCCACTGGCACCTCAAGATTGGACCTCCAGCCCCAAGAACTGCGAGAAAATAAGTGTCTGTGTAAGCCTCCCAGCCTGTTGTGTTCTGTCAGGTCAGTCCCAGCTAAGACACACCCCAGTCCAGGCTGCCCTCACCTCTCACCACCCAACTCTGAAACTGACCTGACCAGGCCACCCCCAGCTTAAAATGCTTTGGCGTAGTCCCCACAGTCCTGCTTACCATTGAGCTAGCTGGTTCGTAGTTCCTCCCCATGGCAAGGCCTCCGCACCTGCTGTTCCCTCTCCTGCTTCCACCCTGCCCTCCCATCTCCCTTACCTGGCCAGCCTCTCCTCCTCCAAGTCTCAGTTGAAGCCTCCTCAGGTGAGTCTAAGTGCCCTTTTTATACCCCATGATTCTCACCATTGGCTACACCTTGGAATCACCTGGGAGCTTTAAAAAACATCCCAGTGTCCAAGCCCCACTCCCCACCAATGGAATCAGAATTGCTGGGGTGGGATGGTTTTAAGAACCTCTCTTGTACATTCTAGAGGCTCCCTGTGCCACGAGCCCAGCACCTCCCCTGCACCCCGCATCTGTTAGGTGCTGGTAAAGCATCTGCTTAGTGAGTGAATGTGATAGATCCACCCTTGGCCCCCTAGACTCTACACCACCTGGCTAGGCTGCAGCCCTCCACTATCCCCCTCCCTAGTACCCTGAAAGGGCTGTTTCTCCAAGTCTCCTCCCCATGGCAGTTCCCTTAGATCCTACAGTCTGAGTTCCCTTAGATCCTAAAGAGCTCTGTTGAAAGGCTCCTTCCTTGAGAGAAGCCATACCTGATGCCTGAGTGGGCTCAATCCACTTGCCCCCAGCTCCTGAAGCCCCCCATATCTTCCTCTTGGTAGTGCTCATCACCCTGGAAATGAATTATGTCTCTCCCCTCCCCCAGGAGCGTGGGGACTTCACGGGGCAGAGGCCTTGCCTGTACCAATTCCCAGTGCCTGGAACACACAGTGGTGCTCGGTAGATGATGCTGGCGGGTTGAGTGATTTCTGTGCTCAGATATTTTCCACCCATTCATCTGCTTTGGCCTGGGCCCAGCCGATGACCCTAAAGGGCCCTCTAACTGAGGGCCTGGTGAGTCGATGGAATCCAACAATGAAACACCTTTAGCAGGTGCTGTGGCCTCAAGGGGGCACAGGGATGACATCATTTTTAATAGGACTGTAAGGAAATGTTCTGCAAAATGGGTGAATGGGGAACACACCTGTGCAGAGGAGAGGGTACAGCCTGTACACACAGCAGTGCTCGCTCCCACCTCTCTCCAGGATGGTAAACTGAGGCAATTCCAAGGACCTCCTTCAATAGGTGTTATGAGTTGAATTGTGTCCTCCCAAAAGATATGTTGAAGTCCTAAGCCCTGATACCTATGCAAGCTTACTTTGGAAACAGGGTCTTCGCAATGTAAAGACCCTATTTGTAATCAAGTAAAGATGAGGCTCGTTGGACTACTTATCTGAAACTCAAGTTTTACTGGGCATCCTGTATTCTTACTAGCCAAATCTGGCAGCTTAAGTTGGGAAGGAAAGAAGGAATATTAGGAGGAAGGAGGGAACTGGCCAGGTGCGGTGGCTCACGCCTATAATCCCAGCACTTTGGGAGTCCAAGGTGGGTGGATCACTTGAGCTCAAGAGTTCAAGACCAGCCTGGCCAACATGGTGAAACCCCGTCTCTACTAAAAATACAAAAAATAGCCAGGTGTGGTGTTGGGTGCCTGTAATCCCAGCTACTTGGGAGGCTGAGACAGGAGAATTGCTTGAACCCAGGAGGGGGAGGTTGCAGTGAGCCGAGATTGTGCGACTGCACTCCAGCCTGGGCAGTAGAGCAAGACTCCGTCTTTAAAAAAAAAAAAAAAAAGAGGAAAGAGGCAATAAAGATCCAAGAGGACACAGCACTCCCAGGATTTGGAGGTGACGTCTCCTGAGCCAGGAGGCTCAGTCCAGTCAGTGAGGAACTGTCTGCCCTCCCTGGAGGACTCGTGGCACCAGGGCCTGCACTGGGAGGTGGAGGGCCGGGGCCACCTGTGAAGCCACTTCCATGCCTGGAATCCTATAATAGAGGAAGGAGCAGACAGAAGGCAGAAATCCAGGGGTCTGGTTGACTCAACTGGGGACCACCTTGGTACTTGATGGTGTGGCAGAGACAAGCACTGGCAGGTCTGAAGCCAGTCCTGAATGGAGGCATTGGGCCATCACCCTGGGGAGCCACAGCGGCGGACATGGAGGGGGCATGGCACTGGGACCCCACTGGACCCCTAGGAAGACCTCAGTGGGAAAGAACATAGCCACACAAAGGACAAAGTTTCCAAACATCATAGCCCTGTGGCTGGAATGGTGGCGTTAAAGAGGCTTCTGGGATCCACGTCTTCTCCCCTAGGGACTGAAGTGTGACACCGCCCCACTCCACCCTGCCCCTGGGGGACAGCACCAGCCACCCTGGGAACCACAAACTTGGTGGGGGGCAGGGGGTTGCTCTTTTTAAGGGAGACCATCTGTCCCTGTGAGCCCTGGAACCAGGCCTCTTCTGCCCACCCTCCCCCAACCACAGAAACTCATGGTTCAGTCAGGCGAGAAGAGCAAACTGTTTATTTACACCTTGGTCTGTACAGTACAGCTCCCCGGGAGGAGCCTGCCACCAACAGCCTGTTCCTTTTGGGGCAGAAGCAGGTTGGAGGCAAAGAGCTCAGACCCTGGACAGCCTCAGGGCCTCACCCCCACTGTCCCCTCCCTGGGGCCCACAGGGCAGGTCCCACCCCAGCACTAAAGCTAAGCCTGTTTCCAGACAGAGCCTCCTGGGGCAAAAAAGTCAAGTTGAATCCCACAGAGTCAGAAGCCATCTAACAAACCCTTGGGCATGAGGCCACATGTGTAGTTCATTCCACGTAGGCCTCAGAAGACCCAGCCAAGAAAGTGGGAGGAGCTGGAAGGGAGCCCACAGCTGTGAGTCCTTGGCAATGCACCATCCGCTCCGTGACATCAGTTGGTATTTAATGGCACTCTGGTCTGTGCACCTCAGCAGACAAGGAAGGGCTGGGCAGGTGTTCACAGCAGGCAGGGGCAGCAGCTAGCGCCTCTTCCTTCTGCCCAAGTGGGGCCCGCAGCTGTTCTAGACACCAGATGTGGTGGCCTCAAGGCAGGCCTGTGGCCGTGCACCAGGAACCATGGACAGGGCTTCCTCTGGGGGAAGAGACAGTGCACGGAGCGGCTGCAGTCCCATGATATCCCTGCTGGGGCCAATGCCCCAGGTTAAAGAGTGATGCTTTGCCCGACATCACTAACAATGCAGGGAAAGCTCTGTGGGAGAAGCTGCTTTACGCAAAGTTGCCCTTTTCTGGAATGCAAGGTTCCTAAATTAGCTGCAGGCTGGAGGAGGGACTAAGTGGGTCCTAGCCCCCCATGCTTAAGACAATAATGAAAGATTCTGTACAAAGTTACCAAGTCTACAGGCTGAGCGAGCCAAGGGTAAGTGGGGCCTGATCCTTGTGGATGAATGTGCCCGGGAGAGCTGGCCTCACCTGGGGGAGGCACGTTGAAAAAGTACACATTTACAGGGCTCGGGAAAGGCCAGGGAGATGAGACGATGTAGAAAAGGAGGCAGTGGGCAATGTGGAAAATCCTGTACAGTGGCGATGGGGAAGAAAAGGCACAAGGACAAAGACCCCAAACCATGCAGATGAAAACAGCCTGTGCAGCACAGCAAAGCGGATGGGCCCCAGCAGGAGGCAGGGTCACCCTCGGGACAACAGCACTTGGATCCTGCAGGAGACATGGCCTGGATGCCATCCCCAGCTGGTAGCTCCGGGGCAGACATCTCTACCTTACAGATGGGGAAAGGAGCAACCTACGAGGTCGGGGCAGGGAGGTCATATGGGAAACCTCGCCTGGTGAGCATGGTGACATTATACTTCCCCAGGGTCTACACTTTTAGAAACAAATCTTTCTAGAAGGCAGCCTATTTTCTCTGGTGGGTAGCAGAGAATATGGCAGAAGGGCCTCAGAGTTGTCCTGCCATGCAGGTAGGGCAGGCTCCTGGTTCCAGCCTCTCCCGCTTCCTGCTGGCTGCCCCATTCATGTGTGCACCCAGGGCAGGAAGTGAGGACCTGGCAGGTCCCTAGGATCAGCACTCAAAGTCATCCACTGACGGCATGGCCCTTCTAACTTGAGGCCCCTTGGTGCAGCAGACCTCAGTCTTCCTAGCCAGCAGCGTCACCCTAGAGGGGATTTCCTGGGTCCCAAAGGGAGGGCCAGAGTCTGGGAGAAAGGACTGTGGAGGATACCAGCACTGAGTCCTAAGTGGCCCCTTTCCTCAATCTAGAATCCACAGTAGCCCTTGAGAAAGAGTCGCTGTGGATCTGCTGGGCAACCAAAGTCATTTTCTTGGCATGGTGACCACGCAAAACTTTCCTGGTATGATCACATCGAAAGTTAGTTTTTGTTTTTTTAAAAAAATAAAGACAAGAGTTTCACCATGTTGTCCAGGCTGGTCTCGAACTCCTGAGCTCAGGCAATCCACCTGCCTTGGCCTCCCAAAGTGCTGGGATTACAGGTGTGAGCCACCGTGCCCGGCCTAGAGTTAGTTTTTAAGTTTAAATTTGCTAATGCATTAAACCCCACCACACACACAGGACACAGAGGGCTTCATTTCTCCCAGTTTCACCTGGCCCTGCTGGCCCCTGGAGGCTTCTGCTGGCTAAGTCCCTCATTGGAACCAAGAACCCGCGCTTCTGTCCCCACCCCCCCACCCCCAACTCCCCTGAACACCAGCACCAGTGGACTAGCACCTGGAGTGTCCGGTGTGTGAGTAGGATGCTGGTTTGGCTAACAGGGAACGAGCTGGGACTCCCTTTATCAACCCAGTCAGGAAACAGACCAGAAGCAAAACCCACAAAGACAGTATGTCCTCCTGCTCAGCTATGCAAATAGGTGGCAGCTGTTTCTGCGGCTACTTTCAGGGGGACAGCCCCACCTGTCAGTTCCCTGCTGACTCTGTTCTACCTGCTCTTTGAGATGAGCCTGTAGCCAGTATATCCCAACACATGCCACCCACCGATTCCAGGGGCACCAGGCCAAGGTCCTGCCCACCCACTCTGGTCTGCTAACCTCCAGGCTGGTGAGAACAGCTGGATCCACCAGCTCCTGAAGGCATCTGGCCTCCCATCCTGCAGGCCAGGACCATTCAACAACAGGAAAAGGAACCCTCCCAGCAAGAGAGCTCACTGTCATTCAGCCACGGGCTTGACAAGCCCAACAGCCACTTTGACCAGTTTCCTCTACCTCTGGCCAACGACCTTGCAGGACAGGGCAGTCTCAACCTCGGACTGCATATCATCACCTGGGGAGGTCTTTACACATCTCGATGCCTGGACCACACCCCACACCAATTCAATCCGAACCTCTGGGGGTTCAGCCCAGACAGCAGAAGCTTACAAATCTCCCCAGGTGATTCCAATGCACAGCCAAAGCTGAGCCCACTGTTTTAGGCCCTCGTGCAGGTTTTTGAGCTTTTTTTTTTTTTTTTTTTTTTTTTTTAACTTTTGGTAGAGACAAGGTATCACTATGTTGCCCAGGCTGGTTTAGGACTCCTGAGCTCAAGTGATCCGCCTGCCATTGCCTGCCAAGTGCTAGGATTACAGGCGTGAGCCACCATGCCTGGCCTGTTCATGTTTTAATAGGTCAGAAATAAAGTCATGAAAAGGAATTTCTCTGTGACAGTTCGCAAAGAATTCTACCAATTTAAAATAAAATAATCTAGGATTAACTCTGGCCAATTCAAAGTTAAAAGAAAAAAACATTTTTACTAGAAGTTTCTTAAAGCCTCTCACCGCACAGGGACTAGCTGAACCAGAAGGTACTTCATTTTCTAATAGATAATGTACACAAAGCTCACTCCTGGTTCAGTTCATTTTGCGTGGCTTCCAACTGAACGCAAGGGCAGCTCAGGGCCATGTAAAATCTGAGTCTACTACAGAAACCCTCGCCCCACCCCCAAAACACCTCTAAATTTCAGATAAGTTACTGCTAATCCCTACTCGGTAGGGTTGCCAGGTTTAGCAAAAACAATAAAAACAAACAAACAAAAAACCCAAGTAGGACACGCAATTAAATTGGAATTACCTGAGCAGCTCTTTAAAAAATCCCATGCCTGGGCTACACCCACAACAATCAAACCAGAACGTCTGAGGATTCAGTCTAATCATCAGAATTTTTAAAATCTCCCCATTTCAAATATGTCCTGGCCAGGCATGGTGGCTCATGCCTGTAATCCCAGTGCTTTGGCAGGCTGAGGTGGGAGGACCACTTGAGGTCAGCAGCTCGAGTGAGGCAACACAGTGAGACCCTGTCTCTACAAAAAATAAGAAAAATTAGCTGGGCGTGGTGGTGCATGCCTGTAGTCCCAGCTACTCAGGCAGCTAAGGCGGGAGGATCGCTTGAGCCTGGGAGTTCAAGGTTGTGGTGAGCTATGATCATACCACTACACTCCAGCCTGGGCAACAGAGCAAGATCCTATCTCTAAAAATAACATCTGTCCCATGTATTAGATAGAACATATTTATTCTAAAGTTATTTTCTATCTGAAATTCAAACTTAACTGGGCATCCTGTCTACTACCTCGCAGCCCCACTACTGAGGGGTAAGGGCAGAAACAAAGATCAAGCTCCTACCACCTAGGCTCTGGGACCTGCCACCAAGGGGTCTGGGATCTGCCAGGGGCTGTGGAGCTGGGACCCCTGGGGCATCTGCCCCCTCAAGCTAGCTTTTGAGCCCAGAAGAATATTTTTACAAACATACACCATCTTTAAAAGCCAAGCAACAAGCCAGGTTTTACAAGAAATGTATTCTGGCTGAAGAAAGTAAGGTTGGACTTGAGGTGTGTGTGAGCTGGAATTCAGCCCCCCATTTAAAAGCCAGGCCTGCTCCAGAGGCCCCTCTGGCGCTGCAGCAGGTCCCGGGGGCCTTTCAGACGCCGGCTCCCCCCGGAGCCTGTTCCCATGGCGCCCCTTAGAGGGAGGAGCCTGAAGCACGCCCCAGGCTGCCAGCTGCTTCCGCCCACCTTTCCCGTGGCAGAGATTCCTTCCCACGTTGTGACTCAGGCTGTGTAACCCAGGCCTCTGCAGCCTTCTCTGAAATTCCAATGCAGCCAAAGGGCAGATGACATTTTACATATAAAATACTCAACCCTGGGGTAAGGCCCCCACGCACCAGTACTCCTTCTGACCTAACACCCAGGCCAAAGCTATGTCAGGATCTGTCTTGTTCCTTTCAGCCGTGGCCACTCCTTCCTATTGGCAAATTCTCAAGAGACCCTCTCCTCATGCCTTCTTCCACTGCCTCTTCGCAGAACTCTTGGGGGAGCCCAAGGAGACCCACGTCCTAAGGGGCTGAGAAACTCCTAGAAGACCGACTGCCTAGCCTAGTCTTCCCAGTGTGGGTGGCTCCAAAGTCCTGGGTCAGACCAGTGCAACCCCATTATGTGCAGCATGAAACTAATCCCCAACAAAAGATTAAAAAGAAGCCACGAGATCCAACAAATGCAAAGGCTGATTGGAATGGAACTGAAGTTTGGTCCTGGCCACAGCCCTGCCTCTGTCAAGCAGGTGTCACACCCAAGTCCCCAGATCCCCTCTCCTTACCCTCACTGCCCTCTCTTTCTGCAACTCCCCCTCCACCGCCCTTCCCAACATGCCCAAACCTTCCTTCTCATACTATAAGATGTGCTGAAGAAAACAAGAAACTGCAGGGGGAAAAATAAGACCACACACGTTTATATATATTTGGATTAAGAAAATGAATCACAAGCCATATAAAATTGAGATAAATTGGAAAACTCTAAGGTAAGTACCATGTCTATTCCCAGCTGCCTAGAACAAAGATCCATTAAAAATCCATGGTGTGAATTTCCACCATGGGTCAGAAGGATGGAAGACTAAGGTTTTCCTGCAACTTTCCCAACCGCCTCCCACCAGTGCAGCGAGTGCTCTCCTGGCTGAGAACCAAATACAGGTGTGTTTCTAAATGCTGGAACGAAGCAGTCTTGCTGCCACACGAGTGGAGCCCGGAGCTAGGATTCTGAAATCCAAACCCAGGCCTGCCATCACCAGGCTGCGTGGAGAATGAAGACAGGGAGCCAGGCAGACGGTCTCTCCGTGCATCCATCTTAAGATGCAGCCATGGGAAGGAAACTGACTGGGATGGGAGTTGTGTTCCTCCCCAAAACTCATTTCTTTGGTTGCCCGATGTCAACTCCTGCCTTAGACACCCATCCCAAACCCTCCTTCTCCTTCATTTTTATCCCTTCATGTTACAATGAAGCAGTGAATGCTGCTTCATTGTCTTAAAACCGAAACAGAAACGGGGAGGTAGGTAGCATGGATGGGGGAGTGCATGAACTCTATAGGTACAGGATGAGGATGCCCCGCACTAGCTGCTATGAAACCTGAGTCCTCTGTTCACTCTGCACACACATCACAGAGGGCTGCTGGCCGGTGGCCAAGGCATTTGGTGAGGGCCCCATCTCATGGACCCTCCAGATGCCCCTTCATCCTCTCTGAGCTTGAACACTGGGGCTTGAAAGGTGGCCAAAGAGCTGGCGAGGACACAAATATGGGGCATTCAAACTCCTAGGAAAGATCACAATTTTGCTCCCACTCCCAAGGGGACTAGGAGTGGGGTGAAAGAGCCCATCGTACTAGAGCGAATGTGAATCCTTATCCCCAGAGGTAGAATCATTTTACCCAGTACCGGAAACACGAGCTTCCAGTTCTTGTTTTTACAGTAACTCCTGATAGCAGACCTTGCCTCCTCCCACTTCCAGTACCCTCTGCCCCTTGCAAAGGGGCCACAAAGTGCATGCACGGCTAACCGTGTGGATGCTGCCCACAGCCACAGCCACTCACCCCTCGCTCGTGTGCACAGCCTCCCCACATATACACGGGTACACGTAACGCATGGTGGCCAGAGAGACAATTACAGTGTGAGTGTGAGGCCCGGCTTAGGCCTGCATCCTTGGGCAGGGTCTGCCCTTGGTCCCAGGGTCCTAAGGCTGCTCTGCAGCCAGCCCCGTGCCTTAGTGTTTGATCTCGAGGATGGAGGGATTGTGGTCCAGGATGGCGAGGATAATCTTGTCCATGTACTGCCTCAGCCGGAAGTTGATCTCCTCCTGCTCCTTCAGGGCTTCCATTAGCTGAAGGAAATGGGAAAGACGGGTCAGTGGCTGGGCCTGGGATAGGGTGCAGGCAGAGTCCAGACTCCCAGGCTTGTCGCAGGCCAGTGCCTGACAATAGAGGGCATCAGGAGATCCTGGGCAAGGTGGGCCCCAGGACAGCCTCAGCATTTGGATGCCAGGACCAGAGTCGAAGTGGCTCAGCCCCTAGTATTACCTATGCAGGTGCCCAGGCCCCACCCCCAGAGATTCCAATGTGATCAGTTTGTAGAGGGGGCCCAGGTGTGGGTAATTTTTTGCAAAAGTAGAAAACACTAGCCAAAGTCATTTAAAATCAAGACTGACAAAGTCCCAGGGCCGCTAAGACTCCAAAGGGGAGCTGTCTCCTGCCTGGAACACCTCTCCCCACCCCCAGCCCCACACTGCTCTTCTCCAGGGCAGTGTTCTTTCGGACATTGCTGACATGCTGCCTCTGCCCAGGGGTTGGGGCCCAGCTCACCTGGGAACTCCTTGAGGACAGAGGTCAGCTCTTCACCCCGTGTCCCAGGCAGAGGGTGAGGCTCAGTGACAGAGTGTCTTACAATTCATGTTACAATGCAGCCGGGGCATTTTGGAGGCCTGATCTTTCATAAGCATACTCTGGTGTGGCAGGAAGGGTAGGCTTTGGCTTTGGAGAGAGCTGGGTCCCTCTCCCTCCCTAGCTGGGTGGTCCTGGGTTCCACCTTCCCAGCTTGGAATGTGGAGCTGTTCCTAAAGCCTCAGAGTCATCAGGAGATTAAGTGAAAACACACCGCAGAAGCAGGTGCTGGGGAAATGCTAATGTCCTCCCCCTCTGGACTGGGAAGAGGGGGAGTGATAGCCTAACCCAGAGTCACAGCTTGATCCACTCAGCTGGCTATGTTGGCATTTTTCTGGCCGACCTAAGACTCACACTCCACTCTGAACCAAACCCGCACTCCTTCCAGCACAGGCGGAACTCAGAGCTGACTTAACTTCTCCAGCAGCCCCCTCCCCTGCTGACAGCTTTGCCCCGTCATGTGGGGTAGCTGTAGATGGGACTCTCTGCCAGGCCCTGGTCTGGTTTTCTCACTCTGGGCAGGTGGGGGCCGGGAGAAGGAATCACAGAGGGCGGCCAGGCCCCAAAGCAAGAGCCGGTGGTGTGGTTACCTCATCGCGCGAGGCGGTGTCTATCTCCGCAGCCAGAGACTGGGCTTTAGTCTGGGCAGCAAAGAGGTTTTTTGCTTCGTAGAGGCTGAGGCTCAAAATCTGCCCATTCAAGTCGTCATTCTGATCCCGCAGCTTATAATTCTCCTACAGAGAGAAGGACGAAGGTGACATCAACCCCAAGAGGCATCCACAGCCCACTGGAACCCACTTCTCCACATCCACCGTCCCCGACCTGCCGCCAGCGCCATTCCCACAGGTGTGTGTCACGGCTGGTTCAAGGGGCCATAGATGTTGCAGCCTTTGCCAAGCGCTGGGGGCAAGGAGGGCTGGGTCCTGGTCCAGGGGACTGGCATCCTGGGAGTGCACAGGGTTTGTGGAGGAGTTACAGCCCTGCTCAGCGCAGCCAAGGCTCCTGGCCATCCCTTCCTCCCTAGGCCCTGCATAGGGACATCACCCACCCAGCAGCCCAGTGAAGGAAGTGGTGCTCTGGGCTCTCTGGGCAGGCTGGCCAGCTCATTTCCTTGGCTCCCCCGGCAGCCACGTTCCGAATCCTGCTTGGTTGGAGTTGACCCAGGCGGACCCGCCCAGATCCCATGCACCGGTCTCACACTCCAGCTTTTGCCTAAAGAGCCCTAATGCTCACACCTGGGACCCTGGGCACCCCACCCCTAGACTAGGAGAAGGGTTGGGGTTTTAGGACTTCTGTGAAAGCACAGCCACCAGCACCTTTGTCCCCAGTGGAACAAACTCAGAAGGATAATTTATGCTGCAGGCTCTTCCACCTGCAGGGTCAGGCAGAGCTGACACTTCACCCAGCACCACCTGGCCACTGCCTCCTCCTGATCCACTCCCCCACCCAACGGTCTCTAGCTAAGGCAGCGCTCCTTGAAATGTAATCTTCTGGCTAGGCACACTGGCTCATTCCTGTAATCCCAACACTTTCAAAGACTAAGGGTGGGAGGATCCCTTGAGCCCAGGAGTTCAAGCCTGGGCAATATAGGGAGACCCCATCTCTGGAAATAAATACATAAATAAGTAAATTAGCCAGGTGTGGTGGTGCTCTCCTGTAGTCCTAACTGCTCGAGAGGCTGAGGTAGGAGAATTGCTTGAGCCCAGGAATTTGAGGCCATAGTGACTGTGATCACACCACTGCCCTCCACCCTGGGCAACACAGTGAGACCCTGCCTCAAAAAACAAAAACAACATTAGCTGGGCATGGTGGTGTGTGCCTGTAGTCCTAGTTACTAGGGAGACTGAGGCAGAAGGATCACCTGAGCCCAGGAATTCAAGGCTGCAGTGAGCTATGGAGTGCCAAAGCACTCCAGCCTGGGTATCAGAGCAAGACCCTGTCTCTTGGGAAAAAAAAAAAAAAAAAAAGGAACCTTGGGTCAGGGTCTACTTCTGGGAGAACCCAATGCCTCCAGGCACTATACTGCAGCTGGGTATGGTCTCATCCTCCACCCTGAGCACCAAGGCAGGGTCTATTTCCTCACATGGACGTAAGGGAGAGATCTTTGGATCGATTTTCCTGAGCTGTGAAATGGGGCAGTCAGCCCTGACAAACAGGTTGCTGAGAAGCAGACAGGCAGTGCTGCTACAGCTCTGGGCTCCCCTGCCACAGATCCTGCACAGGAAACCCACGTGGTGGGCCCGGCCACCCTGCCCCACTGGACACAGAGACTGCTAGACCCACCTGCTTGAGCCGCTTGACCTCGTGCTCGAGCTCCACCTCGCGGGCCCTGGCATTGAACTCGCCTAGGCCAGAGGAGGCACTGCGGCCCCTGCCTGGCCGCTCGCAGTCCAGCTTGTACATCTGCAGGTGCTCCAGCTCCTTCCGCAAGTCCTCGATGAGCTGCGAGGGAGAGAAGCAGGTTGGCAGGAGCAGGGATGCTGGAAGGAGCCCTGGTGCCTGCTGGCCTGGGACCTACCTCCTGCGTCGCCTCCCGCTCCTTCTGGAACTCAAGGCGGTTCTGTCGCAGCTTGTCCATCATGCGCTTGTACAGGTCCATCTCATCTTTGAGCCGCAGGCTGGTGTCCTCCAGACGGTCAGACATGCGCTGCCGCTCCTGGAGCAGGGAGACCCGATCAGGGGAGGAGAGTTCCCAGAGAGGGGCTCACTATGTCCAGGGGTGTCCCTGGGGTCTGGTCAGCCATCTTCACGAGGCAGATGCACAGTGAAACCAGCTCCCTTAGACGGAGCCCTGAGTCTTGGCTTACAGAAACGGCCAGAGCCCCGATGATTCTAGAAATACAACTAAAAACCTCAGGCCTCTGAAGTCCTTCAACGATGCTAGATGCAATCTGAATTGAAGGTGTTAGCCCAAATAGAAGCTAACCTCTTTCTAAAACTAATTTTTCTCCATTGTATAAAGTAATAAATACATTCGCTGTAGAAAACTTGGAAAATGAGAAATACAGAAACACAAGTTGTTATTCACTTTTTTTGCATTTCTTAGGGGGTGGGGCATTTGTTTAGAATTTCAGAAGCAATAAACTAAAGGCTCCCGATGGCCAGCCCTGCCCCTCCAAGCCTGGATCTGCTGCTCACCTCATCCAGTTTCTCTGTTTGAGACTTGAGCCGAGTCACTGTTGTTCTAAGCTCTGTATTTTCTTCCTCCAACTGCTGCACCCTGGCGAAAGGAGAAAGACAAATCTCAGAAACCTGGAATGGAGACTATCTGATAAGCGCCCGCCAGTCTGCAGTGATTCTCTGCTTCCTCCAAGAGGAAAGATACCAGAAACCAACTGAGAGAAAGAATATGATTATTATGTCAAAGACAATTTAGCCGTGAGCTTCCTATCAGCCAAAGCAAAATAGTAAGGACACTAAATTATCATTCTTATTTTCTTTCTTTTTTTTTTGAGACAGAGTCCTACTCTGTTGCCCAGGCTGGAGTGAGGTGGCACAATCTCAGCTCTGCAACCTCTGCCTCCTTCAGCAATTCTCGTGCCTCAGCCTCCTGAATAGCTGGGATTAGAGGCATGCACCACCACACCTAGCTAATTTGTGTATTTTTAGTAGAGACGGGTTTTGCCATGTTGGCCAGGCTGGTCTCAAAAACTGGCCTCATGTGATCTGCCCACCTTGGCCTCCCAAAGTGTTGGGATTACAAGAGTGAGCCACCACACGTGGCCTTTATTTTTCCAATAAGTGGAAACATTCATTAGAGAGTAGGAACGCAGATTCTTCTTGTGTGCATCCTTCAGATCCTCAGACAACACGGGGATGTCTTTCTGCTAGATGGAGAAACAGTCTTCTTGTGGCTTCTGTGACTGGGCCCTCCTGTTAGACTCTGTAATTTGAAGGCAATGATCATATTGGCTTTTCATTCTCCGCCAACAGCATCTCATCCAGGGCTCTTCTCTGAGCGCTCACTGCACCTCCCTCTGATGACCACAGGCACGGGCTCTGACAGTAATAATCCTCTGTGTTAGCGTTCACACAGGAATTCCATAAAGGGAATCCTAAAGGGATTCCACAAGAAGACAGAGCCTGGGTGTTCAGGTCAGTTTTTTGTTTGTTTGTCTGTTTTGAGACGGAGTCTCAGTGGCGTGACCTCAGCTCACTGCAACCTCTGCCTCCCGGGTTCAAGCGATTCTCCTGCCTCAACCTCCCGAGCAGCTGGGACTACAGGCGCGCACCACCACGCCTGGCTAATTTTTGTATTTTTAGTAGAGATGGGGTTTCACCATGTTGGCCAGGATGGTCTCCGTTTCCTGACCTCGTGATCCACCTGCCTCGGCCTCCGAAAGTGCTGGGATTATAGGCGTGAGCCACTGTGCCCGGCCTCAGGTCGGTTTTAAATGGTCTGAGAATAGGTGCAGGTGAGTTGGGCCGTCGGTGGCAGCAGAACTGAACAGGGTCACTTCTGGCAGTGACTCCTGCAGAGCATCCCGTTCTCGACCCACCACCTCCCCATCACGTCCTCTTTCCTGGAAAGATGGCTTCTGGGCCTCCACTGCCCTCTGGGCTCCAGAGAGGAATTCAGCCCCACCACCAGCAGGTGGCCCCAAGCGGGTGGAAGTGGTAGGGAACCAAGCATACGGCAGGACTCTGGGAACACCACTCGGATATTTTACACGAATGGCGCCCCCGGAGCTGTGTGACGGGCACACGTTAGGAGACAGTTCCCGAGGGCTGGCTTTCTGCACTTTGTCCTGTGGCCCAGGTTCACACTGTCTTTTACCACCTCCCGTGTCCCAGCCACCTCTCTTGGGCCAGCTGCCGAGGCGGGCTGAGTGAGAGCAGTCACCCTTAACTAGGCACCAGCCTCCAGAAACAGATGCAAAACAGCAGCTTCTAGAATAGAGTCAAAATGTAAAATGAACCCCTGGTGGGTAACTTAGCAAAGCAGGTCTCAGACACCGGGGAGTTGGGAAGTCTCCTCACCAAACTGCACAGGGGCAGGGACACGGGGGCAGGGAGGTACCTGCCTGAGAGCCCAACTCCCAGTCATTTGCTCAGCAGCCCACCAGCCGCCAGGTGGGGCTCGGCAACTCTGGGAAGCCTCAGCATGGAGACTGGGGCCTCAGGGGGCCTGAGGAGTGCCAGGGCAGCTGTCCTCTCTGCCAGAAGCCCAGGCGGCCTCCTCGGCCTCGGTCAAGGGCCGCAAAGGGGCTTCATCACAGAGGCATCATCATAGCCCTCACCCGTGGGCAGGGTCTGGACTTACATCGGCTCACCCACCCACACAGCCGCTCTGTGGGGCACACAGGGAGGTGACCCAGTACGTCCAAGGCCATGGAGCTAATGGGAGACCAACTCAGATCCCTGGCCCGGGGCTGCTCCTTGTCCCGCCTGCCTCACGTTCCAATGACGAAGTCACAGGTACACGCAAGGCACAGGAACCGGGTTTTCCATTTACCTTGGCCCTGGGGCTCTGGCTCAGTCCACCAGGGGTCAGGGGAGAACCTGACAGCAGGGGGCGCTCCAGGCCTGGATGTGAGACCCAGCCCAGGCCCTTTTCTCTGACAGACATTTGTGTGGTTTGCATTACCAAATGTGAGCCACGCTCCTGGGAACATTCCTTAGCGAACTTCCTGAAGAGCATGCCTCTGTGTTTCTCGTGGTATTAAAGTGGAACTGTTACTACTGGGAAGTCTCAAGAGGCTGCCCCTCAGCCTCACATTCCCCCATCTATAAAATGGGGATAGCGCCTATCCCACAGGGCTGCCCCAGGACAGGGGGTCCCTCTGAGGGAGGGGGCTCGGTGGAGGGGCCCACCTGGCATTGAGCAGCTCCACCTCGGTAGCCTTCTCCCTCTCCAGCTTGCCGTAGGCCTCGCGGTGGCGCCGCGCCTCCTCCTCCAGAGCCTGCTCGGCCGTGGTCTCCTGATCCTTCACCATCTCCTCCAGCTCATGCACCCTGAGGACAGCGCAACGGGCAAGCTCTTGGGGCCTGCACCATTTCACCCCAACCCAGGCTGTGGCACGGGGGACCCTGGGCCCCGAGACCCTGAGTCACTGGCATGCCCACTGAGGGCGTGTGGGCCAGTAGCTTTCAGAGAGATGAACAGGGACACCGCACATCTAGAGGGGGTGTCGGTCACACATGCCATGGAGGGGCAGGCCTGGCAGTCAGAAGGTGGGGCGCTCAGGGCAGCACAGGGAGGGACCGCCCCCACCAGTCCCTGCAGCCACACCTGGCCGGAACCACCTCAGGCCTCACCTCTTGTTTTTGTGCTGTTCCTTCCCGGCCACCCCTCTGATTAATAATTCAGCTTATTGGGCACCTTGACTCCCAAAATAGGCACATCCTGGCTGGTGGCCTGAAGTCTGCCCCAGACCTGGGACAGGGCCAGGGGCACGTAGATGTGAGCACCCCAGTGACAGCCTGGTTGGTATTTCGGTCTGGGATACGTCTCACTGGCAACAGCCCCTCCACCAGGCTGACCTTCTGGGGTATACAAAAGGGCCCATCTTTGGGCCCTGTGACAAGTTGGAGGACCGGACCCCTGGCCAGGGTATGTCCCCCAAGGGTCATGCCATCTGGTGAGGACAACTAAACCCTGAATCCACCACTGCAGACAGCATCAGGAACGGCAGGCTCAGGGGACCTCCATCAGCAGCAGTGCTGGACCCTTCCCACCGCCCAGCTCACACTGGCCTGTCCCCTGCAGAGCTTGTCCCTAGGAAGGGACGTCAGGCTCCTGTCACTGTATGAGTGAGACACAGTGGATCCCCACTCACATCCTGGACCAGCCCTGTGGCTTCAGACCTCAGGGGGTAGAATCCATTGGGCCTAGAGCCAAGGTCAAGCTCCAACCTGTCTCCCTGTCCCTAAGGTCCTGTCCTGGGCACCACATGTGGGCAGGGCCATGTGACAAGAGGCTGATGCGTCACAGACCCTCAGAGCTGCAAAGGCATGAGGCTGCCTCCTCCCGGAGGTCTTAGCAAGATGGACCCCCGCTTTGTTCCCCAGCGTCACGGCTGAGCCCCCAGCGCCGCTGCCTGCTTGACCTGTGCACCAGCTGTGTGTTCTCTTGCTTCAGCTTGCTCTTCAGGTCCCCATTGGTCAGGCTGTCATTCTCCAGCTCTGTCACCTTCTTTTCCAGGAAGCTTACCTGCAGCAGGGGGCCGGGGTGGGGTGGAGAAGACCTCTGAGGCCACAGAACCGAGAACCTCGACGCCATGAGGTTCATGAGCAGGACCTCCAAACCACTGTGTATCCGAGAACGGTCATGTGTGGGGTGGGGGGGTGGGGAACACGTGACCAGGGCCACCTGCCCCCAATTCCTAGGCAGGTACAGGGTCTCCCAAGTCCCCAGACAGTAGCCTGAGTGCACCCCATCTCCCCTGGGAGCAGGCATGCATTCAGTCCCTTCTCCAGCCACCCAAGGCCCACCTTCTCTGTGATGTCATTGTCGCAAGAGTCAATGCTGTCCCGGAACAGGTCTTCGGTGCTGCCATTGCTGCTGCTGAAGTTGCTGCTGTGCATGAGCTGCCTGCAGGGGTGGGAGGAGGGTGTCTGGCTGCAGGGGCCTTCCAGAGACAGGGGCCTACTCACACTACTGGCTAGGCGAGCATCCAGTACCCCAGGGGGTCTGCCCCTTTAAGGAGGCTGCCCTCACTCAGCCTGAGAGGAAGAATGTTGCCAAACTCAGCGGATCACCCCGCCCAGAGGATGGCAAATGGGCTGTACAGACCCCCGGGGTCCCCTGGCAGACACAGCCAATGACGCACAGCTTCTCCTGCGGCCTCAGAACCCTCTTCACGCCAGCATGCTGGCCTGCAGCTACCCAGTGACCTCAGCTGGCACGTGAGCCCCCTCCTCTTCCAGTGGGGAAGCCCCCAAGGAGGTAGCCCAGCTCCATGGCCCTGGAAGAGGGTCTGGGCCTCCTGAGGCTTGAGCCTCTCCACCAAGCTGGCTCCTGCTACGTCTCTGGGAACTCTGGGGGATGGCAAAGGCAGAGAATTCTCCAGGCCTTGCAGAGCAGTGAGCTGGGGTGGGACTGGGCCTGCTGAGCTAACCCGTGCCTGAGGCAAAATCCAGCTGCCACCCCCAGTGACATCCCCTTCCAGCTCCCTGATAGGCAGCAGCCAGGGTCTCTGCCAAGAGGCCAACCCACATAGCTCCTGGGCCCTTGCTGCCAGCTCCCAGAGCCCTGAGTGTGGACCTGGGGCCACACTGAACTGCCGCAGGACTTAATTGGAGCAAAGTGACCAGCCCCAATGGCGCACACTCATGCCCAGATCCCCGCCTGCAGGAAACCTGGGGTCTCTTTATTGAGTATGGCTGCCAGCTCCAAGAGGCAGGAAGGGCACTGAACGCTGTGGGGTGCTCTGTCTCTCTCAGGGCATCCCTGGCATGCCTGCCTGAAGTCAAGGTGACCTAGGATTTGAAGAAGGGACAAGGGGTGGGGAGAGAGCAGGGAGGAGCTGGCCCCTCTTTTTCAGAAGTGACGCTGCCCTGGCTGCACTGCCCTGGGATGGCCTCGTTCCCCTCTGCTCACTCAGCCACATGCGGGCACCAGCTGAGTCTGGGCTGCTGGCAGGGAGCCCCGGCCAGTGGGCAGCATGGGGACAGCACTCAATTTGCCCTCCCTCGAGGCGGGCCTTACCGTCCAAAGGCCGTGCTGGAGATCTTTCGGTTGGGGCTAGAGAGAGAAAGGAAACAGTCATTGAACAGAGGGGTTCTACTCCACTCCCTTACTCTGTCCTAGCTGTAAGACACCACAGTGCAGGACAAGGCTCTTCCCTCCCACTGAAAGGAATTCACTAGTCAGCTTGGTCCTGAGAAGAAACAGCCTGATTTCCTGTGGCAGAAAAAGCCCCTGGATCAACCCTCCTCTGAGAGCTCTCACCTGCCCAGACAGCAGGGGTCGCCTCGCCATGCCCGTAGCTTCTCCCTCCAGGCCCTGCCCTGGCCCCCCCGGCCTCTCACCCCCAAGCTGGGCCTGGGCCTCACCTGTTGGCCTTCAGGTTTTTCAGTCGGGCTTCCAAGTCATTGAGCAGGTTGATTTTCTTGCAGCATTGAGAGCAGTAAACATCTAGCAATTCGCTGTTGTACACGTGCCGCATTTTCCTAGGCGTCTGCCCCGCACTGATTCATGAGGGAAAGGAATCACCACCTTAACTGCTGTCCAGTCTGGTGCCCTACACCACCCTGCTGAGCTGACTTTACTTGAGTCCCCAGTACCTTTGAACCTTGTTAAGGGGGAGGGGCAGGGAGTGGAAATATAGCAACAGATCATCCCTTCTCCAACACGCTCAAAGAGAAGCCAGTGAGGCATACCCATTTAACAGCTAAGGCAAACTGCGAGCTCATTTCAGAGAAAGTG
This sequence comes from Pan troglodytes, assembly GCF_028858775.2. Taxonomy (NCBI): domain Eukaryota; kingdom Metazoa; phylum Chordata; class Mammalia; order Primates; family Hominidae; genus Pan; species Pan troglodytes. Next base: position 36,092,098 of record NC_072417.2, read on the forward strand.
GTGACTCAGGTGGGTGAGAAGGGATCACAGGGGTCACTTGGAAGGATGCTTCAACACTGAGGTTCTAGGACACAAGATGACACAGAGCCCCGTGGCCCCCAGTGTGCAGCCTCCTAGGTCAGTTAATTCAGGAGGAACTCCTGACCCCTAATCAGGGTGCGAAGGTAGCAACCCCAAGCCCCAGGAGCAGAACTCAAGTAGCTGAGGACAAAGGAAAAGGGCCAGCTCAGGACTCGTACCCCTCCACCCCCTAGGATGTGCTTAAATTGCTTCTGCAACTTTTGACCCCAAATGACATCCCAGACCAAGGGGCCACCTGGAAGACACTGAAGACCCCAGGTCCGAGTAGACGTTGGTCCTGGTCTCATCATCGGGGCAAGGGCTGCTGGGGGCACAGTCCACATCGTCACCCTCCCCATAGTCTTCAAACTGCTCCTCATTGCTGATGAGCGAGGTGGTGGAGTGTGTAGAAAGGTCTGAGGTCGTCATGGATGGAGTGTGGACCAGGGACCTGAGGGTCCGAGAGCACCCAAGTCAGAGGAGGACTCATGGGTCCCCAGCCACAGCCCGTGGTGGGGAAACTGACAGGCATTTCCCTTTAATTGGCACTACCGATTAAGTTTGTAGCTCTTGACCTGGTAAGTACATTTCAGGGACCCTATCTAAAGGGAAACATCTCACCACAGAAACCCTTTCTACAGTTCAAACCAATTCTACCCATGCTACCCCACAGTAGCAAAACACTGCTTACAACCTAATTGTCTAGCTACAGCTAGATCAAATTATAATTATTAAATTATAATGTTAGTAAATTATTAAATTGTGGAATATCAAATAGTTGTTGAAAGGTTTGTTAAAACATTTGGAGTAGTGGCAGGCGCGGTGGCTCACGCCTGTAATCCCAGCACTTTGGGAGGCCGAGGCGGGCGGATCAGAGGTCAGGAGATCGAGACCATCCTGGCTAACATGGTGAAACCGCAATTCTACTAGAAATACAAAAAATTAGCCGGGCGTGGTGGCGAGCACCTGTAGTCGCAGCTACTCAGGAGGCTGAGGGAGGAGAATGGCGTGAACCCGGGAGGTGGAGCTTGCAGTGAGCCGAGATTGTGCCACTGCACTCCAGCCTGGGCGACAGAGGGAGACTCCGTCTCAAAAAAAACAAAAACAAAAAAACAAACAAAAAAACATTCGGAGTAGCTGCTCTGCTTCTGTAGTAGCCATTGTTTTATTATTTCCTTAATAAACTTGCTTTCACTTTAAGGAGAGGAAAAAAAAACATTCGGAGTAATACAGAAAATGAATATAAATGGATCTAAAATTTTAGATACTGTAAGACTGAGTATGGTCATCCCTTGGTATCCAAGAGAGATTTGTTCCAGGACCCCCTGTGGACACCAAAATCTGAGGATGCTCAAGTCCCAGATATGAAATGGCATAGTATTCACATACAACCTATGCATATCCTCCTGTATACTCGATCGTCTCTAGATTACTTATCATACCTAATGCAATGTAAATGCTATGTAAATAGTTGTTATACTGTGTTGTTTTTTAAGTTTGTCTTTTTTTTTTTTTTTTTTTGGAGACAGAGTCTTGCTTTGTCGCCTGGCTGGAGTGCATTGGTGCAACCTCTGCCTTCCAGGTTCTAGTGATTCACCTGCCACAGCCTCCTGAGTAGCTGGGAGTAGCCTCCTGCCACCATGCACAGCTAATTTTGTATTTTTAGTAGAGATGGGGTTTTTGCCATGTTGGCCAGGCTGGTCTCAAACTCCTGGCCTCAGGTGATCTGCCTGCCTCAGCCTCCCAAAGTGCTGGGATTACAAGGCTGCTCCCAGAGAGCAGCACGAGCAGCACGGCCCCTCTTCTCCATCCACAGACCCAAAGGGCCCCACCAAGAACATCAGGACTCTGAGAATCACTTGAGTTTGAGAAACCCTGCATTGAGATATACTAGGTTGAACCACATGAAATTACTTTTTTGAAGATGGAAATGATTAAAAGTTGTCAATTTCATGTGGTTCAACCAACATGGGAACCCCTCTCTTCCCTCTCCAAATCCCTGCAGCAGTCGTAACCATCACCTTCTGGTAAGGGGTTGCCACTTGCAACCCCCTCGGCTTCCTCAGCCACAATGGTGGCAGCTTCCCACCACCCCACAGCACTGTATCCCTCGAGAGACTTGGTGAGGGCTGAGATGGAAGGGACTCCTTTCTGCCAACACCAAAGTTAAAGGTGAAACTGCTTCACTGGGAAGTCACTTAGGTCTTAATACTGTTTTTAAATAACATTTCTGATTATGGGAGTACATGCTCAATATAGAAAATATAGCAGAGTAGATGGGAAGTAATTAAAATGATCAACTGGCCAGGTGCGGTGGCTCACACCTGTAATCCCAGCACTTTGGGAGGCCGAGGCAGGTGGATCACGAGGTCAGGAGATCAAGACCATCCTGGCCAACATGGTGAAACCCCATCTCTACTAAAAATACAAAAAATTAGCCAGGCGTGGTGGTGGGCACCTATAGTCCCAGCTACTTGGGAGGCTGAGGCAGGAGAATGGCGTGAACCCGAGAGGTGGAGGTTGCAGTGAGCTGAGATTGCGCCACTGCACTCCAGCCTGGGCGACAGAGCGAGACTCCGTCTCAAAAAAAAAAAAAAAAAAAAAAAGACAAAACTTAGCTGGACATGGTGGCACGCGCCTGTAGTCCCAGCTACTCGGGAGGCTGAGGCAGGAGAATCGCTTGAACCCGGGAGGCGGAGGTTGCAGTGAGGTGAGATCATGCCACTGCACTCCAGCCTGGTGACAGAGTGAGAGTCTGTCTCAACAACAACAACAACAACAAAAAAATCATCCCACCATACAGAAATAACTGCTTAATTTTCCAGATTAATTTTTTTCTAGGCATTTCCTAACACATATGTCTGTGTGTTGTTTTTTGGTTTTTTTAGAGATGGGGTCTTGCTATGTTGCCCAGGCTGGAGTGCAGTGGCTATTCACAGGTGTGATCCTACTACTGATCAACACTTGAGTTTTGACCTGCTCTGTTTCTGACCTGGGCCAGTTCATCCCTCCTTAGGCAACCTGGTGGTGACCCATTCCCGGGAGGTCACCATACTGATGCTGAACTTAGTGCAGACATCCGATCGGCATAGTGCACTAGAGCCCAGAAGTCCTGGGCTTAAGTGATCCTCCTGCCTCAGCCTCCCAAGTATCTGGGACTACAGGCACATGCCACTTGCCTGGCATATGTTTGTGTTTTTAACAAAGCTGATCTCATGGACATCTTTGTAACCTGCCTTTTTTTTTTTTTTTTGAGACAGGGTCTTGATCTTGTTGCCAGGCTGGAGTGCAGTGATGCGATCACAGCTCACTGTAAACTTAAACTCCTGGGCTCAAGTGATCCTCCTGCCTCGGCCTCCCAAAGTCCTGGGGTTATAGGTGTGAGCCACCATGCCTGGCCACAACCTGCTTTTTAAAACTAATTGAGATCATATATCTCATATTATTAACTAGTCATTTAAAACTCCCTTTGCCTGCACAGCTAGGACTGAAAATAAAGTAAAATTAAATTTAAAAACTTGACTTTGCACAGCTGCCTAAAATTCCAAAACTATCCCTTACTGTTAAGCATTTAGTCTGCTTAGAATCTTGTGCTATTCAGAATACCCATGACACTAATGCCTCTGATACAAATTTTGAGCATGTTTCAAATTTACTTCCTGGAGACACTTTCCAAGAACCACATTTCTGGGCTGAGAGGGCAAATATGGAGCTTCAGGCGGTTTTAACTCACTTGTCTTCTGGCAGAAACAGGCCCCCAAGTCCCCCGTCCTTCTCGGCAGGACTCCCGACAGACCCCTCCAGACTCTGAGTGCTCTCCATGGGGCTGTCTGTGTACAACTCCTGGGGGCCCTCAGGTGGCGCCAGCGTCATAGCCTCCTCCTCGTCCTCGGGAAAAAAGCCGGGTTCCCTGGGGATGAGCTCGCCATCAGCAAAGGTGGGGCCTGTGACCTCGCTGCCCTGGGAAAGACAGAGCAGAGACAAGATAAGTGAGGCCAGCTTCCCAGGGCTCAGTGTTCCAATCAGACCGCAAGGGCATCAGCCAGGCCAAAACAGCAGGGATTGGGTACAGGAGGCCCAGATCCCGAACCCTAAGTGTGGGAACACCTGGCAGGTGATTAGTCCCAGGGACCTCTCATACTGGCTGACTCATGAGCATCTAGTGAGGAGCTAGAACTCCCAGGAACAGCCATCCACGAAGAAAAGGGCCACAGTCAGGCTAGCCACTTTATTCAGGGCACCCTGGTTGGCACATCAGAGCCCCCACTGAGGCAGAATAGGGTCTGGAGGCAGGGAACATAAGGCTGATTCACACTGACTTCCTAGAGCTAAATCAAAAGGAAAACCCCAATTTTCCGAGCCCAAGTAGCTACTCCCTTTGCATCCCCTTCCCCACCGCCCCCCCCACCGCCTCCTCGCCCCCCAACCTTTTCTGCCTGGCAGATGAAAAACTGAGAGTATCTCTGATTGGTCCCCTCCTGCAACCAATCAGGCTGGTCACAGGCTAAGTTTTCATTTGCATAGGAATATCACTTTGTAACTTCACTTTAGTCTCTGATTGGTTGCTTTCTGATTGCTTTCTGCAACCAATCAGATGTTTGCATAGGGTGTAACTTTGTAACTTCACTTTGGCCTCTGATTGGTCCCCTCCTGCAACCAATCAAACTGACTGTGGGCCACTACTTCATTTACATAGGGTGTACACCAAGTAACCAATGGGAAACCTCTAGATGGTATTTAAACCCCAGAAAATTCTGCAACCAGGTTCTTGATCCCCTATGCTTGGGCCTGCTCCCATCCTGTGGAGTGTACTTTTGTTTTCAATAAATCTCTAGGCACGGTGGCTCACGCCTGTAATCCCAGCACTTGGGAGGCCAAGGCGGGCAGATCACGAGGTCAGGAGATCAAGATCACCCTGGCTAATACGGTGAAACCCCGTGTCTACTAAAAATACAAAAATTAGCTGGGCGAGGTGGCGCATGCCTGTAGTCCCAGCTACTCGGGGGGCTGAGGCAGGAGAATGGCGTGAACCTAGGAGGCGGAGCTTGCGGTGAGCCAAGATAGCGCCACTGCAGTTCGGCCTGGGTGACAGAGCAAGACTGAGTCTCAAAAAATAAAATAAAATAAATCTCTGTTTTTGTTGCTTCATTCTTTGTTTTGTTTGTGCATTTTGTCCAATTTTTGTTCAAGACGCTAAGAACCTGGACACCCTCCACTGGTAACACCACCACAAAAGTCTGTCAGAGGAAGCCAAACGGCTTCTAGAAGGCTTCTTGGTGCACGGTGTAAGGGCACAGTCACACCGAACAGCTTTTAGGACCAACAACCCTGATCTAGTAGAGTCTGCTGCCACATGGTACAGTGAAAGCTGCACAACTTGGGATCCACCCTACATGACCCTGTGCACATCATGGAACACCTCTGAACCTCAGTTGTCTTCTGTAAATCAGGAATGGTGACGGAATCTTACAGGATCACTGTGCTGATTAAATGAGGTATTTCACGTTCGCATCTAACACACAGTAGGACCTCAATGAATAAACCCTGGCCAGAAGATGTGATGCCCAGCCCAGGAGGCAACTGCCTGTCTGGGCCCTGCCACAGCCTTGCTGGGAGCAAGAATGCCAGGCCTCACTTCTGAGCGTTGCTTGTGCTGGGTCTGGGGCCCAGCATAATGACGGTGTGTGATAAAGACATGCTGGCACCTTTTGTTAAATCATCAGATAGAAGAGCTTCGGCCTGGTTCAGAGTTGGCCCTAGACCGAGGGGCAGCTCTCTGTAAATCACTTACTGGGGCCACTTCACCTCTGAGGAAGTAGGTACTTCTCAGGTGGCACCGCTTCTACCTGGCCCATTGGAGATGTCAACCTGTTCCCAAGGTTCTTTGGTGTGCTCCTCAGCCAGGGCTGGCAGGGCACCCTATTAAAGGACCCTGCAGTCCCGAGACTACAAGAAGGGCAACAGAAACAGGCTGTGAAAAGCCTCCTGGAGTCTCAGACAGCTGAAGAAGCTGCTCAGCGACAGGCCTGGATGTGCCTGCCCAGACATGTGCAGCCGTCTGCTGCTACCAGTGAGCTGGCAGCCCTCCTGGGGGTCCGTCCCCACCAGGAGACCCCTGGGCTAAAAATAGATGGCAATATTATAATGAGCCTGGTTCCTGCCTGTGCTGTGATAGGCTGAGCACCAGATGGACCAATAACACGTACACCAGCGAGCCGGGCACGCCAACAGCAGAGACTGTGGAGACTGAGGTTGTGTAATGAGAATCCCCCCAGGGTTCCCAGGGCCCCTTCCACCCACATGTCATTAATCTGGTCACATGGCTCCCAACCTATCACATCTTGTGCCCTAAGCAAGCTCTTTATCCCCAAGCCTGAAGCTGCATCCCAGTAGAAACAAAAGGAAACCAGCATCACTGAGCAGCCATTAGGCTCCAGAGACCGAGCTGGGCATTCACATATTATCCCACCTGTGCTTCATGACAGCTCTTCAGGGCAGTGATCATTATCCCCATTTTACTGATGGGGAAACAGAGGCTCAAAGAGTAGCGCATCAGAAGTCCTCCAGCCAGAGGGCAGGGCAGGGCCCCCCACCCCGCCTGCCTTTGCATCCACACACTTGATTCCATTTATCCTTGACACCTCCCACACTTTGTGGATTTTCAAACCTCATGGTGACAACAAGGAGAGCACATTTTATAGGGACATGTGACTAATTATGACTCCTTAGCATGCCGCCTAACGCAGCAACTTCCACGTCCATCCACTTAACGCCCTCACAGGACACTGCAGGTTAGTGCGGGGACACCTAAGAGAAACAAGGCAGGAGGGAGACCAGAAGAGACCTGGGGCTCTCAGAGGACAATGCGCCTGGTCTGTTCTTTCACCTGGCCAGGAAGAACTGCAAACTTTTCACCTTCCTGGCCACACGGGTAGCGAGAGCTCCCCCTTGCTGGGAATGCCCGCCCTGTGGCTCATGTGAGAGCTCAGCAACTTGGCAATGGTGTTTCTTCTGGACTTCACCGCAGCCCGATGAGCTGAGCCTCTTTTCCCCTTTCTGTAGGTGAAGGGTCTTGCCTGGGGCCATGTGGGAGTTTACAGCCGGTCCGGACATGATTCTGTTTCCCCAACCACCTTCCCCCTACAGCCACATCCTGGGGAGGCTATGGCCCACCAGCTCCCAGAGGCAGGCAGAGGGCCTAGTGCAGATCAGCGTCCTTGCTCCTCAGGTGTCCGACGTGGCCTCTGGCCACTGACACGAGGACACAGAGGCTGAGTGTGTGCCGGGCACTGCCCCACTAACACCTGGCTCATGACATGCAGGTGGAACCGCCGGGCCCTCTCACCCAACATCTACAGCAGCGTCCTGATACTCCCAGCAGCTGGCCCAAGCCCCTGACCAGGTGGAGAGAGCAGCCTCAAATGGCTTGGCTCAGGCACAGGCAGGGCAGAAGCAGGGGCACCAGGGTCCCACCCTCCAAAGAAGACCACCACCTCCTCGGGCAGGCTTTCAGCCTCGGACTAAGCAGAGTCCACATCTGCCCAGCCCTTCAGCAAGCTCCTCGCCTGTCTCACACACCCCATCCCTCACAACAGCCCCGTGCGAGCTGCCTGGGGTAGACAGGGCAGAGATCTGGGATTCATCAGCTCCGTCTGACACCTGGGGAAGATGAGGCTCAGAGTGGGAGAGTGGCTGCCCTGGAACCTTGCAGTTCACAGAGGGCCTGCAGGGACCTGACACCCGGCTGACACACTAAGCCCTCACCTGCCTGGCCACACATGCACACACACTCTCTCCAGCTTTTTCTCTTAAAAATGGCTATTCCCAACATTAATACTTTTTCATTCAACCCATAGTTGTTTGTCCAAGGCAATCGGAAATTTTAATTATAACTTTAAAACCATTTCTAGTAGTTTGCCCCCTAAATTCAAATATAATAAAGACAGTTTACTGCACGCCTTGGTTAGCCCAGGACAGTACTGGTTTATGCCTGTCCCAAGATCCCCTTGGTTTGGTATTTGCCATGGTCACCCTTGCTCCTCCCTGAGGGCCAAAGTCCCCAGCCCCAGCTCTTGTTTCCCCGGCCCTCTGGGGAAGGGTCTGGTGGAAGCCCTTGCTCCTTCTCCCGCCGGCCTGGAGGGGAGATGCTGGAAGGTGCCAGAACGCAGCCTCTTCTCTCTCCTTGAGCCACCATTCATGGGCTGGGAGAACTCGGAGTCAAGCATACTAGGACTCTTCTTGGCCAATTTCCCTTTTGTATGTTTTTTAGATAAAGTTGCAGAGGAAAAGGAAGAACTTGGCCCTAATAAAAACATTGCCCTCATAAGGTTTCCAGATGGCCTGGGGGTCACAGACTTCTGGAGGCGGTGGGTTCCTCTCCGGCCAGGCTGCCTGCAGGTAAGAATCATGTGGAGCCCCCTGTTGAGCATACTTCCAAGTAGACTGGGGGTCATGGGAGACGATACCATCACCCCACCTCACCGCACTATGCTCGTCAGGATGCCCAGAGAGCTGCCCGCTCACCCCAGCTGCACGGTCTACATCCTCACCACAGAGGCGCCCACCCAAGCCTGGCTCTGGAGGGCTGGCAGGAGTGGTGGGGCAGGGACAGGGCCTCCCCAGAGCTCATGTTTCTAGGTGGCCGGGGTCAGCAAGTAAGGTCTGTGCCCAGGGCAGCTTCCAAGACTGCCTCTCAGAGCCCCGGTTTCCTGCCCATTCCCGCCTGCTGTGTGAAAAAGGAGTCCACACACGGCCGTCCAGTCACCACCCAGGGACCCTAGCATCAGTGACATGTCCAGGCCTGGAGCTTGGCCTGGTGTTCCCAGGGTTTGCACAGAAAGGCTGTGTCTGCTCTTTTGGGGGCCTTTGGGGAAGGGACAGTGTGGTATCCTTAGGAGGCAGCACCGGGCATCGTCTCTGGCACAGTCTGACTTGCCAGAGCTCTGTCCCTCAAGACCCAGAGCCAGCCCTGAGCTCACAGCTCCCTGTACCCTGGGACACAGGGCCAGCCACCATAGGCCCACAGGCTTGGCTGGTACATGGCCACACCACCCCAGGCTTTCTTCCACCTGCCAGCGGACCCCGGGGTGAAGGGAGAGGGCGGATGCAGCAGCGTGTTCCTCCAGAAGCCCCAGGAGGCCCCTGGGGGTGGGCTTGGGTGAGGGCTCAGCTCTGGGGCCTAGCAGTCTGGGTTTCCGGCCCTGCTGGCCCAGCCACTTACAAGCCATGTGACCTTGGCTTGTGAGCACCTGGCTCCTCACCTACAGAATGGGGCCAGTCAACTCCACCTCAGTGGCAGCTCTAGGGGGCCACACGTGACAATTTACACCGGAGAGTCGGTCACGGTAGGAGCCGTAAATTCTGACCTGGCCTCACGAGGGGCTACAGGCAACAGAGGCTGAGCTATTCCTATAGCCATGGGTCCCCGGCTGGTCAGCCAGCAATGTCCTGGACAGACGAGCAGCCAGGAGGGACGCCCACCCTCCTCAGAGAAGCCAAGCTGAGGAATTACCTGAGGCCAGGGCATTCTGGAGAGAGCTGGAGAACAGGATCCAGCCAGCCACTCTGGCAGGGCAGGTCTGCACCCCCTGCACCCCTACCTCGCTGTCCCACTGTCCCACCCTGTCCCCAGCAGGGAGTGGGAACCTAGAGGCACACAGCCTGCCGTGGGGCCCTCTCCAGTCTTCAGAGCCGTGTTCGCCTGCCAGCAGGCCCCAAGTCACCCCTTCTTTTGTAGGAAGTTGGCAAGGGATGAATTCAGGGCTGCTGAAAAGGCCAAGTATCAATACACGTGGGGGCCGTCCCAGCCTCAGAGTGGCCAACAATGCCACACTGTCCACACTCTCAGAGCGGATGCAGCATCTGGTCCTCTCCCTCCCCACCTCCCCCATGGGGAGCCACCTCACAGGCACACGCCAGCACCCTGCGTTTCCCTGAGCTGACACACAGAGTACATGGACCCCAAGTGACCACATGTCCACCTTCCCTGTGACAGCAAGGACCCTAAGTGGGTAGCTATGGGGATTTACATGTCAGAACCCCAGTGGTTAGCACTGTAGAGAGCACATGGCAGGTGGTTGAACCATACTGTACTGCAGTATGATGAGCTGGGAACAGCCCAGCCACAGGACCCTGAGACCTGGGTGCCGACTCTGGTGTGGTCACTTCCTGACTGTCTGATGCTGGATCAGCTGTTTAATTTCTGGGCCTGATCTAAACATGGGGAGGGAACCACCTGCCTGGCAGGCTGCCACAGGGAACTAGGACAATGCCTTGTGTCATGAGGGCACGGAACACACGGCAAAAGGAGGCGCGGGGCGGCGTTAAGGACAAGCTCTGGAGTAGACGGCCAGGCCAGAGCCCTGCTCCACCATTCACCATTCATGAGCTCTGCAGCTTCAGGGTTACTGAACTGCTCAGTGCCTTAGTTTCCCCATCTATAAAATGGAGTTAACTGTGATTAGGATTAAATGAGCTGCTACACATCCTAAGCACTTTATGATCTTAGCACACACAGAAAGTGCTCAAAAAACAAAACAAAACAAAACAAAACACAAACACAAACAAAAACAACAACAAAAACAAAAAAACCCTTGGAATGCAGTGGCGCAATCACAGCTCACTGCAGCTTCAAACTCCCAGGACTCAAGTGATCCTCCCAGCTCAGCCTCCCAAGCAGCTAGGACTACAGGTACACACCATCACACCCCAAAACTGAACTACTATTGTCGTCATTGTGTTGAAGGAAAACAATCCAGGGTACCTCCTGGCCTCCTGGCTCCCATCCAGCCCCTGGGACCTCTCCCTCTACCCATTGTGGCTCACTGGGCTGCAGCTCGGCTGGGTTTTTTTGGCTTCAGGAAGCCAGACCTGCAGGTTCCAGAGCCTGCCCTCCAAACATCAGTGCCTCTTTCTCCCCACCAGGGTCCTCTCCTGCCCACTCTTATGGAAGGTCGCCCTGCACACGAGTCACACCCTTTAATAAGCGTTAAGATGAGATGCTGCCTGGGGAAGGGAGTCCAAGAAGCTCCGAGGTTCCAGCTCATCCACCCCCAGCCCTGGCAGCGGCCTCATTCCCCAGGCACTAACTCAGAGCCAAAGAACAGCTCTGTGGGGACAAGGCAGGGTAAAAATAGCTTGGGCGGGCACATGCCCACTTCCCTTGCAGCAAGGCACCAGCAGGCACACGTGCAGCGCTGCCGCTGGGAAGGTGTGCATGTGTGCGGTGGGGGTGGACACACACTAAGCCTAGTGTAGGGGAGTCCAGCGGTTGCCAGGGCTAGGCCTGTGAAGAATCTCTCACCCCACTCCCAGCCAACCAACAGCTCTGGAACGAGATGGGCCAGGTCAAGGTCTCACGGGGTCCTTCCTATGGGCAGCAGGAAATTCAGCTTACTGAGCTAACTCATAGGTGCCAATGTCCCCAGGTCCACAGGGAAGGGATGTGATTGCTAGGGCTGGGGTCTTCCACACCCCACCGTGGCTTGGCTGCTCTCATCATGAAAAGGTGGTGGCCGCAGAGACTGGTACGCAATCTTGGCTGTAACGGACTCCTGCTGCAGCTGCCAACCCTGGCTCTGGGTCAGGCCTTGCTCTGCAGATGCAAGGCTGGGTACTTATCAGTTGCTGATAAGAGGTTTTGGTTCAACAGAGAGTTGCCCAGGCACCAGCCAAGGCAAGGGTGGGATAAAGGGGGTTCAAGCATCCACCCAGAGGCAGTGCCTCGGCCTTGCCTTCTGAACAACAAGCAACCTCAGCTCAGATATGAGGCGTCGGCTCACCCCAACAGAGCCAGGGGTAAGCATGGGAGCACCAGGTCGCCAGGTCACGAGGGATTATCCCACACCTCAGCCAGCCCTGGGGACTGACCACATACTGTGAGATCAAAGCTCTGCAGCCCAGAGCTTCCTGCTCTGATCAGGAAGAAATGCTGCACTGCTACGTTCCATCCCCAGAGTGGCTCAGAGGCCCCGGGGTGTCAGGGAGGGACCCAGTGCCCCATTCCTCCAGCTAAACTCCCTCCCAGGGGATGGCAGCCAAGGCAGGGCAGCTTCCAGACTCTCTTCTCCCAGCCGGGGGCCCCGGATCCACCTCCTGAAACTCACCCCAGAAAGGGTGTGGCCAGGAGCTCAAGACCACCCCTCAGCAGGACCCACTGCTCCCGCCCTGCAGCTTCTAGGAGTGGATCTTGTGTAGACACCTGGTTGCTGCGCTCCACTTCCATCCTAAGGTGGGCCTGCAGACCCCAGGAGCGGGGGCAACCGGGACAACTGGGGTTCCCCAGGTGCTCATTCATTTCACATGAGAAGCAAGCAGGCTTTCATTCTTGCATCACCCCCAGAGGGAGGTAATAAATCACCCTATTTTACAGATTTTTTGTAGAGACAGGGTTTCACCACATTTCCTGTGCTGGTTTCAAACTCCTGGGCTTGAAGATGGGGAGACTGAGGCTCTTGGGCAGATTTGGTTCAGTTCTGGATCTGGCACACACTGGCTGTGGAACCTCAGGTTGGTGCTGAACAGAAAAGAAAGCGAAAGCCATGCTCGTGTTTCTCCAGAACTCATGACATTTACATAAAGCAAAGGCAGTCACTCAACAAGTTCTGCTGCTGCACAAACATCACCGAGGAAGGGCTGCTGAAGCCCACACTGCCTTTCTTTCAGTGTTTTCATCACAACTCTTGAGCTGTCTCTCTCTCCGATCTCACAACCTCACCCCAACACACACACTGCTGATAAGGCAGCGTCAGAGGAGCCCACAGAGAGGAAGCGGGGTGTGTGCTGAGGCTCCCAGAAAGACTCAGAAATGAGAGATGTCAGATAACCTCCTGGGAGCTCAACTAAAAGAGAGATGCACACATTTCCTGAGGCTGAGCAGAGGGACTGAAGTACGAAGGGATCTAAAGACAGAGCCTGTCCTCAGGGAGGGGCTAAGCGAGTGGTCTCCTGGGAAGCACCAAGAGGGAGGGTCTGAGGCCGACCTGGGCCGCGTGCACCCAGGCACTGGCCAGAGGTGTCAGGTCTGGCTGGCCAGCACATCCAGCCTGCCCCAAAGGCGGTGGGGCCTGGCTCAACATTCCAAACCTGTCCAGCCCTTGGCCCCTATGTCCAAGTTCACGTAGCACCCACTCCCAGGAGCCTGCTGACAGACAGGAGAGAAGGGCTGCCCAAGCTCATGTGAGTGCATTTCTCACCACAAGGGGATCCACTGGCTCTGCAGATCCATTTAGGGACAATCAGTGAACATGAGTGGACTCAAGTTGTGGGGTGTGGGAAAAGCCAGTAAGATCTGGTTTTCAAGCCCATTAGGATGCAGACCAGACCCTGGACCATGGTGTGATCCCACTGGAAACATCCCGAACAGCTGGGCCATCCACTGTGGGGAGACGCCCTCACTCCTCTCTCCCCACTGTGCCACTTCCGTTCCAATAACAAGTGAGTATGTCAAAGGTTGGGAGTTAAAAACGGGCCGGGCACAGTGGCTCACACCTGTTATCCCAGCACTTTGGGAGGCTGAAGTGGCTGGATCACTTGAGCCCAGGAGTTTGAAACTAGCATAGGAAACATGGTGAAACCCTATCTCTACAAAAAATACAAAAAGTTAGCCAGGTGTGGTGGCGCATGCCTGTTGTCCCAACTACTTGAGAGGCTGAGGATAGAGAATCACCTGAGCCCAGGAAGTCGAGGCTGTGATGGTGCCACTGCACTCCAGCCTGGGCAACGGGAGTGAGACCCTGTCTAAAAATAAATTAGTTAAAATAAAATAAAATAAAATAAAACAAAACATATTACTAAAAATCGAAGCCAGGCATGGCAGTGCATGGCTGTATCCCCAACTATTTGGGAGGCTGAGGCAGGAGGACTGCTTGAACCTAGGAGTTCAAGGCATGGGCAACATGGTGAGACCCTATATCTTAAAATAATAGTAATAATAATAATAGATGAGAGAAATGAAGGAATAAAAAAATGCTTGAATCATCCAAAAGGACAGATGACTGATAGCCAGAATACATAAGGAACTCAAACAACTCAATAGCAAAAAAACAAATAATTCAATTTAAAAATGGGCAAAAGATCTGAATAGGTGTTTCTCCAAAGACAACACACAAATGGCCAAGAGGTATATGAAAAAATGTTCAACATCACTAATCATCAGGGAAACATAAATCAAAACCACAATGAGATACCACCTCACCCTAATAAGAATGGCTATCATCAAAGAGACAGAAAATAACAAATGCTGGCAAGGATGTGGAGAAAAGGGAACTCTTATACACTGTTAATGGGACTGTAATTTTTTTTTTCTTTTTTTGAGATGGAGTCTCACCCTGTTGCCCAGGCTGGAGTGCAATAGCACAATCTTGGCTCACTGCAACCTCCACCTCCCGGAATCAAGCGATTCTCCTGCCTCAGCCTCCCGAGTAGCTGGGATTACAGGCACATGCCACCACGCCTGGCTAATTTTTTGTATCTTTAGTAGAGAAAGGGTTTCACCATATTGGCCAGACTGGTCTCAAACTCCTGACCTCATGATCCGCCCACCTCGGCCTCCCACAGTGCTGGGAATACAGCTGTGAGCCACTGTGCCCGGTTGGGACTGTAATTATTAATAGAACAATCATTATGGACAATGGTATGGAGGTTCCTCAAAGAATTTAAAACTATCATATGATCCAACAATTCCTCTACTAGGTATACAAACAAAAGAAAAGAAATCAGTATGTCAAAGAGAGATCTGCATTCCCACATTTATTGCAGCACAATTCACAATAGCCAAAATATGGAGTCAACTAAGTATCCATCAACAGATGAATGCATTTTTAAAATGGGGTGTATATATACACAGTGGAATAGTATTCAGCCATAAAAAAGAATAAAATCCTGTCATTTGTGACATGGATGAACCTAGAGAACATTGTGTTAAGTGAAATAAGCCAAGTAGAGAAGGACAAACAGCATGATCTCACTCCTATGTAGAATCTAAAGAAGTTATCCCATAGAAGTAGAAAGTAGAATGGTGGTTACCAGAGGCTGGAGAGGGTAGGAGAAGGGAGGACGGGGAAAGGTTGGTCAACAGGCACGAAGCTATAGTCAGATGGGAGGACTAAGTCCTGGTGTTCTATTGCACAGTAAGGTTACTACAATTAACAACAATGTGTATTTAAAAATAGCTAGAAGATAGCATTTTGAATGTTCTCACCACAAAGAAATGACAAGTGTTTGAAGTGATGGTTATGCTAATGACCCTGATTTGATCATTCCACAATACACATGTGTATCAAAACATCAGACTGTACTCTCTAAATATGTACAATTGTATGTCAATTAAAAACTTAAAGATTATGTAGGATTAAAACTCTACCACATCAGTAATACTTTTAAAGAAAATTGAGTAAACAATCCTATTAAAAGATCAATATTGTCAGAGTAAATTAAAAACAACTACATACCACTTACAAGAAACACAATTGAAATTTAACAAGATGTAACACTTTTATATCTATGCATCTAACAGTCTCAAAACATAAAGCAAAACTTAACAGAATGGGAAGTGGGAGCTGTTAATTCACCTCTCTCAGAAACTGATGGAACATGCTGAACGTGGCTCACACCTGTAATGCCAGCACTTTGGGAGGCCAAGGCAGGTGGCCAGGAGCTCCAGGCCAGCCTGGGAAACATAATGAGACTCCATCTCTACAAAAAAAAAAAAGAAAGTAAAAAAGAATAGCCAGGTGGTGCATGCCTGTAATCTCAGCTACTCGGGAGGCTGAGGCCAAAGGATTGCTTGAGGCCACGAGTTCGAGGATACAGTGAGCTATGATTGCACCTGGGTGACAGAGCTCAAGATTCTGTCTTTAATAATAGTAATAATAATATTATTATATATTATATATATTATTATATATTATATATAATTATTATTATATATAATACATAATTATTATTATATATTATTATATATTATATATAATAATTATATATTATATAACAATTATTATTATATATTATATATAATAATTATATATTATATATTATAATAATTATATGTTATAATAATTATTATATATTATTATTATTATTGATGGAATAAGCAAACAAGAGAATTAGAGAGGACACAGAAGACCAGAACAACACAAACTCCAGACTGATACATACAGAACACTACACTCAACAACTGCAGAATAACACCAGTAGATTAAAGGCTAATGAAAAACTAGATACTTGCACAATACCAAAGAATCACCCTACAGATTGCTGCAAAACACCAAAGCACCCCACATACCTCTACCAGGGAGAACATAGACTACTGTCCCTTTAATGCAGAGATCAAATTTAGCATCACTAATTGGAAAGAACCAGGCGCTGGCCTCCCAACGCGATGCCTAAGAGGTACACAGCATCACCTATAGTGTGGGCTTAACTAAGTATTTAACTCAATTCAAATCAAGCCTTAGGATCTAACTTCTACCAAACGGAAAAATGGGATAGAAGTTACACATCACCACAGGGAAGATGCATTTCTAAAGGTTGAGGCAGGCTGGAAGAAAACGCATTTCTAACAAGTTCTCGGGTGATGCGGATGCCACTTGTCCCAGGACCACACTTTGCAAACCACTGTTCTAGATTAACTGAGAGACACAGAAACCGAATATTATCCTTGATTAGATCCCAGATCAAACAAACAAACCACCACCAGCTGTAAAAGATTTTGAGGATAAACAAGGAAGATGGAATCTGGAGTAGATATTGGGTGATATTAGGGAATTATGCTTAATTTTGTCAGGTGTGTTAATGGCATATAGTTGTGAAGGAAAATGTCCTTAGTTTTGATAATATTTAGTCTAATTTCTTTTCAAATGGCTCATTTGAAAAGAAACTTGGTTCATTTGAAAGTTACAGGACAGGCACGGTGGCTCACGCCTGTAATCCCAGCACTTTGGGAGACCGAGGCGAGCGCTTATCATGAGGTCAGGAGTTCAAGACCATCCTGGCCAACATGGTGAAACCCTGTCTCTACTAAAAATACAAAAAAATTAGCCGGGCGTGGTGGCGGGCACCTGTAATCCCAGCACTTTGAGAGGCTGAGGCAAGCGGATCATGAGGTCAGGAGTTCAAGACCATCCTGGCTAACACAGTGAAACCCCATCTCTACTAAAAATACAAAAAAATTAGCCGGGCGTGGTGGTGGGTGCCTGTAGTTCCAGCTACTCGGGAGGCTGTGGCAGGGGAATGGCGTGAACCCAGGAGGCGGAGCTTGCAGTGAGCCGAGGTCGCGCCACTGCACTCCAGCCTGGGTGACAGAGCGAGACAATGTCTCAAAAAAAAAAAAAAAAGAAGTAGTAGTAAACATTATATGGAAACATGAAAAAATAGCCTGCCCCAAATTTGCTGAACTAGTGAAGGAAAAGTGTTATTGCCTGTCTTTTGGATAAAAGGTATTTTAACTAGGATGGGATGATATCTCATTATAGTTTTCATTTGCATTTCTCTGATGATCAATGATGTTGAGCACCTTTCATATGCCTGTTTGCCATTTATATAAATTACATATAACAGAAATGTCTATTCGGATCTTTTGCTGATTTTTTGATCGGTTTATTCGCTTTTTCCTGACAGGTCCGGCTCTACTTAAAAGAATATGAAAAAGTGAAGCCATCCTGAAAGAATACTATCCTAGAGGGTAGAGTCCACAGAAACTGGAGCCCGAACAGACCAACATGAGCTTCGAGGATGAAATGAGAACAGAACGACGAGCAGTCTTGGTTTCAAATGATCAGATCAAGCAGCAATGGATGGCTGAGGTCATAAGAATGATCCGGCCTCTAAAAGACCATTCACAGTCATAACAGTCCTAGAAATGTTTCCAAATAGAGCAGGTGGTCAAGAGCCATCCCCAGGGGGTCCCTCACCCATGGGCCTTTGCCTGAAAGCAGAACTGCCTCCCCTCTACTCTGCCAGGCTTTGCCCACCCTCCTCTTCCTCTTCCCCCTTCCCTTGAAGGAGGTTCCCAAGACCCTTTTCTGCTATGGGCTGAATCCTGTTCCCTCTAAAATTCATATATTGAAGTCCTAATCCCTAGTACTTCAGAATGTGACTGTATTTGTAGATAGTCTTTAAAGAGGTAATTCAGGCCGGGCTGAACTGCAGGCTCACACCTACAATCCCAGCACTTTGGGAGGTCGAGGTGGGTGGATCACTTGAGGTCAGGAGTTCGAGACTAGCCTGGCCAACATGTTGAAATCCAGTCTCTACTAAAAATACAAAAATTAGCCGGGCGTGGTGGCACATGCCTGTAGTTCCAGCTACTCGGGAGGCTGAGGCAGGAGAATCACTTGAACCTGGGAGGTGGAGGTTGCAGTGAGCCGAGATAGTGCCACTGCACTCCAGCCTGGGCAACAGAGCAAGACTCTGTCTTAAAACAAACAACAAAATAATAATAATAATAATAATAATGATGAGGTAATTCATTTAAATTGAAGTCCTAATGGGTGGGCCCTAACGCAATGTGACTGGTGTCCTTATAAGAGGAGATTAGGACACACGCAAAGGAAAGACCATGTGATGACACAGGGAGAAGATGGCTGTCTGCAAGCCAAGGAGAGAGGCCTCAGAAGAAACCAAGCCTGCTGACACCTTGATGCTAGACTTCAGCCTCTAGAATTGTGATAAAACACACTTTGGTTGTTTACGCCACGCAGTCTGTGGTCCTTTGCTATGACAGCCGTAGCAGACCAATAGACCAATATACCAATATCCCTTCTCCTCCCCTAGGAAGGCTTCATGGAAACCCCAACCCAAGCTCAGTCTGGATTTTTCGCCCACCTTCTCACCCTGATAACAAAAGAGAACTTTTTAAAGGTCAATTCAATTCAACCTTTATTTTTTTATTTTTTGAGATACAGTCTTGCTCTGTCACCCAGGCTGGAGTACAGTGGCACAATCTCAGCTCACTGCAACCTCTGTCTCCTGGGTTCAAGCAATTCTCCTGCCTCAGCCTCCCAAGTAGCTGGGATTACAGGTGCCCACCAGCACGCCCGGCTAATTTTTGTATTTTTAGTAGAGATGGGGTTTCACCATATTGGCCAGGCTGGTCTTGAACTCCTGACCTCAAGTGATCTACCTGCCTCAGCTTCCCAAAGTGCTAGGATTACAGGTGTGAGCCACCCCGCCCAGCCAATTCAACCTTTAAAGAGAACTACAGATGGTCCTCAACTTACAATGGTTTGACTTACAATTTTTTTTTTTTTTTGAGACAAGGTATCGCTCTGTCAACCAGGCCAGAGTGCGATGGCACCATCTCAGCTCACTGCAACACCCCCCTCCTGGGTTCAAGTGATTCTCCTGCCTCAGCCTCCCAAATAGCTGGGATTACAGGTGCCCACCACCACGCCTGGCTAATTTTTGTATTTTCAGTACAGATGGGGTTTTGGCATGTTGTCCAGGCTAGTCTCAAACTCCTGGCCTCAAGTGATGCAGCCACCTTGGCCTCCCAACGTGCTGGGATTACAGGCCACCGTGAGCCACTATGCCCGGGCTCACTTTGATTTTTCAACTGTATGATGGTGCAAAGTGATCCACAGTCAGTAGAAGTCATACTTCAAGTACCCATAAGAGCATTGTCTTTCACTTTCAGCATAGTACTTAATAAATTGCGTGGGATGGGCTGGGTGCGGTGGATTACACCCAGCACTTTGGGAGGCCGAGGCGGGCGGATCATGAGGTCAGGAGATCGAGACCATGGTGAAACCCCATCTCTACTAAAAATACAAAAAATTAGCTGGGTGTGGTGGCGGGCGCCTGTAGTCCCAGCTACTTGGGAGGCTGAGGCAGGAGAATGGCGTGAACCCGGAGGGCGGAGCTTGCAGTGAGCCGAGATCGCGCCACTGCACTCCATCCTGGGCGACAGAGCCAGACTCCATCTCAAAGAAAAACCAAACCAAACCAAATCAAACAAAACAACAACAACAAAAAATAAATTGCATGGGACATAAAACACTTTATTGTAAAACAAGCTCTGTGTTAGATGATTTTGCCCAACTGTAGGCTAAAGTAAGTGTTTGGGCACATTTAAGGTAGCCTAGGCTAAGCTATGGTGTTTGGTAGGTGAGATGTATTAAACGCATTTTTTTCTTTTTTTTTTTTAACTTATGATACTTCCAATATACAATGGGTTTATCAGGACGTAACCCCATCAAGGAGCATCTGTAACTGGATTTCCAGAACCTACTCAAGAGACTCAGGGATTTATTTTTGGTCTGTCCTAAAAAAAAAAAAAAAGTTGTATTCTCTTATTCTCTTTCATGATTAGTTTGAAATACTGCTACTTCTTAAGAGATGATATTTTGTTGAAATCAAAGCTTGGTGAATCTATGATTATCAGGATGGCATTCTATAAACACTATATGCCAATCTAAGTAAGTTATTTCCATTTTCTTTTTTTTTTTTTTTTTTGATATGGAGTCTCACTCTGTCACCAGGCTGGAGTGCAGTGGCACGATCTCGGCTCATTGCAACCTCTGCCTCCCGAGTTCAAGCGACTCTCCTGCCTCAGCCTCCTGAGTAGCTGGGACTACAGGCACATGCCATCACACCCAGCTAATTTTTGTATTTTTAGTAGAGACGGGGTTTCACCATGTTGGCCAGGATGGTCTCGATCTCTTGACCTCGTGATCTGCCCGCCTCAGCCTCCCAAAGTGCTGGGATTACAGGCGTGAGCCACCATGCCCAGCCACTTCCATTTTCTTGTGCATTCTCTCAGTAGTATAAGTATTCTATTTCAATTTCAGAGAAGCATATGCACAGTTCAGAGACGTTAGAATTGCAAAGGCAATTTTTGTTTGCCCAAAACTGTATTTAGTATAGTTATAAGACAAATGTAAAAGGTATTTTACCTACACAGCGATTGCTTTACAAGAGAATAAATCAGCAGTTAGCCCTGGAGCCACAGGCCCTCACACAAGGAGCCTTTTATCCTGGGTCAGGCTGCCTCTGTGACCAGCAGCGCTCAGTAACTGAACAAGATATTACCAGTTTCTCCGTGCCAGACAGTATTTCTGGCTACTTGACATCTGGAGCATTTTCCTCCCTCTGTTGTGGTCCGTGTGGGAAGGAGGGCCGCTACTGCCCCCGGGACACGTGGGCACCCTGCTCAGAGGGACGCCAGCTGGCCTGTGACATGGCCCAAACCCAAGCCCCACCCCCGCCACTCCACAGCGGTCTAGAGCTGGTTTGTAACCAAGGTGCAGCTGAATTTAGCTCAGTGAATCATCTCCAAGGAAAACCCACAGAGAAAGTGAACTCACCTTTTAACCAAGTCCTGGATGGGGTGTGACTGTCCCAAGAATGCCCTGGGTCCCAGATCTGAGTGCCCCAGTAAGCCCATTTCCTAAACAAAAAGGGTTTGAAGAGGCTATCTAGCCTACCCTCTGCCCTGCAAACAGAGCCAACGGCCTTGATTTTCAAATGAGAATGTGGACTTCGGAGGCAAACTGTTGGGGATTAAGAAAACAGAACTTAAATTGCTTCCACATCTGGAAAACAAACCCAGCAGCCAGCCCCAAGAATTCCAGGCATGCCAGCTCAAAGAGAAGCTGCAGGTCAGGGGAGGCTTTTCCTCTTAGCTTTCAGTCCCCCATCACCTACCTGAAGCCACAAAGATCTCCTGTCTACAAATAGCTGGTGGAGCCACAACTCAGAGAAAGAGAACAAAGTTGACATACTAGGGCGCCTACCATGTGGCCAGTCTGCTCTGTGCTTTACAGAGGTGGTAAACTCCCTGCAAGTAATTATCATTTTCCTCCTTATAGATGGGGAAATGTGGCCAGGTGCGGTGGCTCATGCCTGTAATCCCAGCACTTTGGGAGGCCGAGATGGGCGGATCACGAGGTCAGGAGATTGAGACCATCCTGGTCAACATGGTGAAACCCTATCTCTACTAAAAAATACAAAAATTAGCTGGACACGGTGGCACGTGCCTGTAATCCCAGCTACTCGGGAGGCGGAGGCAGGAGAATCACTTGAACCAGGGAGTAGGAGGTTGCAGTGAGCTGAGACTGTGCCACTGTACTCCAGCCTGGTGACAGAGTGAAACTCTATCTAAAAAAAAAAGAAGAAAGAAAGGAAGAAGGAAACGAAAAAGTGGGGGAATGGTGTCCAGAGAGTCTCATCCACTTTCCCCTGAAGTATCCTGCAGTTTTTCTCTTTACTCCCCTTTGGAGTCACACAAAAAGTTGGGGCCATGCAAACCCAAATCAGGAGTTCCCTAATTTCAATCGTCCCATCTAAATTCTCAGAAAAGATTTCCCAAATGCCTACCGGAAGCTCCAGTTCCCATGCAGCCACTGCATCTCTGGTTCCCCCAAGGAAAGCATGGACCAGAGGTCCCAGCAACTCAACTCAAAAGCGAAGTAACGTGCTGCAGTTGAATGGGGTGCGTATAAAGGGCTCTCCTGGTTCTTGGAACTGGCAGCTATTTTTTGCTACAAATTATAGCTTTTCAAGATGTGGCTTTTTGAAGAGAGGGCTTAATTACTCACACAACCAAGAGTCTGTGGGGCTTGCTTTGGGGGCTCCATACTTTACCATCATGATAAGAGGAGTGATGATAAAAACACTTCACTCAAAGTGAAGGTTTGGGAGGGAAAACAGTGGCTCAGGCCAGCTCTTTCTTCTCGTAGAGTCCACCGGGTAGGTCAGGCTACATTTTCAGGGGAGCACCCTCCAAAGAGGTGACATGGAACTTTCCAGAGAGAGGCCACTATCCAACTCAAGGAGAGCATGCCTGGATGGAGCTGACCCACGGTCCAAAGCCAGGGTGGGTTCCCACCCAGCTCCTCCTCCGCCACAGAACCCTCAGGCCTTGAACAGCCAGCAGAGCACCAATGTTTACCCACAGCCAATGGCCAAGGCTCCACGTGACCCGCCCTTCTGGAGCAGGCAGGTCAGGGTCAGCAGGGTGACTCTCCTCCTCCCAACCCTGCAGGGCCTCCTGCCAGAGCCCTTGGTTTTTATAACCCTCTCCTCCTCCCTGCCCCATCTTCTGGTACCTCCCATCAGCACAGAGCCCCCATGGTCTTCCCAGCAAGCTCAGTTCAGGTGTCTCTCTTTGTCCTGTGGCCTTTGCTAGACCCAGCTACCCAAGCTTCGTGTTCTAGAAGCTGCTGTCTTGCATGGGGGGTTGGGGGGTGTCACTCAAGCATAGCTGGCCAGAGCTCAGCTTAGGGCCTCCGGCCAGGGCAGGCTTTCTCGCAGTGGGGACAGGTGAGAGGGCATTAGGGGCTCATGGGGTGGAGACCCTCCCTCCCAGGGAGTCCATTGGGAACCCCCTCTAAGAGCTTGTGAGCTCCCCACTGCCCACAGAACCAGGCCCAGCTCCTGAGAGCAGCTCGCAAAGCCCCTTCCAGCAGGTCTCAGCCTCAGGACATGCTCTGCCTCTCCCCTTCCCTAGTACCCCAGGCTCCTGGGCACCTTTACCCACCCCAATGCCTCAGCACATGCTGCTTCTTATGCACAGGGGGCATAAGCACCACCTCATCAAAGAGGGGGCTTCGAATCTCTGACACTACACACAAAACTGAGGAGGTCGGGCTACTGGCTTTCATTGGAATCTCAAGAGGGAGGGGGCAGAGAGAAGATCTCCAAGGAAAACAAGGTTTAAAACCATCACCTGCTCTTAAAGCCTCCCTCTAGCCAGCAGCGCACGCTCAGCCCCTGCTTGGGGGCCACTGTCACCCAGACATCCCCATGTGGCTGTCTCCTGGTGCCTCCCCAACTCAGCCCCGACTTCCATGAACAGCCCACACCTAACCCTCTGTACTGCTCCAGCCAGACCCTGTGCAGCCTTGTCATGTGCACCCCTGTAGGTGCCGACTGGGTGCCCACCCCACCACTCTTCCTCCTCTCTCTCCGTCCTGCCTCACCTCACTGCAGCCCAGCCATCCTGAAGGACGGGGCCCCTGACACATCCTGCTCACACAGGCCCCTGTGCCTTTGCCACTGCCCCCTGCCCAGAACTCCTCCGTCTGTCTCAGGAGCAGTGCCACTGGCTGGCACTCCCCGAGATCCTTAACACCTAAAGAAGCACAAAGTAGTTTTTTTTTTGTTTTGTTTTTGAAATGGAGTATCGCTCTGTCGCCCAGGCTGGAGTGCAGTGGCATGATCTCGGCTCACTGCAGGCTCCGCCTTCTGGGTTCCAGCGATTCTCCTGCCTCAGCCTCCTAGGTAGCTGGGATTACAGGCGCCTGCCAACACGCCGGGCTGATTTTTGTATTTTCAGTAGAGATGGGGTTTCACCATGTTGGTCAGGCTGGTCTCGAACTCTTGACCTCAGGTGATCCGCCCGCGTTGGCCTCCCAAAGTGCTGGGATTACAGGCATGAACCATCGTGCCTGTCCACAAAGGGGTCTTAAACATTTGAGAACAAGGAAAGCACGCATCTGCTAAGCACCTATTGTGTGCCAGGTATTTCTGTGCATCAGCCACCGTTTAGATGAGAATACACAGGTTCAAGGAGGTTAAGTAATTCGTGAAAGGTCGCAGGGCTGGGATTTGAACCAGGTCTGATTTTAACGCAGCAAGGAGGGTACAGAGAATACCAAATGCTCTCAGCGATGCGACATCCAGCACCCCATGGACAACACTGTGCACTGGAGTGGACTCAGGCTGACCCTGCAGCCACAGGAATGGCAGTTAGCAACGCTGATGGTACCAGAACTTGGACTTGAGCTGAAGCTTGCAGGGACCATGGCACACTGGGCTTCTGAGGTCTGTGCCATCCAGGCCATCAGGCAGAGCCCTCCTCCCCTTTCCCACCCCAGGGAGCTTCAAAGAGGCTACATGTGGGAAGACTTTACAGAAAGGGAGAGGAGAGATTTGAAAGAAAATTGCTAAAAGGAAACACGTGAAAATGAAAACTCAGGCAAAGGGGGAGAAGGACGAGGGAAGAAGAGTAATGTCCAAGGATTATAAACTGAGTCAAGAAGCCCTTGGAACACCAGTTTCCCTCTGCTCCCTTGGGAAGGCCAGTGACCCACTCCCGGCCCTCATTTTCCCTCTTAACCCAGATGGAATGGGGCAGACCTTAGATGATACCCAGCAAGAGAAACAGGGAATGTTGCCTTGCACACAGCCATGACAACTGTGGAGCCACGATTCATATGTGGTGGGAGGAAAATCCCGAGGCTCAGAGAGGTCGCTCTACTTTGCCAAGGCCACACAGCTGGCGAGCCATAAAGCTGGAATCTAAGCCCAATCCAAGCTTGTCCCCTTGAACCACATCAGGGTCCCCTCATATAATCTGCCACCACTACAAGGTGGCTCCACCTGCTTCCTTGGAGGAACTGGACAAATTATATAAGTTCCCCAGAGGTTACCTAGTTTCTATTTCATTAAATCTGAGACACCTCTGATTTTACAATGCACCGTTATTTCAAGTATGCCAAGAAAACGGCGCTGTCAAATTATAATAATCCGCAAATGTGCGACACATTCCAATTTAAGATGTTAAATGGAAAAAAAGGAAAGGAAAAAAAGAATGTGCCTTAGAATCCCAGAAAATACCATGTAAGTGTGAGTAGGGAACAGGGATTCAGTCACAGTTCCGCAGACTGTGTGTGTGCAGTGAAGGGCAGTCAACAACTCCACACAAGCACATGAGCACACACCTGCTGCTATAAAATCCTTCTTTGCTAATAACTGATGCAATCGTGCAGATAATCATACAAAAATGTGTTGGCCAGACCTGCCTTGTCAACAAGAACCCTCATTTCACCAGGAGGCCATCAATTCAAGGTTGCCTAACATCAGTCAGACGAGTCAGGCACGGTGGCTCATGCCTGTAATTCCAGCACTTTGGGAGGCCAAGGTGGAAGGATTGCTTGCGCCTAGAAGTTTGAGACCAGCATGGGCGACATAGTGAGACCTCATCTCTACCAAATGAATAAATAGCCGGGAGTGGTGGTGCACCCAGCTACTCAGGCAGCTGAGGTGGGAGGATCACTTGAGCCCAGGAGGTCGAGGCTACAGTGAGCCAAGATTGTATCACTGCACTCTAGCCTGGGCAGAAATGCGAAACCCTGTCTCAAAAAAAAAAAAAAAAAAAAAAAAATCAGTCAAGTGGAGGCTGTCCTGCCCACCTAACCAGCCAGGCTAGGCCAGGCTAGCCAGCTTCGCCTGAGTGGAGCTACAGACCTCTGGGCAGCCAAGCTGGATGACTCTGTGGTTAACTACCAAGGGCAGTCACCCAGTGTGGCTGGGCGGCAGCACAGCCTGCACCTTTTTGTCTGGCTTTTCTCCAAATCTCCTGGGGCTTGTGGCCAGCCAGAGCCTCAGCATTTTAATAAGGCAGATGCTGGGGGCTGGTAGTGGCAGATGGGCAGCACTGCTCCAAGCCAGCTTTTCCAGCTAGGCACAGGTGGATGGACAGGCAGGCCCTGGCTGGAGGTGAAGGGCAGGTGGGCCGAGGTGTGGAGGGCCATCCTCCCCTTGGCAGGCCAGCCACAGCCTGGCAGTGTGAGCAGCCTCTGGAAGGACAGGCTAGGTACAGCCTCCCTCACTGAACCTGGGGAGAAGTCTGTTACCTCGGAAGCTGCTTGACCTCTCATTCACAGACTGCCACACAAATGCTAGTCACTTCACCCCAGACCCAGAATCTGTATCTGCAGAGCCCGAGCAGGTTTGTTAAAAACACAGAAGCTGTCTGGGCGCAGTGGCTCATGCCTGTAATCCCAGCACTTTGGGGGGCCGCGGTGGGAGGATCACCTGAGGGCAGGAATTCGAGATCAGCCTGGGTAACATAGTAACACCTCATTTCTACTTTTTTTTAAAAAAATTAAAATTAAAATTGAAAAAAAAGATTTAAAAACCCACAGAAGCTGAGGAAGTAGAGTTTTGCTTCTCTTGCAAAGGCCCTTGAGTAATGGAGTTTTTCCGCTGCCACCTTCCTGTTTGGGCCATGACACTCCCCGGCAAGACATTCTGTTAGGTGCGAAGGTTATTAGTCACAACAATCAAACCAGCTGAAGCCTGCAGGAACTAAGAATAACAGCTCACCCCAAAGCACAGTTTTAAGTGCTTTTCATACATTTACATATTTGAGCCTTACCATGAACCCTGTGAGGGAGGTACTAGCCTCATCCTCTTACCACGAACCCTGTGAGGGAGGTACTAGCCTCATCCTCGTTTTACAGGTGGGGAAGCTGAGGCACAGAGAAATTAAATAACTTGTCTAAGATTCCACCAATAGCAAGGGGCAGAGCCAGGATCTGAACCCAGAGACAGCCTGACTCTGAAGGCATTTTGGTACTAAACTGGCCTGCCTCTCTAACCATCTAACCGTCCACGAGTGTCAACTAAGTAAAGGCCAGAACCTAGACTGGGCATCTTAAATCACCACGGCTCATTTTATTTTCACCATCACCCTGCGAGGCAGGTGCTATTATCAACCCCATTCTACATGTTGGGCACCCCAACCCTCAGCCACCCCATAGCAGGGGGGTGGATGAACAGGATGCCCCATCTGAATGCTGCCTGACACGCAAACACACACGTGTGTGCACACACACATATACGATCTGGGGCCCTAAACTGGACAGACTAAACCCAAAGCTGCTGCCCAAATGTGGGAGTGACTCCCTGGGGTCCTTAGGACCCCACAGAACCATGCTGCTGCCTGCCCACAGGCAGAGGGAGTGAAGAGTGAGGCCAGGGAAAGTGAAATCAGAAGGGTGAGGTCGCCTGTCCAAAGTTCCACAACTAGCGAGCAACAGAGCCAGGATCTAGACCTAGAAGTTTTCTGGCGCCCATTTTTTCTCCTTAAGGAAACAGGCATTGGGTGACAAAGTGTGGGATGAAGGTGTCTGTGTCTTAGGTAGGCATTTCTTCCAGGAAAACGAGGGAGCAGGGGGCAGGGACTTGCTGCTCTTCTCACTCCTATTCTAGGAGGGAGACTTGAGTCTGGTGCAGAGGGCAGACACCCCTCAGCTCCCTTACCCCAAGTTCACTGGAGCAGCAGCAGCTATTTGAAATGTGGGTTCCCTTTCCATGGTATCAGGCTTGCACAGCGCAGGGGGGTGGGGGGTGACCACAGATGACTAAAGAGAGAGAGCCCGCCCACTCTCCCACACTCCAGTTCTGTTTAGGCCTTCCTCTTTCTGGTACCTCAAAAGAGAAAGGCTCCCATGAACAGAGCCACAGATATTAATAACTTCTACAGAGCTTTGTTTTCATCTGAATTAATGTTTACATTGTTGGGAAAGAACCCACTTGTCTGGGAAGATGAAGCAGGTTAGAGCAATTAAAAATGTGACCAACAGTTGGAAAACTTCCCATTTCTTAAGGTCAGTCAAGAAGTGGGTTTGGAAATGCTGGCATGACTAGCACTGGCCTGCCGGGCGGTTCTGGGCTGGAGGTCACTCAGACCCCACAGCTCTGGGCCACCACAGCCACCCCTCTGACCTTCATACGACCCTTGTAGGCTGCACGTCTTTCTGGTTGCCTATGTTCTCCTCCCCGTCTCATCTCCTTTCCAGGTCATGGGAAAAAGTGAAGAAGTAACCGCCAAGGTTGTCTGGGTGCTCAGGGGGGTTCTGAGAATCTGAGCTCTTGGTCATCAATGCGCCTGAGGGGGGCTCAGCTCCTGAAGCACCAAGACGCTCGGGACCCCTCTGAGCAAGGCCAGCTGGGCGCCCCCAGCATCCACTCAGCCTTGAATGGGGTCCACAGAAGCTGGCCAATGACAAATTCCATTCAATTAACAGTATTATGATGAAGCCGCAAACACTTGGGGAAGGACTGCCATGTGTAGTCAGACACTTGGCATGAGATAATGAGAAAATAGCTCCAAATGAAAACAGATAAGGGTGCAGTCCAGGCTTCTGGGGGCACCTTCTCTGCAGCCTGCCACCCAGTGTGGGCTCCAGATCATGGTGCTTGGAACCGTGGTCAGGCCCAAAGCTACAAAACCTCCCAGGAGAACATGTGCTGGCCAGGAGAGGTAGCCAAGACACCCTGCTGAAGCCCCACCCACCAAAAACTCAGAGGGCACCCCAACCTTCAGCCACCCCATAGCAGGGGGGTGGATGAACAGGATGCCCCATCCGAATGCCGCATGACACGCAAACACACGTGTGTGCACACACACATATATGATCTGGGGCCCTAACCTGGACAGACTAAACCCAAAGTTGCTGCTCAAATGTGGGAGTGACTCCCTGGGGTCCTTAGGACCCCATATAACTGTGCTGCTGCCTGCTCACAGGCAGAGGGAGTGAAGAGGGAGGCCAGGGAGCCCTTGAGGATCAGACAAGAGATGAGGAGACAGCCTGGGTGGCACAGGCCAGAGTGTGGAAAACACGGGCAGGCTGCTGGCTGCTTTATGAGCCTTGAGAGCAGGACCTGTCCCTACCCGATAGGAGCTGACCCGTGGGAACAGCAGGCAGACCCAGGCAGCTGTCAGAGACACAGCTGTATGCACATCGCCGGTGCGCCCTTTGCTGGTTTGATTCGTGTGGTGGCAACAGCATAGTCTGGCAGGAAATGTTTCCACGTTCACATGGACAGGCTCGTCTGACCCAACTCAAGCTGAGGGCAGGGAAGTCCGTGGCAGCAGTGGCCACAGAAGCCTGTCCTCCAGAAATGTCTCAATGCCCAAATCCCCTCGACGCGGAGGCTCTGAGAAGGGCAGAGCAATGGAAGGCAGCTCGTGCCTGTGGATTTCTAGTCTCACTTGTACTGTCAGTCCCCTCTCCTCCTCCTCCTGGGATTCTGGGTTGTCACAGCATTGGGTGGTCCCCCATCTCTCTGAGTTTGTCCCCTGTCCCCCCAGCCCTGGCTTGCTCTCCAATCACATCCTGTCTTGTAGTTCTGTGGACAGACATAGCATGCCAACCACCGTCCCACCTCAGGGCCCTTGCAGTTCCTCTTTTCTCTGCCTGAACCTCTTTCGTTGGGATGTCACCTTCTCAGTGAGGACTTCCCTGTCTGACTCTGAAACCCAGCACTCCCTCCCCTTCCCTGCTCTTCCTCCTGCCAACTCCCATACTCCGTGTTTTACTGCTCTACCTGCCTCACTACCATCCTGCGAGCTCCTTGAAGGCAGGGGTTCTCGTCTGTTTTGTTCACTGCTGTATCTCCAGTGCCCAGCACAGAATCTGGCACAAAGTAGGCAACGAAGAATCTGGTGAATGAACTCAGTACCACTTGCCCTGTACTGGTAAATGTGCTGGGGGCTGAGCGAACAGAAATGGGGAAGCCTCTGTGTCCTGAAACGCCTCCTGGTGAGGGAGACTGTGGTACCATTCAGGGGCAAAGATCGTACGACATCCAGTAAGGCACCAGGTGGGACTGCCAAATCGGCATGCCTGTCTTGTGGTGCCTAATTGGTATGGATGGGACCACCCAATAATCCAGCCATGAGACCTGAGATGAAGTAACTGGGCATTGATCTTCGAGGCCAGTGTTTGAAGCCATAGGTGCCCAGTTCCTGAGTCAAGAGCCAGCAGAGCTGACCCAGAGGAAGACAGAGTCCAGCCCCAGGGGTTCTGTATGCCTGGCAAGGTCAGGGCACTGTGCCCCACTGCTAACACCAGACAGCAGGCACGAACAGATAAAGATGCTTCAGCTGGGTGTGGTGGCTCATGCCTGTAGTCCCAGCGCTTTGGGAAGGTGAGGCAGGCAGAACCCTTGAGCCCAGGAGTTTAAGACCAGCCTGGACAACATGGCAAAACCCCATCTCTACAAAAACAAAAACAAAAATTAGCCAGATGCAGGGTGGCACACACCTGTAGTCCCAGCTGAGACTGAGGTGGGAAGATTGCTTGAGCCTGGGAGGGTGGGAGGCTGCAGTGAGCCCTGCTCACACCACTTGACTCCAGCTTGGGCCACAGAGCAAGACCCTGTCTCAACTCAATTAAAAAAAAAAAAAGATGCTTCCTTTTCAAACACAATGAGCCCTGTGCCAGGAAACAGCATGCCCTTTCCCATTCGGAGATGCCTGCCTTCTGGGAACTGCTCACCTGCTATTTCATTGGGAGCCTCTCCTACCCCCTTCACCCCCTCCTTACCCATACCTAAAACATATAAAGTGAAATTGCGAAGTCTCCTCAGAACAGAATCAGTTGTGAAAAACCTCAGCATAACAGGCTGCCCAGATCGGGGACTGCCAGATACCTACGGGTGCAGATGAAGGAGGGAGTTGCGAGGGCCCCAGGTGAACGGCCAAAGAGAAAACCTTGGGTCTGAAGCAGCCTGCCTACCAGGAGGGGAAGGGGCTAGGAAGGCACTAGCATGCTTTAGAAGTGGCACAGATGGTCGGGAGGGAGAGTGGGGGCCGGTGGAGTATCTCAAGCTGCAGCCCAGAGCCTTCCGAGTGCAGGCTGCCCCTGGAACCCCGAAGGAGGTGGCTTAGAACCCAATGGGCCCTCTAATTTCTTCTGCTTTTCCTCCCCCACTTGCCTAAAAGTCCCTTCCGAGGGCAGGCTCCAGGCAGTCTCTCCTACAGACCTCCCTTAGGGCAAAGGTCACGCCTTCCAGCTGGCTCACCTGGCCCGGCTAGTCCCGCCCCTCGCCTCCGGCCCAGTCTTATCTCTTCTACTGGCCTTAGTCATTTACTCCACCCCCTTCGCCTAAGTCCAGGCCCCCCCTTCAAATTCCGAAGCTGTTCACTACGCATTTGCCCAAGGGGTGCTGCCTTCTGCAGTGAAGAACCCAAGCGGCTTCCCTCGCCCCGCCAGGCGACACTCTCCCCTGTGAAGTGACAGGGACCTCAAAGACAACTGCAGGCAACTTGCAATCAACTTAGAAGAGCTGGGCAGGCCCAGAGCAGACCCAGTATTCAGACTGCCTGAGCTTGCAAACACCTTGAAGGCAGGGAAGTGTCCCGTGTGTAATGTTCCCTGGGAACATAATCAACAGTCCCCGAAAGCCAGAAAGCAGGGTAAGGTTTGGGCCAGTGCCAGGGTGCCAGCACCTGGGGGAGACCCCAGTCAAAGGCAGCGACTCAGGCACTCCACCAACGCAAGGCTAGTTGGTGGGGGGAGGATATGGGGGGGAGTGAGAGCGCTCCCATTGCAGAGGTCTAGTGGCACACAATTAGTACTGCCTCCGACCCCTTTGAGTCTCCTTTTTCCCATCCCAGCAACCACTGTAACCACCTTTCAGCTGGGCCAGGACCTGGGGATGTTCTAAGGAATGTGCCTGCCCCATTGCTTTTCAGCGTCCCAGAAGCCCAAGCCAATGCCACCTGCCTCCTGCTCTGGCAGGGCAGGGCAGAAGTTTGGTGGATCACCAGGAACCAGCCCAGGGTGCTGCCACTCCAAGACCTGGTGGAGGCTAAGTGCAGAGACAGGACCCAGACCTCTCACATTGCTTTGAGAAAATCGGTCAGTCAAGGAAAACTGGCATGGCCCTCGGGGCGAGTGAGGTGTCATTTCCAGCCCTCTGTGGGAGAGCAGGGTGAGGGAAAAGGGAAAGAGGAGGAACTGGAGAGTTTGCACGGGCGAGGAGTAGGGTGCGGGGCTGTGTCGGAACCCAGTTCCCCACAGCACAGACACGCTCTCCAGAGACTGCGCCGCCAGGACCTTGGAGACACTTGTCGCCCGCACAGAGAAGCGGCTGTGCCAACAGCTCCCACCACCGGGCCAGACCGGCCGCCTCAAGGGCCACAACACACCTCCCACCACTGCAGCTTCTCGGCTGGGGAGAGGCAGGGCCCCGGCCCCACACCACGACCTGGGCTGGCCCCGAGGACTCCCCACCTCCACCATCCCAGAGGGACCGGGGAAGCCAGGAAACAGGCTCTGTGCAGCCGCCAAGAGCTACAGAAAAACTTGGCGGCGCTCAGCCCCCTCGGGGACCCGGCCCAAGGGTACAGCGCTGGGTACCACGCCGATCCCGCAAGAGCAGGAGGGCAGGGGCGCTGCGGCCGGAGGTGGGGCGCGCCGTCGGGTCCCCAGGGAGGCGCCCCAGCAGACGAGCCCCCTTCCTAGTCCACTAAAAGCACTTCCTGGAACTGCGCTGGGGAAGGAGCCGCCACCCGCGCACCTGGCAGCGGCTTCTACTCGCGGCCGAACGAGATGGCTCAGGTAACCCGACCTCCCAGGCCAAGTCCGCTCTCCGCCAACTTCCCGGGGCCGCGGGCCGGGCCGAGCCAGGTGCGCGTCGCCGGAGCCCTGCGAGCGCCAGCCCCGGGGCCGCCGCTTACCTGGCTCCCGAGAGCTGGCGGGGTGCGCATCCGCGGGCCGCTCTCCGGCAGAGGCGCGGAAGCCAGCGGGCGCGGGTCGGCGGCGCGCGGGGACGCGGCGGGCAGCCCCGAAGCGCAGGAACAATCGCGGCCGCGCCGCTGCCGCTCGCACTTCTGGGCACCAGTGGAAGGCGCGGCCCCGCCCCCGCCCGTTGCCGGGAGACCCGCGTGGGCCGAAGGGCTCTTTGTATCAAGCTGCGGTGACATCACGAGGCGCCTAGGCCCCGGGACTCGGGGGCGGGGCCTCGCGCCGGGGCGGGGCGGGGGCGGGGGCGGAGGACAGGGACGCGGCCCCGGAACCCGAGCCGCGGGGCGGGGCCCAGGTAACCCCGCCCCCAAGGTAGGGGCAGGTGGCTCCAGGGCGCCGACCAATGGCCGCGCGGCCGGCCCCGCCTCCGGAGGTGGAGCTCGCCTGGGCGCGCCCAGCTCAGTGCAGCCCTGGCCGGGACTCCAGGAGTCGGCGTGTGAGCTCGCGCCCCTGCCAGGTAGGCGCTGTAGTCTCTTGCCCGTTCTGCGCCACCCTCACGGTTTTTTGTCACCGCACTGTGAGATTCCGGCCGGCGCTCCCCGGCTCACACTGCGCACCCCGCCCCACACGGTCCGCCGCCGCCTCCACCCCCTAATGAGTCCGGGGGCGCCTAGGCTGACTTTCATCCAGAGTCCTACCCACAACTTTTCCAGCCTTTTCATGTGAAGTCGGAACCATCTCCATAACCAGCCCAGGAACACAAAGAACCAAGCGGCAACGAGAACTAAAGAACCAAAAAAAAAAAAAAAAAGGAGAGGACCCTTCCTGTTGAATGCTAGTAAATACTATTTATGTCAAACATGTGTCCTCAGGCCGGGCACAGTGGCTCAGACAAAGTGGCCGAGGCGGAGGATCTTTGAGGCCAGGAGTTTGAGACCAGCCTGGGCAACATAGCGACATCTCGTCTCTACAAAAAATTAAATGTTTAAAAATGTACTCCCCAACCCCCCATCACTCTTAACCATGCCCTGGACTTTAAAAAGACAAAAATGAGATGAATGTAAAGCGGCAAATATTGCAAATGTGGTTGCCCTTTGACCTGCTGTTGCACTATATAACTTGAGTGAGGGGAGAGATTTATCTTCCTGTCTGGCTCAAAGCCACCTTTGCCTTCCCTGAGTCTTCACTGGCCAACAAAGTGGCAACGGCACTTTGGTACGGGCAGGACCAGTGGGGCATCTGGGTGCTTTGGTCCTGCACCACCCTACACACCCACCCACACCCACACATGCACACACACACACAGGCACACACACACACATGCACACACGCACCAGCTTTGCCCACTTCTCTGCCTCTTGGCTGTCAACTTCCTTCTCAGTCTCTCCTGCCAGTAAATTCGCAGCGGCCCCTATGTTTACCAGGGCTTGTCTCTGAGGCAAAGCAGCCGCTGGGGCTCCCAGAACTGCTGGGAACTTTCCAAATGGGACAGCATTAGGTAGAGGAGGGCCTCCTGGCCAGAGCCACCTAAGAGAGGAGCTAGAGCTGTGGCCCCAAGAGAAACTCCACTGCCCCAGCCCTCTCCTCGGAAAGTATGCCTTGCTGTTCAGAGATATATGTGCAGAGGCCAGACTGTTTCTCTTGTTTGTGTCCGCTCCCACAGTCTCTAACACACAGGAGCACTGTGGTGTATCATAAAGAACACACATGTTGGTTGGATGTGGCGGCTCATGCCTGTAATCCCAGTGCCTATGAGAGGCCAAAGCAGGAGCGTTACTTGTGGCTAGGTATTTGAGGCCAGCTTGGACAACACAGCAAGGTATTTGAGGCCAGATTGGACAACACAGCAAGACCCCATCCCTACCAAAAAATTAGAAATAAAAACATTAGGCAGGTGTGGTGGCACGTACCTGTAGTCCCAGCTACTTGGGAGGCTGAGGAGGATCACTTGAGCCCAGGAGTTTGAGGCTGCAGTGAGCCATGATGGCACCACTGCACTCCAGCCTGGTTGACAGCAAGACCCTGTCTCTATTTGTTTATTTATTTATTTATTTTGAGATTTATATTTCATTCTGTTGCCCAGGCTGGAGTGCAGTGGCGTGAGCTTGGCTCACTGCAACCTCCGCCTCCTGGGTTCAAGTGATTCTTCTGCCTCAGCCTCCCAAGTAGCTGAGACTACTGGTGTGTGCCACCACGCCCAGCTAATTTTTGTATTTTTAGTAGAGACGGGGTTTCACCATATTGGCCAGGCTGGTCTTGAACTCCTAACCTCATGATCTGCCTGCCTCGGCCTCCCAAAGTGCTGGGATTACAGGCGTGAGCCACTGCGCCTGGCTGACCCTGTCTCTATTTAAAAAAAAAAATAAGAGTACCTATGTGGTGTATCATACCACTGGCTTTGAAATCAAACAGACTTGGGTTTGAATTGAGTCTTATTTCCCAGATGTCTTGGGACAAGTTCTGTTACTTCTCTAAGACTCAATGTCTTCATCTGTAAGATGGGAATGGTACCTCACAGGATGTTGTACACCCTAGCACAGTGACTACACTTAATTTTAGGCACTCCTCAAAGGTGTGGTATGCGATTGAGCCCATGCACCCTGGGCCCACTCTATCTGCCTTCCCATCTCCACCCTGAGACCTTAAGCTCAGCAGTGTCCCAAAAGGTTTTAGGATGTGGCTGAGTCCAGGGGTTCTATCTTGGTTTCCCTTCTTGCCTTCCAAGTCCGATGTTGCCCCTAAGGATTATTAGGCTCAAAGCAGGTCACATGACAGGATCGTCCAGAACCAAGAAAGAAAAGCAGAAACCAAGGGTGATCATCCCTTCTCTGGTCGTGACTCTCTCCCAGAGAAGGTCAATGGAGAAAGTCAGGCCTGTCAAGCCCCCTCCCTGTCCCCACCATGGGCAGCCTGAGCGACATTTCTCAAGAGCTCTATGGAACGGGTGGTATCAGTAGGTCCTTCTTTATTTTTCTCAAAGGTAGTGGAGTGGGGAATGTCTGCAGGTACTTGTCCTTAAAAGCAGAGTGACAGAGAAAGGCCACAGATGCATTGAACACTCCTGGGTTTGAAGCCTGCCCAGTTCCACTTATCAAGGGAAGTCAATGTTTTGGAGCCTCAGTCTCTACCTCTAGAAAATGGAAATAAGACATTTCCTCTTGCAGTTGTGAAGTTTCAATGAAATGATAAAGTGTCTAGTGCAATGCCTAAGATGCTGCAGGTGCTCAATAAATGGCAGTTCCTAGTCACTACCAGCAGCATGAGTGAGCTGCAGTCTGACGCACTGGTTCTGTGCATGGGTGCCGGGGCCAAGGGCCATATCTTGGCTTTACCACCTTGTTGCTAAATGAACGTAGGCAAGTTTAAGTCCCAGTGTCTCAATTTCCTCATCTTTAAATTGGAGATAATAATAGTATGTATTTTAGAACTATTGTGAGGATCAAAATAATCAGGACCAGTAAAATACATAGAACAGAGCCTGGCACAGAGCAGGTAACCAATAAACAGTAGCTATTACTAATGATCATTATGGCAAGAGGCTGAGGGGAATAGAGGTGAGGATTAGAGGCAGCCTGAGGGAAAATTTAGGACCCTGACTTTTGAGGGAAGGGCTAACACTTTCCAGCAGGGTTCAGAGAAGCAATGATAGTCCAGTGGGGGGTGGGGTGGGGATGGTGACTGTATCTGATGGGTGAGATTAGACACAGGATGAATATGGGATCTGAGGGCTCTAACACAGGCTAGGATTCAGTGTCCTTGGTTCAAACGGGGGCTAAGAGTGAGTTAATAGGAAATATAATCCTGCCTTCTGAGCATAGCACCACCTATGAGGATGTGGGGAAGGAAGGTCTTGAGTTAGGTACCCTGGTCTCTTAGCATTACCTGTGAGGTTCCTTTTTTTTTTTTAAGAGACAACGTCAGGCCCAGCGCAGTGGCTCACTCCTGTAATCCCAGCACTTTGGGAGGCCGAGGCGGGCAGATCACCTGAGGTCAGGAATTCGAGACCAGCCTGGCCAACGTGGCGAAACCCTGTCTCTGCTAAAAATACAAAAATTAGCTGGGTGTAGTGGCGAGCGCTTGTAATCCCAGATACTCTGGAGGCTGAGGCAGGAGAATCACTTGAACCTGAGAGGTGGAGGTTGTAGTGAGCCAAGATTGTGCCACTGCACTCCAGCCTAGGTGACAGAAGGAGACTGTCTCAAAAAAAAAAAAAAAAAAAAAAAAGATAAGATCTTGCTCTGTTGCCTAGGCTGAAGTGCAGTGGCACAATCATAGCTCACTGTAGCCTCAAACTCCTGGGCTCAAGCAATCCCCCCACCTCAGCTTCCCAAAATGCTGGGATTACAGGCATGAGCCACCATGCCTGGCCTCTCTGTGTCTATTTTCTTTCGCTGCCACCATGCAAGAGTTAGCTCAACATTGGATGGTGTAAAGAAGCAACATTCTGCACATGTTTGGGGCCATGTGGAATGACTGGCTAAATATATATATATGGTTTCATGATCATTATTTTGAGAAAAGAACCCTTCTGAACATTACCTAATGTTAACATTAGCCAAGCAAGTGATGCCAACCAATATTAGCCAAGTGAACGAACAACAGCTGACATAAATAGTATTGGAGCTAAAACAAAAAGTCTGGCAAGTTGTTCTCAAACTGAGTTTGTTGGAACCCTCAGGGTTCTGTGGAGACTTCGCAAAAGGGAAGATGTGCTCCAGGGGAACCATAAAAATAGCTCCACTTCTGTCTGCTGTACATGCTGTCTTCTGTATGAAACTTCATGTGAATAAAGGGTTCTATGGCTTTAAAAATGTTTAAAATCACTGGTATAGTATAACCATTTCCCAGACAGGGGAATGAGCCCCAGAGGTGGGAAATGGCATCTCCCCTCACAAGTAGCACACTCAGTTAGTGGTGGAGCCAGGAGTAGAGCCAGGTTGCATTACTCTCAGTCTAGTGCTCTCCAAGGTGGACACCAGTCATTAATCAGGACTGTGAGCATCAGTCAAACCCGGTCCATCTTAGCAGGGCTTGATTCTGTCAATGCACACACAGAGGACATTCTTTCTTTACTTTTTTTTTTTTTTTTTTTGAGACGCAGTCTCACTCTGTCACCCGGGCTGGAGTGCAATGGCATGATCTCGGCTCACTGCAAACTCCGCCTCCAGGGTTCAAGCGATTCTCCTGCCTCAGCCTCCTGAGTAGCTGGGACTATAGGCGCATGACACCACGCCTGGCTAATTTTTGTATTTTTAGTAGAGACCGGGTTTCACCATGTTGGTCAGGATGGCCTCGAACTCCTGATCTCGTGATCCGCCCGCCTCGGCCTCCCAAAGTGCTGGGATTATGGGTGTGAGCCACTGC
Organism: Pan troglodytes; assembly: GCF_028858775.2. NCBI lineage: Eukaryota > Metazoa > Chordata > Mammalia > Primates > Hominidae > Pan > Pan troglodytes. The sequence continues at coordinate 36,130,725 of NC_072417.2, forward strand.
CCCCGGCCAGAGGACATTATTTCTGCCCAGCTGGGGCTCTATGTGTGGAAAAGCCCCCCTGGCAGCTAGCTAGGACTTTACCACAAGTACTTGTCCTCTCTCACCTCTCTCTCAGAGGTCCTTTGACTCCACACTCAGGAAGTTCAGCTACAACTCTTAAATCTCAGCTTTCATCCCAGGTGGTAAATTCAGTATCTGATGACTTAAGCAGTGGCTTAGGGAAGGGACTACCAAGCAAGTAGGCAGGACTCTGAGACTGCAGGGAAGGGACTACCAAGCAAGTAGGCAGGACTCTGAGACTGCAGAGGCCTCTTGACCCCAAAGGAAAGTCATTCCTAATTTTTTTTCTTTTCTTTTTTTTTTTTTTTTTTTTTTTTTTTTTTTTTTTTTTTTTAGAATCTCCCTCTGTCACCCAAGCTGGAGTGCAGTGGTGCAATCTTTGCTCACTGCAACCTCTGTCTCCTGGGTTCAGGTGATTCTTGTGCCTCAGCCTCCTGAGTAACTGAGATTACAGGCATATGCCACCACACTTAGCTAACTTTTTGTATTTTTAGTAGAGATGGGGTTTTGCTATGTTGGCCAGGCTAGTCTTGAACTGGCCTCAAGCGATCTGCCCGCCTCGGCCTCCCAAAGTGCTGGGATTACAGGCGTGAGCCACCGCACCTGGCCCCCAATTTTTTATTTAGAAAAAAAATGGGAATGACTCTTGGATCCAAAAGCCCTCTCTCGCCAGTGGGGATGTGTCTAGGGGTCTGCACTAAGCTGGCATCTTCTCTGACCACTCCTTCCTCTGCCTCTTCCCACCAAACCCAGTGAAGATGCAGGAGGCCTGGGTTCTGGGCTCTCCCTAACTTTTTGGGCCTCAGACTCCTCCCCTGGAAGAGCTTTTAGCTGGACAGCACATCTTTAGGTCTCTTCCAATTCTGCAACTCTGTGCCAGCCCAGGAGAGGATCTTGGACTGTGGAAACAAGGTGTTTCCCTTGGCAAACACTCCGGTGTTGGTGACTGTCCACTGGCCGGGATGATTTCACCAGCCTGCCCCTGGGGCTGGGTTCTCTTGTAACATCTGGCTGGATGCTGTGCAGACGGGGTGGGACCTGGTCTTATTGACTCTGGAGCCCAGGTTGAGTCTTCAGAAGCTCCAAGCTCTATTTGTGTCAACCTGTGCATGTATAAACAATGGGTTTTCTTACTCATTCAAGCTCAACGAAAGGGGGAAAATGGTGAGAAAACCAGTGTTTCCTCCCTAACAAACAAGCCCCCTGACTCATTCAGTCATCCAAGAAGAGGAGGTGGCAGGGGAGGAGGAAGTCCAGCAAGGTGTTCTTTTGACTTGAATTGGGTGAGGGCAAGGAGAAAAACTTCGTTTTCCTCTACTCTTGGTAACATCAGAGTTACCCAGACAGCAAAACCCAGGCAGCAAAAACAACTCTCCTTTCCCCAAACACCTCACCCTCCCCACCTCCTCCCAGACTTGGGCAGCACAGAGGTCCCACCCTGCCTGCCACTACCCATGTCTCTGATTGGCTATTAACTCAGCTAGAAGCTTTGTAGGAGTGGACTGCCCTTTTTCAGGAGTGGACAACCCTTTAAAGCAGTGGTTCCTAAACTGCACCGCACATCAGGATCACTTGAAGAACTTAAAAAATGCTTGGAATCACTTGAACCTAAAAAAATGTCAATCACATACCCCATGGCAACCTAATCCAAATGTCACAGTGGAAGCCAGGTGTTGGCAGTTTTTAAAGATCCCAGTGATTCTGATGCAGCAGTTTGGGAACTGCTTTGTTAAAGGCTTGCTGACAACAGTAGGTGCTGATATGATCACAGGTGAAGGGATCGTTTGTTCTTTGATTCCTTCATTCATTCTTTAATTCATTCCTTCATTCTTTCATTCATTCCTTCATTCTTTCAGTCATTCCTTCATTAATTCCTTCATTTGTTCAAAACAGTTAGTGCCAGGCTCTGTTCTAGGTGTTGTAGACACAGCCTTGATCAGTACCAAGTCTTGGTTGATTCTTGTGGAGCTGACATTTTAGTGGGAGAAGTCAGATGATGAAACAATAAATTAATGAGTGACATATATAATATGTGCTCTGAAGAAAAACAAAGCAGGGTATGGGCATAGAGAGACCCTGGAGGCAGGGAGACTATTTTCTTTCTTTTTTTTTTTTTTTTTTTTTTTTGAGACGGAGTCTGGAGTCTGGCTCTGTCGCCAGGCTGGAGTGCAGTGGCGTGATCTCGGCTCACTGCAACCTCTGCCTCCTGGGTTCAAGCGATACTCGTGCCTCAGCCTCCCGAGTAGCTGGGATCACAGGCACGTGCCACCACACCCAGCTAATTTTTTTATTTTTAGTAGAGAGAGGGTTTCACCATGTTGGCCAGGGTGGTCTCGATCTCCTGACCTAAAGCGATCCACCCACCTCGGCCTCAAAGTGGTGGGATTACAGGCATGAGCCACCGCACCCGGCCAGGGGGACTATTTTCACTATGGATTTAGGCACCAATTTTTGCTTCAGGAAAGGGTGGCTGTGCACTTGCCTGCTACTCCAGACTTTATTATTTATCCACTCTCTGGCCAAAACAGCCTTTCTTGACCATGCTCAACGTCCTACCTGCTGCCTCCCTGCTTGCCTCTTTCTCATAAGCTCCTCCTTCAGGGCCGAGGCCTGGCATCCTGGCACACAATGTTCTCGCTCCTCCTCCTCCCCAACTGTCAGCAGTAACATCTGGCAGGGGCCTGAGTGAGGCAGTAATCTGTCAAGGATCATTTATGTGCAGCCGCCAAGGGCTTGTGGGGTGAGAGGCCGTGTGGAGCAGTGGAGAAATAGTGGAACTCAGGGCCAGAAGACCTGGATTTGAGGCCTGGATCTGCCACATATTGGCTAAAGGCAAGTAACTTCACCGAGCCTCAGTTTCCTCCTCAGTCAAATGGAGAGAGTACAACCAACTTTCTAAGACTGGGAGATGCGTTAGAAGAGAAAAAGTCAAAGACTTTTGCCCCATGTTTTGCAAATATGAGGACTTTAAAACAATTATCTAGGCCTATATAAACATGAAATCACAATGCATTAAAGCTGGAAGGGATCCCATTTCACCAATGGGAAACAGGCCTAGAGAGAAGAAATGACTTACCTATAGTCACAAAGCTTGCTAACGGCAGATGGACCCACACCAATCCTAGAAAAGGGAGGTGGTTGGGAGTAGAGTAGGTGTGCTGTTTTTAGTACCAAACTTTTGGCCTCCTCTGTCCACCAGGCAAACTCCTATCCATCCTTCAAAACTCCACCCAGGTATGATTTCCCAGGTGATACCTTCCCTGTCTTCTCCAGTGATAATACATTATTCCTTGGCTTCATGATCTCTATGCCTCAATCACAAGCTGTGTTACTAAGAGGAACACACTGAATTGTCAGGATTGGCCTCCTGTCAGGTCCCCTACCATTCTGCAATTCCTGAGGACAGGGTCCATGCCCCTGGTGTCTTTGGACTTAAGCTCCTAACATGTCTGGCACACAGTAATCACCTGGGGAATGGTTAGGGCCCTGAATGGGACTGAGAATCCCTCACCCACAGACAATGGAAAGCTGAGGACTTGATTTTTGAATTAGCGGAAGCCTTTTCTGAAGTTCCTGAGATGGGCATTTGAAAGGTGAGAGACCTTCTCAAGTCAGGCTGCCCTCTTCCCAGACACATCAGATCTCAACTCTGAAGAAACAATTCCTCTACCTAATGGGAACCTTGGACAAGGGCCCTGAAACCAAGGAGAGAACATTTCCCTGCAGCCTATTGTTGATAACAGCTATGAACTATGTGCCAGCCACTTCATTTCTTAATTTAATCCAACAATCTTGTAGAGTAGATGTTACTGCACTCATGATACAAATAAGGAAACTGAGGCTCAAGAGGATTAAGTGGTGGCAGAGCCAAGATTTGTACCCAGATCTGGCCCACGTTCAGGACTCCCTTCTGCCTCTCTTGTTGCATCACTGGCTTACTTACAGCAACCGGAATTGCCTGGGAAGCAGCAGAAACTAATTGGTAAGGACGATTGAAGACCATGAGCAATTAAAGGCCTCAAGTTCCTCTTCATCATCCTTGGGTTGCAGGTGTCTGCTGTCCAGCTCAGCAGTGTCTCAGTCAGTGGCAGCCCACATCAGGCGTCTGTGATTTGCCACATGCACCTCTGCAGTCCTACCTGCTGGCTTAGAGCTGAGGACTGGCCGCTACCTGCTGTTGACTTGGCTGCTGCCTCCTGCCCCAGTTCTAAGCCCAGGGAGATGCATCCTGCCATTTCCCTGGCTGCCACCAGATAAGCTAAGCAGTATGAGGCCAGGGCTCCAGGGAGGGAGGGAAGGAAGCAGTATTTGTTGTCTTCAAAGATGTGTTTTGTGGAAACCCCATCCCACTCTGATAGCAAGAAATTGATCTGTGGTCAAATCAGCCGGTGAAGTTCTTCACTCCCTCTTGAAGATGTCACAGGCACCTCTGCAGGAGAGAAGCCTCCCTAGCTTTTAACCCCAGGTTTCCTTAAGGCAATTGGGCTTGGACAGGACCCTTCTTATTTAACATTTAACAACACAAGGGATCAGTGTTCTGAGAAGAGCACACCTGGGCAAACAATGCACCAGGCTCCCAACACACGCGGAAGGCAGACGTTATGTTCATCTTAAAGGTATTTACAGCTGGCCAGGCACGGTGGCTCATGCCTGTAATCCCAGCACTTTGGGAGGCCAAGGCGGGTGAATCATTTGAGGTCAAGAGTTCGAGACCAGCCTGGCCAACATAGTGAAAACCCGTCTCTACTAAAAATACAAAAATTAGCCAGGTGTGGTGGTGGTCGCCTATAATCCCAGCTACTCAGGAGGCTGAGGCAGGGGAATCGCTTGAACCCGGGAGGTGGAGGTTGCAATGAGCCGAGATCTAGCCACTGCACTCCAGCCTGGGTGACAGAGACTCTGTCTCAAAAAAAAAAAAAAAAGTATTAACAGCAAATGGCCACATAGCACTTAATATATACAAGCTCCGTTCTAGTGCTTCACATGATATGAGCTCATTTAATCCTCCCGACAACCCTACGAGGCAGGTATTATCCCCATTTTACAGATGGGGAAACTGAGGCTCAGAGAGGTTATTCAAGGACATACAGCTAGTAAGTTGAGAGCCAGGAGTCAAACCCAGGCAGCCTGGCTCCAGAGACTGTGCACCTAGCCGTTATCCTATGTAAAAAAGAGAGGCTCGGTTTTGTATAATAAAATAACGTCCCCAAAGTAACCATCATAGAACCAAGACCATTCATTCATTCACCCCGTCATTCATTTACTCAAACAAGAATCACTGAGCAGAAACCGCAGGCCAGACCTAGTGCTGGCCACCCAGAGACCAAGGAAGAACAAGGTGCAGCCTTGCTGTGGACCTGCCGGCTGCCTGTCTAGGCGCCTCTGACGCCCGCGCTGCTCTTCTCCCCACAGCTTGTCTGGGGACCTGGGGCTCTGCTGTCAGCTTCGCACCCTCCCAGCCGTGGCTTCTCATCTATATCTGATGGGTCAAGGAGGGTGGGCGGGGAGCACCCAGCTTCTCCCCAAGCCCAGGCTCCTTCCTCAGCCCCACAGGGGAGCACTGAGCCCCCCACCAGGTAAGTGCCCCCTCCTCACAGTCGTGTGGTTGCTCCCTGCCTGAGGAACACTCCAGGTGGCAGCCATTAGTCTCAGATTTAGCGGCCTCCTGAGAGGCGGGATGACAGTGGACGATGATGACTCTGAGTCTGTTCTGGGGTTGGAAGGACACGCACTGAAGGGCTTGTAACTCCACTCTGAAAGCAGAGTCCCCCACAACTGTCTCCTAAATTATCTCAGTGATGCTGGGATGAAGAAGTATCCCAAACCACAACACGCAAGCTACCCCACAAAAGACAGAAGAAGGGCTGCAGACTCTGCCCTGTGGAGAAGGTGGTGGGGCTGGGGAGAGGGCGGCTCCCTGGGGCCTGCCCAAGTTTATCCCCTGAATAAACAGGAGGCCACAGCAGACCGGATGGGCTGGTGTCGGGAGACTGGCTGGCCTCCGTGCTCAGTCACAGATGCCTCCTTTGTGCCTCCCCTGCCAGGGCTGGGCTGGGCAAAGGAAAACCAAAGGTGCCCGGCCTCTGGACACGGAGCCACTGTTCCACCCACTTAGGGGAAAACCACAGCCCGGCAACAGCTCTGTGGCTGCAGCCCAGGCGGGCTGAAGGAGCTTCTGTGTTCACGTAGAAACTGGAGAAGCCAGTGCAGTGGGGAGACAGGCTGCTCATGGGGTGCCCTAAAAAAGAAACCTTTCTTCCAGGCCAGGTCCCCTGCGGTCCCCACTGGATCACAAGGCCACATTCATGGGGTGAAGCCCCCTAGTGCCCCACCAGCCCAGGTTTCAGCCCCAGCTCTGCTATTACTACCTGTAGCTCGTCTAGTCTCTTAGCCTTGGTTTCTTATGTGACCAACAGAGTTAATAGTACACACGAGGCCAGGCACGGTGGCTCACACCTATAATCCCAGCACTTTGGGAGCCCGAGGTGGGTGGATCCCTTGAGGTTAGGAGTTCGAGACCAGCCTGGCCAACATGGTGAAATCCCGTCTCTACTAAAAATACAAACATTAGCTGGGCATGATGGCACGTGACTGTAATCCCAGCTACTTGGGAGGCTGAGGCAGGAGAATCACTTGAACCCAGGAGGCAGACATTGCAGTGAGCCAAGATTGCACCACTGCACTCCAGCCTGGGTGACAGAGGAGGACACCGTATCAAAAAAAAAAAAAAAAAGTACAGTCGATTCTCATTATTTGCAGTAGTTATGCTCTATGAAGTCACTACAAACACAGAATCGTGAATACTGAACCATTGCCCCTAGGGGAAATACTGGTTCAATTCCTGTGAGCCTCTGATCACAACATTTTCATCAAACGATCAATGCATAACCTTGTTTTAAGCATGTCTCTGTTTAAAGACACTGTATTTAATACATATTGTTGATTCATTAACATTGAACTCACTGTAGCTCATGCCTGGGCAAAGCTTATCTAACACTCAGTCGTTATTTTCTCCACAAGGCACGTCCCAGCCTTCTTGCATTTAGGAACACTAGACAGCCTTTGGGGGCCATTTCAAATAGCAAAATCGCCAATAAAAAAAAAAACACAAAAATGCAGAAAACGTGGCACTAACTAGACCGTGAAGAGGACACTTGTTTACAGTATGAGAGCTGAAACAAGAAGGCCGCTTGTCGCCTTGTTTGACCTCAGCTGGGAACATGCACGTTGGGCAACTCACATCTTCACCACCGTGAGAATGTTTGCAAATGATCACAAAGGCTCTGCGAGTATTGATTTTGGTGTTACAAATGAATTTCAGCAAGCAGGCAAATTTGCAAATACAGAATGTGCAAGTAATAAGGACCAACTGTATCTGTGTCACAGGGGTTTTGAGGGATGGCTTGTTAAATGAAAGAATGCACGACGAATGCTTAAGCATAGCAACAGCTCAAATCTTTTTACTGTAACTAGTATTATTTGCTGAACCTACCACGTCTTGACAGCTTAGAATGTCTTTCTTTGTGCTTTTTCCAGTGAATGAAGCCCAGAGTCAGGTTTGAAGCACACCAGTGCCCTTTGCAGCTGGGAGACTTGCAGGTTAAGCTGACTCTCCTTTCTTCTTGTCTTCTCATCTCCAGCACTGCTTCCCACCACTCACTCACAGCCAGTGGCCATGCCCAGTGACCTCCCCACCAGGTCTACACACCAACCTGCACAGGTGCCTCTACTCTGCCTTCTTCTTGATACAAAGCATTATTCACAGATGGACCCTTCCATGTGGGCCCTGGACCCCATCCCCTTCAAGGTTTTGCTCCTGCCCTCCCCTTCTGAATCATCCATTTCTCCTTCTCTATGAGTTCTTCTCCTCACCACATTATGCCCCTGGCTTTAAACGTTCCTTCAAGTTCCTCCCTGAACACCACAGCGGTTGAAATGAACTAACTAGAGTGTCATGGGTCCTCATCTTACCTTAACAATCCTCATAGCACCTGGTGAGGTGAATCTCTCTGTTTTTTTTTGTTTTTGTTTTGTTTTGTTTTGTTTTGTTTTGTATTTTGAGACAGTGTTTCGCTCTGTCGTGCCCAGGCTAGAGTGCAGTGGTGCAATCTTGGCTCACTGCAACCTCCACCTGCTGGGTTCAAGCTATTCTCCTGCCTTAGCCTCCCAAGTAGATAGGATTACAGGCACCGGATCTCTCCTTTAAACACTTTCTCTCTTTTTTTTTTTTTTTTTGAGATGGAGTCTAGCTCTGTCCCCCAGGCTGGAGTGCAGTGGCGCAATCTCAGCTTACTGAAGCCTCTGTCTCCCAGGTTCAAGTGAATCTCCTGCCTCAGCCCCGAGTAGCTGGAACTACAGGCATGCACCACCACACCTGGCTAACTTGTGTATTTTCAGTAGAGATGGGTTTCACCATATTGGCCAGGCTGGTCTCGAACTCCTGACCTTAAGTGATCCACCCACCTCGGCCTCCCAAAGTGCTGGGATTACAGGTGTGAGCCACCGCACCTGGTCCCTTTAAACCTTTCTTAGCTTGGTTCCAGGGCACCACCCCTCCAACCTCCTCAGCTCTCAAGGTTGGCATGCTCTGTGCTTCAATCCTCTTCCCTTCTCACCTAGCCTGAGACTTTAAATTCCACCAGTGCTGATGTCCCCACCCCACATTGTTGCCACCCAGCCTAGACCTCTTCCTGGAGCTCCAAACTAAATGCATCCAATTGCCTGTGAGGAAGTTGACTGGGGAATGTCTTAGGGCTTGGCCTGTGAGGGCACAAGGGATGCAGGATGGGCAGAGGGAGAAGCGGATTGCATTGCAGCTGCAATGAGCCTCAGCTGATCCCCAGGGCATCTGGAGCCAAGATAGTCCTTCAAAGTTGCCCAGAAAGAGGCAAGGGGGCAAAATCATTGTGTCCCCACATGGACCAGCCTTCAGATGAGGGCTGCCCCAGGATGGGTCTGTCATCTTGGGCAAGGCAGCCCCTTTGGCTCCTGGGGACGGTCTGCAGCAGCCAACACTTCTGGCAGGTGGCCTTGGACCTCAAGGGGATGTGGATGCATACCACAGTGTGCAGACGACTTCAACTGACTATCCAGTGGGCAGCTCAAATTAACATGCTTACCACCCAAATGTCAAGTTTCCCTCCATGCCCGCTGAGCAAATCGCACCAACCTCCATGCAGGAGCTCAGGTGAGAACCATGGAATAGCCCTGGATGGCTCTTTCCTCCACCTACATCAGCAGTCCTGGCAGCCTGGCCGAGCTGACCACCTCCTTCTCACCTTCTTTTCCCTGGACAAATGCAACCACCTAACTCTTCCCAATTCCAGTGCTGTCTTCCTCCAGGTGCTGCAGGGGCTCTTTTTTGAGACAGAGTCTCACTCTGTCACCCAGGCTGAAGCGCAGTGGCGTGATCGCAGCTCATGCAGCCTCTAACACCTGGGCTCCAGTGATCCTCCCATCTCAGCCTCCGAGTAGCTAGGACTACAGGAACATGCCACCATGCCCAGCTAATTTTTTTTTTTTTTGGTAGAGACTGGGTCTTGCTTTGTTGTCCAGGCTGGTCTTGAACTCCTGGCCTCAAGCAATCCACCTGCCTCAGCCTCCCAAAGTGCTGGGATTATAAGCGTGAGCCACTGTGACTGGCCAGGGATATTTTTAAAACATCAGGCAGGTCTTGTCATTTCCCAGCTAAAAGCCCTTGCCTGGCCTCTTGTGCAGACTCCTTGCTTGTGCTCTCAGAACCTCTGCCCGGGTCCTCCTTCCATTCCATTCCACCTTCCCATCACTCAGCCACCAAACAGCCAAGCTCTTTCCCACTCTCCCACCTCACGTGCCTCCATCCCTCACTTCTTTTTTCTTTTTTGTTTTTTTGAGACGAGTCTTGCTCTGTTGCTCAGGCTGGAGTGTAGTGGCATAATCTCGGCTCACTGCAACCTCCACCTCCCAGGTTCAAGCGATTCTCCTGCCTCAGCCTCCTGAGTAGCTGGGTCTACAGGTGCCTGCCACCACGCCCAGCTAATTTTTGTATTTTTAGTAGAGATGGGGTTTCACCATGTTGGCCAGGCTGGTCTCGAACTCCTGACCTCAAGAGATCCACCCTCCTCAGCCTCCCAAAGTACTGGGATTACGGGCATGAACCACCATGCCTGGCCTCCATCCCTCACTTCTGTCTGGCTCGGCTCACGTCACCTCCTGCATGAGGCCGTCTTCCTAGAGAAAAACCCCCACCATGGCCATCCCTGTCTTCCCTTCTGCTTCGCCTTCTTGATGCACTTTCTCTATCAGCATGGGCGCTACTGACTTATTTCGGTGTTCATGGTCTTGCCTTCTCCCCTCAGACCGCAATTCTTTGAGAGAAGGGACCATGTCTTCCTGTGCGCAGGTGTATCCCTGGTGTGCGGCTGGGATTCATCCTGGGCCGGTTGTGAGGACCAGGGATGGTGAGCGCTGGGGCCGCCTGTGGCCGTGTCTCTGAATGAAGCCTTTATGATGAGTGCCATGACTCAGCGCGTAAGGCCCAGCTTGGCTGCCAGCTCCCTGCGGCTGGCCCCGACCCCCAGGGCAGAACCAGCCACTCTCTCCCCAGGTTCCCCGCGCTGGGTATGGGGGGAGCACTCATCACGCGGCACTGCACAGTGGTTCTTTATGAGCCCAGGGTGGTGCTCAGCCAAGGTCTGGGGACCTGACCTCAGGTGAGCAGCCCCTTTCCTGTTCTGTGACTCTGCTTTTTTTTTTTTTTTTTTGAGACAGACTTTTGCTCTTTTTGCCCAGGCTGGAGTGCAATGGCACGATCTCAGCTCACTGCAACCTCCGCCTCCCGGGTTCAAGCTATTCTCCTGCCTCAGCCTCCCGAGTAGCTGGGATTACAGGCACTCGCCACCATGCCCGGCTAATTTTTTGTATTTTTAGTAGAGATGGGGTTTCACTATGTTGGCCAGGATGGTCTCAATCTCTTGACCTTGTGATCCACCCACCTCTGCCTCCCAAAGTGCTGGGATTACAGGCGTGAGCCACTGCGCCCGGCCCCGTGACTCTGCATTTGAGGGCTTCAGCCAGGGCGCCTCCCCACCTGAAAAGGCTCCCTGTTGCAGACACACGTCCAGGCCCAGCCTGCAAGGCTCATTGCCAACTTGAGCGTCAGGCTCTCCCACTGGGCAGCAGCAGGGTGGGGGCCTTTCATCCTCACATTAGCACCGAGAGCTTGGGAGCTGCTTCTGTGCACACCCAGACTGTCCCCCAGCACCTCTAGCCTGCTCACAGCTGGGCACACGGCCATCTCTCTCCCCTTCAGCAGCCCTGACTTTGCAGCTGGGCTCCGCCACTTCCCAGCTGGGTGACCTTGGGCTACCTGCTTGACAGCTGAGCCTGTTATCTGTGAAATGGGGATAGGAATAGTATCTCTCTCACGAGGTTGTTGGGGGCTTGGCTGGGGTAACATGTCTAAAGCAGTTAGTTCCTGTGACCTCAGTATGTGTGCATTTCTATGAGTGCTCCGGCACTGATATGTGACCAAATATTATAATCCTGGACACTTAAAAAACTCCCATTTCCAGCTGGGCGCAGCGGCTCACGTCTGTAATCCCAGCACTTTAGAAGGCTGAGGCAGGAGGATCACCTGAGGCCATGAGTTTGAGACCAGCCTTGACAACATAGTAAGATCTTATCTCTACAAAAAAAAAAAAAAAATTAGCTGGGCATGGTGGTGTGTGCCTGTGGTCCCAGGTACACAGGAGGTTGGGGTGGAAGGATCGTTTGAGGTCAGGAGGCCAAGGCTGCAGTGAGCCATGATCGCACCACTGCACTCCAGCCTGGGTGGCAGTGAAACCCTATCTCAAAAAAAAAAAAACCTTCCATTTCCCAGACATACTTTTATGACATATGATTTTAAAACATTTCCTTCAGCTTTTAACCAGGGCTAATGGAAATATCAAAAGTTTCTGTATTTAAAAACAATAACATTGATTTTTAAAATAAAACTTCTACAGAAAACTGCATCTACTATGTGGCCCATTGTCTCCTCTATAATGACTCCCCTCCTCCTTGAAGCCTTTATGATGAGTGCCATGACTCAGCTGGCAAGGCCCTCCTGCCAGGAGTTTATAGGGGACGGTCATTACAGAGGAGACAATGTTCACTTGCCTCTCTGAGCCTCAGTGCTCACATCTGTGAAATAGGGATAAACGTACCTACCACACAAGACAGTTACGAGGCCCACTCAGTAACTGGCTTCATGCACCTAGCAGAGTGGGTGGCACATGGTAGGTGCTTAAGCAGCACTCATCCCCATGGTGCCACACGCCAGCCCATGTGTTAAGCACCTGCTTCCCTCCATTGGATCATGAGAGCCATGTATCATCCATTCCTGCTTCTGCCAGGCCTGTGGGGATGCTCAGATATAAGCCTGCTTCCCTACTGTAGTTCTGTGGGCCCAATACTTGGGCTCTCCCTGCTTGCCTACTTGCCTTTTGAACTCTGACCTTCATGGTTTTAAGGCATCTCATGTCTCTCACTGTGAGCACCTCCAAGGCCACAAGTAGCAGAGCATCAATCACCCTTCCAGGAAGAAATGTGCCAGGGGGTAGAGCAGAAAGCCAGGAGAGGGCTGGTGTTTGCATCAATGAGGGCCAGATCTGCGTTCCCATGATGCAGGTGCCTGAGGACCACAGGAGGGCTTCCTGTGTCTGGGAGACTGACTGTTCTTGGACTCTGCTACCCCAGGGAGGTCACAACCACTTGGATAGTGGCAGGCAGAGGACGTGGGATGGGTCTCAGAAGCAGCGATTCTCAGGCCCTCGGCTTCCTCTGTTCCCACAGTGAGAGGGGAGGAGATTAGACTGTGTGGCCTCTGAGAAGGTCATGAGGTCACATGAGTCTGCAGGGGCACCCCTGCTCTGTGTCAGGCACACGGTGTGAAGGAAGGACCTGTGAGGCAGTCGGGTGGAGATTTCAATTCCAGCTCCTTCATTTAGTATTTATGTCAGCTCAGGTAAAGCCACTCTTGCCTGGGTCTCCGCTTACTCATCTCAGAGTTGTTGAGAGGCTCAGAGGAGACAATATTTGCTTAGATTTTAGTTGGACCGCCAAACGGTTTAGTTGCTTTAATTAAATGTCACCATGCCAGATTGCCTTACGGATAGACATGCAGAAACTGCAAGCAAACCAGAAATGAGAATAAGAATTCTTCCCTACTCTTTCGTAATGTCTCAAAGAGGCCTTTCCTTATGCCCCAAATCAAAATCTTTTCTTTCTCCTAGATATAGTCTCGCCTTTTTTTTTTTTTTTTTGAGAGAGGGTCTCACTTTGTCACCCAGGCTGGAGTACAATGGCATGGCATGATCATGGTTCACTGCAGCTTCAACCTCCTCAGCTCAAGTGATCCTCCTGCCTCAGCCTCCTGAGTAGCTGGGACTACAGGCACACACCACCATGCCTAGCTCATTTTTTTTTAAATTTATTTTTGTGGAGACAAGATCTCATTATGTTGCACAGGCTAGTCTCAAACTCCTGGGCTCAAGTGATCCTCCTCCCAAAGTGCTGGGATTGTAGGCATGGGCCACCGTGCCTGGCCTTGCCTTGTTTTCTCATAGCACCTGTCCTCATTCCATTTGGGCCTGCCTATGTGTGTGAGTAACTGCCCAATTACCCCTCCCAGACCGAAAGCTTTAAGAGGGGCCATTGGTTCCCCAGTGCTCAGAACAGCCCCTGGCCCATCGTGAACGCTACATATTAGATGAGCTAATGAATGCATGTGTCAGGTGCACAGCATCTGCCCACACCACGTTTGATGTTACTTGGGCAATCTGCAAATGTCTAATGCTCACAGGAACCCTGAGGGCAATAAGAATGAAAGCCAATACTTATGAGGGGCTTATTCTGTGCCAGACACTGTTCTAGGAGCTCAAATATGAGCTCATTTAATCCCTCACAGTCCTATCAGGTAGGCATGTATACATCTGGATTTACTGTGAAGCTAACAGAGCTTAAGCTTCTAGGACCCTCACGTGCTCCAGAGGGGCCCTGCCAGTGTGTTCACATGGTTAAGTGTTTGTAAACTTTGCACAAGATGTTGAGATTCCTTTTTTTTTTGAGACAGAGTCTTGCTCTGTCACGAGGCTGGAGTGCAGTGGTGCGATCTTGGCTCACTGCAACCTCCGCCTCCTGGGTTCAAGCGATTCTCCTGCCTCAGCCTCCTGAGTAGCTGGGATTACAGGTGCTTACCACCACACCCAGCTAATTTTTTGTACTTTTAGTAGAGATGGGGTTTCACCATGTTGGCCAGGATGCTCTCAATCTCTTGAGCTTGTGGTCCGCCTGCCTCAGCCTCCCAAAGTGCTGGGATTACAGGCATGAGACACCGCGCCCGGCCAGAAATTCTTTACCTTAAAAAGGGCTCTACACGTGGTAAGAGCTTCAGGCCCCACACAACCCAGATCCACCAGAGAATGCATTGCTCTTCCCATTTCGCATATGAGAAGGCTGAGGCACAGAAAGATTAAATAACCTGCGCAAGGACATTCAGAGCCAGGATTTGGATGCAGGACCAAAGCCCTCTCCACTCTGCCCCAGGCCTCTGGAATCTAAGGAAAGGAGCCCAGAACAGTGGTGGCATGTGTCTGCCTGAGGCCAGCTTTGCATGTGTGTGGGGGTCTGAGCAGAGGAAGCGAGGAAGGGAGACAGAGGCTGTGATCAGAAGAGTCCCAAGTTCACAGCCCAGAGCCCTAAGCACCAGCTACTTGGCATCAGAATCCTGCTAAATCTGACCATCTCCTCCCCCAACCCCTCGTGACCCAAATCTATTGTTTGCCTTTCCAGCTCCTGGAAGCACTGAGTGCAAACTACAATGGACCAGCGCAGCTCACCCCGAATAAACCTGCTCTCTGTCCCCTTCCCCTTCCCAGGCCCCTCCTTCACTGGGGCTGCAGGGCCCAGTCATCTCGAACACCAGGCGAGGGCAAACAGGAGCTGGCAGGCTGGGCCTCAAGGGCAGGCCCTCCACTTGCTATTTTGCAAAAGGCCGGTTTCAGCTGCCTGGGCATTCAGTTACCTTAATTAGAATGGGCCCCGAGCTCGGGGCAGATCCTATCACAGCAGGGATGGGAGAAGAGGAAAAGAGCGGTAATGGAGCTGCCCTCCCTCGGGCACTGAGATGGAGAGCGGTGGGTGGCAGGAGTGGGGCAGTGTGTGCCTGGGCCCTCCACAGGCTTGAATGGCCTCACTCAGTCCCTCAGTCCTCAGAGCAGAGAGAGTAGCTGGGACTACTCTCTCCCCAGGTGGAGAGTTTCAGAATGTGCTCACAAAGCCCATTCTGAGGCTGAGATCAGTGGGGATGTAGACTTCTGTCATGTCCCTGGGCCAAACTTAGCATCAGAACCACTCAGAGAAGAGAATTAAGTCAGAGAGAAAGACTGAGGGCAGGGATGAAGAAGGGGAGTACCAAGAAGAGACCGCTTTCTGTTTTTTTCTGGAAATACCAGGAAGTGGCTAGGCACCGTGGCTCACGCCTGTATTCTCAGCACTTTGGGAGGCAGAGGCGGGCAGATCACCTGAGGTCAGGCATTCGAGACCAGCCTGGCCAACTTGGTGAAACCCCCATTTTAGTCTCTACTAAAAATACAAAAATTAGCTGGGTGTGGTGGCATGCGCCTGTAGTCCCAGCTACTCAGGAGGCTGAGGCAGGAGAATGCTTGAACCTGGGAAGTGGAGGTTGCAGTGAACCGACATCATGCCACTGCACTCCAGCCTGGGCGACAGAGCAAGACTCCATCTCAAAAAAAGAAAAGAAAAGAAAGAAATACTCAGGAGCTAGATGCAGGAGGTATGGTTTAAGGACACTGGGCCTTAACTCCATTTTCTTCTCCAGACAGGGAAGGAAGTGGTCTTGTTGACACCAAGAGCCAGGAGAGCCAATGTTTGAGAACATTCCTTTAAACCAAAATGCAGAGATTTGAAGTGTAAATTCGTCCAGAAAAATGGAAATAAGCTTTGAGTATAAATAAGAATTGACATAATAAAGCTTGAGCTTTTGAGACTCAAGGTGGTAGCATCCCTGGGTCCCCATTAGGGACTCTGAGGGCTAAGGGAAGCTCAGCTTTGCTCTGTATGGCCACCTGGTTTCCATAGACTCTGCCTTCCTGGCTACTGGGACTGGGGAAATTACCCCAACCCCAGAGTGTGTAGGAAGGTACATGAGTGAATGGGGGAGTGCAGAGGGTCTTTTTCTGCCAAGCTATAATCTACCAGCGGAGCCACGGTTGGCACTGGAAGGCGGTAGACGCCCAGGCAGGAACTATGTGGGACGAGTGTAGAAGCCCCAACCAACTTTGCTACTCAGAGTCTGCATAACCTCGGCAAAGTCTCAGCATCTCTCTGCATAACATTCTCAGCCTGTAAAATGGTGTAACAGCTGCTAACACTTAGCACATAACTATGCGATAGACACTAACCTAAGTACTTTTTACTAATTCATTTAATCCTCATAACACCTTAGGAGGAAGGCATCACCACCTACAGGAAAGGAAACAAAGGCACCGACAGGGGAAGAAACACATTAAGGTCACAGGACTAGAAGTGGCGGATTCAGGAATCAATCCCGGGCTGCCTGGGTCCAGGGTGTATGTCCTTAACCACAACATGACACTGTCTCTGCCTCCTTCCCCTGGGACCCACTGTCCTCAAGTGCACCAGATAAGCAACGCTGTAAATGAAGTAGATTAGTCAGGGGCTGGGATTCTTTTTTTATTTTCTGAGACCGAGTCTCACTCTGTCACCCAAGCTGGAGTGCAGTGGCGTGATCTCGGCTCACTGCAACCTCCGCCTCCCGGGTTCAAGCGATTCTCCTGTCTCGCCCTCCCGAGTAGCTGGGACTACAGGCGCGTGCTACCACACCCGGCTGATTTTTTTTTTTTTTTTAATTTTTAGCAGAGATGGGGTTTCACCATGTTAGCCAGGATGGTCTCGATCTCCTGATCTTGTGATCCGCCCGCCTCGGCCTCCCAAAGTGCTGGGATTACAGGCATGAGCCACCGCACCTGGCTCTTTTTTTTATTTTTTAAAGACAGGGTCTTGCTATGATGTTACCCAGGCTAGAGTGCAGTGGCCACTGGTAGGCGCGATCCCACCACTGATCAACACGGGAGTTTTGACCTGCTCTGTTTTTGACCTGGGCTTGTTCACCCCTCCTCAGGCAACACTGTGGTCCCCTGCTCCCAGGAGGTCACCATATTGATGCCAAATTCAGTGTAGATACCCGATCGACATAGAGCATCACAGCCCAGAGCTCCTGGGCTCTAGCGATCCTCCTGCCTCCCCATTAGCTGAGACTACAGGAGCACCACTGCGCCCAGCAGGGGCTGGGATTCTTTTTTTTTTTTTTTTTTTTTAACAGGGTGCCATCCGTATTGAGGGGCTGCAGTTCTTGAATGGTGAGTTTTAATGTGGGATTGAAGCACAGAGTCCCGGAGCATAGGCCTGGAGCTCTGGGGCCAATGGAAAGAGGTCACAGCAGTCATTCTAGAACTTTGGTTAGGGGAGCGTGCTAAGGATGCAGATTCCCAGGTCCACCCACATCCTGGGCCAGTCAATGGGGCCTAGGAATCTGCATTTAACATGGACACACTGGTTGAGGAGGACTTTGGAGTCCTAACCTAGATTCCTTCCTGACTACAGGGGAAAGACCTCAGACCTGGAGCCTGGAGAACCAGGTTCTAGTCTGGCCTCAACACAGCCTTGGGAAGTTCCAGGCTCTGTGCAACCTGTTTCCCCATCTGTAAGATGAATATGTCACCCCAGATAGTCTTCACTGACTGCCCGTAGGCCCTGGATGAGAATATCCAGGCCAGGCACTGTAGCTCACGCCTGTAATCCCAGCACTTTGGGAGGCCAAGGCAGGCAGATCACTTGAGCCCAGGAGTTCGAGACCAGCCTGGGCAACATGGCGAAACTGTCTCTACTAAAAATACAAAAATCAGCCAGGCGTGATGGTACGTGCCTGTAGTTCCTGCTACTAGGAAGGCTGAGGTGGGACTATTGCCTGAGCCTGGGAGGCGGAGGTTATAGTAAGCCAAGATCGCGCCACTGCACTCCAGCCTGGGTGACAGAGAAAGACCTTGTCTCGAAAAAAAAAAAAAAAAAAAAAAAAAAGCTGGGCACAGTGGCTCATGCCTGTAATCCCAGCACTTTGGGAGGCCGAGGCAGGTGGATCCCCTGACATCGGGAGTTTGAGACCAGCCTGACCAACATGATGAAACCTCGTTTCTACAAAAAATACAAAATTAGCTGGGTGTGGTGGTGGGCGCCTGTAATCCCAGCTACTTGGGAGGCTGAGGCAGGAGAATCGCTTGAACCTGGGAGGTGGAGGTTGCAGTGAGCAGAGACCGTGACACTGCACTCCCGCCTGGGCGACAAGAGCGAAACTCCGTCTCAAAAAAAGAAAAAAGAAAAAAAGAGATAATGTCCAATCCCCACCCCCACTTTCTCTGCTCTCTGTAATGAGGCAGCAGTGCTGATGTTTCCCTTTGATTCTGGGCTCCCAGAGGGAGGAATAAAAATAAAATAACCATGACAGTAACAGCTGCTCTGTCATGAGTGGGCCCACGAGATGGGAAGAATGCCACCAACTGTTGGCCGGCATGGCCAACTTCTGCTTGATCAGCCTGAGAAAGCTGGGGGGGTCCCCCACACTGACAGCACAGGTCTCCTCATAGCCATGTTCAAACACAGGCAAGTATGATCCTTGAACCTGCGGGTCTGGCACAGGAGAAACAAATGGGGAGAAGAGGCTGGGCCCGGCGGCTCACGCCTATAATCCTAGCACTTTGGGAGAATGGGGTGGGCGGATGACCTGAGGTTGGGAGTTCAAGACCAGCCTGGCCAACATGGCAAAACCCTGCCTCTACTAAAAATACAAAAAATTAGCTGAGTGTGGTGGCATGCACCTGTAGTCCCAGCTACTCATTAGGCAGAGGCATGAGAATAGCTTGAACCAGGAGGCTGAGGTTGCAATGAGCTGAGACCGGGTCACTGCACTCCAGCCTGGACAACAGAGAAAGACTCTGTCTCAAAAAAAAAAAAAAAAAAAGTCCAGGCGCAGTGGCTCACACCTGTAATCCCAACACTTTGGGAGGCCTAGGCGAGTGATCACCTGAGGTCAGGAGGTCGAGACCAGCCTGGCCAACATGGTGAAACCCCGTCTCTACTAAAAATACAAAAAATTAGCCAGGTGTGGTGGCAGGTGCCTGTAATCCCAGCTACTCGGGAGGCTGAGGCAGGAGATTCGCTTGAGCCTGGGAGACGGAGGTTGCAGTGAGCTGAGGAGAAGAGAAAGGCACATGCTGGCTGCCTCTGGCCCGGTGGAGGGAGGTTCTGGGTGCTCTTGCTATGTGGAAACTTGAGATGCTGGGGCCAGCTGAGAACCCCCGGCCTCCTGTGTTGGTGCCAAAATTGAGAGCCCTCAACGACCCCAACTAACTCTGATCTAGTGCCCACCACACGCCAGGGCACTGCGGGACTCATCATCTTCTTTATCTTATATGATCTGCACACCACCTGTAGCAGGGGATTACCATTGTGCCCAGTTTACAGGTAGGGAAGATGAGGCTCAGAGAGGCTAAAGGGGTCATGATGGCAGCACAGCTGCCAAGTGCCAGGGCTGGGGCTCAAACCCAGGCCTGCCTGGAGTCTCATGTTCTCCATTAAGCTGAGCGGCCTCGCAGCAGGACTCCTTACATAATGGGACTATGCTCTGGTGGTTACAATGTGTTAACGCCTCCTCATGTTGATGGCTTAAGCTTCACTGGCTTTGGGACTGTTTGCTGGAGCCCTGAGCCAGCAGCCAGCAAAGTAAGTGCAGAGGCGGCCTCATGATCAGAACCCAATCAAGGCTTTTGTTTGAGGACTGAAGCTGAGGCTCAGGATCAGGAGGGACAATTTTCAAGAAGATGGTGTGAGGCCGGGCGCGGTGGCTCACGCCTGTAATGCCAGCACTTTGGGAGGCCGAGGCGGGCGGATCATTTGAGGTCAGGAGTTCGAGACCAGTCTGACCAACATGGCGAAACCCCGTCTCCACTAAAATACAAAAATTAGCCAGACGTGGTGGCACGCGCCTATAATCCCAGCTACTTTGGAAGCTGAGGCAGGAGAATCACTTGAACCCAGGAGGCGGAGGTTGCAGTGAGCCAAAATCACACCACTGCACCCCAGCCTGGGTGACAAAGTGAGACTCCTTCTCAAAAAATAAAATAAAATAATAAAAGAGAAGAAAAAATAGAAGATGGTGTGGAGATAATGACGCTAAGAGTCCGGACCGAGGCTGGTGCTGGGAAACTGAGTGCTGGTTGAGGCTTTGCAACCAGCCAGCTATGAGACCTCGGGAAAGTCCCTTGTTCTCCCTGTGCCTCGCTGGGGCTGTTCCAAGACTTTAAATGCTTCCCTGCAAATTTCCAAGCGGATACTACAGACCCTTTCTAATGTTCACTCATCTGTGCTGCTGGCCACACATCAGAATCACCTGGGGAGCTTTTCAAACTCCCAATGACCAAGCCAAACTTCAGACCAATTACATCAGAATTTGGAGGTAGAACCTAGGCCCTGTTTTTTTTTTTTGTTTTTTGTTTTTTTTTTTGAGATGGAGTCTCGCTCTGTTGCCCACACTGGAGTGTGGTGGCACGATCTCGGCTCACTGCAACCTCTGCCTCCCAGGTTCAAGCAATTCTCCTGCCTTAGCCTCCTGAGTAGCTGGGACTACAGCAGGCACCTGCCACCACATCCAGCTAATTTTTGTATTTTTAGTAGAGATGGGGGTTTCATCATATTGGTCAGGCTGGTCTCGAACTCCTGACCTCAGGTGATCCACCCATCTTGGCCTCCCAAAGTGTTGGGATTACAGGCATGAGCCACCGCACCCAGCCACATTAGTTTTTAAAGCTCCCCAGGTGATTCCAATATCTGGCCAAGGTCCAGCCCTGTGACCAACAAAAGTGTGTCTCAAACTTTAATGAGCACATGAATGAATCTCCGAGGGTGTTAAAATGCAGATTCCCATTCAGTAGAAATGGGTTTCGATTCTGTATCTGTAGTGAGATTCTGTATCTCTAGTGAGTCGAGATCGTGCCACTGCACTCCAGCCTGGGTGACAGAGCAAGACCTTGTCTCAAAAAAAAAAAAAAAAAGGCTGGGTGCAGTGGATCATGCTTGTCATCCCAGCACTTTGGGAGGCTGAGGCAGGTGGATCCCCTGACATTGGGAGTTTGAGATCCCAGGTGATTTGCAGATGATACACGCATGAGTCCATGGACCACACTAGGAATGTCAAGGACACAGAATGTTCCTAAGTATGCTCCAGAGCTGAAGAAAGGTTGCCCTGGCCAAGTCTGAAAACGCTGCATACTCTCATCTCCCTCTTTGGCATCCAGAGGGGCGCTGGGATATTAAAGCTCTGAGAAGTCCTGCATCAAGGTAACCCATGCATTTTTACTTGAGCATCCAGGGCTTACATCAGCGCTCAGTGCCAAGCTAAGTGCTCAGTAAGTGCCTGGTATCGTGGTGATGGTTCTTAGCTGTGCACCTAAGGAACCAGTGAGGGCTTTGTAGGGTGGATGGAGATGTGGACGTAGATGATGTCTGAGTCCAAGGCCAGGCCCAGGCTTGTGCGTGTGGAGGGGCTTTTCTGCCTCATCTGCACACCTGCACCTCTGCTGCAAATGGCCTCAAGGTATTTATCAGACAGGTGGGGCTATGAGGGTGGTGAGAAAGCTAAGGGTGGGAGTCAGGGGGCTTGTTGGCGGCAGGGGCCATGAGTAGGGGTCCGTGGATTTGGGGGGCATCGTGGTGGTGTATGTGGGGGCTCTGGAGGTCTGTGGATGGTGACAGTCGGTGGACAGGGGAGGCTGTGGGTGGTAGGGGGCTCGACACATGACCCAGCCAGCATTTACAGCACAATGCTGTAAACTAGCTGTGTGTGGTAACTCCTGTGAAGCAATTAAAAATACACACATGGCCGGGCGTGGTGGTGCACACCTGCAGTCCTAGCTACTCAGGAGGCCAAGGTGGGAGGATCACTTGAGCCTAGGAGTTGGAGGATGCAATGAGCTAGGATCACACCACTGCACTCCAGCCTGGGTGACAGAGTGAGACCCTGTCTTGAAGAAATATATATATGTCTCTATATATACACCCACTCAACTTTGTGTCTGTGAAAAAATGGTCCCAGAGAGAAAGCCACCTGCTACCACTAGGCTTGGAGGGAGAGAGAAAATGAAGAGGTCCAAGAAATCAATGGTTCTTTGCCAGAAAATAGAAGCAAGTAGTAATATTTATAGCCACCAACATTTCTAGCACTCTGCCTTGCTGTCAGGCTCTAACACACATCCTAACTGATGCCAGCGGCTTCTAATTTATCTCCTGTATCCTCTCAACAAGACTGAGGAGTACATTAGGGTCATGCCCATTTCACAGGCAAAGAAAACAACGTTCAGAGATGACACAACCTGTCCAAAGTCTCACGGGGAAGGGCCAAGCTGTGATTCGGACCCAGGTCCTTCTGACTCTTGACGTCCATGCTCTGAGGTGAGTCTACACCACCTCCTCCCAGGGACGGCAGACACTGATCCACTGCTTACTTTGGGTCAGGTCCTGAGTTAAGCATTTGAAAAGCACTTTATTTTTTAAACAACAGCCTAGTAAGCCAAAGCATCAGGCATGAGCCTCCAACGTGCTTGCTCCTCCACCAGACCCAAAGACACATTTTTCAATGGACCCCAAAGCCTGACCATGAAGTGCCCACCCCATCCCATTCCAGCCAGGCTTTTTAGCAGTCTGGTCTGTCCCAGCCCATGGTGGGCTTGTGTCTGGGAAGGCAGCAGGGCTTTTTCCTCAAGAAGCACCTGAGAGGGCCGGGAGTGACCGCAAGGCAGGCAGGAGCACTGTGGCCACCACCAATTTCCAGAGCACTCTGTGTACTTCTGTCCTGAGCCAGTCCCAGGCTCCACACAAGCCCTGGGACCCCAGGAGGGTAAAGTCCCAGCCACCCCTGTGTCCAGAACAACAGAGGAGCCCCTCTGGGGCACAACCCACTGTCAGGCAGAGGTATCTGGGGCCGTGGGGAGGGACTGGTGGGGGATAAAGAGGCTGCTTTGGGTGGGGGGAGGGGCTGGAAAAGCTTCTGGATGGCAGCCGAGCTGTGTCAAAGATGACAGTGCTGCAAGAAACAGAGGGAATTCTAGGAGAGGGAACAGCATGGGCAAAAGCCCAGGAGTAGAAAGGGCAGCAGTGCCTGGGAAGTCCTGAGTTAACCCATCAGGCGTGGGAGGGGAAGCTGCAGAAAGGTTTTGGTCAAAGTGACATGTGCTCATTTATTCAACAAATGCTTTATGGTACCATTCATGTTAAATAATAATAATAATAATAATAAAACGCTCACCGGAACTGAGGATGTGTCAGATGTGGGTACAGAGAGGAATGAGAGTATCTGGCCTCCTGGAGTTAAGAATCTAGTGATCAAGAAAACTACAACCTGATGGGCATTTTACCCCCATTTTATAAATGAGAATAAGTGATGCCAGTGTGGGGTTACTCAGAGAGGTTAAGTGCTTTGCCCAAGACCACATGGCTCATCCATCTCAGAGGAAGGAGTCTACTCCCAGGATCCCTGAACAGCTGAGAGTACTCGTAGATCTCTCTGACAGGTGGCTGAGGGGAGAAGGGACTTGGAGGTGGGTAGGACTGGGGAATTGACACGGGGCAGGGGGTGTAGGCAATACTAGAGGGAACAGACTAGAGGCAGAAAGTCAGCAGAGAGGCCATTGCAACTGTCAGACATGATGAGTGAGAGTTGAGATCAGGACTACCATGTTCAGCTGCACAGGTTGGGTACTGCACAATTCCCATAGACTACAGTGATAATAGTGCCCCTTGGAGTTAGGTAGCAGTGACCCTGGCTGATAGAGGGACCACATTCACACACATGACTGTGCATGTAGCCACAGGTCTTTAGCTCCTGGGCTAACAGCTGCCAGCTAAACCCCACACTGCTATCAAGGGCCACATTCTGTTTTCTCCTGGGGAGGAAGTGGCAGCTTCGCCCCAAACGTGTTTCACACCCTGGGTGACCCACATGGCCAGTCCATTCTTCACTAATGTGACAAAGATGCTGGTGCATGAAGGGTTCCAAGAAAAAAGAACATTGGCAAACTGCCTCCACCTCTGTGCTGGGAGGCTCGGAGGTGCACGTGAGCATTTTGAAGACCCCCAGAAGCCCCACAGCCAGGAAGCTGGTACATCTTTCCTTGATGCATCTCCCAGGCTCCCGTGCGGAGAAGGCCCATTCTGAGAGGCACCTCCTTAGGACCCCCTATATCCAGGTCAGAGCCATCTTCAGGCCTCCAAAAGCAGCAGGAAGGGGCTGGGAGAATCTTGCCTCCCGCAATGCCCTGCGGGGCTCCCATGATACTTTGCTTCATGCCTCTGGGTAAAAGATGGTCCTGCAGCACTGCAGATGCTCCTGATGCGCAGCTCCCAAGCTATGCAGCTCCTCAAAGGAGCTCTCTGGTCCTGCCTCCAGGGATGGGGTGGAGGGAGTGAGGAGAGGCCTGGGACACCTGAGGAGCCTCAGGAAAGGTGGACTCAGCCCGCAATCTGAGGCAACTGGATCAGATGCAGCTAAAAATCCTGGCCCTGCACACTGTGGCCCCAAGGCCTTGGACACACGTCTTAACTGCTGTTTGAGCCTCAACTTCCTCATCAGCGAAATGGGTACTACAGTACGTACTTGGCAGGGTTGGTCCGCTGGGGGTGGTTAAAGGAGATTAGCATGGGGACACTCCATCTGTACCTTCCCTCAAGGCCTTTTGTCTGGCTCCTGCTGAGACCTGGGTCAGACTGGAGGGTTCCCTGTGTTAAGAATGCAGACTTCAGGACAGAGAGAGATGGGGTGCAGATAGAAGAGACAGAGCGGGGAGGGGAAAAGGAGAGAGAGGAAGGGAGGATAGTCAGGGACGGAGAGGGAGGCACACAGGCAGACAGAGACACACAAAGAGAGAGAGCACAGAGGCACAGAAAGGGCCAAGTTGAGAGAGAGAGGGTGGGGCAGCAGGAGGGGTGTGGCCACCTGCAGGGCTGGGGGTGAGGGTGGTGGGGGTCAGGCCTGCTCCCACCCCCAGGCTGTAACAGCCTTCAAAGCTCCCGCTGGGTCTCTTATCAGTCCTAGGGGGCAGCTGGTTGACTCCTCCTCTCCTTCCCACTCTCCCTCCACCTTGTCCCGCCCCACCCCGGAGAAAGGGGAAGAAGCAGGCGGGAAGCCAGTTCCAGGGGGGACTGGGGTGGGGTGAGAGAGGGAATGGATAATGCTTCCCCAGGTTAGGCCTGGGGACCCCTTTGAGGAGAAGGAGAGGACACAGGGCATGGCCGGAACTGGGGACCCCTGGGGAGAGGTGAGAGTGTGACCTGCTAGTTCTTGGAATCTCTGTGAGAGGTCAGCTCCTGACTCTGAAAAGGCCCTCAGTCAACGTCAGTGAACAAACAGGGACCAAGTAACTTGGTCAGGCCCAGCGCAGGGCACAGCAAGCCATGAAGCTGGTCCTTGTCCCCCAGGAGAACACAGTCGAGAACCTGTGAGGAAGGCCCTCCAAATTCCCATTCTCTACCTAAAACACGATGCTTGTTAACTAAACTCTAGTTTCTCTCTTTCCCCCAGTTCTGTGAACTTTGGCCACCCTCACCTGAGCAACTCACTATCCCTCCTTACAGCCCTCCGGAGGACAGGTTGGCCTGCATTAAGACAGGCCCCCAGGACCAGGCCACCTTTTCAACCTACCTCCCTGCACCAGTTCTTTCAAGCCTTGTTTACTCTTGCCTAGAAAAGAACAACCCTTTCGGCTTAACTTTGGAGGTGCAGGAGGATCTTCTGGTCAGTGCTCTCTCCCACTGCAATGCTCCCGCTTCCACTGGAATAGTCCCCTCCCCACCACCCCCAGGCAATAATAATCCTTTAATAAGTCTCTCCTTAGTAAATCAAGATTCCTTTTTATCTCTTCCTGACAGCTATGAAATTATTTACAATAAAAGACACATTCATAGCTAGAGTAGTAAAAATAAAAATAAACCATAGAGAAAAAGGAGGTAAATGATTAAATGGAAAGGCAGATTTTATTGATTCACCAGTCTCGTTAGCTCTAAGTTTTCTGACTTACCAAAACCAAAAAGGACAGCAAGGGGACAGTTATGCTGTAACTCTTGTTATCTGATGTAAAAAGGTATCATTTCATCAGGAAGGACTTCTTTTCTGGTACAAAATCCTAAAAAGAATGTACTAGGGGCCAGCAGGGTGGCCCATGCCTGTGATTCCAGCACTTTGGGAGGCTGAGGTGGGCGGATCGCTTGAGCTCAGGAGTTCGAGACAAGCCTGGGCAACATGGTGAAAGCCCGTCTCTACAAAAAATACAATCGTTAACTGAGCGTGGTGCCGCATGTGTGTAGTCCCAGCTACCTGGGAGGCTGAGGTGGGAGGATTGCTTGAGCCTAGAAGGCTGGGCCAAGATTGTGCCACTGCACTCCAGCCTGGGTGACAGTGAGACCCTGTCTCAAAAAAAGAATGTATTGGATCCAAGAGTACACAGGATGACAAATCAGCTGTAAGGTTTCCTGTAGCAATTCTAATGAAATTGAAGCAATATTCAATGAGCCATGAGAATAAAAACAAAATGTACAACAGTAAAGACGTATTTGCAAGGAGGTAAGAGTAAACAGTGTTTTCTGACATGGAACTTGGTATTAGGATAGATAATGGAAAATCTAAAGGAATAGGGTTAACATGACCTGAAGATGCTGAAGATGACTGACTTTCTCCGATATCACGTCAGAGCTGAGCCTCTGCCTGTAAGCCCAGGACGGCACTCTCAGTGGAGGGTGAGTGCAGCTGCCTTGGGAGCGTCAGCCCTGAAGGTGGCAAAGCTGACATTCACTGCAGCAGGTAAGGGTCCTGACATGCCTCCTGCCTGGTACCCATCTCAGAGGCCCCTTCAGCCTAGATTAAAGTTTCCCTTGAGGAGAAGGGGTCTGACCAAGAATGTTGCAAGTCACAGCACAAGACAGAAACCCCAGGCTAGGCTCGATAAGGCAGTTGTTTTGAAATATTGGTTGTAAAGTCAACCAATTATCAACACATTATCAGAGCAGAGAGGAT
Organism: Pan troglodytes; assembly: GCF_028858775.2. NCBI lineage: Eukaryota > Metazoa > Chordata > Mammalia > Primates > Hominidae > Pan > Pan troglodytes. The sequence continues at coordinate 36,157,957 of NC_072417.2, forward strand.
GCTCCGCTTCCCACTCCCTGTGGTCAAAGGAGACCTAGTTTGAGTAGGTACAGTGAGGTACCCATGTGTACAAGGCAGAGGACTGGGGAAGGGACTGAGGCAGGAACTTGAAGGGGATCCAAATATGCCACCCTGCAATACGCCACTTTGGCATAAGGATTATTTTGAGCTGAAAGCAACTGAGAAACAGCAGACACAGGGTGAGCTCTCTGCCCTCCCCTTAGGTGTCTGAAAGTAGGGCATAAATTGCCATTTGTAAATGTGCCCCCCTCTCCCGTCCCATGAAAAGGAGAATAAATCCAATGGGGAGGTTATGTATCTGTATAACACATCTAAACCACCACCCCCAATCTAACACACATTTCCTAGCTACCTTCCCAGAATATACTGCCTTTAGGAGCCCAAATCCCCCTCTTCCTTGTTTAGTTACTTGCCCACAACTTATCTTCCTTTGTCAAAATTGTATATAAACCCTGGGTCTGACCATCTCTTTGGCTTTTCATGCATGTAAAATTAAAAACAACAATAAAATTCATATGCCTTTTTTCTATTAATCTGTCTTTTCTCAGTTTTATTTGCAGACATAACATAAAAGGGTAGAGGAGAAGTTTTTCCTCCCCTACAGACTTGTTCAGACAGGAGACCAGAGACTGGAGACCAGTCCTCTTCCTGCCTGTTCCCACTGTGGTGCTAATCATCAGTTCACCTGGCACCTCCACTGCCTCCCTAGAGCCCACAGACAGTTTCCATCTTTTTTTTTTGAGAAGGAATCTTGTTCTGTTGCCCAGGCTGGAGTGCAGTGGTACAATCTTGGCTCACTGAAACCTCTGCCTCCTGGGTTCAAGCGATTTTCCTGCCTCAGCCACCCAAGTAGCTGGGACTACAGGCAGGAACCACCGGGCCTGATTAATTTTTGTATTTCTAGTAGAGACGGGGTTTCACCATGTTGGCCAGGATGGTCTTGAAGTCCTGACCTCAAGCGAGCCACCTGCCTCGGCCTCCCAGAGTGCTGGGATTACAGGCATGAGCCATGGCCACCTGACTGAGTTTCCATCTTAAGAATCAGACTTAGGCAAGGCACAGTGGCTCATGCCTGTAATCCCAGTGCTTTGGGAGGCTGAGATGGGCGGATTGCTTGAGGTCAGGGGTTCGAGAACAACCTGGCCAACATGGTGAAACTCCATCTCTATTAAAAATACAAAAATTAGTTGGGCGTGGTGGCACATACCTGTAGTCCCAGCTAGTTGGGAGGCTGAGGCAGGAGAATCGCTTGAACCCAGGAGGCGGAGGTTGCAGTGAGCTGAGATCGCACCACTGCACTCCAGCCTGGGTGACAGAACGAGACTCCATCTCAAAAAGAAAAGAATCAGACTTTATGCTCTGTCGTCTATGACAGCCATTTTCATTTTCCTGGTCAGGAAATGGAATGTAGCAATGATCTGGTTGAGAACAGCTGTTTAATCTCTCTAATACAATGTTGGAGCATTTGCCCTCTGGCTCGGCAGGTGTGGTTTTCATGTGATCAGGCCAGTCTCTGCCCTGGGAGAATGGTCTGACAAAGGGGTGGGCTCAATTCTTGAGAATGCCCAGGGGCTGACTTTTCTAGCTAGTGCTAGAGCAGCAGGTGGCTGTGGGTGGGGCTGGGAGGGATGCGGTTGTGGGAGGAGGACTGGGCCCCAGGCCTTGCTATCAGCATCTGGTCACCACCCCTGAGTCAAAAGATATTCAATGGACCATGATATGTCTCACAATCTATGCATTGTGAGTTGAGAAATGCCAGTATTTTCCACAGTGTGGAGAGCCTTCCATGCACTTTCTTTTCTTTTCTTTCTTTCTTTTTTTTTTTTTTTTTTTTGAGACGAGTCTTGTGCCCAGGCTGGAGTGCAGTGGCGCGATCTCAGCTCACTGCAACCTCTGCCTCCCGGGTTCAAGTGATTCTCCTGCCTCAGCCTCCCTAGTAGTTGGGACTACAGGCATGCACCACCACGCCCAGCTAATTTTTGTATTTTTAGCAGAGACAGCATTTCACCATGTTGGCCAGGCTGGTCTCGAACTCCTGACCTCATGTAATTCACCTGCCTTGACCTCCTACTTCCATGCACTTTCATGTTTCATTTTGACAACGACCCTGGGAGGAAGACATGAGTTACAACCTCCATCTAGCAAGTGAAGAAAGTGAGGCTCAGGGAGGCTAAGTTCCTTGTTCGGCGTGGCCCAAGCAGTATGTGACAGCATCAGGATTCAAACTCAGGACTCTTGGACTCCAAAGGTCCCGAACTCTCCCCAGGTTTTTTGTTTGTTTGTTTGTTTGTTTTGAGATAGGGTCTCTATGGTACAGGCTGGAGTGCAGTCGTGTGATAATATAATAGCTCACTGCAGCCTCAACCTCCTAGGCTCAAGTGATCCTCCCACCTCAGCCTCCTGAGTAGCTGGGACTACAGGCACACGCCACCATGCCTGGCTACTTTTTAATTTTTTTGTAGATATGGGGTCTCTCTATGTTGCTTAGGCTGGTCTCGAACTCCTGGGCTCAAGCAATCCATCCACCTTGGCTTCCCAAAGTGTTGGAATTACAGGCGTGAGCCACCGCGCCCAGCCTCTCCCCAAGTTTAAATGAACATTTTGCCCCCAGGGCCAGTCAGGTAGGCCTATACCTGTACTCCTGAAACCAAAGCTTGGAAACCTCTCGGTAATGCCTCCCAGTTCCCCGCGGGGTCAGCTGCCCCATCCCGCACTAGGGCAATGAACTGGGCCTGACTTCCAGCAGGGGCAACATCCCCCAGGAGTCTGCCTGAATAAGAGGTGCACAGAGAGGAAACAGCAATGCCAGAAGCAAGTGGCTGAGCACAGTTCCTGGCAGAGAATCCGTCTTGTCTGTCACAGTAACAGAAATGTGGAGACAGAAACCTAGCAGGCCTCACCACATGCGGAGGTGACAGTGACTGCTACAAATAACACTTGCTGGTGGATGGAGGGAGGAGGGGCAGAGGAGGCAATGAAGGGACCCCTCTGGCTCTTTCCGCGTGGTCCCATGGCATGTAGGGGGAAAGATGGCACAGGACCTGCAAGTTACAAAAGCGCTGCTAGAGAGATCTGAGGTCAGCAGCACCACCATTGCTGATGAGCAGGCTAGGAACGCAGACCCAGGCCTGTGAACCAGAATCTGCATTTTCTTAAGATCAGTGATTGACACGCACAGGAAAGCGAGAGAGCCCAGCTGCAGAGTCTCAGAGAATCCAGGCACCCCCTTTCTAATCCCCCAGAGCACTGAGGCAGGGCGTGATTTTTACAGCCTTTGAGCTGGTCCTCGGAGACTCCTAGGTGGGAGCCCATCCCTCCCTGACAAAGAGTCAACATTCCACATCTGAGATTCATCCATCTGCTTGTGCAACAAATCTGCACCAACAGCCTCTCTATGCCAGGCACTGTGCAGCAGTGAATGACACTGGCAAAGCCCTGGACCCACGGAGCTTACAGGCCAGTGGGGGATGACAGGACACACGTAGATGATCAAGACTGTGCCAAACAAGATACAGTTGGAGAGAAGAAATAAGTTCTAGTATTTGCTAGTACAGCAGGGAAATTATAGTTAATAATTTCTTGTATCTTTCAAAAAGCTAGAAGAACTGTAATGTTCCCAACACAAAGACAAAGGTTTGAGGTAATGGATGTCCCAGTTACCCTGATTTGATCATTACACAACATATGCAGTTATCAAAATATCACATGTATCCCAAAAACATGTATCACTATTACACAGCCATTAAAAAAACATGCAGCTAACAGTGGTGCATACTCAAGGAAATAAGCAGGGTGCTCTGGCAGTGATGGGGGCAGGGTGGGGAGGGAGTTTCTTGAGAGGGTGGTGGGGGAAGGCTTCTCTGAGGAGGTGACATTTGTGCTGAAACCTGAAGGGCACAAGGGCAGCTGTGCAAAGATCTGGGGGACAAGGGTTCTAGGTGAAGGGGAAGCCAGGCAAAGGCCCTGTGCAGAACTCACTTGGGCAGTTTGAGGAACAGAAAACAGGTCTGGGTGGCTGAACAGTGAGAGTCACCGGGAATCTGGGAGGGGCAAGGGCAAAGATTCAGGCAAAAGTGAAACCTTCGAGGCCACAGTGGGAAGTCAGGGTTTTGGATTTTGTCACTGGAGGCTCTTATGCAAGGGGGAGGAGGATGGGACTTACAATTTTTTTTTTTTTTTTGATATGGAGTCTCGCTCTGTTGCCCAGGCTGGAGTGTAGTGGCGCCATCTCGGCTCACTGCAACCTCCGCCTCCCGAGTTTAAGCAATTCTTCTGCCTCAGCCTCCTGAGTAGCTGGGATTACAGGCGCCTGCCACCACGGCCAGCTAATTTTTGTATTCTTAGTAGAGACGGGGTTTCACCATGTTGGCCAAGCTGGTCTCGAACTCCTGACCTCAGGTGATCCACCTGCCTCAGCCTCCAAAAGTGCTGGGATTATAGGTGTGAGCCACCATGCCCAGCCACTAGGAGTTACAAGTTTTAAAGAACACTCCGGTGTCATATGGACCACAAAAGACAAGAGAGAATGCAGGCCATCGGGGCACAGGTACAGGGTGCGGCTCTGCTGGGACTGGGGTGTAACCTCCAAGGTGGAGGGAAGTGGATGGCTCGGGACATAGTTTGGAGGTAAAACCATTAGGCTGTGATGATGGGTTGGATGTGGAAGAAGGAAAGAAATTAAGGATGACTTGATCCTTGGTCAGAGTGACCAGGTAGGGGAGGTGGTGCCATTTACTGAGATGGGGAGCCTGGGGAAACATTCTTGGGGCTGAGGGGACAGAGCTGGATCAGATCAAAGGGTGTAGCCTGGAACATGGTGGAAATGCAGAGGGTGCGCCACAGGTTTGATAGAAGAGACTGGAGCCGAAGGCAATGTCGGAGGGGAAAATACTATCTTGGGAGCCCTCAGGGTAATGGTGCTTTTAGAGTCCTGGGACCAACCAGCTCCCCTGGGGAGTGGGCAAGCAGGAAGCATAGGGCTGAGGACGAGGCCTGAGACCCAGTGCCATTTAAAGGGACCCAGGAGGAGGGTGGGCAAGGCTGAGGTGGACATCACTTGAGGCCAGGAGATCGAGACCAGCCTGGGCAACATGGTGAAACCCCATCTCTACCAAAAATATGCAAATTAGCCGGGCGTGATGGCGCCGTCCTATAATCCCAGCTACTTGGGAGGCTGAGGCAGGAGAATCGCTTGAACCCCGGAGGCGGAGGTTGCAGTGAGCTGAGATCACGCCACTGCACTCCAACCTGGGTGACAGAGGGAGACTCTGTCTCAAAAATAATAATGATAATAATAATAATAAAGCCGGTGGGAGGGGTGGTGTGTGGGGAGAAAAGCAGCCTGAGAGGTAGGAGGAAGCCTTGAGCTAAAAGGACGATCTGAGAAGGGAGAGATTGGCTGTGCCAGGCCCTGCCCAGGGTTCCAGTAAAATGTGAATGGAGCAGAGGACACTAGAGGCTGAGAATGGCAGGGGAAGGAGAGTAGGGAGACGTTTGTTAAAAGTACAGACTTACAGTTCTAGAGGAGGGATAAGTTCCATTGTTCTACATCACTGTAAGATGACTATCATTAACAAGAATACAGAGTTTTCAGTAGCTAGGAGACTATCGAATGTTCCCCAAATGAAGAAATGATAAATGCCGGAGATGGTGGATATGCTAATTACCCTGATCTATTCACCACACACCATCACTATGTAAAAACGTGACTAGAGAACTGATGCTTGGATTTGGCCAGTGAGAAGTTCCTGGTGGCCAGGCAAGGTGGCTCATGCCTGCCATACCAGCACTTTGGGGGTCTGAGATTGGAGGATTGCTTGAGGCCAGGAGTTTGAGGCTGCAGCAAACTAGGACTGCACTACTGCACTCCAGCCTGGGGAACAGAACAAGACCCCCATCTCTACAAAAAATAAAAATAGCTGGGGATGATGGCAGATGCCTGTGGTCCCAGCTACCTGGGAGACCGAGGTGGGAGGATTGCTTGAACCCAGGTGTTGGAGGCTGCAGTGAGTCAGGACTGCACCACTGCACTCCAGCCTGGGTGACAGAGTGAGACCCCTGTCTCAAAAAGAAGTCCCTGGTGACTGTGAGAAGTGTTTCAGCAGAACAGAGGGGCCAAGACATCATTGGGAGTGGCAACAGAGAGAAAGGGAGGCAAGAAAGGGAGTTGAGACCAGTCTTTGGAGGAAATAGACCAAAGGAAAGAAAGCCAGGATGTGCGGTCAAGCGGGTGCTTCCCTGCCCATGGCATTATTATGTCAGCTCCAGAAGCGAATGGAAAGGACCCAGCAGGGGCGTGGTGCGGGTGCTGTGGGTGAGGGCTGTTTGTGAAGGCGAGTGCTTGAGTTGGCAGGAGGGGCTGGGATCCAGTGTTCAGGCGGGGTGCGGGTGAGGAGCTGGGATTGGAGGGCATGGCCTGTGTCAGAGCAGGGTCATGCCACTCACCATCCCAGCAGCAAGCTGAAAGTGTGGGTGCAGGTGGAGGCAGGCTGGTGACTTTGGGAATGGGAAGGGGAGGGAATTCTGTCCCCTGTGTCCTGAATGATTCCCCTGAGGGTTCTGAGTGGTACAGAGAATGCAGGCATAGGTACTACTGACTGGGGGACCTGTCTCTTCAGGAACCTTTAGAAACATTAATCCATTGCATTCTCACCACAACACTGAAAATCAGGCTGACGACTCTGATTTTAGATAGGCAGAAATGAAGAAGGCTCAGAGAGGTGAAGCGACTTGCCAAATGACACACAGGAAGTGGTCAAGCAGAACCCACACTCAGCCCGTTTGACTCGAACCTGAGCTCTTTCCAGGATTCTGAGCAACCTGGGTGAGAATTTGCAGTGTCTGGAGGATCTGGTCAGAAGGATTCTTACAGGTTCAGGGCAGCCCCAGACAAAGAGGGCTGGAATCAGGCCTCCTTGAGGCCAGCCTTGAGAGGAGGCAAAATTACATCATTCCTGGAGCCTGCCCATGGAGCTCATTCCAGGCCTCAGCCACGCGGGGTCAAATTTCCTCGTTTCTCCCTCCCAGCCAAGACCTGTTTTGTTACTAAAATGAACACTGCATTTACTTTATTACAAGAAAACAGGGCTAGGAGAGGTTGCTCATGACTGTAATCCCAGTGCCTTGGGAGGCCCAGCTGGGAGACTTGCTTGAGGCCAGGAGTTTGAGACCATCCTGGGCAACATAGCTAGACCCGGTCTCTGCAGAAAAAAAAAAAAAAAAAAAAATTAGCTGGATGTGGTGGTATGAGCCCGTGGTCCCAGCTACTGAGGAGGCTGAGGTGGGAGGATTGCTTGAGCCTGGGAGGTTGAGGCTGCAGTGACTGCACTCCAGCCTGAGTAACAGAGCAAGACTTTGTTTCTTAAAAAAAAGAAAAGGAAAACAAAATAGCAATAACAGTAATACCTTACATAAAGTGGCCCCACAGCAGAAGATGGACATGGGTCTACAGTAGAAGTGACTCGAAAGAGTAGCCTCTAAAGCAAAACAATTTAAAAAGTCTTTCCTGCAGGGCGCGGTGGCTTACACCTGTAATCCTAGCATTTTGGGAGGCCGAGACAGGTGAATCGCTTCAGCCCGGGAGCTCAAGACCAACCAGGGTAACATAGCGAGACCCTGTCTCTCCAAAAATCCAAAAATTAGCTGGGTGCACGCCTGTAGTCCCAGCTACTCAAGAGGCTGAGGCAGGAGGATTGCTTGAGCCTGGGAGGTGGAGGTTGCAGTGAGCTGAGATCACGCCACTGCACTCCAACCCAGGTGCTAGAGTGAGATCCTGTCTCAAAAATAAAATAAAGCAGCTGGGCGCGGTGGCTTGTGCCTGTGTAATCCCAGCACTTTGGGAGGCGGAGGTGGGCAGATGACCTGAGGTCAGGAGTTCGAGACCAGCCTGGCCAACATGGTGAAACCCCGTCTCTATTAAAAATACAAAAATTTGCTGGGCATGGGGGTGCGCGTGTGTAATCCCAGCTATTTGGGAGGCTGACACAGGAGAATCGCTTGAACCCGGGAGGCGGAGGTTGCAGTGAGCCAAGATCGTACCATTGCACTCCAGCCTGGGCAATGAGTGAAACTCCATCTCAAAAAAATAAATAAATAAAATAAAGTAAAATAAAATTGATAAAAGTCTTTCTCATTATCTTTATTTTACTTTATTTTTTGAGATGAGATCTTGCTCTGTTGCCCAGGCTGGAGTGCTGTCGCACAAACGGCTCACTGTAGCCTCAATCTCCTGGGCTTAAGCAATCCTCCTGCCTCAGCCTCCCAAGTAGCTGGGACACACAGGTGCTTGCCACCAAGCCCAGCTAATTTTTGTCTCTTTTTTTTTTTTTTTTTTTTTTGAGATGGAGTGTCGCGCTCTGTGGCCCAGGTTGGAGTGCAGTGGCACAATCTCGGCTCATTGCAAGCTCCACCTCCCGAGTTCACGCCATTCTCCTGCCTCAGCCTCCCAAGTAGCTGGGACTACAGGCGCCCACCACCACGCCCGGCTAATTTTTTGTATTTTTAGTGGAGACGGGGTTTCACCGCGTTAGCCAGGATGGTCTCGATCTCCTGACCTCGTGATCCGCCCGCCTTGGCCTCCCAAAGTACTGGGCTTACAGGCAAGAGCCACAGCACCCGCCTGTCTTTTTTGTATTGATAGATATGGGGGTCTCACTTTGCTGTCCAAGCTGGTCTTGAACTCCTAGCCTCAAGGGATCCTCCAGCCTGGGCCTCTCAAAGTGCTGGGATTACAGGCTTCTTTCTTATCTTCAAAATATGTTTATTATGTTCCATGTTTGTTTTAATGTTGGACAATGTTTCCTCCAATTCTTCCAGGGAATCTGCTGCTCCAGGAAGATGCCCCCTGGTGTCCCAGCAAGTGGCTGGTATCTCCCTCGGGCACAGGTACCCGGAGAAGCACCGTCCAGTGTATCTTAGGGGCTTGGATTTCTTCCCCACATTATCTCAGATAATCCCCCCAAAGACGTGGGGGGGGTCTTTTCTAGTTTTCTCTTGAGATTGCCCCTCTCAGGAGACAAATACACCTACTCCAATGTCCTAATCTCAGCCCAAAGAGGATGGAGATGTGGCCTGGTCATGTATAAGAGCCCACACCTCCTAACACTGTACCCAGTGTACATCGCACAGACGTTCAATGGCCCATGGCGTGTTCCTGGAGCCAGAAAGTACCAAGGCCGGCTGCCTCCCCACAATTTGAGAGATGCCAAGGGTGGACGCTCGGCCGCACACACACAATTAGGCATTTATTTTTACCCAAATGCTAGAAGGGACATAAGCTGCAAGGGGTGTTTAGATCATGTTTCAGCTGGGAAAACTGAGGCCCACTGAGTGGGTGCCAACAATATGCATTTTAAATGTGTTTTAGACTTGAAAAATAAACGCAGTAGAACTCCCCTCCCGGCCCCCTCCTCGCCACACCATTTTATTTTTAATTTAAATTTAAGTTGCAGTACCCCAAAGGACTAGAAAATCAATAAAGGCAAATCTAAATTGAGGGGCATTCTTCAAAGCAAGTGGCCTGAAGTTTTTAAAAAGGTCAATGTCATTAGGAGTAAAAAAAAAAGAAAAAAATAGAAAGAAAAGAAAAAAAAGGCTAAGGAACTCTTCTAGATTAAAGGAAACTAAAGAAACATGGCAACTAAACTACTGTGTGATCCTGTATTAGATTTGAGATAAAAATAAAAGCTATAAAAATATTATTGGGATGGCTGGGTGAGGTGGCTCACACCTGTAATCCCAGCACTTTGGGAGGCTGAGGTGGGCGGATCACGAGGTCAGGAGTTCGAGACCAGCCTGGCCAACATGGTAAAACCCAGTCTCTACTAAAAATACAAAAAAAAAATTAGCCGGGAGTGGTGGCATGCACCTGTAATCCCAGCTACTCGGGAGGCTGAGGCAGGAGAATCGTTTGAACCCAGGAGGCGGAGGTTGCGGTGAGCGGAGATCACGCCATTGCACTCCAGCCTGGGTGACAGAGCAAGACTCCGTCTCAAAAAAAAAAAAAAAAAAAAAAATATATATATATATATATATATATAAAATTGGGAAAATTTGAATGTAGATTTTACAATAGGTAACAAATTGTGCCAATGTTAAGTTTCCTGCAAGTCATAACTATATTGTGGTCACATAGGAGAGTGTCCTTCTTAGGAATGGCCAAGTATTTAAGGATGAAGTGTCATGTCCGCAACTAACTTTCAAATGGTCCAGAAAAAAAGTAGTATGCATGCACATGCACCCCACCAACAAACACAGGGGCAGAGAAACTCAGTTTAGCAGCATGTTAACAACTGGTCATCCAAGCAAAGGATATATGTGGATTCATTGTTCTGCTCTTTTCTGAAGGTTGAAAATTTTCAAAATAAAAAGTTGGAGACCAAGTCAACTCTCTAGGTCTTTGTTTAGCAAAAGTGATCTACTCTTTATTCTTGCACCATCTGCAGCAGGAGCTTGGGCCCTCAGAGGTTTATAAACTGGATGGTGAGTGTAGAATCTCCACTGAGATCCCAGTTCAGCCTCTGACACATGAAGCACCATAGGCCCTGCTAACCCAGAGTCCCCACTGGTTTTGACCGTGCTTTCTCGGAGAACATCTGCCCTCATGTGATTGTGTTTGTGTGTTTCCCACAGTTACTGTTTCAAAAATGCACTGCACTAGACTCATTAATGAGGGAAGCAGCAGGTAGGGATAACTCATCCAAAGGAGAAGGGGAGGGATCAAAGTCTATGTAATCAGGGAAAGAAAGGATGCTGAAATGAGACTGGAAAGGTATATACGAAGGTGGTTAATGTCCTACAGGTTCATAAAACCCAAATTTTTCCCTCCTGCTCAGCTTTAAAAAGACGGGATGTAAGGAGCCTCTCCAAGGTTTCATCAAGCTCTAACTTGGTGAGTAGGTTCTAAAGATACATGTGGACTTGGGCATCAGGGTTGGGTTAGGCAGGAGGTGGCCCGTGGGAAGTAGCACTTGCTGGCCAGCTCAGCTTAGCCTCTCTAGGGTAGGGATGGTCAGGGGTAGGAGGTAGAAGACACACGGTCCAGGGCAGATCAGGCTGAGGCAACGAACGAAAGGGGCTTCCATATCTGCACTGCTTCCATCCCCGCCACCTTTGGCTTAATCAGAGTTATTTCCCAAAGACACAAATCGAGGATCTTACAGAAGCTCTGAGGCTTGGGATAAGTAGATTTTTTTTTCTCTTTAGAAGGGTTGGGGCGGGGGGGGGGTGTTGAAACATAGAAAAATATATTGGGGCCAGATATAAGTAGAAAGGCTGCTTCCCTGGGCTCTGAAACTCCCTCCTGCCACCACACCAGTGGGAGCATGGCACCCCACCCACACCTCCACCAGCACAGTGAATCACAGTGCTGTTTGTCAGGAGAAGTATTTTTAGAACTTATAAGTGCCATTGTCATGAGTGGTTTTAGAAATGCTTGTTTCAGGATGGATGAAATGAAGCGAGGGTGGGCTTAGATGTTCAGGCTGTAGGCCTCCTCCCCAGCAAGTTCTAGAGAGAGGCACAGGTTATCATCATTTAAAAAACTTCCAGGAAGACAAGGGTTTGGCAAAGCCCCTTCTGAATATGAGCAAAAGAGCTAGTTTGGGCTCAGGCTCAGGTCTGGGTTCCCAGCAAACCCCATTTCTTTTCTTCTTTTCTTTTTTAGATAGGGTCTTGCTCTGTTGCCCAGGCTGGAGTGCAGTGGCACAATCTCTGCTGGCTGCAACCTCTGCCTTCTGGGTTCAAGTGATTCTTGTGCCTCAGCCTTCCAAGTAGCTGGGATTACAGGCATGCCCCATCATGCCAGGCTAATTTTTTTCTTTTTTTTTCAGTAAAGATGGGGTTTCGCCATGTTGGCCAAGCTGGTCTTGAACTCCTGGCCTCAAGTGATCTGCCCACCTCGGCCTCTCAAAGTGCTGGGATTCCAGGCCTGAGCCACTGCACCGGGCCAAACCTCACTTCCTTTGCCATCAGGGGACTGCGTGCATAAGCATAGCCTAGCAAGAAGCTGCTGGTTCCAGCCAGGTGAGGGAGGGCAAGAGGAACTGACAGGAAAAAGGCAAACTGGATCCCTACCTCACTCTAGACATCAGTCAATTCTACGAATTAAAAATCAAATACACAAAAATAAAACAGAACAGTTTCACAATCTTGGGCGGGAAAGCATTTATAAGCATTACACCAAAGGCTGAAGCCATAAAGCAAAAGAATGATGAATTGGCTATAAAAATTTTTAAATTTGGTATCATGAACAAAGTTAAAAATAAATAACAAGCTGGAAAAAATTTAATGTATGTCAAAAAGTTATATTTCTGGTTCTTAAAAAATACTCAATAGAAGTAAACATAGCCAGGGTGGAGAATGTAGACAGGCAATTCATGAAGAACGCCCTCTTAGTGACCAAAAAATTTACTTTAAGAAGTTAAACTGTATTATAATTTAAAAGAGGGGTTCTAATTTTAGCCTCTCAAATTTAAAGGATCTGAAAACTCAGCAACACCAGTATCAAAAGGGTAGCAGGAATCTGACGCAATCCTGATGGGATTCCTGCAGAGGAATTTGGCAGGTTAGCATTAGGCAGTTTTAATATTTTGCATCCTTTTCTTTTCTTTTCTTTTCTTTTTTGAGACAGAGTCTCACTCTGTTGCCCAGGCTGGAGTGCAATGGCACGATCTCAGCTCACTGCAACCTCCGCCTCTTGGGTTCAAGGGATTCTCCTGCCTCAGCCTCCCGAGAGGCTGGGATTACAGGCATGCGCTATCACGCCTGGCTAATTTTTGTATTTTTAGTAGAGACGGGGTTTCACCACGTTGGTCAGGCTGGTCTCAAACTCCTGACCTCAGGTGATCCACCTGCCTCCACTTCCCAAAGTGCTGGGATTACAGGCGTGAGCCACCGTGCCCAGCCTTTGCATCCTTTTCATAAAACAGTTTCCACTTGCCTGAATTTACCGTATGGGTTGGCAAATTTTTTCTGTAAAGGGCAGACAGTAAATATTCTAAGCTTTGCAGTCCATTTGGCCTCTGTGGCAGCTTTTCAGCTCTGCCACTGTAGTGTGAAAACAGCCACAGATAAGATGTGAACAAATGGGTGTGGCTGTGTTCCAGTAAAACTTTATTTACAATAACAAGCTCCCAGATTTGGCTCGTGGGGTCTGTAATTTGCCAACCTCTGATTTACTTTAAAGCAACGATTGCTGCTGTGGGGAAATACTTAGCTATAAGAATGATTATTACACTGCTTTTGTTCATTCCCCAAATTACGTTAAAAAAATATATATACACCTGGCTGGGCATGGTGGCTCATGCCTGTAATCCCAGCACTTTGGGAGGCCGAGGCAGGTGGATCACGAGGTCAGGAGATCGAGACCATCCTGGCTAACAGAGTGAAACCCTGTCTCTACTAAAAATACAAAAAAATTAGCCAGGCGTGGTGGTGGGCACCTGTAGTCCCAGCTACTTGGGAGGCTGAGGCAGGAGAATGGCGTGAACCCAGGAGGCGGAGCTTGCGGTGAGCCGAGATTGCACCACTGCACTCCAGCCTGGGCGACAGAGCAAGACTCCGTCTCAAAAAAAAAAAAAAAAGTGTATATACGCCCAACAATAAGGAACTGGTATATAAATTTGGTTGTCTTCATGTGATGAGATATCATGTTGCCATTTAAAATTTAAAATGGCAGCATGGCTACCTTGTTATATAGAATTAAGCATGATAGAAAATAGCATATAAATAAACTATTAAATATAAAGAGAGTTTAATGGGCCAGGCATGGTGGCTCACACCTCTAATCCTAGCACCTTGGGAAGCCAAAGCAGGCAGATCACCTGAGGTCAGGAGTTCGAGGCCAGCCTGGCCAACATAGTGAAACCCCGTCTCTGCTAAAAATACAAAAATTAGCCAGGCATGGTCGTGGGCGCCTGTAATCTCAGCTACTCGAGAGGCTGAGGCAGGAGAATTGCTTGAACCCGGGAGGCAGAGATTGCAGTGAGCCGAGATCACACTGCTGCACTCCAGCCTGGGCAATAAGAGCAAGACCCTGTTTCAATAAATAAATAAATAAATAAATTAATTAAATAAGGAGAGTTTAATAGGGTTATCATGACAAGATTAACACCAAAAATGAAAACCTATCCTATACATCAGTTGTAACCAGTTATAAAATATCATAGCAAAAAGATCCTACACATATCAGCACAAAAACTCCAAATATAGTCACCCTAAGAAGAAAGTGTGCATAACCTATTTAAGAAAATTATAAAACTTTCCGGCCAGATGCGGTGGCTCACGCCTGTAATCCCAGCACTTTGGGAGGCCGAAGCGGGAGGATCACCTGAGGTCAGGAGTTTGAGACCAGCCTGGCCAACGTAGTAGAACCCTATCTCTACTGAAAATACAAAAAATTAGCTGGGCATGGTGGTGGGCACCTGTAGTCCCACCTACTAGGGAGGCTGAGGCAGGGGAATCGCTTGGACCTGGGAGGCAGAGGTTGCAGTGAGCAGAGATCCAGCCACTGCACTCCAGCCTGGGCAATAACAGCAAAACTCCATCTCAAAAAAACCAAAAAACCAAAAAAGAAAAACAACAGAAAACTTTCCTAGAGGGCATAAAAGGCCAGAATAAATGAAAAGATATATGCATTCCTGGATGACAGAATGCAATATTGTAAAGAAGCCAATTTCCTTCAATTAATGCACAAATTTAATTTCAAATATGATCTCCTACAGGATTTGCAATAGAGCTTGACAAAAAGGCTGTTCCAGAAGAGAAAATATGTAAGAATAACAAAAAAACAGTTTTTTTTATTTGTTTTTGTGTGTGTGTGTGTATGACAGAGTCTCACTTTGTCGCCCAGGCTTAAGCGCAATGGCGTGATCTCAGCTCACTGCAACCTCCGCCTCCCGGGTTCAAGTGATTCTCCTGCCTCAGCCTCCCAAGTAGCTGGGATTACAGACATGTGCCACCATGCCTGGTTAATTTTTGTATTTTTAGTAGAGATGGGGTTTCACCATGTTGGTCAGGCTGGTCTTGAACTCCTGACCTCGGGTGATCCACCTGCCTTGGCCTCCCAAAGTGCTGGGATTACAGGCGTGAGCCACCGCACCTGGCCTTAAAGGTTAAAGAAACAAAGAAGGATGAGAGAGCCTTTCCCTATCAGATATCAAACTATAAACAAGAGTAACTGAAACTATGGTTTTGGCTTAAAAGTAGGTAGACAAACAGATCAATATAACAGACCAGAGTCCAGAAAGAGACCTATGTTTATAAGGTAAGTTAGCATACAATAAAGATAAAATTTCAAATCAATTGAGAAAGAGGGACTATTCAACATTAGGAACTCAAAGTACTGGCCATATTGAGGAAGTAAGAGTGCCAGATCTCTACTCCCACCAAAAGCAAAAATAAGCTCCAGGTGGATGAAAGAGCTAAGCATAAATACTTCTTTTTCTCAAAAGTATCTGAAAACTATATATAGGAGAATATGTTTATAGCCTGGAGGTACAGAAGGCACAAAATGATACACAAAATGCAAATGGCATAAAAAGATTGATAAATGATGACATCAGAATTAACATTCTGTGTAATAAAACACTCCTAAAACAAGATTAAAACACAAGCAAAATCCATAAAGATTGATAATCAGGATATATAGAGATTTCAACCTGTTGCTGTGGCTCACACCTGTAATCTCAGCACTTTGGGAGGCCGAGGTGGGCAGATCACCTGAGCACAGGAGTTCAAGACCAGCCTGAGCAACATGCAAAACCCTGTCTCTACCAAAAACAAAACAAACAAACAAACAAACAAAAAAACAAAAATTAGCTGGATGTGGTGGCGTGTGCCTGTGGTATCAGCTAATTGCGGGGCCGAGGCAGGTGGATCACTTGAGCCCGGGGGGCAGAGGTTGCAGTGAGCTGAGATTGAGCCACTGCACTCCAGCCTGGGCAGTAGAGCGAGACTGCCTCAAAAAACAAACAAGCAAAAAACAGAATATACAGAGATTTCTTATAAATCAATAAGGAAAAGACAAACAACCATATCGAAAATGGGCAAAGAATATGAATAGCTAATTCGTAAAAGCAGAAATCCAGAGGGTATGGGAAGATAAGAAAAAGATGGTCTGCCTCCCTAGGAAGCTGGGCAGCACAGAGGACGGCAGCAATGGGCTTTCCTCCCCTCAGGCTGCTGAGCCGGAGACCAGCAGGTGGATGGATGGCTTCCGGGGTTGGTGAAGGCCATGGGGAAAGGGGCACTCTCATATAGTGCTTGGGTGATACAAACGGTACAGGCTTTGTGGAAGAAAATTTCATCCGTATCTGTTAAAAAACAAAATCTACATACCCTTTGACACAGCAATTCTGCTTCCAGATACCTAGTTCTAGAACTACTTAGAGACACACCCAAGGAGCATGGATAACGATGCTTGCTGTGGGTGCTGTCCTGGGGGTGAAAAGGAGGAGCTCAGCCTGAGCCCTGAAGCCACTGGGTGGACATGGGGCTGGCTGTCATGAAGGGTGAGGTTCAGGCAGTGGTAGAGGGTGAAGGGCCCCCAGGAAGCTCAGTGCAGGTCCTTCTCCTTTGGGCTGGGGCAGAAGGAGCCAGGGAGGCTTCCTGGAGGAGGCGGTACCTAAGTAAAAAAATTTTTTTTAAGAGAAGCTGTCTCACTATATTGTCCAGGCTGGTCTCAAACTCCTGGGCTCAAGTAATCCTCCCACCTCAGCCTCCCAAAGTGCTGGGATTACAGGCATGAGCCACCACTCCCGGCAAGTAAGTCTTAAAAAGGTGAGTAGACGTTAGCTCCTGACAAGGAAGCGGGAGGGGGGACATCCTAGGAGAAAGATAACGCTCGTGCAAAGGCTCAGAGGCAAGAGAGAACACGGCTTTCTCAGGAAACGGGGAGCGGTTTGGTATCGCCAGTTTTAGGTGTGAGACGCACCACGGTGAGAGATGAGGCTGGAGTGGTGGGTAGGAGCTGATGTTGGTTTTCATCCCTTGGTAAGGACGGGTCCCAGGAGCGGGATGGGGGTGTGGAGAGAGGAAGGCTGAGGACAGGAGGACGCCCGGTCAGTGGGTGGCAGTGGCTGCGATGGAAGAGGGAGGCAGGGGTGAGTGGGGAACAGAGGACTCAAGGCAGCTGCATGAGGGGGCGCTGAGGATGACTCTCTGGGTTGGAGGCTACTGACACCATTTGCTGGCGTGGTGGCTACACAGGAGGGGCAGGTGGCTGGATGCCCTCTCCATTTCATCCACCATAGGGTGGATGAACAGGGCCCAGGGCCTTACAGCACTTGTAGGATTAGGGTTCACATTACCTCCTGCTGAGGGGTGACCACGGGCCCCTAGCAACTATCCCATTGCCTTTAGCACCCGAGTGTCGGGCTCTCCACGTGTCTCCATGACCCCTCCCCACGGGGGCCCCTATAGCATATGGACTGGGGGCTGATGGGCAGCCTGAGCAGGACAGTCTCAGAGGGACTCCCAGGGCGATTCCAGGGACCCCATGCATGGACCCAGGGACCCTGGGGAGTCCTTCAGGACACACCTAACATTCCCTTTGACCAGAAGCAAATTTCCCTGGGTCAGGAAACTCTCTCAACAGCCTGCTCAACAGTTGGGGTTCCCAAGCCTCAAAGTTTCCCTCTGCCAGGGTCTTGCAGGGCTCTGGGGACGCAGGTGGAGCCACATCCAGTAAGGTCAGGAACTGGTGCATCCAGGCATCAACTGCCCGGGATAGACTTGCACTGGCCTGAGGTCTGGACAGCAACCCCAGGGGCCCCTGCCTGATGCCCAACGCTAGAGGCTTCTCGGGGCCTGGGAGGGGGTCAAGAAGGGCAGGGTGCTCTCAGAGGCCAGGTGGCAGCTGCTGGCCCACCAGCCAGCACTCAAGCATTCACTGCTTTAATTACGAGCCACATCCAGTGGTTAAGTCAGAGGTCTCCGTCCACACCCTGAGGGGAGGGGGCTGTGCCCAAAAAACAAGCTTCACCTCCCAGCATACACGCATGGCACAGGGATGGAGCGCCTGCCATCCCATCTGTGTGTCATCCCCACACCTCCTCAAATCATGCCTCAGGTTTGCGTTCCCTGGGGGCATCTGGGAAGCCTACGTAGTGATCCAGGCACCCGCTTCTTCTCAGTCTCAGACTGACCCCTAGGGGACAGCTAAGACACAGCAGGGCGCAGAGAGCCGGGCCTGAGAAATTCGGACCTGCCCAGTCCAGCCCACTCTGACACCTCATCTGCAGAGCTGTGGTCTTGACCTTGCTATTACAGGAGCCTAAGCCAGGAAGGGGACTCATTCACAATCCAGAAGCCGTCTGCCCCGTCAGGCTGGTCTTCGGATTGTGCCCCCTTCCTCTCCCTGCCAACACGCAGAAGCCCATGGTAGGGAATGGAGTCCAGGTCAACCAAGCAGCCCCAGCGAGCATAATGAACAAGGCTGCCACTGTGTCCACAGCTACCGCCATCTCACTAGGCTCTGGCCAACCAAGCCGGGGCCAGACCTCCATGGAGGGCAGAAAGGAGTTCACCCACGAGAAGCTTAAAATCCAAAGCATTGGGAGGCCGAGGCGGGTGGATCATGAGGTCAGGAGATCGAGACCATCCTGGCTAACATGGTGAAACCCCATCTCTACTAAAAATACAAAAAAAATTTAGCTGGGCATGGTGGCGGGCGCCTGTAGTCCCAGCTACTCAGGAGGCTGAGGCAGGAGAATGGCATGAACCCGGGAGGCGGAGCTTGCAGTGAACCGAGATTGCACCACTGCACTCCAGCCTGGGCGATAGAGCAAGATGCCGTCTCAAAAAACAAAAAACAAAAAACAAAAAACAAAACCCAAAGCAACAAAAACCTATAGGATTGCAAAGTCCCATGAAGAAACAAGGAGAAGCACCAGGCTTGCTGAGATAGGCTGACGCGGTCTTTCTTTCTGCTTTCCCATAACCTCTAGACTTTGGAGGAAAGCAATATCAGTTTACAAAAAAGAGTACCTTGGTGGAGGCCCAGTCTTCTGCACCCCCTGCTCATCTTTTCTCCATGTGCCACCTTTTCCAGAGGTGTGAATGGCAGAATGTGGGGGCCACAAAAGCAGCCAAAGACTGCAGGGAACACATCACCCCCACCCCAACTCCCACCCCCTCTCCCCAGGCCTCGGCTCCACTCTGCCCTCCAGTTCCTGGGGCAGGGCTTTACTTTAACATAATTTTGCAACACCAGTATCCAAGGGTAAACTGAAAAATGCAAACGGTAACGTCAGCACCATTTTCTTACAGCAGCAGGCGGCGAGGAATTAGCACGTATTAGGGGTCTGTCTTCCCACTGAACTTTCACAACAGACCCTCCAGATTGGCACAGCAAGCCCTGTTTTACAGTTGAGGACACTGAGGCTCAGCGGGGTTGAGAAGAATGTGCTCAGGTTCCATGGCCTGTCCTGGGTGGCCCACGTGGGTATGGACCCAGTCCTGCACACCTCTGCACGCTGCCTCCTGCTCAGCAATCCAGGAAGGGCCCCCCCAGCAAAGTTCCTGGGGCACTCAGTATTTGTCCCACAGTGGAGGTCCTCTTTCCTAATCCTGGTTCCATTAGCTGGCCCCAAATACATATTCAACCCCTGCTTGCTGGACCCATCAAGACAGGCCTGGAGCCATCACTGCTGGCATGGGCATGGGCCTGGGGCCCAGCTATCTCCACGCATCCCTGAGGGCTCTTGCTTTGAGCACAGCAGCCTGAGGCCTAGCCACCTGACTCCCAGCCTGGGGGCCCTGGCCCATAGTTGGTGTCTGGCTTTGGTCTCTGCCACCATGGACTTGGCAGCCCTCAGCACTGTGTCCCTCTCTGTGGACTGTCCCTCCTCCAGTCCTGACCAGGGAACCTAACCCTGACCCCATGACCCAGCTGGATTCCAAGAGGCCTACCATCAGCCAAAGTGGCCTCTGGGGTCCTGGATCTCCTTCAGCTATAAACATACTCATGTTTTGGGGTCCAGAGGAGGCACCCATCAGAACTGGGGAAAAGGTTTGGGGGTTGGGCTGGGTAAGAAATCAAAATCATCCTCTTCTAGTTCTGGGTGTTGCCACCAGGAGGGACCTCGCTGGTTGTCAGCTTGTGCACCTTCAACTGTTTCTCTGTAGGATGAAGCCGCACTGCTTGGAAAACTAGTTCAAAGTTTTATAAGAAACACACCATTAGGCGATGATAACAGTAAAACAGAGCCTTGGGGACCGTGGTCTTTGTCCCGCTTCCTGATACAGAGCTTCAGGATGGGGTTGGTCACCAGAAAGACCAAGCATACAATAAGGTGGGAACTTTCTCACCTTCCCACCTACCCCCAACCTCCAGGCAGAGGAGAGGGGCTGGAGACTGGGTTGTAAAAACTGTTTGATTTTTGGAGATGAGTCTGGCCCTGTCACCCAGGCTGGCTGGAGTGCAGTAGCACAATCACAGCTCACTGAAGTCTCAAACTACTGGGCTCAAGTGCTCCTCCCACCTCAGTCTCCCCAGTAGCTGAGACTACAGGTGTGCACCACCACATCCAGCTAATTTTAAATTTTTATGTAGAGACGGGGTCTCACCATCTTGCCCAGGCTGCTCTCAAACTCCTGGGCTCAAGCTGTCCTCCTGCCTCAGCATCCCAAAGTGCTGGGATTACAAGCATCAGCCATCATGCCAGGCCTACAAATTCTTGAACAATGAGATGCAGAGAGCCCGGGTGCTGGTAGCACGGTGATGTGCTGGGAGGCAGCGCCCCTAAGCGAAGGTGCGGAAGCTCTGCATCCCTGCTCCCCATACCCTGTCTTGTACATCTCTTCCGTGTGGCTAATCCTGAGTTGTATCCTTTGTAATACGCTGATCATCGTAAGTACAACCATTTCCTGAGGGTTTCCAGTGAATTACCCAGCCCGAGGGAGGTGGTCCTGGGAACCCTGTGTTTGCAGTTATCCAGGAAGAACTGCAGCTGGCGTGGGAGGTGGGGCAGTCTCATGGAGTTGACCTTGACTCATGGAGTCTGTGCTAATGCTGGGTAGTTAGTGGCAGGTGGAACTGATTGCTGGACACCAGTTAGTGTCAGAGAACTGGAGAATTCGTTGTTGTTTGAAAAGAAACAAACAGGAAGCGTTCAGCTCAGAGAGCGATGGTGCAGAAGAAAAGGAAACAATTCTAGTCCTGCCTCCCCTCCACTTGTCACTTTCCCTGTCTGGAACTCAGTCTCTCCTCCGTGCCACAGATGGGAAATAAAGTTGCTGGGTGAGGACCCCCAGCTGTTACACATTCTGCTGGGGCTTCCCAAGGGGCCTCAGGGCTCCTGTTCCAAAAACTATTTCTTGACTTTGATGCTCAAGAAGGGTCCTCAGAGGGAGGTTCTGGGTCCTCCCAGATACTGAAAATGGAGCAAAGGCAAGACCAAGAAGGAGGAGGCAGAGCCATGGAGGTCCTTGAGGCCCCCCAAGCCTTACCTGCTCCACGCAGTCTGGGATCTCTGGCGCGCACGGCAGCGTCCCCGCGCTCTCCACCGACAGCACATCCTTCAGCAGCTCCTCGCACCCTGCGCAGACAGGCAGACACACGGGACAGTGAGGGGTTGAGCCTCAGCCTGGGACGGCTGCTCTGCTTCTGACTAATGGGCATAGGGTGGGAAGGGCTGAGGTGGGGGCCCGAGGCTCCAGGAGGCCAGCTGAGCACTGGAAGGCAGGGATGGAGCCCAGGCGGTGGGGAACTCAGCTCAAGGCACTGTGGAGGGAGCTGCAAGAGCCCCTTGTCCTCTGAGACTAATTCCCACACACAGAGGGCAGGCTGGGGCAACAGGAAGGAAGGAGGCCTTCCTGGGGGAGGGGACCTAAGGCAGTGCTGCCCACCTGGCTCGCAGGGACTCCAAACGACTGTGCCAGCCTCTGGAGAAAGCAAACACACCCATTCCTCCGAGGCTGGGCGCCCCCCGTGTCCTGCAGACCCTGGGATGTCCAGGACAGGGCCGCCCGCAGGACAGCTGCAGTTCCTGCTGACTCTGTACACGGCTGGCCTCGCTCCTGAGATCCCAACCAAACGCCCCAAGGTTGTACTGAACTGGGAGGGGGACCTGACAAAACGCCTGGCACAGGCACATGGCAGGTGCAGTCTGCAGTGGCCCATTGTCAAATCCACGCAGAAAACCTTCCCTGGGCACCTTCTGTGTTCTGTGCCCCCTGCACCGTGTATTTGGTTCCCTTCATCCCTCACCCTGCATCGTTCCACCCTCCCAGGACTCATAGGCACCCCACAGAAAAGGGCTAAACTTGATCTGAGCCGCAGACAGGAAACCATGGCTTCCTTCACAGATAACCAGACACCCTGGGACTCCAGAAGTGACTCCATTCTCTCTGCAGCTAGTGGGGAGGCCTTAGCAAGCCCACCTGGCTGGTGACCTATGCCACTGTCTCAGATTATTTTCTTTTTTGAGACAGGTTCTTACTCTGTTACCCAGGCTGGACTGCAGTGGCGTGACCTCAGCTCACTGCAGCCTCAACTTCCTGGGCTCAGGTGATCCTCCCACCTTAGCCTCCCAGGTAGCTGGGACCATAGGCACACACCAGAATGCCCGGCTAATTTTTTGTATTTTTTGTAGAGACGAGGTTTCGCCATGTTGGCCAGGCTGGTCTCAAACTCCTGGACTCAAGTGATCCACCTGAGATCAAGCAATCTGCCTGCCTCGGCCTCCCAAAAAGTGCTGAGACTATAGGTGTGAGCCACCGTGCCTGGCCCTCACTGTCTCAGATAAACAGCTTAGTAGTAAGTGAGTGGCCATATTCTGATTCCTGCAAGTTTCTCACAACTGGCCTTTGAATTTTTGGGACAAGACAGTGGGATTTATATTGTCCCCTTAAAACTGGAAGCAGGGGCAAGGAAGAAAGGCAGGAATTAGGAAGAATTAAGAGGAAGAGAGGGCAGGGCATGGAGGCTGATGCCTGTAATCCCAGAACTTTGGGAGACTGAGATGGGAGGGTCACTTGATCTCAGGAGTTCAAGACCAGGCTGGACAACGTGACAAAACTCCATCTCTACTTAAAATACAAAAATTAGCCAGGCATGGTGGTGTACCTCCTGTAGTCTCAGCTACTCAGGAGGCTGAGGCAGGAGGATTGCTTGAGCCCAGGAGGTTGAAGCTGCAGGGAGCCATGATAGTGGCACTGCACTCCAGTAGCCTGGGCGACAAAGCCAGACCCTGTCTCAAAAAAAAAAAAAAAAAAGAGGAGGCGGGAGCAGGGAGGACACAAAAGCAGCAGCTCAGAGGGAGGCGGGCAGTCATGTGACCAGCGCTTTGTCCAGGTTTGCCCAGGACTGCCCTGGTCTTAAAACTGGAGTCCCTCCCACATCCCAGGAGACTCATTGGGTTTGGTCACCCCAGAGCGGGAGAGAGAGGAAGAGGACAGAAAAGCAGGGAAGGAGGCTTTCTCTAGAGGCGGGCAGACAAGGGGAAGGGCAGAAGTGACCTCCATGGGTGAGACCACAGCCCCCCACGGCTGGGGCAACAGTGTCCTTCCCCTCTGGCCCCCCCGGAAGCCAGAGGCAGAACCGACTTCTGGCCCATCCTGGGCTCTGGGACCCCTGTGGGGAGGAATCCAGGCTGGGGCCCCAGTCACACCAGCTTCCCCAGCTGGGCAGGACCGGAGAGCGCCTGGGAAAGCCTCCCAGGAAGACCTCACCTTTCATGGCGAACACGCCCCGGCAAAAGTCCTTGAAGTTGATTCTCCCCAGGTCGTTGGGATCCAAATATTTCACAAGTTTTTCCACCTGTGGGAATGAAGCAGGGACAGGTGTGAGACACCCAAGGATCTCCCGAAGACTCAGGGAGCTGGGTGGGGAGGCTGTGAGGGAGGGAGGGACACCAGTGTCCCCGCCCAGTCCTCTTACCCTCACCCTGGGGTCAGTATCAGCCATGGGGCCACTTTATTCTCCCCATGGTGACAGACAACTCGGGCAAAGAAAAGCAGAGCCAACACCGGCTCCTCCCTGAGCACACGGCTTCAGGGGCCAAGCCTCTTTCCCCCAGGGGCTGCACAATGAAAGCCGAGGCTCTGCCAATGTTTTAAAATTGGTTTCTTTCACACAAAAGAGACACAAACTCATTGTAAAAGACCCAGAAATCCCACCATTTCTCTTGTTCTATTTCTTGTTCTAGGTGCTGGCTAGATGGGGAAACTCACTGAGATGGACACTGGTGGCTGATGAACTTTTCTGTTCTATTTGTACCTTGCACTTCAATGAAGAGTGTTAGATGAATAAGGAAGTAAGTTTTCCCCTGGCAGAGTCAGCCATCCCTGAGGTTGGAGAGTTTCTCTCCCGTGTAACAGGAGGTAGGACAGAAACAGTTTCCATGCTGCTTGGTGTGTACAACCCACGTTGTTAGTGGCTGTAACACATTCTGCCCGGTGGGTTCATCATAATTTACTTCACCACCCCTAATAGCTGGGCATTTTGGTTATTTCCAGCTTTTTGCTTTTACAATTCATCTTTGGGGGTTCCTGTAGCTGTGTGATGACCCATCAACCCCTGGCCTCTCAGATCCTTGACTTTCTTTTTGCCTCATATTCCACCTCAGGCACCAAGTCCCTTGGTCAACCCAGTGATCACCCCCTCCAATACCACCCATCAAATGTCCCACTCCCTGACCCCGTCCTCCCTCCCTTCCTGCCACTGCAGGGTTCTTCAGCATCACTGCGTCTGCTCACTGTTACTCACATTCAATCCATGCTCCCACTGTATCCCACAGCTCCCTCATTTCCCACACCACCCAGGAGCCCCACCTGGTCATAGCCATCATCCTGTCTCTCCTGGATCATGCAAGTCTAACTGGATCGTGTCACCCACTCCTCTGCCTAAAACCTTCCAGTATCATTCCACCACACTTAGGATAAAAATCCAAACTCCAGGCCGGGCGCGGTGGCTCACACCTGTAATCCCAGCACTTTGGGAGGCCGAGGCGGGTAGATCACGAGGTCAGGAGATCGAGACCATCCTGGCTAACATGGTGAAACCCCGTCTCTACTAAAAATACAAAAAAAATTAGCCGGGCGTCGTGGCGGGCGCCTGTAGTCCTAGCTACTCGGGAGGCTGAGGCAGGAGAATGGCATGAACCTGGGAGGCAGAGGTTGCAGTGAGCTGAGATCATGCCACTGCACTCCAGCCTGGGCGACTGAGCAAGACGCTGTCTCAAAAAAAAAAAAAAAAAAAAAAAAATCCAAACTCCACAACACGGCCCACAAGGCCCCATGTGATCTGACCCCTTCTACTCCCTCTCCTCCCATGCTCTTCGTCACTCACTGTACTCTAGCTGCACTGGCCTTTGGTCAGCTCCTCAAGGAAACCACCACACTCTTCTCTGCCCCAGGGCCTTTGCACATGCTATTCCCTACAACTTGGACAGCTGTCCTCCCCATTTGCCGTGTCAGTTCATCCTTCAGGTCTCCCTTTGTACCTCTATGAAACGTCCCTCCCTGAGACAGGTCTGTCCTGACCACCCCCATCCAATCAGGGCCCACCCCACTGCTATCCTGTCTTGTAGCATCCTATACTTTCCCTTCAAACAATTTGTTGCAACTTGCTATTGTTAACTAAAAAGAGATTGACATGGAGGTCAAAGGAAATAGCGTTTATTTGGGAAACAAAGAATTGCAATTCAGGTACACGGGATCAGGACAGCCCCGAAGAGCATCCCAGGAGGCAAGTGGGGAGGAAGGATTCTTTTTTTTTTTTTTTTTTTGAGATGGAATCTCGCTGTTGCCCAGGCTGGAGCGCAGTGGCGCAATCTCAGCTCACTGCAAGCTCCGCCTCCCAGGTTCAAGAGATTCTCCTGCCTCAGCCTCTCCTGAGTAGCTGGGACTACAGGCGCCTGCCAACATGCCCAGGTAATTTTTGTATTTTTAGTAGAGAGGCGGTTTCACTATGTTGGCCAGGCTGGTCTCCAACTCCTGACCTCAGGTGATCCGCCCACCTTGGCCTCCCAAAGTGCTTGGATTACAGGCGTGATCCACCACGCCCAGCCAGGAGAGGAATTTTTACGGAGGATTTCCACAGAAAGTTGTTTTCAGAGGCAGCTCATTGGCTGGGCAGAAATCCTAGATTGCAAAGTCTTTCTGACTGGTGAGCTAGTTAGGGCACTCGCAGCTGAGAAATGCTGGAGACTGGCAGATCATGACTTCGGTTGCACACCCAAGTCTATTGGGATATTGTGTGGTTTGAACTTTAGCAGGTGTGAGTATCTCCCGACCTCACTGCAGAAAGCCTTAGCCTTAGTTTCTCCATACTCTTTCATGTAGTTATGTGTGTGGGATAATTTGATTAATTTATATCTTCTCTCTACAAAGTAAGCTCCCTAAGGGCAAGGACCCTGTCCATTCTGATCACCACTGTATACCTGGTCGCTTGCACCGTGACTGGTACATAGTAGAGGCTTCATAATATTTGTTTTTGCTCACACCTACAATCCTCTCCAAGGTCAGGAGAACCTCTGACCTTCAAGGTGGAGGTTGCAGTGATCCAAGATCGCACCACTGCACTCCAGCCTGGGTGACAAGAGTGAAACTCGGTCTCAAATAATAATAATACTAATAATAATAACAACTTTTTTTTTAAGAGCCATGTCCTCACATTATTGCCCAAGCTGGAGTGCAGTGGCATGATCATAGATCACTGCAGCCTCAAATGCCTGGGCTCAAGGGATCCTCCCACCTTAGCCTCCCAAGTAGCTGGGACTACAGGCACGCCACCACGCCTGGCTCAGAAGCCTGCTTCTAAATCTAAAACTGCTTCTAAAACTTAGTGGCAGCCCTCCCACAGCACCCATACAAGCATTCATTCATTCATTCACTCACTTATTCAACAAGTGATGACTGAGCACCTCTTACATGCCAGGCACTCTTTCAGGGTTTGATGGTGGTAGGTGCTGGTTCTGCTGGCTAGCCACACATACACAATAGTGCATACACATGTCTACACGCTCACATTCCTTGTCAGGCATCTTGCCGCTCCCCCTAATAATCACCATCAGTATCTATAGCACAGCCAGGCCAGGATGAGCTCTTTCCAGTATCTGCTCAGGCTGGGCTGCAGATGATGGATCTGAGGGCACCCGGGGCCTGCAGAGCACAGCATGCAGGAAACTGCTCACAGTCACTGTTGTCAGTGTTCACGCCATCACAGGCAGACTCGCCGGCATACCACACCACCCATCACAGGCACCGAAGCCAAACCACGTTGGGGATTCATCTATTTATAGGGACCACGTTTTTCTTGCATGCCCACAGCGTGGCAGCTGCAGCAGGGGTCTGAAGCCCTGGTCACTGCCGGTGGCCTGGCACCATGGGGGCTGTGCCCAGTGGGCTTTGGAAGGTGAGCTGTGGACAAAGAGGCCCCACCCTAACCATCTTCTCCTTGCCTGGAACCTGGTGGCTCTGTGCTTGCATCTTGATTCCAGCTGACCCTGCTTTTCCACTCTGGGGTGAGTCTGGGGTGAGGGAAGGGCAGAGGGGCCGTGCCACATTCTTTCTGTGAACCTCCCTGAACCTGGTACCTAGTGGGCTCTCAGGAAAGACCTGCAAAATTTCAGTAAAGGAGGAAAGTGGCTTTTTGCCAGCCTCCTCAACATTGCAGCTGCCCCCTCCCCCCAGCCATGCCAGCCTCTGACACTGCCAGGCAATGACATGGCTTCTGAGAATAGCAATGCCCAGGTGCCACCTGCAGGGCTGCAGGGGAGCCCACCCACCATCCTGGCTGGCATTCCGCCTCCTCTCCTCCTGCCTTTGCATCGCTGGCATTATAGGGGGCCTGTGAATGTGGGGATGGGCCAGGGCACCCTCTACCCTCCAGCCTCCCATGCTCAGGCCTACAGTCCTCTCCAAGGTCAGGGCTCTGCCTTCATTATTTCCGAAGCAAGTCAAGGGTGGAGTCGGCCACAGAGTGCTGACTGACTGATGAGGACCCCCACCTCAAGTCCACCTAGGAGGCAGGAGTGCAGGGATTTGGATTCTGTAATCCCTGTGTCCACAACTCCCTGAGGCTGGGAGACACTGGTGGGGCGAGCTGTCCATTCCTCTGCCAGCAAAAGCCTACCTGGGACAGAGGTGGGGGTGGGGTTGTTTGATGACAGGCAGATAGATGGGGTACTGAGGGCCACTGCATGGTCCCCAAAGCACCCAAGCCATGGCCCAAGCTGCAACCGGGGGCACATCCCAGGCTGTGACCTCTCTACAGCTGCTCCCACAGGGCTCTTCAAAGAGTGGCAGCCCCAGAGTAGTGGCCACAAAAGTGCCAGGCCAGCCGGACGCAGTGGCTCATGCCTATAATCCCAGCACTTCGGGAGGCTGAGGTAGGTAGATCACCTGAGGTCAGGAGTTCGAGACCAGCCTGGCCAACATAGAGAAACCCCTGTCTCTACTAAAAATACAAAAATTAGCCAGGCGTGGTCATGTGTACCTGTAGTCCCAGCTACTCAGGGAGGCTAAGGCAGGAGAATCGTTTGAACCAGGGAGGTGGAGGTTGCAGTGAGCCGAGATTGTGCCACTGCATTCCAGCCTGGGTGACAGGGCAAGATTCCATCTCAAAGCGAACAAAAAACAAAAAACAAAAATGGCCAGGCACACCGATGTCCTGCCCTTTAGAAAACAAGTGTGAAATTGGGCTGGGCGTGGTGCCTGGCGCCCGTAATCCCAGCACTTTGGGAGGTCAAGGTGGGCAGATCACTAGGTCAAGAGATTGAGACCATCCTGGCCAACATGGTGAAACCCCGTCTCTACTAAAAATACAAGAAAAAGTAGCTGGGCATGGTGGTGTGCACCTGTAGTCCCAGCTACTTGGGAGGCTGAGGCAGGAGAATCGCTTGAACCCGGGAGGCAGAGGTTGCGGTGAGCCAAGATGGTGCCATTGCACTCCAGCCTGGGCAACAAGAGCAAGATTCCGTCTCAAAAAAAAAAAAAAAAGAAAAGAAAAAGAAAAAAAAGAAAACAGGTGTGAAATTATTAGAACAATGCATGCTGGTTATTACCAATACATACCATCACCACAGGCTCAATGATTTTTAAAATAAATAACAGCATCATTTATGTGGAGAAGTATTGCAAATGCTTGGAGTCCACGGAGGGTTCACACATAGTCTCATTTAATCCTCACAGCAAACTTAACAGTAGCTATTATTATAGTCCCCCATTTTAAATTGAGGAGACTGAGGCTCAGAGAGGGTAAGACATTTAGACAAAGTCACTGCAGTGGTAACGCTCCCCTTTTATTTTCCTTTTTTTAAATTTAAAATTTTTGCCCACCTGTAGTGGCAACTCTTGAACCCAGGTCTTACTGACCCCAGAGTCAGCCACTGCTCCCTGTTGCCTTCCTGGGCCAGAGACTCTCACGGGGCTGTCTGCACTAAAGTGTTGTTTCTATCCCCTGGCGCCCTGAGCATCAAAGAAGCTTTACTCACTACGGTGGGGACCCCTCGCCTTGGATCACAAAGAGTCTCGACCTTCCTGGACATCAGGTAACCTTTTGCCACAGATGGTCCTCTGCCAGACACATTCCACTGACCCAGCCCGTCATTTCACAGTTGGTGAAGCGAACTGTGAGGGGAAGGGAGGGGAAGGGGCTTGCTCAAGGTCACGCAGGGAGCATAGCAAATAGCCACCCCATGTGGTCTTCGTTGGGAGCCTGGGCCCCAGGCAGGGGAGCTGGGGGCCGCCCCCACCCTGGGGCACACACCATGCGTGGCTGGGCAGCCCTGGGGCTCCCCCTCTGGCTCCCAGGCCAGGAGAGACGGGTTCGCCAGGCCTGGCAGGCGTTGCAGAAGCAGCTGTTGTCACTGAAGCACACACAGCTGGGCCCTAGCTTGCTGCCAGGGAAATTGGTTGTTCACTGGAAGTAAAATATTGATCTTTCCTTTTTGGGGCCACTCAATTACCAGGCTTCCCCTTCTATTTCTGTTGCCTTTCTCTTTGAGCTGATTTTTTTCCCCCACTCAGTCCCCTGGGTCACATCTCTTCTAGCTCAGACCAGATGATGTTAAAAAGCTTCGTTGCCGTTGCTGTCTGATTGATTACCAGCCAGATACTCCCTGAACCCATGCCCAGCCACCCACGCCTCCCTAATTTCAAGGTCTGAAGGCCAGATGGACTCAAGCAAGCCATTTGCCTTTCTGAAATCTCAGCTGCCTCATCTGAGCAAGTGAGATAAGCCGGCTTATCTTGCCGCTGTGAAGCTGTCTGCAAGGCAAGGTGCCTAATAAACGTCAGCCATTACTCACGGGAATCAAAGCAAATGCTTAGCGAGCCTTCCTTTGTGCCAGGCACTGTTCTGAGCACTCTATGCATATGAATTTGTTTAATCCTCGCCACCACCTGGGAAGCAGATACCATTATTATTCCCATTTTACAGGGGAGGAAACTGAGACATAGAAAGGCAAAGTCATTCAGAATTAAGGTCACACAGTTCGTAGGAGACGGCTGAACACAAGAGGCCTGGTTCCAGACTCCATGCCCTTAGCCAGTAATTATTATTTCTGCCAAAATAATTGCAATCACTATTATTATGCTGACAGGTTTAGGGGCTTGCTCTGACCAGAGAAAGGATAAATCTGTATTCTGCTCTCTTTTAATCTAGAAAAACTGGCATTGGTACTGACAACTTTTGCTTAAGAATTTGAGTATTAAAAGAAAAATTAGGCCAGGCACAGTGGCTCATACCTGTAATCCCAGCACTTTGGGAGGCCGAGATGGGTGAATCACCTGAGGTCAGGAGTTCGAGACCAGCCTGGCCAACATGGTGAAACCCCATCTCTACTAGAAATACAAAAATTAGGCAGGGTGTGGTGGTGTACACCTGTAATCCCAGCTGCTTGGGAGGCTGAGGTGGGAGAATCACTTGAACCTGGGAGGCGGAGGTTGCAGTGAGCCGAGATCGTGCCACTGTACTCCAGGCTGGACAACAGAGCGAGACTCCGTCTCAAAAAAAAAAAAAAAAAAAAATTAGCTGGGTGTGGTGGTGCGCGCCTGTAGTCCCAGCTACTGGGGAGGCTGAGGCAGGAGAATTGCTTGAACCCAGGAGGTGGGAGGTTGCAATGAGCCAAGATTGTGACTCCATCTCAAAAGAAAAAAAGAAAGAAAAATTAATTTTGAGACACTGTGCCACTAAAGCAGAGGTGGCCAGCTAGCATCTCAGATGTGGCTTGAGGACAGACTTAAAATTAGATGCCAATATTTAAAGCCAAGCAAGCCTCCTGGTTCTGGTTAAGATGGAGTAAGCACACTACAGTCTAGCTTTCCCATTGATTATAACTAAAAACCCTGACAGAAGACATAAAACAACTACACAAGGACTGTGAAAAGTGAATAGTGGAAGGTGAATTGGGGAGGAAAACAAAAACATTAAGTAAGATGAATACGGTGGTGAGCTTGCATATTTCCTGACCTAGACTCAGGAGCCCAAATCCCAGAACTGTGCAGCAGATGCACAGAGAAAAAGCTACGGAAGAAACTCTCTTTCTGATGAGAAGCCGAGAAAGGGGGGCCTCCTGGGAAAAATTGAGTGGGAGAAGTGCCCTGGGTCTTTTTTCTCTCCCAGCCCCCTCCCTACAAGGTAAACCCTGTCCCAAAGGTTAGGTGTTGGCAGCAGCCGTAGCAGTCACACAGGGGGACCTAAAACTCCGAGAAAGGGAAAATCTTTTACCTGGAAAAAAATGAGAAAAAGGGGCCCCTGGAAGCTGGATAGGGTGGCATCACAGAAAGAAGGGAGCTTGAGAATATGATCCCATAAAGTTGTTGTATTTGAGGTCCTAGCCTACTCCTGAGCTGCACATACGTGGAACTGACCCCAAATAACCTACCAAAGACTCTGAGAACTGAACTACAGTGTAGACTGAACAGACTGGCCCCTGGAGTATGTATACTTGGGGTGGATCTGAATAGCACTGCAAAGCCTTTGAAAACTGAACTGACATTGAAACTATAATTCACAGAGGGCAGGTTGGGATCTGAGGCGTCAACCTAACTGATTTAAAAAGCAAACAAACAGACTGGGCACAGTGGCTCATGCTCGTAACCCTAAGGCTTTAGGAAGCTAAGGTAAGAGGATTGCTTAAGGCCAGGGGGTTGAGGCTGCAGTGAGCCATGATCATGCCAATGCACTCCAGCCTAGGTGACAGAGCAAGACCCTGTCTCAAAAACAAACGAATAAACAAACAAAGAAAAAACTGACATTCTTCAGAGGATTTTAACAGGCCCCAGTGTCTTACAGTATTCCAAATGTCCAAGACACAATCCAAAATTACTTGACATACAAAGAAACAGGAAAAGCTGACAACAATGTACAAGACAAAAGACAAAAAGGCTGGGCGCAGTGGCTCACGCCTGTAATCCCAGCACTTTGGGAGGACAAGGCGGGCGGATCACCTGAGGTCAGGAGTTCGAGACCAGCCTGGCCAACATGGTGAAACCTCGTCTCTACTAAAAATGCAAAAAATTAGCTGGTTGTGGTGGCAGACACCTGTAGTCCCAGCTACTCAGGAGGCTGAGGCAGGAGAATGGCATGAACCCAGGAAGCAGAGCTTGCAGTGAGCCGAGATCGTGCCACTGCACTCCAGCCTGAGTGACAGAGCGAGACTCCGTCTCAAAAAAAAAAAAAAAAAGGCAATCAATAGATAGATACCAATGCTAAGATGACCCAGATGTTGCCATTATTAGACCAAGACTTTAAAAAAGTTATTATAACCATGCTCCATGGTTCAGTAAAGGTGAACAATCCGAAATAAATGGAAACTTAGAAATTCTTGCAGAAAAATAGATGCTAGAAAAAAGGAACCAAATGGAAATTTTAGAACTAAAAAATACAATATATGAAATAAAAGTTCATTGGATTGGATCAATAGCAGAATGGAAATCACAGTAAAAACAGTGATAGAAGAACAGAAATTGCCTAATCCAAACAAGGAAAATTACCAAGCATTCAGACAAACATTATATTAAAGGGTCAACTCACCAAGAAGATACATAACAATCCTAAATGCATATGTCCCTAAAAACAGAGCTTCAAAATACATGAAGCCAAACTAATAAAATTGAAAGGAGAAATAGACAAATTGACAATCATAGTTGGAGACTTCAACACTCCTCTAGAGAATATAACTAGTTAGATAGAAAATCTAATTTTTAACAATAGAGCTAGTTAGATGAAAAATCAACAAGGGATCTAAAAGGTCTGAATATCACCACTAACCAGCTTAACCTAATTGATGTTTATAGAACACACCACCCAATAATAGCAGAATACACGTTCTCTTCATGTAAACATGGAACTGTCACCAAGGTAGATCATGTAGATCATATCTTGGACTATTAAACAAACTATAATACTTTTTTTTTGTGGTGGGGAGGCAGGATCTTACTCTGTCACCTTGGCTGGAGTGCAGTGGTGTGATCATAGCTCACTGCAGCCTCCACCTCCCAGACTCAAGCAATACTCCCACCTCAGCCTCCCGAGTAGCTGGGACTACAGGGATATGTCAACACGCCCAGCTAATTTTCTTGTAGAGACGGGGGGGGGGGGGGTCTCACTATGTTGCCCAGGCTGGTCTCGAACTCCTGGCCTCAAGAGATCCTCCTGCCTTAGCCTCCCAAAGTGCTGGGATTACAGGCATGAGCCACAGAGTCTGGCAACAAATTTTTAAAAACTGAAATTATAAATGTATGTCTTGCCGGGCGTGGTGGCTCACATCTATAATCCTGGCACTTTGGGAGGGGCTGAGGCAGGTGGATCACCTGAGGTCAGGAGTTTGAGACCAGCCCGGCCAACACAGTGAAACCCCATCCCTACTAAAAATACAAAAAATTAGCTGGGCGTGGTGGTGGGCGCCTGTAATCCCAGCTACTAGGGAGGCTGAGGCAAGAGAATCACTTGAACCCAGGAGGCGAAGTTTGCAGTGAGCCGGGATTGCGCTATTGCACTCCAGCCTGGGCAACAAGAGCAAAACTCGGTCTCAAAAAAAAAAAAAAAAAAAAAAAGTCCTGTGACTATAATATAATTAAACTAAAAATCAATCTCAGGGCTCAGTGGCTCACGTTTGTAATCCCAGCGCTTTAGGAGGCTGAGGCAGGTGGATCACTTGAGGTCAGGCGTTCAAGACCAGCCTGGGCAACATGGTGAAACCCCATCTCTACTAACAATACAAAAATTAGCTGGGCATGGTGGCCTGTGCCTATAATCCCAGCTACTTGAGAGGCTGAAGCACGAGAATTACTTGAACCTGGGAGATGGAGATTTCGGTGAGCTGAGATCACACCACTGCACTTCAGTCTGGGCAACAGAGCGAGACTGTCTCAAAAAAAAAGAAAAGAAAAGAAATTTTAAAACAAACAAAAAAATCAAAAACAGAAAGGCATCTGAAAAATCCTCAAATACTTGGGAATTAGGCAGTATGTGTCTAAATAATTCATGAGTCAAAGATGAAGTATCTTTTTGTTTGTTTGTTTGTTTGTTTGAGATGGAGTTTTGCTCTTGTTGCCTAGGCTGGAGTGCAATGGCGCGATCTCGGCTCACTGCAACCTCTGCCTCCCGGGTTCAAGCAATTCTCCTGCCTCAACCTCCCGAGTAGCTGGGATTACAGGCATGCACCACCATGCCTGGCTAATTTTGTATTTTTTAGTAGAGATGGGGTTTCTTCATATGGGTCAGGCTGGGCTTGAACTCTCGACCTCAGGTGATCCACCCCCCTCGGCCTCCCAAAGTGCTGAGATTACAGGCATGAGCCACCGCACCCAGCCCCAAAGTCTCAAGAGAAAATAAAAATAATTTAAACTAAATGAAAATGAAAATACAATACCATAAAATTCAAGCCCAAAGCAAAAGGGAGGAAAGAAATAATAAAGATAAGAGCAGAAATTAATAAAATTAAAAATGAGACTGGTAGAGAAAAATCAACAAAACCCAAATCTAGTTTTTTTTTTGAAAAGATTAACAAAACTGATGCATCTCTAACCAGAATGACAGAGAGAAAGAGACAGAGAATACAAATCACCAATATAAAAAATGAGGCTGAGCACAGTGGCTCACACCTGTCATCCCAGCACTTTGGGAGGCCAAGGTGGGAGGATCGCTTGAGACCAGGCATTCAAGATCAGCCTGGGCAACATAGCAAGACCCCATCTCTACAAAAGATTTAAAAAATTAGCCAAGCATGGTGGCACATGCCTCTGGACCCAGCTACCGGGGTTGGGTGAGGTGGGAGGATCGCTTGAGCCAGGGAGGTCAAGGCTGCAGTGAGCCTTGATTACACCACTGCACTCTAGCCTGGGTGACAGAGTGTGACCTTGTCTCGAAAAAAAAGAAAACAGAGATATCATTACAGTCTTACATCCTTTAAAAGGCTAATAAGGGAACACTAGGAACACTTCTAC
This sequence comes from Pan troglodytes, assembly GCF_028858775.2. NCBI lineage: Eukaryota > Metazoa > Chordata > Mammalia > Primates > Hominidae > Pan > Pan troglodytes. The sequence continues at coordinate 36,193,372 of NC_072417.2, forward strand.
ACACATAATTTCTACAACTTAGATGAACTAATGGACCAATTCTTTGAAAAACACAAACTACCAAAACTCATGCAAGAAGAAATAGATAATCTGAACAGTCCTTGAGTGATTAAAGAAATTAATTTCAGAATTTATATCCTTCCAAAAAGGAAAACCTCAGGACCAGATAATTTCACTAAGTATTTAAGGAAAATATACATAAATTCTACACTACCTCTTCCAGAGAATAGAAGAGCCACTTCCCAACTCGTTTTATGGGGCCAGCAATAATACCCTGTTACCCAAACCAAACAAAAGCAATATAAGAAAACTACAAACCTGCTGGGCGTGGTGGCTCATGCCTGTAATCCCAGCACTTTGGGAGGCTGAGGTGGGAGGATCATGAGATCAGGAGATCGAGACCATCCTGGCTAACACAGTGAAACCCCGTCTCTACTAAAAATACAAAAAATTAGCCGGGCATGGTGGTGGGCACCTGTAGTCCCAGCTACTCGGGAGGCTGAGGCAGGAGAATGGCGTGAACCCAGGAGGCGGAGCTTGCAATGAGCTGAGATCGCGCCACTGCACTCCAGCCTGGGTGACAGAGTGAGACTCAGTCTCAAAAAAAAAAAAAAAGAAAAAAGAAAACTACGAACCAATATCCCTCATGAACACAGATGCAATGAGCCTCTGCAAAATATTAGCAAATCGAATCCAGGAGATATATATGAAAAATATAACAAGACAAGCAGCCGAATGGGGTTTATTCAGCAAAGCTGGCCCAACATTTGAAAACTAATGGATGTAATCTAAACATGACCAAAGAAGAAAAACCTATCAAAAGATGCAGAGAAATCAAGTGGCAAAATTTAACATCCATTCATGATACCAAAAAAAAAAAAAACAACTCTCAACAAAGTAGAAATATAAGGGAACTTCCTTATCCTTCCTTATCTTAGAGAAATGAAAACTTACATTCACACACACACACACACAAAACTGCACAAAAATGTCCACAGCAGCATTACACATAATCACCCAAACCTAGAAACATCCCCAGTGTCTCTCAACAAGTGAATGGATAAGCAAGTGTTCCGTAACAAAAAAGAACAAATGATTATGCTACGGGAAAGAAACCACTCCCAAAGGTTACAAACTGTATGATTCCATTTATGTGCAAAAGGCAAAACCATAGTGACAAAGCCAGATCAGTGGGTGCCAAGAGTGAGGAGGAGGGACTGAAGACAAAGGAGCAGCCGGAGAGAATTTGGGGGATGAGCCGTTCTGTCCCTGATGGCAGTGGGAGTCACAGGAGTCTATGTAAACAGTGACACTTCTTCCCCCACCCCCAAAAAGCGAATTTTACTGTATGTAAAGTAAAAACAATTTTTTAAAATTTTTCTTTAAAAATCAAGGGAACTGGCTGGGCACGGTAGCTCACAGCTGTAACCCCAGCTTTGGGGTTTGGGAGTGGGTCAAGGCAGGAGGATCGCTTGAGCTCAGGAGTTCCAGACCAGCCTGGGCAACATGGCAAAACCCTGTCTCTGCAAAAAATGAACAAAATTAGCCAGGTGTGGTGGTGCACGCCTGTAGTCCCAGCTATTTCGGAGGCTGAGGCGGGAGAATCACCTGAGCCCGGGAAGTCAAGGCTGCAGTGAACTGTGATTGTGCCACTGCACTCCAGCCTGAGTGACACAGTGAGACCCTGTCTCAAAAAAAAAAAAAAAAAAAAATCAAGGGAACAGCACATACAAAGTTGGATATCTCGCTTTAAATTTTTATTTATTTTATTTTTTTTTTTGAGACGAAGTCTCACTCTTGTCTCCCAGGCTGGAATGCAATGGTGCAATCTCGGCTCACTGCAACCTCCGCCTCCCGGGTTCAAGCGATTCTGCTGCCTCAGCCTCCTGAGTAGCTGGGATTACAGGTGCCTGCCACCACACCCAGCTAATTTTTGTATTTTTAGTAGAGACGAGGTTTCACCATGTTGGCCAGGCTGGTCTCGAACTCCTGACCTCAGGTGATCCGCCCGCCTTGTCCTCCCAAAGTGCTGGGATTACAGGCATGAGCCACTATGCCTAGCCTATTTTTATTTTTGTTATAGACAGGGTCTCACTGTCACCCAGGCTGGAGTGCAGTGGCATGATCATAGCTCACAGCAGCCTCGACCTCCCAGGTTGAAGGGATCCTCCCAACTCAGCCTCCCAAGTAGCTGGGAGTACAGGCATACACCACTACACCTGGCTAACTTTTTGTAGAGATGGGGTCTCATTATGTTGCCCAGGTTGGTCTTGAACTCCTGGCCTCAAGTGATCCTCCTGCCTTGACTTCCCAAAGTGTTGGGATTACAGGCATAGCTGCCATGCCCAGCCCCTGGCTTTTCTTGAAAAATCAGATCTGGCAATACAGGTCCCATATTCCCCCACAGCAACAATGAGTGACAGCTGAATTCAAGCACACTCTTTAGAAAGGGAATGTGTTCTGCTCCCCAGTTGTCTATGGGAACCCCCAAATCTCAAGTAGTTCCCCACCACAGCCCCACCTAGGCTGCATTCCTTCCTGGCCCCCATGGGCATCGGAGTGGCAATTCCTGCTACCCCAGGCACTAAACTGGGCTTGGCTGGGCACCTGACATCGTCTATATCCACAAAAGGGGTTTCAGGGCTTGGCTTGGAGTAGGGTGAAGTTGAAACTCCCCAGCCTTTTTTATGCTGTTTTAGCAGCCACAATAGAAGACAGATGGGAAAAGAGGGGAAAGGACAGTGCCTGTGGGGTGAGAGGGGCCTACAAAGACAGTGGCAGGTCTGGGCACCGGGAGACTCCCTGCAGCAGGCCGGGAAGTGCCTTTTGAACCCACGTGGAGCCTAGATTTCCCTGGCAGTGCTTCTGGGGAAGGGACCCTCTGGAGGAGGTGAGGCAGGTGCTGGGGCCAGATCCTTGCTCAGGGGTGGCCACTCTGGAGGCCTTACAGTCAGGAGACACCTGTGAGGACACTGGGGTACCGGAGGCATCGTAAATCCCAGGACCAGTTGCAGGGTTTCCTGCTAGGAGCTGGCCAGGTGAGGGGGACAGTGGGGAAGGACGTGAAGGGCAGCAAGAGGGAACAGGAGAGGGAGAGGGGGCAATGCTGGCAAAGGCAGGGGGTCTGGGGTGGATGGAAGGAATATGGGGAGGGGGCGTCATCAAGAGATGGGGCCAAAGAGAGAGGGAACAGGCCTGAAAGAGAAGGGCTTATGAGCCAGGCAAAGGGCCTGTATGTGCTTTATCCTGAATATGGGCGATAGGAAGCACAGGGGCAAGTGCTGACAGTGGCAGAGCTGGCTGGTGTCAGGCAGCCTTCGAAGCACTCAAGTGCATCACTCCCAGCAGCCCTGTGAAGTAGCCAAACCGCCAGTCATTCCCCTCTTACAGCAGTGGACCCTGTTGCTGTGCTGGCCTCACCGCACAGCAGGCAGGGTTGGAATCCAACTGCCCCTAGCTCTGTCCCTCTTCAGACTGGCCCCTTCTCCTGCTGCTGCAGGGGCTCTGGCCCTCTCCTGGGGCTTCAGGCGAGATGCTCCAGCTGCTTGTTTATCCTCACTCCCAGCAGTCCAGCTGCCTGACATCAGGGCACACAATAGGACCCTGTATTCTGGAGCCGCCACCCCCAGGCCGGCCGGTGGGACAAAGGGCACAGGCCGCCACTGGCCCTCTCCATTAATTCTGAGGCCAGGATGGGAAGGGAGCCAGGCAAGAACTTCAGCCGCACCGGCCTGAGACAAGGGATGAGGGAGGCATTTCCAAAGTGGGTCCTTCCAGTTCCTGCACCCTGAGCCCAGGCCAAAACATCCCACTGTCTTGCTCCCAATCCCTAAGCCCGCTCCCCTCCATGTGAAGGGCTGTCCCACGGAATCAGTCAGACTTACCCTGGGTAGGCCACTGGTAGAGGGGGTATGTGGTTGTGGAAAGAATCCTGGAGGAGTCAGGAGCCCCAGGCCCAGGACCAGCTCCGCAATTAGTGGCGCCCAGGGCAAAGGGGAACATTACCACGAATTTCAAGAAGGCAACCCCAGAGCACTAATCCCTGAGTGACTGCACAGGTCGCATGCCGAGAGAGCGGGCTCTGCCTGGGCTTCGATAAGGTACCACTGCGTGACCTCGGGCAAGCCCTGTTGCCTCTCTGGGCCTCAGTTTCTGTATCTATAATGCACTTCCGACCAGCTCACAGGACCGCTGTGACGATCAGATCAGACTATGAGTCAAGGACATCAGAGGCTGCAGAGTGCCATGGAAGTGCCAGGTGCAAAGATGCATAAAGGAGGCCTGAGGGTGAGCCTTCCCCCGGGAAGGGACAGGCAGAGGGGCCACCAGCCAGCTGGGAGGCTGCGGAGACCGTCCGCAGGGGGGCTGAGGTGAGAAAGTAGGGTGGTCCCTGAGACCCTCTGAGAATCTCGGGGATGCTGTGCTTCCTGGGCCCTCCATCCAGTCCCAGCTCCACCACCAACTGCTTTACTGAGTGGTCTCGCTGAGCTCCTTCCCCTCTCTCGGCCTCAGTTTCCCCATCTGGACAATGACAGCACTGGATAACATTAATATTGAATGTCTCTTCCAGCTCTGAAGTCTCTATGATCGTAATGCTTTCAGGCATGTTTGGGGTGGGCATGGGGTTGCGGGGAGGAAGAGAAGAAAACCAGAGTGGAGAAGCAGACGGGGTCAGAGGACTGGGAGAAAAATGCCTCCATTTACTGGAGCTTCACCACGGAACAAGTAAATGGCTTGGGGACCTTGGAGTGGGTGTGGCCCTGGGGAATTACTCAACCTCTCTTCCGAGCCTTTTACTTCCCCTCTTCTATAAAGTCAAAAAATAATGACAAGAACGGAGGCAGATTCGTCAGTCACCACTATCCTGCCCCTCCCCTCCTCTCTGTCCACGTAGAGCGCCCCCTGGGCCTGAGGTGCCCACCTCCTGTCTGACCAGGTGCCTGGGGCCACTCAACCTGGAGCATGAGTTCTGACTGGACCAAGCCAGTTCCGGGGGGCTCTTTCCCCTTGCCAGTGATTGGTTCAGGCAAAGGCATGTTCTACATCTCTGGCCAATAAGCCATGAGAAGACATCTGCAGGGGGCTCTGGGAGAGGCTGTCTCTGGAGGGTGGGGCCCATGAATAGGAAGCTGTCCCCTCCCTGCTTCCCCTGCTGGAGAAGGGATGCCCTCTTGGGTCAACGCTGGGAAGCTCAATGGAAGGGGATTGGGTCCTAGCTGGTGCCTCTGAGCCCCTGAGGAACCAGCCCTGGAGCTGCCTTACCTTGGACCCTTGTGTTATAAGGAAGAATACACTTGCCTCAGCATGTAAGTTATTTTGCATTTGTTCCTGGTTCTCACAGCTGGAGGGCCCCTGCCCAATGAAGGACCCCGCCTCAGGGACCCACTGGGATAAAAGGTGGTGATGGGAGGGGAGGTGGAGAGGGCCTGTGCGGCTTTGGAGTGCCTCTGGCCAGGGTGGCTAGACATCCAGAGGGCTGGCCAGCACCATGGCCCAGTGACATGGTACCCAGGCCACCGCCTCCTGGGAAGCGCTGTCCCAGCCGCCACAGCTGGAGACATCTTCCTTTATGGGACCGCCAACACCTCCATCCATCTGAGTGTCATCAGGTGGCCCCTTATTCACAGCCTGAGTCTGGGCTGACAGAATCCCTCCGGCCACCCACAAGGGCTTTGTCTGGGGTCTGAATAGGAGCGAAAGTGACAGAAGCCTGGGTGGTCTCTGAAGTGGACTGGCCTCTGCAGGCATCCGCCCATCTGTCCGTTCCTTTTGCAAATGTTTCCACAGCTCTTCAGCCAGACTGACTGGCCTGTGGGGAGACACAGAGGCTCCCAGGAAGCTCCCAGGGAAGGAACAGATGTCCTGGAGTTATTTTTGAGTGAAATAAAAATAGCCTCGGGAATAGCATAAAAGTGTGTAGGTGACTGTTAATACTGCCACACGCCCAGAGGCAGGGTAGCGTGGCTCCCAGGCTCTGGAGGCAGACATTGCTGAGCTGGAATCCCACCTCCTTCATTTCCCAGCTGTGTGACCAGTGGTGGATGACTCAACCTCCCTGAGCAACATCATTGCCTCATCATGTGTTAGGACTGAGAGGGGATGGCATATCAAGACAGCCTGGCAGCTGACACAGAGCAGGCTCGGGATAAATGAGGCTTTCATAGGCAGAGCATGCCTGGACGCTGGTCAGGAAGCTGCGGACACCCGTGAACCTCATGAGCTGGGACAGCCAGTCGTTGCACCTCTTCTTCCAGCAATTTTTAACTGGCTGAATTTAAAAAATGAACTGGATCATTTTTAAACTTCGGGGAAAAAAACTCAATGAAACTCTTATGACTCTTTTGAAAAACTGCTGATAGCACTGTAGGGGAAGATAAGACAGAATCCATCACAATGTAACCCCCTCGAAGGTGTTACCCCAAATCCTTGCAGTTTTGGGGCCCAGAGGAGACAGACAGCCCAGAGGGCTTGGGAGATGTGGAAGGGCCTTGGAGGAGGAGGGGGTTATGCTGGACTGCAGGTGGAAGAACTGACACAGCAGGTGTGGGGAATGGGAATTCAAGAAGCGGGGCTTTGGTGTGAGCGAAAGGGAGGGAGGAGGGAGAGGGTAGCCAAGGCCAGGCCGTAGAGGTGCTCGAAGGGTCTGAGGAACCACCAGCTGTTCTCAGTGGCTGGAGGGCAGGGGGAGGCTAAATATGGGGGCGGGGGAAGAGGGAAGACACTCTCTTCTCGGGGGGCCTATGGAAGGACAGCTCCCTCCGTGCCCTCCGTGTGAGGCCCTCTGTTGACATCTCTGGCTCTCAGCATAGTTTGAAAGGCGCTGCTCGCTGTGGGCAACCAAAGTTGGCTTCAGACCCATTATTTAAGGTTACATGGGAATGTCTGCTCATCAAAGCGGGGTGCTGGCCTGCAGGAGTTGGGCCACTCTGAGCTGTGGTCCCTGGACCCTGCCTCCTCTAACCCATCTATCCCGCCCCATCCGAAACAGGCCGAGCCCCCCAGCTCTGACACTTCAACCAGACTCAAACTGAAAAGCTCCTGCCAGTCCTCCCTCCATTCCCCAGAAAATGAGTTAACCAGGACACCTCATGGCCTTTCAGTAAATTGAGGTTTAGCTACAGAAACAAAGCAAAATACAGTGGCTCCAGGCAGAAATTCCACTGTTGCTGTCAGGACAACACAAGATGGCAAGTGAGAAGGGCGACTTGTTCTGGGAACCCCATAATGGAATTTCAAATGTACCATGAGGCCCTGGCAGACCCCGACCTCTCTGAGCCTCAGTTTTTTTGCCCGTGAAATGGGGCAGGTACTGCTCCTCACCTCACTGCCCACTGGTCAATCTCTCCACCACGGAAACCCCATTTGGATCCCAGGGGAGGTGCAGCCTGTAGCCCTGGCAGAGGACCTGAAACCTATCTGCGCCTGGTGTCTGCCTGCTCCCTGGGACTCACTGGTGCTCACGTACATTTCCTGGGCCAGGTCTAGCCAGGGGCTGGGGACAAGATGAGCTCCCAGGCTCTGTAGGCAGCAGAGGTTAAGGTGGCCCTGCCCCTTCCTATCCGTGGTCCCTGTGATGGGACAGGGCAGGATGGGGATTAAGGTTCCAGTTTCACTGATGAAGCAAGTGGGACCCAGAGAGGTTGAGTCCTTCACCCAAGATCACCAGGATGGCATTTCTTAGAGAGTGTCAATGTGTTACATGTAGAAAGGTTTCTGAAATCCGTAAGTTTGAGACAGGTTAGGCCGGAGTCAGCATTTTCACCCGGAGCTTTCCTGGACTACAGTGAAGGGGGAGCGGGCTCCATTTCCACGTTGCTTGACCAACTGCCGGATCAGAATACCCTTTCCTCCCTCTGTTTGCTAGACACGGGTGGGGCCCCTGCTCCGGGGATCTAGAGCTTTTCTCCCTCGCACAGGACATTAAATGGGCCATTTCCATGGCAAAACCGGCATCTGTGTGAGAGGAGGAGGGTGGTGGTGTGCGCGGTCACCCCTAGAGGATGAACTGTCTAGGTTCACTTGCTCCACACCCCTGCCTGCAGCTCGTGGGTGCAGCTGCCAGCACTGATGCACTCACTTGGGGAGGAGAAATTCTGGTGGGTCCTCCCAGGACCAAGCTGCTCCCCAGGTGATTGAACTCAGCATCCCCAAATAGAACAAATGAACCTCACATGGCCCCTCATGAGATGCTCGGTCCTACCCAGCCTGGCTGCGGCCCTCCCAGAGCCCCGACTGAGGCGAGGACGATGGCCAGAGGGGCTGTCTATGTCTCAGGCTTTCTAGCCCTCGCTTCCTCTCTGCTGCAACTGCACCTTCTCCTCGGAAGGACGCCCTGCAGTCTGAGTAGCTGTCCTCATGGGAGGCACCCCCGGGCAGCTCAGTAAATTCCTCAGGGCCCGTATGGCAGGGCCAAGGGCCACAGGGGACGTCTTGAGTCTACTCATTTTGTAGACGCTCTTTGCAGAGGCAAAGTTCTTTTCCAGCAAGCACGGCAGGAGGCAAGAGGCCTCATCCATGATTGAGGCCCTTATTTATAATTTAAACCTCTTTCCCAAAAGAAAGTAGCTCAGAGGCCTGGGGTGGAGGACCAGTGTAACAGAGTCCTGGGTATCAGAAAGGACTCAGGCGTGTGGCACCTACACACCCTTCCCCTGGTTTATCCTCATGCGAGCCCTTGGAGGGAAGTTACTGGCCTCACTTAATAAACCAGAAAACCAAAGCTCCAGAGAGTCAGGGACTTAGCTGGGATCTCTGGGCTAGACGAGAGGAAAGCGAGGTTGTTTTGTTTGTTTGTTTGTTTGTTTTTGAGATGGAATCGCACTCTGTCGCCCAGACTGGAGTGCAGTGGTGCGATCTTGGCTCACTGCAACCTCTGCCTCCCAGGTTCACGCTATTCTCCTGCCTCAGCCTCCTGAGTAGCTGGGACTACAGGCGCCCGCCATCACGCCTGGCTGATTTTTTTGTATTTTTAGTAGAGACGGGGTTTCACCATGTTAGCCGGGATGGTCTCGATCTCCTGACCTTGTAATCCACCTGCCTCGGCCTCCCAAAGTGCTGGGATTACAGGCGTGAGCTACCGCGCCCGGCCTGGAAAGTGAGGTTTGAGCCTGGCATTCCGATCCAGGGCCTACGCATCCTCCATTAAACCGTGTGCCATCCAGGGTGGAAAGATGGGAGGGATTCTCATCCTGCCATCTCAACACAGATCTGCAGAGCCTGTTCAGCAGGGTGGGACCCTGGAGGCTGCATTTTCCAGGGCCTCCCCTGGAGTTTCTGATGATGAGACCCTGAGCGGGGAATCCAGATTGGGCGGCTGGTGGATCTCACCCAGCAGGGAGTGGCAGGAGCTGGTCTTCAATCAGGGCCCTGGTCTTGGAGCTGGCACATGCCCTCTGAGGCTGGCAGAAAGGTGGTTAGGTGGTGGCAGTGAGAATACTTCCAGCAGCAACAGTGGAAACAGAAGGGCTGTGCCATCACCCCTTCCCAGGCAGACTCAGCCCACAGCAGTCACAGCCCCTCCAAGGGTGTGATACCATGCCCCCGCCCCCTTCAGCCCCCTCCGTGCAGTGCTGGGATTACAGGTGCACACCACCATGCCTGGCCAATTTCTGTATTTTTAGTAGAGACAGGGTTTCACCATGTTGGCCAGGATGGTCTCCAACTCCTAGCCTCAAGTGATCCGCCCACCTCAGCCTCCCAAAGTGCTGGGATTACAGACGTGAGCCACCACACCCAGCCCAACTTGCACTATTTTCTACTATGCAATACCACCTTTTCAATTTACCCCTGTATCTGCAGCCGCAGGTGCAGGTATGTTTCTCCGTCATCATCATCATCATCATCATCATCATCCTGGGACCACGTGGTGGCAGCAGCAAGCGCACAATCCCAGTGACTTATGGACTTGGATACTTATCCCTATCCCCCCAAGAGCCCCAAATAATCTATAACCAGCGCAGAACTTCCTCTTCTAAATATCCCCAAAGCCACAGAGTGCACCCTAGTAACTCCTCTGGGTAAAGGGCTTAGGATGCACAAGGGCTGTGCTAAGTGCTTCACCCTCCTTCTTTCATTAGCATCATGAGAACCCTCTCAGGGGAACAGTATCGCATCCCAATTTCGCAGGTGAGGCACCAGGAAGTACAGAGGCCCGTCCCAGTTCATAGAGCCGGCAAGCTGGAAATCTGGGAGTTGACCTCTGACCCGTTCAGACACTGAGTCCTTGATCACAAAGCCCTCCTGCCTCCCAAACCATCTAGCAGCCTCAAGAAGCAGAGAGGAACTTGCTTCCAAATCACAAGATTTTGGGGGCAGGGCTCAGGAGGAGCTGGGGCTCCTGGGTTCCGGGCTGGTCCCCTTGCACTCTATTTGTTTACTCACCCAGTCGGTTAAGTAACACTGTGCCCCTGTTACACACTATAAACCCAGTACTGTGTACCAGTACAACACCCTGTGTTGGAGGCAGAGGGCTGCAGAAACCCAGCATCTGTCCTCATGCCAGGAGAACCACAGAAATAAATGCTCCTCCCTGCTCCTTGAGTGCAGGGTGGGAACCAAGAGAGCTTGGGCTAAAAGGCTAAGTTTTCCTACACATCTGGAGTTTCTTTCTACCCAACGTTGCAATGCCCCTCACCTGGTAAGTGCACCCTGATTTTCCTCTGGGGAGCTGCTCCTCCCCATTCTCTGTGATTTGGGTGGACTGCCGCTGAGGATGGGCACCTGACCAGGCCTGGCCAAGTGGAGACTCATCCATTCCAAGCATAATTCTTTACATCAACTGGGAAAATAGCAAGCATCGTTGAAACATTTAATAGATGCTGGGAAGACATTTGATACAATTTACCATCTGGTCTTGAATAAAACTCTAACAAAAGGAGAACGGAGCGGAGAGGGGGTGGTCTTTATTAATATGCAAAAAAATATTGACCTAAACCTAAGTACTGACAAGGTACTTAATGGTAGGAAGCTACTGTCTCTCCACTGTAAAAAATTATAAGGAAAGGATGATGGGGTCCTGCCTCCACCATCCCTTACCAACCCTTATCCCTACTGGCTCCACCACCATCCAAGACCACACACGGGCCAGGGAACAGCCTCAGCCCAGCTAGCTGCATCTGGCTGCCCGGATCAACTCTGTGGCCGTCTGTGTGCATGTTTCATCTGGTCCATCATCCCTGCTCTGCTGCCTGGGACTTGGTTTTTCTGCCATGAGGCTGGAGTCCTCCCCTGAACCATAGCAGGAGGCCTGATGGCCTCTTGCTGGCCCCCTTCCCTCTCTATTAGGCCACCTCTTGTGCCAACACCAGCCTCGACCTCTTCAGGATTCACCACTTCCTTTGGGATCCTGTCTGTTAAGACCACTGCCCCTGCCCCAGCTGTTCTCCTTGACTCACAGCTGGGCCTGTGGCCAATGTTCCAGCACATGTCAGTTGGGGCGATGTCTCCTGTGCCCACCCCGCTTAGCTCTAGAAATGCTGGCGGCTCCCATCTCAGAAGAAAAAGTAATTGAACTCAAAAGAAGACACAAAACAATGACTTTTGAACTGGATGGGATGGCTTACCTAGGAAATGCAAAGTCATCAACCAGAAAACTACTAGAAATGATAAATGAATTCATACCAGTGGTGAGATTAGAGAAAACATTTACAAAAAATCAATTATATTCCTATATGCTAGTGACATGCAGCTAGGAAAAAAATCAATGGAAAAAAAGTACTTAATTCTCAGCAGTAATAAAACACATTAAATATTAAACATTTATTTAGTCCAATTGTAAAACACCTATTTTTAATGTTAATATTTTGCTCCTATTGGGAGGACTAAATATAGTATGTAAAGATGGCAGCACTCTCTATCTAATAGACTGAATGCAATACCAGTTACAGACCCTGAAAAATGTGTTACATTCTTCAAAATCCATAAATAATGAAGACTATCAGAAGGATTTTTAAAAGGTAATAATGATTGGCTTGTTTCAATTAAAAATACATTATTCCAAGTCATAATGCTCAAAATGTTATAATGTTGCATTAAAAACAAAACAAAAAACTGTTGAGCATTAAAAAGAATGAAGGTAGCAAGGTATGACAGGCTGGGGAGGTAAGGAGCCACGAGTTCATAGTGATACTCAGAAAAGGGGGGTGGAAGGAAAGAATTTTTTTTTTTTAACAGAACAATGCTCTATCTGTGGAAAGAATGAGAGAATTAGAAAAAAATCACCATTTGGCAATCACCAGTGTAATTTACTCAGGCAAGGGGCATCAGTGGATGCTAAAACTATTATGTAAACCAAATGTTTACACTGTCCCAAGGTATGGTCCCACAGATTACCTATTAATTATAAGGGGAAAAGTACCATTATGTTGAATAGATGAGGTAGACACCACCTTAATCAAGTGATTGAACTCAGCATCCCCAAAATAGAACAAATGAACATCATGTGGCCCCTCATGAGATGCTCTGAGGACACACCACCACCTCTCCTTGCCAAAAACGCTTACTGTGTATCTAACCTCGAGGAAACAGACACATCCAGGTGATGGGACAGTCTATAGGACAACTGGCCCGGACTCCTCAGAAACATCAATGTTATGACAACTAGGGAAATCTGATTATGAGCTGAATCTTAGATGACATTGCTGAATTAATGTGAAATCCCTGGGTGATCATGGCACTGCATTTGGGCAGGAAACTGTCAAGTATTTATGGGAGAAAGGTCAAGATGTCTTCCATCTACTGAAAATGGTTCAAGCAAAACAAAACAACAGAAATGGAGTTAGATGATAGATGGATAGATAAGACAGACAGATAAGAGGTAGGGTGAAAGCCAGCCACGATGGCTCATGCCTGTAATCCCAGCACTTTGGGAGGCTGAGGTAGGAGGATTGCTTGATCCCAGGAGTTCAAGACAAGCTTGAGTAACATAGTGAGACCCCCATTTCTACAAAAAATAAAAATAAATTAGCTGGACGTGGTGGCACACACCTGTTAGTCCCAGCTATTCAAGAGGCTGAGGATCGCTTGAGCCCAGGAAGTTGAGGCTGCAGTGAGCCAAGATCACACCACTGTACTCCAGTCTGGGTGACTGAGCGAAGCCTTGTCTCAAAAAAAAAAAAATCAAGTGAAACAAAAAAACAAACGTGTCAAAACACGAAACAGTTGGTGAGTTAACTGGGGGTTATAAACAAAATGGCTTATTTATTCTTGTTAGAGATGGAAAATAAGTGTCTAACTACTAAAGAAGTGATAAATATAATCAGAAACAAAGCAGATGTGATATAATTGAAAGAAAACATATTCACACACAGGAAAACTTTTGAGCAATAAGATATGATTAACAGAGAGAAAGAGGAAAGCAACAGAGCAAGAAAAAATGGCATGACAAACAGTGCTGAAATATATAGAACTGACTTTAAAATAAAGGGCAAAACAAAAATTCCCCTTGATAAATGCTCAAAAAAGATCGATAGGACAGTTTATGCAGAAAGAAATACCAAGAGTAAATAGCAACATGGAAAAAATGCAAAGTCTCATGAGCAATTAAAAATGCAAGTGTAAACAAGATGTGAAATACCATTACACACCTATCAAATTGGCAGAAACAAATACATTAAAATAATAGTGCTGATGGGGTCGTGCAGAAACAGCACCCTCGTGCCTGGAGCAAGGCTTGCTTTGAGGCAGGGGAGAGAGGAGGAGGAGACACGACCATTTTTAGAAAAGGTGACCAGAAGCCCAAAGCCAGTGCCTCTGGCCAGACAAATGAGCAGACAGGCCCTGGATTCCACCCACACAGTGTCTAGGACGTGCCTCCTGGGGGTCAGGGGTTGTGAGATGCCCACACCAGAGGCCACTCCTCTGGCTGGCAGCTGAGCGCCTGCGCTGGGAGCAGAGCCCAAGGGACAGTCAGTGGTACTGAGGGAGGTGCAGCTCAGCTCAGGGTACCCAGGACTCCTCCTCCAGGCTTTCTGCAGTGAGCCTGGCTCCAGACAACCCCCCTTCCGCCCTCTGGAGGGCATCATCTGGGGAGCAAAGTACCCCTGGGCTCCACCCTGCTCGCACCAGAGCAGGAGCTGAGCCCAGGGGTTGACCAGCTGGCCCAGGTGCCCTGCCAGGTGGGCTGGGCTCAGTGAGCTGGGCTGGGCAGAGCAGAGTGTCTGCACTATTAGTGCAGACACTAATAGTGACTGGTGTGAGGGCCAGTCGGTGCCTGGGATGAGGCAGGGGTGGGAGAGGGAGGAGACACCACCATCTCTAGAACAGATTCAGGCACAGTAAATACCTCGAGGTGAAAAAGGGTCACGATAGCTCACACTAGGCAATCATAACCAGATGTGGGTTTTAAGGTACAGAAATTCAATTCAGTGCTAGTTAGCTTTCTTTTTCCTACTATAAAAGTAAAACTAAGTATAAAGAAAACTAAGAAAAACTAAGTATAAAGTAATTTAAATTTCTATATCAAGAACAATATTTGATAATTTTTTTGCTTTTAAAATAAAGAGCAGGCTGGGTGCGGTAGCACTTTGGGAGGCCTAGGAGGGCGGATTGCCTGAGGTCAGGAGTTCCAGACCAGCCTTGCCAACACAGTGAAACCCCGTCTCTACTAAAAATACAAAAAATTAGCTGGGTGTGGCGGTGCAAATGCCTGTAGTCCCAGCTACTTGGGAGGCAGAGGCAGGAGAATCGCTTGAACCAGGGAGGTAGAGGCTGCAGTGAGCCGAGATCACGCCACTACACTCCAGCCTGGGCGACAGAGCGAGACTCCGTCTCAAAAAAAAAAAAAAAAGATCAGCTGCCCTTCAAATGATTCCTGAGAGCAAGGGCAGGCCCTGAGGCCGCGTGAGCTTGGCAGGCCTATGAGTGCCACCTGCGCTGGGCTCAGGGCTCCAGCACCCAGTCATGGAGGTGGGAATCATGGAGGACCCATGTGAACGCCTCCAGACCGCCTGGGAGCCTCCCTCTGACCCTCCCCTTCTCTCCATCCTCAGGGTCCCCTCTCCTTGCCCCTGAACTGGGACAGAAGCCTCCCACCTCAGCCCCTTCTCCCCAACCCACGCTACTTCTAGGTGGGTTTGTCTAAAGGCAATAGAGCTGTGTGGCCCTCTGCTTAAACCTCTTCAACATTTTATCCCGAAACCTTTGGGATAAAATCAAGCCCTGCCACCTCCTGCCTCCAGCCTGCCTGGTCAGCCCCTCCACCCCTGCAGGTGGGCCTCTGCACAGGTAGGTCTCACCTTTGGCATACCTGTCCTTCCCTCCACCCTGGCAGACTCTGTTCCAAACTCAGCCCCACCATCCATTTCTGAAGTCCCACTCCAGAAAGGCTTTCTCATCTCCCAGGCAGAGTGACTCTCCTGTCTTCATGCCTCAGCCACACCTGCACAAGCCCGCACCCTTCCCGCAGGTCTGACCAAGGTTTCCACGTCAGTCCCCCGCCCCCACCGCAGGGAAGGAATCCTATCTTACTCATCTGTATACCCTCTGGCCCCAAACATGACACAGAATCTGACCTCAAAAAATCTGTAAAAGAGTGGATCAGACAGCTGACTCAGAAAACCTAGAGTTGGTGGTAACAGTCATTTTAACAAACATATGTGACACTATGTCACGTGTCGTTTTGAGGGTTTAACATGCATTGCTAATATTATCCCCACTATACAGATGAGGAGACTGAGGCATAAAGAGGTTAAGTAACTTCTCAGAGTCACGCAGCAAGTAAGTTGCAGAGCTGGGTCTCAAACCAGATGCGCCTGACACTAGGGCCCAGCTCCCAGTCACTTCCCCAGGGCAGGGAGAGAACCTGAGAGATGGCCTGGCCTGATCTGAGGTGCAGTAGAAAAGTGGAAGTGGGGAAGGGGCAGGAGAGCAGGATGGGGCCAAGGCCAGCTGGGGCTGCAGGGCCTCTGACTGGGGAGGATCTGCAGTGCAGGCCGAGGAGGATGCAGGAACAGGAGTGTGTGGTCCAGGGGCTGGCGGGGCGGCCAACTGGAGACAAAGAAGACTCAGCCCCACACAGCCTGGGCCTGCAGAGGATTACCTATGAGTGCCTGGCAGGAAATCGGAGCAGTCAGAGAAATGCGCACCTCCTGGGGCCATGGAATCACCATTTGAACAGGAAGTGGCGCAGATGCATAATTCTGGGCACAGTTCGCTGGCAGCCTCCCTCCCTGCCCAGTGCTGGGATGCAGTGCCCATGAGAGGGCCCCTGGCCGCCCATCCTGCAGAGCCCAGACCTACTTCTGATCTGTGCATTTCCCAACCGAGACCACCCCAGGCTCAAAGTCCCCAGCCAGAGGAAGTCTCAAATTTCAGATTTCTCTAATGTTAGATTTCTGGAACTCAGATCAGGTCACTCTCTCCCTCCTCTGACCTTCTAAGAACATGAGACCCCCACAGCAGGAAGCTAAAAAGGCAGCTTTAGAACCTGACAGACCTGGGTTCTAATCCCAGCTCCACCAGTTACTCAAGACCCTGGACAAGTCACTTCACCTCATGGAGCCTCCTGGTTGCCGTGATGACGAAAGGGATTAAGAAATACAAAGGCAGGGCCGGGCGCGGTGGCTCATGCCTGTAACCCCAGCACTTTGGGAGGCCGAGACGGGTGGATCACAAGGTCAGGAGATCGAGATCATCCTGGCCAACATGGTGAAACCCCGTTTCTACTAAAAATACAAAAAATTAGCTGGGTGTGGTGGTGCACTCCTGTAGTCACAGCTACTTGGGAGGCTGAGGCAGGAGAATTGCTGGAACGTGGGAGGCAGAGGTTGCAGTGAGCCGAGATTGCGCCACTGCACTCCAGTCTGGGTGACAGAGAGAGACTCCATCTCAAAAAAAAAAAAAAAGAAAGAAAGAAAGAAATACAAAGGCAGCCAGCAAGTTTTGGTGGGTCCTGGAGTCCTTGGGTCTCCATATCCTCTCTGTCCATGGAAAATCACCAGTGGCTGCAGAAGACTTTGGTCATTGCACAAGGGAGCCCCATGCCTGGGGTGTACTGGGCAGAGAAAGGGGTCAGAGGTGCAGTCCTAGGACTGAGGGCAGGGCAGTACCCATGTGGGTCATGGCTGGGCGGGGGTGCGGGGCGGTGAATAAATGATGCAATAGCCACCATGCTCAGTCATACTCATGTATCTCTATATATTCAATCTCCAACCATCACAACAGTGCCACAAATAGGGGTATGACCTCTATTTTACAGATAAGGAAACTGAGGTCCACCTATCATAATAAGCACCTTTAAAAATAATCTGGCCAGGCGCGGTGGCTCACGCCTGTAATCCCAGCACTTTGGGAGGCCAAGGCGGGCAGATCACAAGGTCAGGAGATCGAGACCATCCTGGCTAACACGGTGAAACCTGTCTCTACTAAAAATACAAAAAAAAAAAAAATTAGCCGGGAGTGATGGTGGGTGCCTGTAGTCCCAGCTACTTGGGAGGCTGAGGCAGGAGAATGGCATGAACCTGGGAGGCAGAGCTTGCAGTGAGTCGAGATTGCGCCACTGCACGCCAGCCTGGGCGACAAAGCAAGACTCCGTCTCAAAAATAAATAAATAAATAAATAAATAAATAAATAAATAAAAATAAAATAATCTGAGCCTTCACATTTTTCAGCAAGGTCCCAGCTCTTGCCAGACCCAATGGCCTGTGTGGGAAGTGAGAAATCATAAAAAAGAGTTGATTCCATAGAGGGCAGGAATCACTGCACTGAGGTGTTGCTGCTCATCCAAAACTCATCTGAGCTACTCAGACCCTCCCAGCTCCTGAGCCCTCCTGAAAGTCACCATCTGGTCCCTGTTCCAGCCTGAGTTCTCAGTCTCCCTGCCCTTCCTGTCCTTTCACCACATGGAGACACTTGTCACTCCTGAAAATACCAGTCCCCAACCCTGGGTCTGTGCTTAGGACTTTTGCATGACTGATACTCAGGAAGTGGTAGATGGTGGATGGATGGATGGATGGATGGATGGATGGATGGATGGATGCATGGACAGATGGGGAGGCTACGGAAGTGGGTAGAAGGGTGGATAAACAGATGGGTGGACTAAGGGGTGCGTGGCTAATGAATGGATGGGTGGATGGACTGTTGGATGGGCGGTTCACTGGACGGATGGATCAGGAGGTACATGGTTGGGTATATATGGATGGAAGAGATGATGGATGGGTAGATGGATGGGTAAGTGGATGCTTAGGTGAACCGGCAGGCAGATGGTTGGATGAATGGGTGGAGGAAGTGTGAGCAGATGGAACTCTAGGAGATAGATTTCAGCTCGTTATATGAACAAGAACTCAGCCAGAGCCCTGCCAGGTGAGAATGGGCTTGCCTTGGGAGGCAGCGCGTCCCTGTCTCTTGGCTACTGAGTGATGCAGGCACTGAATGGGAGTCTCACTGAATGACCTCTACTCCCCTTCTGGTTTTTGTTTTGGTTCAAATCGATCCTCTGTCTATCCTGTCCAGGTGCTAGCCTTAGACTGGGATCTTCCTGGGGACAGTGCCCACTGCAGGCCCATGTGTCATCAGCAAACACTTTGGAGGAAGCTGGCAATCTTCTCCGGGTTTTGCGCCTGTAAGCCCTGAGCCACAGCAACTGCAGTGTGTGTTGGACTCAAGGCCTTGGTCTCCAGGGAAGCCAGAGGTCCTTACAGCTGGAATCTGGGCTACGGCTGTATGGAGCCTGCTCCCCGTCTTGGGTCATGGGTTGTTATAGAAACCTATAAGGATTCTGGGCTACTCTGCTCATCCTGCCCTCAAGGGCACAGAAGCTATGGACAATGGGTCCTCAGCAGTGACCTCAGGGGTGACAGGTTGCAGGGAATTGGTGACCCTAAGCTATGGCCCCTGGGGGAGTCTCCAAGAATCTGAAGATGCTGGGGCAAGCCTGGCATTTTTTTTTTTTTTTTTTTTAATTAGACGGAGTCTCGCTGTGTCGCCCAGGCTGGAGTGCAGTGGCGTGATCTTGCAAGCTCCACCTCCCGGGTTCACGCCATTCTCCCACCTCAGCCTCCCGAGTAACTGGGACTACAGTCGCCCACCACCATGCCCAGCTAATTTTGTTTTTGTATCTTTAGTAGAGACGGGGTTTCACCGTGTTAGCCAGGATGGGCTCGGTCTCCTGACCTCGTGATCTGCCTGCCTTGGCCTCCCAGAGTGCTGGGATTACAGGCATGAGCCACCGCTCCCGGCCAAGCCTCACTTTTAAAGGGGGCCAGACCACACCTAGGTCAGCTTCTGTAAACTCCTTTGTTGTGGGCAATGAGATGAGACCCCAGGGCCAGGGTAGAAGGAAAGGGAGAAAGAGCCCAGGATGTGCCAGGCGGCGGGGGCTGAAGCGTGGTCCCCAGACCTGTCTATCGCCACTGGCTCCACAGCTGCACTCAGGTCTCAGGCCAACGTGGAGCTCCCGAGTCCTCACCCAGCCCTCTTCCTCTCTGCCTCCCCACCCAGCAACGGCAGCCTGTCTCCAAAGTCTCCTCTTGCTCACTCCCACTGCCAATTGGCTCCATTTTCAAGATCCAGCCACTGCTCCACGGCTTCTCCTCTGCTCCTGGCCCCCAGCGCCCATCACCTGGGTGAAGAACTAGCCTTGGTGCTGGTCTCCCTGCCTCTCCCCGGCCCCTTCTGCCTCTCCGAGGAGCCACACAGCAGCCAGGGTGGTCCCCATTAAACCTAAGTCTGATCCTGTATCTCATCCTCCGCTCAGAACCCTTTGGGGACTTCCATCTCATTCCAAGAAAGCCAAAGCCCCTGCAGGGAAGGCCACAGGAACTGGCCCCACCCTTGTCTTCGGGCTCACTGTGCCTCTAAGCCCCTGGGCAGGCTCCTGCCTCTGCCTGGACCACGTTTCCAAGACATATGCAAGGTGCAGCCCCCATTTCATTCTGGGCTCCACCTCAATAGCCATCTATGACATTGTTCTAAGTACACTGGCTTTTGTTTCGGCACTAATGTTTCTTTCTGCCACTTACCCGCACCTGACAGTTGTTTCTATTCCTTTGCCTCTTTTCTGTGACCCCCATCAGAATGCGAGCCCAGGTCCCTGTTGTTTCCTGTTTCCCAGTGCCCAGGGCAGGGTTGGCACACAGTAGGTACCCAAGATGTTAATGGAATAAAATGGCTTTTTTTTTTTTTTTTTGAGATGGAATCTCACTCTGTCGCCTAGGCTGGAGTGCAGTGGCGTAATCTCGGCTCACTGCAACCTCCTCCTCCTGGGTTTAAGCGATTCTCCTGCCTCAGCCTCCCGAGTAGCTGAGATAACAGGCATGCATCATCACGCCTGGCTAATTCTTGTATTTTTAATAGAGACGAGTTTCACCATGTTGGCCAGGGTGGTCTTGAACTCCTGACCTCAAGTGATCCGCCTGCCTCAGCCTCCCAAAGTGCTAGGATTACAGGCTTGAGCCACTGCGCTGGGCCTAGGAATAAAAATTTTTTATTTGTATTTATGTATTTATTTTTATTTTTTGAGACTGAGTCTCGCTCTGTCATCCAGGCTGGGGTGCAGTGGTGCAATCTCAGCTCACTGCAACCTCCGCCTCCCGGGTTTAAGCAATTCTCCTATCTCAGCCTCCCAAGTAGCTGGGACTACAGGCACATGCCACCACGCCCGGCTAATTTTTGTATTTTTAGTAGAGACAGGGTTTCACCATGTTGGCCAGGCTGGTCTCGAACTCCTGACCTCAAGCAATCTACCCGCCTCGGCCTCCCAAAGTGCTGGGATTACAGGGTTGAGCCACCACACCTGGCCTAGAGTAAAAAATTTTTAAATCTGGACCCGTGTTAAGGGTAAATGTAAGGGATACTTCCATAAAATCAACTCTATAAAAATTTCAGCGCATTTACCCAATAACTTGGGGCTAGGAGGACAGCAGTGACTTGGGCAAGCCATATGCCATTTCCAGGCCAGCGGGCATTTCCCCTCCATCCCGCCCAGGTTGGTGTGACTCAGCTCTAAGAGTCTATCTCAGCCAGCTGTCAGGTTCCCCTTCTGCACCGTTCCTGGTGGCACTGCTCAGGGCTGGGGTGGGGATGACTGCTCAGTGGGCCAAAGGGGTGCTGCAACAGGAAGGGAAGGAGCCCTCCGCCCTACACTCCAGGGCTGAGGCAGAACCCCCTCCACCATGTGGACCTGTGAACACCCCTATTCCTGCCGGCAGAAGGTTGACCAGGCCGGGGCACCATTGTCCAGGAGCCTGCTGCCCACCCTAGCAATGCACTGCCCTCCAAGGCAGTGTTGCCCAGTGCCGAACTTCTCAGGCAGTGGAGGCCCTGCTGAAGGAAAAAGGGGTGGCTTTGTAGCCATCGCCCCCGTTCCCAGGTTCCTGGGCTCCCTACTCCCCGCCCACCAGCCCAGGCAGCACACAGGAATCTCCTGGCCCAGCCTCTCCTCCCTCTGTCCGGTCCTTTCTTCTTCTTTTCCTCTTTGGTTTTCTTCCCGGTGCTAGGGAAGGCTCCTAAGCCTCAGAGCCAGGGCCAGGTCTGAAAGCCACGCTGCCTGTCCAGCCTCGTGACCCACCTGTACAAGGGGGAACGTCACACTTCATGGGCTGGACGCCCCTAAGGGAAGCTTGTGGATGGTTCAAGGTTCTCTACCCACTGATATCCCTCGGAGGGCACGTCTTGCTGATGGGAAGGGCTGATTCTTCCCCCTACTCAGGTCTATATGTCCCGCATTCAGGTCTCACCAATGGAGGCAGGGATCACACCCCCCACTCCGCATAGCACGGTCTCTCAACGCTGGCACTTCCTCCTTCTCTAGAACTCCAGTGTCTTGGGAATGATGCTGGAACTCAGCAAGGTTTTGCCAAATGGATTCAGGCTTCGTCAAGAGTGTCTGACAGGCCAGCTGTGGTGGCTCACGCCTGTAATCCCAGCACCTTGGGAGGCTCAGGCAGTGGATCACCAGAGGTCAGGAGTTAAAAGACCAGCCTGGCCAACATGGCAAAACCCTGTCTCTACTAAAAATACAAAAAATTAGCCGGGCGTGGTGGCACATGGCTGTAATCCCAGCTACTCGGGAGGCTGAGGTGAGAGAATCGCTTGAACCCCGGAGTTGGAGGTTGCAACGAGCCACTGCACTCCAGCCTGGGTGACAGAGTGAGACTCCGTCTCAAAAAAAAAAAGTGTCTGACAAAAAATTAGCTGAGCATGGTGGCATATACTTGCAGTGCCAGCTACTTGGGAGGCTGGGGCAGGAGGATGGTTTGAGCCCAAGAGCTCGAGGCTGCAGTGAGCCATGATGCACCCCTGAACTCCAGCCTGAGCTACAAAGTGAGAGCCTGTTTCAATTAAAAAAAAAAAAAAGGCAGGGGTGTGTCTGATAAGATGGATGAGTCCCAGCAGACTTTCTGCATCTGGCCTCCTCCCAGCACAGCCAAACTGGTGGGCACAAGAGGCCAGAGGGTGCCCCAGCTAGGACTCGTCCTCCCGCCTCAATGCAGAGTGTGGTGCCACATGCCCATCCCCAGGCCCCAAGGGACCCCAGCCTTGGCCCCACTTCCATGATGACCTCCAACCTCAGGAGCACAGTTTCCCAGAAGCATAGGAAAGAGAACGTCTCTCTGGGCTCACTCTTGTCCTGCTTCCACCTCAGGTCCCAGGCACTCCCACCTTTTCTGCCAGGCTCAGGGCACCTGGGCCTTCCTTCTGATGTGCCAGCCTTGTCACTCTGCATGGTAGCCTCATTAGGGTGGGGTACATAGAGGTTGCCTGGTCTCAAAAGAGCACCTTTAACTATCACCTTTTGGGAGTAGCTCGTTGGGACTTTGCCGGCCTTCCAGGCCCCTGTCAATTCTGCACCCCCCGCCACTGCCCAAGTTAGGATGCTCTTCCTCTCTTACCATGTGCCACAGTCCCGAGGAGGCCTCCTGCCTCCAATCCTGCTCCCCATCCCCTGTTCTCTCATACACATCCACTCTTGGCTGCCTAGGTCTCACTGCCTACAGGGAACCACTGATCTGGCCCTACCTTCCCCTTCACCCCTTCCTCCAGCCACGGCTGTGGGGATACAGTTGTTTCTTCCCTGTTATCCAATTGCTACTCCTGAGCAGAGGGGCTTTAGTTCCAGGTGCTCCTGTTCCTGGAAGCCACGTATCTCAAAAGACATCGATCCCAGCCCCAGGGCTGGCTCCTGGCCGGTCTCAGCCCATCCTAGCACCCCAACCCCTTTGCCATTTCAAAGACCCAGGCTTAACCCAAGTGGCACTAGCAATTCCCCCATAGCAGGCATTAGCTCAGAGGGGACCTGAGGACTCAGGGAGCCCAGTGGGGACCATCATTTCATTTCCAAGCAGGCAGGACAGGCCCACTGTCCAGAGGAGATGGTGCTGTGTTAATGCATGGGAGAGGCCTACTTGGTGATTCTTATTTCTATTTTTCTAGCAAGAAGGACGGTCTTCAAACTGGAAAGGGAAGAGGACCATGTCACAGGGAAGTGTGGTCCAGGACATCTCTGGCTGCTTTCAATGTCTGCCATTCTGACTGCCGAGGGGACGTAAGAGGGGCAGGAACACCACAGCTGGTTAAGGAGGGTGAGTTGAGCACACAGAGGCCGGTGCCAGATCTTGACCTCAATTCCTAGCAAATCTCCAGCCTAGAACAGCCTCTCAAAAATGCTTGCAAGTGTTTAGAAAATAATAATAATGACAAGGAGAGCACCAGCAATTCTGATATTATGCCTACTCTGTGCAGATACTGGACTAAGCCCTTTGTATGTATTAACTCACTCAAACCCCACAATAACCCTATAGAATGGGGACTCTGATCAGCCCCATTTGATAGATGAGTAAATAGAGGCCTAAAGAGGTTAGGGAGACAATGCAATACATCAGAAGGCAACGCAGGGTCAGGGTGTTGAGCCATCATGTTACATACTTATCAGAGTCCTACTCCCTGGCATTGTAGACTTTCAGGATCAGGGCAGTGGTGTGCCCCCATCCCTCAAAAATCTGCATTTCTTTCTTTTCTTTTCTTTTCTTTTTTCTTTTTTTTTTTTTTGGTGGCAGGGTCTCACTCTGTCACCCAGGCTAGAGTGCAGCGATGTAATCTCAGCTCACTGCAACCTCCGCCTCCCAGGTTGAAACGATTCTCCTGCCTCAGTCTCCCAACTAGCTGGGATTACAGGTGCACGCCACTACACCGGGCTAATTTTTGTATTTTTTGTAGAGATGGGGGTCTCACCATGTTACCCAGGCTGGTCTCGAACTCCTGAGCTCCAGTGATCCTCCCACCTCAGCCTCCCGAAGTGTTAGGATTACCGGCATGAGCCACCACACCCGGCCCATTGTCTCCTCTTTTCTGCTGTGATACCTAGGTCAACAAAGTCGGGAACTATCAGGGACTAACCTAATCCATAAATAACATTATTAAGTAACGTTCATACTTGATCCAGACTTCCTTAGTTTTTACCTAATGTCCTCTTCTTGATTCTAGGGTCCCATCCAGGACACCACACTGCATTTAGTCAGCTGCCTCCTTAGTCTCCACTTGGCTCTGACAGTGTCTCAAAATTTCCTTGTTTTGGATGACCTTGACAATTTTGAGAGGTCCTAATCAGGCATTTTGTAGAATGCCTCTCGGTTGGGATTTGTCTGGCATTTTTCTCAGGACTAGACTGGGATTACTGGTTTGGGAGGAAGACCACAGAGGAAAAGTTCTAGTCTCACCACATCACACCAAGGGTGTGTGCCATCATCACAACCTGTCACTATCCATGTTGTCCTTGATCACCTTCTGAGACAGTGTTTGTTGGGTTTCTCCACTATACAGTTGCTGTTCCCCCCACTTTCCAAACTCTACCCTTTATAAGGAAGCCACTACGCACATCTCATGCTTACACGGTGGGACGTTATGCTTCACTTCCTCAATGAGGCAATTATCAACATATGTTATTCAGATTTCTTCTATACGAGAGATTTTCCTATTTATTTATTATCATCTGTTCAATAATTTATACATATATATATTTCATTATGGCCTTATGGATATTTATTTCATACTTTACGACCTAGTATATTTTGGTTTTTGCAAAGCATTTGATCCTGGTATCCCTGGTATTCTGGGGGTAGGTGGTAAACTGTGGACAATCAGCTCTAAGTTCACTGAACTGCATATCTAATGAATGATCATTATCCATCCCAGAGCACAAGTGGCTGGGAAATCAATGTCACTGCCTGACTTTAAAACAAATAAAATAGAAACAGAGTACACTGCATTTCGTAAGGGAGCCCCCCCACCGCCACCCCACCGCTGGAAAACAACACTCCGATTTTGTAATGCATCAGGGGATAAGATGGGTAGTGAGTAGAGATGCAAAATATATTTCCACGGGTCTCGGTCAATACAGTATAAGTCGAAAACCACCCCTACAAGTGCCTCGGGGCCCTGTCCATGGTCCTGCCCTGCAATGTTTAACCAGCCTTGTGGATTCAGACACACCAAGCACTGCTTCTTCAGCCCGCAGGCAGCAGCACAGCTGAGAGTGATAGAGGTAGGATGCTAGATTCTCTTTCTTGACAGATACAATGTGATGAAATGAACAAGACGAAATTAAATGGGAATAAGGGCCAAGAAACAGGCTTAGATTCCAGAAATTACTGACAGACAACAGGCCCGAATGCTTCCACAAGCCAGGATTGTTAAAAGAAAAAAGAAAAGAAAAAGGAATTGTGTTACAGTAAGAGAGACTAAAAGGTGACAACAACCACATACACTGCACAGTCCTGGAGAGGAAACAGCAAAAATGGACATTTTGGGGTCAAATAGGGAAATCTGAAAAAGGTCTGCATATTAAACCAGATGAAAATTTATTGAAGCAGAAAAGTCATGATCATTTACCGGCAAAAAAAATCAGGTTACAAAACAGTATGCACAGTATGATCTCATTTTCTGGAGAAAATTGACATATAAGCATGGAAACAGCTCTGGAAAGGTCTGACAGAAGTGTCATTGAGGCGCTGCCTGAGAGATAGGACACAATACTTTTTATTTTGCTTGTCCCTATTTCCAGTTTTCTGCAATGCATATCCACCGCTTCTGTAGTAATCTCAGAGTATGCTTTTAAAAGAAAAAAATCACTGACCCTCCCCGAAGGGTGGAGAATCCCTGGCTTGGCAGAGGTTTCTAAAACAGATCCCTGGAGGTTTCGGTGGCCAGAAACTTAATATGAGCAGAGTGCAGTGCCCCATTCAGAGGCAGCCCCACCCTAAGCTGTGTGCATATGTGTGAGGTCTTGGGGCTAATATAGTCCTGGTGGGGGCGGGGGGGGGGTGGGGGCGGTCTGCTTGTCCAGCCCTTTCATGTTATTGCTAGGAAAACTGAATCGCAGAATTAGTCGATGGCAGCTCCAAGGCCAGAAGCCAGAGGTCTGGCTACTGGGTCACATGGAAATGGCCTAGGGCTTCAGGAACTGGGGTATTTGGCCTGGAGAAGGGAAAATGGGAGTATGGAGCTGGGAAGGAGAGAAGGGGCAGGAGTGCTATTTTCAAATATTTAAAGGCTCCCCCAAAGAAGAGAGACCTATGTGAGTCCCTGTGCAGAACGGTGATGACTAAGTGACAAGCAGGTCTGTCTCTAGAGTGTATGAGGGAGAAGGTTCTAATGGCAGGAACTGTCCAGCTGGGGGAGAAGTGGGTGAGGCTTGCTGGGCATGTGGCTGAGGCCGGTGGCCCCTGCCAGAGGTTGTTGGGAGGCCCTTCCCACCACTGAGGCTCTGGGTTCGGGGACTCCAGGTTTCAGCCAGAGCTGGTGGCTTCTTTACCCGACCTGCAGTCTGTGTTCTGAGAGGAAGGAGCGCGACTATCCCCATGCCAGGAGTCTGCTCAGCCTGCCCCAGATGGGAGCCACTGGAAAAACGGAAGGGCTTGGCTGGCCTTTGGGGAAGAAGGGTCATGGTGGCAGCAGGCACTGTCCCTCAGCAAAGCCCCGCAGAGGGCAGTCTGGGCTCTCACAGGCACTGCAGTGGTGTTTCCTGTGGTGGGTACCTGAGTTCTCAAGCCCTGAAGCTGCCTCACTCTCTTCTGCCCACAGCTCTCAGCGACTCACAGGTCCCGGCCCATGCCCAGGTGCGGGTGGAGAGATGATTCTCAATCGCCTCCCACTCTCTGGTGACGCAGAGGCACGGGCCCAACCTGGCCATCACCCAGCTTCTCCCATGTTCTGAAATGCCTGGTCCGACCTGTTCTGGGAACACAATGCCAGCCAGTGCCCATTTGAGGCCCATGGCCCCAGGCCCCCCATGCAGGGCCTGAGGCCTTAGATGGCCTTGGAAACCCACTTCTCAGGGCTTTTGGCTCCAGGGGAAACCCCTGACCATTTCAGCCAGGTGGGTGTCTTGTCCTCCCCTTGAGACACAGTCCCCAGTCCCCATGCCGGTGGCACCAGAGGACACTGGTGTAGTGTGCGTTTAGTGATATGACTCCGTCCACCCTACTGGCGGCACCGACCCTCCGCTTCCAGCCCTGTTAACAATCTACGTAAGTCCTGCTTTCCCCAAATAGATGCGGCCCCGCCACATGAAAGCCCTCTGCTCAGCCACCACTCCCCGAGCCTGGCTTTGCCTGGCCTGCCGCAACCAACACAGCCAGCTGCCAGCCTGGCTGCCCAGCAGAGCCTGAATGAGAGGTCACCCGACACTGGCCCGGGAGTACACGGTGGCCCCAGCAGACACCTCCTTCCGTGTCTGGGCAGGGTGTGTGCAGCCGAGGAGCCAAGGCTGCAGAGCACCCCTACCGGTCCCTTTCACCCCCTAGCCCGGCCCAGCAGGACGTACACAGACCCTTGCATCTTGGTCTCCGCAGCGCCGGGTGGGGTGGGGAGCCTAGGGCCGGATTCTGGCAGCTCTCTCCCCCAGACAAGGGTGGATGTGCAGACCGCTCAGAAGGACCTGCATGGCCGAGGAAGGAAGGTGGGCGCAGAAGCCACCCTAGGCGTGACGCGTGACGCTCGGGGCACGGGCGCCGGGGGGCGGAAAGCGAGGGCCCGGCTGGGCCAGGGATACCCGGGGGGGCCGAGGTCCTGGGCTCCGGCGGAGGGAGGGGATTGGGAGGAAGGCCACCGCCTCGGGCCACGCGGGTGACCCGGCGGGGGAGCTGGGGGAGGGGCGGCGGGGCTGGGCTGGGGTCCCCGGGCCGGGACTGGGGTCGGGCCAGCTTACCTCCTCGCCCTGGCCGAAGCGCAGTCCGAGCGCCGCGACGCGCTCCACGCGCAGGAAGCCGTCGGGGTCGCGGCCGCACACCTCGAACACCTCGCGCAGGCGGCGCACGGAGCGCAGCAGAGCCGCGGGGGCGCCCGACCAGCCCGCGCCGCCCGCCATCCGGGCCGGCCCGCAGCTCAGCCCGGACCCCTCGCCCGCCGCGCCCGCCGCCTGCCCGCCGCCGCCATCGCCGCGCGCCCTCCGGGGCCGCCCGTCTGGGTCTGCGCCGCGCAGCCTCCGCCCGGTGGCGGCCGCGGCCGATCCGTGTCAGCAGCGGCGCCGCAGCCCCAGCCGCTCCGGAGGGGAAGGGAGGGGAGGGGAGGGAAGGAGAAGAGTGGGGAGGGGAAGGAGGAGGGGCAATAGGGGGCGGGGAGGGGAGGGGCGGGGGCCGCGGCGAAAATGGGAGGGAGAGGGGGAGGCGGCGGCGGCGGCGGCTGCGGGGACGCTGCAGACAAAAGGAGCCCGCGTCCTCCCGAGTGGGGCGGCCCACGCGGGGCCGGCAGGCGCAGCGAACTGCCAACGGCCGCGTCCTCCGCGACCTCAGTTTCCCTCCGCGTCCCCAGTTTCCCTCCGCGTCCCCGAGCCCACCCCTTCCTCTGGACACCCGGAGCCACCCAAAGGCCCTGCCCTGCCGGAGGATTCCGCGGGGTCGCGCCCCTTTACGCTGCCCGTGCCCGCTGCCGCGCCTGGCGTCTCCCGAGCGCTCAGGATGTCCTGGGGGCCTCCTGCATTGGCGCGTTCCGTGACTGCATTCATCCCGGAGGAAGCTGAGGCCCAGAGAGGTCGGACTCACTCTAGGCCACACAGCTGGCAAGAGGCAGGGCCGGGATTCGCTGCCATCTCTGGAGGGCTCTGGACTCCGCTCTTCACCTCGGCGCTGCGGTCTCCCGGCGCTCTCCTGCAAGACAGCACTTGTGGGGCCATCGGGCGGGGGAGGGCACAGAGAGGAGGAGCAGGCAACTGAACCCCAGCCTGGACCCGGGACCCTGCGACGGGGAGATGAGGAGAAAACCAGGATGAGGCCGGAGGGAGGAAAAGCGAGGCGCTTCCAGAGGCCTGCCTGTTCAGGGCCCAAGGTTGCCCCACGCCTGGAAGAGGCTTCCTCCCTTTCCCCGGGTTCCCACCATCACACCTCCCTGGCAGCCCGCATGCCCCAAGCTCAGAGAATCCAGGACAGAATCTCTGTCCCGCTGGCCGCAGGCTTTAGGTCAGGACCGTGGCCTCCTCCCATTAGTGCTCAGCGGAGCCTCCACCCCAGCTTGTGCTAACTTCCCAGCCCAGCCTCGGGGCCCTGCAGGACCCGGCCGGGCTCTTCTCTCCACCTTCTTGCTCGGCACATCAGGTCTTTGTGGCAACGACTGGCCCCAACCTAAAAAAAGGCCTTGGCTGAGTCTACTCCCACCTATGCTGTCATGCTCAGCACAGAGGTTTCCTCCTCCGGGAAGGCTTCTCTGATGGCACGCCATCTTGTCTTCTATTCTGAGTTCTAAGCCCTTCTTCCAGGTGCCCAGTTAGTTATTAATTCTCTAGTGGGATGCCCATTTCCCCTACCATGCTGGGAAGCCCTCCAGGGCAAGATATGTCTTAATTACCTTCAAGTCCCTGATCTCCAGGCAAGAGTGGGCCCAGAGGAAGCCCCACCCAGAGGGGATGGGCCCGCCCATTATGTGAGGAGCCGGGAGCAACGTAGTGGCGCAGACAGGGAGTACGGGGTGAACTGCATGGCCTCCCCTAGCTGGGCCTCGGTTTGTACCTCTGTGGTCTTCCGGCTCAACCCTGAATATATCCTGCGCAGGGACTGCCATTTGCCTTCTGACAGTGGGCGGGGACCTATTCTTTCCAGCCCCGCTCCTGGGATGAACCTGGCTTTTAGCTACTCTCCTTTGACCCTTCAGTTCGTCTGAGAGCCACGAAAGGCAACACCTCTTGGGAAGAGAGACCTGTGGTTCTGAGGATTGAGGAGTCCGAAATGTGAGAAAGCGGGAAAGGGGAGGCCGTGGGAGTGGAGTAGGGGTATTCGGCTGAGTAGGAGCGTCTCTGCTAGCTGGATGCCGCTCAGCAGGATACTAACATATTTTAGCCGGTTTCCTCGCCTGTACCGTGAGGATAATAGTACCTTCCTTTTAGAGCAACTGAAGATGAGAGCGAATCTAAGCAATGCTGCTTTCCCCCGACCTACCCTGCAAAATGGAGGTGGAAGTGGAGAATAAGGACAAACAGCTGGCAGGGAGAGACTGGCTGCTGGAGATCCAGCCAGCCCCCTAGCAAGGAGGTAGGGAGTGGAAGCTGGGGGCTGCTGCCTGCCCCTGGTACCCCGATATTAGTTCGTCCAAGGTCAGCTCGTGCCATTTTCTCTCACCCAAGGGGCTCAGCACAGAAAGGAGATGGCCAGGAGCTGGGGCTGCCCCCTGGTGGGGGCTGCAGAAATGGCTCTCCGCGTTCAGCCTGGCATTGAATGCCCCCTAACTGGGGACAGGGGAGCTGGAAGACTCACCCACTTCAGCTGGCAGAGGCGGGGACCTCAGACCTGAGCATGAACAAATCCCAAGTGAACCAAGACAGAATCCCGCAACCAGATTAGCCAGTTCTTGTCAAAGACAGGATCATCACAAATTCAAAAATCCCCCAGGAGAGCTTTCCCTGACCGGACTCTCCTTGCCCAGGTCTCTGCAGTTTTGTCTCTGGTGGGCGATGGTTTGAAGGACACCTGCCTCCGCCACCAGTGGCACTGGGTCTCTTGCTCACCGCTGTGCTGCTGGGGCCAGCAAAGCACGTCACAGGCATTCTTTCTGGGGTTGTCACGTTTTTGTTGAGCACCTACGTTGTGTTGGGTATGCTAGGGAGACAGTGAAAGGGGTGCAGCCACTTGCTGAACTTGATGGGGGCAGTCATGGCCCAGTGTGATCTACACTGAGGTGCCAGGCTCTAGGAGCCCAAGAGGGCCTGCAGAAATGGCTGAGTGCCTACCCAAAGGTCCCTCAGAGATGGTGCAATTTATGGAGTCCTTGGGTCCTTGGAAGTGGACCTGGGACCACTAGGGCTCCCAAAACCCTGATCCAAGAGCTCAGAGTGCAGCCCCGAGCAGAAGCAGCAAGAGAATACCCATGTCAGGGCCGGCTGCAGGGTGAAGGGGGTTGCTCCAGGAAAGCAAGAGGTCCCCATGGATAGAGCGGGAAGGCGCGGAGCCTCCTTTCTGTCCTCCGCTTCCTCCAGGTGACCTCTGATTCTCCAGGGGATTTCCAACAGCTGCAGCAGCCTGGGCAGGCTGGAAATATACTGGGAAATATACATGGAAGGGACAGTTGGGACTCTGGCCCCTTCTCTAGGAAGAAACAAGTTTGATCAGGTCCCTCCCCTGCTGAAAACTCAATGGCCACCATTGCCTGAGCTGGCATTGTGCAGTGTCTTCATACTCTCCTGCCTCTCCTTAACCCTAGTCTGGGAGCATCCAGGCTCCCTCCTGCCTCCCTTTGCTTAGTGGGTGGGAGGCCTCAATCCTACCCCCACCCAATTCCACTTTCTCTAATTCCTGTCCTTGTGTTGTGGAAGTGGCACTTCCTACCGGAAGCCTTTCATGACCACCCCGCTCCTTGCCCACCTTGACCACCTCGCTCCTTGCCCACCTTGACCACCTCTCCCATGTGCTCCTGCAGAGAAGTGAAAAGTACAGACTGCAGCCCACTTACAGGTGTGGATAAGGCTGTGGTGAGAGTCAGTAAGTTAATACATACATTCTAAGTGTCAGAACAGTGCTGCTGGTTAGTGACAGCTATTGTCCTTGTGACTATCCTTACCATCTTACTCCTATTGTCTATCACCGGATTATCTGGGAAACTGTATGAAAGGTCACAGGAGTGACCATGAGGTCCCTGGGAGCAGGGACTGTGTCTATTTCTCTCCTGATTTCTGTAGCTCCTAAATAATGCCCATACACACATAGTTAGGGTCTGTGTAGGAATAAATTAAGGAATGGACAAATATGGTGTGGTAGGCTGAAAAATGCCCCCTTAAATGATATCTATATTCCAATCCCTGTACATCAGTGGTCCCCAACCTTTTTTGGCACCAGGGACTGGTTTCATACAAGTCGGGGGAAGAGGGTCTTGGGATGAAACTGTTCCAACTTAGATCATCAGGCTTCAGATTCTCATAAGGGGTGCGCAACCTAGATCCCCCTCCTGCGCCATTCACAATAGGGTTCCCGCTTCTATGAGAATCTAATGCCACTGATCTGACGGAAGGTGGAGCTCAGGCGGTAATGCCCACTCACCCGGCGCTCACCTCCTGCTGTGGTTCCTAACAGGCCATGAACTGGTAATGGTCTGCAGTCTGGGCGTTGGGACCCCTGCTGTAAATGTTACCTCATTAGAAAAAGGGCCTTTGCAGATGTAATTAAGGATCTGGAGGCTGGGCGTGGTGGCTCACGCCTGTAATCCTAGCACTTTGGGAGGCTGAGGCAGGCAGATTGCTTCAGTCCAGTAATTCAAGACCAGCCTAGGCAATGTGATGAAATCCTGTCTCTAGTAAAAAATACAAAAATTAGTTGGGTATCGTGGCATGTATCTGTAGTCTCAACTACTCAGGAGGCTGAGGCAGGAGGATGGCTTGAGCCAAGGAGGTGGAGGTTGCCGTGAGCCCAGAACATGCCACTACAGTCCAGCCTGGGTGACAAGAGTGAGACCCTGTCTCCAAAAAAAAAAAAAAAAAAAAAAAAAAAAAAAAAAAAAAAAAAAAAACTAACAACAAAAAAAACAACAGGATCTGGAGACAGGGGGGTTATTCTGGGTTAGCTAGGTGGACCCTTAATGCAATCACACATATCTATAGGATGGATCAGAGGCAGATTTGACACATAAAGAGAGGGTAATGTGACCACAGAGGCAGAGATTGGAGTGGTGCAGCCATAAGCCAAGGAGCAACAGCAGCCATCAGAAGAGGCAAGGAGCAGAATCCCTCCCAGAGCCTCTGGAGGGCCCACAGCCCTGCTGATGCCTGGAGTTTGGCCTTCTGGCCTCCAGAACTGTTACAGAATAAATTTCTGGTGTTTTAAGCCACCAAGTTTGTGGAAGCTAGCACAGCAGCCATGAGAAATGAATACAGATGGGATGAATATCATGTGGAAGTTATCAAAGATTATGAAGAGCAAGGCTTTGGAATTCAAAACAGCTGAGCTGGGCACCAACATCTGTTGCTCTTTTAGCCGCATGACTCTGGTCAGGTTAATTTCTCTAAGCTTCAGTTTTTCTACCTTGTAGAGGTCCTTCAGGTTTTTAATTTAAAAAAGATGGCGTCATGCCTCGCCCAGTGCTTGGCACAGTACCTGGCACCTGGGTGGTGATTATGTGTGTCAGTATGGAGCAGTTTAGAACCAGTCTAAAAGGGGGAACATTTCTGTATTTTCATCTGTGAGCCTTGACTTCATTGTCCATGTTGTCTGGAAATGGGGCAGGATTCAGTTACTCCCTGTTCAC
The DNA here is from genome assembly GCF_028858775.2 of Pan troglodytes. Taxonomy (NCBI): domain Eukaryota; kingdom Metazoa; phylum Chordata; class Mammalia; order Primates; family Hominidae; genus Pan; species Pan troglodytes. The sequence continues at coordinate 36,227,020 of NC_072417.2, forward strand.
AACCTGCTGGGTTTTCTTAAACCCATAAATAATTATCACTTTGAAGGGGAAGAAGGTGCCGTGAACTTATTTTCCTTCTTCACTGATCCCAGAATATGTTTCTGTGAGCAAAAGCAGAGAGGCCCCTGCTTGGAGACACAGCCAGCCCTGCCTGTGGAGTGCTGAGGACCCTGGCTGGACTAGGGCACACTTGGGGTGCAGGGGGGCACCTTGAGACCTCATCTTTCCTCTGCTGCATGAGCTGTTGATGTGAGGGGTATCCAGAATCTTCTCTGACCCTTAGAAGCAGGACCGGCTGATTGCTAAAATTCCTTCTGGGATTCTAAGAAGAAATGCCAAAACCTAACTTATTCTACCCAACTGGGCTCCAGATCCTTCTGTCAGCTGCAGAAATGGCCCCTGAAACTAACTTCCAGGCAGGGCACCAATATTTCCCTCCTGGCTTAGGAAGCAGTGTCCTTGGTGAGTCAAATCCACTCACATTCCCTGGCTTTGAGCCTTCTCTACTGCCCACTTCTGCCTAAAAGAAAAACTCAATCCTTAGGGTGAGCGGCAAGCAGGAAGGCCCTTTACAGCCTGATGCTCTCCATTCTGTAAAACATGGCCGAGCAGTAACATCATCTACTATACTCAGTTTACATTTATTGAGCACTTACTATATCCCAGGCATTGTGTGGCATAGACTCCAAGACAGTGACTCAACATGGAATTGATCAGTGAAATGCCTGGCTTGCCTTGCATATGCTGTTCCCTCTGCCTGGATTGTCCTCCCTCCACCACCCCCACTGCCATCCTTCAAATGCCACCCCCTCCAAGAAGCCTTCCCTGAGTCAGCTGCCCTTACTGCTCTGCCCTCACAGAACTTTGCAGACTCTACAGTGTGTTCGTGATGCACACACAGGGATGCTCTGCCCATCAGCTGTCTCCCCTGGCCAGGGCACCCAGATGTCTTCTCAGGGATGATGGGATCATTCCAAGATTAGGAAAACAGACACAGGGTCAAGAGCCGAGAGTTAAGAGGCAGGTGAAGGAAGTGCTGTCAGAGCCATAGGAGGAGCGGGAACAGGTGCCTGGAAGCCAAAAGAGGTGAGGAAAATGACTGAATTATAGTTAAATGTGCACATCCTTCACCATGTATTTCTTTTTTTTTGAGATGGAGTCTCACTCTCGTTGCCTAGGCTGCAGTGCAATGGCGTGACCTCAGCTCACTGCAACCTCTGCAGTGTTCAAGCGATTCTCCTGCCTCAGCCTCCCGAGTAGCTGGGATTACAAGGTGCCTGTCACCATGTCTGGCTTTTTTTTTTTTTTAGATGGAGATGTCTGGCTTTTTTTTTTTTTTTAGATGGAGTTTCGCTCTTGTTGCCCAGGCGGGAGTGCAATGGTGCGATCTCAGCTCACTGCAACCTCTGTCTCCCAGGTTCAAAGCGATTCTTGTGCCTTAGCCTCCCAAATAGCTGGGATTACAGGCACATGCCACCATCCCTGGCTAATTTTGTACTTTTAGTAGAGACGGGGTTTCTCCGTGTTGGTCAGGCTGGTCCCGAACTCCCGACCTCAGGTGATCCACTCGCCTCGGCCTACCAAAGTGTTGGGATTACAGGCGTGAGCCACCACGCCCGGCTACTAATTTTTTGTATTTGCAGTAGAGACGGGGTTTCACCATGTTGGCCAGGCTGGTCTTGAACTCTTGACCTCAGGTGATCCACCTGCCTCAGCTTCCCAAAATGCTGGGATTACAGGCATAAGCCACAGCGCCTGGCCGCCTACGAGCTTCTTGAGAGCAAGGACCATTCCCCATCAACCTTGTTAACCTTGAAAGGTTGCAAGCTGTTGAGTAGAAGTTATAAAATAACAGTGAAGGTTTAGGGTTGGCCTACGGAGTTGACAGCAGTTCACCTGCACCACTCTAAACTAGTTATGCTGATACTCCCCTAAGGAAGGAAAACAAACCCAGCTCCCTGTAATCCGAATTAGTAAAGAGCTACCTTTTGATAAACGGAAAAAGATAAAGGTAAAAACATCCAAGAGGTGGTAGTTAATGTAATACCTAAACTCTGCTATCATAAACATCCTTTTTAGTACAATTAAAAGTAAGCATTATCCTCATCTCTTAAAACCCTTTTTGTTTTCAAAGCAATAATCATTGTAAAATGCTTAGAAAATAGACACAAAAAGGAGTAAGTGAGCCATACATATTGTTAACATTCAATACATTTCCTTTTCTTTATCCTATGCAAAAACTATACACACATATTTGTATTTACATAATTGGGAATTAGCCCTCTTATGTGGTTTTAAAACTCTTGATTTTATTGGAAGTTCCCTCCCAAAATTTAAATATTATTAGGCCATCTTTAAAGGCTGCATAAGGAAGTGGTCAGCTTCCAGAAAGTGCTGGATGAATGTAGATAATTTAACCAATATTTTGGTTGTCTTCAGGTTTTCTGATATTATAATACTTTGATGAAAGTCTTCACCCTTTTACCATTTGTTTCTCCAGAATAGATTCCTAGATAATTACTAGGGCGAATGGTATGGACTTTTTTTTTTTTTTTTTTTTTTTTTTTGAGACGGAGTTTCGCTCTTGTTGCCCAGACTGGAGTGCAATGGCGCAATCTCAGCTCACCACAGCCTCCGCCTCCCGGGTTCAAGTGATTCTTCTGCCTCAGCCTCCTGAGTAGCTGGGATTAACAGGCATGCACCACCACGCCCGGCTAATTTTGTATTTTTAGTAGAGATGGGGGTTTCTCCATGTTGGTCAGGCTGGTCTCAAACTCACGACCTCAGCTGATCCACCTGCCTCAGCCTCCTGAAGTGCTAGGATTACAGGCATAAGCCACCACGCCCAGCCAGTATGGACATTTTTAAGGCTGGTAATACAGAGAGATGAGGCCACCTGCAGGAAGAACTCATCGCACCACATTCTTGACCTGCACCAAGTATTAGTTAAGTGTCTTTGCTAATGTGACAAGTGAAAATTTGTATCAGGTATCCCATTGTTTCAGTTTGCATTTCTTTTTGTTTACTAATGAGTGTGATGACCTTTTCCATCATAAACAGGAGTTGGTACAATATTTCTGTGGATTGGCCATTCATGTTCTTTGCCCATTTTTCTTTCTGCTTAGGTTTTTTCTTTAGATGAGTTTTTATGAACTCTTTATAATTCCCTATTGGTTGGCCTTTTAATTTTGTGTGTGATTTTTTTGGACATGGGGACATTTTAATGTTAGGCAGTCAATGCAGGACCCTTAGGATTTCTGCTTTTAAGCTTACACTGCTTTTTTTTTTTTTTTTTTTGAGACGGAGTCCTGCTCTGTCACCCAGGCTGGAATGCAATGGCACAATCTCAGCTCGCTGCAACCTCCGCCTCCCGGGTTCAAGCAATTCTCCTATCTCAGCCTCCTGAGCAGCTGGGATTACAGGCACATGCCGCCACGCCCGAGAACGTATTGTATTTTAGTAGAGAGGCCCATGTTGCCCAGGCTGGTCTTGAACTCCTGAGCTCAGGCAATCCACCTGCCTCGGCCTCCTGAAGTGCTAGGATTACAGGCGTGAGCCACCGCACTTACACTGCTTTTAAGCTTACAAAGTCCTTCCCTATTGTAGGAGTCATTAATGTTCTTGGCCAACGTTTCCAGCTCTTTTCCTTTTGGACAGAGGAAGATAGTGATTTTTGACCCTTGTGACTTTGTGAAGCTGTGTGTCAAGTTCTGGCAATGACTGTGAAAAGTGACTGTACATCTGTCCTCAAGCCTTTAATTGCTGATGCAAGAGCTTCCAGATGCTGCTCTGTCCAATCTAGCAGCCAGTAGCCACATGTAACTATTCACATTTATTTAATATAAAAGTTTAGTTCCCCATTCTCACTAACCACATTTCAAGTGTTCAATGGCCACATGTGGCTAGTGGCCACTGTCCTGGACAGTGCAGATATGGAACTGGTAATACAGAAAGATGAGGCCAAGTGCAGGAAGAACTCACTTTCTGGACTGGCACCAATATTAGTTAAGTACATCTTTGCTAATGTGACAAATGAAAACGGGACCCCTCTGTTTCAGCTTCCAGCAGAACATTTCCATCATCACAGCGGCTGGACAGCATAGCCTGAGCTCCTTCCCTCTGGCATGATGGCTAGCCATTTGTAGATCAAATGAGTGAGTGATCAGAGATGGCTGATCACTCACTCTGGAGTCCCAAGACATCAGGGTGAGCATAGCCTCCTGATAACGGGTGATGGACATGTAGCAGAGGTGAGAAATAAGCTTTTGTGGCTTTGAAGCCAATACACTTTAGGAGTTACTCATGCTTTTCTTTTTAAATAAAAAAATCAAAGCATAATCTGGACCTTCTAGCCTGTTCCACTTTATATTTACTCTAATTACCATTAGTATTTAAGCATTTAAAATTTTGTTTTACTACCTAATAAGGAAGTTTTCGACAACCCGTTGTTAGCCATGCTTTCCTGTTTATTCCACAAGGTGAAGAATATTTTTCAAAGATCATTTTGTCTGGATACACTCTCTTCTTGTTGGCATCTTGATCAGAATTGTATTAAGCCAGTTCATTTATTTTGGAAGATCTGGCATTCAATGATATTCAGCTTTCCAACCCAGGACTGTGGTCTGTCTCTCCATTTGCTGGAGTCTCCTTTAAGCCCAGCTCCCTCACATGCCTGCGTGCTGAGCAGTGCTGTGTGGAGAAAAATAAGCAGCAATGAGAGAAAATTGAGGACAACATAGTGACTTTTATAAAGCAAAACTAATTTCTTTTAAAGAACTGTACTTTATCCTGTGATTCCCTCCCCCACTACTCAGAGTTGAAATGGCGTTTTACAAAAAAAACTATGTTAGATATATTTTTTTCTTGTTTCTAAATGCATAAGTTGATGAAATGTATTTTGGAAATTTTACTGATCTGTGAAATCTCAAAGTCTGGATTAGAATTTTCAATAGGTCTTTATTACACAGGTCACCTCTATTTTGTTAGGGATTTTGCGTTGGGGTTGCTATTGTGTATGGGAATTTTCCCATTCTATTTATATAGTTCTTTTTTTTTTTTTTTTTTTTTTTTTTTTTGAGACGGAGTCTTGCTCTTTCGCCCAGGCTGGAGTGCAGTGGCCCGATCTCAGCTCACTGCAAGCTCCGCCTCCTGGGTTCACGCCATTCTCCTGCCTCAGCCTCCCGAGTAGCTGGGACTACAGGCGCCCGCCACCACGCCCGGCTAATTTTTTCTATTTTTAGTAGAGACGGGGTTTCACCGTGTTAGCTAGGATGGTCTCGATCTCCTGACCTCGTGATCCGCCCGCCTCGGCCTCCCAAAGTACTGGGATTACAGGCGTGAGCCACCGCGCCCGGCCTATATAGTTCTTTATAACATAAAGCCTTCAGTGTTATTCAACAACTATCTATTGAGCACCTTTGAACAAAGCATGTTCCCTACACTGGGAGGCTCATAATCCTAACCAGGGACATGGGAAGATAGTTGATGGTTACCAAGTTGTTGTATAGAGAAGCTGTCACAGAAGCAAGAGAAGGGCTCTCAGTCAATGGGAGATCAGAAAGCATTTCCAAGAGGTGCTGGTGCTCAAATTGAGTGACAACAAGGCACCCAGAAAATGTTTTGCTGAATGACTGCTGCACATTCAAAAAGACTTGGTATTTTGATAATGAATTTTTGTCTCCTGTAGAATCCTAGATATGAGTAAGGGTGGTATTTGTGGAGTCTTTTTTAATGAAGGCACAGATCGCCTAATTCCTTTCTGCCTTCCATTCACAAATTACCAAATTGCAAAGAAAGTATCTCTTTACCATCAATTTCTTTCTACTTCAACTTTGGGCCAGACTCAAAACATTTATACTTGCCAGGATAGAAAAAGTGTTGCTATTTTTGTGATCTGGGGCTAAGGCATATCTTCATGTATTTTTTGTTTTTATTTTTTCTTGAGACAGAGTTTCGCTCTTATTGCCCAGGCTGGAGTGCAATGGCGCAATCTCGGCTCACTGCAACCATTGCTTCCCAGTTCAAGCGATTCTCCTGCCTCAGCCTCCCGAGTAGCTGGGATTACAGGCATGTGCCACCATGTCCAGCTAATTTTGTATTTTCAGTAGAGATGGGGTTTCTCCATGTTGGTCAGGCTGGTCTCCAACTCCTGACCTCAGGTAATCTGCCCACCTCGGCCTCCCAAAGTGTTGGGATTACAGGCGTAAACCACTGCGCCTGGCCCATATACTTTGTAAATGTAGAAAATTAAGCTGCATTCCCCAACGTGGGACAAAAGAATGGAGAAAAATAACACGAGAAGCCAATCTCCTGTGGTGTGCTGCTTTCTGCCTAAACACTTATCTGCTACTTGCCCTCTCTGGGCCAGTCTCTTTTTTTTTTTTTTTTTTTTTTTTGAGATGGAGTCTCGCTCTGTCACCCAGGCTGGAGTGCAGTGGCGCGATCTCACTCACTGCAAGCTCCGCCTCCCAGGTTCATGCCATTCTCCTGCCTCAGCCTCCCGTGTAGCTGGGACTACAGGCGCCCACCACAATGCCTGGCTAATTTTTTGTATTTTTAGTAGAGACGGGGTTTCACCGTGTTAGCCAGGATGGTCTCGATCTCCTGACCTCGTGATCCGTCTCTGGGCCAGTCTCTTAACGGACTTGATTACCTTCTGTCCATTAAATACTCCAAAACCCTATTTTCAACTGCTCACTGGACACATATCAACCTGGACAAACTTCTTGGTCATTCTTTAGGACCCACCTCCTCAGTTGCCAACCATGCCAGTCACTCCATGACCCTCTAAAAACCCCACCCACACCTTGGGACACTGTGGTCATTGTTTGTGTGGCTGTTTTCCCCACTAAGTCATGAGGTCATAGAGGACAAAGGCCAAGCTTTCTTCTTTTGTATTTACAATTATAACCAAAGGAAAATTTTTTTTTGAACAATCAGCTAAGGTTGCATCTGTCAACATTTTCTTCCCTTAAAAATATTAATTTAGGCAATGCTTTCTGAACTTCTGAGCAGGAAAGGGCCCTATTAAGATTCCAATGCGACTGTCTTATTTTATATAGAGGAAGTGGCCAATGGGGCAAGTTCTGAACCTTGTAACCCCAGAAGCATAATGCTCTTGATCACTATTAGCTGGACTGTCAGCATAAAGACATAGTAAAGGACCTAGAATAATTTTGCAATATGACCTTTTTGAGAAAATTTAAAAAGACAAAATAATTTGGCCCAATGTAGGTAAAATGTATCAAGCTGTTTTGGAAACCTGAAATACACATCCACATATGCATATGTAGTATGTATGTACACACACAGTATAAACCGATTTTTAGAAGATAATTTTTTAAAAAAGCCAAACCAACTGATTAAAATTATAACTCCACATTACTTTATGAAACTTATGATTAGGCAGCACTTCTAAAAGAACAAAACGTGAGAGATTCAAACCAACAGTGACTATGCTGCTGTAGTATGGTTCTATTATTTTTTTTTTTTTTTAAGACAATGTCTGGCTCTACCTCCCAGGCTGTAGTGCAGAGGTGCAATCTCAGCTCACTGAAACCTCCACCTCCCGGGTTCAAGTGATTCTCTTGCTTCAGCCTCCTGGTAGCTGGGACTATAGGCGTAAGCCACCATGCCCGGCTAATTTTTGTATTTTTAGTAGAGATGGGGTTTCACCATGTTTCCCAAACTCCCGACTTCAAGTGATCCGCCTGCCTTGGCCTTCCAGTGTTGGGATTACACGCGTGAGCCACCGCGCCCGGCTGGTTCTAATAATTATAGAAACATAATCAACATTGCAAAAGGGCTTCTTTTAAATTGGCAGCTAAAAGGGTCTTAAGTGGAACTCACCTGAATATGAAGACTGATTTCCAAATGAAGACAGGTTTGGCAGATTACTTGGGGCAATGAATTGCCCTTTAAAGAATTTGGATGCAGCTTTGTCGGAGGCTGTTCTGATGGGCAGTGAGCAGGTTAAGAAGTGCTACTGGTAGACAAGGGAGAATCAGTAATGAAGGTAAATTCCCAAGATGCCTGCCACCACTAGGGGCTTCCCTTGGTGATGGGGGGGGGGGGAGGGGGGATGGGCTACTTTGTGGAAGAGGAATACTGAGATGCTACCACTTGGTTGTAGGTTTTTTACTATTCTTCCAGAACCTCTGGCCCCTCCTCAACATCCCATGGGAATCAACTCTTCAAGCCAGGCAGTTCAGAATTGCTAGACTAGCCTAAGGGTGTCCCAGAAAGCAAAGCAAAGAACAGGCAGAGAGGCCCATACAAGATGTACTAAGTGGCCCACGTCCTCAGGGAGCTTGTTGTCCAGGAAGGGAGAGCTCTGATCTAGAGGGTCACTATCCTAAAAACATCCCCTAGTTTGGACTAAGATGCTTTAGGTTACAGGGAAAAGGCAGCTATTTGCAGTATTTGAGTTTTCAGTTCTCTACTCCAATGGTCTTTAAACCACTGAGTGCTCCGTAAAATCGCTTAAGAAGTTTAAACACACACTCTTTCTCCCAACAGCCCATCCTTGGAGAGTTTGCCTTTACCTTGGGGGATTAGGATGGGGACCAGTGTAAAGCAAGCTCTCCAGGTGAGGTACCCCTGCTTTCCAGGCCTGCCCATAAACAGACAAGTACTTGCCTCAGACCTGCAGGTATCTATCACCTGGTCTTTTTTAGTCCTTTGTTCAATATCAGACACTGTTACCCTTCTGAGGATAGCTCTGTCCTGTCCACTGGGTCTGGGCTGTGTTCTTTCTCCACTGATTGGGGGAGGCAACCCACATAATCAAGTAAGTAAAATAGTAACACGGGGCAGCTGAGCCAGGGGAGGTGGTTTACATTGTATACACATGTAGTGTCACAGAAGATTCTATAGCGGGAAAGCTGAAAAGTTGGAGAGAACTGCCCTCTGACTGGTCAATCTTGGGATGCCCTGACATTTCTGACTGGCTTCATTTTAAGAGAAGCCAGCTTATCCCAGAGAACAGACTCACCTGAGTTTGGCAGGCCCTAAAAAAGCATTTCACAAAAATATTTCACTTTTAGTGTGGAGAAGTTCTGGAAATGGAAAGATCTTTCTCATGGGGAGTAGGAGAGCCAAAAACATCCTTAAGGAAAATGGCCTTAATGTTTCAAAAGATTGGGAGGACTCGGGGAAAGAAAACAGAGCTCGATACATCTGAAGAAATTAAATAACTCCTCATATCTTAGAGCAGATTGAATTTACATTTTACTTAAAAAAAGGGGGGTGGGGGAAGTACATACACAAGGAGGAAAATGGGGTGAGGAACAATAAAGATCTGAAATGGATTTCTATGATTTTCCCCTACAATGATCGATTTTGTCTGTTGGGCAGTATTTTTCCTGCTGGCGTACAACTGTTTACAGTATTAACAAGGTTGTAGACAAAGGAACTGCCAAAGTTTAGGCCCGGATGGAAAGGACAGTAAGTTATCATATACAATTTAAGTTTACAATACACAGCATTTTCTTTAAATGATGTAACGCAGTCGCAAAAAGAAGTTAACAATACTAACACGAGAATAATCAAATTTTTGTTGTTATCCATGTGCAGCAACTAACTGCTTTACAAAAAAGCAAAATAATACAATATATCATCACATATATTTACAGTATAGTAAATATACTTTTTTTGTCAAATTTTACACAAACTATTTACAGGTGAATATACTGCATTAAAAAAAATTGTGTGGCTGACACTAAGAATGAATTTTTGCCTAAATCCATTGCATAACATTGAGTAAGACATGCCTCATTATGCCTGGGAGTCGGGGAAGGATGTAGAAACAAAAACAAAAAACAAAAAACCCAAACAAAACTGAAAACCCCTAAAACCTACAAACCTGGGAGGGTTGCTGGCTGGCACTCTGTCTCCCCGACTAGGACACAGGATAGAAGCTGACTGTTTAGGATGTGTCCTGGGCACCTGGCTCAGTCATGAACAGGTGTTGAGTGAATGGAAGACAGAGCTGTAGCCACTTTGCCCCAAATCTACTGAACTGCATCTCCATCTGGGCAACTAAGGGCATGCCCCTCGGATGGGAGTACTGGCATAACAGGTAGATTATCCAGGACAAAAACATGACTGAGTTCCTGGTTTCCTCTTTAACAAGTTAGGGGAAACATCTACAAACCGAAAAGAATTACTTATAATATTTTTAACAGAACTTATGTCAATTACGCAAAAATGGGCAACTTGGTCTAAACTTCAGAATTTCTTTTATAGATTACAAGTATGAAGACTAAAAAAGTGTTGCATTTCTCAAGGGACACATAGTGGTGAGAGGTTTATCTCATGTACATTTTAGTTACTTGGAAAGCTAGATTTTCCTCAAAAGTCAGAAGTTCTTTAAACAAGGTAAATTTTCAACCTTAGTTAAGTTTTCAAACTCCTAGGATGTACTTACTAGTCAAAGGTATTTTTGCATTTCAAAGGCGGCTCAATTTTGATTTGTGCCAATGCTGATCATTTCAGGCGGTATGAAATACTACACCTTGGTAAACTCGTTTATGGAAATATCAGTATTTTTAACAGTAAACCTCTGGAAGTTTCTTTATTTTGATGGGAAGAGCAAAATAGCATAACACCCACTATCATATGCACCAAACCAACAAACAAAAACAAGAAAAACATCGAACTAAAGTTATCAAAGGCTTACACTGCCTGCTATTCCAGGGCCTAGAAACTGTGAAACTTACCCCAGAAACACTGGGTTGTGGGAGAGCCAAGACCATGGTGGCAGCTTGGCATCCTTGGCACTGGGTTACTGATCTATTTCTAAACACAGTTCTAATTTCAGCTTTTTAATATAGTCATAGTTGCTCTGTCATTATAAACATTTTCTTCTAATGCAGCCTCTACAATAGTTTAAAAACAAAAGTTTAGTAAATTGCACCTGTCTTCAGTATTTCCAACAATTCTATGGTAAACTCATTAATAATACTAAGGTTTTCTTTCCTCTTATTTTGGCAAATAATTCTTACTTTTCCCAGGACTGTAAACAAATTTAAAAAATTAAATTCTTGTTATTTCTGAGTATCAAAACCAATTTTATTTACATTAACATATTACATTGTTACTGTGTGGATAAATGTGAAATATATTATTAAAATCAGAACACTTAAATGTACCATTATTTATTGAATTAGCTGTGGAATTTAATTTACTGAAATCCTCTAATGAAACAGCACTACAGGAAACTCCCCTCTCCCCTAGGTTTATGTTTTCCCCCTCTCAAAGCCATTATATCTTAACATATAAAGGGAACCTGGGAGTAGAGGGATTAATATCTTTTTGTAATAAATATGGTTTAGTTCTAAATTGGAACATCCAGATACCAATATGCTCACTGAAGTCAAATTATTTTGTAAACTGCAGGTACCACAAAGAAATTGGATCTGCATTACTATGAAAATTCCAATGCCATGATAATCCATACCACCAGTATAGCAGCAACTCTAACAGCCCCCCTACTGTCATACTAATGCAGGCTGACCAGTCTTTTCACAGTGATTAAATGCAATTCTAGCATATATAACCTACATGTTTTCTTAAAGAGGTTTCTGATTTTTTTGGAGAGGAGGAGGAAGATTAAAAGACATTCAAAATACATCTTATCAAAGAAATTTATAATATACACCATAGTCTATTCTTGGAAATTATTTAACAAAATAAAAATATCAGCTACCCTAAATGTCACGTACCATTCCATTTTGCTATGGAGCTAATGCAAACATCTATGAAAATTACCTTCTGGGAACAATTTTCAACACTTTGTTCACTGATTACCCTGCTCAGAATTAGTTAGGAAAGAAGAGGGGGAGGGGAAAAAAAAATATATATATATATAATTACTATACTTAGTATAGTTTTGGTTTACAAAAAACAAAACACAAAAAAACCACCTTTAGCAAAATTAAAAATTAAAAGATAATCAACTGGAGAAAAAAATAAACTAGTTTGGATGACTGAGTTTGGATAAGGACTTAGAAGCCATAGTTTTAATTCAGTAATGTTAAGATATATGTGGTCGCACTTATTTTCCTGTAATTATTGCTAATACTCAAGTGTTAGTATTTCTTAAGAATCCACTATAAAATATGAAATTTCCCTGCCCTCCCCCCCAAGTACCTTGTCTGTGGCTTTATGGTGTCAAGTCACTGAGGCTTGACCTCTATGGTTCTTTCAGTTTTGTAAGGTTAAAAAAAAAGTCCACAGCTAAAAGATTAAACATACTGGGGTTATAATATTATTTCTCTCATAAACTTGTATCTTGAAAAATGTATAAATAGGACTAACACTTTACTCTGTAGGATGAAGAAGGGAAAACCACAGAAGGCAGAGCTCTGTGCAAATGGCTTTCATCGCTGGCCAGTAGTAGCAGTATTCAAGAATTCATCCTCTCTTACAATTGAGATGTTCTCAGTTAAAAGTTTCCTGACCTCCCACTTTCTTTGCAGTTGTTCTGAACACTTACATATACCAGATACACGCCAAAAGTAGAAGAAAAAAAGTTAAAGAAAAGGCAGCATTAAATTTAGGCAAGGCTTCGAAGAGTTGATCATCTGGCAACATGGCAAACCGGATGGGTTCATTATAAAACAGGAAGTGCAGCATTACAACATGGGGGGAAAGGGCAAGGACAGGGAAGGGGTCACTAGTGAAGAGCCCATGTTAAGTTGATTTTAAAAAAGAAAGCAAGCAAGCTTCACACGATCTTCTTAATGCTATTACGTTTGAAACTGCCAGCGCTTCTTTGCTTCTGCACTTGGCTTGCGGATCCGTGGCGAGTTCGTCCACTGTTACAGTGGCCAGTGGTAGGGGAGAGTTCAACGTTCTCCTTGTCGATTCCTGGACAAAAAGAGAACAGCCAGTTACTTCTTCTTTTCCTTCCAGGACTGAATTTCATTGCAGTCATGTGTCGCTTAACAACGGGGACACATTCTAGGAAACGATCATTAGGTGATTTTGTCTGTGCAAATATTGTGGAGTGTACTTACATGAACTTAGATAGCATAGCCTACTACACACCAAGGCTATATGGTATAGCCTGTTTCTCCCAGGCTACAAACCTGTACAGCAGGTTACCATATTGTGTACTTTATGTAGTTGTAACACAATGCTAACTATTTGTATATCTAACACAGAAAAGGTACAGTAAAAATACAGTATTATAATCTTTCGGGACCACTGTCTATATGTGTTCTGTTGTTGACTGCAATGTTGTTATGCAGCACATGACTATATTTGTGATAAGATACAACCTGGCAAATTGTTTATGCACATTTCATTTTAATAGTCAATTGCTAAAATGTTTACTAAGTTAATGTCACATGGAAAACTTCACATTTTGTTATGCAAAGTTTGCTATCATAGCAGAAAATAGCAGAAGAAAAATGAAAAGACAAGTTGCAAGGAAAAGCTAGAGGCTGGCAGGCTTGAACTAAATGAAAGGCTAGCAGCCACCAGGGAAGACTAGTGCTCCTTCCTCCAAATCATACCAGAAACTTCCAGCAGAGGTCATCTTCTAGCCTTATTCACATCCTCATTCATGTTTATAAACAGAATATACTCTCCAGCAGCAGAAAGTACTGATCTTTCCAGCAAATTTGTCACTTCAAAGAAAACTCAAGACGCTTTTATTTTTTTAATCACAGTGCCTATCCCAAAGAAACTATTTACTGAGAAAATAATATATCACAAAGGTCATACTGTAGAATCTTTGCTTCTTTTCAGCTATGCCAAGTCATTTCACATTCTGCAACCTTAAACAGATGCCATTTATTTCTCTTGAGGAGGAGATTAAACCTCCAAAACCTGGGCCTAACAATGATTGATTATTTATTTAGAGACAGGGTCTTGCCCTGTTGCACAGGCTGCAGTGCAGTGGTGTGATCATAGCTCACTATAACCTTGAACTTCCAGGCTCAAGCTATCCTCTCGCCTCAGCCTCCCAAACAGCTAGGACTACAGGTGCATGCCACCATGCCCAGCTAATTTTAAAATTCTGTCTAGAGATAGAGTCTCACTATGTTGCCAAGGCTGGTCTTGAACTCCTGGTCTCAAGCAATCCTTCCATCTTGGCCTCTCAAAGTTCTGGGATTACAAGCATGAGCCACTGCACCCCACCCCAATTAATATTATAAATAATCTAAGCAGTAACTTCAGAAAAGTAACCAGAAACTAAAATAAGATTTTTATTTTTATCTGTCACATTAGGAAAGATTACAAATTGGGTAACAGGACTGTGGTCACCCCTGCGGAAGTAGTGACTTAAGGGGGCATGAGGATGGCTTCTTGGGATGCTGGTAATGTTCTGTTTCTTGATGTAGATGATGGATTTTCAAGTGTGTTTACATTTTAAAAGTTCACTAAGCTGAAAACTTGCAATTTGTGAACTTTTCTGTTAAACATCAATAAAATTTACCCCCAAAATTAGACTGATTATACTTACTGCTGGCATAAGTTTTGGTGGGAAAGCAAACAGCTGCAGAACGTTTTAGTAATTTGTATCAAAATGTACATTACTGATTGATATTTACTGATACAAAAAGATGACCACAATTTTTGGAGTAGGAAAAAAACACCCACACACTGCGGGGAGAGGGCGTAGGGCTGGGTAAACATCTGCCAAAATATTTTATCTCTGTCAGAAGCCAAAGGACTAAAAAATATATTTTACCTCTGTATGGCAAATTTCAGCTAATTTGTACTTTATTCTTCTTTATATATTGAAATTTTAAATCTTAGAATGGAAAAATTTCCATTTTTGGACAAAAAGTAATATTTCAAGTCAAGAAGTATTCATTATGTTACAGAAAATGTACATAGATCTACCCAGTTAGTTATTTGTTGGCTCATGAACAGGAAATGAACTTGGGATGACCTCCCTCTAGGAGCCACTCATCTTTCATTTGGATTCAGCTCTGAATTCGACTCAAGAGTATCAGGCATCTGTAAGCACGTGGCCTGGTTTACACGTGCTCAACAGAGATTTGCTGTCTTGAAAATCTGAACTGCTGTCAAAGGAACATGGGCATTTGTCAGTGACTGTTTATGAACATGTGCACTGCATCAGGCATATGAGTGCAAGGAAAAACATCAGCGACATTTCTCCAGGAGGTGAGCATAGCTGAACCACCACTGAAAATCTGTTCTATTCAAATCTTTTTTAAAACCCTTATTAAATTTTTTAAGGCTAGTCATGTTCTAATCTAATCTAATCTAATCATATGCATAGAAAGATGACTAGCAACATTCATGGAACTTTTCTCTGGGTAACAGAATTCTGGTCTATTTAAATTCTCTTCTGTATATTTATTTGCATCCTCTCCAGAGCTATTTACAAAAGAAATAACAAAACTGAAAGAAAGCTGCTCATGATCTCTGGAATGTGCCTTGAGCTTCTTTGGGATGTATGTTTGTGTAGGCTCTTTTAATTGTCTTGCCTATCTCTACAAGATAAAATTCAACCCATATTTTTTTTTCTCATATCCTTTTCCTTCATGATGCATTATTCTGTCTCTTGCCAGAACTACTTTTTCCTTCCTTGCTTTTAAATTAACTTGCCTATGATTCTACAACTTGTACATCCATCTTCCTCTACTAAGTAAAGGCACTTAGAAGGGTAAAGATCATTATTATTCATTTTTGTTTTCCTGTAAAATCTAGTTATTTTTTCAATACATTGAAAAATTATTTTCAATTAATACTGAATGAACTGAATGCTTCCATTTTAAAATGTGATAGCTAGATACCTGTAATTCAGAGCCCCAAAGCATGCAATCCCTGATCTCCAGAGAGTGGTATAATATTTTTAGTTGAAAAGATAGAACTTTTTTTTTTTCCCTTTGGCATCCTCCACTTAAAATTATGAATTTGTCAGCGTATTTGACCTTCCATTTCCTTAAATTTGCATTTGGCCTACAAGTTTCAAGTCCAGTAATTCTGAGTTGTTTCTTTAATAGAAAATAAGATTCAGGCAAAACTAGGACCTTAAAACGACAAAGGTTTGAAACAACTTGGAGCTGGCCCGCATGCAGTAGGGGCATGAAGCATGGATGACCACTAGGAAGGCCCTGTGACTCTCTGCCAGCAATCTGCTACCCTGGGGCTCGTTCTTGTGTGTCTTGCTACTACTAGACCATGGCCTACTCTGAGAGGAAAACAGTCATGACATGGGTGGCAGTGCTTCTGTTTGGGCACAGTGTTATTCCTGAGAATTACAATTACATAAATTGTAGTAATGTAGATGAAGTCACTAGGGTGAAGGTATCTTCGAAAAAGTGCTAAGAACATTCCACTTTCTGTTTTGTGAAGCAAATAACCGTCAAACCTCAAATAATTTTAAAGGCCTTATTTATCTCCTGTTAAATGTTGAGGGTACAAAACAAGCTATAAAGTTGTTGACATACTATGACCTCAAGTATATAAAGAAAAGAAACTGGAAGGAAATGCACCAAAATGTTAATAAACCGTGGTTATCTATCTTAGAATGATAGGATTGTGGGTAACGTTTTCCTTTTATTTTTCTGAATTTTCCAATTTTTTTCCTAATGAGCACATTAATTAAAAATGTAAAAGTACGAGTGACTTGTCAGCCCCATCCCTCATAACCAAAAGCTTCAACACTATGTCAAAAGTTGATATTCTACTTCTATTCTCAAATTCATTTTTCATCTAAATTCTTGTTTTTGGAATGTATGTTTTCTTCCTACTTAGTGACCCAACTGTATAAATCACACATAGGTAAATGTGGTGTGACTGTGATTCCTAAGTTCAACTTCACAGCAAAGATGTTTTACTGTAAGGATCAAAGGAGAAACTAACAAAAATCTTGGAAAGTCATTAAAAAAAAAACAATTAAAATGCATTACGTTTACACCAAAATATATCTTGAAAAAGCCAAGGTAGTATGAAACAGAATGATCATAGTATCTAGTTCTGGCATTTAAGTTTCTCAGCATAATTCTCACTTCTAAGAATTTTGGCAGCATTCTTTCTTTTTATCCTCTAAAATTAAATCTAGAAATCTCTCTAGGAACTGGTGAAGGATTTCACCTCAATATCCCATAGGAAAAACTCTCAGATTATCTGACAGACCACTCCAATGCAGACAGAACACATCCTGTATTGCTATATGCCATATTTTAAGTTAGTGAGAAGGCCTTGGTGCTGCACTTCTTTTCATCAAAACCCCTTTAAAGTTTTGTATTCTGGTATCTCTTTTGCCCCTAAAGCATTGGCTCTCCTTTCTGGCCTTTGGTGGACACAAACAGACAAAGTGACTGACAGAAACCCAGAGGCTACCACACAAAGGAAATAAAGCTAAAACTTCTGTGGTCCTGATTTGCCAGCTTAAATGACCCCACAGATATGCTGTGGTCAAACATGCAGCCAGTTACAAACATGCAGAGCAGAAACAGCTGGACATTCTGTACAGCAGTATATCAGCAGTACTATGTTTCAATAAATTGTGGTGGTTCCAGATAAAGACAAAATCCTAACTAGAAGGTGTTATTGGCCAAAATTCAGTGAATTTGAGTAGCTGGGGAAAAGGATTAGATTACATTATTGTTATTTAAGTTAGGTGTCTATCTTCCCTGCTAGAACATGAGTTCCTTGAAGGCAGGTATCAAGGTTTGTGTATTTTTACAACTAGTGATGTAGCTCCAGCCTGACAATTTTTTAGTCACCCATTTTTAAAAAACACTTTTGGTTTCCCAAACTGAAATAATCAGTTATAATAGTATCATGAAATAATAAAACAACAGAATCGCTTTTAACTCTTGAAAAGCTAAGGAAAAATGGGTTAGGTAATTTGTGAGAAGTTATACTACAAAAATGACAGACTAATAATAACTGAAATCTCCTGCCACCTGTGCAGGAGCACTAGTAGGTTACCTTACTCTGCATTTAGTTTATTTCATATACATACGGCAAACTTATTAGAAAACTCTTATTACATACAGGAGAAGTTAAACATGTCAGAAGACCTAGGTTTGAGACTTGTTTGGATCAGTATTCTTATTTAGTTGTAATTCTTAATCTGGCAATTAAGGATAACAGCAGACTTGTCTATTTCAAAGGGTTGTTAGACAAAATAATCTATGTGAAGAATTTTTGCACACAGATGAAATAATTACTCCACAAATTAAGATGCTCCTAATATCTGAAGTAAAAGACCAGGTGATACAAAGGAGTTTTAGAACAAATACTAGGACTTTAATTTTATGCTAGAATTTGTAAAATGAGTGAAGCTAATATAAATAAGCACAAAATAGAATAAATCTTCTTAGGTAGCTACAGCCTATTTTTAAGCTACAGTAAATACATTCGTGGAGGCGTATTAAATATATACTTAGAAATATTTTTATTTTGAGCTAAATATAAAAAATTGTAACTATAAGAATTTTTGGCTTGGTATTGTGGCTCATGCCTGTAATCCCAACATTTTGGGAGGCCAAGGCAGGCAGATCTTTGAGGTCAGGAGTTCGAGACCAGCCTGGCCAAAATGGTGAAACCTCGTCTCTACTGAAAATACAAAAAAAATTAGCCAGGCTTGGTGGAACATGCCTGTAATTCCAGCTACTCAGGAGGCTGAGGCAGGAGAATCGCTTGAACTGGGGAGGCGGAGGTTGCAGTAAGCTGAGATCACACCACTGTACTCCAGCCTGGGCAACAGAGAGAGACTCCGTCTCAAAAAGAAAAAAGAATTTTTAAAAATGACGTTCACCAACTGCTAGCACTTCTTTTTCTGTTTAGGTGTAATCTTTTTGTATATTAATTACAGGTGAATAAAAGAAAAGGCATCTTTTATAAATTAGACATAAATGTGTCAAATTTTTTCTTCTTAGTCCTTATAGCTAACTAATGACCATATTTTTTTTTTTTTAATTTTTTTGTGAGACAGAGTATTGCTCTGTCACTCAGGCTGGAGTGCGGTGGCGCGATCTCAGCTCACCAAAACCTCAACCTCCCCACCTCAGTCCTGTGAATAGCTTTTTGTATTTTTTGTAGAAAGAGGGTTTTGCCACGTTACCCAGGCTGGTTTTCAACTCCTGGACTCAAGTGATCCGCCCACCTTGGCCTCCCAAAGTGCTGTGATTATAGGCGTGAGCCATCGCACCTGGCCATATTCCTTTTTTTAACCACAGGTGATTGAATAGACAGCCAGCTTTAATTTCTGAGGAAACACTGGGGTTGGCTTTCTATTTGGGGAAAACAAGTTATTTTCTAAGCTAAAAAAACTTCATCAAACCACGTATTCTGCTCTTTCTCTATTAACTCTCTCTTGAGTTTCTTATTAACCTGCCTTTGTTAGTCCAGGTATGGGATTGCATCTTCATTGTTCAGGGTGGGTATCAGCAGCTCCTTAAACAAGACAGGCCACACACTGGCCGTGCAATTCCTGTTAAGTACCAAGACCTTATAAAGTGGTGGCTTTACAAGTTCCTAAAGTGCCTAAGGCAGACTGAGCTTACAGGGACCGGTGAGTAAAGTCTCATGCTATGTGCCCAGGATGAGTGTGGGGTAAGCAGTATTTTCGTGCAAAGATGATGAAAATAAAGAGTACCTTGATGAGGGAACAGCTGCATGAAAACTGCTGATTTAGAGCAAGGCAGAGAAGCTTTACAAAGAATGGAAGAAAAAAAAGCAAGTAAGTGATGTTCATAAGATTAAAAAAAGGGTGAAATACAATTAGATACTAGATAATTATAATGTTCCTTGGTTTTCAGAAGGAATCTGATTTTAATTATTGAATTCTGACCATTAATTTCCTAAATATTACAGTTGGTAAATAAATGATAGAACTTACAACTTCGTAGATGTATTTTTTTAACCACTTATATTAAAATTAAGAATTTTAGTTTAAATTAAGAATTAAGCTAAAAATTAGATTTAAAAATTAGCAAGAATTATACCAAGAAATCGCTCAATTTAAAATTGTTTTTCTCCCTTAAACATAGGATAATAACAAAGAAAAAGAAAACAAATCAAGAAAAAAAGGTCAGGTAATACCATAAACAATTCTCTAAAACATTAAAATCATTTCAGAGATCTTAAGTGGCCTCAAAATAGAGACTTTTAGGTTTCTTCTAAAAGGGAGATATTTCTTTTCCTTCTTTTAAAAGACGAGGGTCTCATGATGTTGCCCAGGCCAGACTTGAACTCTTGGGCTCAAGCAATCCTCCCACCTCAGCCTCCCTAGTAGCTGGGACCACAAGCATGTGCCACTGTGCCCAGCTAAGAGGGAGATATTTCAAACCTAGTAAACAGAAGTATTACTGACTCAGAGCCAAGTCTAAGTTTAGAGCAATGGTTTGGATGAAATATCCCTCCGTACACAGAGCTATCAGCACTATTGGTTTAGGAATGTTATGATCACTACCTGATCTAGCCAGCTTCTCAGGAAGAAGGTCTACATTACAGAAGCAAAGTGAGAGCATGACTGGTAGGCTTGGACGAAGGCCAGAAATAAAAATGGAAGAAGGGAGTCTAAAGTAACGATGAACTAAGTATGTCTTTGTTCTAAAAAATTCACGCACCAATACTAACAGTAAAATGAGCTGATCAAACAAAAAAAAGTTAAAGCCTTTTTCCTAGTAAAAAAAAATTTTAGGCCAGGCGCGGTGGCTCATGCCTGTAATTCCCAGCACTTTGGGAGGTGGAGGTGGGAGGATCACAAGGTCAGGAGTTCGAGAACAGCATGGCCAATATGGTGAAACCCTGTCTCCACTAAAAATACAAAAATTAGCCAGGCGTGGTAGGGGGTGCCTGTAGTGCCAGCTACTCAGCAGGCTGAGGCAGGAGAATTGCTTGAACCTGGGAGGCGGAGGTTGCAGTGAGCTAAGATCGTGCCACTGCACTCCATCCTGGGTGACAGAGCAAGACTCCATCTCAAAAAAAAAAAAAAAAAAAAAGAAATAGATCACGAATTTACTTGTTTTGTTTAAAAACATTTTTGAGGTGAAAAATGTGTTATAAAACTTTTGCCATAATTATTACATGATCCTTCCACACAAATGTCCCTTTGAACTATCAGAATACTATATAGTACAAGGTACAACATGACAGGTATCACAATAGAGGTCAAAATAGTTATCTATGTACATTCTACTGCCCGTTCTGATCTGAAATATATTGAAGGCAGGTATCATGCTCTGGCAGCCCCTCTGCTCCCCTGGGGTCTAAGAGCCCCTTGCATATAGTAAACAATACATATATGTAGGATAAATATCTGGAATTTTGGTATTTTCTACAGTGCACTATAGTATTAATCTTGTATTTAAAATAAAAAAAATAGTGCACACTTAGAATTTGTTAAACAACATGGATCGGAAGGAAATAACTTTCAAGGCAAAAACCGTCAAGTCTCTGGTGATCAAGGATTCTAATACATACCTAACATACACCTACAAAACAGGTATTCAAATGTTTATTGAATTAACTTACAACAATTCTCCTCTGAAGAATATCAGAAGACCCTGATAAAGTATATATTAAATTTTAATGCTTTGGAAATGGATCCTATTAATTCATTTTCTTTCTTTCCTTCTTTTTTTTTTTTTTTTTTTTGAGATAGGTTCTCAATCCCGACTGGAGTGCAGTGGCATGATCACAGCTCACCACAGCCCTGACCTCTCCGGCTCAGGTGATTCTCCCACCCCAGCCTCCCAAGTAGCTGGGACTACAAATGCATGCCACTACGCCTGGCTAATTTTTCTATTTTTGTAGAGATGGGATTTCGTCATGTTGCCCAGGCTGGTCTCAAGCAATCCACCTGCCTCGGCCTCCCAAAAGTGTTAGGATTACAGGCGTGAGCCACCGCACTCAGCCTGGGTTTCATTTTCTAGTTCTAATTCTGGTTCTTCAATTCATGTCCAGCTCAGCTAGACTGGACCTAATAAGGATCATAATATCAAACCTGAAATATCCTTATATATCATAAAGTAAATGGATTCTCTTCAAGATGCTCTTATTGGTGTTTGGGAAAATCCTAAGAGCCAAAGTCTTACATCCATTTGCCTAAAGGGTCACAGTCAATGCAATTCTATATGCACTGAATCCCAGGTACAGTCACTGGCTCCACTGATGCCAAATTCAATTTCTACTAGGGAGGGATTCAGAAGACAACCATTTAGGTACTTTTATATGTGGACTTGTAAAACAGTCCCCCTTAGGATGGAGAATTAGGCTATGCTAATTTGTCAAGAAGAATGCATTTTCAGAGACAATTGCTTTATGTAAGTGACTACCACTTCTCCTCAAAGCTGGTAACTAACGAAATACTGCCCAAATGTTTTATTTAAGTAAGACCTAACGCTGGGGCAGGAGGGGGAGGAGGAGAGGTTCATGAATCTCTTATTTTGTTGATTTGCTAGTAGAAAATGTTGGACAAAAGAAAATACAGCTCAGTAGCTGATCCTGCTAAACATCAAAGATCTAGAATGAAGAGTTTTGCATTGACATGAAACATTTGCAGCAAAGGACTGAATGTGTGCAGATCAGCAACATTTGCTTTTTGAAATAGGGCAATGGAACCTTTATCTGTTTAAATCTCAGTTGACTAAGTATAGGTTGATGTTGGGTAATTTGATGGTAAATCAAACTTATGCTCCATATCGGGGAATGACAGAGAACTTCTTTAAATACTACTGCTTGAGACTTGGCTGCTGGGAATGGAGATAAGGAAATGTTTTGGTTTCTATACAGCTAAACAGCAAAGTTGAAACGCCAGACTGAGTTAGGAATCTGGACAACTTTCTTTTGGTTTTTTGATATAAGCAAACTCAGCGCCATAAAGAAATGAGATGGCTGAGTGCCGTGGCTCAAGCCTGTAATCCCAGCACTTTGGGAGGCTGAGATGGGTGGATCACCTGAGGTCAGGAGTTCGAGACCAGCCTGGTCAACATGGGGAAACCGGGTTTCTACTAAAAATACAATAATTAGCCAGGCGTGGTGGCGTGCACTTGTAATTCCAGCTACTAGGGAGGCTGAGGCAGGGGAATAGCTTGAACCAAGGAGGCAGAGGTTGCAGTGAGCCAAGACTGCGCCACTGCACTCCAGTCTGGGCTACTGAGCGAGACACTGTCTCCAAAGGGGGGAAAAAAAAAGGGCTGGGCGCAGTGGCTCACGCCTGTAATCCCAGCACTTTGGGAGGCTGAAGTGGGTGGATCACGAGGTCAGGAGATCGAGATCATCCTGGCTAACACCATAAAACCCCATCTCTACTAAAAATACAAAAAATCAGCCAGGTGTGGTGGTGGGCGCCTGTAGTCCCAGCTACTCGGGAGGCTGAGGCAGAAGAATGGCATGAACCTGGGAGGCAGAGGTTGCAGTGAGTCGAGATCGCACCACTGACTCCAGCCTCGGTGACAGAGCGAGACTCTGTCTCAAAAAAAAAAAAAAAAAAAAGAGAGAGATAAGGATATAAGATTACATGGAGCTAAAGATATGAAGCAATATACCTAATTATAAACAAAAGATCAACTCTTACCATTAAGAGTTATTCTGTAAGAGCAAACGACAAAAACTCAGTGATTGGGCATATAAATTGGGATCCTTTTGTGAACATGAGCCTGTAATTTAGAGATACAAATGGGTTTTGTGGGAGAGTAAGGTTACTTTTGAAAAGATAAACCCTTTCTCTGAAAACATGTAGTAAAATAAACTGTCAAACCAATGACACACAACTGAGTGACAGGAAGAGTTGAACACCACAATACCACTTAACTCTATTACTTTTAAACCTCCCCATCTCTTCTGTGTATAGTCAGAGATTTCCAGCCTGAATAAAGGCACCATCTTTGGAGAGCTAATGGAGGTGACACCATTAGTTTGAAACTGGAACCAAAGCCATAAAACCTATTCTGATTTTAATAAACAATTCTAAGTAAAAGGTTGTAGAGTAAGACTGTTTCACCAAAGCAAATGATTTGGCAAATAGCCAATCGACACAGGACATATGCAACTAATCAAATAGCAGAGAAACCTGTAATGGTTCTTTATCTCATCCAGATTATTTTATTGTCTCCATTAGTGGGCAAAGATAGGCAGAAACTTCCCTACAATTAGACTGGGTAAAAAAAAGTCAATAAAAAAACTAACCATTTTTGACATGTTTAACACCAGTTTAGTAGCCCAAAAGGCAAAAGCTTGGTTAAGATGAAGCAGACTTTTAAAAACTTTTCAACTTTTGTTCAATAACCCAGAAAATAGTCCAACAGAAAAAAAAGAACTGGTGGGCTTCAGGCAAGGCAGACAGACGTAATGAATTAGCAATAAACAAACAAAAACAAGGAAATAAAGAAGGAGAAGGGAAAGTAGATAGATAATCAAACAGACAACAGCCATGGAAGGCAATGAATGTAGTACAAAAGGGCCTGGCCTTGGTTCTAGATAAGAACTGTATAAAGCAGTTAACCCAGCTCTTCTAAAACTCAGTCTCCCCAGTGTACACAATATTGTGAGCCTAAAACTAAATTACCTGTATGGTTCCCTAGCTCCAAAATGCTAAAAGGTTTATCAGCGGGGAAGCAGGAAGGAATTCAGTGGCTGCAGTATCTGTAAAAAAAGTAAATTTTAAGTTTTGCCCTGGCCTTCACAGCTGAAATGCTGATAATGGGCAAGACCAGAAGCAGACCCCAGGGCAGTGCTTCTCCAATTCTAGTGTGTGTAAGAATCGCCTGGGGTATTTATTAACACACTGACTGCTGGCTGGGCTCTACTTGGAGTTTTTTGTGCAGATCTGAGGTGAAACTACAGCATCTGCATTTCTAACAAGCTCCCAAATGATGCTGCTGGTCTGGGATCACACGTGGAGAAACACTGTACTAGAGAGTTAGTGGCAGAGGGCAAACAAACCTTGTTACATGGGAAAAAAAGTTAGACTTCTCTTACTTCTGGGGGAAAAAAGGATTACTTGTAAGGCGACTGACAAATGTGGAAATAAAATTTGTTTCCTCTGCTGACCAAAGCTTTGTTGTTAAGCAGAATTTAATAGAATATAGTTAATTACATAATAGTTTATAATATGAATTGGGTATTGCCAAATTCTTCAGAACCTTCAAAATTACATAAGTTGAAATGTTCATGCAAAACTGAGATCATAAACTGGGAATTCTATTTATTGATCTTGAATATCACAGACTAGTCATGTCATTTGATTTTTTTAAAATTTATGCTAACACTTAAAAGAACTATATATAGTAACTTTTCCTTATACAACGATGTGTTTCATAAGTGAACTTTTCAGATAATGGAACTTTAAACAACTAAAGTTTCTTTTATTTTTAACCATTTTAGGAGAATATCTTTCTAAATAGAAAACACAACCATAACAAAAGCTTTCCTTCATTACTCACTGTCATAATAACACACACAATAGTTTAAGTTCTATAATGAATAGCACCTCCTGGGTCAACCAGAGTTGTATGAAACCATTCACTATGACACTGAATAAGTCCAGAGTTCTGTAGGTTTGCCATTTCTCCCACCTTGTTTATCTCAGTCCCACCAGAGCTATTAGCTATTAGTATTTCTCAGTGTATTCAAATCTAAGTTGCATTATGAATTGGTATATATATGCTTATGGGCTTTAAGATGTTATTTTCTTGAGATGAATTTTTTGTTTGATTATTTATTTACTTCCAGATTTTCAGGATGGTCTATGGATGGTTGAGTTATTGCTGGCAGCAGGAAAGTGAGGTACCTAATAGATTTTGTGTTTCTTCTTCTTGTTTTTTTGATATAGTATGCTGTATCAGAGACAGAGAAAGAGGCCCTTAGGGCAATGTTAGTATATCTAGTAAATAAATTATAGTTCTGTTCACTTACAGAATAATGTGTTTTAAGTTCCTCTTCCTGCCCAAACTCTACAAACTTGTCAACCTTGGAATATCATGTGGACATTTTAACATTTTACTGTCTTATGTACAACTTGTTTGAAAGTAGAAAGCTTCATAGAATAAGAAAAGTCAAGTCAGTTACAAGGTAAAGAAGAAATGTAAGGTGAATCTCATAAGAAAAAGGAGCAAAATTTGCTATAAACTGATCACAAGGGAATTCCTAATGTTGGTGTCTTATATTGTTGCTCAAAGTCATATAAAGATCACATTTACTGACCTGGGGAATGCTGGGAAGTTGCAAGTGAGGTCATGGAATTAGAAAGGTTAAGGTTGGCAGTGATACTAAGCTGGCTCTGCAGTGCAGGAGGGTAAGGAGATGTGGGTGTCAGGAGGGATTCCTCACTGGTTTCTTCATCAATTCCAGGCAGGTACGTGTCAATCAAGGCATCAAGAAACTTAACAATAAGCTCAGCATAGTCTGGAATTTGTGTTTGCTGTAATGGAAAATAGGAAATTATTTTAGTTCCTTTTTTTTAAGTAAATCCCCATCTGAAGCCAAAAATATTAATTTTGTTTGGACTTAATTTACTATTTTTCTTCCTTTGTATTACTTATCATTAAAAAAAGGGAGTGGAGTAATATTTATAGACTACCATAGGACTTACAACAGGGAGTTCTATTCAGCTTAAAGCTTCCAGATGAACCTGCATTTTCTGAAAGCCATGCACAAGACAGACTGAATGTAATACTGAGACAATACAATCACCAGGAATGATGTCTAGCCAATTTTCCAAAACAGAGAAAATGAGCAGAGCATCATCATTCCAGCTGCCATTTAGATTCCACTCACTAGACACTGTAAAGGGCTCAGAGGGTTACTGGCAATCCAAATGCAAAAACTTCTGTATGATATACTTATTTCTGTAACTTTAGGCCCATTTTTTAAGTGACAACCTTTGCATGTCGACAGATATTCAAGTAATAGTGAAAGGAAATAAATAAAATACCCAATTCTTAAAAACTGGAACAAGGTTTATATAATTCATATTGATTTAGCACCCCCTGTATCTAAAACACTGCACCAGGAACTGTTTAAGGAAGAAACAGAAACCCTGTCTTCAAGGAACTTTGATCAATTTGGAGAGAGCCCACATACAGAGAAAATGATTATATACATCTTATGTAGCACTACATAAACTAATGCCAATCAAAAAACAAACTGAGGCCAGGTGCGGTGGCTCATGCCTGTAATCCCAGCACTTTGGGAGGCCGAGGTGGGCAGATCACGAGGTCAAGAGATCAAGACCATCCTGGCCAACATGGTGAAACCCTGTTTCTACTAAAAATACAAAAATTAGCTGGGCGCGGTGCTGCATGCCTGTAGTCTCAGCTACTCGGGAGACTGAGGCAGGAGAATCGCTTGAACCTGGGAGGCAGAGGTTGCAGTGAGCCAAGATTGCGCCACTGCACTCCAGCCTGGAGACAGAGTGAGACTCCGTCTCACAAAACAAACAAACAAACAAAAAAACTGAATAAGAGCAAATGAGGACAAATCCAGAGAGAAATTAATCTAATCTAATAGGCTGGAAATAAAAATGTTTTCATGAAATAGATTTTAACCATGGTAATGCTCCTTGCTAGTCATAAGATATCTAACTGTGTGCATTAAGATTATCAAATACACAAGGGACTGTGGCAGAAAAGTATCACAGAGGTTTATCATACTCTTCTGAAAAATTGATCATAAGTTGACTTTGTTTGTAAAAGTGAATACACACACCCCAACACCATGCTGCCTCCTGGAAAAAACCTTGTGATGAGAAACTTTTTATAAAAGTAACATGTGTTTATTGTGAATTATTTTTCTGGTTTTCAGCATATTGTGTGTTCTTAAAGCAGGCATACTAATTTGAACAGAAACCTTCATTTTGCCAAAAGTTAGAGAAAAATATATTTTCTTACCTTGGAAAACGGTCCTGCAAACCGCCACAAGCCATTAAAACCAAAACCTGCAACAAATCAAATGTTACTCTTATAACAAGCAAGATATCTTTTAATTGTAACAGATATTAAATAAGTCATATAGCTGATGATATATAAACCCTATGTACATGTTGAAAACATGTTTTTAGAATGAGTGTCAAAGCAACTAAAACCTACTTAAAATATACTCAGCATAAAAAGTTGTCAACCAGTTACATTGGACATACAGTTGAGAGAGTAAAAAAATGGAATATGGAAATAAAAGTATGAACAAGTCTATCCCTTATAAAGAATTCTGTAGTCAGTGCATTCTACAACAGCGCGCATGTTAGCAAGTTCATCAACCATCCTTCTCCAGATACATTTATTTACTTTGCAGGTAAGATGTTTGGTATTGTGGTGGGGATTCTTCATGGTACACCACACTCTGCACAATTCCATGGATTGGATTTAACAAATTTGGATCTTGGCACAATGATAACAGGGTGTTGATCTTAGAGTCCAACAAATTATGCCTAAAAAAAAAAAAAAAGTCAACAGAGGAACATTTTAGAGGAAAATTAAATGAAAATATGTAGTGGAAAACATAATATACATTCCCCAGAATAATGTGCCAAAATTAAAGGGAGATGAGTGCTTTTTACTTTCTGGGGCATTTCTTCGTTTTCCAAATTTTCTACAATGAACATGTGTGTGTGTCTGTTTTTGTTTGTCTTTTGTTTTTAGTCACCAGGGAAGAAATTGTGAAAACAAACAACTGGTAGTGTCATATAACCATGTGTAACCATATACGGTAAATGTTTGCTTAAGACAAGGTTGGCTCTGTCTGCTACTTAGCATGTTTTAGTACTATTTCCATCTGTTGTATACTGACATGCACTTAGGAAGTTAAAACTAAATTTAGGATCTGTGCAAAACAAAAAGAAAAAAATTAAATTTAATGTTAATCAGTGCTTTTAAAATGCTGAGTCAGATCAAATAGGGAAAGCAAAATAGTTTAGAGGGATTGAAATACAGGATCCAACTGAAACTTAGGAAAAAAATTATTTCTAACCCGGCTACACTCCATTAATAAAAATAACTGAGTTCTATCTCTCTAAAATTCTAACATGAGATTAAAAAAAGAAAATAATGACATGATATAGAAGGCCTAGATCAGGAAAAGAATTTATTTGAACTATTTAAATTTGAACACTTTGAGGTTAATATTTTTTAGTTCTTAAGAGAGAATAAAAAATTCACCTCCTAAACAGAAGGTCAATTTTGTTTTCACTCAGCTGTGGATAAATACAAAAGCTCTACTAAAAAGTAAACCAAAACAGATATGCTGATTTAGATACAGCAGTCTAATAGTTTGCTTCTAAGTGAGGAAAATGAGCAATGATCATCAAAATAAACCACTTAAATAAATCAACCAGATTTTTTAAAAGTCTTTCCTTATAAACTTTCTAATAGATCTAATAGGTCAAAACTAATCTTAACCCTCATTAAACCTACTGTCTCAAAGCTAAAATCACTATCACAATATCTCATTTTGCCCTCTTTGCAACCAGTGCACATTACTGGGTAAGCATTTAACTTAAAGACAGGCACGAAGGTGAATTAAAATCAAAAGGAGATACTTACACAACAGGAAAGACTTTGGGAAACACAACACTGGCCTCTGCTAAGTATTCATAAAGAATTCGTTGATCAAACTCATCTGTGGTATATTTTACCAGTGTAGCCTGCCAAGATGCAAAAAAGTAAACACACAACATTTTTACTTTGTGGCTGAATTGTTATCTGTTTGGGTGAGAAGTAGAAGACTGTATCCTATTCATGTTTTTAATATTTAAGGGCCTCCTAAAAGTAGACTGGAATAAAAATTTGAGGGTGGGGGACTCAAAAAGGGGAAATCCTTACTAGAACAGTAAGAAGCAGCGCCTGGATCTTCGGATCAGTAAGTACTTCTTCATCCAAGAGAACATTTGATTCAGACACTGAAACTTTACGTAAATGTGGGTGCTGTTGTGATGAGGAAATCCTCTGAGTTTCTGCAGCAAGATAGGGAATTAACATGATCAAACACCTGGATAATCACTTCACCTAACTATTTCAATGTTACTTCTAAAATTCAACAGCTTTCTTTAGTAGATACTTAAAATACTAACATAAACATCATAGAGAATTACTATTCGCCTACACAAAAGTTTTGGCTACCTATTTACAATGCTGTATATAATATATATGATTAATTTTTACACAAGCTTCAAGATAACTGTCTTGAATGGTAGAGTTTATCTTTTGAGAAATGGCAAACGTTTCTATATTTCATTCTAAAGATTCTAAGAAATGGCTGGAAAATAAACATGACTTTCATGTACTCTCCCACCTTATTTTCAATGATCTAGATCAATACTTTGTTTCTCACCCATTTCATAATCAGTTTCTGCTACTCTCCTCATTTTGGGGGGTGTTGTGATCCCTGATTCCATTTCTTGCCTTTTAGGAGCCTTTGTGTCTGATATCAAGTGATCAAAACTTTTCCTTGTTCCTATAAACAAAAGTTAAGAATATGCAAGTTCATTAACCACAGTGTCTATAAATGGGAATAGACTAAAAAGAAAATGTTTGGACATAAAGTGTTTAAGCGTTCACCGAGGACTCAAAGAAAGCTCTAATACATCTCTGGAGCAGTTTCTTTCCTTTATTTTCCATCTTCTTAAAGGGTTTTGTTCCCATAGCTTTCTGTTTCAGGACAGGTTGCACCTTACTGGTGCAAATTAAACTGAGATTGTATTCTGTACACTGGAGGTAAACCAAACTACACTGGAGGTAAATCAACAAATATGATAACTGATAATAAATGCAACGGTAGGCATTATTCAGTAGCAAAGGTCAACTATGTCTGACCAGTCTTTTCAGTTTAAGAAACGCTGCTGGTGCCAAGAACTACTCATTAATACATGAGTAATTTCCAAGCTTAGGAAGAAAGCAAGAGTTTGATTTTAATTTTTTAAGCTTTGAAAAAAAGATATGCATGCCTGAAAATACTAAAAACCAGATACACTGGGAGATGCTTCAAAAATAGCAAGTAGCATTATCTCCCATTTGGCTTTTAGTTTCTCTAATCATGTAATCATGTATTAACACTATTTTTTTCTTTTGATAGGGTCTCGCTCTGTGGCCCAGGCTGGAGTGCAGTGATATGATTTCAGCTCACTGCAACCTCCACATCCTGGGCTCAGGTGATCCTCCCACATCAGCCTCCCCAGTAGCTGGGACTACAGGCACACACTACCACACCCAGCTGATTTTTCTATTTTTAGTAAAGACAGGGTTTCTCCATGTTGCCCAGGCTGGTCTCGAACTCCTGGGCTCAAGCAATCCACCTGCCTTGGTCTCCCCAGAGTGCTGGGATTACAGGCATAAGCCACCATGCCCGGCCAACAGTATTATTTTATTAAAGCCAGAATTAAAGCCAATATAATAAAATCTGACAATTTAACACTTGAGAAATACAAAGTCTATTACCTCAAGAATATGAATAACTATTCATAATAGTCATAAATACCAAGGCCAAATAATTTAACAGTCCAAAGGGATCTAGTCCGGCTTCTTCGTTTCATGCACATGTACACTGATGAAGCCATGAGCAGTTAAGTAATTAGTCTGAGGTAGCATGGCTAGGGATCTAGACAATGACCAGATGGAAAACTCAGGTTTTCTAAAACCAGTCAGTGCTTTCCAAAGTACATGAGATTGGGACACTACTTTCTACATTTAGTTTTCCTTCCTTTCTCACTTGTCCTTTTTATTTTATTCTCTGCATTCTTCCTGGAAGATCTCATTCTGCTTCTATAGCTTCAACTATCTGTGAGCTAATCAATTCTAAATGTTTACTTGTTTACTTTCTTCCCGAATTCCAGGTACATCTTGTGGTTTATCTCTTAGATATATACTCATAGATGTCTTGAAAATATATCAAATGTAATCAATCTAAATTTATCATGTACTGTGAACGTATTAGTCCTGATCTCTATGAATGGTATCACTATCTAGACAGTTTTTAAAACTAAAAGCTTCTGACATCCTTCACAGTCTTCTCCCCTTCCCCACCTGCAACAATTGGTCACTAAGTCATGTCCATTGTACTTCAGAAACCTATTCCAAACCTGATTTTTGTTTTTTTTGAGACAGGGTCTGACTATGCTGCCCAGGTCAGCCTCAAACAATCCTCCTGCCTTGGCCTCCTGCGTTCCTGGGACTAGAGGTGTGTACCATTATGCCCAGCTCCAAACCTGCTGGTTCTTCTCCATTCTCCCATTGCTCCTGCATTAGTGCGGGGCCCACACCATTTTTTTTGCTTGGACTGCTATATCAATTTTATTAAATGGTTCCCTTGCTAAAAATCTCTTCCTGTCTCTCCACATTGCTGCTAGAAAAACTTGGCAAAAATTAAAATTTGGTCATGTTCTTCTCCTACTTAAATACCTCAGCTGAATGTGTGATAAGGGTAAATATCTTACCATGGCATACAGTCGTTTCCAATCGAGTTCTAGTCCTTCTTCTCATCTCATTTCCTACCCCATTCCCCATGATGCCATGATGTATCATCAGTTGCTTTCCTGCCTTTTCTTTATTCTTGCTATTCCCCACTGCTCTTAAACATATGCCCCTACTTATCCTGCTATTTTGCAAGCATATATTAAATCTTTATGACACAGCCCAAATGTTATCTCCTCTCTGCAGTTTTTTTTCTTCTAATTTCCCCAGATCTCCAGTTTCCTCCATCAAGACATATCATTTTAATGGCACCTGGAGTTGCTGTTGTGATTGGCTGATTATAAGTCTTGGACACAAATTACAAAGTCTTCCAGGGCAGTTACCTTATCTTTTTCACTTAGTACATGGGTTGAATGAATTCAATACATTTTTTCCTGAGGTTAGTTTTTCATTTACAACTTCATTGGCATGAAAATCCAGAATTACAAAACACAAAGTAACCAGGAAACTCCTAAATGATTATTTATGGCAAGGTACTAACAGAAGGGAACTCAAACAACAGTAACACAACTATGTGGCTAGTAACTGTGATTGACACATTCATGGTTTCTATTTCTTTCACGGTTTACTGGCACGTTATTTATGTTACAATTTGTTGTTTGTTCACTAATTTCCTTATGAACACAAACATTTTTCCAATACCTAAAGATACTTAAATATGTTTGCATGGATGACTGAAATCTGTTGAACCATTCAGTGTTGGCTACTGAAATACAGATCCTAATGTATTCCAGTAACAATTACAATTTTACCCAATGGAATGCAAGAACATCTCTGCATTTCCTCTGAGGAGCGATGTAAGATCAGTGTTTTTGTTTGTTTGTTTGTTTGGAGTCGGGGTCCCACTCTGTCACCCAGGCTGGAGTGCAGTGGTGCAATCTTGGCTCACTGCTACCCCCACCTCCTGGGCTCAAGTGATCTTCCCAAGTAGCTGGGACTACAGGTGCTCGTCACCATGCCCAGCTAAGTTTTGTATTTTTTGTAGAGATGGGTTTTGTCATGTTGCCCAGGCTGGTCTTGAACTCCTGGACTCAAGCAATCCTCCCACCTGAGTCCCTCAAAGTGCTGGGATTATGGGCGTGAGCCACTGCACCTGGCCTAGTGGGTTTTTTCATTCATTTACTTTCAGTTACTAAAATGGAAATGAGTCTCGCAGCATTTCAGGTGTACTTCTCAGAGACAAAAATTCTATAAATGTTGATGTAACTGAGCAATCTTAATTTCAAGAATCCTATCTTCCGGCCGGGCATGGTGGCTCATGCCTGTAATCTCAGCACTTTGGGAGCCCGAGGAGGGTGTATCACCTGAGGTCAGGTGTATCACCTGAGGTCAGGAGTTCAAGACTAGCCTGGCCAACATGGTGAAACTCCGTCTCTACTAAAAATACAAAAGTTAGCCAGATGTGGTGACGTGTGCCTGTAAACCCAGCTACTAGGGAGGATGAGGCAGGAGAATTGCTTGAGCCCGGGAGGCAGAGGTTGCAGTGAGCTGAGATTGCGCCACTGCACTCCAGCCTGGGTGAACAGAACAAGACTTCATATCAAGAAAAGAAAAAAGAAAAAAAAGAATCCTATTTTCTTTCGGTAATTGAGAAGCATGTCTTTTTGTCTTTTCAAAGAAAGCATGGCAAATAGTACTATTACAGCTTCATACCATATTCATATATTCTCTCAGATGATAATTTCGGGAAGTATTACAGTATATCATTAAATCCCCTGAGTGCAGCAAGACTCTTCCTTTCTTATAGGTATTTATCTAATATGTCTCAGAGTCCCATTCCCTGCTGGCCAGCAAAGGCAAAACAAAATAAGGAGAGTCACAATATTTAGTATAAGATTCAGAAATAACTGTTTCAAGGTCCCATTCTCATTTCTCTATCTCAACTTATAATGCTTAACTGATCTATCAAACTCTCTTTTAAATGGCATCAAAAACTTTGCTACATTGACATGGAAAATTTTGATAATCCTGAAATTTCAAATAATTTTCCAAGAGTAAAAATATCTATTTTTTTAAATAATAAAAAAAATCTACATAATTTAGATAAACTAACCAAGCAACTTCTTAGTGTTGGCCTGAGAAGGCTGCCCCATGTCCAGGCTCATGGATTTCCTGGCTCGGGGACTGGTCTGGCCGACAGTTGGATAGGTGGCTGCAAGGTATCCTTCAGAACCTTTGGGAGAGGACCATGGCTGAGTCTCCTTTAGTGTCCTGAAAGATGAAAACAATAGAGAAAAATTAATTAATATGGTGACAAATACAACCATTGTTTGCTCCTTCCAAGTGGCTGTCCTATTTCCTAACAACAGCAATCAATTAATTTTAAAATTGCACTTTAAAGGGCTTTAGGATACAAACTCTTGGTGTATCCCTAGGAATTATCAACTTTCTTGCCATAGTATCTTGCACCTAGTAGGTACTCACCAAATGCTGAACAAAAAGATCTGTACTGCAATTTTTAAAAGCTGACAAATAAAAAGGTATAGCAACAGGGGTGTCCAATCTCTTAGCTTTCCTGGGCCACACTGGAATTAGAAGAATATACTGGGCCACATATAAAATACACTAACACTAACTACAGTTGATGAGCTTAAAAAAAAAAAAAAAAAAACCCAAAAAATCTCTTAATGTTTTAAGAAAGTTTACAAATTTGTGTTGGGCTGCATTCAAAGCCATCCTGGGCTGCATGCAGCCTGCAGGCCATGGGTTGAACAAGCTTGGTGTACAACATGATGTTTTAAAATATGTTTACATTGGCTGGGCGCTGTGGCTCACGTCTGTAATCCCAACACTTTGGGAGGCCGAGGCAGGCGGATCACCTGAGGTCAGGAGTTCAAGACCAGCCTGCCCAACATGGTGAAACCCCATCTCTACAAAAATACAAAAATTAGCTGGGTATGGTGGCACGCGCCTGTAATCCCAGCTACTCGGGAGGATGAGGCAGGAGAATCGCTTGAACCCAGGAGGCGGAGGTTGTAGTGAGCCGAGATTGTGCTACTGCACTCCAGCCTGGGCGACAGAGCAAGACTCTGTCTCAAAAAACATTAATAAAGAAAAATAAAAATAAATAAAATGTTTACATTGTAGAATGGCTAAATCAAGCAAATTAACATATGTGTTACCTCATATATTTATCTTTTGTGGTGAGAATACTTAAAATCTACTCGTAGCAATTTTCAAGTATAAAATACATTAACTGTAGTTATGTTGATAAAAGACCTTGAACTTACTGCACTGATTTTTTTTAAATCAGAAAAAATTAAGTCTAAATAGGCAATTGTTTAAAAACCAAGAAAATCAGACATTAATTTATACTTTGACAGAGGAACACAGGCAAACTATTTTACCCTTTCTATAACAAAAAGGGCATATCTCAAAGTAATATAATAATGGGACTGACGAAAGTAAGACTATTGAATACCATGTTTGAAAAATTTTTGCGTACATTGTTAGAATCTTAAGGAAATTGTTGAAGTCTTTTTATCAAAAAGCAGGATGTTGATAAATGGAATGATATGAGTTTTGCAAACAGAAGATAACTTTTCTGTGTTCAACACTGTCCCTAAACCTCAAAGATATTTTTATTTAATTGAAAATACAGAAAAATCCCCCAATGATGCTATTTTCATGAAATTTCTCTAAATTATACTGAAAAATATACTACCCAAACCCATGTATAGCAGATATAATTTTTACCATCTATGTCTACATTATAGAAAACTTTAAAATAACTTGTGTGATATAATACAACAAATGTGTTAGCATGCCTGTATTTTTACAAATCTGTATAGATTCGTTCTCTATCCAAGCACGTAATGTGTTGTTTATATTTCGCGTTAGTTTTTTTCCCCAGGCCCTTCCCCTGCAACCTAATATTTTCAAGAGCATCTCTTTTCATTGTTCATCTGGTCTGTGCTTCAGAGGCAAACTAATGTTAACATTAGCACAATCAGACTGGAAGAATAACTTTCCTACTAACCCACATAAAATACCACACATTTATAAAATGAGTTTCACTTACTCTTCCTAGGCCATCTCTAGATTTCTCCCATGTTACCTTCTAGATTACTCTGCTGCTTGCCTCCATTAGTTGGAAAATTGAAACTTGATTATGATTATGTAATTATAGGGGAGTAAATCCACTTACCTATAGGTAGGGTCACCATGATGAATGGGATATGTATCCATAGGAACATTTTCCATTGAAATATCAGTAAGAAGAAGTGACTTTCTATGTTTTAGGCTGCAGCGACTTCGAACTTCTTCAGACACTGTAAGTAAAGCTAAAAGGAAAACGGTGGCAGGTTAAAAAATTTAACAAATCACAAGTGTGACTTAAAACAGGATGAACTTCTTACAGTCTCCTAAAGAGCATAATACCTGTTAAATGTGCACATATTTTGGAAGACTACATAAATGTGAAATATACAGAGAGATTTAATAAGCATCTTTTATTTTCCAAGTTCTTTAATATACATTTGATCTTTAACAAACACAAAGTAGGCAGGGCAGGTATTATTAAGCTGAATGAGAAAAAATACTGAGATGTTAAATGATTTGCTCAAGATGATACGGTTCAAACAAAAAAGTTGAACAAATACAAGTCTGTGAAACTGAGAATCAGCACTTTCTATCAAACAACTATGTTCAAGAATTGTATTGTACATAAGTGCTAAGTGTTGCTGAGTAGAGAAACAAAAATCAGATAAGAGCAAATAGGAAGCTTTAATGGAATGGTGGGGATAGGGCAGATACTCCAGATAAAATGACATAAGGAATGAATATTGAAGAGGCAGTTGCTTGTAGGAGATGGCAAGTAGATTAGCTTAAAATAGCTCATCCATTTGGAGTGGTAATAAAAAATGAGGCTCATGAAATTTAGAGAAAGATAACAGAACTGAGAGGGCTATTTAAGGGCCCAGGGTGCTAGACTGAAGCATTCAGATTTTATGACAGATAACAGAGAGCCACTGTAGTGTCTTGAACGAAAGATGACCAAGGGAACACATTTCAGATTTTAATGGGAATTAAATTTTTTCCTACAGAAAAATGTTCTGGCAAAACTCTCAAAATTGTAACCACCACTAAAGGACTAGACTGTGAACTTTCTGCTCTGCCACGCAACCGCCAAAAAACCTATAGGTATTTGTACTTTTTGGGTGATCCTTATATATGGAGGTAGCAAGATTAATTTTGTTTATTTTGTGTTTTTACCTGCTAAGTAGGCCACGCTCTGTGTATTCACTTCAAATTTGTCACAATTTCTGTGTTTATTAACCAGAGTTAGTAGTGTATGTAAAATTCTGACTGTTCTTGCAACAATGGCAGGTGAAGGATGCCTGTACCCTACAAAAAACAAACAAACAAACAAGTAAGAATTAATTTTTTGAACAAGCATCTGCTGAGGTTTTCTTCCCTAACAACTCTGCAAGGAAAGGAAATATAACTCCTACTTTCCAAGAATAGCCATTTGGGAAGGTAAAACATGCATATGTGAATGTGAATAATTAATTATGTATAAGATTAAGTACCAAAAATGTGTAGAATATAATATTCCCTAGAACTCTACAGTACTCCAGGAAGAGGAAAATTAAAAAACATGATAGTCTTTCAGATCTTCTATTCCCTAAAGCAGCACAGAGATTTAAAAAAAAAAAATCTATGTATTATAATTCTCCTTAAGATTTCATTTGAAAATAGAGTTCTTTTACAAAAACATTTTTAATTAAAAGAAAAGCTGATGACATAGGAAGTATATGCTCTAAGAGCCCAATAAATAGGGTTGATTAGAGGATACATTTGATCTTTGGCCAGCTTTTAATCATTAATCCTACCCCCATTTAAAAATAGGTGATTTGAACATGGAAAGTATCTGGTCTTCTTTTCTTTTCTTGTCTTTTAAGACAGAGTGTCACTCTGTCACAAAGGCTGGAGTGCAGTGGTAGGATCTTGGCTCACTGCAACCTCTGCCTCCCAGGTTCAAGCGATTCTTGTGCCTCAGCCTCCTGAGTGGCTGAAACTACAGGTTTGCACCACCTCACCTGCCTAATTTTTGTATTTTTAGTAGAGATGGGGTTTCACCGTGTTGGCCAGGCTGGTCTTGAACTCTTGCCTTCAAGCAGGGGTTTCACCATGTTGGCCAGGCTGGTCTTGAACTCTTGGCCTCAAGCAATCCACCTGCCTCAGCCTCCCAAAGTGTTGGGATTACAGGCATGAGCCGCTGCACCCAGCCTGGTATTCTTTTAGATATAAAGAATAATTAAGCACTTTATTAGCCCAGTTACAATTACTTATCTTGGTATCCTTTAGTAAGGTAGTATTTTTTGAGAAATCCCCATTGACCTTAGAGATTAACACTGTCAATATTTTTTGTAGAAATTTCATAAGAAAGTGAAATCAAATGCATACATTCACAATAGTGGGTGTATGCATATCTCTCCCTCTCTCATAAAAACTGGGAGAATCTCCATGGTCCCTCAAGCCTATGATTTAAATTAATACAAAATTGTTGACTCAAGCTATAGCTTGAATCTCTACTGTGGCCAAATCCACTTCTGAGACCACTGGGGTTCATGCCAGCTCCTTATCCCAGGTCTTACTTTATCCTGCTTTGCTTCTGACCCACCACTACATGCTGTTCTTATTAACTGCAGTCTCTGGCCATGACTGCCCCATGTTAATGAACCAAAGTTAACAAGCTGTGAAGTCAGTAATGGGGAGTAAAACCAGGTTAGGAAGTGAATGAGCGGGCTCTGAGGAATAGCTGGAGATCACTGGCTATAAGCAATATAGAAAGGGGTGAGAATAGGGTGCCAGAAAGGTGATGTACAATGGTATAAAATAATAGTATTAATCAACAATAAACTATAAACAAGTTGAAGAAAATCTGTGATCAAATCTCTTAACATTTTCTAATATAAATTATTCAAATAACACTTGGTGATTTGCAGTCTGTTTCATTTTGAAAATCAGTAACATACTTAGATATTGTTACTATTAATATAGCTATTATCAGACTCAGTATGTAGGTTTTTGTAAGAATCAACACTTTTTTTTTTTTTTTTTTTTAAGGCAGGGTCTCACTCTGTCACCTAGGCTGGAGTGCAGTGGCACGATCATGGCCCACTGCAGCCTTGACCTCCTGGGCTCAAGTGATTCTCCTTCCTCAGCATCCCAAGTAGCTGGCACTATAGGCATGTGCCACCGCACCTGGCTAATGTTTTTATTTTTTGTAGAAAGGGGGTTTCACCATATTGCCCAGGCTGGTCTCGAACTCCTAAGCTCAAGAGATCCTTCTGCTTTGGCCTCCCAGAGTGCTGGGACTACAGGTGTGAGCCACCATACCCCGCCAGAATAAACTCTTTTGTTTTTCAGGCAAATTTAATATTTGAATTGGAAATGAAGCTCTCTTAAAACACATATTGAATAAAACACAACTCATTAAGACAGATATAGTTTGCATTTATTTATTTATTTTTTGAGACAAAGTCTCACTCTGTTACCTAGGCTGAGTGCAGTGGTGTGATCACAGCTCACTGTAGCCTCGACTTCCCAGGCTCAAGCAATCCTTCCATCTATGCCTCCTAAGTAGCTGGGACTACAAGCACGTGCCACCATGCCTGGCTAATTTTTAAATTTTCTGTAGAGATGAAGTCTCACTATGTTGCCCAGGCTGGCCTCAAACTCCTAGCCTCAAGTGATCCTCCTGCCTCAGCCTCCCAAAGTGTTGGTATTACAGACGTGAGCCACCACGCCTGGCCTAGTTTGCATTTAAAGTAAGACATAAGGGCTA
Organism: Pan troglodytes; assembly: GCF_028858775.2. NCBI lineage: Eukaryota > Metazoa > Chordata > Mammalia > Primates > Hominidae > Pan > Pan troglodytes. The sequence goes on from NC_072417.2 coordinate 36,267,211, forward strand.
ACTTACTTCAATTTATTTCAAGTAATCACTTATTCAAATTACTTCTGGTTTCTTAATACTATTTCATAAAAATATTCTAAATAAGACTTTTTTACCTTTTAAAAGGTGTCCAACCAATGCAAAGTTAAAGTTAGAGTTGAAATTGAGTCCAACAAAATGATCCATTTGCTTGCAGTGCCACTCCAGAGGATTCCGGATTGCCATAAATACTTCCTCTGGACTCTATTAAAGATAATCATGAGATGGTTGATGAGGTTCACACAGTAGCTTTCTTTAAAGGCTCACTTAATTTTGTGTTCAATAGTATGACAAGATAAGTAATCCTTTCAATTTGAGAGAAATTATTTTCAGTTGACTGCAGAAAACCACAGAACATTTTAGCTACTACAAATTAACTGGTGCAAGACAGTCAAGCATATAAATAAGAAGATGGTAGAAGATGAAATCACTTTTATTTACAATACAAAATAAATGACTGTCAATTTACATCCTGGTGACTTTTAACATGCTTATTAACTCTGATGCCTAGCATCCAAAGGGCACTAGAATCAATATTAGCTCCCGCTACTGGGCTGTTTTGAAGATGAAAATACCGAGGCAGATGCCCCATTTGCAATGCTCCATTTGCAAATATTCTTTTTTTGAGATGGAGTCTTACTCTGTCGCCCAGGCTGGAGTGCAGTGGCACCATCTTGGCTCACTGCAACCTCCTGGGTTCAAGTGATCTTCCCACCTCAGCCTCCCAGGTCGCTGGAGTTACAAACATGTGCCACCCTGGCTAATTTTTGTATTTTTAGTAGAGACAGGGTGTCACCATGTTGGCCAGGCTGGTCTCGAACTCCTGACCTCAAGTGATCCTCCCAACTCGGCCTCCCAGAGTGCTGGAATTACAAGCATGAGCCATTGCACCCAGCCAATTTGCAAATATTCTTAACATATAAATAGCCAACAACTAGATATCGCTGACCACCACTGTCCCAAAACAGTTTTAGAAAAACGGCAATGAGAATTAGGACAGAGGGGTTCTAGTCCCAAAACAGATGTACAAGCATGGGCAAGTTACTTAACTTCTTAGTTCCTTTCTAATTTGCAAAATGGAGGTCTGATTAATAAACTCCATAAGACCTCTTACCTCTAAAATTTTGCTTCTATATTTTTCAGACCCATATCTGTTCCAGGTTCACACTACATCTGGTAGACTGAACTAATAATGTTTAGACCAAGTATCTTTTTACACTTAAAACCATAATCCTGTTCTTTCTACCCACAGTTCAGTTAATTTCACTTCAAGCAAATCTCACTGTATATACACATTCTTTTAAAAACATTCCCCTCTTTTCTCCTAGACACTTCCCATTTTTATCCAAAGACAAAAGGGACGTAATTTCATACTATTTTATTCTCTCCTCTATTCTCTATGAACTAAAATCCAACCCCAATCAGATCTCCATTTTACAAATTAGAAAGGAACTAAGAAGTAATTTGCCCATGTTCATATATATATACACACACACATGCGCACGTGCACACACACACACACCCCATTAGCACCCCTCCTAACATTTATTAACCTTAATTGGAGTTGGATTTTACATATTTTATGTGTGTACATACACACACACACACACACACACTTTATATATATATACACACATTACATATATATGTGTGTATGTAATATATGTATACACACTTTTTTTTGGAGACAGGGTCTTGCTCTGTTGCCCAAGCTGGAGTGCAGTGGTGTGATCTCAGCTCACTGCAACCTCTGCCTCCCAGGCTCAAGCAATCCTCCTACCTCACCTCCTGAGTAGCTGGGATTGTAGGTGCATGCCACCATGCCTAGCTAATTTTTGCCTTTTTTGTAGAGATGGGGTTTTGCAAGTTGCCCAGGCTGTTCTCTAACTCCTGAGCTCAACTGATCCACCTGTCTTGGCCTCCCAAAGTGCTGGGACTACAGGTGTGAGCCACCACTCCTGGCCACTAATGGTATATTTTAAAGTAAGATTAGACAGAATAAAAAAACTAGTAAAATTAAGTACCCAAAAGTTTCCTTTAGACTCTCCAACTTCCTTATCTACTATGAATTATACGTATTTTTCATTAAGTGGCATTATTAAGTAAAACTAAGATTACTTTTAGATTATTTCTTCACGTGTGAAATGGGGGGCAGAGAATGCTAACCTTTACTTTAAGGTTATGAAAATTAAAAATAAATGTATAGTGTTTAGCATACGGCCTGGCATGGTAGCTATTAATATTATTACCATGTATTGTTTATGCTCATTCTGTAAGGATGATCATGTATTATTTATCCTTATTCTGTAATTCTACTAGTATTAGGCCAGTACTGTTTTTTGTTTGTTTGTTTGTTTTTGCTATTTTTATGTAAAAAATATGCATTCAAGTTTACATAGTTCTTTATGAGCTGGTAAGGAAATATACTCACAATAAGTTACATTATACAAATTCATACTTAAGTTATGGACTTCTTGTGATTTTAAAAGAATAGCAACAAGAAAAGATGGAAGAGTACTAAATTTGAGTAATCTAGGAACCTCAAGGCAAAGTTTGCTTACCTTGTCATTGAATATACGGAGACTATCTAAAGTATGCAGGTTTTGTTCAAGAAGTGCGGTACCTGCTGAATACAAGTTGACCTCATCAAGCTGCAGCACAGCCACAGCTACCCAAAAGAGGGCTTTGTGCAGAGGCGAGTCCTGGCAAAGAAGATATGTTTGAGGCTAGTAAGATGAATCATGACATAGTCTCTTTCAAAACACACTGCAGTTAAAAATAAAGCAGCTTATCTTCCTAAATTACCCATGTTTTCTCTTTTGGGGAAGATAAAGATATGAGTAAGCTCTTCACTTTTCCATATGTATAACTAAAGACACTGTTAGCTGGACTGAGAACGTTACTTAGCACCTCCTTTGACTTCTCCCTGTTCTTTGATTTCTAAATCCAGTCACCAAGGTTTGTTGATTCTTCTAGAGTAGTCTCTTTTGTATCTTTTGTCATTTCTTTCTTATTGCTAATGACATTACCACATGCCAACCTTCTTTATTATAAAGGTGGATTCTTTTTACTTCAGTTTCTCCCTACTCCAATCCACTGTGTACACTACCACCAGGAGCTAAGTCCTGCTTTCATCGTATGACTTGTCTGCTTAAAAACTGTACATTTCCAAACTCTTTTGAACAATGCTGAATGTGAGATGAGGTCTATCCAGTCCTCACAACTTTCCCTCTCTCGATTCCTTTGAAAAGCTTCTCCATTACAACTAGAATGTTCTACCCACCTTCCCTCCATTGTCCTGGCATTCTTGTGCAGCTCTCTCCCTTTCTCTCTACCTACATTAACTCCTATGTTTCCCTTTAACTTTATTTTAAACTGTCTTTTCAACTTCTTGTCACTCTTAACCAGTATGGTAATCTCTTGCTGCTCTGAATTAAAAGTATTTATTACTGGCAATCTTTATTTAGCACTATGATATTAGGGAAAATACATGGACTTTAGAGTCAAATAGTATCGCATTAGAATCATGGTTCTTTTATTAGGTATGTGACTTTGGGCAAGTTATTTAGCCCTTCTGAGCTCATTTTCACTTAGAAGATGGGGACCAGAGAACCATTTTGTATAATATAAAATTAGGATGCTTGTAGACAAACCAGGAATATAACAGGTATTATTTCTCTGTTATCTCTCCCAAGTCTGGCATACCTTTGTACTCAAATCACAGAATTAAACCACTTTAGAACTGGATGGTAATACCATGCCATTATCGAATCTTTTTCATTTTATTAATACAAAAACATGATTTCCAGATATCTTAAATATAAAAATGGGATAAGGTCAGACCATCCTAAAACAGTGGCCACTTCATTTTACTCCTTTTAAATATAATCTTCATTTGGCACCCAAACTCTTATGACGATCAAGTATACTTCTCCCAGCTTTAATTTCTCCATAGTAATAATCACTAACATACTACGTATTTTATTTACTTCATTATCCATTCACTCCCCAACCTCCACACCCACTCCAGAAAGTAAGCTCCATGAAGGCAGTAAGTTTTATGGGCTTTGTTAGTACTCTATCTCTAGCGCCTAAAACAGTACTTGGCAATAGCAGATAATTAATAGTTATAAGATACAATAATTAAGAATATATACCTATCTTTCCTTTAGCACTGATGAGACCAAAAACTTAGAAGCGCTTGAGAACATACTATCCATACTTACTCTTCTTCTAATATGACTACTTCAAACAACTAAACTTTAAGAGGTTCTACTTTAACTATAGTTTTTTCTTTATAACTTATTCTCAATTCATCTTATTTTCTAAACTCTTTGAAAGAAAGTAACATTCAACACTGATACCCAAAATGAATGCGCTCATTTTCTATACAGTAATTACCTTATTAAGAAGTGGCTGTAATTTGGTTAGTGCTATTACTGTAGCTTCTATCAGAACTTGACTGTTGTAAGTGTCAGGTCCTTTTAAGCAACTCTCAAGTGCCTTTTAGGAAAACAGAATTTTTTATTTTACTTTCATTGAAATAAAACATTAACTCCTAAACTGAATCTCGGAATGAATTCAGGAACATTTACTTATTTAATAAATGCTAGAATGATTTCTCATGCTATGGTGATCTTGGTAGCTAGCTTAATGTACATTTGTTTTCTTATTTTTTGACATTTCTACATTATAAGAGTCAGACATTATTATAGTAATTACAAATTAAATAATTTTATACAAGGCTATAGTCTTACCATATAATTAAATGCTTTGAAAACTGGTAAAATACTAAGTGTACCTGCTTAGCAAAAGAGGCAACATATTTTATTTTAAAGACATCTTCCTTAATGAAGTAATCAGAGTTTACATATAAAGACAGCTTCTTTAGAGAAGACTTCTTCAAAGAATTACAATAAATAATCAAAATACATTTTAAAGGCTTAATAAGTAACATATAAGATATTTCATTGACCTCAAATTTAAACGTCTTTTAGAAAAATGAAAGATATGCTTTACAACTTGAGAACCATAAATATTTGGGAGAATTGAGGGCGGAACAGGTACCTTGCTAAGAATACGGATTATCTGCTTTATCTGCCCATGAGACACTCGTTTGCTAATACACCCAAAGACAACAAGAGCTCTTGGTTGCAGGGATGGATTATATTGGAATGCAAATCTGCAATTAAAAGATCCACAGAACTTATAAAAACCTTTGTGTTTATATATACTAAATAATAAATTATAACATTGATCATACAGTAATAGCTGTATTTTCAACAATATGCATATTTTTACAACTTATATTTAATTTAGGACATACCTTTGAGCTAGTTCTGTCCACTGGTCCAGCCACTTGCACGTTGGAATATCTCTCATGCATGCCTAAAAAAGGGGATACTCTGAATACATATTGTACATAAATGTTTTTAGAACTGTTTAAATAATGTTTATTGTGATGTCATTAAGTGACCTGTTACCAATAACACAGTCCATGCAAGTGTTTTTATTTAAGCATTAAGTACAAAATAGCACAATAAACCAATATTTCTTCTATATAGTATTAACATATTTTTAAAAAAAGATTTTAACTTAGTTTCTTATCATTTTGGCTTCTATACCTCCATGATCTCCAACAAAGCTTCTGTGACTGTTTCCAAGGATGTCAAAGCAAAAGTCTCTCTCTCATAGGAGCCAGGAGAGAATGACCTGTCCCGGTAACTGGAACGGAAGGCAATGACAGCAGCTGACTTGACTTTGCTAATGCCAAACAGCAAGTAAAATTTGGGTAATGAGAACTCTGTCAGACTGAGTCTCAAAACTTGCTTGGTCTCTTCTGTAAGAGAATAAAGGAACAAGTAAAGACAGAAAACATTACTTTTTAATTTCTAAAGTTCCATGTTTCATTTTGAATTTAGAAAATTTGAATACCATATAAAAATTACATAATCATGTTCCCTAAATCAAACCTCTAGATACATTGTATTAATGCTCCTTGCTTCATTTATCTACAAATTAGTGCTGGTAACTGAACATGGTCAACTGGCACTGAGTATTCCGCTTATGGGATAACTCTACATGACAAGTATGCATAGAAAATCTTTACTATAGCTTGATATGGAATGGAAGTAATTTATTTTCTTCTTGGTAATATTTCATGTCATTACTGGAGGCTTAAATTAGCAACTTGGTGTTAGGGCACAAACATAAATAAGATAATCTATATTGATCAGGTGAAGTAGAATGGAGAAAGGAACTGGTAAACACAAATTCCTTTCCTAGAACTTACCACTAAAATGAAGCTGTGAACAAGTACACAGAGAGTGAATGATATTAATGACCAGTCCATGTGTGGAAGCTCTAAGGGAGAGCGGACCTGTGGCTACTAAGAAAGTAACAACGTGGAAGAGGTAGGGAAGATGAGCTGCCACATCAAGGGAATTGTTGAAGGACAGCATCAGCATGTAGCGTGCTAAAATAGCAATATCATCCCACATAAGATGTTGTTCTAAAGTAGGAGTTGGAGATAAGCATGTCTTGTCAATTATTTTGCACATCCTTCCAATAACCTGTAAAGAAGCAGGATTTTTTTTTTAAAAAAAAAAAAAACATGGGACTCAAAGTTTTAGCACAAAAAAGTTCAGTTTAATTTAAAAGTAATTACAAAACAAAAAACCTCCTGATGATAAAACAGATATGCTATAGTACAGAAGGCAAAAGAAAAGTGATTACCTTGCTTGAAACCAATTTCACATTTCCAGAAGCCAAAGCTACAGCAGTATCTGCCATCACCTCAGCTTTTATTGATCCCAAGCCACCTGTTGCACTGGTTTTGATGAAACTGTCTAGTACAACATCAAGCAGATCTGTAATCTAGTTGAAGAAGGAAAATAACATGTTTTTAATCACTCTACCAATTTAATTTTTAATTAAAAAATATTCATTGGAACAGCCTAATCAATATGAAAATTCTATTTTACCTGAGGCCTCAAAAATACTAGATTTTATTTACAGGCCTGTCAGTAAATACAATTTATTATAAAATATCCAGGAAAGGATGAGTATATTCATTTGACTCCTTCAGAGATTAAGAGATTGGTATTCAAAAATTTTAAATCTCTATCAATACTATCTTCAGTCACTTGCAAAGTATCTCTATGCTTTTCTAAGACAGTAATGTAGCATCAATATAAAATAGTAATTTGAAAATACAGAGCTGGGTGCAGTGGCTCACGCTTGTAATCCCAGCACTTGGGGAGGCTGAGGCGGGCGGATTGCTTGAGGCCAGGAGTTCAAGACCAGCCTGGGCAACATGGCAAAACCCTATCTCTAAAAAAAAAAAAAAAAAAAAAATTACAAAAATTAGCCAGGTGTGTTGGTGTGCACCTGTAGGCCCAGCTACTTGGGAGGCTGAGATGGAAGGGTCACTTGAGCCTGGGAGGCAGAGGTTGCAATGAGCCGAGACTGTACCACTGCACTCCAGCCTGGGTGACAGAGCGAGACTCAGTCTGAAAAAAAAATAAAATATAGGAAATGACATTAAGTACCAGGATGTTTTCTAGGGCTGCAACACTGGCTCCAAGGTTATTTCTAATTATTTGGAGGAGGAGCAGCAGTGTTTGAGTGAGGGCATTATTTCCTTAAATGATTACTTTGAAGAAATGATATGCCTAATTCTTGTCAGATAAAAATAAAATTTACATTATATCCTATTTTAATATTGGCATTCTTATGTAGAACTATAAATGAAAGCAGATGTCCCAAATAGCATCAATAAGAAGAAACATCTACTGACACCTTTGGAATGTAGAGAACTAGAATAAAGCACTAGAAATGTCACCAGATTTCTACAGTTCTATATAATATATATATAAAATCTAGTTATTTGCACAGTCTCCTTCAAGGCATAATTTTATATATAAATAATTATATAGGATTATATGTAGGATTATATATATAATATATATAAATATAATCCTACATATAATCCTATATAATTATATATATATATATATATATATAATTATGCCTTGAAGGAGACTGTGCAAATAACTAGCTTTTCTCTGGCTCTGAGACATGCACTAGACATTTACAATTTTGAACCAGATGAAGAGCTGGGTGAGTGTCTACATGCTTTCTGAAGGAGGAAATTGTGTTTTTTACAACTCTATCCCTAGTGTCTAGCGCAGTGCTTTGCCCAATGTGGCACCAAATATGTGCACAAAGGAGATACTAGATAAATATTTGAGCAAACTCAATACCTGCCCAAGGCTTCCCCATATTTTTGCTTGAATAGATGGGTACATCTGTTTTTCATTGATGGTCATTGTTATCAGCTTGTCAAGAATAGCAGTAACTCTTTGTCGTTTGGCATCATCATTATGCTTGCAAAAACGAACTAGATTTGACAGCCATGGAGTCATGTATTCCAAACAAAGGTGTTTCAATTCAATACCTGGAAAAAAATACACTATTAGCATGTGATGGTCAATGAAAATCTCACATCAACAATTATTTAACATAAAGAATTCGGGGAAAAAATGGTAAAAGGTAAAGACTATTACCTAGAATCAGGCCTGGAGAAAAGACACTTGGCAAATATATTTTTGTAGAGGCGAAGAAAGAACAGTCCTTGAAGAAAGTAATTTTAAAAGCCAGTAAGCCAATTTTTGAAAAGTTTTGTCTTATTTTCCTCCATTTTAGTCCTTTCTTGTTAAAAAGTTGTTTTATTCTCATTATAAAAGGAAATGTGGTAATCATAGAAAGTTTGGTAAAAGGAAAGCATCACCACAAAATGAAAACTGTATTAACATTGGTGTATCATCTCATCTCTCCTCAGGCTTTCAAATTTATGTAGAGTTAATGTACATTTATGTGTGTGTACACAGGTATAACCCACTCCCACTCCCCCGCAAAAACTGGGATTATGCTATACATGCAGTAGGCTCTGAATATTTTTTTCAGTGATTATACTGAGATTATTTATTTATTTATTTTTGAGATGGAGTCTCCTCTGTCGCCCAGGCTGGAGTGCAGAGGAGCGATCTCGGCTCACTGCAAGTTCCGCCTCCCGGGTTCACACCATTCTCCTGCCTCAGCCTCCCGAGTAGCTGGGACTACAGGCGCCCACCACCACGCCCAGCAAATTTTTTTTCATATTTTGAGTAGAGACGGGGTTTCACTGTGTTAGCCAGGATGGTCTCGATCTCCTGACCTCGTGATCTGCCTGCCTCGGCCTCCCAAAGTGCTGGGATTACAGGCGTGAGCCACCACCCCTGGCCTATACTGAGATTATTTATTCAACATTACAAATTCTGCAAACTTCTTTTAAACTTACTTGAAAAAGCTTCACATTTATAAGACAAAAATTGTACAAAAATTTATCTATACACTTTACCTAAAGTCTCAAAGAGTTTTTAAAATTGTGGTAAAATATACACAACACAAAATTTACCATTTTAACTATTTTTAAATGTACAGTTCCGTGGCTTTACCCATTTTGAAGGGCACAGTTCAGTGGCATTGAGTACATTCAAATCATTGTGCAGCCATCACCACCATCCATCTCTAGAACCTTTTCATCTTCCAAACTGAAATTCTGTAACAAAGCCATTTTTCAATGGCTTCATATTATTCCATCAGATGGAGAACCAATAATTTAATCAGTTCCTTATTCTTTGACTTTTGGCCTGTTCATTTTTTTGCTATTATAAATAATGTCATATGAAGTTCTCAAGTAGGCAAAATAAATCTGTGCAATAGAGGTCATAATAGTGTTTACTCTTGGTGAAGGGAGGGTACTGAGAATATCCCTCTGGATGCTAGAAATGTTCTATGTCTAGATCTGGAGATACTTTCATGATGTATTTGCATGTAGAAGTTCATCAAGCTGTTGACTTAAGATCCTGCACTTTACTGATGACAAGATATACCTCAATTTAAAAATCTACATAAAAATAATGCTATAATAAACATTTTAACATTAATTCTTTAGGATAAATGCTAAAAAGCAGAATTATGAGGCCAAAAGGTATGAATAGTCTTAAGGTCTTGTTATCCACTTCCAAATGCCTTTCTAGAAAAATTGCCTCTACTCACAATTCCACAGACCACCAGGAATGGATCTTAAAAAAAAAATCTTTGCCAAGCTGATAACTGATTATCTCACTATTCTTTCAATTGGCTTTTATTAGTGAATTTCTTAAAATATAAATATTCTTTTTGAGATGGGGGCCTCACTATGTTGTCCAGGCTGGTCTCAAACTCCTGGGCTTAGCGATCCTCCTGAGCAGGTGGGATTACAGGCATGTGCCATGGTGCCTGGCTTTTTTCTTTTTTTGTACAAATATTCTTTTTTAAAAACATGATCTGTATGTTACTGTTAATCCACTTTTTATTAATCGGTCAGCACCCTTCATGATTAAGGATTGATTCATTCATTCATTTATTCATTCATTTATTTATTTTGAGACAGAGTCTCCCTCTGTTGCCCAGGCTGGAGTGCAGTGGAGTGATCTCGGCTCACTGCAACCTCCGCCTCCTGGGTTCAAGCAATTCTCCTGCCTCAGCCTCCTGAGTAGCTGGGACTACAGGCATGCACCACCAAGCCCGGCTAATTTTTGTATTTTTAGTAGAGAGGGGATTTCACCATATTGGCCAGGCTGGTCTCGAACTCCTTACCTTGTGATCCACCCACCTCAGCCTCCCAAAGTGCTGGGATTACAGGCGTGAGCCACCGCGTCTGGCCGATTAAGGATATTAATCATTTCTCATATTTGCTCCAAGTGTATTTCCTAGTTAATTATCTTCACTTGTGTTTATTTTTGAGTAGCTATGTTTTGAAGTTTTATGTAGTCAAATCTGTTCGCTATTTCCTTTGTTTCATCCTATCACTTTTTTACTTCATATGTCCTTACTCATCTAGAAAGCAATTAAATATTCACTTGTTCCTCTTCTTTTTAAAATGGTTCCAAGCTTTTATATACAACTTTTTTTTTTTTTTTTTAAATAGAGAAGGGTCTCACTCTATCATCCAGGCTGGAGTGCAGTGGTACGATGATAGCTCACTATAGCCCTGACCTCTGGGGCTCAAGCAATCCTCCTGCCACAATCCTCTTGCCTCAACCTCCCAAAGTGCTGGGATTACAGGCAAGAGCCACCACACACAGCCCTACTCAACTCTTAAATACAGGCAGAACATACTTGGTATCTTATGGTGTATGGTGAAGACGAAGACCTAATTTAAGTCATTTCCCAGCCTCATTTATTAAATGACTTAATCTCTCCCTCATCAGTTTGCGATGCTTCTTTATCATTCTGTTTCTCTTAAACTGATCTGATGGCTGATTCTTGCACACGTATGTTTTAATTATTGTACTGCTATAAAGTGTTCAGACATCTGTACTATTAAGTCTCAAGTCTCTTTCCTTTCAATATTTTCTTAGCTATTATTGCACTTTTATGTAGAATTTAGAATCATTTAAGTTCTATCTCCATTCTCAATCCTCAAATCCCATGGTTATTTTGATGAAATTACATTAAATTTGTAATAATCTGGGAAGAACTGTTCATGCAGGAACACAATATGCCTTTACATTCACTCAAATCTTCTCTCATATTAATATTTATGAATAAAGTTTATACTTTTCTTGTTTTGTCAGTCCTACACATTTTTTTGTTAGGGTTACAGTCCTACATCTCTTACCTGACAAACAGTCTTAGTGAATTGCTGAAGCTTTTAATTATCTAATACATAAAAGTCAAGAAATGTGTTTGAATGCAGAAAAAAAAGTTTTATATATTACAGGGAAAGGGAAGGGAAGAAAAGGTCAGGAAATATGCTGGGAGAAGATCAACATTTATAAAACTATAGGATATAAAGATGGACAAATATAAAGAGTGGATATTAAATTTATGAGACTTAGTTAAAACAAAGTCAGAACTGACTCTGGGCCCTGTATTATGTGCCACTGTGCTCTCCGTGAACTGTACATTTACAATAAATTCATTGTTCAAAGTCAACCTAAAGAAAAGAGAAAATGACTAGTTCTCTAAAATTAAGGAGGCAACATGGATACTTATGTGGACTTTTCTGCTATGAAGAGAAATGCTGAAGCTAATTAAACTGCAACAGTGAAGAAAATACTTTGTAAGTGGTGTGTAAAGTACCAAACTCTTGCCGCTTTGCTTTTATTATCAGAATTTTGGTGGATTTCTCAATGTGGCCTACCAAAAAGTTCCTTCAGAGTTCCTTCAGTTACAGGATACCACAGATATAAAATCAGAAGAGGAAAAAAAGTAAAAATGTAAGTGAAAGTCTTCACTGGAAAATTCTGAAATGAAAGGGTTTTCTTTGAATTCTCTTAGAATAATTGTTAGTATTAAAGAAAATTATCATTACTTACTAGATTTGCTAAATCCAGAAATACACTCTTCCAAAAATTCTAACGTGAGGTGTGGCTCATTGGCTGCCAGTGTCTTACTAATAGAGACAATAAAGAGGGTGTTGTTGGCAGGGATACATAAACCTGATGTCTCTAGTAACTGGCCCTCGATTTTTAAATTAAAGGTACAAGTTAAGGCACACAGAAGATTATAGGCAGCTGACCTAGGAGAAAACACAAATGAAGTTGTTTTAAAACGTATTTTTCCTTATAGTTCCAAAATTTTTTCATAACATACAATTTGTGATTCTGTTACAAAGTATGATCAACTATTTTTAAATTTTATGATCAGTTAGAAATAAGATGTTACAATTCTACAGTAAAACCAAAATACCCCTTAATCATTTAGGGATTTTATAAAAAGGGACACACTTGATATAACCATAAGAGCACTGTGAGGCTCCTATGACAGAGGGGCGGGGTATAGGCTTTCCTAAAATACATCTCACTGAGACATAAAATATGAGAGGACTTATGGTCCTAATGTGGATCAATAGAAATTAAGTCAGAATAAGGCACACCATACATTTTTAGCAAAGCCAAAACTCAAATTCTGGTTCTCTTTCCCACTAGATCCAGTTATAATGGGGATCATAAGGACAGATATCAGATGGCCCTTCCCTTCATCAAATTAGAATGTGAAAATCTTTAATCAGGATCTGCTGAACTTCTTTCTGGGTGTCCTAAAAGTTACCCTACAAACTGAAGGTTAAAAACAAAATTAACTTATAATTAAGTCCTCCCATTTTTCCCTCTATGACCTCATTACATCATATATAACCACCAATATGGAAAAAAAACTATAATATCCAGGTTTCATTGAGACCAAACATCACTTACAAATGTCTGAAAATATATTTAAGCAATTTAGGAGACAGCCTAAAAGACTCAGACTCAGTTTAAAAATTTTAATTTTCTCCCCTGTCCAGTAAAGGAAATAGTTTGTTCAGTAACTGTCAGGTTTTCCCTACCTCTGAATGTTTATCATGCTACTATATTGATGCAACAACCATATAGGGAAAAAAAGCCACTGGAATTTAAGTCTGCCTAAAGGCTTTTTCTCTGGGATGACATGCTTCAGCAAAAAGCAGAAGCTGTCAGAGATTGCTTTAGGTCACTAGAGAAGAATACAGGTTTACCCAGGCTAATAATTGTTAAAAGGTTGTATTTTTCAATGAAGATCTTTGAATTAGAAATTAAAGGCAGGCTTATAGCTCCATTTTCCTAAAATGTGAAAATTAGTGTTATTATTTCTGTTTACATATCTTTTTTCTTTTTTAAAAAACTTTTAGTCAGAGTCTCACTATGTTCCCCAGGCTGGTGTGCATTGGCTATTCACAGACATGATTATAGCACACTGCAGCCTTGAACTCCTGAGCTCAAGCTGTCCTCCCGCCTCAGCCTCCCGAGTAGCTGGGACTACAGTGCCAGTGCTCAGCTTGTATCTTTTACTAATTCCAAGGAATTCTAAGTTATACAATTTTGACAAAACTTTTATCCTGTGTATTTCAACACTTATAAAGAATTGGACTTCCTCAACCCAGGATAGGTGTCACAGACACCTATGAGATAAAGGAAGCAAAGCATACACAAAATCTTATGTACAATTTCTGAAGCCCATCCAAGTAAACATATCTTGATTTTCTTCTTTTTCCCTTTAAGTAAAGGAGAATTTGGAATCCTAAAAGGCCCACTATAAAACCTGGGCTATGTTATCCTCAGGGAAAATTTTCAGAAGTTAAGAATTTACATCTGAAAAATCTTCAAAGTCTCAGGGTACTTGAGACAAAGAATTATCCTAACTTGGTAAGGAGAGGGGAGAAAAGGGAGAAAGGGTGCAAGGAGATGCTGGCAGGGAGGGAAAAGATAAGAAAATACTACTTACTAAGTATAAACTATTTGCTAGTTTGCTATACTATACTACTACACATACTATTTTTTAAGCTTTTGTGGGTATATAAGGAAGGCAATTACCTTTATTTCATAAATAAGGAAACTAGATATCTGAAAACTTCAGTATCTTGCTCAAAGTACATAGCTAGAAAGTGGCACATCTGTTCAAACCACATCTACTCACTCCACAGCCATGCTCTTTCCACATGCATATTCAAATTATTAAGCCTAAATGGAACCAATTACACTCTGCTCAGATGACTTATTTGTCTTAAGATTTATTTTGAGAATTTTGTTAAGAGTGATGTAGGTGGAAAGTATGCAATAATGTTACCAAGTTATTGAACATTAGGCCTTCTTTTGTAAAACAATAATCTGACTTGACTTTTAAACTAAATAGTGATATACTTCTGAAAATGGAAAAAAATTAGAGGACTTAGAGGAAGAAAAACTTAATTTAGGATACTTTGGAAAAAAAAAATCTGCTATGTCGTGTTGTTTTACATGATGGAGAAAGGACATATATTGGTTTAGTGTGAATCACCCTGTTTGGAATTCCACAGTTCATGTGAATACCCCACAACTTGATGAGGTCACAGTGGTTAACCAACATTGCATACCTTCCAATTTACAATATTAAGGTAGAGGCTGTTTCAAAATTCATTAAATGGTCTCATTTTAAAAGCAACAAACCCCAAATCAAACTGAAGTGAATTTTTAAAAAACCTACCGTAAACTCGGGTCAGAACTGCCTAAATTAAGTAATGCGATATTGAGCAGTGTCCCAGGGACATCTTTTGGCCGAATCTTGGTGTGTTGGGGGATAGAGTCGGGCTGTGACAGTTCCCAGCGGGTCCGGATATGAATGATAGACTGGACAATGGCTTCACACTCCTGGTGCATGAAGGTGAGCGGCGTGCCCTGGTTTGCAATGGTTAAGGTGAACTGGTTCTCATCTACTAGGCAGATTTCTTCAATTTCCGAAGCATAATAAATGTCATTTAGAAAGACTGATTGCCCTAGGACTTTTGTTCGCTCTGCTGAGGTTACTTGGACAGCAGTAGAACCAACCTGGAAAGTGGTGGTGACGGGGTGAAGTGGAGAATAATTAAACTCTTTTACATAAAATTCTAAAAGGCTCCAGAAACCAACCAACCAAACAAAACACTATGCCATTTAAGGAAGAGTTCCCACCATTGTATATTCAAATGGTTCAGTAATTATTATGATAAATGTTCTCAAAAGAAACAAAAAACATTTAACATTTTTTTAATTTTCCTTTTTAAAAAGGTCAAGAATCTTATAGAAGGCCGGGTGCAGTGGCTCATCCCTGTAATCCCAGCACTTTGGGAGGCCGAGGTGGGCAGATCACTTGAGGTCAGGAGTTCGTGATCAGCCTGGCCAACAACCTTGTCTCTACTAAACCTACAAAAACTAGCCTGCCGTGGCGGTGGGCGCCTATAATCCCAGCTACTGGGGAGGCTGAGGCAGGACAATCCCTTGAACCTGGGAGGCAGAGCTTGCAGTGAGCCAAGATCATGCCACTGCACTCTGAGATCACGCCACTGCACTCCAGCCTAGGCAACAGAGTGAGACTCCATATCAAAAAACCAAACAAAACAAACAATCTTATAGAAAAGTACTGATTTTATCCTGAAGGTTCATGTTCCTCACTCTGAAAAAAGCATGTAATAATCAGAACTCTCATTAGGTAATTTCTACTCTCCACACATTCCTACAATTTGAATGACATAACAAATTGCCCTCTCCAAAACACTCTTCTACTTCCAGCCTAAGCTAGAATAAAATGTATACGTCTCATATCCTCCACAGGACCTCCACGATGACACAAATGTTGGTCTTCCTACATCTAGATTTACATAACCTTTTATTTTTTGAGACAGAGCGTCCCTCTGTTGCCCAGGCTGGAGTGCAGTGGCGCAATCTCGGCTCACTGCAACCTCCACCTCCCGGGTTCAAGCGATTCTCCTGCCCCAGCCTCCAAGTAGCTGAGATTACAGGTGCCCACCACCATGCCCGGCTAATGTTTGTATTTTTAGTAGAGACGGGGTTTCACTGTGTTGGCCAGGCTGGTCTTGAACTCCTGACCTCACGTGATCTGCCCACCTTGACATCCCAAGTGCTTGGATTACAGGCGTGAGCCACCGCGACAGCCTTACGTGACATTTTATACACCACTATAGGGGTAGGACACCTAGGGAGGCCAGGATATAGTCTAGTTAGTCAAGAAAAGCAATGAATCGTTTGCAAAACACAGACTGGAACTTACTTTAATAGAAACTTTGGTGTCTTTGTGAGCTAGCTTGAGAGCATTGTGGAATACCTTCAGGTCCTCTTCTAAAGCCAAGGTGGCAGCAGGTAGTTTCTGTTGTTCATGCTCTATGTGCTCAGCCAGTTTCCCAGGACAGTCTATGAAAACAAGCCTCTTGCTACCTTTGAGGCCAGTCAGCAGCCGCTCATGATACTTGGTGTACTCCCTGACCCAGGAGTTACAGTTATAGATATAGACTGCGGAGACGTTGTCGTAAGCAAAGCCAGGAAAAACAACAAACCACTTAGAGAGAAAGTCTGTTTTAAAGCGATTGCTAGGCCCCGTATGGGTAAGGTCCACTACAATTTCATATGGCTTTGCATAATATGGCTTTAAAGTCAGTAAGACATGGTATATCAGCAAATCACCATTGATTTGACCAGTTTTGAACCTAAGGAAAATGACAAAAAAGACAAAGATTATTAGCAGTGTTTAAAATAAATATACAGATGCCACTAATCAATTTTATTTTATGATTCATTTTCTAGAGAGAATAATATAAAACAATTCTTCAAAGTCTGGATTCATTTTTTAAATCAGTTGTTTTTTGGACACTGAGAAATAAGGCTAAGAGAAGAGACAAATCTCCAATTCAAAAATTTTGAGCCACGACAACAATAAAAAATTTGCCCATGAGTCAAGAAAGGGAGAAAACAGTGGGAATTAGTTGGTTGCCTGCAGGGCCCACCAAACTCCTTAGGCGAATAGTCTGGTAGGAATGACCCATCTGGAGCTCTGGAGTGAGATGGTTTTAGCCAATCCATTTATCCCACCTTGATCACAGACTGATTCAGCAATGAACACATTATTCAAACCAGGACAACCAGGGCCAAAGAGGCCCAGTTCAGGTAGTTTAGCTTAAATTGTTGGGATTTGAGATATTTCTTTCCTGGTGTTTATAAACAAGGGAATACGTAGCCCTAGGAGTTGCTAGCTCATATTTTGGGATATAAAAGAAGAGCCTCCCAAAAGACTGAAGAGAAGGAGCTGAGAAATAGACAAACTGGAACCCTGGCCATATCATTTGTGTATGAGATAAAGCCTCTCCTGGGGTCAAATTTATCCCAGGACTGCTCAGTTATATAAGCCAATAAATACCATTTTTTGATTAAGCCATATTAGGTCATATGTTGCTTAAAACCAAAAGAATACTAATAAATGGGAGCAGCCACAGTGAGGACCATGAAAAAGCCCTGAAGTAACGGTACCAAAGTTTCAAATCAAAACAATCTATATTAACTTAGGCCCAAAGTTTTCCGTATGTGATGATTCTGGTGATAATACTACTAAGTAAGTTAAAATAAATCTTTACCTCAGAGGTTGGTTAATGGATATAAAAATATAATCAGGGCTGGGCCCAGTGGCTCACGCCTGTATTCCCAGCACTCTGGGAGGCTGAGGCAGGTGGGTTACATAAGGCCAGGAGTTCGAGACCAGCCTGGCCAACATGGCAAAACGCTGTCTCTACTAAAAATACAAAAATCAGCCAGGCATGGTGGTACATGTCTGTAATCCCAGCTACTTGGGAGGCTGAGGCACGAGAATCACTTGGACCTGGGAGGCAGAGGCCGCAGCGAGCTGAGATTGTACCACTGCACTTCAGCCTGGGCAACAGTCAGACTGTCTTAAAAAATAATAATAAAATAAATAATATATGTATTGTTATAATTAGATAGAAGGAACAAGTTCTACTATTCATAGTAAGGTGACTAGTTAATAATAACATTGTATATTTCAAAACAGCTAGACGAAACAATTTCTTTTCTTTGAGGCAATGGATATCCTAATCACCCTGATTTAATCATTACACGTTATATGCATGTATCAAAATATCACACATACAGGCAGGGCATGGTGGCTCACACCTGCAATCCCAGCACTTTGGGAGGCCAAGACGGGCAGATCACCTGAGGTCAGGAGGTCAAGACTAGCCTGGCCAACAGGGTGAAACCCTGTCTCTACTAAAAATACAAAAATTAGCTGGGCGTGGTGGTACGTGCCTGTAGCCCCAGCTACTTGGGAGGCTGAGGCAGGAGAATTGCTTGAACCTGGGAGGGGAGTTTGCAGTGAGCTGAGATTGCACCACTGCACTCCAGCCTGGGCGATAGAGCGAGATTCCAACAAAAACAAAAACAAAAAAACCCAAAAAAATCACACATACTCCATTAATATGTACAAATTATCATGTATCAATAAAAAACTTCACCTCAGAGTTTTTAATCTTGTTGGGAGAAAATAAGATAAAAATATGACAAGTCAAATGATTTTAAAACAACACAAATATTTCAAGATAGAAGATATGAGGTAGAAAGTAATCACTTATCAAAGGAAATGCAGAGAAAATACTGTTATTAAGACAAAGGAGAGAGAGAGAGAGAGATTAACACAAACTAGGCAGTCAGTGAAAGCTACATAGAAGATACAGTGGCTGAATCAGGTAAGGAGGAATGCAGACTCAGCAAGAGGACTGGGCAGGCCTTATGGAGAAAGGCAAAAAGGAAAAGAAACAGGTAACTAGATGTGTTGAAGAGACAGCTAGTCTAGCCAGAATGGAGGATTCAGGTAGAGAAGTTTTGAGAGATAAAGCTGGGAAAATACAGAATAGTCAAATTGTGGAGAGACCATAACTGCCCAACCAAAGGGCTTAGGTTTTCTACTAGGGGCTCACCATTTCTCAGCATATGTTCTGTGGACTACTGGCGTCAGAATCAACTGTGGTGCTTGATAAAAATGCAGTTTCCTGGTCCCAACCTGGACCTACTAAATATGGATCTATGTAGTGGGGCCTGGAAATTTTTATCTTTTTTTTTTTTTCCCCCTTAACTCAGGCTGGACTGCAGTGGCACGGTCACAGCTCACTGTAGCCTGGACCTCCCCAGGCTCAGGTGATCCTCCCACCTCAGCCTCCTGAGTAGCTGGGACTACAGATAAGCGCCACCATGCCCGGCTAGTTTTTTGTTTTTGTTTTTTTGTATTTTTTGTAGAGACAGGATTTTGCCATGCTGCCCAGGCTGGTCTCGAATTTCTGTGGCTCAAGTAATCCTCCCACCTCAGCCTCCCAAAGTGCTGAGATTACAGGTGTGAGCCACCATGTCCTGCTTTTATAATTTTTAAACAATCTTCTCATCTGATGTTTATGTACACAAACATTTCTGAATCATTGTTGTATGTATTAGGGAATTGTTCAACCAGTTTTATTTTCCCTTAAAGAAAGGGGTGATATGACCAAAGACAGTGATGTATACAAGATATAAGAAGGATTCAGGGCTACCGAAAAGGCACTGTAGAGTCTAGGTATGACCTGATAAGGATCTAAAATAGTACTGTTGACAGTAAAAACAGGGAAAAAGAAACTGATCCAACAATATGAAGGAAGGACCAACATGATTCAAAGTCTGATCAGGACTGAGAGGACTTAAATTAAAATGATGTGTTGTATACTAAGCCTCTGATATTAGAATGTTGCTATCATGAACAGAAACAAGAAGACTGTCACAGGCAGCCTCCTTTAAAGAAAAAATAAAGTTCTTTTTATTTTATTAATTTAATTAATTTTTTAAGAGATGGAGTCTTGCTATGTTACCCAGGCTGGATTTGAACTCCTGGGCTCCAGTGATCCTCCTACCTCAACCTACCTAGTAGCTGGGATTACAGATATGTGCTGCCATATCCAGTTCTTTTTTTTTTTTTTTTTTTTTTTGAGACAGAGTCTTACTCTGTCTTCCTGGCTGGAGTGCAGTGGCATGATCTTAGCTCATGCAGCCAAGATCTCATGATCTCTGCAGCCTCCACGTCCCGGGTTCAAGCTATTCTCCTGTCTCAGCCTCCCAAGTAGGTGGGACTACAGGTGCATGCTATCCTGCCTGGTTAATTTTTATATTTTTAGTAAAGACAGGTTTTCTCTATGTTGGCCAGGCTGGTCTTGAACTCCTGGCCTCAAGTGATCTGCCTGCGTCACCCTCCCAAAGTGCTGGGATTACAGGTGTGAGCCACCGCGTCCAGCCCATACCCAGTTCTTAAAGTCTGTTTCAGTCATGTTAAACTTGAGGTGATGACAGGATGTTTGACAGTTGTGTGTGTGTGTGTGTGTGTGTGTGTGTGTGTGTGTGTATACACACACTACACCACACGAAAGCATTTTCTGTCCCATATAATCTAAGTTTACTAGATATTTTCTCAAATAATTGCTGCAGTTCCACAATTGTTATATTATCTGATCAGTATCCCATGGACTCCAAACTCACATTTTCAAATCAGTCTGTAGATTTCAAATAAGTCTTTTAGAGAAGATTTGAAATGGAAGATACCATTTCAAAACCTCTTTTGAATGACACTAAGGCATGTAGCAGGCCTATAGAATGAGCATACTGTCAAAAGGCATTAAGTGGAAAACCCTCCCTGCTCTGGAGGCGGGGATTGGTTCTACAAAGCCTCCTGTCATGCCAGTGGCCAACTAGAGAAGTTGGAGTTTTTTCGTTTTTTTTTTTTTTTTTTTTTCCCTCCTGTGACATGTGCTTTAGTTGCAGTGGAAAGGAAATGTGTCATCTGTGGTTTGGTTTTAAAAGTGGAAAACTAGCTGCACATATCCTTTTTTACTGCAGATTTACTTTAAGGCTCATATTCTCCAAGTCTATTCTGCTTTAAAAAGAAGACAAGAAAAGAAGTGGTTTATCAAAATCACGTTATAATCAGATTTTGACCAAGCATTTTGTAAGGTAGGTCATATATATACGGCTTTTCTTATGCCTTTTCACTTCTAACGTTTGACAGATTAGTGTTCGAGGAAATGCTATCAAAGTGTGTAAGAATCTCACTAACAAACTAGAATTGTGACTGAAAATGTATACTTTTTTTTTCTGTCCTATTACATAAATTTTAAGTTAGAAATGAAAAAATTTGCCATCGCCATGGAGTTTTAAATTAGGATTACGAAGGATCTAAGTTTGGTTTCCTCAAGTAAACTGGAAATGTTTTGTTATTTTTCAAAAGTTAAAAAATAAATTTCTCATTACTAATGCTTGGACATTATAAATTCTACTGAAAATAAATTCTACTGAAAATGATCAGATATAAGAAAACTTTTGATAACACAACCTGGCCTCCAAGGCATAAACTGGAGTAAAAACAGTCCTCAATTCTCAGGCATTTGTAAGGGCAAGAGAAAGTCTCATTTTGTCATACAGTTTGTTTATTTGGGCACTGCAGTACATCTGGCTGAAGACAATCAACAGCAGGCCTATTATCTGTTCCGTGGTAAGCACTGTTAAAATGTGTACCAATACTATGATGTATACTACACTGTTAATGAACTAATGTGAAAAGAATAATCTACTTTAAATCATTCTAGCATCTAATACAGAAGTCCAGTCTAGTATAAAAAGATGGAAATTACTTGCTAATCCAATTTCAAGTATTTCTTTTTGTGAAAGAATCATGAAATATCGAAAGATTTATGTCACTAAACTTAAAAATTAAAGCTGAACACTATTATACAAAAGCCAGTGACTTGGGCCTTTAATTGTCTACTAAAGTTCATAATCTAAAAAGTAATCTTAATCCTAGAATATTTAATAAAGAGTTTTTCCTCCCTACTATTAATATGAAATATAGTCTCCAGTTAGCATTGTTTATTACATGCTACTTTTGTTTGCATAACTCAACGTATCACATTTCTTATTTTCAATTTCTGTATTTTAATAGTATACAAATGTCAGCCAATGACATATAACAACCATTTCTTATAAAACCTTGATGTTCAAAAGCCTGACTAGCAGTGGCATCCATGTTGCTTAGGAGTTGGTTTGGAAACAAAGACTTTCAGGCCCTACCTATACTAGCTAGGTAAGAATCTGCCTTTTTTTTTTTTTTTTTTTTTAAATAAAAAGGACTCCTAAGTACATTTGAGAAGAATTTCTATAGCATACGTAGGGTTCTTAACCAGGCAATTTCATTTAGTAAATCTCAGGAGAACAATATAGTTTTGCTTTTAGTTCATTCAAATAAATGCTAACAATAAAATACTCCTTTCAAAAGTAGCTCAAGACAAACTGGTATATTATTATAAGATACCTCAATAATGATTATAAATCTTTCCTGCTGGGTTAGCAGTACATGGAACTGTTAAATTCTAAGATATGCCATTTCTATTTAAATCAATCATTTGGTAGATAATAAAAATGTATAATATAACTTGTCTCCTTTTTGTACTAGTTTCCAGCAAGCTCAGGGCCAAGGTGGAAATTCAACATTTTCAATTATCTGTTGAGATGCTTATAACCTGCCACTTCATCCCAAATCATCAAGATCCTGATGCTCTATTTCTATTTTATTACACATTTTTTTTTACAATTATGTCAAAATCAGAAAAAATGCTAGGTATAAATGATGCTTTAAAAGAAAACCCAGCAACTTTTGTTGAACTTTTAAGTCTACTCAAGAGGAAATTTGCTGTTTTGTTTTTTTTTTCTTCAGATTTTTAGGTTGAGAAAACTGGTATGCCTTTGCCTTCAGAAAGACACAGTCAGTCCAGGGAAAGATAAATGAAAAGAGACAACCACCACAGTAAAATTGCATTCACAAATACACTTACAAATGTATTTCTAAGTACCAGCTTTATTCTAAGCTTCAAGATGAACACTCAAGAAAAAAAAAAGAACACCTTGAATTTCTATTTGAAGTTCAGTTTCTTTTGGTTGCTACCAAACTTCCCCTCTTTCCACCAAAAAAATTTGCATTTTTATTTCATACATGAAGCAAGAAGCTCAAGGCCACATTTCTTCTGTAAAGATTGGTGACAGGTTAGAGGGTGGGTAGTTTCTGTAAGAATGATCCTTAATTTTTTTTTTTTTTAAAGAAGGAATCAGAAAAGTAAAAGCAGAACTAACTGACTCAAAGCAGAAGTCTAGCACGCTTCAAAGGAAGAAAACTATATAAAGCCATGATAGTCCACTTAAAATGATTAATATTTATTTGTAATGCTAACTTCTAGCATCTAAAAGTGTTAATAGAAATTAAAATGCTTCTTCATACATAGCTGAATAGAAAAGAAATTCAGTTGAGAAGGAATTCAGGGTAGCGAATATTAGGCATAAGCTTGTAGTTTACTTGTAACATCTCAACACTATCTTTTAACTACAATTACCAAAACTTGGATCCATTATTCTTTCACAAACTAACAAATTATATTGCTATCCCAACAGATTGCCAAGTATGCCCACGGACATGGAACACACAGGACATTACCTACATCTTGCCTTTCTGATGACAACAGTTTTTTCTTTGTCTCCTGGAACAAAAGCAAACTATACCCGTCTGTGGGCTAACAGTACTTCTTCCTGGGATTCAGTTATTCAAAACAAGACAGGCAGAAACCAAAATGAAAACATTAACACAAACCCTATAACTCCTGAAGTAGATTATAAAGGTAATTCTACAAACATGCCTGAAACATCTCACATCGTATCTTTAACTTCTAAATCTGAACAGGAGCTTTATATACCTTCTGTCGTCAGCAACAGTCCTTCAACAGTACAGAGCATTGAAAACACAAGCAAAAGTCATGGTGAAATTTTCAAAAAGGATGTCTGTGCGGAAAACAACAACAACATGGCTATGCTAATTTGCTTAATTATAATTGCAGTGCTTTTTCTTATCTGTACCTTTCTATTTCTATCAACTGTGGTTTTGGCAAACAAAGTCTCTTCTCTCAGACGATCAAAACAAGTAGGCAAGCGTCAGCCTAGAAGCAATGGCGATTTTCTGGCGAGCGGTCTATGGCCCGCTGAATCAGACACTTGGAAAAGAACAAAACAGCTCACAGGACCCAACCTAGTGATGCAATCTACTGGAGTGCTCACAGCTACAAGGGAAAGAAAAGATGAAGAAGGAACTGAAAAACTTACTAACAAACAGATAGGTTAGTGAAGAAAAATGCAAAGTAGCAATGAGAAGGCTTATGGAGTAAAAATGAAGTCAGTTGGTATTTAATCCCAAAGTGTTGTTCTGATTATCTAAAATTTGACATGGTAGACCTTGCAATTTAGAATCAAGCAGGTGAGACAGGGAGTATGCCTGCTTAATTATTTAAACTGTGTACTTTTGTTTTGGCACTGAATATTTTAAAAAGCAAATAATAAAATAACTAAGCATTTGAGGAAAATTTTAAGGATAAATTGAGGAAACTGATTAATAGAGATAGCAAGGGATAATTAAATAAATATTCCCTATGTAGCAACAGTGGTTAGATGATCTTTGTCTGAATGTAATTAAACTTTGAATAGTTTTAGTGTGTCCTTAAAGCCAAGTATATGCTTTAACATCAAATGGAAGTCAAATTCCTAATGCATAGATAGAGAGAGCTAAACTGTGTAATTTAATGGTATCTTCTTTGCTGGATGTGGCAGAATCCACACCAGCTTATCAACCAACACAGCTAATTTTAGAATAGATCCTTTATCTTTCCATATGGCACACATAAGAAAGTGTTTTTCTACTATTAATATTAAATTAAAACCTTTACTTTTGTATAATAAATTAAAACTCAGAATAAACCTGTGACCACGTATATTTGCATTCACTTTATTACTTTAGAGAACACATTGTAAAGATCAATAAGAAATAGAGCACGACTAAAATAAATAAGATTTACAGCCACACCAATAGGCTAAGTGTAAATGCAAAGTATGTTTCACTGTTTATGATTAATAATATTCATCTTTTCTATAAATACTACTTACTGGAACATTAACAACAAGTACCAAAGGTTGATTAATTTTTGGACTTCAAGGATGCCAAGTAGCCTAATGATTTATTAGGGGTGTGTGTGTGCGTGCGTGTGTTCAAATCTGGAAAAGTGTATACTTCAGGTTATAATTTAACCTTTAAAGAAACTGGCTTCAAGTAAAATAATGACTTACATTTAAGTTGAGACCCCCCCCCATCTTCAATTAAATATATTACAAAAATTGGTTTGAGAGACTTTCCAAATATCGACTGAAATTAACACAGGGCTAAGATCAGGCCACATTTCAAAAATCTCATCCCTTACTGGGCATTTATTTTGGGCAATATATTAACCATTTTAAAAATATTTTTTATATGTTTTTTCCCAAGTATGACTACAATCTTACTCTCCCTTCTAAGCTAGTGATTCTTACCCTGGCTGCATGTCAGAATCACCTGAAGAGTTTTTAAAAAACACCAATGCCTAATTCCCATGTCTTCCTTCTGATGCAACTGGAATGGGGTGAACTCTAAGCATTGGTAATTTTTATGTAACTCTCAAGGTGATAACTGCTCTTGGTCATCAAATTCAAATGTCTAGCTATTATTAAAATGACAGGAAAAAAATAAAGCATCACTTTTATTATCAATTTATTAGCAATTTGTAAAAAACAAATCTATTCTCTAAACAAGAAATCATAACAATATTATTCCAGATAAAGTTAAGTGTTAACAAAGTAAAAAGGAAAGCATGAGAATATTCATGCGAGTCATGGTGACTGAAATCAGGTTATCTTTTGAGGGGAAAAATAACCCAGATTAGAAATGAAACTGGGCAGACTTCCCATTCTGTGCAAAAATTGAAAATTTGAGATTGTGCACCAGTACATCCAGGAGTAACACAAAGCACTCCTTGAATCAAGGGTCATAAATAAACACTTGTCAGAGAAAATTAAAAGAAATTAATATCATCATAAAAATAGGAAATTACTTTCATATTCAACATACTGGTCAAACATTTTCTCACCAGAGAGCTTCTACCACAAGGATATTTAAAAGAATATTTAAAATTCACCACTCACTGTCTTGGCTATTAAACATATACTCTCAGAATGGTACTATCCAATGATAGTTACTGAACAAACAGAAGTGTTTCCTTTCCAAATGACAGGTATTTTAAAATGGTAGGTAAGATATCTTTGAGTTCAAAATTTAAAAGTCATTTAGTTTTGAACAAAAACACATTCCCTACCCCTGGGTATTACAGTTCACCAGCTTAATTCAGGGATTTAAAAATAGTGAATCAGGTTAGGCACAGTGGCTTACACCTATAATCCTGGGAGGATCACCTGAGGCCAGGAGTTTGAGGCCAGCCTGCACAACAAAGTAAGAGCCTCATCTTTACAATAAATAAATAAGCCAGCCAGCGAGCATAGTAGCATGTGCCTGTAGTCCTAGCTACTCGAGAGGCTGAGGCAGGAGGATTGCTTGAGGTCAGGAGTTCAAGACCAGCCTGCGCAACACAGCAATACCCTGTCCGTAAAAACAACAATACTTCCAAAAACCAGTGAATCAAAAGCTTTATAGCATTTGATTATATTATGCTTTATAGTAGGAGCCCGTAAAAAAAAACTATTCTTTTTGCACCAAGCTATAAGTACCCTGAAGTTAAGAACAAGGTCATAATAACCTGTGTTTCCCACAGTGACCAGGAAAAAGCAGTGCATGGGTTAACACATTCCGTACCTACTATAATATGCATCATCCAAGGCACTTTACATTTATTTAATTCCACAATAAGCTTATAAATTAGGAATTATGATCTCCATTTTTCAAGAGAGGAAAGGTGACTTACTCAAAGAAATTTTTATTCAGATGGACTCACTCTTTTCAATACACTTTGTTTAGTTAACTTAAAAATTTTTTGTATTTTAAATTTTTGTGGGTACATAGTAGGTGTATATATTTAAAGGGTAATGAGATGTTTTGATACAGTCACGCAACGTGAAATAATCACATCATGGAGAATGGGGTATCCATCCCTTCAAGCACTTATCCTTTGTGTTACAAAGGATCCAATTACACTTTTAGTTATTTTAAAATGTATAATTATGGTATTAATGATAGTCACTGTTGTGCTATCAAATAGGTCTTATTCATTCTTTCTATTGTTTTTTGTACCTATTAACCGGTAACACCATCTCCCCAACCCCTCATTACCCTTTAGTAACAAGTTAACTTTAGTTAACTTCTTATTTAAAAAATGATCCCCAATTTATTTTATTTTCCACTGAGAAGTAACTACTTTGTGGGTAATCAAATAAATAGTTGCGAACTTGAACTCAAAAGTCACTAGTAAAATATTTGGTCAAAATAATTTAATTACAGATATACAAATGGCAAACAGGCATACGAAAGGGTACTCAGCACCACTGATGAGAGAAATACAAATCAAAACTACAATGATACATCATCTCACCCCAGTTAAAATGGCTTATACTCAAAAGACAGGCAATAACAAGTGCTGGGAAGGATGTGGAGAAAATGGAACTCTCGTACACTGTTAGTGGGAATGTAAATCAGTAAAACCACTATGGAGAACAGTTTGGTGGTTCCTCAAAAAACTAAAAATAGAGCTATCATATGATCCAGCAATCCCACTGCTAGGTATATACCCAACAGAAAGGAAAACTGTACAAAGAGACATCTGCACTCCCACTTTTGTTGTAACACTATTCACAACAGCCAAGATTTGGAAGCAACCTAAGTGTCTATAAACAGAAGAATGGATAAAGAAAATATGGTACATATACACAATGGAGTATTATTCAGCCATAAAAAAGAATGAGATCCTGTCATTTGCAAAATAATGTAATTATACTTTTACCCTGGACTTTTTATATTATGAGGAAATAACATTACATTTATTGGTTACCTGCAGTTGGTGAGGCATTTATACATGTTATATTATGCTATCTTATTTAATCCTCACAATAACCCAATAAAATATTCCTTTAGAGGAGGAAACGGTGACTCAGAAGTGCAGAGTCTTGCCTAAGGTCATACAAGTAAACAGAACACATCACTCACTTCTTATGAGAAGAAATCTCACTGTAAGTGATAACCCAACTGGCAGCTTTTCTTCTTAGAACATGTAATTTTCTCTTCGGGACTCCATCCTAAATATTTAATTTATATAATCATATTACTAGAGTATCTCAAATATTTATTTACATAATTAAAAGCACTCAAATCATAGGGCTCCAAAATGTATTTCAAAATAAGTTCTGTTAAAGTAATATATTTCTTAGTCACTTTGTGGTTTATTGCACTTCCGGAACCAGCTATTGATAAACTTCCTCTTTTTCTACAGAAACTATTTCAGTTTGCTAGAGGAACATTTTAAATCTGAATTGAACCACCCATTTTCCTTTCTTAGCCAAATCACCAAAATGTCCAGTTAGAACAAGAATTTAGCATTCTGCAAAAGAAGTTAACAGCTGAGGTAAGAAAATTTTCACACAATTTGGTTTGATCTTGCTTTATATAAAATTTATTTTAAAAACTGTCATTAGTGTTTTAAACTTAAACTCTGATAGTCTAAAGATGTCTATAACAGGTTTTTGTGGTTTTGTTGCATAGAATTAAAAAATACTCAGTTCAGCTTGCCTTAGAAAAATATTTTCACCTAGGTTTGTATAAGACCTTTTAAGTTTATTTAATCACACACACACACACACACACACACACACACACACACATATATATATATATTTTTTTTGAGATAGAGTCTTGCTCTGTCTCTCAGGCTGGAGTGCAGTGGCACGATCTCAGCTCACTGCAACCTCCACCTCCTGGGTTCAAGCAATTCTCCTGCTTCAGCCTCTCAAGTAGCTCGGATTACAGGCGCCCACCACCACGCCTGGCTAATTTTTTTGTATTTTTAGTAGAGATGGGGTTTCACTATGTTGCCCAGGCTGGTCTCCTACTCCTGACCTTGGGTGATCCGCTTACCTCGGCCTCCCAAAGTGCTGGGATTACAGGAGTGAGCCACCGCTCCCAGCCACAATCATATTTGTTAACCTTAGTTTTAGAATTAAAAAGAAACTATAGCCATGGCAGATAAAGCTAAGGGTTAGAAATAGAACTAGATTCCGCAGGCTATGACTGAATTTATAACCTCCAAAATATTAATTGTTAAAAGTTCTAATGTACTTTTTATAGAATTTTCCTGTACATAATATAATGCATACATTAAAATTTTTGTATCCCCTTTAGTTTGCATAGTAAGAATGGTCACCTTCACTTAATTTAGAAAGAAAAAGAAATCAGATGTGGTATTTGATTATTATTATTATACATGCTTTATTTTTTACATATAGATTTTATATTTAATAATGATGACATGAAAACATTATGGCTCATTTTAAAAGCTTACTAAGCCAAAAATGTTAGTCAATAATCAAACATGCATGCGTATATTAATATCATCTACGTGTTTATGTCACATTATCTGAGACTTTAGAACATAGTATAAGATAGAAGAAACCTACAGAATAAACAATAGAAAATTGTTAATATGCATAAAAGATGCTTGCTGTGGGTAAAATGGGCAAATAAAAACTGCAAAGAGTATTTTACATAGACTTGTAATTTCAGGGAATAATATGTTCATAGTGGGTGATATCCCATTTCAACACTTAATAAATATTCATGACTTTCTCTTAGAAGGATTTCTTCTAAGTAATTACTGTGGAAGTCAGAAAATAAAGATATTTATCTCTTTTTCAGATTAGGCTTGTCTATATAATTTTTCTACTTCTAATATTTAGTTTATTTCATTATGCATAAAGTCATAAAATTATATTAAATTTTTTTCACTGTCATATTTCATAAAATTAAAAAATTTCCCATCAATCCTTATGGTGTGTTTTTGTCATAGAATCCCATACTTTTTTTTTTTTTTTTTTTTGAGATGGAGTCTCCCTCTGTCACCCAGGCTGGTATGCAGCGGCACCATCTTGGCTCACAGGCTCATTGCAACCTCCGCCTCCCAGGGTCAAGAGATTCTTCTGCCTCAGCCTCCTGAGTAGCTGGGATTACAGGCACCCACCACCACGCCTGGCTAATTTTTTGTATTTTTAGTAGAAACAGGGTTTCACCATGTTGGTCAGGCTGGTCTTGAACTCCTGACCTCAAGTGATTGGCCCACCTTGGCCTCCCAAAGTGCTGGGATTACAGGCAGGAACCACTGCGCCTGGTCCCATACATGTTTTTAAAGGGTTAGTCCCAAATCTAAAGTTTACTAGTAGTGCCTGTGTTTTCCAGCTAATTCCTACATAATTCTACTTAGAAGGAAACTTTAATTCTGATTAAGTTTGAATTGAGAAACATAAATCTGATGCCTTTCAATGTCCAAGCTTTAAAAAAAAAATCACCACAAAATTTTCAGTAAACTTACTAAATATGACACTTTATAGAAATCATTCAAAATTCTTATAGTAGTTTTCGTAGAATCAGGACTAAAATGGGTTTTCAGGTATTTCTTTCCTACCCTTTATCTAAGACTACCTACAAGTGTTATTTACATGTAATTCCCACCAACTCACATCTCCTTCCTTCATAAAGCATTTCTATTTCATAACTTTTCTATGAAAGGCAGTATAGCACATACAGTGAAATGTGATAGAAAGAAACGGTTCTGGCACAAGATTAGCATGATTTTTGTATTAGTGCCACTACTTAGAGCTGTGATACTGCCAAGTTACCCAACATCGTGGTGTCTCAGTTTCCTTATCTGTAGGATGAAAAAACCACCACCTAGCTAATTAAAATAGGATACTGCTTAGCCTTTGGTGGGTGCTCAGTAAATGGTCACTATCATGATACAAGATGGTCATCAAATACTTCCTATTGTAGTTGAAGGTCAATTTCTCTTTCCACTTTTCCTCAAGATGCAGAATGGCTGGTGTTTTCTTTTACGGTTTCAAAACTTCACTAGTTAGAGATAATACTACTGCTAAATTTTAATCTATTATATTTGCATCACAACTTTTATTATATCAAAGTAATTGATACAGCTATCTATACTTGTCTTTTGTCTAGGATATGCTCTCCAAATCTTGATTCTCTTTAAAAGATAATGGCATACTTCCTAACATATCCAACTTAACAGCATCAATTTTAAATGCTGGACCCTTTAAGTACTTATGCATTATATTTATAAGAACATGTCTATGGCCGGGCTCGGTGGCTCATGCCTATAATTCCAGCACTTTGGGAGGCCAAGGCGGGTGGGTCACTTGAGTCCAGGAGTTCAAGGCAAGCCTGGGTGACATGGTGAAACCCCATGTCTACAAAAAATACAAAAATTAGTTGGGCGTGGTGTAGTGCACCTGCAGTTTCTAACTTCTCTAGGGAAGCTGAGGTGTGAGGATCGCTTGAGCCCAGGAGGCAGAGGCTGCAGTGAGCTGAGATTGCACCACTGCACTGCAACCCGGGTGACAGAGTGAGATCCTGTCTCCAAACGGAAAAAAAAAAAAAAAAAGAACATGTCTTATACACGGGGACTCCTGCTTCACTGTAACTGTCTTTAAAGTGTTTAAATTTATGTTTTTCTTTTTAAAATATTCTAAATATTCAGCAAAGAAAAAGAACCAAAATCACAGATTTAAACCTCAAAGTGCCAGCCTATAATAATGAGTAAAAACCGGCATATGAGGGCTGACAAATTTGCTTGAGCAGCAGACTAAGGGATTTCTGGAAAACTCTATATAAAACGTACACGGGTACATGGGTTCTTTGGAATAATTGCTAGGTATGCTTCTGGATAGTGTCAGGGAAAAAAAAAAGGGAGAGGATGGTAAGGATACTCACAGCAGACAGGAGAGCCTGAAATGAAAGGTAAATGAATTTGAAAGGATAGTTCATTCGGTCCTCCATTTTAGAAAGCAAGCTCCTCTTTACTGTCTCCCTGCACTCACAAACACAGGCCAGCCACAACAGAGCAGCATTTTGCCGTTGCTTCTTTCATCTACTTCAATCATCTCCCCCCACCCCCAACTTCATTTTGCCTACTTCAATCATCTACACTGTCTTCTTGCTAATTATATAACCACTGCTTTTTTTTTCACCTGTTTATTAACTTTTCTTCTTTTCTGTATCTTCTCTAGTCAATTGACCTTCCTCTTTTCTGTTTGCTGCTTCCTAGGGTTTTTGTTTCTTCTCTTTTGTGTTATTTTGTATTTCTTTGCATTGCCTTTTATATTATTCTAAATCTTCTTCTCCTTTTTATTCCCCTGCCCAATATTGTTCTTTACCTACAGAAACAATGTTGGTACTTCAGGTACACACCACTTACATATTTTAAAATGTGTATGCTAAATAACCTTCCACACTGGTAGTAACGCTGGCCTCATTACCTCTGGGAAAAAAGTCAGTTTTTTCCACTACCATATTCCCTACTTATTCCTCTTTTAAATCTTTCTTCTCCTTCTCTGGACTACACTGAATTGCCATCATAGAATTCTAATACAGTTTCTAGTATTCTGATGTGGCAGATCCTAGGAGGATAAAAAGCTAACTGAAGAGTGGTAGAAAGTGTTAGGATAGGCAAAAAATGGAATTTGGTTTTAATATTGCCATAACCGTTAACTGACAAGTGAAAATCTCATACATGGAGGGTTCCACCAGCTTACTACTGACAGTAGAGGATAGGAGCTTATCAAAATTGATCTTACAAACTAACCTGGGTTTAAAATTATGTTCCTGTTTGGGCCCTGTCCTTCTCTAATGCCCTTTTCAGCTAACTGAAAAGAGGAACCGTATGGTTTCCTTATTTTAAGCAAAGTCACAAAAGAGGAAACATTCATGGCTTATATTTTCTGATGCTTTGCATAGCATTAAAACAGATTTTTAAAATGAAATTCTGAAGAGAATAACATTTTCTAAAGAAGTCCCCCCGCCTTTTTTTGTAATCTATAAGAATAATGGGTAAGAACTGCATGGATGATGACCATCCAGAGATTATTCAAATCCCTATATCTATGCCAAAAGTGTTCAAATTTTCCCTTTTAAATCTTTTGCAAAATGGATAAAAAGCAGAATTTATTAACTCAGATTTCACTGCCTCTGCTTATTTTCTGGTAGAAGTACTAGTAAAAAGCAAAAACTAAAATGTAAAGGAATCAAGAAGCCCAATACAGGTTAAATGTTTACTGTGCTCCTAATATATAAGGCATTAACTACAAAGAAATCAAAATATAAAAACATGAGGCAATAAAGGGTAGCAGAAAGAATGTATGCTTTGGAATCAGGTGGCCCTGGGTACAAACTCCCAATCTGTCACTTAGAGTGGTATAACATCAGGCAAACTGCTTAACTCATTTGACGCTGTCTCTTTATCTGTAAATAAGGGATCCCTTTACCTTCCTTATAAAGTCATTTGAAGGTTCTGTGAAATAAAGTATGCAAAATTGGGATAGTACAACACATAATATGCTCTAGATAAGTATTTTTCTTTCTCCTTTCTGCCTTCTTCAAGGTTCTTTATAATCTTGTTCAAGGAAGTAGGTATAGGAAAATGTGAAAAGTAAACACAATTACTTAAGAGAATAGAAGTGTGAGTGAGATACATACATGAATTATGTAAGGAACCATAAAAACAATAAATGAGAGCTAGGGGGAATTCAGTAAATGACTGATCTGTTTGGGCTGTAGTCAGTCACAGAGAACTTGGGTTAAGAAGGGGAATTTAAACTGAGGTCTGAAAGATGAGGACAGATTCAGATATGCAGCCAGAAAGAGGAAGAGGCCAGGTCTGGAAGAAAAATAAAAAAAAGAACACCCTTGAGAAGGGTAAAAAACAGCATAAAAGTGTCTGTTTAGCAGGAAAAAAGCGTGTGTTTAGAAAGTATGCAAGGTGGGAAAGGGATGCATTTGGCTGGATAAGAAGTTTCAGTCATGATACGTGAATCTGGACTGGTTAACTCAAGCCAGAAGGAAGAAAACTCAATTTAGAAGTTTTATCTTAACAGGCCAGGCGTGGTGGCTCATGCCTGTAATCCCAGCATTTTGGGAGGCTGAGGCGGACAGATCACTTGAGGTCAGGAGTTCGAGACCGGTCTGGACAACATGGTGAAACCCTGTCTCTACTAAAAATACAAAAATTAGCCAGGTGTGGTAGTGTATGCCTACTGTAGTCCCAGCTACTCGGGAGGATGAGGCACAAGAATCGCTTGAACCCAGGATGTAGAGGTTGCAGCGAGACAAGATCATGCCACTGCACTCCAGCCTGGGTGACAGAGCGACTCTGTCTCCAAAAAAAAAAAAAAAAGAAAAAGGAAGTTTTATCTTAACAGAAATTAAACCCTCAAGCAAGGCAGTAGTAACCTGATCATGCACACTTTTAAGATTAATTCAGCAGTGTGCAGGAGAGTTCAAAGGAGAACTGTTTTAAAATTTAGGCTTGAATTATTCGTATAGGGGAAAAAATCACATATCTTTTCTTCTACTAAAACAGGGCCATTTATCATCACTGTGTACCAAGTGGTAGAGGAGTAAGCAATGATATGCTGTTTAGATATGCTGAAAAGGTAATTTGTAAAACCTTTATTGCACCTTCCAACAGAACATCAAATCTCTCTAAATATAGGCTTATGAGTCAGAAGAACTATAGTTTCTAATCATGTATACCAGTATCTAACACCCTAAGATTTTCTATTCCCTAATGTTAAGAGATAACCAAATAGTTGCCATTGTGTTTGATGATGTGCAAAACAAGTATATTATACCAAAAGTTGCAAATTGTCTCAGTAGAACTCCTCACTTTAGAGGAAAGGCAATTGAGAACAGGAAAGGTTAAGCAACTAGTTCTCATGGTTAGACAGGTAGTTAGATGGGAGAAGTAGAACTGAAACTTAACTCTCCAAGTTTTAGCATCTACCACATCCCAGAAAAAGCCCTATCTGCCAAACTTTCATATGTGCCTTATTTTCCTGTGCCCACATTGTTGCTCTCCCTGGCTGGAAATTTAATTAGTTCTTATAGACTTTTAAAATTCAGTTCAAGCTTTACTTCACTGAAGCCTTCCCAGGCTAGGTTAACTTCTCTGTACATCTCCTGCATACTTTTATGAGAAAGCTTATCAAATTATTGTAATTGGGCCAGGCGTGGTGGCTCACACCTGTAATCCCAGCACTTTGGGAGGCCAAGGCGGGCAGATCACCTGAGGTCAGTTCTCGAGCAGCCTGGCCAACACAGTGAAACCCCGTCTGTGCTAAAAAATACAAAAATAGGCCAGACGTGGTGATGTGTACCTGTAATCCCAGCTACTTGGAGGCTGAGAGAGGAGAATCAGTTGAACCCGGGAAGCGGAATTTGCAGTGAGCCCAGATTGTGCCACTACACTCCAGCCTGGGTGACAGAGTAAGACTGTCTTGAAAAAAAAAAAAATTATTGTAATTATTTTTTAGCGTTTTTCTTTCTTCTTTTTATTTAGAGATGGGATCTTACTATGTGGTCCATGCTGTTCTTGAACTCCTGGCCTCAAACGATCCTCCCATCTTGGCTTCCCAAAGTGCTGGGATTACAGGAATGAGCCACTACGCCTGGCCTTTACTGTTTGCTTCTATCACTAGAATCTGAAACACTTAAAGGCAGTGACTATCTTTTTTTTTTTTTTTTTTTTTTAATCTCCTAAACCTAGAACAGAGCTCCACACAAATGTGGCATTTACCAATAGATGAATGAAAGCGGCAGCAGGACTACTTGACCAACTGGATTGAATTTACTCCACCAGATTCAGAGATCACTCTAGGATTTTAAGCCTAGGACTCTGAGTTGAATGGAATTCTTTAAAAATATGCAATATTAACATAAGGCTACCATGCTACAGAGACACTGAGGATGCTTCAAAGATTACTAATAGACTCTGTGCCTAAGAAACTTAGTGGTACCATTAACAGATACAGAGAAGTTGGGAGAAGAGTCAGTTGTCAGTTGTGAGGGTAAAAATGAACTCCATTTTAAATATGTTGAATTTGCTGATAGTGAGAGATATCTATATCTATATCTATGTCTATCTATCTATATATATAAAATATGGAAAAATCCACCAAGAAGTCACACAAATAGAATTAGGACAAAGAAGATGTAGGCTGGAGGTACAGGTTTAGGAATTGTGGCATAAAGCTGAGAACTAAAATCTTACAGAATCAGGAACAAAGAAAAGTAGGTAAGGGTGAGGACTGAATATCAATTAACCATATTTAGGAGGCAGAAGAAAAAGAGCTAGTGAGAGTAACATGAAAGGAAGACTGATTACAAAAAGCTACTTGAATATTAGTGAAGGAACAGTAGTGTCTAATGTGGTCAAGGAGGGGAGGGGAGAGAAGAAATAAAGAACAATTAGATTAGGTAACAGATGATCACTGGTGTTCTTCAAGGCAGGAGAATCAATATATTTCTAGTAGAAAATGGTGAAAAAAGGTAGAGAACACATGGATCCAGCATATAGAGCCTATGCGTTTTGAGAAGTATGACTAAGTGAAGTACTGAAATATAATGAAGCTAGAGGGGCAGCAGAGCCAAGTACAGAACTTGTATTAATAAAAGAAGAGAGATCACTGCTTATGAGGTCCAAATGCTGTATGATGGGTTAGAGTATATCCAAGAGTTGTTACACCAAACCTACAGTGTATCAAGTCTAAATTAGGAATAATAACTACTAATCAACTACTACTAATTAGGAATAATGTCTACCTACTTTATGCCAGGAATCATAATGAAAAGTCAAATTTTTAACTAGACACCAATGACGCCTAACTGTCTTTCTCTTTCATTATAAACCCGCTATAGATAACGAGGAAATATTCTGAAATGGATCCCAAATATTTCATCTTAATTTTGTTTTGTGGACACCTGAACAATACATTTTTTTCAAAGACAGAGACAATTACAACAGAGAAGCAGTCACAGCCTACCTTATTCACATCATCAATGTCACATGTATTGGCTAATTCTCAAAACACAACAGGGAATCCTTTGGGTCAACCAACACAATTCAGCGACACTTTTTCTGGACAATCAATATCACCTGCCAAAGTCACTGCTG
This sequence comes from Pan troglodytes, assembly GCF_028858775.2. Lineage (NCBI taxonomy): Eukaryota > Metazoa > Chordata > Mammalia > Primates > Hominidae > Pan > Pan troglodytes. The sequence goes on from NC_072417.2 coordinate 36,304,733, forward strand.
GACAACCAACACCAGCTGTCTATACCTCTTCTGAAAAACCAGAAGCACATACTTCTGCTGGACAACCACTTGCCTACAACACCAAACAACCAACACCAATAGCCAACACCTCCTCCCAGCAAGCCGTGTTCACCTCTGCCAGACAACTACCATCTGCCCATACTTCTACCACACAACCACCAAAGTCATTTGCCTATACTTTTACTCAACAATCATCATCTGTCCAGATCCCTTCTAGAAAACAAATAACTGTTCATAATCCATCCACACAACCAACATCAACTGTCAAAAATTCACCTAGAAGTACACCAGGATTTATCTTAGATACTACCAGTAACAAACAAACCCCACAAAAAAACAATTATAATTCAACAGCTGCCATACTAATTGGTGTACTTCTGACTTCTATGTTGGTAGCTATAATCATCATTGTACTTTGGAAATGCTTAAGGAAACCAGTTTTAAATGATCAAAATTGGGCAGGTAGATCTCCATTTGCTGATGGAGAAACCCCTGACATTTGTATGGATAACATCAGAGAAAATGAAATATCCACAAAACGTACATCAATCATTTCACTTACACCCTGGAAACCAAGCAAAAGCACACTTTTAGCAGATGACTTAGAAATTAAGTTGTTTGAATCAAGTGAAAACATTGAAGACTCCAACAACCCCAAAACAGAGAAAATAAAAGATCAAGTAAATGGTACATCAGAAGATAGTGCTGATGGTTCAACAATTGGAACTGCTGTTTCTTCTTCAGATGATGCAGATCTGCCTCCACCACCTCCCCTTCTGGATTTGGAAGGACAGGAAAGTAACCAATCTGACAAACCCACAATGACAACTGTATCTCCTCTTCCAAATGATTCTACTAGTCTCCCTCCATCTCTGGACTGTCTCAATCAAGACTGTGGAGATCATAAATCTGAGATAATACAATCATTTCCACCGCTTGACTCACTTAACTTGCCCCTGCCACCAGTAGATTTTATGAAAAACCAAGAAGATTCCAACCTTGAGATCCAGTGTCAGGAGTTCTCTATTCCTCCCAACTGTGATCAAGATCTTAATGAATCCCTGCCACCTCCACCTGCAGAACTGTTATAAATATTACAACTTGCTTTTTAGCTGATCTTCCATCCTCAAATGACTCTTTTTTCTTTATATGTTAACATATATAAAATGGCAACTGATAGTCAATTTTGATTTTTATTCAGGAACTATCTGAAATCTGCTCAGAGCCTATGTGCATAGATGAAACTTTTTTTAAAAAAAAGTTATTTAACAGTAATCTATTTACTAATTATAGTACCTATCTTTAAAGTATAGTACATTTTACATATGTAAATGGTATGTTTCAATAATTTAAGAACTCTGAAACAATCTACATATACTTATTACCCAGTACAGTTTTTTTTCCCCTGAAAAGCTGTGTATAAAATTATGGTGAATAAACTTTTATGTTTCCATTTCAAAGACCAGGGTGGAGAGGAATAAGAGACTAAGTATATACTTCAAGTTTTAAATTAATACCTCAAGTATTAAATAAATATTCCAAGTTTGTGGGAATGGGAGATTAAAATGCATGTTTGAGAATAGAGAAATTTTCTTCTTGGTTTCATTGCAAAGAGTAAAACAAACATGTTAAAACATCAACTGAAGGGTTGGGTTAGGAACATTTACCCTGAAAAAAATATGAGGATGCATCATAAAATGTAAATATTTTCCTATCATGTTGGGGGGGCACAAATTTTAAAACTGGCATCTTTACAAGTTTCTTCTTTATAAACACCCAAACAAAATCAAGTTTTATAAAGCAAAAAAAAAGGAAAAGAAGACTATGGCTTCATTCTAGATACGGGTGACTTTGGGTGATTTTTTTTTCAGGAAAAGAGACTATCAAAACACAGATGATTCTCAACTTTTTACTAAACTTATACTTTCTGATGCTATCCACTCTTAAATCACCTTTCTTACACAGAATTTCATCTTTATCCATTATCTGACAATCGGTAAGTCTGAGTTATTAGAGTAGGAATGGGCCCAATCTTTGTCAAAGTCAAGAGTGGTCATCAGCCTATACTTTTGGGGATGCCAGCCTTTGTCTGCAGAAGTGCTCCTTTGCCCAACAAGCACATATTCTTCCTCATTAGTCCCATCTAACTCCAGGGGGAAACAAGCACTTAGAATAAAATGGTAGCCCAGTCTTGGAGAATCACTCATAGTTCTGGGATTTTCAGAATAGAACATAGCATTTATTCATAGCACTGGCATTCATGACATTAACAAAGCTCCATATTTAATAAGAACCAGTAGGGTTTTGGACACAGGAATTTTACATACAATGTTTTTCCTAAAATCTTTCAAGCCACCTTTACTGACCATTAATTTTTTAATCTATAGAAACACTTCCTTGAGCTTCTTACTTTTCCTGAATAAGCATGATACTTATTGCCATATTACATCTTTTGTCTTCCTCATTAAAAAGTTTCTTTCATGTATTCTTCAAAGTTAGTACTTTTGTTCAAGACAGAGTCTCACTCTGTCGCCCACGCTGGAGTGCAGTGGCATGATCTTGGCTCACTGCAACCTCCGCCTCCCACGTTAAAGGGGTTCTCCTGCCTCAGCCTACTGAGTAGCCGGGACTACAGGCGTGCACCACCACGCCTGGCTAATTTTGGTATTTTTTTTTTAGTAGAGATGGGGTTTCACCATATTGGCCAGGCTGGTCTTGAACTCTGACCTCGTGATCCACCTGCCTCGGCCTCTCAAAGTGCTGGGATTACAGCCGTGAGCCACCGTGCCCGGCCCAAACTTAGTACTTTTAAAGCTAATTTCCCCAGCAGCAATCTGGAGTTGAGAATTTCCTATTATTCTTTTTAATTTTAAGAATTTTTGTTATGGTAAATAAGATATGTTTTTATACTTGGCCAAGTCTTTGACATGCCTTAAATCATCATAACTGTTCTCATTTTACATTTATGACAGTTACTTAATGGGCTTGTTCCACATTTTTGCCCCTTTTTACCATCTTCTTTCCTGAAAGAAATACAGGGAAAAATAGGGAAATACCAATTTTCTTAGATTAAACGGGAGCTGATTAGCTGACCATAGTGTTGTCTGATATCTTTAAGTACTTTTAAAGGGAGGTTTTCTCTTTCTGTTCTTTGTATAACAGGACAGACTACTGGCAGCAGCCGGGTTTTTATGTTGTCTTTTTTCCTTTTATTTTTTTTTAAAGAAATTCTTTGCTGGGGGAAGAATAATTCACATTTAACTGCATGTAATTTTCCCCAGTGAGGTCAGTGGAAGCTGAGCAGCCAAACAGTGGCAATCCTTGCTTAATCAGCAGGAAGAGATACAAACTAATAAATGCAGGACAGAAGAAAATGCTGGAACAAAGAAAAATCTTTTAGAGAAAAGATTAAAGAACTAAGATCCAGAAGAGAAAGTTTATTTCATGAATACTGCAAAAGAATAAGGCACAGGGGAATAAAAGGTAGATTAAAGTTCACACCACATACTAGTGGTGCTCTTAACCAAAATAGCATTAACCAGAGTCAGACACAACCCTGAAGACCATTTGGTTCAACTCCTTTTGTTTGTTAACTACCGAGAAAACAGGACCAGAGAAAGTAAGTGATGTGCTTAGAAGTGGTATTAAAAGCTGAGTTTGCTCCCTGACTATTGGTTCAACACTCTTTTCACTAATATAGGACCAAAGAGCACCTACATCATGCACTGAAACATACATATATCACATAAGTCTTCTATTTGGTGTCAGTGGTGAGGGACACAAATGAATTAGATGAGGGTGATCTTTAACTGTTGTTCTTACTTAATTCTGATCAAAAAGTAAAGTAGCACCTTTGGGAACCTATAACTAAAACACTGTGGTACCGGTATATGACTAAACAAACAGATCAATGGAACAGAAGAAAAAGTCCAGAAATAAATATCAAATCAGTGGAAACAAGCATTGGAACAATTGGATAGACATCTGGAAAAAAGAAAAAATTTGATCCATACTTCACACTATATTGGAACACCAAGGACCAGAGTTCTAAATATAAACCATGAAATTATACAAGTAATAGAAGAAAATATGAGTGAATTCCTTTATAATCTGGAAGCGGGAAAAAACCTTCCTAGCTGAGACTCAAAATCCAGAGGCAATAAAAAGGGAAATCAAATTATATGAAACTTTTAAATATCACACACATGCAAGTGTGCATTACACACAGACACACACACCTCACCATAATAAAGCCAAAAGACAAATGGCAAACTGGAAAAAAAAATTAAAACTTAAATCAAGACAAAGTGCTAATACCTCTAAAATTTAAAATGCTCCTAATATGGGGCAGGAAGGGGAAGACCCAAAACACAACTTTTAATAGTGCAAAACATTAAAAAGACAGTTACAGGAGCAAACATTTAAATGGTCTTTAAACATATGTAAAGACATATACTCCCCCTCATAATTACAGAGATGCATTTAAAATTAGATGGAGATACTTGCCTATCAGATGGACAATAAATCCCAAAGTTCAACAACAAAGTATACAGTGAGGCTGTATAGAACTCGACACCACGATACACTGTTGGTGGGACTGCAAAATGGTATAATCAATGGAGAGGAATTTAGTAATGTCTGGAAAAATTCCAAATGCATTTACCCTTTTACCCAGCAATCCTACTTCTAGGAATCTTTTTCAAAGATTTACTGGCAAACATATAAAATTATTTAGGTACAAGGGTATTCACTGTGGCATTATTCGTAACAGCAAAAGTCTGAAAAACCCAGATGTCCACCAATAGGGGACTGGTTGAATAAGCCATGGTACATTCCCAAATGGAGTACTATGGATCAAACAGTGAATCATACAGATACCTATATACTGATATGGAGTAATACTCAAGATACAGTAAGAAAAGAAGAACAAGTTATCTAACAGTATGTATATATGTCACCTTTTATATTAGAAGGCGGGATAAGAACATACCATACATATGCTTACATTTTTTTTAGGTTTTCAAAAAGAAATGTTAATGATACAACGAAAAACTAATAAAAACAGTTACTAATAGGAGAAGGAAGGAAATAGGATGGAAAAGACAGAGAAGCAAGATTTATCTGAATATACATTGTTATATATATAATTTTGACTTGTGATCCTGAAAAGCTGAAAACTGAAACAAAGTTTATATCAAGTTGGTGATATAAAAATACACAGAAAAGAATTATTTCACATTGCATTAGAACACAGAATTTACTATACACTTTTAGTAAAATAAAGCAAGCAGAGCTACAAACAAATTTTAAACTTTATTCGGTAGTCTATAATCTAATTGTAGCAATCAATACTGGTATTATTTTGAAATTATTGTGAGATGATGCAAATGAGCAATTATGTCAATGATATGAGGAATCACTTATAGAAAATATGGGGGACAGAAGAACAAATTAAATCTTCCCAAAGAGTCAAAGAGAAAACTCCAAGATGAGAGACATTTTAGGAAATAATTGACTGAGTTTTGGCAACAAGCCAGTGGCATAAAGAAAAAAAGGAGTAGGGAGGTGGGCAAAGAAACTGATTCATTTGGATTTTGACTTGGTAATTTCTATGTTGTTATTTCTTTCATGCTTTTAAAATACTTTATTGAGTACTCTCAGTTGTATTCAGCAGGAAAATCAGTCTAAATAGCCAACCATATTACCAAAAATAAACAATATCTGACTCTCAAGCATAGCAAATGTTATCTATAATAATGGAAAACTGAAACCACTGATTAGCATGGGATAGCTATTCCTTGGCAGATGCTTTGTGATACCTTTCACAATGTTGGGGTAATATATCCTAGGACACAAAAGAATACGTAAATTAATTTACTGCTTAATCTAGAATGTAAAAGTTGCCTAACTATCATTACTGACCTAGACAGACTAATAGAAAATGTAATGAGTCTGAATAATATTTAAAATAAGTTGTAACACATACTTATGCCTCTAAAAAATATTCTTTTTTCGAGTAACAGTAATACAGTATTATTTTATTTCATGAGAATTTCTTTTATTTATTTATTTATTTATTTTTTATTATACTTTAAGTTTTGGGGTACATGTGCACAACGTGCAGGTTAGTTACATATGTATACATGTGCCATGCTGGTGTGCTGCACCCAGTGTAAGAGATTGTTAGAATTCAAATATATTGAAATGATCTCCCTTTTTCTTTTTGAGAATTTTACAATAATCTTTGAATAATATGAAGCAATTTGGTATGTCCCAAACTTGAAATGAGAAACACTGCCACTACTATTGCACTGGAATTTTCTATTATATACAACAGAAACTAAACTTGATACAGCCTAAACCCAAATTCATTTGAATCCATTAATGAAGTAACATGTCCTTTCTTTCAAACAAAAGTACTGTTAAGTGTAATGAAAATGCATAACTCTACTTCTACACTGACTTAATGAGGTTTCCTAAAATTAAGAGATTTAAGTGGTCGGTAAATTGACCCTCAGTCACATCTTTAGAAGTGCAGCAGTGTATATATGAGCTTAAATAGAACTCTAAATGTCAATGTGTTCCCTATTTCCACAATATTGCTGAATGTAGTATTTTTAACACATTATTTTAAGCACTATGATTGATGGCTGGTTTCCTAAATCCACAGTAAGAATCCAATTGAGAGTTCAACTGAACCCTCAAAGTAAAGTGGCAATAAAGCACCCAATCAACAATAAATTTCTATGTTGCGGACTCTTAAAATGCAGATACTTTTCGAGGAACATTAGTTTTACACAAAAGGTGGCTCCTAGAGTATAGTTTCTCTTGTAAGAAAATAAACTTCGAATTTTAATACAACAAATTCTATTTGTGGTATAATCTAAATAATGCTAATATAATTTAGAGAAAAACAAAGGATTTAGTAACAAGGCATAAAGAGACTTTCCTTACACATAACATGCTAAATATTACTTGTTTTTAAATGGTGCCACTACGGTAAAATACCGTAACTTTATTTGCTTTCTTTAAACTTGCCATGCTGGAAATCAGATTTGTGTTTTAACAGATTTACACAAGCAGTCCACTGAAGAGTGGAGCAAAATTTATCATAAATCTGATCTCACTTTATAAAACTCATGATGAAAAATTTTCCTTTTATATTATTTCATGTAATTTTAAAACTATAAACTACTTTCCCAGAAAGATGAAATGTGCAACACTCTGAAATCACCTAAATTGATACTGCTATTCTTAAAACATAAAATCAAATAAATGGTCATTCATACAGCACCAAAAATATCTTTGGAAAAAACAATACTCATATCCACTTACCACCCAAGGTTGCATAAAGAAAAAAAACTTTAACTCCAAATATATAAAATAAAACATGTTTATTTTACATAGGAACTGATAATCTGAAGTATAAGATGCTAATTTCCAAATGTATCCTGGCTTGTGTGTAGCCTTGGTCAAATGATCATTGTATCAGAAAGATAAAGAAAAAATAATCGTATTTCAGTACTTCTATACATCCTAAAAGGGAAGACGGAACACTTAAGTGGTTGATAAATTTGAAAAGCTGATTAAACATAATAATCACCATGTTGGGGGAAGACATAAAAGTCATAAAACAGATTTTTTATAATATTAAAAAAGTGACATGAAAATTATACAATTTTAGAAAGGAATATAAAAAGGCAGGAGTTAAAAAATAGTGGGACTAATATCATAGAAAACTATCCATGAGGAAGGTCAAATTTATTTTCAACATGTAAAAAGGATAAAGAGTAGAGGTATTTTAAAAATTCACAGATTCTTAATGAGGGAAACGTTAAAATATGGAACCCAATCTCAGACAAATACATAGAAAGGAGTAAGGGCCAACTCTCATGCATAAGGTATCCCATCCTATAGCAAATCAGATATATAGGTACGCTTGATGCCACAAATTTTTTTAAAAATTGTCCATTTTGTTGCGTGTGCACCTCTTGCCATAAATTTGAGTCAGCACCAGCGACAGCTCTGCAGTCCTCCTATGTGGTACTGATCAGGTGGTTGCAGAGCTTCAGCTCACAGCAACACAATGCAGCTGAGCAGGCAAGCACAGCCCACAGCCAGAAACAGTTCCGACTCTACAGAACAAGACGACCTTTAAGTTTCCCAGAGAAAATGAGATGCTGATGTTGAAGACGACACCACGGTAAGATGTTATTTAAATCAGTAAAAGGCTGACTTTGGAATCTTTTTCCTTTTTCTTTTAAGAAAAAGTCAACGTTAGGATTAAATATATATTCAATAGCAAGTGCATGCACCAGAAATTTGCTGCAGTGTCAGTTGAGGGATATTTTTTATACATTCAGTCACTTTGTAAATATACATATTGTTTTCCTTTAAAATGGGCACTGAAATATACAGAAAAAAATCACTTTATAAAATGTGAGGTTTATAGGTACTGTGTTGGTCTGGATTTTTCAAGTGCTTTTTACAAAGATATATTTATCCTAAAAACATACAGATAAAATTTCGAAGAACTGCTTTAATATCTAAATAAAATCTACCCTATATACACACATTGAATTACATTACTGCAGAGATTAAAAAAAAAAGACACGACAGCCATTTTTTCTCATCTGAGTATGAAAGCATATCATCAAAAATAGTAATAGCCTACAACTGCAACTATTTATTTGCAAAGAATGCTATTTTATCATATTAAGGCTCTAGAAAGATAAATAAGAAAGAATATGGTTAGAAAAGGGGGGAGGGAGAGAGAAAATAAAGGAGAAAATGCAGGAGAGAGTAGGGAGAGAGTCTCTCTCTACCACATAGCCCAATTGAAGGATTAAGCATTTGGACTATAAATGAAGGGGAGCTTTGTTAGTTTAATCACTGGAACAATTATAAAAGGACTCAACAACAACGAGGTTTATTGAAAATTTTGCCTAATGCTAACTGACCCATGCAGATGCCTAAACTGTATTTGCATATTAAAAGAAGGGTGTATCTGTTTGTTTCTAGGCTTTGATGGAATATCAGATATTGAAAATGTCTCTCTGCCTGTTCATCCTTCTGTTTCTCACACCTGGTATTTTATGCATTTGTCCTCTCCAATGTATATGCACAGAGAGGCACAGGCATGTGGACTGTTCAGGCAGAAACTTGACTACATTACCATCTGGACTGCAAGAGAATATTATACATTTAAACCTGTCTTATAACCACTTTACTGATCTGCATAACCAGTTAACCCAATATACCAATCTGAGGACCCTGGACATTTCAAACAACAGGCTTGAAAGCCTGCCTGCTCACTTACCTCGGTCTCTGTGGAACATGTCTGCTGCTAACAACAACATTAAACTTCTTGACAAATCTGATACTGCTTATCAGTGGAATCTTAAATATCTGGATGTTTCTAAGAACATGCTGGAAAAGGTTGTCCTCATTAAAAATACACTAAGAAGTCTCGAGGTTCTCAACCTCAGTAGTAACAAACTTTGGACAGTTCCAACCAACATGCCCTCCAAACTACATATCGTGGACCTGTCTAATAATTCTTTGACACAAATTCTTCCAGGTACATTAATAAACCTGACAAATCTCACACATCTTTACCTGCACAACAATAAGTTCACATTCATTCCAGACCAATCTTTTGACCAGCTCTTTCAGTTGCAAGAGATAACCCTTTACAATAACAGGTGGTCATGTGACCACAAACAAAACATTACTTACTTACTGAAGTGGATGATGGAAACAAAAGCCCATGTGATAGGGACTCCATGTTCTACCCAAATATCATCTTTAAAGGAACATAACATGTATCCCACACCTTCTGGATTTACCTCAAGCTTATTCACTGTAAGTGGGATGCAGACAGTGGACACCATTAACTCTCTGAGTGTGGTAACTCAACCCAAAGTGACCAAAATACCCAAACAATATCGAACAAAGGAAACAACGTTTGGTGCCACTCTAAGCAAAGACACCACCTTTACTAGCACTGATAAGGCTTTTGTGCCCTATCCAGAAGATACATCCACAGAGACTATCAATTCACATGAAGCAGCAGCTGCAACTCTAACTATTCATCTCCAAGATGGAATGGTTACAAACACAAGCCTCACTAGCTCAACAAAATCATCCCCAACACCCATGACCCTAAGTATCACTAGTGGCATGCCAAATAATTTCTCTGAAATGCCTCAACAAAGCACAACCCTTAACTTATGGAGGGAAGAGACAACCACAAATGTAAAGACTCCATTACCTTCTGTGGCAAATGCTTGGAAAGTAAATGCTTCATTTCTCTTAATGCTCAATGTTGTGGTCATGCTGGCTGTCTGAGGGTCTGCATTTTCTGAAACTAATGAAAGCACTCCTCCCTGATGTACAGTTGGGAAAATATGTCCATATCTAACCAGTGATTCGAGCTATATTTAAGTATTCAAGAAAGCCAGTCTTAACATTTCTGACTCTGATGTAAATGAAGTAACTTGTCTTAAATAAAAGAAATGCACAATGTCTTGGTACTTGCTGCTATTTTACTGTCTTAATTAAGTAAACTAATGAGTTTCTTTTATAAAAAAAAAAATGTTTTCTTTTAAGGCTTCAATTTATTGCACAAAATATAAAGCATCTAAACTTTAATATGTATTTTATGTATGTTTACACTGTCAAACATCTGGAAAATAAAAGGTCTATGCTCATAACTGTGTCATTTGGCTTTCCAGTCATACCAACTTTAGCAGAATCAAAATGACCTCACCATTTTTGTTCTAGGATACCTTGGTAAAATCTTTAAGGTAAATAAAATGGCGGTAGTATCCAAGGATATTTTACTGAAGTAAAATCGTAGCTGCCATCCCATGAATGGTTATGCTACAACATTATTTTACAGACAAGCCATAATTGTTTTAAATCTAAATGATGTCCTGCTTCTGAGGAACTCTTGGCTACTTTACAGATTATATAATGGACAAAAGCTCTTCAAAAAGCTAGAAGACACTACGCTTTGCATTTTAATAAGAAAAGTTTAACGGTTGTGTTTTTTGCATGTAAGAAAAGTGTTAAAAACATAATGAAAAAATTTAAAAACATGTAAAGAAGCAGTTTTAGTGCAGATTTAACACACCATTAATGGAGAATTTAAAATTTACAAAATTAAAATCCTACTACATGAAGGAGAAGAAAATTTATCTTTTACAAATCAGAAATCAGAATTACCTAAATTAAAAATAAGATTAGCTTAAGAATAAAATCATTGGGTCTGACGAACTTGGGCAGTACTGAGGAAGTGAGGAAGGAGAGAGGGAAAGGGAAAAGGGCATTTGGTACTACAACCAGGTGGTGAACCCAGTAAAACAGACTGAGGACTAAGGCTAGGCATGGGACAGAGATCTTGACACTCCAAATCAAACCACACTGGAACTCCAACTAGAAGAAAATCACCGAGAAATTCTCTACAAATATAAAAGTTAGCCAACTTATGAATTAGTGACAAACATAAGAAACAGCCACAAGGCAGCAAAAGAAGTCCTGAAACAGGATTGATTAAAATGCAAGACAGCATAACTGAGATGGGTGAGACACAAATGTGGTATTTAATTTGTGAGACGTAAGGCAGAATCTCATTTCAAGCATTTCTAGAGGTGGGAAAAAATAGAGAAAGGAATTTTTATGTTCCTTCGTAAAAACTTTTAAAAATTCAGATAGCCTCCTTTGCTGGTTTAGGAACATTTCTATTGAGAGAGAGAAAAGTAACAACACTCTAATGTGTTCCTTTTTTTGCTTTTTAAGGACCAGGATTATGGAAAAATTACCATTAAGCTTCAACAAAACAGTCATCTTTCATGCTGTCTAGTACAGCGGCTCTCGAACATTTTCTGCCTTAGCAAACCTGATTGGCTCACTGTGTCAGGGAATCTCACCATGAAGAAACAGGATTATTTGAAAAAGTCCCCTAAATGATTTTAAAATGCATTACCTCTCTATATACGGAAGCTATCTCCACTCCCTCCCAAACACTGATTAGTACCTTCACCATCCATGATAGGGACTAATTGCTTAGATAATCCCTACTCTACCACATACTTGTGTCTTATTTAAAAAAACATATACACCGACTTTCACAGAAAGTAGGTTTCTTTTTTTTTTTTTTTTTTGAGACGAAGTCTCGCTCTTATCCCCCAGGCTGGAGTGCAATGGCGTGATCTCAGCTGACTGCAATCTCCCCCTCCCAGGTTCAAGCAATTCTCTCACCTCAGCCTCCCAAGTAGCTGGGATTACAGGCGCCTGCCACCACGCTCGACTAATTTTTGTATTTTCAGTAGAGACGGGGCTTCACCATGTTGGCCAGGCTGGTCTCAAACTCCTGACCTCAGGTGATTCGCCTGCTTCGGCCTCCCAAAGTGCTAGGATTACAGGCATGAGCCACTGCGCCTGCCCTGAAAGTAGGTATCTTAGAGGTAACTGTCTTTTCCTCTGAGGATACCAAAAACTCAATGCTGTCTTAGAATTTTTAGGGGGAAAAGTAATAAGAAAGTCAAATTATAGACTACTGCATTAGGAGCACCTATGGATTATGTCAATCCTACAGACATGTCTGCAAAATGCAGAGTCAAACTTGGTAAACTTACAAGTACAATATACGTCAACTACTCAGACTCTAAGTCCTTAGACAGAAGAATTATCTAGCCTTAAAGTAAAGTTGACCCTTGAACAACATGGGTTTGAATGGCATGGGCACACTTATACATAGACTGAAAGCACAGTATTTGTGGGATGTGAAACCCACATACTGTATAAATAGGTTCCATAAGGAAGCACGTTCCACAGGGCCGATTTTGGGATTTGAATATGCGCAAATTTTGGTATACACAGGGGTCTGCTAACCAATCCCCCAGATATACTGAGGGAAACTATAATTAGATAGTATTTCCTTCCAAAGAAATTATATTCTTATTATTAATGGAAAAAGGCTCATTATTTGCCACTAAGTATTACTATATTCCTGGCTCCAGAAAAATTTCAAAATGCATTAGTCCTTAGCATCTACCTCTCAAGCACATCAAATATGCATGCATATGTGTACAGATATACACATACCTATATACACATATATCTATATCTATCTTCACCCATCCATCTCTAAGGCTTGGCTCTACTTTACAAGCAACTTGCCTCTGCCACTTCTCAGCTGTATGACCATAGACAAGTTATTTCACTGCTCTAAGTCACAGTTTCCTCATCTATAAAATGGGCTGGCAGAACTTACAGTGGTTTTTTTCTGAAGATTAAATGACATAATTCACATAAACCCTTCACAGTGTCTTGGCCCACCCACATTCCTAGATGCAGTAATGTTGTTGTTGTGAGGATTATTATCACATCTGTATGTCCAAACCCAATGCTATGAGAAATTCCCATATATGGAAACATTTCAGCTCTACACACTGAGAGCAAGGGAATGAAAGGATGTGCTTGCTTTAGTCTCTTCCCTGCTAGAAACCGGGTTTAGATATCAGTGAAATAGGGACCCAGAAGAAAGTCAGAAAGACATTCACTTACCACAGCAGAATGAGAAGATGGCTTCTATAGCTAACTTAAAAGATCACAAATATGTGCTATTCAATATCTTCCATAATGATGCTATCAAACAACAGCAAATTCCTTTAATACCAAAAATGTCAGTCAAGAGTTAACCTAAAATCTTTCATAAAATTTTTCCTTATAAAATATATTTTAAGAACTAGATAAAAGAATGTATTACACACTACCACCCAACATCTTGCTGGTGAAGAATAACATATTTCTATTAAAATCACAATCGAAACAAGGATGCCCACTATTGCCAATCTTTTTAACAATATTTGGGAAATTCCAAAACAAAAAAACAGAAATAACAGATATTGGCAACAAATAATTAGAAAATTATGGGAAAAAATATACAATGTCAAGAAGTAACATTAACATGAAATATGCAGCATCAAATAGGGAAAATCTGAAAAATATTAATGAGAAGTATAAATTAAGACTTGATGCAGCTGACAAACTAAGGTCTCTCCATTCATTCATTCATTCTTTCACTCAACAAATATTTAGTCAGCACCTGGAACATATCAAACACTAAGGTACAGAGGACTTTGGTGGGATACTATAACGTTGCAATTATTTCTAGTATAGTTTACAGATTAAGGCAATTCTGAAAAATATTCCAATGAGAAACGTTTTGGAACCTTAAGTTCACTTAGAAACAAGCAAGAATAGAAAAAGAAGTAAATACTACAGTTACATTAACTTATTTATTTATTTATTTCATACAGAGTCTTGCTCTGTCACTCAGGCTAGAATGCAGTGGTGCGATCTTGGCTCACTGCATCCTCCACCTCCTGGGTTCAAGCGATTCTTCTGCTTCAGCCTCCTGAGTAGTTAAGACTACAGGTATGTGCCACCATGCCCAGCTAATTTTTGTATTTTTAGTAGAGATCAGGTTTCACCATGTTGGCCAGGCTGGTCTTGAACTCCTGACCTCAGGTGATCTGCTTGCCTCGGCCTCCCAAAGTGCTGGGATTACAGGCGTGAGCCACTGTGCCCGGCCGATATTAGCTTTTCTTGAGAGAGAAACATGTATCAGCCATAATAATTAGAACAGAATGATAGTGGCATAAAAACAGAAAGATAACCACAATATAGAAACAACAGCACAATGAGAGCACAGGTACACAGAAGAACTGAATATGTGACAAAGCTTTACTTACTAGCTGTGTCACTTCAGCAAATTAGGTTTCTGTGCCTCTATTTCCTTACAGGGTTGTTGTGAGAAGAAAATGAGATAATACAGATAAAGTGTTTAGAACAGTGCCTAGCACACAGTAAATTCTCAAACATTGTTAGCTGTGGAAAGAAAAATCAGAAACCAAAGGGGAAAGGAAAAGACTCAATAAATGAGATGAGGAAATTGGAAAAAAGTTCAGTTTAACACTCACTTCATGTGATACACTGACAAAGTGAAAGAAAACATGAACAAGGAAGTCATAAAACCAGCAGAAGAATTTAAAAATATTTGTAAGTCTTCAGGTGGAAGGCTATTTAATTAGAAAAAAAAAATCACAAAGAAATTATCAATAGATTGGTCTATACAAAATCCCCATTATGCTGAAACAACCAGCCTGATAAAAATATTCAAATAAGATGCTATAAAGGAGGTTGTTAATCAGGAGCTCATAAAATGGATGAGAAAAAAATCTTAAAATTCTCAATGAATAAATGGGCAAAGGACATAAAAAGAATGTTTACAAGATACAAAATACTATGATTAATATATGGGAATATGGCCAACCACGTAATTGAGAAATGCAATAAAAATGTGACATCATTTATCACTATTAAAATAGCAAGCAATTTAAAAAAAAAAAACCAACGATGGGGAAGGTAGAATGAAATGGCCATGTTCACATATTGGCACAATTCTTTGGGAAAGCAATTTGGCAATGAAATTTTTAAAAAAGTAAGATATTTTAACTTTTGTCTACAGTTAAGGCATTTAAACTTTTGCCTATAGGTAAATCACAGCATTCTTTCTAACAAGAAAAACTGGAACAACGATAAATATCCACCATTAGGAAATTAAGTAAACAATGACCCACTGACCAGAATATCTGGCCAATAAAAATATTTATGAAGAGTTTTTTAAAGTGTGAAATGTGGAAAACGCAAATATTAGAAAAATAAGAAAAAATTATAGGACATAGAACCATGTGTTAAAAAGTAACAAAAAGAAAAATGCCAAAATGCTAACTAACACTGTAGACCAAGCATATTTTATTACCTGCCTTGTCCTTGAAATAGCCAAGAGATCTAAGAAAAGAACTACTGAAATGTTTGTCTAGGGCATCTAGACTGAGTAAGAAAACAAGAGAAATAAGAAGACACAAGATGAACTGTGTACCAACCCTTCCCTTTCAATAATTTCTCATATCTCATAATAAAATCTAAACTCTTAATATGGTTTACTGCATGATCAGGGCCTTGCTTCCCTTTAGAATATCATCTTAAAATTTTCCAGCTCTCTAACATTTTATAGTTCAAACAAACAAAATATCCTCTGTCCCTTAGTCACCATGCTTCGTGCCACCAGGCTTTCAGAGATGCTGCATGTCCTCTCTCCCTCTTCTTGCCCTCTCAAACCCTACTCATCCTTTTGATTTCAGCTGAGACATTCACTTGCCCCTAGAAGTTTGTTTTTTTGACCACCTTTATCTGAATTTATAAATAAAAGAATGAATTAACATAGATCAAAGATGTGACTAGTCGGCTAACAATGACCTACTTAGGACAGACCAAGTCAAACCTGCGAGTCTTATTCTAGAGTCTAAGTTTCTTTCATTTATTTCAAAGTTACAGCTTCAAAGTCCTGAGAAAAGAAAGATCAAAGAAAAGTTAAGAATGAGGGAGGATTTGGCTAGGCTACTACTAGTCATATAAGAAACTAGTTCTGGGCCAGGCACCATGGCTCACACCTGTAACCTCAATAATTTGGGAGGCCAAGGTGGGTGGATCACTTGAGGTCAGGAGTTCAAGACCAGCCTGGCCAAAATGGTGAAACCCTATCGCTACTAAAAATATAAAAATTAGCTGGGCAGGCACCTATTATCCTAGCTACTCAGGAGACTGAGGCAGGAGGATCGCTTGAACCCGGGAGGCGGAGGTTGCAGTAAGCCGAGATCACGCCACTGCACTCCAGCCTGGGTGACAAGAGCAAGACTCTGTCTCCCACTCCAAAAAAAAAAAAAACAAAGCAAAAAAAACTAGTTCTGGGCAATGTGGAGTTACCTTTGGAACAATTCTAGAGAAAGGTTAATTCTGATACCCATGAACAATTCAATATAGAAAATTGCTCAAGGGAAGTTAGAAGAGAAGTAGAAACAAATGTCATGTTAAGGTGTTAATAATGTGTTAAGCAGATTAGTACGTTTCACATTTAGAAAACTGTGGTGCAAAGTGAGGTCTTTAAGAAGATCAACTGTTAAGAAATGTCAGTTTGGTTCAACAGCCCCAACTTTGTTAAACATATTTAAGAGCCAGGTGAGACACATGCTGAACATACCCACTTATCCTTATCTAGAAAGCCTGACCTGAGATTCTGAATCTAAATTTCTGGAAAGTTATTTTATTATTTTTTTTTTTTTTGTATTTTTAAAACTATGTTTTATTTTTATTATTTTTAAATTATTATTATTATACTTTAAGTTTTAGGGTACATGTGCACAATGTGTAGGTTAGTTACATATGTATACATGTGCCATGCTGGTGTGCTGCACCCACTAACTCGTCATCTAGCATTAGGTATATCTCCCAATGCTATCCCTCCCCCCTCCCCCCACCCCACAACAGTCCCCAGAGTGTGATGTTCCCCTTCCTGTGTCCATGTGTTCTCATTGTTCAATTCCCACCTATGAGTGAGAATATGTTATTAATGAGCCCAGGAGCAGTGGCTCATGCCTGTAATCCCAGCACACTGGGAAGCCGAGGTGGGCAGATTGCTTGAGCTCTGAGCCCGGCAAACCCTGTCTCTACAAAAAAATACAAAAATTAGCCAAGTGTGGTGGCGTGTGCCTGTAGTCCCAGCTACTTGGGAGGCTGAGGTGGGAGGATGGCTTGAGCCCAGGAGGCGGATGTTGCAGTGAGCTGAGATCACGCCACTGCACTCTAGCCTGGGTGACAAAGCCACACCCTGTGTCACACACACACACACACACACACACACACACACACACACACACACAGAGTTATGAATGAGATCAAAGCACAGAAATTAAACATACATACGCACTCACTAAAAACAGGAAAACTGCTTCGCTCTTGTCTGATCAAAATAATTCTAACTATATTGGTGGTTTAACAGCAGAGCATGACATAAAGTTTATCACCTACGGTGTGTGTTTTTACCTTGGGCAAGTGATTAAATGTGTCCTCTGATAAAAAATATGGTTAAGAACATATACTCCAGAAGGTGTTTTAAGGAATAGATTAAAACATGTATATTAAAGCACTTTGTGGGTGCTATATAACCATTTTAATGATTACTATCCTTTGTACAAGAGATTCTTGGGTAGTTAACAAGATTAGAAGTGAAAATAACTGAAACAGTAATAGTAAATAATTTCTCATATATCTGACATCTTCAGTTATGCTTCAAATAATTAATTTACAAGGTTTGTTATTTATCCCCTAAAAAAATTATTTAGCAGTAAAAAATTAGATGTCTGAACATTTCACATGGATACCATAAGGCCAAGGATCAATAAATCTAATGAAATACTCACACCAGGAAACGCAGTTTTTCACTTTGTATTATTTTGTTGCTCATAGTCACAGTTGAAACATACTGAATGCTTCTGGAAGGCTGAGGGAATTCGAATGAATGTCAAATGCTTGCCTCAACAGAAAATTAACTAAGACTTAATGGCTTTCCATTGAGAAAGAAGAAAAACAAAACATAAGTAAGGGAAGACAAGGATGCCATACACCACAATAACCACTGGGAAAGCCCTAATTTGCCATCCAAAGCCTCAGCGACCATTATCACATTTGAGATATTATGTAGTGTAAGAGTAACTGGCATACAACCACATCCATTTATGAGTTATATTATTTAGACATTAAATACTCATCTGTATTCCTTATACCAATGACAAATAATCTAAGAAAGCAAACAATTGTTTAAAAATAGTTTCACCTATTTATAGGAGCTAAAATTTCCTCATGGTATGGCTTTTCCACAAGATCACATGACATTTTTTTTGCTTTACCAAAATATACTTGGATAAAGTATTATGAGTCTCTTGCCTTGACTTTAAATTCTACAAAAAAAGCTGCAGGTCATTAAATATGAGCTTAGAGACACCTTGTAAAAGCTAAAGTCTCTTTAAAACATATTAAAATAGGCTGGGTGTGGTGGCTCACGCCTGTAAGCACTTTGGGAGCCAAGACAGGCAGATTACCTGAGGTCAGGACTTGGAGACCAGCCTGGCCAACAGAGCAAAACCCTGTCTCTACTAAAAATACAAAAATTAGCCGGGTGTGTTGGTGCGCACCTGTAATCCCAGCTACTCGGGAGGCTGAGGCAGGAGAATCACTTGAACCCAGTAGGTGGAGGTTGCAGGGAGCCAAGATTGCCCCAATGCACTCCAGCCTGGGCAACAGAGCAAGACTCCATCTCAAAACAAAAAACAACAAAAAAGCATATTAAAATTATTTAAAGGATCAAGGAATCACTTGAAGTTAGTAAAAAATATTCGTATATTAACTATGAGTTGACTATAAACTGATTTTAAATTTAAACATAAATGTCACACATGATACACCTCATTTTCTGTATATTTCTTCAAAGTAGTCAGGTTGGATCACTACACTTTTACTCCAATGATACCATCATTACTGAAAACAACTCTGGGGCTGTTCCTTTCAAATACCACTAAGAGCTAGTTTGTAAGTTACATAAGAAAACTTTTTTTAAGACAGGGTCTCACTGTCACCCAGGCTGGAGTGCAGCCTTGACCTCCTAGGTTAAAGTGATTCTCCGATCTCAGCCTCACAAGCAGCTGAAACTACAGGCTCTCATCACCACACTCTACTAATTTTTTGTACAGGTGATGGGGTTTCATCATGTTGCCTAGGTTTGTCTCGAGCTCCTGGGCTCAAGCAATCTACCTGCCTTGGCCTCCCAAAGTGCTGGGACTACAAGTGTGAGCCCCCATGTCCAGCAGAAAAAC
Source organism: Pan troglodytes (assembly GCF_028858775.2). Lineage (NCBI taxonomy): Eukaryota > Metazoa > Chordata > Mammalia > Primates > Hominidae > Pan > Pan troglodytes. The sequence goes on from NC_072417.2 coordinate 36,324,532, forward strand.
CTCATCTTAAACAAAAAACAGTATTACTAAACGTGACATTTTGTCTTGCTTATCAAAAAATTTCAAGTATGAGATTTTCCACATTCTACAAGAATGTATTTCAGACTTTGACAACACTTCCAAAAAATTATTTCCCTAAAATGTTGTGCTCAAAGGCAGCAAAGTTTGAACTAAGTGCATCACCTCCAAAGGTGACTCTTCTGAGATGAACAACGTTCATTTGGATGCATTTATTCTTACACGCTTGTTTCAGAATTTTTCCACTTTTTTTTTTTTTTTTTTTTTAAACAGAATCTCACTCTGTCTTGCCCAGGTTGGAGTGCAGTGGTGCGATTTCGGTTTACTGCAACCTCTGCCTGCCGGGTTCAAGCAATTCTCCTGTCTCACCCTCCCAAGTAGCTGGGACTATAGCCATGTGCCACCACACTTGGCTATTTATTTATTAAGATGGAGTCTCATGCTGTCACCCAGGCTGGAGTGCAGTGGCATTATCTTGGCTCACTGCAACCTCTGCCTCCCGGGCTCAAGCGATTCTCCTGCCTCAGCCTCCTGAGTAGCTGGAATTACAGGCGCGCACAGCATGCCCGGCTAATTTTTGTATTTTTAGAAGAGATGGGGTTTTGCCATGTTGGCAGGCTGGTCACGAACTCCTGACCTCAAGTGATCTGCCCACCTCGGCCTCCTAATGTGATGGGATTACAGGCGTGAACCACCACGCCCGGCCTCCACATTGTTTTACAGACTTCAACTTCATAAATACATCCCAATGGATTATTTCCTTTGAGGATTATACACTTAAACTGAAATAAATGAACCACAGGTGATTCAAAAAAACTTTTGGCCGGGCACAGTGGCTTATGCCTGTAATCCTAGCACTTTGGGATGCCGAGGTGGGTGGATCACCTGAGGTCAGGAGTTCTATGAGACCAGCCTGGTCAACATAGCGAAACCCCGTCTTTATAAAATATACAAAAATTAGGCCAGGCACGGTGGCTCATGCCTGTAATCCCAGCATTTTGGGAGGCCGAGGCAGGCGGATCACTTCAGGTCAGGAGCTCAAGACCAGCCTGGCCAAAATGGTGAAACCCCATCTCTACTAAAAATATAAAACTTAGCTGGGCATGGTAGCACATGACTGTTTAATCTCAACTACTCGGGAGACTGAGGCAGGAGAAGCTCTTGAACCTGGGGGGGCGGAGGTTGCAGTGAGCTGAGATCTCACCATTGCACTCCAGGCTGGGTGACACAGTGAGACTTTATCTCAAAAAAAAAAAGAAAAAACAAAACAAAACAAAAATTAGCCAGGTGTGGTGGTGCATGCCTGTAATCCCAGCTACTCAGGAGGCTGAGGCAGGAGAATTGCTTGAATCCAGGAGGCAGAGTTTGCAGTGAGCAGAGATCATGCCACTGCATTCCAGCCTAGGCAATAAGAGTGAGACTTGGTCTCAAAACAAACAAACAATAACAAAAATCTTTTTACAGAGCAACAGATGGACTGCAACCACTAACATTTTTTGTATGTGTCAAGTCATAACCACCAGATTATTCAGGATGTATCAATCACTAAATTATCTTTGTTGTACAAGGCAAAGACTTGCTTTACCACTAACACCCAAGTAATGTGGATTACTTATATAAACCAAGTTATCACAGAAAACAAAACCACTCAAGAAATCTTCTGGCTCAATTGAGAATTCCAATTCCAATCACTAGGATTAAATAAAGTCTTTTTCCTTCAAACCGTAGTCATGTAGGTCTATAATTAAAACTGGTAATTAGGCCTAATAAGGTGGCTCATGCCTGTAATCCTAACCCTTTGGGACGCCAAGGTGGATCATTTGAGTCCAGGAGCTTGAGATCAGCCTGGGCAACATGACAAACCCTGTCTCTACAAAAAATACAAAAATCAGCTAGACATGGTGTTTCTATAAAAAAATACAAAAATTAGTCTGGCATGGTGGTGCACACCTGTAGTTCCAGCTACTCAGGAGGCTGAGCTGGAAGGATCACTTGAGCCCAGGGAGGCTGAGGCTGTAGTGAGCTGTGACTGCGTCACTGCACTTCAGCCTGGGCGACAGAGTGAGACCCTGTCCCAAAAAAACAAAAACAAAAAAACTGGTAATTAGTGGGGTTTTTTTGTTGTTGTTGTTGTTTTGTTTTTTTGAGATGGAGTCTCACTCTGTCGCCCAGGCTGGAGTGCAGTGGCGCCATCTCAGCTCACTGCAAGCTCCGCCTCCCAGGTTCACGCCATTCTCCTGCCTCAGCCTCCCGAGTAGCTGGGACTACTGGTGCCCGCCACCACGACCAGCTAAGTTTTTGTATTTTTAGTAGAGATGGGATTTCACCGTGTTAGCCAGGATGGTCTCGATCTCCTGACCTCGTGATCCGCCCGCCTCGGCCTCCCAAAGTGCTGGGATTACAGGCGTGATCCACTGCGTCCAGCCTTAGTTTTAATACTATCATTGAATAATTACATACAAAACCTAGATTCTCTGTATATCCAGACAAAGACATCTAAGACCCGGAAGTTAAAGTTCAAAGTGTGAACAGAAAATTTATACTCCAAGATGGTCATTGTTAAACAGTAATAGACTTGGCTATGGTTTAGAAAAGGAGGGATTTATCAAAATTTGTCTAGAAAGACAGACAATATCAAGTGTTGGGTGAAGATGTACAGAAATTCAAACTCTCATTCACTGCTGGTGGCAATGTAAAATAATGCAGCTACTTTGGAAAATCATTTGGCAGTTCCTCTAAAGTTAAACACTGAGGTACCATATGACTCAATTCCACTCCTAGATATGTATCTAAAAAAACTGAATGCATACGTCCACACAAACGCTTATATATTATATGAATACAATAGAATATTATTCAGCTATAAAAAGGGATAAAGTTCTGATACATGCTACAACATGGATGAATCTTGAAAATATTAAAGTAAAAGAAGGCAGTCACAAAAGAGCACATATTGTATGATTCCACTTATATGAAACATCTAAACTGTGCAAATCCATAGAGACAGAAAGTAGATAAGTGGTTGCCAGGGGCTGAGGGGGGCAGGAGGAAAGGGGAGAGTGACTGTTGATGGCTATGAGGTTTCTTTTTGGAGGGATGAAAATGTTTAAAATTAGACAGTGGTAATGAGTACACAACTCTGAATATGCAAAATTGTATACTTTTTTTTTTTTTTTTGAGATGGAATCTCGCTCTGTCACCCAGGCTTGAGTGCTGTGGCGCTATCTCAGCTCACTGCAAGCTCCGCCTCCCAGGTTCAAGCCATTCTCCTGCCTCAGCCTCCCAAGTAGCTGGGACTACAGGCGCCTGCCACCGCGCCCAGCTGATTTTTTGTATTTTTAGTAGAGACGGGGTTTCACCGTGTTAGCCAGGATGGTCTTGATCTCCTGACCTCGGGATTCACCCGCCTTGGCCTCCCAAAGTGCTGGGATTACAGGCGTGAGCCACCACGCCCGGCCCAAAATTGTATACTTAAAAAAAAGATTTTTTTTTTTTTCAGACAGGGTCTCTCTCCATTGTCCAGGCTGGAGTGCAGTGGCTTGATCTCAGCTTGCTGCAGCATCAACCTCCCGGGCTCAAGTGATTCTCCCACCTCAGCCTCCTGAGTAGTTGGGACTACAGGCATCAACCACCACATCCAGCTAATTTTTGCAATTTTTTTTGTAGAGGCAGGGTATCACTATGTTGCCCAGGCTGGTCTCGAACTCCTGGACTCAAGTGACTCTCCCAACCTCAGTCTCCCAAAGTGCAGGGATTATAGGTGTGAGCCACTGTGCCCAGGCAATTGTACACTTCAAAAAGGGTGAATTTCATTTCAATGATTTTTTTTTTTTTTAAACTTGCCTAGGGGGTCAGAGTCAGGTTATCAAGATGGGTATTAAATGGAAAGGATAATGTCCCATGATAAAGGAAGGGTATTCAAACCAGGTGGAAAAGAGTATGCAAAAGCAGAGAGACATGTGAGGATGTCAGGGCATGGCAAAGGGGGCAATGGTGAGATGGTCAGCATAGCTGAAGCACCAAGTAGAGTTTAAAGCATCCTTCTACAGACATTACCCAACACTATGATGATTTAAGATGATTAACCAGTATTGTTCCATATAAATGATCAATTGAGACAAATGCTTTTAAGACTTTTTTTCTAGCATTATAGTGGAGATAATGTACAAAACATTCATTTGTCATTCTGAGCTTTTTGGGCAGACTTTGTGGCTTAGCCAGCTCCTAGAGTCTTCTTGGATCAACTGCCCTGATGATACCTTCAACAATGTGTCATAAACACTTCCCTGAGAATAGCCCAGAAGTTTACACAGGCTTACTTGGAATCACATCAACGACAGTAGAATCATCAGATTTTCAGAATACAAGGTCAGCATCTAGCCTCTTACCAAAATGACTTTCGATCTGCTTTGGCTCAGCAATCGTGCAAGTAAGGTGAGCTGTATAACAGATTATGAAGAGACTTGTATGAGATGCTAAAAAATATTTTTATAAGCCAGTGACTTTTTGAAATGTAGTACATATATGATTGGGTGCTACATGAAACAGGCATTTCATAGTTCTATATTTCCTTTTACTGTTGCCTTTTGTTGGTTTTCTAGTTATGGCAATCAATATTGATTTACCATTCACAGTATAAATTTTCCTTTAAGAAAAAAAAGTCTATAAAAATACTGAATAAATAATATAGATGGTTATGAAGAAATGGCAAAAAAAAAAAAAAAAAAAAAAATCCCCAAAGTAGTACATGAATACCTTAAGCAAGAAAACTTAGCTAAAAGGAGCACATAAAGATTTTACCTGGAAGTGAAATGGTCACATTTCAGAGAGATGATTCTGGCAGTAATGTGTAAGATGGAGGCAATCTTACACCGGGGTAAAATACCGGTGACAAATACTCCAATTAGGAAATTGTTGTAATAGCCTAGACCAGAGGTCAGCAAAGTATGGCCCACTTACAATATCCTTCCCACAGCCTGCTTGTGACCTATTTTTTGTATGGCCTCCAGGCTAAGTATGATTCTTACTTTTTTTTTTTTTTTTTTGAGACAGAGTCTCACTCTGTCGCTCAGGCTGGAGTGCAGTGGCGCGATCTCGGTTCACTGCAACCTCTGCCTCCCGGGTTCAAGCGATTCTCCTGCCCCAGCCTCCTGAGTAGCTGGGATTACAGGCACATACCCACACACCACCACGCCCAGCTAATTTATCTTTAGTAGAGACGGGTTTTCACCATGTTGGCCAGGCTGATCTTGAACTCCTGACCTCGTGATCCACCCTGCCTCAGCTTCCCAAAGTGCTGCAATTACAGGTGTGGGTTCTTACATTTCTTTCTTTTTTTAAAAAAAAAAAAATTTAAAAAAAACTTTATATGGGCTATAAAGCCTAAAATGTTTACTATTTGGTCCTTTACAGAAAAAATTTGCCAACCCCAGCTTAGACAACTGCTGAAGCTACCAAATAAGTTGGTAGCATGAGAGTGAAGCATAAAACAAAATTTCTGAAGCAGAATCAGTAAGACTTAATGACTAATCAGATGTATGTGGTAAGAGCAGGTAAAAATTAAGATTCTACAAACTCAGACAGATAGGGATACTATCATCCAAGAGAAGAAAACAGAAAGGAGAGCATCTTTTTAAAATTAAATCATTTTTCTTTGATTATGAAAAATAAGTGACAACAAGCCAAAATTAGATAACAGACTTACAGTATTATACCATTAGGAAGACAAACTTGCTCAAAGATGGGCATTCACCCTGAGAACCTATGTTTTACAACTATGGAGAAATGTGTTCTTTTTCCTATATTAGATTTCTAAAATGAAGAGGCTGAGATTTTACTATTGAAGAGAATCATGCTTATATACAATTCTAGAAGGTACTCACAATTAGGCCTCTCATAACAATGGCCTGTCTTTTTGCATATCCATTGTTCACAAAACTCCCAAATAGTTTCTTCCTTTTTTTTTTTTTTTTTTTTTTTTAAAGAGGCTGGAATTCTCCTTTGTTGCCCAGACTGGATTCTGAGCTCAAGCGATCCTCCCACCTCAGGCTCCCAAGTAGCTAGGATTACAAAATAGTTTCTTGAAAAACAACTGTCTACACTAAAAAGCCACTTTTCAGTGCTATATACTACTAAAATGTTTTAAATGTTCTACTTTTAAATATAGGTTACAAACCTAGTAGCATAAAAATTTTAATCCTGAAAACCTGAATTGCTTTCAGACAACATCAGGTGCATTCAGGGTGGTATGGCTGTAGGCCTGAACTGCTTTCAGAAATAACCAAACATACATAAATTCATTTCAAAACAAAATTTTTTTGAGACAGGGTCTCGCTCTGTCCCCTTAACTGGCTGAAGGGCAGTGGTGGGAACATAGCTCACTGCAACCTTGAACTCCTGGGGTCAGGCGATCTACTTGCCTCAGCTTCCCAAGTGGCTAAGACTATACAGGTGTGTGCCACCACACCTGGCTAATTTTTTAAAAAATGTACTTTGTAGAGACAGGGTCTCATGATGTTGCCCAGGCTGGTCTCAAACCCCTGGCTTCAAGTTATCCTCTTGCCTTGGCCTTCCAAAGCACTGGGATTATAGGCATGAGCCACTGAAGTTGACCTCATTTCAAAATTTTAGAAGTCCTATTTAAAAGAGACATGAAGGCCAGGCGTGGCGGCTCACGCCTGTAATTCCAGCACTTTGGGAGGCTGAGGTGGGCAGATCACCTGAGGTCAGGAGTTCCAGACCAGCCTGGCCAATGTGGTGAAACCCCATCTCTACTAAAAATACGAAAATTAGCCAGGCGTGGTGGCAGGCACCTGTAATCCCAGCTACTCAGGAGGCTGAGGCAGGAGAATCACTTGAATCTGGGAGGTGTAGGTTGCAGTGAGCTGAGATCGTGCCACTGCACTCCAGCCTGGGCAACAAGAGCGAAACTCTGTCTCAAAAAAAATAATAATAAAAAAATAAATAAATGAATGAATGAGACATGAGGCACAGGTGCAATGAGCATAGACATGGCATAAAACTTAATAGGATTTTCTAAAAAAAAAAAAAAAAAATGCTTCAATTACCAAGGCAATGTCTGTGCAAATATCACTCAAGAAAAGATCTCTGTGTTCTTTTCATGAAAAAAAAAACAAAAAACAAAAAAACCCCAAAAAATCCAAAAAGACCAAAGAAAAAAATTACAGAAGGGAAAACTGGACCTGTTTCTAAAGTAAAATATTAAAACTGCAATTTGAAATTCTCAAGAAAGTGCTATATGAAATTTATGATCATTCTCATCATTTTCAGAAATTACTTTTTTCCATTTTCTTAAGAATTTTGGAATAATCAATACGTGAGGGAAGACAGTTCTGGAAACATTTCAAAAACAGATCAACGGAAAGTAATGTAAGTATATAAAGAAAGACACAATTTTTTAACTTAATTTTTGTTTTTTAGAGACAAGGTCTTGCTCTGTTGCTCAGGTTAGGGTATCCATAGCTCACTGTAGCCTTGAATTTCTGGGCTCAAGCAATCCTCCTACATCAGCCTCCTGAGTTGCTGGGACTATAGCTCACATCCCACCATGCCTGGTGATTTTAGGAAGATGATACAGTGTACATACAGTTTGTAGCAATTAAGGTTCTAGCAGGAAACAAGTGGCACATTCAAACTGAGATATTAGAGATTATGTATAAAGGAGAAGGCAGGTTTTAAGGAAACTCTTAAGAGACAGTGTGATACTACACCTGAAGTAGTGAGTGCAGGAAGCAGTTAGCAGAAAGCAGACACAGAGTAGGTTGTGTGGAGAGGGTCACCCAACAAAAACCATACTGCATGGATGGATGTAGCCAGCCCACTGGGACCCTGCAGAAAGGGAGCCAAAAATATATACCTCCTAACCTTACTCTCTTTCTTCCCCCAATCTTCTGCTTGTATTCCCTATGGGCCAGCTGAAAGCCAGAGAGGAGAGGAGCCCAATGATACCCTCTACACAGGTCAGCCTCTTAGGGTACACAGCAGGGTAAAGAACAGAGTGGATTTGAAGAGGCAAAGGCAAGATGTCCAGCATGTAGTTATGTTAGTCAGCACGAACTAATTTCTGTCACAAATAATCCCAAAATATCACTGGCTAAGACAACAAAAGTTAATTTCTCTTAAATCATGTTTTCTAATGGTTTTACCATCTTCTGGCATCTTAGAGACCCCCTCCACTGAACCGTCTGTTTCTAGTAGGCGTTGATAGAAGAAAGCAAGAATGGAAGATTGGTGAGAAGTTAGACATCAGGCTTAAAAATCATATACAGTTGACCCTTAAACAACATGGCTTTGAACCATGCTGATCCACTTATACAGAGGTTTACTTCCACCTCTGCCAGCCCGGGGACAGTAAGACCAATCCCTCCTCTTTCTCCTCCACCTACTCAACATGAAGATAAAGAGGATGAAGACCTTCGTGATAATCCACTTCCACTCAGAGAACAGTAAATATATTTTCTCTTCCTCATGATTTTCTGGGTAACAATTTCTTTTCTCGAGCTTATTTCACTCTAAGAATATAGCATATACAACATTTAACTTACAAAACATGTTAATCTGTTTATGTTATCAAAAGGCTTCCGATCAACAGTCTATTAGTAGTTAAGTTTTTGGGGAGGCAAAAGTTATACGTAGATTTTCCATTGCGTGGAGATTCAGTGCCCCTAACCCCAGTGTTGTTCAAGGGTCGATTGTACATCATTGGAACTGACATTTTACTGGCCAGAACTCAGTCAGATGGTACCACCTAACTATCAGAATGCTAAGAGTGGTATGGTGCTGTGCCCAGAAGGAAGAAGACAAACATGAATATGCTAAGTACTATTCTTACCATGTATTATGTAACACTCCAGTAGAAAATGGAACAGCACCCCAAAATCAATCTCATCAATATTTCTGCAGCGCAACATTAATATCCACACTAAGTGAAACAAAGATAGCTAAAAACCTCCCACCTATGCAGATAAGGCATTTGCACCAAATAAATTTTGGTGTCAAACTTTTTTATTTTTTGATAAAACTTAAGGCTTTTGGAGGATTTGGGGTTTCAGATTACAGACAAGGGATTATGAATGTGCATTATGATCCACATTGTACAAATGAAGAAATCTTCTCAAAACAGCAGCCAGGAAAGTAGAGATGAAAGTTAAACTCAAGCCTGTGCCTTCCAAATTTATGCTAATGTGAAGGGAAAACTGCAAATAACCAAATAACTCTTACTTTAGACATCATTAATGATACCAGCCCTCCGACATGGAGAAACAGGAGGTATTTCAATGAATTCCAATACTTATTGTGCCCTTTTTTTTTTTTTTTTTGAGATGGAGTCTTGCTCTGTCCCCCAGGCTGGAGTGCAGTGGTGCGATCTCAGCTCACTGCAACCTCCGCCTCCTGGATTCAAGCGATGCTCCTGCCTCAGCCTCCCAAGTAGCTGGGACTACAGGCGCATACCACCAAGTCTGGCTAATTTTTTGTATTTTTAGTAGAAATGGGGTTTCACCGTGTTAGCCAGGATGGTCTCGATCTCCTGACCTCGTGATCTGCCCACCTCGGCCTCCCAAAGTGCTGGGATTACAGGCATGAGCCACTATAACTGGCCCTGTGTCCTATTCTTTATAAACACTCACTATATTAGAAGCTAGAGGGAATAGAAGGAATAAGAGGTGGTATCTTACCACAAAAAAAGCCAGAATATGGTGGAAGATTTAGTTTATTTAGTGAAAATGAGACTCTGATCAAAGTATAAAGTACTAAAATGACTGATTCTGACGTGAAGAATTAGGGAAGGATCGTATAAAAGGTGCTGACATGAGTGGAGCTTGAAGAAACAACACAATTTTGAATGAGGAAAGTACAGTAGTACCCCCTTAACTGTGGGGGATATGTTCCAAGACCCCTCAGGGATACCTGAAACCACAGAATTACAGTATTGAACCCAATATATGCTGTGTTTTTTTCCTATACAGAAATACCTGTGATAAAGTTTAATTATAAATTAGGCACAGTAAGAGATTAAAAACAATAATAAAATAGAAGTTATAGCAATATACTACAATAAAAGCACATGCACATGGCATCTCTCTCAAAATATCTTATTGTACTATACTCGCCCTTCTTGTGATGATGTGATATGACACAATGCCTATGTGATAAGATGAAGTAGGTTGACTAATGCAGCACTGTGACACAGTGCTAGGCTACTATTAACCTCATGATACATCCAACTTATGTTTATTTCTGGAATTTTCCATTGAGTATTTTCAGACCATGGTGGACCATGGGTAACTGAAACTATGGAAAGTGAAACTTAGGATAAGAGGGGGCTATTATTACACTTTGGGCAAGTTGGGGAGGCTGCACAAAGATACAAAGTTGGTGGGTATTTGAAGACCTGAATAATGGCAAATTGATTATTGTTTGTTTGGGAACATTTGAGTACTAAATAGAATTTAAATTTTACTTAATCATCATGAAGAGGCCCGGAGAGCTTAAGATAAATAAGAAAGAGAAGATAATGAGAAATCCAGTGTTGGAGAAACATTTGGCTAGGTGATGATACAATTAACCAAGAGATTATGAGAAGAATATATCTAGATACAAAAATAGGAAGGAGAAAACACTAACTTCTGAATTTTAAACAAGTTGAGACTGAGGTGTTTGAAGCATCAATAAAGAGTTGTGTAAGTGTAGTACTCAAAAGGTCAAGATTAGAAAAATAGAGTAAGTCACAGTTTGCTCAAGTTCGAAACATTGCTATTACTATTACTATTACCAACTATATACCCCCCAAAGAAATCCACAGAATGGGCAAGTGAGCAGAGAGAGGACAATGACAAACTCCTGTAAATTACTGTAGTACTCCGATTCATAATATCTACTCTGGTTGCCAAGAAGTTTTTTTTTGTTTGTTTACTTCTTAGATCTGACCACATTAACCTCCAGTTAAGTGAAGTTATTATATGTACCATATAAATAAGATTTACCAAGCATGGTTCTATTCATGGTTTATTCATTCAGGGGAAAAATGATCTTCACAGCACAGTAAAACAAGTGAGGAACATGTACTGGCTTGTACTTCTGCCATTTATGTTGCAATTTCCTTATATGTCAACACCATTGTTCACAGTCCTGCAATTTTTAAAGTGTGCTGGCCAATATGATGAAAACATTAGCAGAATACAACCCAACTTCCCTATATGCTAGTTATCATGGAAAACGGCTGACCAAAAGACAAAATTCCTTCAAAAAATTTACTTTATGCACTTCAAGGTGACTGGTTTAATACATTAAAAAACCATACACAAACACACAAAAGTTTGTAAACTCAGTATGAAAAAGTATCACTTTCATATGTAATCCTTTTCTTAAGTTTCATATTAATGAAGTTTAACTTCTTTTCTAAGGTTACTTTATTTACCAAAAATTAAATACCTGAAATGTTGTATTACTGAATTATTTTTTAAACTTCAAAATAACCATGGGTAGAAACTGCCCTATAAACATATGTACAGATGTTCTAAGGAAAACGCAGACACCTTTAATACACTTACTTGGTTTAAAATCTTAATAATCACAGCAGGCAAAATAGTAAATTCATCTAGTTAGAGTCAATCCAGTGAAGCAATTCATTAATGTATACATGGTAAGAGGAATAACAAATGCTATTCACTGGATTCTTTAAATTAGCAAGCAGATTTTAGAACTTTATTTGAATTCTTTAATCTCTGCCAAAGTCTATCTGTTTATATGTAGTTGTCTGGAAACACTCAGTTGGATACTTCCAAAGAGCAACTGGCAGGTCAAGTTTAGAACACATGACTTCCTCACTAATTATATTTAAATAGCATGCAGTGAGTGAGAAATCAGATTCCCCATAGACGCTGGAGAAAGACTGAATTCTTACTCTTCAAAGAAAAATATCAAAAGGTAACATTAATTTGAAATGTTCTCAATTACATATTAGAGCCAAATGTAACTTTTAATATATATGTTAGAGTTCTACAGTTAAAATTTGGGCTTTAAGTCACAGACTTAAGTTCTAGCTTGGGTCATTTTTAGATATGCACCCTCAGGTAAGTTATGCCCCTTGTCTGAGCCCATTTGCAAAATGAAGGAGTTGGTTTTGTTCATTTCTAAATCTTAAAACTATGAACTTCTCTAGTTTGTTATTGTTGTTGTTGTTGTTGTTAATGAAGAAAACCTCATCCCAGCACTGGGGAAATGCTTTGGTTTAACCTCTTTAGTCTTTGGGTAAATATTTAGAAGTAATATCCTAATTTGTGACCTAAACTAAAACCTTAAATTGTTGGAATAAAGGTCATGAGAAATCAAGAAAATACCAATATTTATTTCATTATTTCTTTTGTTGCTCTACTGTCCCAAATTGCCTCTCAGTCTTTGCCCCTACCCTACTCTATACTGATCTCAAGCCCCCATATTTATTGTATTGAATGTCTAGAGTTTTATTTTTTTCCTTTTTTAAATAGAAAAATGCCAATTAAGCTCTTTTTCAGTCTTGGGATTGTTTTTGCCTTCAGTTGGTAGCCCTCAATAGAAAATAGGTCTTCTGTCAGCAGATGTTGACAACAAAGAAAGGGAAGCTTTTAATTTGTTCACTAATAGTGAAAAAGCAAACATTTACATAACACAAATGTACTGATAAACACAATTAAGGATATATGCTTGCCTATTTGTGATCCAAGTGTTCAATTAAAATTATATAATTATTGTGAAACAGAGGAGGATGATGTTCAAGCTATCACTGATTGGCCTGCTCTTCATGTTTGTTAACATTCCGGGGACAAACTTCAACATCAACAACCTCAAATTCTATGGCAGTATCCAATCCTGCGTCAAGCCTGAATCCCGGGACCAGACCTAATCCCAGGAAGTGCACCAATCCCAGAATGAACCCCAATCCTGGGATAAGCCCGGATCTCAAAATGACCTCGAGTCCCAAGATGACTCCAAATTCCAAGACAAGTCTGAATAGAGCAGTGACCCCAAAGAGCCACAACTATGAATATGAATACTGTGACAAATGGTAGCACCAATCCTGGGACAAGCCCAAATCTCAAAATGACCTCAAATCCCTAGATGATTCCAAATTCCAAGACAAGTCTGAATACAGCAGTGACCCCAAAGATAGCCACAACTATGAATATGAACACTGTGACAAATGGTAGCACCATACTCAATCCAATGGACAACATTTATTTTCTATGTAATATTTTTGCTGTTTTGTGTATACTTGCACTCAGGCTGAAGTGAACTTCAACTGCCTGCATTCTTATCTCAGTTTCTTATTATTGCTGAATGACAAGCATGCTAGGAAAATATCATTTATTTCAATTTACTATTTAAGAAATTATCATCTTGATTTTTTTTTGCAAATTATAATTGTGTACGTTTAAATATTAACTTAATATGATGTTTTCCTTCCATATGAAAGAAGTATGTACTACCTTATTAAATGCTGAAACAAGCAAAATACCATGTTTGCCTTTTAAATGTTTGCAGAACTGAACTGAAACTCAGATATTTATATTAAAGGTGTAAGAGAAGAAATTATGTAGGTGGGGGGTGTGTGTGTGTGTGGTGTATGTGAGAGAGAGCACACACATGAGAGTGAGAGAGCGAGTGAGCAACAGTGACAGAGAGATGAAGGATAGGGGATAGGGGATAGAGGATGGGGGTGTGGGATAAGGAGTGGTATGGGGGAAGTTGTTTTTGTATTTTATTTTTATTTTTTTGAGACAGAGTTTCACTCCTGTTGCCCAGGCTGGAGTGCAATGGCATGACCTCAGCTCACTGCAACCTCCACCTCCTGGGTTCAAGCAATTCTCCTGCCTCAGCCTCCAGAGTAGCTGGGATTACAGGTGCCCGCCCCCACGCTCGATTAATTTTTTGTATTTTTAGTAGAGGGGTTTCACCATGTTGGCCATGCTGGTCTCAAACTCCTGACTTCAGGGGATCTACCCGCCTTGGCTTCCCAAAGTGCTGAGATTACAGGTGCGAGCCACCATGCCCGGTCTATATTTTATTTTTTATTAAACAGACAAAAAATGCTAATCTGATAAACTAAAGCACTTTACAAAATAACACATTCATCTGTATTAACATATTTCATGAATGTGTTAATAGTAATATGTCATTTCGCTAAGAAAAGGTGCCAATTCTGCTAACCTTTGTAATGTATAATGATATTGCGCCAATGACAAGATTATCTTATATTTAGTAAACTCTTATGTTTCAAAAAACCATTTGTAAATCAGATGCCTGGAATCGAGAACTTATTTTCCCCAGAGTAATATATCTCATAACTGTTGGTTAGGTTTTCATGCTCATCTACAAAGATTTACCCAAGCATACAATTATAATAGTAATAAGCATGTAATTAATAGTGCATTTGTTAAGAGCTTTGGCTTAGGTTTGAAACCCAATTCTGATTCTTACTAGTTGTGCTACCATGAATTAAGTACATGACCCAGTGAGATTCCCAAACTTTAGTAATAAATGAATCACTTGGAGTGCCTGTTAAATATATAAATAAGGCCCTGCCCCTGAGATTTTGGTTTGGAAATGGGGGCTGGGGATATGTTTGTTTTAATGTTCCAGATCATTCTGATAGCCATGTTTGGGTTTCAGTTTATACGTACATCAATTAATTGTTAATAATATCTCAGAAGGTTATTATGTAGATTAAACGAGAAATTATGTAATATGCACAGTTTCCTGATGCAGAGAAAGCACTTAGGAAATGTTAGCTATTATCATTATTTACTACTACCACCCAAAAAGCAATTGCCAGGTATCACAATATTCCTAAGAGGAAAACTCTTCTTTGTAACTTGGGGTTTTTGTTTTGTTTTGTTTTAATGTATTCTTTCAGAGAGGGCCTCACTCTGTTGCCCAGGCTGGAGTACAGTGGTGTGATCTCGGCTCAATGCAGTCTTGACCTCCCAGGATCAAGTGATCCTCCCACCTCAGCCTCCTGAGTAGCTGGGGCTACAGGTGTATGCCACAATGTATGGCTGATTTTTGTATTTTTCTGTAGTGACAGGGTTTCACCATGCTGCCCAGGCTGATCTCAAACTCCTGAGCCCAAGTGATTTCCCCGCCTTGGCCTCCCAAAGTGCTGGGATTACAGGTGTGAGCCACCTTGCCCGGCCACTTTGGGGTTTTATATTTTTAATTATTCTTACAAAAACAATATATGCTCCTGGCAAGCCAAACAACATAGAGATAGATAACAGAAACATTAAATTGGTCCTCTATCTCCTCCAATCACACTTCTGAGATAAGCAATGTGAACAGTTAATATGTATACTTTCATACATTTCTCAGTCTACACATACACATGTG
Organism: Pan troglodytes; assembly: GCF_028858775.2. Taxonomy (NCBI): domain Eukaryota; kingdom Metazoa; phylum Chordata; class Mammalia; order Primates; family Hominidae; genus Pan; species Pan troglodytes. The sequence continues at coordinate 36,339,934 of NC_072417.2, forward strand.
CAGGTGCACACACACACTGTCGTGTACCTTGTAAGGTAAGTGTCAGAGTCATCTTTCTGGGCCTTTTTAAAGCTGGATGTAGAGGACTTCTGCTACTTCTGCCTGCCCAGTATCCATTTTGCCTCATTCTAGTAACAGCAATTCAATTTTCCTTTGTGAAAACCCTGCCCCCATGCCCTCCTTTTAGTTCATGCAATTTGGATAGGGCTGGCTTTACCACTGCATTTCCAGGAAGGGGCACATGATCCAGGCCTAGATAACCAAGAAATTCCATCCCCCTTGCCATAGTGACTGCCTTAGGAATGGCATGTGACTCACACCAGGCCAGTAAGACCAACCACTTTTGCTGAAACCACAAAACTGGGAAAGAGGTGTTTTTCCTCTGGGATTGTTAAGCTGGGAGAACACAAACCATTACCAGCCACAGCTAGGGAGCAGCTGCTTGGGAATAAAACCGACACAAAGAAAGTAGAGTTAAGAGCCAGAGAAGACAGATGTTCTGCAGATGATACTGTTTAAAGCTCTGCAGCTAGTCATGCAAGAAACTAATACATCTCTTGATTTTCTTAGGTACATGAGTCAATAAATTCCTTTTTGGCACACATAAATTTGAATTGCATTTCTGTCACTTGTAACAAGCAAAATTAACACATTGCCTTATTCCCTAATGTAAATGTATCATCATTTATTCAACAATTCCCCTTTTGAAACACAACTCTATTGTTTTCCTTTTTGTTGCCACTATATAAACAATGTTGCAACAATGTCCTTGTATTATGCTACCTTACCACGGGGCAAGAGCATAAGTATATTGGATGGAATAGAAGGAAAAGATTAGAAAAGTACATTAGGCCAAAATTACCTTGCATGTTTGACTACAGAACTTGGACTTTATACAGGGAGTCAATGGGACAGACAAGCTTTCTACTGGAAACTGGCTCCAGAAGAAATGTTAAGATTACCTAGAAGTAGTCAACTGGTGATGAAGGAGGAGGAGAATAATGCTACATTAGTATAGGTAAGACACAGAGTTCCAGCAAGGCAGTGGGGGAAAATGGTTTCGAAAGACATTGCCAAGGTACGTAATAGTAACATTAGACCATTAAGGTCCAACTAAAAAAAAAAAATTGGGCCAGGTGTGGTGGCTCACATCTGTAATTCCAGCACTTTAGGAGGCCAAGGCAGGAGGATTGCTTGAGCCCAGGAGTTCAAGCCCAGCCTGCGCAATATAGCAAAACCTCATCTCTACAAAAAAAATAATAATAATAAATTAGCCAGCTGTGGTGGCACACACCTGTTGTCCCAGCTACTTGGGAGTATGAGGCAGGAGGATTGTTTGAGCCTGGTAGCTAGAGGCTGCAGTGAGCCATGGTAGTGCCACTGCACTCCAGCCTAGGCAACAGAGTGAGACCCTGTCTCAAAAACAAAACAAAAAAAATTAAAACACATACCTAAGAACAGCCCCTGATGAAGAAACAGCACCAAGTGGTCACATTTTTTTTTTTTTTTTTTTAGACAGAGTCTTGCTCTGTCACCAGGCTGGAGTGCAGTGGTGCAATCTTGGTTCACTGCAACCTCCACCTCCCGGGTTCAAGCAATTCCCCTGCCTCAGCCTCCCGAGTAGCTGGGACTACAGCCGCGTGCCACCACGCCTGGCTAATTTTTTGTGTTTTAGTAGAGATGGGGTTTCATCATGTTGGCCAGGACGGTCTTGATCTCCTGACCTCATGATCTGCCTGCCTCAGCCTCCCAAAGTGCTGGGATTACAGGCATGAGCCACTGCACCCAGCCAAGTGGTCACATTTTGAATCACATGACTGCTGGGCCAGGAGCACATACTGGACATAGGGGCAGCCAGTAATCAACTGGCTGGCCAGAACCTAACATTAAAGTTTCTGCCAAGCAGAGATACTTTTTAGCTGAATCATATTTTCTTTCTGGAATTTCAGATGTGCAGTACTGAGATAATGAACAGGTTACTATCTGGGGCAAAAGCTGAAAGGATACAGAAAGATGAAAATCATGAGGAAGAGTTGAACACAAAACCAAGAGACAGTCAAAGAGCATAGCCAGTTCCAGCACCACAGCCATCTAGTTCTCTATATCTGGGTAGGCTCTGCGCTAATTCATGCTTTTCCTAAAAACTATCCTTGAGAAAATACAAATGACTGCTTTGCAATAAAAGCCTAACTAAAACAACTTAACTGATTGCCCAGGATCTCACAGGTAAAACCAAGATTTGGTGACTAACAATGAGAAAGATAATAAGAGGAAAGAATTTAAAATGATTAGGGTCTCTAGATGGGGAACTAGAAGGGATGATGATGGTACTGAGAAACAGAAATACGGTGTGAAGAGGAGGTTGATTTGAAGATATACTGAATTAAGTTTTGGACATTTCAAGTCTGAAACGTCTGTGGACCATCGATAAGGAAATCAGAAAATCCACAATTCAAAAAGCATTACTTAATACATAGTAGTCTAAGCCACAGAAACACAGGAATATCAAAAGAGAAGTCAAACCCAAGAGCTCTTTGACAAAACTGACGGCATACAGACAGACAAGACCTTCATAATGGAGTAAATGGATGCTCTGCTCTGATATACTGTGTACTCATCCGTCTTGGAGCTAGGCTTCACACCAGGTGAAAATGAAGGTCAGGAGGAGCTCCAGTAGGTCTAAGTAAGAAACTAAAAGGATTGAAAATCTGAAACTGACAGTGCCATATCCCCCAAAAAAAGAATGAAAGAAAAAAAGAAAATCTCAAATTTACTCCTTACACAACTTTATAGGTCACAAAACACTTTATAGGAGAGGTAGACAGTTTTTATAAGCACATACCCCAGCTTTAACATATGAAGCAACAGATTTGGAAAAATAAACTTATCTAAAATTATGCAGCTAAGGCCAGGTGCAGTGGCTCACACCTGTAATTCCCAGCACTTTGGGAGGCCAAGGCAGGCAGATCACCTGAGGTCAGGAGTTCAAGACCAGCCTGGCCAATATGGTGAAACCCCATCTCTACTAAAAATACAAAATTAGCCACGCGTGGTTCTACATGTCTGCAATCCCAGCTACTTGGGAGGCTAAGACAGGAGAATCACTTGAAGCCAGGAGGTGGAGGTTGCAGTGAGCTGAGATCGCTCCATTGCACTCCAGCCTGGGTGACAAGAGTGAAACTCCATTTCAAAAAAAAAAAGATTATGCAGCTAATAAGCAGCAGAGCTGAGAATTCTTAGCATTCTCAGGCCACAAGACTCAATAGGTTTCATGGAAACCAAACTGATTGAATCTCACTAAGGGATCTGCAGCAGGTCCAATCTTTCCTTTAGTTTTTTCTAGATCACCACAGAGAAGGAATACAAATATAACAGTTTCTGATTCCGAAAAAAAAAACAACGCAGCTTTGTTTTCCAGAAATCTTTGCTATTTGTAAACTAATAAGATTTTAAAGAAGAGGGGGAAACACATCTTCTACCTCCCTTACCAATGTTTGCTTTTTACTTAGACAACAACGGGAAAGTAAAAATATCCTGGTTGTATTAAAGGTTGGGGTTAGAATACAAATATGGTTCATCTCAAACGCAAACGAAAATTAAAATGATCTTAGGCAATTTAGAAATGGCAACTGAGATGAGAGCTGGAGAGAGGCCTTTCATGGGAAGGTGAGCAGGGGTTACTTAGAGTTGTTAAAGGGCAAGGGGGTGGTGGGAGGTTCAATGCAATTTTCTTACTTTCTTGATTCCCTAATACTCCAGTCCTTTGGACTTCTTGGTTTTAAGGCTATCTGAATGACCCTATTAGACAAGTTTCCCATCTTCCACTGATCTTCCTTCACCGTCTCTCTACTATTTCTCAACCTTGATTTGTTTCCTACACACTGCCACCTGTGGCCAGCAAGCTGACTAACAATGTAAGTCTACTAACTTAATGGTCATGGATGTTAAATACTGTTAAATTCAGGAAACTGGTAAAGATTAAGTCTATAACTAATGAGTAGCAGAACTAGGTCTAAACATGGTCCTTGAGATTCCAAAGTCAGTGGTTTCTCTATGTATCATGTTGTCTCTAAGGCTCAATTACCATGAATGTATGTCATGGTAAATGGGAAAAAGTAAAACTGACCAAATAACGTCACAGATTGAGTTTTCAAAAGGAAGGTAAAATGAAGCAAAAAAGAAAAGACAATGGTAGGGAAAGCAAGGCAAGCATCATACCTATTATTAAGGAAGAGCTCACAACATTTCCAGAAAGGCTTTCTAGGAACTAGCCTCAACTGAGGGCAGCATGAACAAGCACCGTTTTCCAGGCCACCCCTTGCACCATCTTCATAGAGATTTTTCACCACTCCTTTGAATTATTTATAAATCATCCTGATGCTGTCTTACACAGCATATTTTTAAAAGTTCTCAGAAATAGGCTCTTATAGTTTTATTTCTTCCTTTAAAAAAAGTTCCCAGTTATCATGTTGTGAGTACTATTTAATCAGAATATACTTGAAAACAAAAGATTCTTTGTGGGTTTTTAACTCTTGGTAATTAATCCATTGCAGGCAGTATTTTAAAAAATGATGTAGGACAGAGTAAGCAATATGAAATGGGTAGTATGAAAAGTAGCTACTAGATACCGACCATCATTTTAGGAAACGCAGGCTATTTACCCTGCTATATGCTCCCAAGTAAACTTGTCTTCAATTCCTGTTAAGTCAACTGGGAAAAACCAAACCTGCCATCTCTCTATATTTGCTATAATTTAAAAAATTCTGTTAAGAGACCCAAAACATAGTATTTCTTACCTCCGTGCAACATAATAAAAAATAGGATTCCCAGCTTTGGAAGTCCCAGCTTGGTAGAAAATACTTAACGTTTTCAAAGCCTTGAATTCTTCTTTTTCATGTACCTGATGCCTAAAAGAAAAATAACAGAGTAATTATGAGGCTTTATGTTGTCTACTGAGTATGTAAAAAAGTCTATAATTGGATAAACAATAAAATACTAAAATGAAAAAATATTTTAAAAGCAACAGGCATTCTAAAGGGTAATTTGGCAACATGCACCAAAAATTTCAAGGTATTACTCTTTGAACCACAAAAGCACTTTTAGGACTATTCTAAGAGAACTACTGGGCAAGAATATTAACCATAGGATTGGTTTTACTCATGACATTTTTGTCCCAGACAGAAGTTTATGATTTTTTAAATAATTCATTTTATCAATCTTTTCTAGTTTATGGATTTTGAATGGATGAAAAAGGCCTTGCTTTGCTCATTTTTTTTGATTTATGGAAGTTTATCATAAATGGTATGAAAATATTTTTCCAAATCATTACTCAGTTTTATCAAAACCATTTATTGAAAGTCCATCCTAATCTCGATTCTGAATACCAGCTTTATCATATATTATGTTCCCATATGTATTAAAGCCTGGTTTAATTTTTATATAGTTTGCTCAAGACTCAGTGTGCTTCTTCAACCTCAAGATTCATGTCATTCATCAACTCTAGAAAACATACATCCATTAGCCTTTCAAATATTACTTCTTCCCATTCTCACTGAGCTCAGTTTCTAGGGAACACCTACTAGACATATTTTGAACCTCCTCATTTTATCTTCTGCATCTCCTAACCTCTTTCATATTTTCCATTTATCTGTCTATACTGACTGTATGCTAGGTAATTTGCTTAGAAACTAGCTTCAGCTATAAATTTATTTATTTATTTTTTTTGAGATGGAGTTTCGCTCTTGTTGACCAGGCTGGAGTGCAGTGGCGCGATCTCGGCTCACTGCAACCTCTGCCTCCCGGGTTCAAATGATTCTCCTGCCTTGGCCTCCCAAGTAGCTGGGATTACAAGTGCCCACCACCACACCTGGCTAATTCATATATATATATTTATTTATTTAGTAGAGATGAGGTTTCGCCATGCTGCCCAGGCTTGCCTCGAACTCCTCACCTCAGGTGATCTACCCACCTCGGCCTCCCAAAATGCTGGGATTACAGGCGTGAGCCACCGCACTCGGCCTAAATTTTTTTAAGTACACATATTTTCTTTTACACCTAGTATTTCTATGAGCCTTATGTCTTGGGAAGAGATTGCATTAGCTCAGCCCATCATGCTGCTGGTACCAGGTCAGAATTTTAAAAATATTAATGGAAACAACCTAGATATCATTTGATAGGAGAAACAAATGTACATGTGCATAGATAAATGACTGGGAGACTATTCACCAAACGTTAAGTGAGGTATTCTGAGAGGGAGGATAAACAATTTTTAATTTTTTTAACTTTCTTTAGATTTCTATATCAAGTAATTTAATAATTTTTTAAATAACTGAGAATATTATAAAGCTACCTTCATTTTTTTTTTAAAAAAGAAAATGGGTCTCCAAGAGCATCAGTGGGAATTTAGAACAAAAATAAGATCCAACATTTATTAATCACTTTACAAGTACCAGATACTGTGCTAAGTATATTATATATATTGGATTACTTAATCTTCAAAAGCACAAAAGATTGCTTTGTAAGGGAAGGTAGGATCTTAGAAAAAAGGAATAATAAAAATATTTTTCTAGAAAAATGGCTAGGATGTCCTCAGTGATGTCAAATTTAAAAACTGTTTTGATTCATTCATTTTTATATTTATATTTATTTATATTTATATTTACTTATATTTCTTTTTACTTATATTTTTACTTATTTCTTTATTTATAGACAAGGTCTCATTCTGTCACCTAGGCTGGAAATGCACTGGTACAATCACAGTTCACTGCATCCTCAAGCAATCCTCCCACCTCAGCCTCCCAGGTAGGTGGGACCACAGGTGCGTACCATCACACCTAGTTAATATTTTATTATTTGTAGAGATGGAGTCCTGCTATGTTGCCCAGGGTGGTCTCAAACTCCTGGGCTCAAGCAATCCTCCTGCCTTGGCCTCCCAAAATGCTGGGATTACAGGCATGAGCCACTGTGCCCAATCTATCTATCTTATCTTATCTATCTATCTATCTATCTATCTATCTACCTACCTATCTATCTATCTATCTATCTATCTATCTATCTATCTAATAAAGACAAGGTCTCACTATGTTGCCCAGGCTGGTCTTGAACTCCTGGCCTCCAGCAATTCTCTCACCTTGGCCTCTCAAAATGTTGGGGTTATAGGTATTAGCCACCATGTCTGGCCTAAAAATAGTATTATATTTTTGTAGTATATAATTTTCAATTAGGTAATGTGAATAGTCTGTATGGAAAATATGCCCTTAATTACATAGGAATAAACATTTGTTACACTAAAAAAATCTAGTAGAGCTAAAAATAAAAATTAATTTGGAAAGGACACTATATACCCATACATTCTTATGTTTATACATTCTTTCATATATTCATATATTCTTTTAACAGTATCAATGGTTTGGAGTTATATGTACAAAACCATGACCTGTAAGTAATACAACTAACAACAGGCACTTACAATTCAAGGCATATTATATACAAATCTTTAACTTCTCATCATCAGATTCTGTTTTATTCTGTTTTGGAACATACTATGAACATAGCACTCAAATCACAGACACGAAGGAGCACTTACTAAGCATAAAGTCCTGTGAAAGGTACTTTAAAAGATTCAGCAAACTACTCTCACTGTATCATCACAGAGTAAGTGTCTAACAATGAGGATCTTTTCATTCACAAACTAAATCCCACTAAATGGGATTCAAACAAATGTCCACAGAAATTTTATAGCAATACTGAAGTATACTATATTTTCTGAACCTTAATCTGAAATAATTTAAAACCATTAACCTTTATGAGGGTTCTGAAAAATGTTATAGTGTAGTAGAAAAGTCCTGCACTTAAAACCAAAAGACCTATGAATCAGGTATGGAATCTTAGGCAAGTCAATTATTCACATCGAGTTGCATTTTCCTTAACTATAATTTGAAAATAATGTTGTCTTCACTCCCTGGTAAGTATTAAATGTGAAAACTTATGAAAGCAAGATGATAAAATATGATTTGTTACTATTGTTATGACAATCAACATATAAAATAAAACACACCCTATATATATAAATAATATATAGTTGGATTCCCCAAACATGGCAACGTGATTATTAAATACATCTTTCCTCATAGTCTTCTATCATATCTAACAAGTGGCCTGGTGGCAAACTCTCCTTCTCAACCAAAAAGAAAGCAATCAACTATTTCAAGGTTGTACTTTACCTAGTCATAAATTCCTCAAACTTTGAACTGGTAAGGTTAAGGCTGGACCAGTGTGTATCTGCCACAGGTTTGTGCTCTGGAGGACCCAGGTATGCAAGAAGTGTTGCCATCTTATCAAAAGGTCGTCTTCCAACAGCTTTATGATCCCTAGATACAGCAAACTACTTAGAAAAAAAATTAGCAGTTCACATTTAGCACTACACATTTCTTTAACTTGTAACTGGTTGCTTTTCCTTTTACTGTCAGCTGATTTGTAAACAGCACCAAAAAGACCTCAGGACCATGTCTACTTCAATCCATTAATAATTCATAAAAGATTAAAATGCCCTGTCATTTAAACTCCCATCTCCCAATTGCTTACCCTTAGCTTCACAGTCCACTACTTTTCCCGTGAATGTGCTAATCATTTTTATTGGCATTTAAAAATAATTTGGACTCATTCTTCCTTTGTAAGGAACTCTTCATACATAGGAATTTGGTCCCTTTACAAGTTTATATAACTAGATGGGACAGCAAGTAATTTATGTTACACAAGAGACTAATAAGAGCTAATGAAACAATGCCCAAATTAATAATTTCGATTTTTAAGTTTTTTGTTTTTTTTTTTTAATTTCTGAGATGGAGTTTAGCTCTTGTGGCCCAGGCTGGAGTACAATTGTGCGATCTTGGATCACTGCAACCTCTGCCTCCTGGGTTCAAGTGATTTTCCTGGCTCAGCCTCCCGAGTAGCTGGGATTACAGGCCCCTGCCACCATGCCCAGCTAATTTTTGTATTTTTCGTAGAGACAGGGTTTCACCATGTTGGCCAGCCTGATCTCGAACTCCTGACCTCAGGTGATCTGCCTGCCTCAGCCACCCAAAGTGCTGAGATTACAGGTGTAAGCCACTGTGCCAGGCCGGTATTTTCTATATAAAGCTTTATTTGCATATACTTAGAGTATCACGAATGAGTTTATCATAGAATTAAAACACTGACAATATTTTAATTACTGAATTCCTATGAATTGGCTGTTCTTCAGAGTCAAATGCCAACGCTAATCTGAACTTCTTTGGATCTATAACAATCTGCAAGCCATAAAAACCCAAAGAGCAAATCTGTGATTTCTTAACCTGACAAAAAAATAATAATAATGACCACTGGAACCTAGGTAGGTTTGTTGATTATTTAATACGACTTAACCTTTTGTTTGTATTTTTTTGAAAAAAAGAATCTTTCTCTTTCTAAACCATAATTCTTAGTCCAAGAAGATGCAAAGTAAAAAGCACTATTCATGACCAATAATTGTATTAATCTAAATTTAAACGGAGAGTGTTCACTATCCCCATGACTGAGAAATCTTACCTGTTGCTGGAAAGATACTGCCCAATTTTCTCCTGATTGTTCCAGAGTAGACGATGTAAAGCAAGCACATTGCCATCACTTATGAAGGAAAGACTATGATTTACTGCATCACTTGTAGGACAATCAGATGCTATATCAAGGAAAAACCTTCAAAAATGCAAAGTCATTAGAATTTTCAACACCAGATACACCCAGACTTATGTTTGAATTAAATTTATATGAAGTAACTTTGTGAAGTAACTGAGATTACAAATATGGAGGGCTTGTTCCCACAATGTGACTTGACATTAGACAAAGCAAAAAGGACAAGGAGAAAGTTGGCTTTCCATTTCTGATACCCGGCTTCAGCTTCAAAGTAGGCTCTGAAGTTAAACAACAACAAAATTAAGATGGATGAAACTTTGGAAAGAGGCTAGTATTTTACAGATAAGGAAATGAAGGTCCAGACGAAAGACCTCCCCAAAGATATATAGCCTGCTAGGTCAGAGCCAGGATTAAAACTTTGATCCTTTTAACTTTGTATGGGTACACAGAGTGCCAGAATATGAATCCTATGCTGACATTCACTCTCTTTCCAACATGGCTTGTCATTCAGCAATATACCTTTTCAACTCCAATTTCTCTAACAGAAAAAAAGTCAGTAACAACTACAATGATGATAAACTGGAAGAGAGAGTTGTACAAGACTAGCTTAGATGATGAGGATCAATTAGATTCACACTGCATGAAAAGCAGAATTCCAGACATAAATTTACAAAGCGCTTTCTTATGAATTATCTCATTTTTTTCTCTAAAAACAACTCAGGCAAAGAGTTTATCCCTACTTTACAGATAGACCAATAACTCAGAGAAATAAAGTGAAATAACTAGTTATAGAAATCTAGCAGAAAAGTTTTCTAAAATCATAAAGTTCAGTTCCTCATAAACAAAATCTTATGTGTTTGTTTTACTTGGTTTAAAGAATAACATTTTAGTTTAGATACACTTCCAAATTTAAGTATCACAAATACTCTAACATCAAAAAAACCTTATTAAACATTGTTATGTATTATTGATACCAATTTGGTTTTAGTTTTAAATAAAAAGAATCCTACTTCTTCCTTGTCCACATATTGTACCATCCTCAAATCCTTTATTTAATTAGACATGTCAAAAATCCCTCTTGGTTTTCAAATATGAAAATCACTACCAAATTATAAAAAATATTAATTTATTTCATGACTGTCTTTTATAGTAAAATAAAATAAGACAAGCTATGTCTTGACCTAGAGCAGGAAAAGAAAAAAACTTACACAGGAACTTCATGTAAAACAGGTACATGGATTTATGTGAAACCGAAAATATTTGATTCAAACAGAGCAACTGAGTAAGTGGCAAGAAAATTACCTGCGTGCTGCATCAAAGTTGCTTTTCACAAAATCATTGAAAGGCCGCATATGTTCTTCTTTTGTGAAGAGAACATGATTGGCAATACTCTGAAGTATCTACACAATAAAACAGGGTTATAAATAATCAGATTATTTATTGTATGAAGTCTATACATTAAGACATTCTTTAAAAACATGAATTTTCTCATTGATATAATTTCTGCTAGTACTTAAAAATCAAACATTCCTCATTCTATAAATTATTTTAGGTAGTGTTTCTAACCTTCCCAAATATAATTATTATATTTACATGTAAAAATACATATTAAAAATGTTTAATGACTTTTAAAATAAAAAATCCTATAGTCTACATTCTAGTCTGTTTCAGAATGTCTAGAATGATTACGCAAAAAATGATCTTCATAACACAAGACATCTGCTATAATAAAATGTTTTATCATGAAAATAAGGTCCATCAGGTACCTAACTAATGAATTCCTTTGTAATATAAACAAATAAAACAAAAGCACATAACTGAAAACCATAGGGTATTTCAAATATAAATGTAAGAGGAAGTACTGTAAGAAAAGCTGAAAATTTAGTTGGAAGGGGAATTTAAGATAGCTAGATTATCAAAATAATTCACCTTTGACATTAACTTCAAGCCCCTTTCGATTCTAGGTGGTGGCTTTTTATCTAAAATCCCTGCTTCATACGGTGAGACAATGGCAGGATTGATAAATCTGAGGAACATGGCACTTCCTACTGCACCGATGCTGTTCTGAGGGAAACGCTGGCTAACCACCTAAAAACAAGGAGTTGAGAATTGAGTATAAGGTTTGAATTAATATAAAGACATGAAAACAAAGAGTTCAAAGGTCAAACTTTGCACAAAAACTCTGAATCGATCAGTCCTCATGAATGACATATTTCTATTTTTTTCTTCTCCCAAAACATGAGAAAATAAAGTTTCCTCTCAATTCTAGTCTTATATCATATTAAAGTACAATTAAGGTATCTCAGAGGAAAGAAAAACCTCATGGATGAGATGGGTAGAAGAAACCTGAAAAAAGATCTTCACTGTATCATCACTTATACTGCATGTTTGATGAGTAATGAAAGCAGACCAAATTTTTCACACAAAGATGATCATAATTTACTAAGATTAACAGACATGAAAGTGTGGTCAACTTTATAACGTGAAACTAAATTTTCAACAGCACACCCCCAAAACATCCTATACCTGATAGTACATATTTACATTTTGTTGTGTACCAGTTACAACTGAATTTAAGAAAAAATGCTTGCCATATACAAAATAAAATCTTAGATTCTTACTGAGAAAAAAAAAAAACTTACTTACAAGAAATGTTACTGCCAGTTCCTTTTCTTCACAGCTTCCTTTATAATACAAGAACCTACCTATTATTTAAACCATGGAGGGATGGGAATTCTTGGGGACCTAAAAGAAAAAAGGATCTCACCAGAAGAGAGAACCCCTATGTCTACCTCAATTTATAATTCTGTCAAATAAAAATAATTTAAGAACTCAAGAAATGGTTGTCCAGCCTGAAAAGCAAAGTGAACCCAATATTTAAAATGGATGATTTTCCCTTTATAAAACATTCTACATTAAGATAAAAAGGTACCTTAGCTCGGGAAGAGTGCTACAAAACTGGTTCAGCTCCCATCCCTTTCCAGAGTCCCCTGCTTTAAATCATGTTATAGATGAAAATTATATTTTGCAATTTACATTTTTATATATACTATATATGCTCATTTTTAAAGAACACTTAAGGTAACATTTTAATCTCTACAGCTATTCTTGCTTAGTGTGGCTAAACTGCTGTTTAAAGTAGCAGTGACTACAAAACTGTAGCATTCCACTCAATATTCTGTGATTTCAAGGATAAACCTTCATTTCAAAGGATATTCGTGGGAGGGGACCCAGATTTACATGCGGAATATCACGTAGCTATTTTTTTCACAATGCTTCAATAAATATTTCCTGTCATAATTTATGACAGGAAATTATGACACAAATTATGACAGGCTGACTCCAGATTAACTCTGGAAAAAATGGGGATTATTTCACTTCATCTTGTTCAATGTAGTGCTTCATGCAGTCCACATTTTAAATGCGTTATCACTGCTTATAACCTCAAAATAGCTTTCTATAATCTCTAACAGGAAGTTAGTAAAAACTAGATTTTAGAGAAAATATTTGTAAGAGGTGATAAAAAGAGGTCAGTTGTAACTAATATAGTTCCATCTTCAGTTACACTACACATAGTTCAGGAAGCTTTCTTTATGTTACAGTGTTTATTGCATGAAGAACAACCTTAACCCTTAAATAAGGGGAAACTGGTGAAGGTGACTAAATATAGCTGCTTTATTAGAATGGCTTTAAAACCTAAATACCATTTATTTTTAGCTCAAATATATACATTTGGAATTAGATACAGAAGTTTTAGCTAAAACTATAGAAAGACGTAAAATTAAGAAAAAATTCCAGTGCTTTGACTATTCCAGTACGGTGTTGAACCTTCTGGGGACGAGGAACCTCTTTGAAATCTGATAAAGGTTAGAAAAATGAATGTATGCATTCACACACAAAAAATTCTTCACATAATTTTAGAATATTAATAGACCATCATTGCTACTGAGTGGTTTTCTAAAACTCCCAAATTTTAATCTTAGACAATTCTCTGGCTGGGCGTGGTGGCTCACGCCTGTAATCCCAGCACTCTGGGAGGCCAAGGCGGGCAGATCACTTGAGGCTAGGAGTTCGAAACCAGCCTGGCCAACATGGCAAAACCCCATCTCTACTAAAAATACAAAAATTAGCTGGACATGGTGGAGCCACACCTGTAATCCCAGCTACCTGGAAGGCTAAGGCAGGAGAATCGCTTAAACCCAGGAGGTGGAGGTTGCAGTGAGCCATCGTGCCACTGCACTCCAGTCTGGGTGACAGAGAGACTGTCTCAAAATAAATAAATAAATAAAGGCAGACAAAAGAAACCTATAACATTTTAAAGCCTTTAAGGAGTGAGTTGGCAGGAGGGAAAAGGATTAAAAACTGCTTTATAATTATTTTAAAATAGATTATTTTAAAAGAATTAGCATCTCATACGTTTAACTCATTAAAATTCTAAAAGTTTTTACAAAACTAAAACCCATAGTTTAATTTTCAAAGAACCAGTTAGTTTATAAAATGTTAACCTGCTGTGAAACACATGGAGAGCTTTCAAAATACTGTTTTATTTTTTATGCTAGTAAAATGAAGCACTGGGAGTGGAGAAGGAACAAGGAAATTTGTAATGGTTATCATCAATTAGACAAAATACTTCTTTGAAAGTAGCTATTTACCGGTTTTCTCTAGGACAAAGAAGTTTTAAAATGTGACTCATATTTACACCTGATTTAATGGTACTCAGCATCAGAATTTAATGAAAAAGTGAGTGATTTCCCAAAAGCATATTGTAAACTTTACGAAAAGTACTACACTTTTACCATCTTCCACATCTTTAAAAATAATTCATGTCAAAACCCAAAATATCGACACCTCAGGAACACATACTGTTTCATGTATCATATAAATATATGTATCACTGATGGCAGAATCAATATAATTTTGGAACTAAAAACTGATTTTAAAAACCAATAAAAATGCTACATAACAAGTTTCGTAAGTCAACTTATAAAAGGACTGTTTTTTTTCATTCACCACTAATTGACATCAATGTAATTTTACCTCATAATACATACATGCTCTAGTGTTTTTTTTAATCCATAAAAATCTAATTTGGATCCAAAAGACATTCTGCATAAAAGGTCAAACTTGGGCCAGTCTGTGTGTTGAGACCAGTTATCAGCCAAATGTACCCTTTCTTCCCTTGGTAAAAGCTGACTACATAACGCGAATGCATGTAGTCATAAACTACACTGCAGCAAGAGCATTACTACCCATATATACTTAGTTACTGCATTCTCCCTGAGTTAGGCAGACAGTTAACTTTCAAAGTAAACCTCATTATATAAACCTCATTATACACTATATATTTGAGAATAATAAACAGTTATTTGTAATGTGACTACACAGCTATATACTAGAAGCCAGATCTTCTCTCTATATTTTACATATTCCAATCCATGACATATACACCCAAAAAGAAAGTCAGCTTGCTCTTAAATATCATTAGGTTTTGTTAAGGCACACAACTCCATAAAACAACATTTTAAATTTATGAGTATACTGTCTTCATACTTTGGAATGTACTCTAAAATATCTCGAATTACCAATTAGATTCCCCTTGTTTCCATGAGGAGCTCATATTACCTGTGCTGAGAAATACATTCCAAAACTTAGCGTTACCCAGAAATTAAAAAAAATTTTTTTGAAAATAACTCTAGTAGAAAAAGAAACATTTCAAGAAACAATTTTAGACATAATCTTAATAAATAAAGCAGTGTTAGAAAGGCTAGAAAACATGCTCTAGAGAAACACAGAAAGCCTGAATTTTAATTATGTGATACACTACAAAATGGCATTAGTATAACACTGAACAAGAGTGTTAGAAGCAGCAAATTAATTTCAACAATGATGGTGTACATTATGTTAAACTCACATATGCTGAGAATTAGAAGGCTGAAGCATTAGAAACGTCTTTATAATCCAATCAATTTGATCATAGCTAGTCAAATTTACTTAATATAATCAAAAATAAAATCTTCAATGGACACAACAAAAGTATATGTCTACAAATTTAAATTTTGATTTGAATTTTAAAAATCTATATTTAAAGCTTAGATAACTTATATGTACAGCTTAGAAACTTATATGTAAAGCTTTTTCGTTTTTTGTGTGTGTGTGTGTGTGAGACAGGGTCTTACTCTGTCACTCATGGTGGAGTACAGTGATACAATCACAGCTCACTGCAGCCTCAACCACCTGGGCTCAAGCAATCCTCCTGCCTCAGCCTCCCGAGTAGCTGGGACTACAGGAGTACACCACCACGCCTGGCTAATTAAAAAAAAAAAAAAAAATTATTTGTAGAGACGACTCGCTATGTTGCCCAAGCTGGTCTTTAACTCTTGGGCTCAAGAGATACTCCCACCTTGGTCTCCCAAAGTGCCGGGATTACAGGTATGAGCCACTGTGCCCAGCCATAAAGCTTTTATTATATGTAAAGTTTAAATAAGGAATGAAAGATGAAACCAGATGAACACTGTATTCTAAATTACACCCTTTTAAGAAAACTACCTACTTAGTTTTCTTTACATCTTACTCTACAATCATTTGGATTATATGAACAAAGACAGGGCTCAGCCTGATAAGTCACTGTGACAGATAATGGCAAATGTAAAATGAATGCATATTATATTTTGGACAAATTCCATTCACTGGAAGAAAATAATTACGACTCTCATAATTTTCTTCCTTTTAAATAAATCAAGGCAAGTTCATAGAAGCAGATAGTATATTCACATTATGTTTGCAGAATGATGTGTTTTTCTACAAGTATGAACTCAGTTTTCTTTTATCTCAAAAGTATTATCTTATCATTTACCTCTTATTTTTTTGAGGTAAAAGTAGTTTTACCATTAAAATTTCTATAATCTATGCACAAATATCTAAATTATGCCTGAGACTGCCTAGATAAAAATATGAAGAGTAAAAAAATAAAATTTAGCAACTTTTAGGTAAGATTTAGAAAGTGACTCTTTCCCACCATATACTTCTAACAATTAAGAAACACTGTCATCTCTGGGAAAAAAAACCACTCACATTACCTTCAAACAAGAAGCAAGAATGAAGACAGTCAGCGTTTCCTAAGGCCTTGAAATTAAGTTTCTTTGCATTCATTTATAATTTAAAAAGTAACAATAATAAAATTAGACCAAGGATATCCAATGCAACAAATGCCCACAAATTGCCTTTGGGATAAATCAAACCAAAGGAACACAGAGAATGTTTCAATGTAACTTAATTCCAGGGTTAATTGAAATGAAAGCTATTTTGTGCCAGAATTAGTAGAATGATTTTACAGTGAAGGTCAAATAGGCTGAAGTGAAGATATTCTTAACAAACAGCAAAAGATTTTTGTTTTGCTTTGAAAGAAACAGCTAATAAAAAGTTCTCCAAACTTACTGATTTTTTGTTTTCCTTTTTTTCTTTTACTGTAGCTTTATTCAGTAGGGAGTGGCAAGTTGCCTACAGAACAGAGATGAGCACAAACAAGTCACAGCACCGACTACATACAGCAACAAAAACAATGTTGGCTTGTACATAAAATTACACCATAAAATGTAACACAAATGGAATCAACAAAAAATTAGAAATCAACTGAATTTTGAGGAATGAATTTTAATTCTGGGTTTTAATTTTTATTACATTTTTAAGCCAAGCACTAAAACAGCAAGAAATGTTGAGACCCAATCATGTCTACTATTTCTGGCTATGAATCACAGAAAAACTCTCTCCAAGTGAATTTGAGGATATTAAATATTTACATTTTGGTTAATTCCTAGCTTTTGAGAAATGTAATATAAAATATTCATTACAAGTAGATCACACACTAAAAACATTTGTGTCTACATAATTTTTTCTTGGTATGTAAAATTCTTCTCTGTGTATCCTTCAATTGACTTTAAGTTCTTTTTCCAACACCTGGCATTTAATTATGATCCTACTGAATAAAGAAATAAAAATTATATGGATAAATATAAAAATTCACTTCAGAAATTCTGAATTAAAGACCTCTCTCTCTAAAAAAGATTACTCTTAACATTTCACATATTTTTCAATGTTTGCAGGCTACTTCCTGAAATGGTTCTAATCAGAGGAGGTTAAAAGCTCTGCAACATTTGGGAGAAGAAGGTTATCAGCTCAACTAGTAAGAAGCATTAATATTATTAAAGTGAAGAAACTGCAGAGAAAATTACAGAACAAAACTGTAGGCCTGCTTAAAACTTTTCACATATTACAGTTGACCATTTATCAAAATATCTATAAAAAAAAAAAAAAAAGCCACCTAAAAAACCCCCAAAACTCCAGGCACATATTGGTTTCATCTCTCAGAGCTCTTTCTAGACCAAAGATTTCTTTCAAAATTAAAAGACTCTTGATTGGACTAGCCTAGGCAGAATAATTATTTTAAAAATATTTTTAAAACCATGTTAGAATTATTTAATCCACAAATAGATGGCATCTTATTCTGGGAATTCTGGACATCCAACACCATAACCCATAACTTGGGCTTTAAGTTAGTTAGACATCCATTCATCCACCCACCCATTCATCCATCCAAAGAGTTACTGTGTACCTACAGGTCAAATACCATTCTAGGCATTGGGAAATAGCAGTAAAACAACAAGACACAGCCCCTTAGCTCACAGAGCTTTGTTTCAAACTTTAGACTATATACAAATGTATTAGTAACAATGGTATATAACTATCATTTATAGCCTTAAAAATGTGTGTAAACTACTTCAGTTTGGAGAAGCAGATTTACTGAAAAAGGGTGAGATTTATTTAGAATCATAAATTAGTTCTTAGAATTCTCTCACCATACGAGAATATCCACTTTGGGAATCATTTTATCTTTATCCTAAAACCATCAGGAGAAGTGAAAACAACACATGAGAAAATGATTTAATTATAAATCTGACACATGTTCACAGTTGGCTATTCTTAAATAACCTTAATCCAGTCAACTAAGGAAGGAAGGTATATAAAGTAATAGAGCTGGTTAACGCATGATTTGAAAAGGCTTAAAGGCCAAGATATGAACTCAAAAAAGGAGCTAAAGTCCAGGGAAGTTTATTAGCTAGCAATATACTCACTTCCCTTTCAACATTTCCCCAGTAGGTCCCAAAGGGAGTACTATCCCTCCAGGCAGGACACAGAAGAGCAGGAAGGTACCTTTCTGTTACTGCCAAAGGCAAAGGGGCAAGAAAAAGCCAGAAGAGGGAAGATGAATAAAAACAAAAGAGCAAACCAAAAGAAATAAACTAGGTTTGGGAAGCAGACTCAATAAAATACTATCTTGGACCAAAGCTTTTTTCCTATCTTTCTTTCTAATCAGTAAATGTAACATTCCCTGTTACCAGTTACTAATTAAAAAATAAAGCCTTATTTAATAACAACACAGCATGCTGTCTCTGCTCTTCAACAATGCTTTTACCTAATACTTAAACAATGCACTGATACCACCTTTAATTCATGTTTTTAAAGATAATAATTTTATGTGAAATTTTAACATAATAAACCAGGTTTGTTATTAAAATAATATAGGATATTTCACTGTGAAGTGCTCTAAAAAGCATAACATACTGTTTAATAATCACCACATATAGTGTTTAAAAATCTATTTTCACTATTTTCCTCCTTTCTTAGCTGTGAAAGCTGGCAAGAATCTTGTTTACTTAGGTGGGAGGGATGGGAAATTTATTTCTTCATTAAATATTTCCTAAGTACTAAATAAGTGCTAAGACCTGTTCCTTTTACATTATTAGAATCATGGTCTCAAAACGGTCTCCAAGTTTGCTGATGATACAAAAAGATTTTTCTTTTAGGATGACAACCACATGAAGAAATTCTACTACAATCTCCTAGACCATGTAATCATGTAGTCAGTCCCCATTCACTTTTTTTTTTTTTTTTTTTTTTTTTGAGACGGAGTCTCGCTCTGTCGCCCAGGCTGGAGTGCAGTGGCGCGATCTCGGCTCACTGCAAGCTCCGCCTCCCTGGTTCATGCCATTCTCCTGCCTCAGCCTCCCGAGTAGCTGGGACTACAGGCGCCCGCTACCACGCCCGGCTAATTTTTTGTATTTTTAGTAGAGACGGGGTTTCACCGTGTTAGCCAGGATGGTCTCGATCTCCTGACCTCGTGATCCGCCCGCCTCGGCCTCCCAAAGTGCTGGGATTACAGGCGTGAGCCACCGCGCCCGGCCCCCATTCACTTTTAACCAGCTAAAGTCAAAGCCTCTGTCATTTTAGAAACCCACTTGCTCTCTGAAACCAGTTACTACTAGGCCAACCAAGAAGCTGACCCAGACTATTTTTAATATGTGCTATTTCCTGTCTGCCTAGTTTCATCAATAGAACAATTACTAAATAAAATTTAAAGAGAAACCTGAATACAGTCCAAACTTGAGAAGATATTCACTGTATTAAGTTTCATATTATAACTAAACTACCCTTTAGACTCAGACTTAACTAGTTGAAAAAATTATACAGGATTTTCCTAAGTTTCCTTGAGCCTTTTTGTAAAGGCAGAAAAGTCATGATAAATTAAGAGAGACAAGGTTAAGTATGTTTTATCATCTATGTATACTGTGAAAAGCTTTTTTACAGATAGAACAGATACATCTTTAAAAATGGCAATGGGGAAAAAATTCACATAGAGCAGCCTCAAACAGCTTTTAAAATGGTGATTTCAATGATGCTGTTAACGTCTCTAAGCAACTGAAGCCGTGTGCTAAAAAAGCAAATGGCTGCGATGACTCTGCAAAGAGAGAGACACAAAGACATGGGTTTTGATAACTGTGTATTTCCCTTATATCCACCCCTATCCCAAATTCCAGACCCACTAATGTTTCTTCCAGAATCATAGTTTCCAAAAGGCTAATATGCATTTGCAGGACCTCCCTTGGAATAAATAATTCCTAAAACTGCAATGTGCAATTCAAAAACACAGTAGAAGACATAAAAGAACACAGACCGAATTCCCTAAAAAAGAAGGCCATGACTATGGCTATTTTCTGAGTTCAGACGCATTACTTGCAGTGCTAGTGTTAGAAGGTCTAATAATTTGGTCTGAATGATGATGCAGTATCTCTTTTAAGAAACATGCTACATAAAGTAAACAGAACAATCAGTCTATCCTGGGAAAACCTGACACAAACTAATTATACATTAATGAAGAAACCAAAATCACAGATGATCAAGCAATTCACAATGCAAAAAGCAAGGAGGAGACCCGCCTCAACTGTGAAATACCCTGTAAATAATTTAGGTTAATAGATGACAACAACAAAAATCCATAATATGTTCATTTCAGCCACATCCATCATACCCAATGGATTCACTGCATTTTAAACTTGCTCCCAATGCAAGTAAAATTTAGTATTTTAAAGTATTCTCTTACTTCAAACTGTTGCCTAAGTAATATTTAAGTTTTTTTCAAAGACAATTCCAACAACAATTCTCAATGTATTATTCATCCAAACTGACTCAGTATTATAGTTAACCACACACCATCAGCAGCTAGATCCTTCTTTGATAAAGCATTCTTCATAATTTAACTTTAGATTAATAATGGTAATCTCTAACTGTAAGCATACCTGGTATAAACAGTGGCACACACTTCGAAGTTGAGGGGGGAATTCTGAGGAGGAACTGATGATGGCATGGAAGAACTTTTCAGTCATCTGAAGGAGGTTCCGCTGGTTTTCCTCAAGGCTCTCTGATGGTTCTAACCTACAAAAAAATAAAAATAAAATCCTAACACTTTCGTTTAAAACAAATAACAAAAATCACTCCTTAAAAGAGACTCTTATACAGACATTAAGCCAAGTGCAACGTGTAGACTTCATTGGAATCTTTAAACAACCAACTATAAAAAAAAAAAAAAGACAACTTTGACAGGGCTGGATGGCTTACGCCTGCAATCCCAGTACTTTGGGAGGCCAAGGCTGACAGATCATTTGAGGTCAGGAGTTCAAGACCAGCCTGGCCAACATGGTGAAACCCCATC
This sequence comes from Pan troglodytes, assembly GCF_028858775.2. NCBI lineage: Eukaryota > Metazoa > Chordata > Mammalia > Primates > Hominidae > Pan > Pan troglodytes. Next base: position 36,361,625 of record NC_072417.2, read on the forward strand.
TCTACTAAAAATACAAAAATTAGTCAGGTGCCTGTAATCCCAGCTACTCAGGAGGCTGAGGGAGGAGAATCACTTGAACCTGGGAGGTGGAGGCTGCAGTGAGCCAAGACTGCACCACTGCACTCCAGCTTGGATGAAAGGGCAAGACTGAATCTCAAAAATAAAAATTAAAAAAAAGACAACTTTGAGATAACTGAAAAAAATTTAACAGAAAACTAGTCTTAGATATATTATTCAGGATTATTAACTTTAATTTGTGTGGAAATACTCAGGCTGCACATGCACGTGTATGTGTGTTTAAGTCTGTATATGTTAGAAACATGATCTCTGAGATATGCTTTAAAATACCCAAGCAACAAAAGGGGGAGAGAGGGGACAGATAAAACAAGAATATCATGTATTTTTCCAATTCACAATCCTCTATGTGTATATGCCCATGTGAAAAAATTAACACACACATATGAATGATGCAGGTGTTTTTTTTTTGGTGGGGGGTGGGGGCGGGGGATGGAGTTTCACTTTCGTTGCCCAGGCTGGAGTGTGATGGCGCAATCTCAGTTCACTGCAACCTCCGCCTCCCGGGTTCAAGTGATTCTCCTGCCTCAGCCTCCCAAGTAGTTAGGATTACAGGCATGGGCCACCGCGCCCGGCTAATTTTATATTTTTAGTAGAGACAGGGTTTCACCATGTTGGTCAGGCTGGTCTCAAACTCCCGACTTCAAGTGACCCACCTGCCTCGGCCTCCTAAAGTGCTGGGATTACAGGCATAAGCCACCACGCCCGGCTGAATGATGTAGGTTTTTACTTTTTTCATCAATAGTAACAAAAGGCAACTTTCATCTTTCAGTCTACATTATGTTTCTGAGATTTATCCATGTTGATAGATGAAGATATAGTTCACTTTACTGCATAATAGTCTATTGTATACCATGATTTATCTATTCTCTAATTATAATGAACATTAAACATTTTTCACCTTTACAGACACCATTGCAATGAACATTCTTGCACATAAGAGATTCTCTAAGGCAGCTACCTAAAAATGAAATTTCTGAGTTACTGAGTATATGCAGATATAACTTTACTAGATATTGCCAAATAGCTCTAAAACTAGTACTGTATAAGAATTCTTATTCCCCTCCAATCTAGCAGTTGAGTAAAACATGAGGTAGCTCATGTTTTAACTTCTATTTCCACAGTTCCTACTAAGGTTAGACATGCTTTTAGATATTTTGTGGCCATTCAGGTTTCCCCTATCTTGAACTGCATTTCACATCCAGTCTGACATTTCTAACTGCTAGATGTCCCCTCCCCACTGGTATCTAAAAATCAGTATGCCCCAAATTAACTGATTTTTCCTCGTACTCTTATGTCTTATCATGTGCTCTATGTTATCAATAGCACTATCACTTTCTTAATCACATCATTCAGGCCATCTCTGATGTCACTTTTTCCTGCTCTACTTCATTATTCCCCATATCCAATCAGTATTGCTTTTTTTTTTTTTTTTTTTTTTTTGAGATGGAGTCTTGCTCTGTTGCCAGGCTGGAGTGCAGTGGCACAATCTCGGCTCACTGCAACCTCCGCCTCCAGGTTCAAGCAATTCTCCTGCCTCAGCCTCCCAAGTAGCTGGGACTACAGGCGCACCACCACCACGCCCAGGTAATTTTTCTATTTTTAGTAGAGACAAGGTTTCACCATGTTGGCCAGCATGGTCTAGATCTCTTGACCTTATGATCTGCCCACCTCAGCCTCCCAAAGTGCTGGGATTACGGTCATGAGCCACCGTGCCCGGCCCAGTGTTGCTAACTCTTATCAGTACCACCTCTAAACTCTGATGTTGTGATTAAAGGAAGAGATTCCGCAGGCAGACTTACTAGGTTTAAATTTCAGCTCTATCAGTTATCAATCATTATGAGTTGGTCACAATCCTTAAATTCTCTGGGTGTCATTTTTTCTCATCAATAACACAGGACTAATAATGCCTACTTTATGTAGTTTAAATTTTACCCAATAGTAATCAAATCCACAAACCTTTACTCTCTAACTAGCCTAATATGAACTCTCAAAATACACCCCTTATGAAACTCACCACTTATCTGTTGTGTGTTTTATCCCTCTTACTAAACTGTAAGCTCCTTGAAGGAAGTATTTACCTATGTCCCCTTAAAGACTAGCACAGTGCCTTACCACAGCAAGTACTGAGTAAATATTTGTTTTTAACAGGTTAATTAGTAATTTTGTTTCCATATTAATTAACGTATTACAGAAATGCTTTGGACACTTACGTCATTGCTGTAGATTCCTTAGAGTTTGCTGTGTGGCACAGCATATGAATACAGTAAGAGTTCAGAAATTAGCATGGACTGCAAAGCAAGAAATATACTTCATTGAACAGGTGAGTTCTAAAGGAGGCACAGAATTTGCATAGACAAAAGAAGTAAGGGTATTTCAGAAAGAGAAAGTAGGTGGGGCAGGTAATCAATCCAATAAACATTTAGTGCACATCTACTATCTGCCATCTTAGTATCAGGTGCTGAGGATTCAACAATTGCCTTTTGACCTTTTCAAAAAGGAGAAAGACATATAGACCAGGTATTCCACACTAAGTACTCAATACAATAATTCAAGGGTATTGTGATAAATATATATTTGGTCTCTGCTCCTGATTCCTGATACATTGCTCTTAAAACCCTTGGAATCTCTGGAAGTGCTGAGTGTCTTTTATATGATAATGAGATGACTGGTGGCTGGGAGGCCCTAGGGAGCTTCAAGACGGGGCTAGTCACCAGAAAGACCAAGTTTCGATTAGAGGGTTGAGACTTTCAGCCCCGCTCCCCAACCTCCAAGGAGAGGAGAGAGGCTGAAGGTGAGTTTATCACCAATGACCCATGATTTAATCAATCATGCCTATATAATGAGGTCACCATAAAAACCCAATGAACAGAGTTTGAAGAGCTTCCAGGTTGCCGAACACATAGAGGTGCCTGGAGGGTAGTGCACCTGGAAACAGCATGGAAGCTGCAAGCCCCTTCCCACATGCCTTGCCCTATGTGCATCTTTTCCATCTGGCTGTTCATCTGTATCCTTTCTGATATCCTTTATAGTAAGTAGGCAAACAAAAGTAAAGTATGCCCCTGAGTTCTGTGAGTCCTTCTAGCAAATTAATCCAACTCAAGGTGAAGTTGTGAGAAGCACAGGTAACAACCTGGGGCTTGTAATTGGCATCTGAAGTGGTAGCAATCTTACTCAGCCCTTATCCTATGGGAAATCTGATGCTATCTCCAGGTAAACAGTGTCACGGTTGAACTGAATCACAAGGACACCTGGTTGGTATCTATTGGAGAATGGCTGATGGTTGTTAGGAAGCCAGAGGAGGAAAATGAACTTGCAATATGTGGCTAATTGAAGAGACAGTCTAAATATGGGGATTATATGCAGGGAGAACAGTTAAGCTACAACAGTAATCCAAATCTTAAGATATGGAGGTCTAGGAGTTGGTGGGTATGAATGAGATTAACAATTTCTTTAACAAGGCTCAAAGAGACTGCTAGAAACCCTGACAATTGCCTACTTTGTGAAATTTTTTTTTTGAGTCAGCATAGCAGCAGGAATATTGCAGTCCATTTCAGGTTTCCCTCTAAAACAATACCTTCTAGCCACAGTGCTCTCTTGCTTCCCACATGCCAATGGTAACCTGTTGAATATTCTACTAATTCTGAACTACAATGAACATTTGTGTTCAATTATTCAAGTGTTCCTGTGTATAAAACTTTTCCCAAGTTGATTTTCAAAGAACTAGCTTGAGAACTGGAGGTGGAGCAAGATGGCTGAATGGAGGCCTCCAGGGATCGTCCCCCCTATTGGAACACCAACTTGAACAATCATCCATACAAAAAAGCACCTTCATAAGAACTGAAAATCAGGTAAGTGATCACAATACCTGGTCTTAACATCATATTAAGGAAAGAGGCACTGAAGCGGGTAGGAAAAACTGTCTTGAATTACCTATACCACCCTTCCTTCACCTCCTGGCAGTGGCCCCGTGGTGTGCAAAGAAAATCTGCATTTGGGGGACGGACAGCACAGTGATTATGGGACTTTGCATTAGGACTAAATGCTGCCCTGTCATAGCAGAAAGCAACACAGGGCAGAGCTCAGCTGGTGCTCAAGGATGGAGAACTTAGAACAGACCTAGCCAGAGGTAAATCACCCATCCCAGCTGTTGAAACTTGAGTTCCAGCAAGCCCCACCACCAAGAGCTAAAGTGCCCTGAGGTCCTAAATAAACTTGAAAGGCAGTCTAGGCCCACAAGGACTGCAGTTTCTGGGTAAGTCCTGGTGCTGTGCTGGGCTCAGAGCCAGTGGACTTGGGGTGGACCTAGTGAGACAGCCAGGGCAGCCAAGGGAATGCTTACATCACCCCTCTCCCAAACCCAGGCAGCTCAGCTCAGCTTGTAGCTCCAACAGAGATGCCTTCCCTCTGTTCAAATACAAGAGTGGAGAGAGTAAAGAGGACCTTGTCTTGCAACTACCAGCTTAGCCACAGTAGGAGAGGGCACCAGGCAGAGTCCTGAGGCCCCCATTCCAGGCCCTACCTCACAGACAACACTCCTAAACAAACCCTGGGCCAGAAGGAAATCTGCTGTCTTAAAAGGAAGGACCCAGTCTTGGCAGAACTCATCACCTGCTGACTAAAGAGCCCTTGGCCCCTGAACAACCAGGAGGGATAGCCAGGCAGTACTTGCTGTGGGCCCTGGGTGAGACTTGGAGACATGCTGGCTTCAGGGGTGACCCAGCACATTACCAACTGTGGTGGCTATGGAGAGAGACCCCTTCTGCTTGAGGAAAGAAGAGGTAAGAATAAAGGGGACTCTGTGTTGCAACTTGGGTACCAGCTTGACACAGTGGGGTAGAGCACTAAGTAGGCTCCTGGGGTCCCAGATTCCAGGCCTTGGCTCCTGGAAAACTTTCCTGGACCTGCCCTGGGTTAGAGGGGAGCCCCAAGGCCTTAAGGGAGAGACTCAGAACTGGCAGCATTCACCATGAGCTGAATGAAGAGCCCTTGGGCCTTGAGTGAACATCAGTGGTAGCCAGGCAGCACTCACCATGGGCCTGGGGCGATGGCGGCCATGGGAAAAGACTCCTCTGCTTGAGAAAAGAGGACGGAAGAGCGGGAAGGACTTTGTCTTACAGCTTGGGTGCCAGCTTAATGCTTAGCCGCAGCAGAATAGAGCACTAGGTAGATCTCTGATGTACCCAACTCTAGGCACTGGCTCCTGAATGGCATCTCTGGACCCATGGAGAACTCACTGCCTGAACGAAAGGATGCAAGCCTGGCTGGGTTTGCTACCTGCTGACTGTAGAGCCTTTGGGCCTTGAGTGAACATAGGTGGTAGTCAGGCAGCAGTACTGCAGGCCTTGGGCAAGACCCAGTGCACTCCCAGTGCTGGTGTCCACAGGGCTGCTTGTGTCGCCCCTCCCCCAGCTCCAGGCAGCTCAACACACACACACACACACACAGAGAGAGAGAGAGACAGAGAGAGAGACTGACTCTGTTTGTTTAGAGGAAAGTAAGGGAAGAGAAGAAGAGAACAAGAGTCTGTTTGATAACCCAGGGAATTCTCCAGGATCTTATGCAAGACCACCAAGGTGGTACCACTATGAGTGTACAAGAGCCACAGCGTTATTGGGCTTGGAGTGTCCCCTAAAGCAGATATAGCTGCAGTGACCAAAGACTTAAGATAACAACACCCAAGTGCCTTCAAATACTTGGAAAGCCTTCCCCAGAAGGGTGGGTACAAACAAGCCCAGACTACAAAGACTACAAAAATACCTAACTCTTCAATGCCCAGGCACTAATGAACATCCATAAGCATCAAGACCATCCAGAAAAACATGACCCACCAAACGAATTAAAGAAGGCACCAGTGATCAATCCTGGAGAGACAGCGATATGTGACCTCTCAGACCGAGGATTCAAAACAGCTGTTTTGAGGAAGCTCAAGGAAATCCATGATAATGTGGAGAAGGAATTCGGAATCCTATCAGATAAATTTAACGAAGAGATTGAAACAATTACAAAGAACCAGAGAGAAATTCTGGAGACGAAAAATGCAGCTGACATACTGAAATATGCATCAAGAGTCTCTTAAAAGCAAAATTGATGAAGCAAGCTTGAAGGCAGCCTATATGAAAATACACAGAGGAGACAAGAATAAAGAATGAAGCATGCTTACAAGATCTAGAAAACAGCCTCAAAAGAGCAAATTTAAGAGTTACTGGCCTTAAAGAGGAGGTAGAGGCGGAGGGTGCAGTGAGCAGAGGTTGCACCATTGCACTGCAGCCTGGGCAACAAGAGTGAACCTCCATCTCAAAAAAAAAAAAAAGAGAACTTATGAAACCTAGGGAAAGATATTTATCAATATTCAAGTCCAGGAAGGTTACAGAACACCAAACAGATTTAAACCAAAGAAGATTAACTCAAGGTATTTAATAATCAGACTCCCAAAGGTCAAGGATAAAGAAAGGATCCTAAAAGCAGCAAGAGGAAAGAAACAAGTAACATACAATGGAGCTCCAATATGTCTGGCCCCAGACTTCTCAGTGGAAACCTTAGAGGCCAGGAGAGAGTGGCATGACATATTTCAAGTGATAAAGAAAAAAAAAAAACTTTTACCTTAGAACAGTATCCAGTGAAAATATCCTTCATATATGGAGAAATACAGACTTTCCTAGACAAACAAAAGCTGAGGGATTTTATCAATGCCAGACCTGTCCTAGAAGAAATGCTAAAGGGAGTTCTTCAATCAAAAGGAAAAGGACATTAACAAGCAATAAGAAATCTGAAGGTACAAAATTCACTGGTAACAGTAAATACACAAAATATTATAACACTGTAATTGTGGTATGAACTACTATCTTGAGAAGACTAAAAGATGAACCTTTTACAAATAACTACAGCTTTTCAAGATACAGACAGTATAATAAGGTATACATAAAAACAACAAAAAGTTAAAAAGTAGGGGGATAAAGTTAAAGTGTAGAGTTTTTATTAGTTTTCTTTTTGCTTGTTTGTTTGCTGCTTTATGCCATCAGTGTTAACTTGTCATCAGCTTAAAAGAATGGCTCATAAAATATTATTGGCAAGCCTCATGGTAACCTCAAATCAAAAACATACAACAGATGTGCAAAAAATAAAAAGCAAGAAATTAAAACATATTACCTGTGAAAATCACTTTTACTAAAGGGAAGGCAGGAAGGAAGAAAAGGAGGAAGAGAAGACCACAAAACCACCAGAAAACAAATAACAAAATAGCAGGAGTAAGTCCTCGTCAATAATAACACTGAATGTAAATGGACTAAATTCTCCAATCAAAAGACGTAAGAGTGATTGAATGGATTAAAAACAAACAAAAATAACCCATGACCCAACAATCTGTTGCCTACAAGAAACAGACATCATCTATAGGGAAAAACACAGACTGAAAATAAAGCAAAGAAAAAAGATATTCCATGGCTGGGCATGGTAGCCCACGCCTGTAATCTCAGCACTTTGGGAGACCAAGGCGGGTCGATTGCTTGAGGTCAGGAGTTTGGGACCAGCCTGACCAACATGGTGAAACCCTGTCTCTACTAAAAATACAAAAATTAGCTGGGCATCGTGGCAAGCACCTGTAATCCCAGCTACTCAGGAGGCTGAGGCAGGAGAATCACTTGAACCCAGGAGGCAGAGGTTGCAGTGAGCCAAGATCACACCACTACACTCCAACCTGTGTGACAGAGCAAGACTGTGTCTCAAAACAAACAAACACACAAACAAAATACACATGGCAAACAGGTACATGAAAAGGTGCTCAACATCACTGATTATCAGAGAAATGCAAATCAAAACTACAATGAGATATCATGTCACCCTAAAGTTGCTTTTATCCAAAAGACAGGCAATAACAAATGGTGACAAGGAGAAAAGTGAGAAAAGGGAACCCTCATACACTATTGGCAGGAATGTAAATTAGTATAATACTATGGAGGACCATTTGGAGGTTCCTCAAAAAACTAAAAATAAAACTACCATATGATCCAGAAATCTCACTACTAGGTATATACTGAAACAAAAGGAAATCAGTATATTGAAGACATATCGGCACTCCCATGTTTGTTGCAGCACTATTCACAATAGCCTACATTTGGAAGCAACCTAAGTGTCTGTCCACAGAAGAATGGATAAAGAAACTGTGGTACATATACACAACGGAGTACTATTCAGACACAAAACATGAGATTCCTGTCATTTGCAACAACACGGGTGGAACTGAAGGTTATGATGTTAAGTGAAATAAGCCAGGCAAAGAAATACAACATCGTGCGCTCTCTTATTTGTGGAAGCTAAAAAAATTAAAACAACTGAACTCATGGAGATAGAGAGTAGAATGATAGTTACCCAGAGGCTGGGAAGTGTAGTGGGGGGTGGGGAAGGGGAGACCGGGGATGGTTAATGTGTACAAAAGAATATAAATGAGATCTGGTTATCTGATAGCACAAGGTGACTACAGTCAACGAGAACTTATTGTACATTTAAAAATCACTAAAAGAGTATAATTGGATTGTATGTAACATAAAGAAACGATAGGCCGGGCACGGTGGCTGACGCCTGTAATCCCAGCACTTTGGGAGGCCAAGACAGGTGGCTCGCCTGAGGTCAGGAGGTCAAGACTAGCCTGGCCAATATTGTGAAACCCCGTCTCTACTAAAAATACAAAAATTAGCCAGGCATGGTGGTGGGCACCTGTAATCCCAGCTACTCGGGAGGCTGAGGCAAGGAGAATTGCTTGAACATGGGAGGCGGAGGTTGCAGTGAGCCAAGATAGCACCACTGCATTCCAGCCTGGGCGACAAGAGTGAAACTCTGTCTCAAAAAAGAAAAAAGAAAGGATCAATGCTTGAGGTGATGGACACCCCATTTACCCTGAAGTGATTACTACACATTGCATGTCTGTATCAAAATATTTCATGTACGCCATAAATATAAACACCTACTATGTACCCACAAAAAATTAAAATTAAAAAATAAAAAGATCTAGCTTTGCGTTTCATTATTTTTTTCCTATTTTTAATTTCATTGATTTCTGATTTCCACCCCCCATCTTGCTTTAGGTATTGCTCTTTGTCTAGTTTTCTAAGGTGAGAGCTCAGATAATTCATTTTAGATTTTCTTTTCTAACATATACATTTAACACTGCTAAGCAACTGCTTTTATTAAACCCCACAAATTTTGATGTATTTTCATTTTCATTTATTCTTCTGTTTGTCTTTGCATTTCAGTTTGGGAAGTTTCTCTTGATATAACTACAAATTCACCGATTCTTTCTTCAGTGGTGCCCAGACTACTGATAAGCCCACTAAAGGAATTCTCCCTGTTACAGCTTTTTTCTCTAGCCTTCTCTTTTGATTCTTTCTTAATTTCCATGTCTCTGCTTACATTACCCATCTGTTCTTACACACTGTCCATTTTCCATGAAAGCCCTTAGCATATTAGTTATTTTAAACTCTCAGTTTGACAGTTTCAAAGTTCCAATACATCTTGCCACATCTGAGTCTGATTCTGATGCTTGCTTTGTCTCCTCAGACTGATTTTTCATTTTTTGTTAGCATGCATTGTAATGTTTTGTTGAAAGCCAGACAAGATGTATTGGGTCATAGGAACTGAGGTAAATTGGACTTTAGTGTGAGGCATTCTGTTAATCTGCCTAGAAGTTAGGTTATGTTTAATGTTTGCTGTAACTGTAGGCGCCCATTTCCTCTAGTGCTCTTATTTCTGTCTCTTTTGTTGTCCCTGGGTTTCCCCGTTAACTGGGATATTGGGGAAGGGAAGTACTCTACAATCTGATTATATCTCCATTGTTTTATTGGGCCAAATTCCTTAAAGTGTGACCTTCAAAGAGTTTCTTTTTTTTTTTTTTTAGACAGAGTCTCGCTCTGTCGCCCAGGCTGGAGTGCAGTGGTGCAAATCTCAGCTCACTGCAACCTCCACCTCCTGGGTTCAAGCAATTCTCCTGCCTCAGCCTCCTGGTAGCTGGGACTACAGGCACGTGCCACCACACCCAGCTAATTTTTTGTATTTTTAGTAAAGATGGGGTTTCACCATGTTAGCCAGTATGGTCTCGATCTCCTGACTTCGTGATCTGCCCACCTCAGCCTCCCAAAGTGCTGGGATTACAGATGTGAGCCACCAGGCCAGACTCAAAGAGTTTCTTAGCCTTTTTTCTCTTCTTACAGAAACGCTAGAGGGGGCTGGAGGTGGCTAACTTCTAAGTCAAATAAAGCTCTGGTAAAGTAATTTCTCCTGAGGGCAAACCTTTGCTAGGGATAACAGAACACTGTGGTCATATTTAAAAATGGCTATTTTTCCCCATCCCCTGCCCAAAGCATAAAGGGATTTTTCTCCTATCTTCACCATGAGAGCCTGATGAGGCTTCTGGAGGTAAAACTTACAAAGGTGCAGGGGTCCCTGCAAGACTAGGCCCCTAGGAGTTTTAACTCTCTAGGCACTCCATGCTCAGCCTCCAGCAACTTGTCAATTATGATCTAAGCTTTCCTACCAGTTACTGGCTCCAGCAGCTTCTTCTCCTGGTAAACTGTGATTCTCTGTATTTACCTGTCTATCCAGTTTTTGGAGTGGACTTAAATTCTCTGATGGATCTAAGAGCTGCTGATTTTCGGTTTTTTAGCTTTTTTCATGTTGTGAACACAGGAGTGTTGACTTTCAAGCTCTTGACATGTCAGAGTGGGCCTCAGTTTGATTTTAAGCAACCTGAGTATATTGTTTGCCATCTAGTTCTCTTATCTGGACCACAGCACTTTGTATAGTAAACTTATTTGAAGCAGCTGGTTCACTCTCTAAGTAATTCTTTAACCTTTAGAAAGTAAAATTGCTTAATAATAAGATTCAGTAAAATTGTAGGGCGCAAAATTAACATAAAAATCCGTAATAATGTATTATGTACGCTTGAAAATTGCAAAAAAAAAAAAAAAGTAGACATGAGAAGTTGTCAAGAAAAAAACTGAAAGTGCTTAATGGCAAGAAAATACAAGGCTTTACAAAATATTGCTTTGGCCAGGCGTGGTGGCTCACATCTGTAATCCCAGCACTTTGGGAGGCCACAGCATGTGGATCTCTTTAGTCTAGGAGTTTGAGACCAGCCTGGGCAACAAGGCAAAACCTCGTCTCTACCAAAATACAAAAATTTTGTATTTTGCATGGTGGTGCATGCCTGTAATCCCAGCTACTTGGGAGGCTGAGATGGGAGAATCGCTTGAGTCCTGCACAGGAAGGTTGCAGTGAGCCGAGATGGTGCCACCGCACTCCAGCCTGGGTGACAGAGTGAGACCCCATTTCAAAAAATAAGAAGTAAATAAAAATATAAAAATTGCTTTTAAGTTTTTAACTATTTTAACAAAAATTGGCTTAGTGCTGGAGTTCTGAATAGATATTACAGTTGATACTTCAGCAAATGCAGAGCCAAAAATATCAACTGATACACAGTTGCTAAATAATGATTATTTAGGAAGAACAATCATCAAGAAGCTCTGAACTTAAAAGTAAAAAATAAAGTCCTAACTGAAAGAGACAAGAACATCTTAACATGCGGCTTAGAAAAAGCAAGCATAAGATATTCCGTTAAAATTCATTCACTTAACAAATATTTATAAAATGTTCACTATAAGGCAGACACCATGCTAAATACTCATGGAAGGATATAAAGATGTAAAAATGTAAAAGAGCAAACAGTCTAGAGGAGAGAGAAACTCATAAATCATCACAATTGTTACAATGGTGGTGCACAGCACAGAACAAAGCATATTTCTTTGTTCGTGGGTAGTACCTGGTAACAAGCAGAGAAAGCTTCACAGAAATGGTGGTTTAAACTGCACTCTGGGGTGGGCATGGTGGCTCACACCTGTAATCCCAGTATTTTTGGAGGCCAGGGCAGGCGGATCACCTGAGGTCAGGAGTTTGAGACCAGCCTGGCCAAGATGGTGAAACACCATCTCTATTAAAAATACAAAAAAAAAAAAAAAAAAAATTACCTGGGCGTGGTGGCGCACACCTGTAATCCCAGCTACTCAGGAGGCTGAGGCCGGAGAATCACACGAACCTGGGAGGCAGAGGTTGCAGTGAGCCGAGACTGCGCCAGTGCACCCCAGCCTGAATGGCAGAGTGAGACTCTGTCTCAAATTTTTAAAAAAATGACAAATAAATAAACTGCAGCCTGCATTACCTATTAGCCTCTTTCCCTTCTCCTAAGTCACTCCTCATCATAGAAGAAGTGAGTTAGAAAAAGAGTATGCATGCAAGTGACTGCATATGAATATGTAAATGCATGGAAAAAGGACAGGGGAACAGACTTAACTAGTAACAGTCTCTGGAGGTGGAAGTCAAAGACACCTTTCTCTAGTTTGTCCCTGGATCTAAGGCAAATAAAAGGATACCTTAAAAAAAAATTACAGATATCATTAAAGAAACGTGTATTTGTATATAACTTTTATAATTAAAAACTAATTTTAATGATCAAGGGGAGAAGGTGCCTTGCTTCATGCAGTGTTAGTAAAAAAACAAAAAACAAACAAAAAAAAACAAAAAACAGCGGTTCTATGTGAAAAGATGACAAACCTGGTAGGATCCACTTCAAAGCTAACATGTTGCCAATCAGAGGATGTGATCACAATTCGTAATAAAGGATCCAGGAGTTTTTGTAGATAGGTAGCACCATATACCTATAGAAATGCACGAATAGGAGTTTATTATACCTGCTCCATATATTTTACCTTAAAAGAAGACAATCAGCCCTGCACATTCTGTACATAATATTACTTGACATACCTCAGCACACACATACACACAAAATGAATGATACAAACCTTGAAACAGAATGTCATTATTTTACTGGCCAAGCTGTTGCCTCGGAAGAGAGTCTGCATGGAGTCTGCCAATTCTACTTCTTTAGAAAACATGTTCCAGAGCAGTTGGTAGAGTAAATGCCGAGAATCAAACAGAGTAACCAGAACTCGAGCTAGTTCATCCTGAGAACAAAACAAAATCAGGTTAGTGCAAACAATCCCATTTTTATTCTTAGGTAGGAAGCTAAAGAGTAGCAAAAATGTAAACCCAAAGTTGACAACCACTTGCTAAATTAAGGCAAATGGTGACTGATTAATATTTATCCTGAGATTTAACAGTGTAAATTGTTTATGATAGATGACTATATACAATGTCTATGATAGCTGTTAATTCCAAGGATTAACCGGTAAAAGCTATTAAGAGAGGGCTACGCTTTACTAGGAGACAATATCTCCAAGATTCAGCTCAAATTACATCACAAAATGAAAGAGAGCAGAAACAGAAGATGACAGCAAAGAATTTAGTTTGATATGTACAAGCATTTGCACAGAGCAGAAATAAGATTGATGATCAGAAGAGTTCTACTCTCTTCTCATACAGTCGGGGAACTCAGCGAATACTGAATATATACTAGGCAGAGACACAACAAAAACAGAAAGACTATAGGATTTTTGAGAAACCAGGAAGAAAAGGAATTGGGCATTCAGAACCCAGAGATGAGCCAGATTTACATACAAAGCTAGGGTCCCAAGGATGAGGGCTGAAATTTCTATTACCTAAATGACATCCTTTATAACTCTCTGTAGTAAAACAGTTTGGGGTACACTCAAGAAAAAATGATCTAATGGTAAATCACTGTTTAATCACATGATAAGAAGAAATTTAAGAAATTTATAGATAATAGGGGTAGCCATAAAAAGATGCCTCAATCCTCAAGCAGTAACAACAAAGGCCAGGATCATGGCTCATAGCTCTCTAATTCTTGCCTGATCCAAGGATTACAATAATGTGGTAGGTGAGATCTGGCCTAACAGAAAATTCCTTCTCAAAGTCATTTAATATAAAACTCAATGAATTAAAGCTACTTGAACTAAATGATTCTTTTTTTTTTTTTTTTTTTTTGAGACAGAGTCTCGCTCTGTCGCCCAGGCTGGAGTGCAGTGGCGTGATCTTGGCTCACTGCAACCCTCCTGGGTTCACGCCATTCTCCTGCCTCAGCCTCCCAAGTAACTGGGACTATTGGCACCTGCCACCACGCCCAGCTGATTTTTTTGTATTTTTTTAGTAGAGACAGGGTTTCACGGTGTTAGCCAGGATGGTCTCGATCTCCCGACCTTGTGATCCTCCTGCCTCAGCCTCCCAAAGTGCTGGGATTACAGGCGTGAGCCACCACACCCAGCCCTTAACTGATTCTTTATTTAAAAAATTACTATTTTCAGTGCTAATTATAGGTAGATGCTAATAAGATAATTCAGAATATCCATTTTCAAAACATTTGAACATTTCTGAATTTTAGGCTTCAAGGAGGTTTCAATAATTTGGGGCGGTTGCTAATCAATGAGTATAAAATTTCAATTATACAAGGTAAGTTCTAGAGATCTGCTGTGCAGCATTGTGCCTACAGACAGCAATACTGTATTATACACTTAAAAATCTGTTAGAGGGTAGATCTCATGCCAGGTGTTCTCACCAAAATAAAATACCAGAAGAGAAGCATTTCAGGTGGTGGCAGCAGCAACGGTGCTCTAAAGCAGAAATAAGTCTAACAAGGAGGGACAGAAAGGTAGCTGGTGTGGCTTTGGTGAACAAGAAAGAAAATAGCATAAGATGATGTTAGAGATGAGGTAGGGCCCAGATCAGGTAGAGCCTTGTAGGACAGGATAAGGAGTTTGAATTTTACTTTAAGTACAGGTATAACAAATACAGACTTGTTAACAAGGACAGATTACCTTATTTGTCATAATTTACTATAACTGAAATCAGTTTTGGTACACTAAAAAGCAAATAGCCTTTTAACACTGGAAAGGAACAACAACCCTTCTCAACGTTTTAGCATGTATTAAGAATGATGTGATTTGAGGAAAATTTTTCATTAAATTAAGAGAGAGACATAGCCATATGACGCTTTCAGTGTTTAAAATAAACAATATCATAATATCAAATGCAAATATAGTGCTTAAATTTTTAAAAAACTGTATAAGACATTATGGGGAAAAGAATAGCAAACTGGAGGTAGTAAACAGGCACAAATCGTGGATTCCAATTCCAGCATTGCAACAACTAACTAAAATTAGGTTTAACCTAATTACCTTATCAAATATATGAAGACACCAGAGTAGATCAGTGATTTTTAATGCGTTTAAATGGAATTTTTTAGTAGGATGAAATGATACAGAACACTAGTCAGGTCTAGTGGTGCCAACCACTTCCCTACAGCTGAAAAATCACCTAACTAAACATCTTTCTTCTGGCTCTAAAATTTTATCAATTCATTCAACAAACATTTATTGAACAAATATATTCTGAAGGATTTGCTATGTGCCAGGCACTTTTCTTCTCCACTTACTCTAATCACTTACCCACTGAGAACAAGGAACCACATTGGCCAGAGCCATCGCTATAGGGAGTTCTCCTTGATCACCCATCATTGTGACCAGTTCCACCAATCTCTCAAACCGATCAGCCAATACCGTTTCTGCAAGTGTGTCAAATTCTGTGCCTTGTTGAAGGATTTTTGTCAGAACTTCCATAAATGTAGCTCTTGTCTGGAGATCCTTGTGGTAACCTAAGCCTAATGTGGACAAACACATGCAAATTTACTAACATGGCCTTGCTGAAGTAATTTTTGCTTCTCTTACATGCCAGTTCTCTAGGTTTTGTATTTCTGTATGAAACTTTCATTTGATCTCACCTATGGAGTGCATGAGACCACTGTCTACGTTGGCATTGAGTAAGTTTGACATTGCAAGGACCGTACAGTGCCTCAGTGATGCCAGCCTCCGAGACATGCCACGTTTCCTGCCACCTGTTTGCGCACTTTCATCTTCAACTTCACTGCAGTCATTCAAAAGGTTCATAAATAATGTGAAGTATCTGAGAAATAAAAAGACTGACCTTTACATAGCGAAGGCCGTATCAACTAGAAAGCTAACCAGACATTCCAAAACAATCATATGTGCATGGTGTGAATGGCCCTGGGTTAACTGTTTCTCTCCTCTCTCGGGATAATCAGCCAGGGTGGCTTATTATGAAGTGTGCTATGTTGGACATGATTTTACCTGATATAGCCTAGTATACCTTTCATAACATAAGCATCAAATAGATGCAATGTTACCTGGTAAATGTGTCACTTTTAATGTTAGTATATAAAATTAGTGGTCCAAACAGCTTAGACAATGTCACTTTTGTAAATGACTTAATGAAGCAATCTGGGTTTTATTATAAGCAAAATTTCACTGATCATATTATTTTCTTTAAAAAAATCACAAAACACAGTTATTTTCCTATCCTAGTCCTGTCATGGGTATTATTTCTTTGCTTTTTTTGTGTGGTGGGGGGCTTTATTTGCTTTTTGCTTTATGTTTTTTGGTGACTGAAATTTACTTAAGAAATAACTGTGATTTGGCTTCCATCAATTCCACACCATCTCCTTCTTCAGGCTGCAGAGGGAGACCAGCTAGAAGTGAAACTACTGCTTCCATGCTTGCCTGGTCCAAATCTCTGGGGAAAAAAAAAAAAAATTTAGAGACCATGAATCTTTCAAGTTCTTTCACTTCCCCTCAAATAAACCTCTTACTAACAGATATAAACCTTAGGAACTACCTATTTCATTAAACAAATTATTAGCACAACCCAAATAATTTGAGTTAATATGCAGATCCCAGAATACAAAATCATCTCAAATGGGGAGAAGGTAATACTTACTTTCTACAAAGTAATCTTGGCAAAATGGCTACCTTAAATCAGAAGCATGTACAATGGGCCCTCTGTATCAGTGAGTTCTATATCCATGGATTCAACCACCCATGGATTGAAAATATTTGGGGGAAAAAAAAGGAGGGTTTCATCTGTACTCAACATGTACAGATTTTTTGTTGCTGTTATTCCCTAAACAATATAGTATAACAATTATTTCTACAACATTTATATTGTATTAGATATTATAAGTAATCTAAAGATAATTAAAAATATATGGGAGGATGTGTATAGTTTATATGCAAATACTATGACATCTTATGTCAGGGACTTGAGCATCTGTGGATTTTAGTGTTCATGGGAGTAAGATGTGGGCAGGGGTTTGGGGAGTGGTTCTTGGAACCAATCCCTGACAGAGAAGGCTGTATTATAAAGCTAGGCTTGGTCAAAGAAACATATGTGAATGCTTATTATACAGTCCATAGTGTTTAATCACTTTCTGATATGTGTCAATAAGTATCATTAAAGCAGACTTGATTACTTCCTTTTTTTTCTGTCTCTGGTGCTTGAATCAGGAAATAAATTATTTCTTACAAAGATTCAACACAATGAGTTCCTCAAATAATACCTTTATCTATCTAATCATAACACAAATGCAATCTGAGGTTTTATGTATCTTATTTCCCAATAACTGTAGACTATTCTTCATAAACTGACAACACTAACTTCCCAAACATATCACTCTTTCACATTTAATTTTACTGAAAGTCTATCAGTCAAAAAAAAGCAGTAATAAAGATTAGCGTCTTTACATATTTCAAACACAAAAGTTTGACATCTCAAAAGTTTAAATACACATAAAATACAAGTATAAAGCTGTAATTAAGTAGTTATAACTCTCACAGTAAAACCCACTAATACTTGAAGGTCATTCTTTTTTTACCTTGTAAGACATTTTACATCATCATCTGCTGCTTGGTTTGATGTTCCCATAACCCAGTCTGTCAGGTATTCTACCATCTTATTCCTATAGAATGGTGGAGAAAAGAGAAACAGCAAACAATGTTTTTGAAGCCACACACACACCTTTAGTCACGTAAGATTTCTTATAGTGCAAATAATTTGCCAGATAACCTAAGTGACATGACGACTTTATAAAAGAGATACTGCTATCACAGCCATAAAAGCCAGAAGGGAACAAGCAACACGGATATTTATCCTCCATCATGGCCCTTAGTTATGGTATCAGATTGGAAATAGAATCAAATTCTTAGCTCAAGTATAGCACAGTTTTAGAAAAAGGGAGCATTGTCACAGGCACAAAGCTTAGGGAAATTTGAGAAGAGATGTAGAGAAAAACAAACATGTAAATTGCTCTCTTTTCATGTCCTCCTTTCTACCAATAACCGCATATCTACTCTTTTTCTGTACTTCATTGGACATATTAAGATTTACAAGACCCTACATTGCTCTTTTGAGAACTCACCTAAATTTCATCTCTTGGCAAAATGAGAGGTCATCTCTCCTTGCCATCATTACTTCAACTAATTGACACAGTTTCGTTTTTATTTGAATTGCATGGACCATATTCCCAAGCACACGAACATACCTATATAGACATATAAACAATAAAAAAATTATCAGATATAGACAAAAGAGAAGGCATTCTAAATACTTTAGTCATCAAGTAAAACGAATTAAATGTAAGTTTAAAAACAATAAGATATTTATTTAGAAAAGAACGTACACAACTTCTGGTTACCTTACTGTCACACCCTAGTTTGTGTGCAGTAAAGAATGGCAAGTTATTTTATCAATTACTACCAGTATCAGTGTGTAAGAGGTTTTTCTTATCTCTTAAAATGTTTCTGCTACATTTCAGTAGAATGCTTACCTGACCAGATTTAACATCATTGTTTCAATGCTAGCTTGCCCTAGATGTTCAGAGCTGCCTTCAGTATGATTATCTAGCAAGTTCTTCATTATAGCTATGGTTTGTTCTACAAATTGAGTATTGGTATCAGTCAATAAAACCTAAAGAAAGAACAAATACATTAATGATTTGCCATCAATGCCCAGAAGACAGACCCCCTAGAGAGATGAAACTGACTGATCTAAACACACAGAGTAAGTGCACCCACAGGCATAGAGCCAAATAAGCATACAGATATACGCAGACACTCGTACCCATACACAGGGCACGTATACCCTTAGGCACACATACACACCAGAGTTCCTAAGAGGCAAGCTGACCCCTACATTGAGATGACTCTTCTTTCTGCAATTTTTTGGAAATTTTTAAAAACTGTGAGTACCTAATTTAAATAATCTGAAAGAAAAAGGCTTATTTCAAACAATTCACTCTATTCATAGAGAAAGGTGAAAAATAAGAGAACACTTTACCTGTCCTTGGGAGTCAAAAAACTTGCTGATGGTATTCTTCAATTTGTTAAATAGCATTGGATACAGAGCAGGACTCAATTCTAGACCCACCAGATCCTTAACATTGGTCCGTATTTGAAGTCCCACTTTCTCATGGTTACACACCATTAAGGACAACAGCCGATCCATAAATTTGCTGACAGGTGTATCTGCGTTTCCCTCTGAAGACATCACTGAAATCATAGAACCCTTACGTTCACTGACTGGACCCATGGGTGGGCTATAGGTTGCCAGTCCAGAATTGCTTCTCTGCTGGAGGCACACTCCCCCAAGGGCACAAAGGAAGCCAGTCATGTTGATCCATTCCTGTAGGGAGTCTGTGTCAGACAAATCTATGGATCCTCCTCCACTCACATGGGACATTCGCCTCTTAACAATGGTCTTGTGAAGGCTTTCAGCAGCCTAAACACAAAATTTTTGTGCAAAGCATGAATTAAACCTTAATTAGTTGAGACTTGACAAATTATGCTTTATCCAACATTTCTTCCATGACAAAAGTACAAAAAATGTAAAATATACATTAAAATCAACCCATAAAATTACCATATACATTTTTAAAGAGTCACTGATCTATTTTTATCATACACTAATATAATCAGCCGAGTGTCAAATTTCTTTTAAAAAGTTTTGATTTCACATGGATGAACCTTGGAAACATCATGCTAAGTGAAAGAAGCTAATCACAAAAGCCCGCATATTCTATAATTCCATTTACAGAATATATCTGGAATAGGCAAATCTACAAAGACAGAAAGTAGATTCATGGTTGCCTAGGGCTAGAGACGTTGGGGGAAGAGAGGCAAGAAAGTGGGTGGGGGGTGGTTAGAGGCAGAGATAGCTAAAGGGTACGGGGTTTTTTTCTCAATTGATGAAATTGTTCTAAAACTTGATTGTGGTGATGGTTGCACAACTCTGTGAATACATTAAAAACAGTCACTGAATTGGACACTTTAAATGGGTGAACTGTATGGTATGTAATTATATAAAACAGTTATCCCCCCAAAAGTTTTCATTCTAAAGCTACATGTCCCCTCCAAATAAAGGTATTAGGTACACACATTTGCTTCGTAAAAATATAACTTTTTCCTATTGTAATTAAGCATGACAAAAACACCATGGAGGAACAACCAGTTTTTATAAATCACCTAATAATGAGAGCAATATGAACATTACAAATCAAATACACACAAACACTAACTGATCGTTAATTTCCAAAGTAACAGATAATATAGTCAATAGTAATAGTTGAATGAACTGTCCACATTTTAAAATTTCATTTACTCTATGGGATCAATCTACTGCCTAAGACATTCTTTAATTAGAATACCTAACAAAATAGCAAAATGAATTGTTTCCATGTTAATTTTTCTCTACCTCTGTTGCCCCTTTTCTGAAAATTCTGTGAAACACCCTGATGAAGGGAGAAAGTGCAAGAAAAGGTAAAGAAATGGTCTCTGCAACAAACAGTCTCTAGCAGTGCTGCCCAGTATTTCTGTGATGACAGGAACATTTTCTCTCTCTGCTGTCCAATAGAGTAAGTAATTGTCATATGTGGCTACTGGTACTTGCGATGTGGTTACTATGTGATTGAGGAACTAAATTTTATTTAATTTTAATTATGTTAAAATTTAAGTTAAATAGTCACACATAGCTAGTAGCTACCACATTACAAAGTACAGGTCTAGATAAACCACAACTAAGTATCAGTCTTCACACAACTATATGTTTACTTTACTGAGCGACTCTTGAAAGATTATCAAAGTGAAGTACATATATTTAGCAGATCAGTTAACAGACAAAAGTCAATTTTACAGACTTACCTGGCCATCTTCCATTTTGGCTTTTGGATAGTTAAGGATTAGCTTTGTTGCTTGTTCCCATTTTGCATGTGTATCTTCCCAAGCCTAAAATGAAGGCAATTATCACTTGAAAGCAACTTAGTCTAGAGCTAAACATCAATCAGCTACAGCCAAGTTTCAAACTTGATGTATATTAAATACTCAGATATTATACTTGTAATATGAACATATCTTGGATTTACTTCAAAAGCTATTCCTGATCACACATATGTAACAAGAGGCTTCCAAATTGAGGGTGGGCGCCTGGGAGGGGTGTTTCTGTTGCTAAGGGCATACCTCAGTGTTTCCTGCAGTGGGATGCTCAATGCGCCTCAGCAGTGCCATCACTCTTTTCTGAAGTGCTGCTCTTCCTAAGCAAATACAACAGCAAATCAAGTTACTGCACTTAGAGCCCTGCCTGCCAATGGAGAACCTGATAAGCCCCACCCAAAAGGAGTAGGAAGAGCAGAGCAAGTGCTTCAAATGATAAAGCCAAAAACTTCCTTTCACTAACCTCACAGGAAAGGTACTTATCTTGGACTCTACAATGTCCACAGAATAAAATAGCTATTCCCACCTACAATTTACTCAAAACATATGCCAATGTTTGTAAAACTTCACTATCTACAACTTAGGCAGAGTAAATTACATAATCATAACTGATAGTAACATCTACTGCCAGTTATTTTTAAAATGTATAGCATATTAACAACTCAGTGGAAGACTAACAATTTATTTCAAATGCTTTTTATTTTCATCTTACTTTGTTCAGAAAAGGATTTCAAGTAAGCTACTTGAATTTCCCCTGTAAACTTACAAAGTAGTGACCTTAAATACATTCTCAAAATCAGATGCCATGTGCTTTGAGGCAGACTGAGTAAAAAAAACCACTATTCACATTTACCTGTTGACATCATATTGCTGACAGAGGCAAACTCCATGAATGTGTTATAGTTGGGCAAGAGGTTATGCACTGACACTTCATCCACCCCACACCGGATATCTGCTTCCTCACAGAGGTGGCGGAAACAGGACATGGCAACCAGAACAGCTTCAGTGTCAGGGTTCCACAGAAACATGTACAGGGCCACTTCTAGTTTGGTCTGGGCTTGTCGGCAAATCGGGGGGGTTCCGCTGCATCCTGCTGCACTATCCTGAGAGTCAAGGGTGGAAGACATATATTTGCAACTTGGGTAATTTTATGTATAAAATCTAACAATGCAATAAACTGTGTGTGTGCGTGTGTGTGTGTGTGTGTGTGTCTCAGCATACAATAACTCACAAGAGCTTTTTCCTTTAATCATTATAGGAATTTTTCAAACCCCAAAATATCTTGTCCAAATGAGAAATGAGATTATCTGGACCAACATAATGCTACCATCTGTTCAATTTCAAATCAAATAGATATTATCCTATTCCAGATTCCAGAAATGTAAACTGATTCTAACATGGACAGGTAAACACCATAACGTAAATCTACTGCAGTAACAATATAATGTACCTCCCAGTCAATTAGAAATGACAAAAAAAGAGGAAGTAACAGGAAATTCTATCTACTTGCTATAGGGAAGTAATAAAATAAGTACACTGCAGCACTCATTGAAACAAGGGCATAAACAAGAACTAAATATTGCTGTAGAAGATACATTTGATTCTGAATTACTTATTCTCCAAACACAAAATGGAGAAAATAATTGATAAAATAAATGCAAATTCTACAAGTAAAACAGACATTAGTAAATATCATACTGCTTAGGTGTGTTTTTTCCTTAACAAGGTTGCATTAAAAATTAGGAATGAAAAAAGTTTTGGTTTGGAAAATAAACTCTTCTGTAATGATGTGATATTTTCACTTGAAATATGATTTATATTTAAAAGAAATTATACACACAAACACAAATCACAGAAACACTTATCTTTAACATGAAGCAAAATACTTTGTTTTTATCCCTGTAAATCTGTACCTTTTTTAGCCGGTACGAATTCTATACTTCTGTGGTATGAATGGGTTTTTTATGGAGTGGAGGTTTATAATAATTATAATTATCAGATAAAGCTTGTAAGTGTCAAGTGCTATTTACACATCCTTTTATTTAACCCTCTTTAACAACTCTGGGGCAGGAACTATTACTGTCCCCATTTTAAAGTTGAGGAACTGAGGAACAAGGATGTTAAGAACTTGCCCAAGGTTCCACAAAGAGCAGTAATAGAACTAGATTCTAAGCAGTTTTTCACTATTACACTATATTACCTAGATGAAATTTACCAAATTTCATTCAGAAAACAAACAGAGCACATAAAATGATACAGAAAAAGTACAGAAGAAGCTGACCATAGAGGAGTTCCCTTTTCCCTTCCGGAGAGAGGCTCCAGGAGTACGTAGTAATTCTTCATGATCCATGGACATTTGACTGGTATTTCCACTAGAAGGAATATCACATCCTACCCCGTAAAAAAGGAGAAAGTGACAGGAACTTCTATCTGCCTGCTAGAAAAAATAAATAAATAAGCTTTACTGAAGCACTGACAACCAAGAGGAATAAACACTTATTTGAGTTGTCTTCCTGTTTGAGACTCTCCTAAAAAACCTCTCCTCTCAATCTCTATGCCCCAACTTGAAGGAGATTCACTAGAAACCCATTAGAACAAACAAGGTTTACTTAATTCTTTAAAATTTCTTTCAGTTTCCCATTCTCTAAATCATCAGAAACAGTAGATTCTACAAATATAAATTAAGTCTGACATAAACATGAGTAAAACATCAACAATATAAATCTACTGTATGGAAACTATAATTTGATCTCAATGACAAAGATTTTTTTTCCATAAGATTTTATACTGTGCCATGTTGGGATAACCAGAAATTGGCTCTTGAGATTAAGTTCTTCTGGACCAGTAATTAACTCTGGTATGTATATACACCAAGTATGTCACAAGAGTGACTATGCCTACCAGGGCACTATGAATTCATTACTGGATTCCTCATACTCACATTCTGGAGATTATACCATAGGCGAGGCCATGAAAGTCTGAAGTCTAATCTCTTTCTGTATCTTTGGAATAATGCCAAATTCCACTACATTAACATATCAAATAAGTCACATGTGAATAAACCCACTTCACCATTAGTCTATTTCTAAAGAGACAATTTATTAATAACAGCTGTAAATACTGAAAAGGATATGAGTTTCATACATTTAAGGTCTTTCACAGCTATGCTTCTAGTACCAGATAAAAACTCATTAAATCAAGTACTCCGAAAACTAGGCCATAACAGAATTCCTAAATTGATTAATTACAGAAACTATATGTTAAAAGAAATTTAAGGCTCTTCTCTATCTTCCACAACCTCACCATGTTTCAATAGTTCAGAATCAAAACATTTCACTCCACCCCAACGAAGAAGTCTCCTGATATTTTCAAGAGGTGAAACCCTTATTGGAGGAATCGAAATAAATCTAGATTGAGGACCCTCAACTGTTTCCCTTTTGCTTCTTGATAGATAATTCTCTGGACTAGTCTAGCCATGAGATCTAGGTCTTTACGATTTCTCAGAGCTATGATTCTAGAACTGGACAAAAACCCATTAAATCAAGTACTCCCAAATCTACGCCATAATAGAATTCTTAAATTACAGAAGCTATATGTTAAAATAAATTTTATGTATGAATTATGTCTTATGTATGAACTTAAGAGTAAAGATACAATATGCTCCTCAAGCTACTTTGGTTATAGCAGCCCCCACTTTTCCTAGGCCTGCCCCATAGAGACCTATTTAACTCAACTAGAACTAGAATTCATCAACAGTGTGGTTCTAAGGCCAAAGCCTCAGAATAATTTTTAAAATGCTGATTTGCCAGTCATTGTCCTCTGCACACATATTTCCTTTTGAGAACATTGGGAGGAAGGAGAAGCTGAAATAGAACCTAATTTGGCTATAAAACACTTTAGTAATCTCTCACCATTACCATTCCAAATATTCTTCCATTTTTTAAATATGTCATTTTGCTTACCTTATTTTTAAGAAGAAATTTATTCCTGCAGATCAATATTTCCCGCAACCACTTGAGAATTTCTGTGCTACTAAGCATTTGATGACTAGTTAATTTCTTGCAGATGTAAAAAAGCATTTGTGAGCTGCAGTAACATAAAGTTCATTGTTACTAGCATCATCAATAACCTAATGCAGATATAACCAGACATAAGAATGGCATTCTCCCATAATGAATACAAGTTTAGAGAAGCTTAGTTTTTCTTGTAAGGTTTTAGAGAAACAGTTATCAAAGTGTCAATAGCATTATAATCAAAGGAAATAAGTCTACAGGTTATAGAAAAAAAGCAAGTATTTATTTATAAGCCCCCTATGTTTCATTAAACTCCCAGTGTTTCTATCCATGTATCTCATCCTTGTAGTAGACATAAGAAGAAACAATAAACCACATGCACAGCAGAGACTGCCTATAAACCCAGTGCTCCACAGTGGGGGTCTGCAAGCTACCATCCACAGGCCAAACCTAGCCTATCACTTGCTATTGTAAATATACAGTTTTAGTTAAACACAGCCATGCCCGTTCATTCACATGTCTGTGGCCACTTTCATGCTCCAAAGGCAGAACTGAATGGTTATGACAGAAACTATATGACCCACAAGCCCTAAAATATTTACTATCTGGCCTTTTAGAGAAAAGTTTCCTGATCCCTACTCCAGAGCTGCACTGTCTAACATGGTAGCCACTAGCCAGCCACACGTGGCTATTGAGCACTTTAAGTGTGGCTTGTTCAAATTGAGATGTGCTGTAAGTATAAAAGACACACCAAAGTTTGAAGACTTTATTAAAAAAAAGAGAATGAAATGTCATTAATAACTTTTATATTGATTACATGTTGAAATTATAGATAATATACACCGGGTTAAACAAAACATAATTACAATTAATTTTACCTGCTTCTTTTTACTCTTTAATGTAGTAAGTAAAAAACTTTAACATATGGGGTTCTCATTATATTACTAGTGGACAGCACTACTCTAGAGTAAGGTTTAATTCAGCTGCCAAGTAACTTAGCACACCCATTCTTATAAGATAATGGCAAACTTGAGGTTTACACATTTACATTTTCCTCAGTGTGGTGACTTCATGCTCATTAAAATGTAATGATTTATATAATCTAGGAAGCAGACCACAAAATTCTGCATACATTTTTTTCTTCTAAGCAGGTGTCCATTATTAATTCATTCATCGAAAGCATTGGTATTACAGAAAGTTTATGAAAGATCATAGTTCAAAAAACTGAAAAAACAGTATTGTTACAAAATTTTATCATTCTAGGCTTATAACTATGAAAATCTATTAAAAATACAGTAGTAACCACATTGAAATCTGAAAAAAGTAATATACCAAACAACAGTACTTATGTTAGGGTGACAAAATTTAGCACTATTCTTAAAATTTATTTTCTAAATTGCTGTGATACTTTTCTTACAGTTAAAACAAGAAATTCTAATAATTTGAAGTCAAATAAAATACAAAACCATAAAACCTTTGGAAGTGTAAGTTTTACAATGTACTAAGTACTACAGAGTTAATATTTCAAGACAAAAATACAAAATAAAATTTAAAAGTTGAATTTAAAAAATAAAAGTACATATACCTAATCTCCCAAAATGTTTCTACAGGAGCATCAGGATTCCACAAATCAATGCTATCTAACTGATGAAGAACCAGCAGAGCCTGAATTTTTTAAAAAAGAGAAAGACAAAGAGAAGACTCACTCAAACATTTTTGGTAAACATAACACTGGAGTACTTATTTTATAAATGCTAAGAAATTGAGCTCTTTCATTTGTAGTTTCAATATATAGTAAAAGGTAAAAAGAGAGAAACTCTGGTGAACACAAACCTCTAGGGAATAATACAGACAGAATGAAATCATTTTATTCCCATCATTCTGACTCTAACTGGCATGTACATATAAAGCTAAATGATGAATTCGGAACAATATATAACTGTAAAAACTGCTTTAAGAAACAAACAAAATAATTTCAATAGATATTAAAGAACTCTATGAAACAAAAAGTTAATCCCCAAGTAAGAAGGCTTGCCAAAATTAATACACACAGCAAAAGATTTACTTATCTTTTAAGTTTTTACTTAAACTGTCTCACTTGCCACAAAGTCTCTTGTAACAGAAAAGAGCAATTATTTTTCAAAATCAAGAGAGAGGAAGCAAAATGGATTCAGTATTTCATAGCAGATATCCATTCTAAAGTATTTCAATTGACCACAGAACTGAAGTTGGAATCTGGCTCAGAGAACACTAACAGGAATTAAATAATTCATTTACAATATATAACATATAAATAGATTATTATATAAATTAAAACCATCAAAGATATAAAAAAAAAACAAACTCTTCCTTTGAACTGATCCTATCTCAACTCCAATTCTACAATCCCAATTCACATTCCTCCCACCATCCCTCCACCCCCAACCCAGCAGACACTGTGAAGCTCTGGACATTTCTTTCAGTCCTTGGTCAACATATCAACATTTAAAGGCCAGACCCATATTATCTTATTTCAAACATTTTTATTGTAATTACTTTGAGATATTTAATGAAAATTGCAATTAATTGTTGAGAATCTTTAAAAGCTATATAATTTATAGCTCTCATATCAAGGAAAAACAACACAAATTAAAATTCAATTTTGCTACTATTGTACAAAAACGTGGTACAATTTACTGGCACTAGTTTTTTTAAGTGACAAATTCTCTATATTTTTGTTTGATAAAACTTTAAAAATACATATTGAAAGAAAATGTGTTAGCCTTTTCCAGGCTTTAATTTTCTTTTCATATTGCCTTCCTTTTTTTGTATTTTCCATGTTTTAACAAAGCCATAAATGCAGTATACTCACTTGACATTTCATATTTTTCCACATTGCTGTGTGATCTATATAAGTTTTAATAAATGTTTAACAGCTCACCAAGTTAAAATACCATTCCCACTATTGAATATTAACCCATTCTCCTCCCAGTAAATAAAGCTCTCTTAATATTCTATTATAATTAAGAGCAATAAGTACCTATGTGTGCAGCTTTTTCCTTTTGAGTTATATTCATAAGATTTTTAAAGTGATAGAAATTGAATTATTTGTATAAAAAAATGAAATGTTTGTATAGCTCCTGCCAAATAGCCTTCCAAAAAGACTACAAGAAATGTATCAATTTACGGGACCAATAGCAATGTACACAAATGGAAGCAATGATTACGTAGTAAGTGCTAAAACATTTTTATAAACATTTTTACTGGGTATGTATAAACATTTGTACAGTATGTACATTAGGATGGCTACAATCAAAAAGACACATTATAACAAGTGTTAGCAAGGATACAGAACTATTAAAACCTTCATATGTTGTTACTGGGAATATAAAATGATACAGCTGCTTCAGAAAAAGAGTTTGACAGTTCCTCAAAAGTTCAACAGAGTTACCACACGACTTAGCAGTTCCACTCCTATATACTTAAGAGATATGTCCACATATAGACTTTTACACAAATGTTCATAGCAGCATTATTTGTAATAGCTAAAAAGTAGAAACAACACCAAACGTCCACCAACTGATAACTAGATGAACAAAACAGATCCATACAATGAAATATTTGGCAATAAAAAGGAAGAAAATAGTGATTCATACCACAACATAAATGAACCTTGAAAGCATTAAGTCAAGGTAGCCAGACATAAAAGGCCACATATTCTATGATTCTATTTATATGAAATATCTAAAACAAGCAAATCCATAGAGACAGAAAATAGATTAGTAGTTGGTAGGGATGAGGGAATGGGGAGTCAAGTTTCTTTCTGGGGTGATAAAAATGTTATGGATTAGAGAGTAGCTATAGTTGCACAACTGTGTGAATAAGAACTACTTAGGGGGGAGGGGGGAGGGATACCATTAGGAGATATACCTAATGCTAAATGACAAGTTAATGGGTGCAGCACACCAACATGGCACATGTATACATATGTAACAAACCTGCGCATTGTGCACATGCAACCTAAAACTTAAAAGTATAATAATAATAAAATTTAAAAAAAAGAACTACTTAAAATGGCCAAATTGAGGGTATGTGAATTATGTCTCAATTTAAAAATTAGTATTTTTAATATTTAATAATATTTTTAAAAATTTTATAGTCAACTGCAATTAGAAAATCTCGAACTATTTTATTAAGCATCAGAATTTGTACAATGTTATTGCTATGTGATACAAAGCAAGTAAACCCCTTCCTTCTCCATGGAGTTTTATAAAACAATGTATAGACATAAACATACCATTTCCAGAAATGACATCTACCTGTTACTCACAGAAACCACACACCAAAGGAACATCATGAATGTACATAGTTACAATCTTTCCTTCAAGAACCTGGAATTCATTTTCCCCTTACCTCCATTGCTTCCTGAGCAATCTCTGGCATGTGTGACTGAGGGACCAGTTGGACGAGCCCTGTAATTAATTCTGCTGTACTGCCTTGGGTTTCAGGCCCCTGTTTTCTTGGATTCTGCAAGGAAAAAAAGGAAACTTCAATTGAAAAAAATAAATCGAGAGAGATTAGAAGGAGGAAGAAATAGACAGTGACTGCTAAAGGGTACCAAGTTTCTTTTAGGGGTGATAACAATGTTCTAGAACTAGGCTGGACGCGGTGGTTCACGCCTGTAAGCCCAGGACTTTGGGAGGTAGTGGCGGGTGGATCACCTGAAGTCAGGAGTTTGAGACCAGCCTGACCAATATGGTGAAATTCTATCTCTACTAAAAATATAAAAATTAGCCAGGCGTGGTGGCATGCGCCTGTGGTCCCAGCCACTTGGGAGGCTGAGGCAGGAGAATCGCTTGAAGCTGGGAGGCGGTGGTTGCAGTGAGCCGAGATTGCACCGCTGCACTCCAGCCTGGGTGGCAGAGCGAGACTCCATCTGGAAAAAAGAAAAAAAGAAAAAAAAAAAAAAGAAAGAAAAAAAAGTTCTAGAATTACATAGTGGTAATGGTTGCAGAACCTTGTAAATATACTGAAAACAACTGCATTGTAAACTTTAAGATGGTGAATTTTATGGTATGTGGGTATAGTATTTTTATCTCAATAAAATAAAAATTTTATTAAATCAAAACTTCTTTTGTTAGGGATTCTTTTAATCCACATCTATACTTGTTCATTAATGTGAATAATGTCCAGGGAAAATCCTAATGAAAACAAAAACCACTAATTCCCATTAAAAATTACATCAACAATATGAGGAATAATTTTTTTTCCAACAATAGTAAACTGGCTAAAGAACGTATCTCTGGTTTGGAACTTACTGGTTTTGAGCTTATACATGATTGTGATCAAAGGTAAAGGACATACATGTTGGATAAGGATTGCATGATTATCCTGTACAGCCCTCTTGACCCATACAAAGGTCCTGCCCAAATCCACACAGCTGGTAACAAAGCAAAGGCTAGAATTTGCATCGGCAGATACCCATACTTTGGTCCTTTTCATCGTGGAAAAATATAGTGTACTAAGCAAAGAAAATTAACGTTATGTAAAAATGTGAATGCCTACCTTTTTTTTTTTTTGAAACGGAGTGCAATGGCGTGATCTCGGCTCACTGCAACCTCTGCCTCCTGGGTTCAACCGATTCTCCTGCCTCAGCCTCCCGAGTAGCTGGGATTACAGGCATGCGCCACCACGTCTAGCTAATTTTTGCTTTATTATTAGAGATGGGGTTTCACCATGTTGGCCAGGCTGGTCTCGAACTCCTGACCTCAGGTGATCCACCTGCCTCGGCTTCCCAACATGCTGGGATTACAGATGTGAGCGACCACGCCCTGCCGAATGCCTACCTATTTAGAGACTAAAATGTTTCTCTTAACTTGGAAGCATATATTTGCACTTCAAGGATATATGGTTTGGCCAGGCATGGTGGCTCATGCCTGTAATCCCAGCACTTTGGGAGGCCAAGGCAGGCGGATTGCTTGAGGTCAGGAGTTCGAGACTAGCCTGGCCAACATGAAGAAACCCCATCTCTCCTAAAAGTACAAGCCAGTTTGGTGGCGGGTGCTGTAATCTCAGCTACCTGGGAGGCTGAGGCAGGAGAATCACTTCAACCCAGGAGGCGGAGGTTGCAGAGAGCTGAGATCACACCACTGCACTCTAGCCTGGGCAATATAGTGAGACTCTGTCTCAAAAAAAAAAAAAAGAAGAATATATGAAGCCAATGCAACTTGTGTCCCATATTTTATTTTGCTAACTATAGATTTTTCCCCATTATAATGACTAAGGTAAGCCCTCACTGCAATATATCTGTAATTCAAAACCGTTAGCTTATTTTCTGACATTCATATAAATTCATCCAAAACCAAATCACTTTTATTGAATGCCAAAGACACAACAATGAAAAAGAGAAGATGTGTTTCCCATCCTCCATGAGCATGTAGTCTCATGGGGGAAGATATCATCAATAAAATAATCAGATCAACAAGTATAAAAATGCAAATCACATAAGAGCTATTATTAAGGTACATGCTGCTATCACAGCCTATAACATGGAAAAGTGTCCGACTCAGGGAGGCTTCCTTAGTGCAGTGACAATAGCTTAGAATGAGTAGGAATTACTATGTGAAGAGTAAGCAGATTCTAGGCAGAGGGAAAAGCAACTGCAAGGGAGGTATGAAGGCATGTGGTTAGAAAGACTGAAAGGAAGACCATCATGAATAGAGTAAAGGAAGACAAAAAATGTAATGCTACATGTGGAAGAAATGGTAGATGGGAGAAAGATTTTGCACGACCCTATAGATCTATTTGGAGTTTGGTCTTCATAAGCAAGAGCAATTTCAACTAAAAGGTTTCAAGCTGAGAGGCGGCATAATAAGATTTGCTTTTTAAAGAGACTGCCATAACTTCAGTGTGAAGAAATGATCAGGGGGATCTAAGAAACGATGCAAGCTGAGTAATTAGGAGGCTTGAGAAATTCAGAGTACTAAAATGGAAGACAAAATCATATTACTTTAAAAATACCATGATTGAGACCATTTAATAATTATTCCTACATTCCTCCTAAATTACTAAGACTCAGATTTTTTATGTAAAAGACAAAATGGTCAAATATTTACAACGAATCTTCTATTTTAATGTACTTATGGTTACTTTGAGAAAACTTATTAACCACTAGATGGCAGCAAAGCAAATAATTTCCATTTTAAATGATCCTTGGAAAATGGCAAGTTTTGCTTAAATTCTTCTTGAAGCAACATTTAGTAGAAAAGGCATTGGTGAGTTTGGTGCCTGCTTTGAATGTGAATTATCACCATGTAAACAGAGTACTGCTAGTATTATGTGACCTTCATGATGAAATAATGCCACAAATAGCTTGTAACACATAACAAAGGAATGAAGAGAAAGGGAACTTCATTTTTTTATAGAGTTTGACTGACAGGTTTTATGGAATTTTTTCATGCCAAAGATCTGTTTATTCTAATTAGACTTTCAAACTTGAATGGGTTTTTCAGGGTTAAAGTATCACAGGCCTTCTTTTGGGGTCACTGATCCTTTGGGAATGTTCCTTCTTCTCTCCTCTCCACTCTCCAAGAAAAATTACTCATAAATACACATTTTTAAAAAATTCACGAAATTTCATAGAACTCTTGGAATCATAGGCATGTAGTTACAAACTCCCTGTATTACAGTAATTTTAAAAATATGCCACCAAAATCAAAAGCACCTTAACACTTTTTAAAAAGCCAGTTACTGAGCAAAACGATAAGAAACCTTGCTTGATGCTGCTCTCCAGGGACTGAAGAAGCTCAACAAAGGTTAAACATGTCATCCTATGAAAGACACAATATAGAACTATTACATTTGGTGCATTAATTAGTGTTAAATTGTATCTTATTAATAGCAATAATAGCTAACATTTATTTAGTGCTTATTATGCACCAGGCATTGTTCCTAAAGCATTGTATGTACTATTTCAATTTTCCTAACAGTATCTCTGAGATAGGAACTATTATGATCCCAATATATCAGATGAGAAAACTAAGGCATAGAAAGATTAAATAGTCATCCAAATCACATAGCTAGTAGGTAGTCTCCAGCGTCCATGCTGTTAATCACTTCATTATGACTCATTTTTATTATTTGCGTTGTTCCTAATTACTCTGTGTACCAGAGTGATGTTCTCAGAAATTTAATATCATCTGAGGCAGTAAGAGTAGTTATGACAATAACTGACTACTAGCCAGGCACGGGGGCTCATGCCTGTAATCACAGCACTTGGGGAGGCCGAGGCTGGAGGATGGCTTGAGGTCAGGAGTTCGAAGGCAGTGAGCCATCACTGCTCCACTGCTCTCTAGCTTGGGAAGCAGAGCAAGACCCTGTCTCAAAATAATAATAATAATGATAATCACAATAACTCAAGTACTAACCACACCCATTTTCACCTCATTCTTTTTCCAATACAGTATTTGTAGGCAGAGCCAATGATAACAGAAAGCTGATAACACAAAGAAAGGGGGATAGAAAAGCTAAACTGGCAAAAGCAATCTGGAGATTTTTTAAACCAACAGTATAGATGTAGACACTGTGATCGATGGTCACTTCTATCCCCCATACCAGGATTATACCTGAATAATATATAACTTAGTAATAGGATGAGAACAGAGATCTCATCAAAGTATGTTAGTTTAATGATAGGGAAATTAAGAAGAAAGAGAAATGTTAGGAAATGATAAGGGCAATTAAGAATCTGATCTAATTATATTAGTATTCATTGTACATTAGTTTTCTTAGAGACGTCTTAGTTTTCAGGTATGATCAGAAAGGATCAGTAAGTGCTCTTGAGCTAAAAATTATCCTCAAGGTCTTGGCGTTTCAGCTAAACCCAATTAACTTAGTGTGATAATTTTGAGACATTTCATAAAAAAATACTTACACAAAGCAAGAGCTTTGGATCTGCATGAATTAGTTTCACCATGGACAAGAGAAGATACTTATAGCTTCTTGTCTCCAGGTCTGTAGGTTTTTCTTTAAATTTAAGGCTTGTTACTTTTTCTTTAAATGTAAGACTCTAAAAACAAAACAAAAACATGGTATCAGACATAAGACTCAGGATAATAGCTATCCAACCTTTTAAAAGAAATTTATTATTAAAAACCTTTGAAAAAAGCTATTTTTTATACTACCAAATGTGTGGTATAAGTAGAAACACTCAATAGTAAGCATAAGGTCAGTATTATTAAGCTTAACAAAACAATGAAAATCGTTTTTGCACCATTTATATTATTTTTTAATCAATCTAATAAAACAATGAAAATCTATTACAATACTAAAAGCTTAGTATCAGGTTGTAAAACATCTATGTAAAAAACTATTTTCTAAAATGTAAAAACATAAGGGAAAAAATATTTGGCCTATAGTTCTCACAAATATACACACTGGGTAATTTATTTAACAAACATTCCCCAGACATACATACAAGTATTTCATAGACTCTACAACATTATCAATTGTAAGATGCATCATTATTTGATGTCCCAAAAGGAATGAAAAACTGCTGTCAATTTTAAGACACCATTTAAAATAAGATACATTCCCAATTTTAGAGAAGAGTAAAAATAAGTGCTTCTTAGAATTAATGAAACATGTAGGCAATCTTTGTATTTACTAGTTTAATTGTAAAATTTGCTTTTTCCTTCGACGGCACTCCACCTCTTTTAAGTTACAGAATGCATGCATTTTGCCTGAAGAACATTTGTAAAACACAAAGAACTCAGAAAGGTAAACTTACAGAAAATATGTTTCAATTATAGAGACATATGATGAATTAAAATAATTATAAATGTTTTTCAACCAAAAATCCAACAATTATATTCCAGAGCTAATATCACCTATTATTATAAAACATCTCCTTCCTTTTTTCCTTGAAAAGAACACAAAACTATCTGATTCTGAATGAATGTCTTTATGTAAACATATATATAATACAGAAATAACAAGACTGTGTACCAACTGTGGACCCATAATACAAATGTCCAGGTAAACAGGCTGTCTTTCAAAGTTAAGAAGCAGACATGCATATCTACAACACAAATGAACTATCCTCAATGTTTAAGTGAAATATGCATTTGTTATTATACCCAAGAACACCGAAGGGTTTTAGTCCTTGGGGGGAAGAATAGCTATTTAATGCACACATTTATACTCAAGAATGTCACTACAGAAGAGAAATAGCAAAGCTTCCAAATAGTTTGCTTTTATAACTGCCCCCTGACCCCAAAGCAAATGTTTTACTAAATGATTTAATAAATTCTGGTTTTACTGTTCACTCTCTTTCAACTGTATTTTTTTCCTCACTCTAAGTTGAGGTGTTTCACCTTAGATCAAGCTGAAACTTTGATTAAACGAATTTATTTACTTTGATGTAACTAAGTGTAACTATCAAATGGCTCTTCCCTGATGCAGCCATTGCACAGGAACACAAGATCAGAGAACAATGAGCAGGTATCAGAATTTTTCCTTAAGAATCATTTCCAAAAAATGTAAATAGAGTCATATGCCACAAAACAACATTTCAGTCAATGATAGACAATATGTAACATAGCTGAAAAATTCCTATCACTTAGTATCATAGCCATCATGATGTCCAAGCACAATGCGTTATTGTTTGTAGTGATGCTGGTGTAAACAAATCTTCACTTCTAGTCATATAAAAAAAAAAGTATAGCACATACAATTATGTATAGTATACAATACTTGATGAGAATAAATAACTGTTACTGGTTTATGTATTTATTATAATATATTTTTTTTGAGACCAAGTCTCACTTTGTTGCCCAGGCTGGAGTGCAGTGGCGCGATCTCGGCTAACCGCAACCTCTGCCTCCCGGGTTCAGGCAATTCTCCTGCCTCAGCCTCCCAAGTAGCTGGGACTACAGGCATGCACCACCACGCCCAGCTAATTTTTTTCTATTTTTAGTAGAGAAGAGGTTTTGCCATGTTGGCCAGGCTGGTCTCGACTCCTGACCTCAGGTGATCCACTTGCCTTGGCCTCCCAAAGTGCTGGGACTACAGGCGTGAGCCACTAGGCCCAGCCTACTATAGTATACTTTGTATTGTTATACTCCTACTTAAAGATAAAAAGTTAACTATGAAACACAGCCTCAGAAGGTCCTTCAGGAGGTATTCCAGAAGAAGGCATTGTTACCACAAGAGATGACAGCTCCACACGTTATTTCCCCTAAAAACCTTCCAATGGGAGCAGATGTGGAGGTGGAAGACAGTAACACTGATTGATGATCTTGACCCCATGTAGGCCTAGGCTAACGTGTATGTTTGTGTCCCAGATCTTAAAACAGTTTTCAAAATAAAAATTAAAATAGAACATTTTCAAATAGAAAAAACTTACAGGATATAAAGAAAAATATTTTATACAGCTAGCTATACAAAGTGTTTTAAGCTAAGTGTTATTACAAGTCAAAAAATTAAAAAATTTAAAAGTTTATATTTTAAAAGCTACTGTAAAGTTATATAAAAATATTTTTCATAAATTTGATATAGCTTAAGTGTAGTGTTTATAAAGTCTACAGTATAGATCCTGAGTATGAGAAAAATGCAAAAGTATTAAAAGTAAAATAAATTTAAAAAAATTTTAAGTCTACAGTAGTGTAATGTTCTAGGCTTCACATTCACTCAACACTCACTCAATGACTCACCCACAGCAACTTCCAGTCCTGCAAACTCCATTTGTGTTAAGTGTCCTATACATTTTTTTCTTTTATACTGTATTGTTACTGCACCTTTTCTGTTTGAATAAACAAATACTTACCATTGTGCTACAACTGCCTAAGGTATTCAGTACAGTAACATGCTGTTTAGTCTAGGTTTGCAGCCTAGGAGCAGTAGGCTAGACCATATATCCTAGGTATGTAGCAGGCTATATAACCATCTAGGTTCATGTAAGCAGACTCTATGATGTTTGCACAATGACTGAATCACTAAGGATGCACTCATTTCTCAAGACATGTCCCTGTCATTAAGTGATGTATGACTATATTAGTTTAATTATGTCACCTCTTAATCCCAA
Source organism: Pan troglodytes (assembly GCF_028858775.2). Lineage (NCBI taxonomy): Eukaryota > Metazoa > Chordata > Mammalia > Primates > Hominidae > Pan > Pan troglodytes. Next base: position 36,398,845 of record NC_072417.2, read on the forward strand.
ATATCAACATGTAAATTCTGTTCCAACATGGTTGCCTAATATGAAATGTATGACTTCAGAAATTCCAATAAATTTAATTCATCTCAAATACCTTTTAATTTTAGTGGGTTACAGAAAGTGAGGGAAAACATGCTAAAGAAGCAATGTGTTTCTTAATTAGAAATGTAAGAAAAAATTCATTCATTCATTAGTTGATCTTCTATATTGCAGGTATTAGTAGGAATACAAGCTGGTACATGTGATCTGGCCAAAGATGAGAGGCAATCATGTCTGGGAAGAAATTCATGAACCAGAGTCTTCAGATATCTATTAAAGGCCCAAACCACTTGTTAATTTAGACCATGTGACTGAATAACAGGCATGTAAGAAAGATCTGGTGAGCCAGCATGCCACTTAAGATAAAAAATGTTGAGAAATAACAAATATTTGTGAAAATTCATACATCTGTTATTGGTAGTTTTGAATTTTATGAAAGCAGGAGATGTTAGTTTGCAAATAGTAAAATCAGTGCTAAGACAAACATTTCAAATATTAAAAAAATACTACAAAAGTACAAAGGAGAAGTTATGGCTCAACATTCATATAAAAAGGGCCAAAGAGTTTAAATAACTAAAAAGTCAACATAAAATAATAATACTACCTTAGATTGTATTAATAGAAACAGGGTATACAAACACAGCAGTTTAATAGCTTTTATCAATTATTACATCATAGTATTATATCTGTATCACTAACATCAGATCTTAATATGGCATTTTAATTTTAAAAATTTTTGTCAGGTTGGTCTTTCCAGAAGAGAAGCAAATCAGAAACAGGAGGGTTTTTTGTTTTTTGTTTTTGTTTCTTTGAGACAGAGTCTCGCTCTGTTGCCCAGGCTGCAGTGCAGTGACACAATCTTGGCTCACTGCAACCTCCGCCTCCCAAGTTCAAGCAATTCTCCTGCCTCAGCCTCCTGAGTAGCTATAACTACAAGTGCCTGCCACCACGCCTAGCTAATTTTTTTGCATTTTTAGTAGAGACAAGGTTTCACCATGTTGGCCCAGTTGGTCTCAAACTCCTGGTCTCAAGTGACCTGCCCGCCCCGGCCTCCCTAAGTGCTGGTATTATAGGCATGAGCCACTGTGCCCTGCCTGTACGAGGATTTTGAAACCACATCAAGTAAGAAATTCATTCCTTCATTCATTCTGCAAACATGTACTAAATGCCCAATATGTATCAGATGTTGTTCAAACGTTAGGGATTCAGTGTTGATTAAGCCAGACAAAGCTACTGCTTTCATCAAGCTAACTTGCTAGTGAAGAAGGACAATGAAAGAACCTGATAAAGACACTGAACTGAATGTCAAGAAACCTCAGAACTAACTCTGGTTGACTGTTCATTAACCATGCATTTGTTATTAATATAACTTTATTTAAGCTTCAGTTTCTTTAGCTATAAAAACAGACCCAACAAACACACATACACTTTTAAAGAGAGCTAAAAGAGGCCAGGCACAGTGGCTCATGCCTATAATCCCTGCATTTTGGGAGACTGAGGCAGGTGGATCACTTGAGGTCACAGTTCAAGCGTAGCCTGCCCAAAATGGTGCTAAATGGTCTACTAAAAACACAAAATTAGCTGGCATGATGGTGGGCACCTGTAACCCCAGCTAGTCGGGAGGCTAAAGCAGGAGATCACTTGAACCTGGGAGGTAGAGGTTGGAGTGAGCCAAGATTGCATCACTGCACTCACTCCAGCCTGGGTGACAGAGTGGGACTCGGAGTGGGACTCTGTCTCAAGAAGAAAAAAAAAGAGAGAGAGCTAAAAGAATAAAATCCCTTCCAATGCCAAAACGATATAAAAATAAAACGAATTCTAGGAGTACAGAATAACCTTATTCAAATATCTGCAGGGCCACCTTGTGGAAGAATCAGAAGTATTCTATAGAGCTCCAACAGAAAGAGGATCAGTGATGGCTGTAAGTGACAGAGACATGATTCTATCTTGGTCGAAGAGAAAATTTTCAAATAATTAGCTCCTTCCAACAAGTAACTTGTCTCTCCAAAATACAAAGTGTTAGTAAAGCCTTGAAGCAGATATTATTTTACTTTTACTGTTTTGCAACAGAACTCCTAGATTGCTACTTCTGAAGCAAGCTAATGGCTCAGGTTTATCAGTCCCAAATCATTAGAGGCAATACAAATGAGGGACAACCCACTGAACATACTCTGTAATACAGTAGTTCTCAACTGGGGGTGATTTTGTCCCCCAGGGGGCATCTGGGAATGTTTGGAGACATGTTTGGTTTTCATGACTGGGAGGGCTGGGGGGTAAAGGGAATATTGGCATCTAGTGGGTAGAGGCCAGAGATGCTGCTGAATATCCCACAATGCGCAGTACAGCCCCCTATAACAGAGTTATCCAGTCCAAAATGTTAATAGTGCCAACAGTAGGAAACTCTGATGTTAGGTATTATCTGTAAACCATTTATTATATATATTTGCCTGTGTTGCCAGACTCCATGCCACCTGTAGTGAGTTTTTTTGTTTGTTTTTTTTTTGAGACCGATTCTCGCTCTTGTTGTCCACGCTGGGGTGCAATGGCGCCATCTCAGTTCACTGCAACCTCTGCCTCCCAGGTTCAAGCAATTCTTCTGCCTCAGCCTCCTGAGTAGCTGGAATTACAGGGATGCACCACCACGCCTGGCTAATTTTTGTATTTTTAGTAGATATAGGGTATCACTATGTTGGCCAGGCTGGTCTCGACCTCCTGACCTCAGGTGATCCGCCCACCTTGGCCTCCCAAAGTGCTGGGATTACAGACGGTAGCCACCGTGTCCAGTGTTGAGTTCTTCATCAGGCATTTTCAAGCAAAAGCTATAAACCTTTTGCTTGGAATCTCGGTGAGGGGAAGTGCTGTGTATGTTTAGTTCACCATGCTTCCCTGGCATTAGCACCTTTGCCTGGCAAAGAGTAGAAGGTCAATACTTCCATACTGGTTATCTGACTGTTAACTCACCAAGTTTATGAGGGGTGAGATTTTACCCTAACAGCCATTCAAAACCTAAAATTTTCTTATTCTAAAAATTGTTTCATATTACATTTGCTATTTATTTTCTCTCCTGGTAATATCAGCCCAAAAGCTGTCCTTTAGTCATTATGTACAAATATACATACATATAACATTTCAAAAACATAAACAGCTTAGGAATGATTTTGAAAATTAAATGTATATTGATATTTTCAGAAAATAATTAGAAATAAAAACTAAATTCTTATTACAGGTGTCCTTGGGCCAAAAGGGGAAATCCTCTCTAGTTATGGCCTTTCGGCAAAATAATATGTAGCTCTGAGAATCAGCTTATAACTAGGGCTAAGAAGTAAAATAACTTCTAAGTGTAGAGAACATATTCAGACTACCAATCAAATTTTACCTCTGTTCAAAATAATCATTTAGTTTCATTTGTAGTCCTTATTCACAGAAAATTATGGGCAGCTGGTAAAGTGGATATTGAAGTTAAATAGGAAGTGAATATTAACCCCCCAACAAGTCCTATTATTGGAGGTCATTAACTTTCTACCAGAAAAGGTAGTAAACTTAAAACAAAAAAGTCAAATAAACTTCTGATTTCCCAGATCTCTGGAATAAACAGGTCAATAAATAACTTTTAAACAACTTATTTCAAGTAGTTTTAAAAGATTTTTTAAAAATATCTTACTAAATAACATTTAAACAGCTATTATTTATGCTTACCTCCAATTAACTTATACCTGTACTGAAAATTTCTTCAACTTAAAAAAAAGTGAAGTACTTGGCATTACAAAAAGTCAACTAAAAGGTAACCTTGCATTTTAAAGTTTACTTAAGGAAACATCATTGCCATGATCTTTTGGCTATATTTTTTAGGCTCAATAATCCCAAAATATATGACATAAAAAACTTCTCTATTTGAACATCTAAGATAAACAATCCTCAGAAATAATTACTGACAACTGGATAAGAGTGAACCACAACTGTATAAAACCAAAATATTTCACTGACTAAGGGGACTTGGAAAAAGAGAAGCATGCCAGGGAGAAAGCTGTTTAAATTATCTCCTAACTGTGAAATGACTAACTTACTAGATAAAACCAACAGGTGAAGACATGCTATATTTTCAGTTGAAATGACAAGATGTGACTATAATGGTAACTATACACAGAAAAGTCAAAGAAACCAAGGACTTTTCTGATGTAGTTACAATGGGTCATACTTACAGCCACAGAAGCCCACTGCCATGCAAAACAGTGACTGGTTGGCATCTGATCATGTGAGCGACAGCAGCCAATAATAGAAAATAAGAAGCAGAAGACAAAGCACCACCAATCAATGTCAAGAGTTGCTCTTGTATAATACTCTTGCTATACATAAACACCAAAAAAATGACTTCCACAATCTTATAATTACCTTTTTAAATTGATTCCATAGGAATTTTTAAATTCCATATTAAGAGTAATAATCTGTGAGAATACCCAATTTTAAGTCTGCTTTTTATTAAGTTTAGAGTCAAATGTCAGTATCAAAGTTCCTATCAGTTGTAAAACCTCAAGGCGTATTTGTTGAAATACAAAATATTTTTATTTTAAATACAAAAACTCTAAATTTTATTCATTTCCTATGTTTAATAGTCACCATTCAATTAGCTAAAATGTGCATTAGCAGCAACATTCACTCTAACCCAGGAGTCAGCTTCCCTTACTCATCCCCAAAACGTGAGAGGCTAATCAAAATATTTTTGTTCAAAAGTTTTAAGGAGAAAAAAAACTTTAAAAACAGGAAAAAAAAGGTGACATTCATTAAGACTTTCAGTGTTTTGTGAGAAAATTTATCTAAGAAAAGTTAAGTTCAACTCATGGAAACAGTGGAAAACAAACATAATCTAGTATTCAACAATATTCTATATACAACATACCACAACATTTAGAGGAAATGAAGGACCCATTCAATTCTCTAAAATAACCAAAGCAGCAGGAATGGGATAAAGACACTAAAAAAATGCAATAGAAAGGAGGTCAGATTCAAAATTCGTGATTTATCTTACCGGTGCCATTCGTATTGCTGGGTGTGCTCCACAACCTTGCACTGCTTTATGAAGTGTTTCACCAAACATATTTCGAAGTTCAACCGAGTGACAATACACAGCATCAATCTTAGGCCACCAATCCAATGCGGACTAGAGAAAAACAAAGACCAATAGGAAGAAAAAGTACAAAACTACATGAGTTGTATGCTCTGTTTATCACTGTAGTTTTAAGTTTTATCCTTTTGTCGGGAACTTTCTAAGACCATGCAAACACACACCATGATTTCCAAAGTCTTCAAACAATGTCTTTAATTCAAACACTAACTCATACATATTATATTATAAAACATAATAGTGAGCATGAGACAAATTGCCCACTTTATGAGCATGTGCATGTGAGACATCTTTTCTCGATGATTAGCCAGTGAATTTGAAAAATAAAGTCTTCAGAGAGCTAATCTGTAGCCAATCTTCTTTTTTTTAAGTTTAATGTTTTACAATTTCTGGAACACGTGCATACATGGCATATATTTTCCCAGGTAAGAATGCTATTATCAAAGCTTTAAAAGTGATTAGTGGTTCAACACAGTATTAAAAGTGTATGTGGAAAACCATTACTTATATGTTTACAGACAACAATGATAATTACAACATGAAATTAGTAAATGAAATAAAACTATTAAGTAAACCTATAATCTTAAATTGATATGCAATGATGACATGATACATGGGAGACTAACAATTACCATAAACAAAGACAAACTGATCCTAGTGAAATATTTTTTAAACAATTATTTTATGAATTTTCTATTTCAATTTAACCTGTTTAACTCTGATGTCTAGTTTTTAGTGCCTATTTTATTTGGAAGTGTATCTTTAACTTTAAAATGAATTACTTGATATATTATTAAAAAATGACAATTGTGAAAATCACTATATCTTTAAAGTCTATCATTTAATAAAAAACTGACTGGATGAATTTTCACTACATATGTAGACTATGCATTAAATGACCTAAAATGTAGGCTTCTAATTTATAATACTCCAGATGTTTATTTAAAAAATCTGGAAGAATAATACATTCAAATTGTAGATAAGAGGGACTGAATAGCCTCACATCTCTCACATTTCAGTCCCAGATTTTTTCTTATTCAAAACTAAGCTAATTGAAGTCTCGACATTTTAATTTCTTCACGTGGAATTCTCAGAATATTTTGAATAGCATCAAGTTACATTACCTTAACCCAAACTGTGGATTACAAATCCTGTTCACCGGATAGTAAAATATAAAACCAACTTATGATACACATTTTGAATACTGAACTCCATTCAGGGAGGAATCCCGAAACTGGGAGGGAAGAAATGTTTTTTGGGACAGTATGGTTGTTTACATTTTTCCCTCAACTCCTACTTTATTTAATCTAGTTGCTACAAATGATCAATTTTTAGTCTGATAGTATAATGGATTCCTCCAACTCTCAGCAATTTTGACTTGCCCAAAGCAACTAATGCAACTTGATTTCCTTATACTTACTAAATTATACAGCTTGTGTTAATCAGCCTAAAGTAACAAAAAGCTGAATAATAACGAAGTACACTGAGTGAAGGGTCTTCCTTACCCAACACATCTCATAAGATCTTGTCAGAAACTGATAAACTAAGAAAGGCATCCCATATAACGTCCTATTCAAATTACTGTGTCTTTTTTTAATAGCTTTTGAAACTGTATTGTGGTACCAGGTGCACCATATAAAATAACTTTAGGCTTAAGATTTAGTAATTTTCATAGTTTTCATTTTTCATAATATATTCATTTTAAAGTAAAATACATATTTTCAAATAAAATAAGTATGAAAAACTAGACATCATGTGGTTGGCAAAAAAGTTTAGTTTTTGAGCAGTTACTAAATGTGCCCTTCCTGAACACTAGTCAATTAAAGTAGACTTACTCTTTTTTTCCTTGAAAATACCATGTTTATAGCCAAATGGCAACACTTACATAATATGAACAAATTATGTGGCAATTCCTTAAGAGATTTAAATAATTTTCAAATGCCTTGGAAACAATTCCTTTCAACTACAACCTCTCAGTAGAAAGCAATCATCTCATTTTCAGTATGTGAACTATCCATATGTAAATTACGATAAATTGTCGTAAGGAAAAAACAGAAATAAGTAATATACCAGCTATAGCATGTACCAGTGATGGCTAAGATAATTGGTTCATAAGTGTGTATATTACTTTTTAAATTTCCCAATTACATATCTAATTTAACCTAAAGGAAGTCTATGAAGATTATGCATATAACATAGATCTTACAACTATAATTCATCTCTTATGGCACATCATAATAAAAAAGATGACAGTACAACTACTATTTTAGCAACTGCTAGGAACCTGCATTATAATAAGAATCAAATAGTGGATATATTTTAGATTTTCTAAGAAGAAACACTAGAATATTTTAGATCTAAACTCAGTACTTATGAACTGAGTATGAGTATGTTTCACAAAAGTAGAACTCCAAACACCTTACTACTTCTACACAAACCCTCAATACACATCACTAAAACTTTTATCTTATTTGAGAATGTGATGCCTTAAAAAAAAATGTGTGGACTGGCTAAAGAACCATGGGAGAAGAGAACTTATGAGGTACATTGAACCAAGAATCATTAGGAAAAAAATTTACACTATGAATGAATTTAAGATCAGAAGTCCAAATATCTAAGAATAATTTCATGTGATTTTTCAAGACAAAAATATTGCCATAATAAATGTCTTCAATGAAACTCTAAAATAGTCAATCTCATAAATTTCTATATTCACTTTATAAATAGACCTTTTCAACCAAAGAGTACTTCAGATTCAATAGCGATTAGCCTCAAACCAAGGGGGAAAATATCCTAATGAGAAACAATTTCCCACGCTATCTATAATAATAAAGTATCACTACCCAAAGCATAATTTAAAAAGATACTTTAAACTAATATTTATGTTCCTTTTCAAGCTATTTCATTGAAAAGTTACTGATACTTAATATTTAAAAATTTGTCAATGTAGTTTTTTTCTTTATAAAAACAGATTTTCATATAACTTGATCTCTGATACAGACACACTCCACCCTCCACACATGCAGTGCTCATTAGAGTAGAAGAGGATGCACAGCCACTTTCACCAAGTACACTGAGGCATGCATGAAGCACCACTCCAGGCATGCTTGGAACCCAGAAAGGAGCAGCTCAGCCACTTACAGCAGTGCCAAGTCCATGCTTGAAAGTGCTCTATGTAGTCAGTTGTAGACAAAAATATTTCACAATTAAAGTAACTAGCCACAAAGTATCAAAAAAGTATATATTTGGGTTTATTATATACAAATTTTAAGCATTTATGCAAAGCTATCCACTCTTTGAATATTTTTAGTGTTCTGAGCCACAGCGGAAAAAAGCAATAATGACTTATTTCTGAGTTACACATAAACTTGAGGGGAGAAATCATCTTTTTTTTTTAATGGCCTTGAAAGTAAACCTTGAAGGTACAATGCCCTGGCTCATTATGCTGACAAAAGTACAGTGATTTTTTTTTAAGTTTTTAATACAAACATACCTTATTTACAATCTTCATTAAACTTTCCCTTTTGGAACAAAGCATATTCAATGTTACTTTTACCTACAATTTAACTCAGTGATACTCAACTAAGGGAGGAGGTATCATTCCCTCAGGCATGTTTATTTGTTCATAATGACTAGGGATGGGGAGATGCAGCACAACTGGCATTTAATGAAATGAGGCCAGAGATCTTAAAGGTCCTGCAATGCCCAAGGCATCCTGCACAACAAAGGACTGTCCTCCCAAAATGCTCACTAAACACCTGCTGAGAAAAATTAAATGTATCACCAAATAGCTTTATCAATAGTTAATTTTCCACTGCAGGAATGGATAGAATATGGGCAGTATTTATTTTAAATAAATACAACATCCAGGGCAAATGAGGTGAAGGGTTATTTTCAACTCACCAGAGGCACAGTCTTAAAATGGAATTTGATTATAAACAGGTCAAATATACTAAGTTATCAATGATTACAGCCTCCTTTAAGGAAGGAAAGCATCAACCAATTTACCCATAAATGTGAGTATCATTTGATAAAAGTGGAACAATGGAAAATAACACTTGAAAACTTTCAAAATAGGGTTGTTCATTATTACAAGAACAGAATTTTAAAAATCCACAGTCCAAATCTGATAGTTTTGCTGTCTATTTAATGTCTCCACATCAGACAGAGTTGAAGGTTTCGCAAGTACCTTTTAATGATTTCACTTACTTTGTCTGATATGCTTTTGTATCTTGTTAATACCTACTTTAAAGTATGTTAATATTTCATTTTGTTTAAGAAAAATGAAATTTTACACTATGAATGAATTTAGGATCAAAAGATTTAAAAGTACCATCAAATATAGTCCCATCATTTTGTCAATGTGCTATACTAGACTACAACATAAATACTATTACTTTTAACTTAAATGGTAAGGTGGCAAGTCAATGTATCAAATGCTGAAATAATATGTTTGAAAAGCTTCGGGATGAAAATTTTAAACTGTATTTTCAGTGACATTTTTCTCAAGGGCTTCTGATCTGAATAAAACGTTTTAGATTTAATCTTTCCAAAGCATCTTATTAACTCCATCTTCCTTAATATGGTCCCTTCGGTCAAGACTTAATATGAAAAATACAAATATTTATCAATTATCAAATAGAATCACCATGGAGAAATTTTCCTATTTCATACAACTAAATTCAGAACCTTTTTGAAAACCAAGAGTGCATTTCTTAAAAAGAAATACGCAAAGAAAAGAAAGAAAAAAAATTTTTTAGTAATTTAGCAATACCTTTTGGACTTACATTGGTGATGATTCGATGGAGTGAATTTACCAGCACATAGTGAAATGTAGAAGGTGAATTCTGAGCCAGGCAGATCTATAGAAAAAGAAAAAAAAAAGCAGATTATTTCTATAAGAAAAATACTCAGTAATACAAATGAAGCCAAAAAGAACAGCAAATAGAAAGTTTAAAAAAAAAACACTAAGTTTTTAAGGTCTTGAAACGAACATCAATACATAATAGTGAGAAATACCGATAAAAGTGAACCTATTAATCTCTATAGTCTTTTTGTTTATAAAGGATAACAGCATCAGTAAATACAGTTAGATAAAAACCAATGCTCTCACCTTAAAGTGTTGGTTGTTGTGAGGGCTTATACGAAAGCAAGAAACAAGGCAGTCAATCATTAGATCCACATCTGCAGGCTGACTGCCTCTTGAGAATGGCTTACTTGGATTAAAAAGCAGGTTCTATAAAAACCCCAACAGAAAACAAAAGCCTTTAAATACCCATGCAGTATTTCTTTACTAACATGTAATAACATCAACACATTACCCACACAAATGGCAGTAAAATCCGGCTGCCAGAAGAAGTACAAAGCACCCATACTGTGGTTCATCAGTCTGATACAATTCTTCCTATACCATATATAGGTTCATTTCAGGCCCTAATTGCCACATTATTTTAAATCCAAGTCTGTATATTTATGCTTATTTAAGAAAATGGTGTTTTCTTCATATTCTCAGTCCATTTAGGCTGATGAACACAGTAACAACAAAAGCAAGTCCTATGAACTTATCAACGAAGAGTCAGAACTTTAATGTTAGCAGTTATCTTTGACATAATACTTATGCTAGAAAATTCATTTAATTTTCTTAAAGTTTGTAGTAGAGAAAGAATAAGCATGTTACCTTAAGATCAACCACCATGGACTGAACAAGTAGGAAAATGACAGAGTTATCTTCCCAATTGATGTAAGTACTTGCTTTACACAGTTTGACACAGGCAATTGCAGCACTTTCTGTCAGCTGCCTACTTCCTCCATGGCCAGCAAGAGCTTTTCGTAGACTGTCCAGAAATAACTTCTACAGAATTCAAATATAGCGATAAGATAATATATGAAGTTTCTTCTATTCCAGATGTAGCTAATATTATAGCAAATTAACAGCCTCTAAAACTCATACTATAAAGAATGCATAATTTATATTTGTGGTTTTCAATTTCATAATTTAAGTAGTGGTCATCATTTAAATGTTTCTCAAATTTAAAAAAAATCCTTTTTCTATTTTCTTTATTGAATTATTAAAGGAATACAAAAAACAGTCCTTCCCAAACAAGCTGTTTTCTGAACTTCTTTTTTTTTTTCCCAAGATGGTGTCTTCCTCTGTTGCCCAGGCTGGAGTACAAAGGCACGATCTCGGCTCATTGCAACCTCTGCCTCCCAGGGTCAAGCGATTCTCCCGCCTCAGCCTCCAGAGTAGCTGGGTTTACAGGCGCCTGCCACCATGCCTGGCTAATTTTTGTATTTTTAGTAGAGACAGGATTTCACCATGTTGGCCAAGCTGGTCTTGAACCCCTGGGCTCAAGTGATCCTTCTGCCTCAGCCTCCCAAAGTGCTAGGATTACAGGCATGAGCCACCACACCTAGCCTTCAACTTTGAATTCAGCTGACCATATCTTCTTTTTGATATTTAAAGTCTAAATATTATACTTTCTTGGCTCTGGTCTATGATAAACTGTTCCACCCTTTTCTAACACTCCAGGTTATATTCAACCTTCAGCCTTCTAAATAAGAATATATTCAAGGCTGTTCTGTTGCTCTAAATTTGTTTCTCAAAAAAAATTACCTATTCTTGTGATGTCAACCCCTCTTTACAGTTCATTAACAAATGTCTTCCTTTGGCTTTTCTCCTAAATGAATGCTCAAATGTAACATGTCAAAAACTAAACTCACCCAACACCAGCACAATATATTCTTCTCAAGTGTACATGGAACATTCTCCAAAACAGACCTATGTTAGGCTACAAAATAAGTCTTAATACATTTAAAGAAACTGAAATCATACAAAGTATGTTTTGTGATCATAATGGAAATGAAAAACCAACAGCAGATAAAAAAACTAAAAAATTCACAAATATGTGAAAATTTGTGAATGTTAACTAATAGATCAAAGGAAAAAATCACAAAGGAAATTAGAAACCAACGTGAGATAAATGAAAACGAAAACACAACATACTAAACCTTATAGGATGCAGTGAATGCAGAGCTAAAAGAAAAATGTAAACCTGTAAACACTGACATCAAAAAATAAGAAAGTTCTCATTCAATAACCTAACCATATACCTCAAGGAACTAGAAAAAGAGTAAACTACACCAAAGCTAGCAGAAGAAAGAAAATAATAAAAATTAGAGTGAAAAGAGAGAACAGAAAAACAATGGAGAAAAATTACAAAACCAGAAGCTGATTCTTTGAAAAAGTCAACAAAACTCTAGCTAGATAGGTTAACAAAAAAATAAATAAATAAAAGAGAGACAGAGAGAAAGAACACCAAATTACTAAAGTCAGATATGAAAGTGGTGACACGGCCAGATGCAGTGGCTCATGCCTGTAATCCCAGCACTTTGGGAAGCCAAAGCAGGCGAATCACTTGAGGTCAGGAGTTTAAGACCAGCCTGATCAACATGGTAAAACCCCCATCTCTACTGTAAAGAAGACAAAAATTACACAGGCATGGTGGTGCATGCCTGTAGTCCCAGCTACTAGGGAAGCTGAAGCAGGAGAATCACTTGAACCCAGGAGACGGAGGTTGCAGTGAGCCAAGATCTTGTCACCGCACTCCAGCCTGTGCGAAAGAGCAAGACTCTATCCCCCCCACTCCCCCAACAACAACAAAAAAAGTGGTGACACTACTGATTTTGCAAAAATAAAAAGAATTATGAGACGATACTATGTAAAACTGTATGCCAACAATTTGGATAACCCGGACAAAATGGACAAATTTCTACAAACACACAGTCTACCGAAACTAACTCATGAGGAAATAGAAAATCTAAGTAGAACTATAACTAGTAAAGGGATTAATCAGTAATCACAAAGCTCCCAAAGAAAAGGCTAGGACCAGATAGCTTTCACTGGTTGATTCCACCCAACATTTAAAGAATGCTTCTCAAACACTTCCAAAATATTAAAGAGAAGGGAACACTTCTCTTCATTAGTTCTATGGTCCAACATTACCGATACCAAAGCCAGACAAAAATACTACAGGAAAACTACAGACTAATACACCTTAGGAATACTGATGAAAAACTCAACAAAATCAGCAGCCTATTAAAAGGATGACACACCATGACCAAGTGAAACTTACTCCAGGAGCACAAGATGATTCAACAATGAAAAAATCAATGTAATATACCACATTAATAGAATGAAGAAGAAACTCCACATGATCATCTGAATCAAAACAGAGAAACCACTTGACAAAGTTCAACACCTTTTATGATTAAAAAAACACTCAAGCTAGGAATAGAAGGAAATTTCCTCAACATCATAAAAGCCATGTATTAAAAACCAATAGCTAACAACATACTCAATAGTGAAAGATTGAACGTTTTTCCCCTAAGATCAGGAACAGGATGAGGATGCCCACTTTTTCTTCTTCTATTTGGCATAATACTAGAAATTCCGGACAGAGCAAGTAGGCAAGAAAAAGATGGAAAATTCATTGAATTTGGACAGAAAGAAGCAAAACTATGTCTATTCACAGATGATATATATGTAGAAATCCCTAAAGATGACACATACACACCAAAAACAAGCTGTTAGAGCTAATATATTCAAAGTCACAGAATACAAAATCAGCACACAAAAATCAGCTGGATTTCTATACATTAGCAATGAAAAATACAAAAAGGAAATTAAGAAAACAATTCCACTTACGATAGCATCCAAAATAAAATACATAGGAATTAATCAGGGAGGTGAAAAACTTAATAAAAAACTACAAAACATTGCTGAAAGAAATTAAACATAAATAAATGGAAAGATATCTCACGTTCCTAGATTGTTAAGGTAACAATATTACCCAAAGCAATATACAGATTCAATGCAATCCCTATCAAAATCCCAATGGTATTTTTTGCAAAAAAAAAAAAAAAAAAAAAAAAAGCCAGGCGCGGTGGCTCACACCTGTATTCCCAGCACTTTGGGAGGTCGAGGCGGGCAGATCACGAGGTCAGGAGATGGAGACCATCCTGGCTAACATGGTGAAACCCCTTTTCTACTAAAAATACAAAAAAAATTAGCTGGGCATGGTGGCGGGTGCCTGTAGTCCCAGCTACTTGGGAGGCTGAGGCAGTAGAATGGCGTGACCCTGGGAGGCGGAGCTTGTAGTGAGCCGAGATCGCGCCACTGTACTCCAGCCTGGGCAACAGAGCGAGACTCCATCTCAAAAAAAAAAAAAGGAAAACCCATCCTAAAATTCATATGGAATCTCAAAGAGCCGCATAATAGTCAAAACTATCTTGAAAAAGAATAAAGTTGGAGAACTCACACTTTCTTATTTGAAAACTTACTACAAAGCTACAGTAATCAAAACAATGTGGTACTAGCATAAGCACAGTCATACAGACCAATGGAATAGAGAGCCTAGAAAGAAACCCTCACACATATGACCAATTTTTGACAAAGGTGCTAAGACCATTCAATAGAGAAAGGATGGTCTTTTCAACAAATGATGCTAGGAACACTGATTATCCACATGCAAAAGAATGAAGATGGACCCTTTTCTTACATCATATACAAAAATTAACTCAAAATAGATCAAAGACCAAAACTTAACAGTAAAGCTATAAAACTCCTAGAAGAAAATATAGGAAAAAAAATATTTTCAACATTGGATTTGGCAAAGATTTCTTGTATATGATACCAAAAAAGCACAGGCAACAAAAGAAAAAACAGATAAACTGGATTTCATCAAAATAAAAACTTTTGTGTATCAAACGACACTATCAAGAAGATGAAACAACAATCCACAGAGTGGGAGAAAATACTTGCAAATAATGTATCTCATAAGGGGTGAATAACCAGAATATATTAAAAATTTCTATAACTAAAAAATAAAATAAAATTTAGAGCCTTACAAATACTTTACAGTTTTTTTAAAAACTGAAAATAGATGAACCAAGCCATTGCCTCAAGAAATAACAGTATAAATAAAATGAAAGCTAAAATTAATGAAACAGAAAAATTTAAATGCTAAGAAACAAAATCAAAGCCTAGGTTTTAAAGACCAATAAAATAGTAAACGTGAATGAGGAAAGAGAAATGAGTAAACAGTTACAAACATGGATACTAAAGATAATTATATGAGAATATGGAAATATAATATAACCTTTATATAATTGTACAAAATATGTAAGTATTATATACAACTCTGCACTGATAAAACTGAAATATATATTTTCTAGCAAAGAACAAACCATCAAAAGTGACTTTAAAAACAACAGAAATTCTTCAAAAAATCAAAAATAAAATAACCATATGATCCAGAAATTACACTTCTGGATATATATTCAGAAGAATTAAAAGCAGGGTCTTGAAGTTATTTGTACATCCATGTTCACAGTAGCATTATTTATAATAGCCAAAAGGTGGAAACAACTGAAAAATCCATTGGCAGATGAATTTAGATAAATAAAATGTTGGTATATACATACAATGGAATATATCACTCAGCCTTAAAGAGGAAGGAAATCCTGACATGCTACAACATGGATGAATACTATTTCAGCCATAAAAAAAAGAATGAAATCCTGTCTTTCAAGGCAACATGAATGGAACTGGAGGACATTATGCTAAGTAAAATAAGCCCATGTCAAAAAGACATATACTGTATGAGTCCACTTATATGAGGTAGTCAAATTCAGAGAGACAGAAAGTAAAAGGACGGTTGCCAGGAGTTGAGGGTAGGGAAGAACAGAGAGCTGTTTAATAGATACAGAATTTGTTTTGGAAGATGAACAGGTTTTGGAGATTGATTGCACAACGATGTGAAAGATAGTGCTACTAAACTGTATGCTTAAAAATGGCTAAGATGGTAAATTTGATGTTATGTGCATTTTACCGCATACAAAATTTTAAAGAGACAGAAAAACTACACAGATCCATAAGGGAGCTCAAATAAAAGGTGATTAATGAGTTATTTTAAATAGACAATAAACAGGCTAGTTCTAGAAAGAGCATAAGAAACCAGTAGCAGTACTTGACTTAGGAAAAAAAGTATAAACTGAAGGTCAAGAGTGAATAGGAAGCTTACTTTTCCACTGAATTCCCTTCCTGATGTACAGTGAAAATTTCCATTATGTCAATTTATTTTTTTTCTTTAAAACTAATGATAAGCAAAAGTCAAAGGAAATCCTAACCTTGATGATTTTACAATGATTTCTATCTAATCAGATAATTTCTATTATTTAAATTATTCCGGGCCATAGAAAAGACTGATAGTTCCCGAATTCACATTACTAATTTGGCACAAATAACTGTTAGAATAATTAGTTACTTTCAAAAGTGATAATGCATATTATGTTAATTATACATATTTTCTAAGCATCAGAAAGCTGAAGCACTGGAAGGAAATGTTTGATTAAGCAGCTACCCAACACATTTGCCAAGAGCCAACCAAGTTTACCTCACACACACAAATGAACATACTAAAAGTAAAGATTTCCAAATATATTTCAGCTCCAAATTTAAAGTGAACGTTTAAATAACATAGAAACTATCTGACTGGATACAATTCAGCTCTAAAACTAGAGTTCAGGGCCCTTTATCTTTTGTTAATTATTAATTTTAAATTTTTTGATGTATTAATATTTATGAAGAACATAGTAACATTTTCATAGCTATACAGAGATCAAATCAAGGTAATTAGCATACCCATCATCTCTTATCATTTCTTTGTGCTGGGAACATTCAACATCCTCCTCCTAGCTCTTTGAAACTTTGTAACATATTGTTAATTACAGCCATCTTACAGTGGTATACAACACTAGAACTTACTCTTCCTATCTAGTTGTAATTTTGAATCCTTTAACAAATCGCTCCCTACCCTCCCCACACCCTATCCTTCCCGGCCTGTAGTATTCTGTTCTACTTTTTACTTCTATGAGATCAACTTTTTTTTAGCTTCCACGTATGAATGAGAACACTCAGTGTTTAATGTTCTGTCCCTGGCTTATTTCACTTAATATAATGTCCTCTAATTCAATCCACGTGCCTCAAAATACAGAATTTCATTCTTTTTTATGGCTGAATACTATTCCATTGTGTATATATACCATATTTTCTTTATGCATTCATCTGTTGTTAGATACTTAGGATGATTCCATATCTTGGCTATTGTGAATAGTGCTGCAATAAACATGGGAGTACAGATGTCTCTTCAATATACTGATTTCCCTTCCTTTGGATAAATGTCCAATAATGAATTGTTGGATCACATGGTAGTTCTATTTGCAGTTTTTTGAGGAACCTTCACACTGTTCTCCATAGTGGCTGTACTAGTTTACATTCCCACTAGCCACATTTAAGAGTTCACTTATCTCCACACCTTTGCCAGCATTTGCTATTTTTTGTCTTTTTGATAGTAGCCATTCTAACCGGGGTGAGATGATATCTCACTGTGGTTTTGATTTGCATTTCCCTGATGACTAGTGATGTTGAGCTTTTTTAAAAAATATATCTGTTGGTCATGTGTCTGTCTTCTTTTAAGAAATGTCTATTCAGGTCCTTTGCCCATTTTTTAATTTTTTGTTGTTGTTGTTGTTGTTTTGTTTTGTTTTGTTTTTTGCTGTTGAGATGTCAGAGTTCCTTGTATATTCTGGATATTAATCCTCTGCTGGATACATACTTTGCAAATATTTCCTCCCATCCTGTAGGTTCTCTTTTCACTCTGCCAATTGTTTCCTTTGCATTAACGTTAATTTTTTAAAGAAAAGTAACTTAAATGCTTGACAATATGGAATTTAAAATATGGTACATTCAAGCTGGGTGCGGTGGTGCATGCTTATAGTTGCAGCTATCTGAAGGCTGAGGTGGAAGAAGATCGCATAAGCCCAGAAGTTTGAGACCAGCCTGGGCAACATAATAGCAAGACTTAGTCTCTTTTTTAAAAAATGGTATATTCAATTTAGGGAACACCATACAGCAGTTAAAGACAATGACCTAGATGAACAATGGTTCTCAAACTTCAATGTGCATCACAATCACCTGAAGGACTTAATAAAAATTGCTGTTTTTAGTGAGAAACTAAGTATTTAGTTAGAAACTAAGAACTGGCATTTCTCACAAGTTTCCAGGTGACGCTGATGCTGCTGGTCTAAAGACCACACTTTGAGAAATACTGAACTATATACCTATCTGTCTATCTCCCCATCCTCATAAAAATACAGAAGCTAGACTGGAAGAATACACATTTAACCCTTTGCAGTGGCTGTCCCTGGGAAAGAAAAAAAAGAAATTAGTGGGATTCGTAATTAAGTCAGAATTTATGGAAGTATTACTTATTCACAATTTTTAAAAGCCACGTGAGGACTTAGCTCTGATTTTTTAACTTGCCCAAACGCCTACCTAAGGGGTCTAGGAAGTCATGCCCTACAAACCATAAATGCTCATCAGATGGGTTTTATTTGACACTATATATCGTGACTTACTTTTCAATCTGACTCTGGCATAACATTATGAGACAAGGAAAAAATATTTAGCCCCAAAATATATTTCCTTGCCATACCTTGAAATTTGCCGTGCAAAATCTCCTGTGGGGAAAAAACATCCACATTCTATAGAGAATCCCCTTTTCCCTTTGTTTTCCTTCTTTCCTTTCCAGATCCAGGAGATTAATCGACTAAGAGCCAGGCACTCTTTTAGGTCTAATAAGAAACATTTTACAACCTTCTCTCTCTCTGAAGTCTGCTGAGAGATTCCTCTGCACAACAAAATCTGGTCTCCACAATCCTTTATCTTAACCTGGACATTCCTTTCCATTAATCCCAAGTCTTCAGACAAACTCAACCGTCAACCAGACAACGTCTAAATTTACCTATGGCCTGGAAGCCCCCACTTTGAGTTCTCCCGCCTTTCTAAACCAAACCAATGTATTTCTTAAATGTATCTGATTGATGTTTCATGCCTTCCTAAAATATATCAAATCAAGCTGTACCCCAACCGCTTTGGGCACATGTTCTCAGGAACTCCTGATGGCTGTGTCACGGGCCATGGTCACTCGTATTTGGTTCAGAATAAATCTCTTAAAATATTTTATAGAGTTTGACTCTTTTTGTGGACACATATATAAATTTCTCAAAAGATGAGCAAAATATAAAAATGTTAATAGCAGTATGGGAAACAGTTACATTCTTTGTACATTTCAAATATTTCTTTTTAAAAAAAGATACTATAGTCAAAAGAAACAGGTGACTGGAAAAACATTTACAGACTAAAAATGTAGGATTACTGCTCTTAATATACAAAAAGTTCCGCGAATTCATAAGGAACTGGAAGCAACATAACAGAATAATAGGTAAAGGAAGTCAACAGGCACCTGCAAAAGAAAACATGCAAATGGCAAAGAAACATATGAACTGTTTTCAAACCTCACTAACCTTAAAAAGAATAAAAATTACAATGAGATGCTATCTTTGTTCTCAACACTTGAGAATTTTAATTAGTGCTCTCATTTGGAAAATGGATGTTTAAGCCATTAATACTTTTTTCTTTTATATCACTTATTAAATATGAACTTTCAGAATAGTCAAGTAACTACAACCACGATCATGACATAGAACATTTCAAACATCACCACAATCAATCCCCTACTGCTCCTTTGCAATAAATTTCCTCCCCTAACTCTCACCCCTGGCATCCACTGATCTGCTTTCTGTCCTGAATTTTGTCTTCTCTGGAAGTTTTAAGAAATCATATAGTATGTCATCTCTTGACCCTGGCTTCTTTCACTTAGCATAATATTTTTGAGATTTACACATGTTGCCGAGTCAGTAGTTCCTTTTTATTGCTGAATAGTATTCCACAGTTTCAAGGCATCACCACTGGTTTATTCATTCACCAGTTGAGGGACATTTGGGCTGTTTTCAAATTTGCGCTATTATAAATAATATGTATACTCGAGTATACATCCTTGAGTGAAGGTATATGCCTTTGTGTGATTTTTTATTTTCATATTATAGGTACACAACATAATTTTCATTTTCTTCAAGATTGTAACTTGCCTTCAACATTTGTATCTATGGATTAATATTCACAGAGATAAATGTTTAAATCTATACACATATTCTTGTTCCTAACCTTATGTTATCATTCTATGCTTGAAAATTTACAACATATTTTTAATGCTAGTATCTACTGTTTGCTTCCTTTCTGAATGACATTTTTTCAGCTTTATTGAGGTATGATTGAAAAATAAAAATTGTATATATTTAAGGTGTACAACATGATGTTCTGATAAACTTATACATTCTAAAATGAGTACCACAATCAAGGTAATAACATATCCATCACATCACACAGTTTACCTCTGAAAGAGAAGGTAAGAATACCTGAGATGAGATACTACCTTACCTTACTAGTGCGGCAAAATTTTAAAGATTTAACAACAGCTAATCCTGACAAAAATGCAGGAAAATAGGCAATTCAGTGGGGATGAAACTCTGACCTGCTGCAACTATTGGGGAATGTAAATCTAGTAATAACTATTACAAATTTTAAATGCAAATGTTCTTGACACAGGAACCCCTAGTTTTTAGATTCTAGTCTATAGAATTAAGAGCATCAGTTAACAAGGATATATGAACAAGATATTTACTTAAGGCTTAGCTAAGTGTCAAAAAACTGAAAACATCAGAATATCCACCCATTCAGTGAAATGGCTGAGTAAATGAGGCTCATTAGTGTAACAGAATGTTACCTAATACTGAAAGGAATGTGTCGGATCTCTATCAACTATTTTGAGGAACAGCTAAAATATTTTCTTAGATAAACAACGATGCAGAGTAATGTGCATAAAATAATTTCATTTTAAAATACAACCACCACCACCCTACGTATGTATATTTTGCATTTGAATATATGGGTAAATAGATGTGAGTGGAAGGATACATACCAGCCAATAACACTAACCAGCTCAGAAGGAATGTGAGTAGAAAAGGGTGAGAACACTATTTTATTTTATTTTTTGTTTTTTTGAGATGGAATCTCGCTCTGTCGCCCAGGCTGGAGTGCAGTGGCATGATCTCAGCTCATGGCAACCTCCACCTCCCAGGTTCAAGCAATTCTCCCTGGCTCAGCCTCCAGAGTAGCTGGGATCACAGGAGCCTGCCACCATGGCCAGCTTTTTTTTTTTTTTGTAATACATTTTTAAAAATACATTTTTTAGCCAGGCGCAATGGCTCATGCCTGTAATCCCAGCACTTTGGGAGGCCCGAGGCAGGCAGATCACCTGAGGTCAGGAGTTCCAGACCAGCCTGACCAGCGTGGAGAAACTCCATCTCTACTAAAACTACAAAATTAGCCGGGCGTGGTGGCACATGCCTGTAATTCCAGCTACTCAGGAGGCTGAGGCAGGAGAATCGCTTGAACCCGAGAGGCGGGGGTTGCACTAAGCGGAGATTGTGCCATTGCACTCCAGCCTGGGCAACAAGAGTGAAACACCGTCTCAAAAAAAAAAACAAAACTTTTCTTTTTAATCCAGAAAGATTTAAAAATCTAAACTTTTAAATCTAGAAAATACCAGAAAAAAATTAAAAAGCATACTTCAAAAATCTTGGCACCTGCCAGACAAAAAGGTAACATGCTGAATGATTCCATTTGTATGAAATGTCTAGTTTAGAATTAAGTAAATCTATAGACAAAAAACTAGATTACTGGTTGCCAAGGGCTGCGAGTGAGGCAAGAGGAACGGGGAGTCATTACTAACGGGTTTCTTTTTGGGAAGATGAAAATGTTCTGCACAGAAACAATGGTGATGATTGTACAACTTTGTTAATGTACTAAAATCGCTGAATTTTACACTTCAAAAACGTAAATTTTATGATATGTGAATTATATCTCAATAAAATGAATAATATCTTCTGGGAAGAGAGATCTGACCAAAAAAGCTAGGAGACAAAAAGGAACAAGGCTGAGGTGACTACATGCAAATTTTAAATATCTATATAGTAAAAAGAACTCATAAAGTTTAAAAATGAAACCAAGTAAAAATGTACACATATACCCTTACAAATCAACAAAAGACAAACAATTCAATGGAAAAATCAGCAATTCCCTGAAGATACACAAATAACCAGTAAACACTTAGAAAGCTACAGTTGTGATTATTAAAACGTAAATTCACTCAAGTACTACTGAATCTACAGCTTATTTATTTATTTCTATTTTTCCAATAAACAACAACAAAAAAAAAACACCCTACTGTATTAGTCAGGGTTCTCTAGAGGGACAGAATTAAGGGAATAGATACTTATACAAAGGGGAGTTTATTAAGCATTAACTTACACGATCACGAGGTCCCACAATAGGCTGTCTGCAGGGTGAGGAGCAAGGAGAGCCAGTCCAAGTTCCAAAACTGAAGAACTTGAAGACCGACGCTGGAGGGCAGGAAGCAACCAGCACAGGAGGAAGATGTAGGCTGGGAGGCTAGGCCCGTCTCTCTTTTCACATTTTTCTGCCTGCTTATATTCTAGCCACACTGGCAGCTGATTAGATGGTAGCCAGCCAGATTAAGGGTGGGTCTGCCTTTCCCAGCCCACTGACTCAAATGTCAATCTCCTTTGGCAACACCCTCACAGGCACACCCAGGATCAATACTTTGTATCCTTCAATCCAATCAAGTTGACACTTAGTATTAACCATCACAAGTCCACCCCTTGTCAACTTGAACCCATACATATCTCCTGAGATCATACATAATCTTCAAATAAAGACAATAAAGTCATAATTATGCCTAACATAATACAATTATCTTTCGTACAACCAGAAACACACCTATCCCAACCCAAATACTAAAAGTTAACAATACTTAAAATGCTGATGTGAAGTCAATAAATCTTAAGTCATATGATAAAAGAAAAAGGAAATAAAATGAAGATATTTTCTTCGTACAGGTGTATACATGCACAAACATGTTTTTAACAAAAGGAGGAGGAAATACTCATGACAATTACAGTTGTTTCTGCAGCTGGTCATGCAGTCGTAGCTGGTATTGATGACTACCTTCTTCTACTAGCCATTCTGTATTCCCTTTGCCTTCAGCAAGCACCTCAGCAGGTGGTGGTTTTTTTCCTGGTAGAGTGACCCAAACCTTCATTCCTGAAGGGTCTGGGTCATTTGTAGTCCTGCCTGGATGGGGCTGTTGTAGTTTCCCATTTACCTTAATCACAGGGCATGGCAATACATGGTAATACTAAAAGATGCCCTAATGGATCTCCATGCATACTCTTCTTTACCTCCGCTATGGAGTAGTAGACTGATTTCATCTTGATAGTCAGGGTCAATCACCCCAGCCAACATTGTAACTCCCTTCTTAGCCTGTTGACTTAAAGGTAGGAGGAGCCCAAAATGTGTCCAGGTGGCAATCTTAACTTCCAGTTTAATGGAATCGTTGTTGTGTCTCCTGGTGGCAGCGTTCCTCCCTCTGGAACTAAGACCTCTAGGCCAGCAGAACATAATGTCTCAAGAACGGGAAGAAAAATTTTCTAGTGGATCACTAGGGGTGATGGTGAGTGATTCCTGGACCCGGGAATCCTGGCTATGGGAGAAACAGTACCATATATTGGACGCTGATTCAGAGCATACACAGCCTTCTGGAAAACTTTGCTCCAGCCCTGCAAAGTACTGTCTTCTAGTTGGCATTGTAATTGTGACTTCAAAAGGCCATTCCACTGTTCTACCAATCCAGCTGCTTCAGGATGGTTGGGAACATGGTAAGACCAGTATGGCCAGGTACATTGGCTCATGCCTGTAATCCTAGCACTTTGGGAGGCCGAGGGGGGCAGATACAAGGTCAAGAGATTGAGACCATCCTGGCCAACATGGTGAAACCCCATCACTACTAAAAATACAAAAATTAGCTGGGCGTGGTGGCGCACACCTATAGTCCCAGGTACTTGGGAGGCTGAGGCAGGAGAATCGCTTGAACCTGGGAGGCAGAGGTTGCAGTGAGCCGAGATCACGCCACTGCACTCCAGCCTGGCAACAGAGCAACACTCCATCTCAAAAAACAAACAAACAAAAACAGTGAATTCCATGAGCATGAGCCCACTGCCACACTTCTTTAGCTGTAAAGTGAGTACCTTGGTCAGAGGCAATGCTGTGTGGAATACCATGACGGTGGGTAAGGCCTTTGGTGAGCCCATGCATGGTAATCTTGGCAGAAGCATTGCATACAGGATAGGCAAACCCATATCAGGAGTAAGTGTCTATTCCAGTGAGGACAAATCTCTGCCCTTTCCGTGATGGAAGAGGTCCAATATAATCAACAAGGTAGCTGGCTGATCACCCCGAGGAATGATGTCATATCAAGGGCTCAGTGTTGGTCTCTGCTGCTGGCAAATTGGACACTCAGCAGTGGCCATAGCCAAGTCAGCCTTGGTGAGTGAAGTCCACGTTGCTAAGCCCATGCATACTTCCATCCCTGCCACCATGGCCACTTTGTTCATGGGCCCATTGGGCGAGGAGAGGGGTAGCTGGGGAAAGAGGCTAAGTGGCATCCACAGAACAGGTCATGCTATCCACTTGATTATTAAAATCCTTCTCTGCTGAGGTCACCTGTTGGTGAGCACTCACATGAGATACAAACATCTTCACAGTTTTTAACCACTCAGAGAGGTATATCCACATACCTTTTCCTCAAATCTCTTTGTCACCAATTTTCCAATCATGCTTCTTCCAAGTCCCTGACCATCCAGCCAAACCACTGGCTCCAGCCCATGAATCAATATATAATCGTACATCTGGCCATTTCTCCTTCCACGCAAAGTACACAACCACGTGCACTGCTCAAAGTTCTGCCCACTGGGAAGATTTCCCTTCACCACTATCCTTCAGGGATGTCCTAGAAAGGGGCTGTAGTGCTGCAGCTGTCCACTTTCAGGTGGTGCCTGCATATTGTGCAGAACCATCTGTGAACCAGGCCCTAGTCTTCTCTTCCTCTGCCAACTGATCATAGGGAACTCCCCATGAGGCTATCAGTATAGGTGGGGAGAGAGAAGGTACGGTGGCATGAGTGGAGACCATGGGCATTTGAGCCACTTCCTCATGTAACTTACTTGTGCCTTCAGGACCTGCTTGAGCCCGATTGTGTATGTACCACTTCCACTTGATGATGGAATGCTGCTGTGCACGACCCACTTTACGGCTAGATGGGTCAGAACGCACCCAGTTCATAGATAGGCAGTTCAGGTCACAAGGTGACTTGAAGACCCACAGTTAAACATTCAGTTTCCACCAAAGCCCAGTAACAGGTCAAGAGCTGTATCTCAAAAGGAGAGTAGTTATCTGCAGAAGATGGCAGGGCCTTGCTCCAAAATCCTAGAGGCCTCCGCTGTGATTTACCTATGGGGGCCTGCCAAAGGCTCTAAACAGCATCCTTATCTGCCACTGACACTTCAAGCACCATTGGATCTGTTGGGTCATATGGCCCAAGTGGCAGAGCAGCTTGCACAGCAGCCTGGACCTGTTGCAGAGCCTTCTCCTGTTCTGGACCCCACTCAAAACTGGCAGTTCTTTGGGTCACTGGATAAATGGGCCAGAGTAACACACCTAAATGAGGAATGGTGCCTCCAAAATCCAAGTAGGCCCACTAGGCATTGTGCCTCTTTCTTTTTTGTAGGAGGGGCCAAATGCAGCAATATTCTTCACCTTAGAAAGAATATCTTGACAGGCCCCACACCCCTGAAGCCCTAGAAATTTTACTGAGGTAGAAGGTCCCTAAGTTTTACTCGGATTTACTTCCCATCCTCTGGCACCCAAACGTCTCACCAATAAGTCCAGTGCGTTTGCTACTTCTTGCTCACAGAATCCAATCAGCATAATATCATTAATGTAATAGACCAGTGTCATATGTTGTGGAAGTGAAACATGACCAAGGTCTCTCCAAGTAAGATTTGTTTATATAAATTAGAAAACTCAAGCAGTTCTTTACGAGTGTAGCGCACCTCCTCATGGGTCACACTCTCAGCCTCACCTCTAGGGACCTGCTAGGACTTTAGTCTGGTTATAGGTCTAGAAGCAAACAGGGGTGTTGGGGGTGGCTTCTGAGGAGAATCAACATTATCTTGCCTGGCAACTGCCTCAGGGGAGGCCATTCCTGTTGCCTCAGGCAGCGCAGGGTTTATCTCTTCAGACAAAAGTGGAAAGGCTGATGGCAGCATGGCTCAGGGAGGGGATGTTGCCACTACTGGGGATGGGGAAGCTGTTTCTTCTGGCAAAAAAGGTTCATCAGAGTTTACAAACTCAGAGTCCCCAGCTTCATCAGGGTCCTCCCACACATGCCCTTTCCAAGTTGCAGGGTCCCATTCTTTTCCAGTCAATGCCCACACTTTAACAGTAGACACCTGGTTAGGCTGTACATGCACCTTTTGTTGCAGGTCAGCCACTTGCATGATAAGAGTTTGTGTTTGTTTTTTCACAATTTCAGCTCTTTTTCTACAGGAGATAAGGGTCTCACTCAGGTCAATCTTAGCAGATTTGAGGCTCAGTATCTGCTTCTGAAGACAGGAGACAGAATCCCTGAGCTCATCATTTTCTTTCACCACTTTGTCCACTGAATTTAGGAGCAACCAACCAGCTTCATTAAGTTCCTTGGTTCTCCATATATGGTCAAAGGTATTATTATGTATAGGGTCACTAAACTCCTTGCCTCTCATTAGCGGTGAATCAGGAGTGTCAAATGCATTTATTTTGCAAACTCTCTAAACAGTTCACACCAACGACTATCAGTGTTCTCCACAATATTAGAAGTAGAGTCCTTAATATTTTAGGGTCTAATCATATTAAGCAGCAAACTCCAGAAACCCCCAAACAAGCTAAGAAACTCCATCCTTAATACTCCGTTCCTCTAGAACCACACTCCTTGTACCAAAATCTCTATTAGGGTTCTCTAGAGGGACAGAAGTAATAGAATATTTACATAAAGGGGATATTAACTATTAACTAGCACGATCACAAGGTCCCACAATAGGCTGTCTGCAGGCTAAGAGGCAAGAAGAGCCAGTCCAAGTTCCAAAACTAAAGAACTTGGAGTCTGATGTTCGAGGGCAGGAAGCATCCAACACAGGAGAAAGATGTAGGCTGGGAGGCTAGGCCCCTCTCTCTTTTCACATTTTTCTGCCTGCTTATACTCCAGCCATGCTGGCAGCTGATTAGATGGTGCACCACCCAGATTAAGGGTGGGTCTGCCTTTCCCAGCCCACTGACTCAAATGTTAATCTCCTTTGGCAACACCTTCACAGATACACCCAGGATCAATACTTTGTATCCTTCAATCCAATCAAGTTGACACTCAGTATTTATCATCAAACCTACTATTTTGAAGGTCTCCAAAACAATCTACCATGAAAAATGGTGTCCTCATAATGGAAAAGTTGAGATATACACCTAAGTGGAGTAACACGCAATCACAGACTCTCAAGGATTACCTGGTTCATTTATTTACCCTTTAATGTATAAATTCCCGGTCCAATACTTCTACAAAGTAATAAATCATTCAGCTGATTCTGAACATCTCCATCTACAGGCAAACCATGAAGGAAACCATCTCATGTTCAGCCAGCTAAGAGTATTTCTCCAAAAGCAGCAAAAAATGAAAAAAAAAATATTTGCAAAACAAACTGCATATTGAAATTTCAGTAAAACCCTAGGATTAATACTCAGTTCTTTTTTTTTTTCAATCACCTAGGTGATTATTTAAAAAAATTTTAAGAGCCTCCTAGAATTACCAGTTGTCATGGTGCCAATTTCACTATAGATGGTATATGCGAGAGCCTTATCTTCCTGGCAAAATTCTTTGAAAACTGTTCTAAAATACTTAAAATGAGTTACTAGATAATTTCAGTAGCACTATATGGACACATACCCTAAGTACATGCAAATAACACACTATAAAAGTGATGAACTCAAGTAGGGCAATCCTTGT
Source organism: Pan troglodytes (assembly GCF_028858775.2). NCBI lineage: Eukaryota > Metazoa > Chordata > Mammalia > Primates > Hominidae > Pan > Pan troglodytes. The sequence continues at coordinate 36,426,967 of NC_072417.2, forward strand.
AGTGAATATTAGATAAACTACGTTTAATAATAACAGAGGTATCGTTTAGTCTTCTCAGACAAAAGAATGAAACTAAGGGATTATTTTAAATCTTTGTTCATTGCCTGGTATTATTTTCCCTCTGCCAAATAAAATTATGTATGAGTATGTCTCTTCTAAGTCCATCAAACAAAGAAACCTAAAATGATAATTTAAATGGTTCCCTGAAATACTTTGCTTAAATAATAAGCCTAAAGTAATACACACCTTGAGTAAAATAAACTGCTTCACATCTAGATATAATGGAAATAATTTTGCCCTCCTTACCTTATTCATGTTGTTTTCATCAACCACGTCTTTGGATATATCCTGGATTATTTCTGGACACAAGATAAGGAGAATGATTTGTAGTGGCCAAACTGCTGCTTTACGTTTGGTGCTTTCAGCAAAACCATCCACCAAGTCAAATAGCTTTTCTGCACATTCTGCATGAAAAATATATTAAATGACATTATTAGATAGGAACAAAATCCCTGGCATTAAAGTAAAAGCTGACACTATGTAAAAACCCAAGGGCAACATTTTAAAAACATAAACATGGAACTTCATTTAAGCAACTACACAAATGCATTCTGGTAAGTAGACAAGCAATGTAATACTGTCTATGTGTTAGAAGAGCTATCTTGATCTATCCTGGAAAAGCTCACATTTTAGAATGGACGATCATGTATTCAGTCTCACTGTGAAGGGCCTTATGCAAAGTGTGATGTACCCAAGCAACAAAGACTGAACAGCTTCCCAAAAAGAATTACCAAAGTTCTCCAGGAGTCTGTATTCTCTGCCTTGCAGTTGTGTCTTACATTATAGGTGAGAATATTACTACTTTATACACATCTCCCTAAATACAAAATAAAGCTTCAGAGCACATGCTTCTCTACAACAAAGAGCCAAACACCCCATCCTATCACAGCTCTAAAGATCTGACCTTCATTTCAAACTACTTTGTTTGCTCCAAGGAAAGGAAGAGGGTTGGGCGTAATTTAGAAATGTAAGAGAAAAACAGTATTTCCTATTTGACACCAGTTGACAATAGAAGATGTAAAAGCACCTTTATAACAAAAATAACTTGGAAAACGATGATAGGTTTTTATGTCACAAGTAGACATTTAAAAGACAAAAAAAAAAAAAAAATCAATCGTATCCTTACCAGCCATATCAGTCTGTGGGATCTGGTATAGTTTTGTAAATTCATCTGGATAATTTTCTACCCAGTTCCAAAATGCCTATAAATAAAGAACCACATGTCTTTATATGAAAGCAGTGATCTTTTGTAATACAGTAAATAAAATGTCACAAACTTCTAACTTCCTTCATAATAATATTACAATGTATTCTTCCTGAAAATTAATGTGAAACTATCACTCAAGTCATAACTTTTTGATTCAGGATGCTAACAACAGCAAATTTTACACCAAAAACAAAATTTTAATACCAGAGAGGTTGTAACTTACCTTTTCCAGGCTATTTATAACTGCTAACTGCGCAACCTTCTTTAGGGCTTTAAATTTAAATGCTGTTTCTGGAAAAAACACAATTTTTAAAAATTAACTCTAGAATAAGTTAAACACAAATACAACTCAGAGCAAAATAACTTTCCATTTATGTATTACTTTTGCTCCAATATTATCTGTAAGCAATGAAAGGTAAAGACACCTAACATAAACCCAAAACTCAATAGTTGTCTGCTAGGAAAGAAAAATTCCATAAACAGCAAATATGCCTTGGACATCAATGATTGTGAGCTTTTTCTTTTGTTTTTAATAACTTGCTTTTTCAAAAAAAAGTATAAAACACATACAGGATATTGGTTCCTCCTATCCATGAGCATGGAATTGTTTTCCATTTGTGTCCTCTCTTATTTCCTAGAGCAGTGGTTTGTAGTTCTCCTTGAAGAGGTCCTTCACATCCCTTGTAAGTTGGATTCCTAGGTATTTTATTCTCTTTGTAGCAGTTGTGAATGGGAGTTCACTCATGATTTGGCTCTCTGTTTGTCTGTTATTGGTGTATAGGAATGCTTGTGATTTTTGCACATTGATTTTGTATCCTGAGACTTTGCTGAAGTTGCTTATCAGCTTAAGGAGATTTTGGGCTGAGACGATGGGGTTTTCTAAACATACAACCATGTCATCTGCAAACAGAGGCAATTTGACTTTCTCTTTTCCTAACCGAATACCCTTTATTTCTTTCTCTTGCCTGATTGCCCTGGCCAGAACTTCCACTATTAGGTTGAATAGGAGTGGTGAGAGAGGGCATCCTTGTCTTGTGCCAGTTTTCAAAGGGAATCCTTCCAGTTTTTGCCCATTCAGTATGATATTGGCTGTGGGTTTGTCATAAATAGCTCTTATTATTTTGAGATACGTTTGATCAATCCCTAGTTTATTCAGAGTCTTTGGCATGAAGGGCTGTTGAATTTCATCAAAGGCCTTTTCTGTATCTATTGAGATAATCATGTGGTTTTTGTCATTGGTTCTGTTTACGTGATGGATTACTTTCATTGATTTGCATATGTTGAAACCAGCCTTGCATCCCAGGGATGAAGCCAACTTGATCATGGTGGACAAGCTTTTTGATGTGCTTGTTGGATTCAGTTTGCCATTATTTTATTGAGGATTTTTACATCGATGTTCATCAGGGATATCAGCCTAAAATTTTCTCTTGTTGTTGTGTCTCTGCCAGGTTTGGTATCACCATGATGCTGGCCTCATAAAATGAGTTAGGGAGGATTCACTCTTTTTCTATTGTTTGAAATAGTTTCAGAAGGAATGGTACCAGCTCCTCCTCTAGCTGAATCTGGCTGTGAATCCATCTGGTCCTGGACTTTTTTTGGTTGGTAGACTATTAATTATTGCCTCAATTTCAGAACTTGTTATTGGTCTATTCAGGGATTCGACTTCTTCCTGGTTTAGTCTTGGGAGGGTGTATGTGTCCAGGAATTTATCCATTACTGCTAGATTTTCTAGTTTATTTGCACAGAGGTGTTTATAGTATTCTCTGATGGTAGTTTGTATTTCTGTGGGATCGGTGGTGATATCCCTTTTACCATTTTTTATTGCGTCTATTTGATTATCCTCTCTTTCTTCTTTATGAGTCTGGCTAGTGGTCTATTTATTTTGTTGATCTTTTCAAAAAACCAGCTCCTGGATTCATTGATTTTGTTTTTTTTTTTTTTTTAAACAGAGTCTTGCTCTGTCGCCCAGGTTGGAGTGCAGTTGCACGATCCTGGCTCACTGCAAGCTCTGCCTCCCGGGTTCACGCCATTCTCCTGCCTCAGACTCCCGAGTAGCTGGGACTACAGGCGCCTGCCACCATGCCCGGCTGATTTTTTTGTATTTTTAGTAGAGATGGGGTTTCACTGAGGCCAAGGCGGCGGATCACGAGGTCAGGAGACTCATTGATTTTTTGAAAGGTTTTTCGTGTCTCTATCTCCTTCAGTTCTGCTCTGATCTTAGTTATTTCTTGTCCTCTGCTAGCTTTTGAATTTGTTTGCTCTTGCTTCTCTAGTTCTTTTAATTGTGATGTTAGGGTGTCAATTTTAGATCTTTCCTGCTTTATCTTGTGGGCATTTAGTGCTATAAATTTCCCTCTACACACTGCTATAAATGTATCCCAGAGGTTTTGGTACGTTGTGTATTTTTCTCATTGGTTTCAAAGAACATCTTTATTTCTGCCTTCATTTTGTTATCTTCCCAGTAGTCATTCAGGAGCAGGTTGTTCAGTTTCCATGTAGTTGTGTGGTTTAGAGTGAGTTTCTTAATTCTGAGCTCCAGTTTGATTGCACTGTGGTCTGAGAGTCTTTGTTATGATTGCCATTCTTTGGCATTTGCTGAGGAGTGTTGTATTCCAATTATGTGGTCAATTTTGGAATAAGTGCAATGTGGTGCTGAGAAGAATATACATTCTGTTGATCTGGGGTGGAGAGTTCTGCAGATGTCTATTAGGTCCACTTGGTGCAGGGCTGAGTTCAACTCCTGGATATCCTTGTTAACTTTCTGTCTCGTTGATCTGTCTAATGTTGACAGTGGGGTGTTAAAGTCTCCCATTATTATTGTGTGGGAGTCTAAGTCTCTTTGTAGGTCTCTAAGGACTTGCTTTATGAATCTGGGTGTTCCTGTATTGGGTGCATATATATTTAGGGTAGTTAGCTCTTCTTGTTGCACTGATCTCTTTACCATTATGTAATACCCTTCTTTGACTCTTTTGATCTTTTTTGTTGGTTTAAAGTCTGTTTTATCAGAGACTAGGATTGCAACCCTACTTTTTTTTGCTTTCCATTTGCTTGGTAAATCTTCCTCCAACCCTTTATTTTGAGCCTATGTGTAACTTTGCATGTGAGATGGGTCTCCTGAATACAGCACAGTGATGGGTCTTGACTCTTTATCCAATTTGCCAGTCTGTGTCTTTTAATTGGGGAATTTAGCCCGTTTACATTTAAGGTTAATAGTGTTATGTGTGAATTTGTTATTATGATGCTAGCTGGTTATTTAGCCCATTAGTTGATGCAGTTTCTTCATAGCATAGATGGTCTTTACAATTTGTTATGTTTTTGCAGTGGTTGGTACCAGTTGTTCCTTTCCATGCTTAGTGCTTCCTTCAGGAGCTCTTGTAAGGCAGGCCTGGTGGTGACAAAATCTCTCAGCATTTGCTTGTCTGTAAAGTATTTTATTTCTCCTTCACTTATGAAGCTTAGTTTGCCTGGATATGAAATTCTGTGATGAAAATTCTTTTCTTTAAGAATGTTGAATATTGGCCCCCACTCTATTCTGGCTTGTAGGGTTTCTGCCTAGAGATCTGCTGTCAGTCTGATGGGCTTCCCTTTGTGGGTAACCCGACCTTTCTCTCTGGCTGCCCTTAATATTTTTTCCTTCATTTCAACCTTGGTGAATCTGACGATTATATGTCTTGGGGTTGCTCTTCTCGAGGATTATCTTTGTAGTGTTCTCTGTATTTCCTGAATTTGAATGTTGGCCTGCCTTGCTAGGTTGGGGAAGTTCTCCTGCTAATATCCTGAAGAGTGTTTTCCAACTTTTTCCATCCTCCCCATCACTTTCAGGTACACAAACCAAATGTAGATTTGGTCTTTTCACATAGTCCCATATTTCTTGGAGGCTTTGTTCATTTCTTTTCACTCTTTTTTCTCTAATCTTGTCTTCTTGCTTTATTTCATTGAGTTGATCTTCAATCTCTGATATCCTTTCTTCTGCTTGATTGATTTGGCTATTGATACTTGTGTATGCTTCATGAAGTTCTCATGCTGTATTTTTCAGCTCCATCAGGTCATTTATGTTCTTCTCTAAGATGGTTATTCTAGTCAGCAATTCGTCTAACCTTTTTTCCAGGTTCTTAGCTTCCTTGCATTGGGTTAGAACATGCTCCTTTAGCTTGGAGGAGTTTGTTATTACCCATCTTCTGAAGCCTACTTCTGTCAATTCGTCAAACTCATTCCTTGTCCAGTTTTGTTCCTTTGCTGGTAAGGAGTTGTGATCCTTTGGAGGAGAAGAGGCGTGCTCGTTTTTTTTCAACCTTTTTGCACTGGTTTCTTCCCATTTTCGTGGATTTATCTACCTTTGGTCTTTGATGTTGATGATGTTGATACTATTCCTTTCTTAGTTTTCCTTCTAACAGGCAGAACCCTCTGCTGCAGGTCTGCTGGAGTTTGCTGGAGGTCCACTCCAGACCCTGTTTGCCAGAGTATCACCAGCAGAGGCTGCAGAACAACAAAGATTGCTGCGTGTTCCTACCTCTGGAAGCTTTGTCCCAGAGGGGCACCTGCCAGATGCCAGCCAGAGAGGACACAAACAAACGGAAAAACATTCCATGCTCATCGATAGGAAGAATCAATATCGTGAAAATGGCCATACTGCCCAAAGCAATTTATAGATTCAATGCTATCCCCATCAAACTACCACTGACTTTCTTCACAGAATTAGAAAAAACTACTTTAAATTTCATATGAAACCAGAAAAGAGCCCGCATAACCAAGACAATCCTAAGCAAAAAGAACAAAGCTGGAGGAATCACACTACCTGACTTCAAACTATACAAGGCTACAGTAACCAAAACAGCATGGTACTGGTACCAAAACAGATACATAGACCAATGGAACAGAACAGAGGCCTCAGAAATAACACCACACATCTACAACCATCTGATCTTTGACAAACCTGACAAAAACAAGCAATGGGGAAAGGATTCCCTATTTAATAAATGGTACTGGCAAAACTGGCTAGCCATATGCAGAAAACTGAAACTGGACCCTTTCCTTACACCTTATACAATAATTAACTCAAGATAGATTAAAGACTTAAACGTAAGACCTAAAACCATAAAAACCCTAGAAAGAAACCTAGGCAATACCATTCAGGACATAGGCATGGGGAAAGACTTCATGACTGAAACACCAAAAGCAATGACAACAAATGCCAAAATTGACAAATGGGATCTAATTAAACTAAAGAGCTTCTGCATAGCAAAAGACACTACCATCGGAGTGAACAGGCAACCTACAGAATGGGAGAAAATTTTTGCAATCTACCCATCTGACAAAGGGCTAATAACCAGAATCTACAAAGAACTTAAATTTACAAGAAAAACACAAACAACACCATTAAAAAGTAGATGAAGGATATGAACAGACACTTCTCAAAAGAAGACAACAAACATAAAGAAAAGCTCATTATCACTGGTCATTACAGAAATGCAAATCAAAACCACAATGAGATACCATCTCACGCCAGTAAGAATGGCGATCATTAAAAAGTCAGGAAAGAAAGGATGCTGGAGAGAATGTGGAGAAATAGGAACACTTTTACACTGTTGGTGGGAGTGTAAATTAGTTCAACCATTGTGGAAGACAGTGTGGCGATTCCTCAAGGATCTAGAACTAGAAATACCATTTGACCCAGCCAGCCCATTACTGGGTATATACCCAAAGGATTACAAATCATTCTGCTATAAAGACACATGCACACGTATGTTTACTGCAGCACTGTTCACAACAGCAAAGACTTGGAACCAATCCAAATGCCCATCAATGATAGACTGGATAAAGAAAATGTGGCACATATACACCACAGAATACTATGCTGACATAGAAAAGGATAAGTTCCCGTCCTTTGCAGGGACATGGATGAAGCTGGAAACCATCATTCTCAGCAAACACAAGAACAGAAAACCAAACACCACATGTTCTCACTCATAAGTGGGAGATGAACAATAAGAACACATGTACACAGGGAGAGGACCATCACACATCGGTGCCTGTCGGGGGGTGGGGGCTAGGGGAAGGGATAGCATTAGGAAAAATACCTAAGGTAGATGATGGGTTGATGGGTGCAGCAAACCACCATGGCACATGGATACCTATGTAACAAACCTGCATGTTCTACACATGTACCCCAGAACTTAAAGTATAATAAAAAAATTTGGAAAACATATACAGGGCCAGGCCCGATGGCTCACGCCTATAATCTCAGCACTTTCGAAAGCAGGAGTGGGAAGATAGCTTGAGCCCAGGATTTCAAGGCTACAGTGTACTATAATCATGTCACTGCATGCCAGCCTGAGCGACAGAGCAAGACTCTGTCCAAAAAAAAAAAAAAAAAAAAAAGCAAAAGCACAGGTGTTTACGGGAAATTTTTAAAACCATCAATGATTCTATCATTCAGAGACAATCACAGTTAACATCTGGTGGTTTTACTTCTACCACTTTTCCTATGCATGTAGAAAACAAATATATTTAACATAACTGAGATCATATAGGCTATATCAAACCTGTTCCTTTCCATAGTATCCCTAATTATTTCTGTATCAGTAAAAACTCTTTTTTTTTTTTTTTTTTTTTGAGATGGAGTCTTGCTCTGTCGCTCAGGCTGGAGTGCAATGGCACAATGTTGGCTCACTGCAACCTCCGTCTCCCAGGTTCAAGCAATTCTCCTGCTTCAGCCTCCCCAGTAGCTGGGATTACAGGCGTGCGCCACTACACCCAGCTAATTTTTGTATTTTTAGTAGAGATGGGGTTTCACCATGTTCGTCAGGCTGGTCTCGAACTCCTGACCTCATGATCCGCCCACGTAGGCCTCCCAAAGTGCTGGGATTACAGGTGTGAGCCACTGTGCCTGGCCTATTTTTGATGGCTCTATATGCAATAGTAACTATTACACAAACTATTAAAACATATCATGTATTTTTAGTATGATACACTTAATTCTTTTTGAATCTTAATGCTTTCAGAGTATTACAGATGAACAAACTGTGTGTCTAAGGTTACAGATCTAATAAATGATTGAATTGGGCTTTAAAACCAAGGTCTTTTCAGTATGCTTTGATGTCCCTCATAATATTTAAGTCACTGTATTAAGTGACTGGTTATTTAATGTTTTCCAGTTTTAACACTGAAGTTATTTCTGTTATTTCACTACTATAAATAACATTAATAAATATTTTCATATCAACATCTTTTCCCACATCACTGCTTATTTAAGATAAGGAATCTCTAGAAGTGTCCAGTCAAAGAGATGAATATTTTTAGGGCCCTTGATAAAGATTACCAAGCTGCCTTTCACTAGGGTTGGGCCAAATGCTGCTATCACCAAGCAGCATACGAAAGTGCCTTCATCCTATCTTTGTCATCATAAAAGTATGTTCATTTTCTTTATTTCGCTAATTGGAGTGTTCAAAATAGTAGACTGCATTTTAACGCAAGTAACAGTAAACATTTCTCCATATAAATATATTGGGTATTTTAATTTCTTCTTAAGTTTATTGTCCACATCTAGAAAAAGATTTATGTTTGGAAAAAATGACCTGTCTATAAGCGATTTTACTGGCAATGGTCCCTCGGCAAAGAACTTCTCCTGTTGACTTTTAATGAAGGGATAAAGGTTTTTATTACATCTATGTAAGTGTCTAAGAGAGAGATGAGTCCTTTTTCTGGACTTGCAAATAAGTAACTCTCCAAATCAGTTTTTAAAAGTACCCCTTTGAATTCTCTTTGCTCTCACCCTCCACTGATTTCCAAATAATGACATTACTCTTCACAGTGCTCTTTAGCAACAACTTTACCTTTATGACATCTTAAATGTGTTATATACCATAATCTATTCTCAAAGCCAAAGTATCTTTCAGTTCTACAAGTTTCTTGTTGGACATCCTACTGATACCTCAAACTCAGAAGATCTAAAACTGAATTTATCATTTTCCTGGTCAACCCCTCTCTTCTGCCATCAACCTTTCCTTCCCTTTTCTGCTCTAACCAGCTTATTCTGTAATATTTGGTGATATCTCTCTAACCTCATATATCTAAATTGACTATCAAATGCTATGTATTCCATTTCTTTTTTTTTTTTTTTAGATGGAGTTTCGGTCTTGTTGTCCAAGCTGGAGTGCAATGGCGTGATCTCGGCTCACTACAACCTCCATCTCCCAGGCTCAAGCGATTCTGCTGTGCCTCGGCCACCCGAGTAGCTGGGATTACGGGCACGTGCCACCACACCCGGCTAATTTTTTGTATTTTTATTTTATTTTATTTATTTATTTAGAGACGGAGTATCACTCTGTTGCCCAGGCTGGAGTGCAGTGGCACAATCTCGGCTCACTGCAAGCTCTGCCTCCCGGGTTCATGCCATTCTCCTGCCTCAGCCTCCCAAGTAGCTGGGACTACAGGCGCCCACCACTACGACTGGCTAATTTTTTGTATTTTTAGTAGAGACAGTGTTTCACCGTGTTAGCCAGGATGGTCTCCTGACCTCGTGATCCACCTGCCTCAGCCTCCCAAAGTGCTGGGATTACAGGCGTGAGCCACCGCGCCCAGCCCATTTTTTGTATTTTTAATGGAGACGGAGTTTCCCCATGTTGGCCAGGCTGGTCTCGAACTCCTAACCTCAGTGATCCGCCCACCTTAGCCTAACAAAGTGCTGGGATTACAGGTGTGAGCCACTGCGCCCAGCCTCCACTTCTTTAAATACCTATCAAACTGGTCCCCATCCTTACCCTACCCCAATCCATCATCTGGATCTCCACAACTCTCATTATTTTTCACTTATATTACTGCATAACTAAGTCCCAGAAGTTCAGGTAACCCTCTACCAAGCCATCCTGCAAATTTCAAGCAAAGGGGTATATCTAAAATAAAATACTGATTAAGGTATTCTCTACCTCAAAGCCTTTCTATCACTTCCCAGGGCCACTAAAATAAAGCTTCGTAACTCAGAAGCACAACAGTGCAGCAGTCAAGTATCTAGGTTCTAGAGATGAGCAGATGTGAACTCAATCTTTACTGAACAATTACTAGCTCTGTGACTCTGAAAATTTACTGAGGCCTCAGTTTCCTCATCTACACAAGAGATGATAATATTAATACTAGTATTGCATCACAGGGTTATTTTAAGAATTGATGAGAAAAGGCATGCAAACTGCATAGCGCAAGGCCCGGTGCAGACTGAAAATATAACAAATGTTTCTCTCTCTCTCTCGATGTATCTATCAAGATACAGATATATCTATAGATAGATCTGGATATACACATATAGATTGATATATCTATACACAGATAGGTATATCGAGAGAAAAAGAGAGAGAGAGAGAGAGAGACAGACAGACAGACAGAGAGACAGACAGAGACAGGATCTCACTCTGTTACCCAGGCTGGAATGCAGTGGCACAATCACAGCTTACTGCAACCTCAACCTCTTCCTGGGCTCAAGTGATCCTCCCACCTCAGCCTCCCAAGTAGCTGGGACTACAGGTGCGTGTCACCACACCCAGCTAATTTTTTTTTGTAGAGATGGGGGTCTCTCTATGTTGCCCTGGCTCAAGCAATCCTCCTGCCTCGGCTTCCCCAAAGTGTGGGGATTACATGTGTGAGCCACCAGGCCTGGCCATATCTTTATTAAAATGATCTGACCTATTCTTGTACCTTCACATCTTGCTCATCTCTCATCCCCTCAAACAAATATATACTTCCTCTCTCACTTTACACTCACCCTATTTGAGTTTATCATAGTTTTTTTCTGCAAATAACTTGATAATGACATCACTTGTCTCATAAACCATGCCATGAGCTCCTTAGGGACAGATTCCATATTTTATTAATTTTTGTAATCCCAGCACTTAGCATGGCTTCTTATACATAGTTTCTCAACAAAGGCTTGTTGAGTTGTATTTAAAACACATTACTACCTTTACTACTCATTACTGAAAGGGTGCATTCCTTTTACCACTGTCACCAAGAGCCATATTTTGCTGGCCTATTTAATATCGGTTTTATACTTTATATATTTATCAGCATATACTCTAAATTTATGTTCATGAGGGAGCCGCATTCAATGGGAAAGTTACTTCAGTATAAAAGAAAGTCATTTATCCACACATTCAATTAGTTTCTCTTATTTGGACAGAAGAGACATTTCAGTTAATTATTATGGATTGAACATTTCTATTGTTTTAAACAGCTATTCACAGGCAACCTGGACTAGACTTGTTTCCAAAACATCACTGAACAGTTATGAAAAATCATAAAATCCCACTAATACTTCTTAACTTTAATTCATAGAGATCTCTAAATTTTACCATTCAGTTTCTCAACTGCTCAACGCTTAATAATAGATATCAAAATCTTGCAAATCTCAACTATTAATTAAATGGTGGTTTATTATAATCTAAAATAATTGCTGTCCACATGTTTGTATCTTGGCATAACAGCTAAAATCATCCCTATATTTTCCTTTATTAAAGTTACTGAATTAATTGTTGCTTGGTTTCACAATGGTAATGACCTAAAATCATAAATTATGAACAAGGGTAATATGAATAGAACACAGCTTTATATTATTCCTTTATATAGGTATTGCCTTTTTACATCTCTGGTGAGATAGTTATTGAGTTTAAAGGAAATATTAAGAAAACAAAAACACGTATTTTGAAAACTACATTGCAGAACTGATGTTTCTGAAGCTAATATAATTCAATCTGTTTTAGGTCAGATATTAAAAATATTATTGTTTGACAATTCCTTAAGTTACAAATAAAAATATGTGTGAACTGTATATGGTTTCATATCTAAATTAGCCAGGGTCTAATAATGCCAAAAACTAAAAAACATTTTTTTTGTAAAATGAAATTTAGATTTTCATACTCAGTTTATGAATATTCATTGATATCTGATTTACATGAATACATCAATGCTTACCACAGAATTTATCTCAATTCCTTCAGATCATACTCAGTTTATGAATACTCATTGGTATCTGATTTACATTAACACATCACTGCTTACTACAGAATATATCTCAATTCCTTCTGATCGTTTATTTCAATCCACATAATCATGTAAAGTACTTCCCAAGCTTTAAAGTCACATATTAGGTGTTATAATATCCCCATGTGGAACTACTACTGACATGTTCTACAAGGAGACAAAACCAGGCAATGGAAGGTTAAGGGACTTTATAATGCTGTAAAGTCAGTCAGTAGAGAGCTGAAAACAGAAATGTCAGAAATGAAATCTCTGGCTCAATTCATCCTCTCACCATAACATCACAATCTCCTCGTTCCATTCTGCAATAAAACTTTGATATCCTACTACAGACAATCTTTGTAAAGTGCTACAATAGCTAAACAGATAGCTTCTATAACCTATAGCCACCCTTGAGAGATCAAATTCCAGAAAAATGAAATAATAGCACCCTTGCATTCTCTGTATTGAAAACAAAAATTGTAGTTAAGCAAAACTTTCCATTGCCAAGATTTAAAATGCTCATTTTCTCTACTGCATTATTTTCAAAGATTGAAAAATAATTACCCATTTGTATTACTGGTTATTTCACAAGGAAATGTCATTATAAAATCCAGTTTGGTGTTCTAGTTCAGCACAATTAATATAATTAGTACATTCATGATACTAGTTTTTGACCCAGTGATTTTTTTCAGATATATTATACATTTAAACTTACCCTTCAGGAGTCGTTTTAATTTTGCACAATCCACATTGATATACTGTAACAATTCTATATCATGAACATCAACATTGTCTTCTGAACAAACAGTTAATTCCTGTAACCTAAAAAGTAAAAACCAAAATTAACTTATCAAATTAAGTATTAGGGGACAGGTGTGGTATCTCACACCTGTAATCCCAGCACTTCAGGAGGCCAAGGCAGGAGGATCACTTGAGGCCAGGAGTTCAAGACCAGCCTGGGCAACATAGCAAGACATCATCTCTAAAAAAAATACAAAAATTAGCTGGGCATGATGGCACACACCTATAGGCCCAGCTACTCAGGAGGCTAAGGGAGGAGGATCTCTTGAGCCTAGAAGTTTGAAGCTGCAATGAGCTGTGATCACACCACTGTACTCCAGCCTGAGTAACAGAGTGGGCCCTATCTCTTAAAAAAAACAAAAACAAAAAAAGTCTTCGGGTATCCCTAAATTCTGAATTCAACAGATTCTTCCTCCAAAGATGAGTTCATAAGAGTAAAGACACATATAAAAATAAGGCAATAAATATTTCTTATAAAAACCTAAAGGAACATAACAAACAAGGGATATGATAAAAGAAACCATGATAATTCAGTAAATGTAGCATCGTAGCATCCTTATCCTTAAGATTGAGGTGTCTAAATATTTCCGACTTTTGGCCAGGGTTCTTTGGGAAAATTAGTTAATTCCAGGATGGGGGCAAGAGATACACAAGGTGAGGGCAGGTCACCTTGGGCTTGAAAACAAGGAAACTATCAACAACTATCAGAATCATGTCAAATATCACACAGGTATGCACTTTAGGCATCTCAACTGTCAAAAATGGGATAATCTGAGGATCAAAAGAATTATGTTTACAATGGAAACACATACAATAAATTAAAACACACAAGCCTGTTATAATATCGAAAGAAAAAACTTCATGGGTAACCTTTCGCAACTGTTAGGGTACCAACTCATTCTGATAATGAATAATGGAAGTCAAGTCTGTATCCTGCATTCCCTACATGGACTGTATTGCAAGATAACTAAACACACAATGAAGCAAAAATCTTTCATAGAAGTCACAATTTTAAAATAAAGAATGAATGACAGAATAGAAAACTTTTCATTTTGCAGCTCCCAGTGAAGTGGAATCCAGGCAGTGATCATCAGTGATTACTAAAAACATTAGGAAAAATTTATGGGAAACTGTATAATGAATACATAATGCTGATAACATCAAAATCCAATCACTGGTCATAACATTAAAAGTCAATAATAGGACATGTTTCCTGATGTGATTCATTAGGAACCACACAGCATCATCAGTAAAGTATTCTTGTCCCCCCCAGCCAAATGAACCTGAATCCAATGAAACCCAAATACAGAATGTAGAAAGGCAAATAACGCAGCCCAACAAATAAACAGCATAGGAAAAAATGGAGAGCAAGGTGAAGAAATGAAGAAATGATACTGATTAACAGAGGCTCAGGAGAAATATCAACCAATTCCAAAGTATGCATCCTATTTGTATCTTAATTTGAACAAAACAAAAAAGCCATTTCTGAGATAATGAAAAAACCCACAAATTTGGCAATGCATGATATTAAGGAATTATGATTCTTGATAGGTATGACAATATTATAGTTAAATGCTTAAAAATCTATTTATTAGAGATACATACTGAAATATTTACAGGTGAAATGATGTCTGGGGTTTGCTTTAAATTACTGAAAAGGGAAGAAGAGAAACCATAGCATGCCAGAAACAGTTAAAGCAGAGTAAGAGATGCATGGGGATTTGAAGTACTATTCTATGTGTATTTTTCAATTTTTCCACAATGAATAGTTTTAAAAATTCATATTTCCAATTACAAGTAAAAGTATAATTTGAATTAAGACTAAAACTATAATAAGTAAACTTGATTTTACTAACTTCTACTTTTATCAACTAGATTTTTGAAACACGAATGAAACTTTATATTCACAGGGTACATTTACTTTGTATTTGAAAACCGAGTAAGCCTTTTTTCATTGCACTTTTCACAGTTTGTACGTGTATTTATGTAATTATTTGCTTAATATCCCTACTTCACAGTAGAACACAAGCTTATAAGGACAGGAATATCTGTTTAAACCCCAGCTTCTCTTATGTTGAATATGAAGTTATCACAAATGTAGAAACATTTAACACTTAACAAATATGTAGATATTTTTAAACTGATAAAAGAAATTCACGTAGCCCAAATGTTAATAAAAGGCATTAAACTTTTCTTCCATTTTACACCAACAACCACAGCGCTCAGATTTTCAAAAGCTGGTATTGCTAATCTATTAAATCATGCTACCTAATGAGGCATACTCATTATTCATATTAATAGACATAAAAAATATAAGCAGCACAATTAAATTGTAAACTTTTATAAATGCAGCAATAGAGATATGGTGAAAAGGCACAAATACTATATGGTCTTATAATTTATACGTATTAACTTGAATTTCAATCATTTAGTGCAATTTGCAAAGGAGTTATTAATCATCACACTAAACCTTCAGTTGAAGAAGGTTTAAGAATGTAATCAATCCTATTCTTCCTTCTCAAATTCTCGTTTCACTCACTTTAGCTTTAATTAGACTACAGCTAACAGTACAACTATTCTAAGCACTTACATGAACTCTCTTCCTATCATCAGGGTAAGAAAAGCTCAGCATTTCAAGCTGGGAATGAGGTTGTCCTCAATGCTAAAAATTCCACAGCTGCTGCAAAGAGCGTAGAAATATGGAGTACGGCTCCTTAGAAAACACAACATCATAGATCAGCAATACCAACTTCTGAAAAGTTGACTCTTGTGGTTGTTTGTGAAAAATGGGAGAAAAATTTTGTCCCTTTTATAGTCTGGTACCCTTATAGAGAAAAAGTATTTTGTGAAGGTTAAACATCATTTCCGAAGCAGAGAAATCAAATAAAGGGTAGTCTGAGCAAAAGAAATGAACAGTAGAAAACCTATCACTAAAACAGCTAGAAAGACTAGGCATACTGAAAGATATTTTAAATGTATAGGTCCAGAAAAGAAGAAGAAAACTGAAAACCAGAGAGTTAAGTGCACAAGTACATGACCCAGCCCTGCAACAAAGGAAAGATGAGTGAGGTTTTTGATCTCCTTAACCTAGGAGCTTGGGGCTTAACATCCACATGGAGACTGGATATAAAAGCCTTGTACCCTAATAATTCAGGATTCTAACTTGGGCCCTGCATAAAACATGAACTAGAAAGAACAATGCACTCCCCCTGCCACCCCCACTCCCCACAAAAAGAAAAAAAGAAAAAAACCTACCAGCACAAAGAAGCTTAACCGCTCTGCCTAAACTTTGGATAAAGTGAAAAAAGTCACCTAGAGCTGTTTACCTTCTAAGAGTTTAGGGTTCAGATTTATACTGCCCATACAGGCTGGGACTGAGAAATTAAGAAAAAAATAGCTCCAGAACTGGGCACCTGGCAAATGCAAATGCAAAACCATCACTAGAACACTCCCTCAGCCCAAGGCTATAAGGATTCTCAAAGAAAATACAGGCCACACTAAAGATAACTTTGCAATCAAGGATTCCAAAACTGAGATGAAACAATTCACTATGAATGAATCAGCACAAACAAATCAATATTAAACAATACTAAAGAGAATGTAAAATACGTTTTTAATGATCAGAGACATATAAAAAAACTGAAAACTATTTTTAAAAAAAGAGTAAGAAACCATAACGAACAGATTTGTATAGAACCAAATAGTAAACTGTAAAGAACCAAATGACTTTTAAAGTCATTGAGTTTTCTGCTTCTGGTGGTATATCAAATTAGATATTCTGAAGCACCTTCTCACTACAAAACAACTAGATCAACTGCATTTGTGGAGTAATTCTGTGGAGAAAGCAGTTACTCCGCTACATAAATACTATAAGCCACAGAAAATGGTATACTCCCAGAGAAAAATAAAGCTATCTTAAGATTTATAGCCAGCCAGGCATGGTAGCTCACATCCTGTAATCCCAACACTTTGGGAGGCCAAGGCAGGAGGATCCCTTGAGCCCAGGGGTTCAAGACAAGCCTGGGCAACATGGCAAGACCCCATCTCTACAAAAAAATTAAAGAAACTTGCCGGGCATGGTGGCACGTGCCTGTAGTCCCAGCTACTCAAGAGGCTGAGGTGGGAGGATCTCTTGAGCCCAGGAGGTCGAGGTTGCAGTGAGACATGTTCACATCACTGCACTCCAGACTAGGTGACAGAGAGAGACTGTGTCTCAAAAACATAAAATAAATAAATCTATAGCCTATCTTCCCCTAAAGAAAAGTAAAAGTCAGAAATATAAAAACCAAATCTTAATCTTAAAGGAGAAACATTGACGGGGAGAATGGACAAACACGAAACATCTTCATGATACTGATTCATCTATTATATATAAAACATAAGATCAATCTTTAGAAAGAACTACCATTCAAGCCACACACATATTTTAAGTCACCTAATACTATGACGATGACAGCATAAGATGTTCCCACCTAAACTAAACCATCATAATGGTCTTTTAGGTGAGTGATCCTTCAATAAGATCAGCTCCTATTTCTGACACAAGCTAAATGAAACTGAAAATGCAGTTGTCTGAAACAATGTTATTTCACAGATGCCATTTCTGAGTGGTCTGTCCTCTGAAAGCTAATAAAATTTTAGACACTTGGTTTCTATTCTGGCAACAGTGAACTAGATTCAGGAAATAAACAAAAGTTGCTTATTTTTACATGTGCTAATGCTGCAAAATCCCACAAAGTAAAACCTTTGGTGACTAGAAATTTTCTAGAATTTTCCAAGGTGGCACATTTGTTGTGTTCTATAAGGCAGTTCATGCATTGATAGACTACAAGACATTTGGGTTTTTTTGTACCACTTTCTACCTTTAATTTAACAGGTGTTTCAAATAGTAAGGCCGGCCTAGCAGTCACCTAAATGAAAAGGGTTTGCGTTTTTTATTAAATACAATTTTCCACCCTCCTACTCTCTAGGTGTTTGTTACCTTGCTGACTCAACCACTGTATTATTACTCAGAATATAAAACGTTACTGCTCAAAAGATTTCATGAAAACATTTTTCTATCATATAAATATTACCCAAGATTATCAATAATATACCATTAAATAAAACTTTAATTTTCTTTGGATCAAGAATTGCATTGAGGTTGAAAAATATTGCTGCCTAGGATCTTAATTATAGAAATGTCATTGTTGATTAAAAAGATTGCAGGACTCTGAAGTTAATCAATTCCCCCAAAAAACCGTAACACAAATTCTCAAATGGTGATGTATGTTGTCTTTCACACCTGCTGGAAAACAACAAAGGAATCAGTAAATCTGAATAATCAAAGTCCACTGTTCGTACAACACTGACGAGCCAAAGATGCAGGCACCAACAAAGAGGATTGTTTTTCTCTATTCGATATTAGTCTTTGATTCACCAATCACTAAATAATTTGTGCTATAGTTTCTAATTAAGTTAATAACCCATCTGACTTTACTTGCCTTAGAAAGGCAAATCATGTGCATAACAACAATTTGCAGCTACTTGCTACTGTCACTTATAATTCTATCCCATAGAGCACTACCTATACTAATTTCTCCACCTGTAGGTAGCATATCACAACTAATGCTCAGGATGATTTTGAGTCATCAATAAAAGCTTAAATTATATTTTTGATACATCTTTAAAAACAGAAGTATATTTTATAAAACAGATTTCATCAAAATGTGGCTAATCTGGGATAGTGAAACTAATATAAATTCTGAAGCCAGCCTGACTTAGAAATTTTGGGTCCTCCATTATTTGGCACATCACCTGAACTTTTTTGAGTATTAGTTTGCTCACCTGTAAAATGAGGGAAGTATCATCAAGGTTACTGTGAGGATGAGACAGCAAAGGAAATGCTATAAATACTCAATAAATGGCAGTATTTTACATACATTTAAAATGCAGTCCACTTTCTGGAGAATTCTACTTTGCAATTATTCACCTCCTTGTGTTTTCACATCACTTAGGTTTTTTTGTTTTTGTTTTTGTT
The DNA here is from genome assembly GCF_028858775.2 of Pan troglodytes. NCBI lineage: Eukaryota > Metazoa > Chordata > Mammalia > Primates > Hominidae > Pan > Pan troglodytes. The sequence continues at coordinate 36,446,058 of NC_072417.2, forward strand.
TTGTTTTTTGGTAACCTAAAATCTTGTGATAAAGGGTAGAGTTGTGAAAGTATTTGAATTCTGACTACTCTCATTAATTATTCCATCTAATTGGGTAGTTTCATTTAAAGGGATAATATGTTTAAAAAGCCAAACCAAAAGTTCATACCTAGTATTGTTTTTTAAAGCCTGCTCACGGCAGATATTTTTATCTGAAATTTAGACTTTCACATTCATAACAGTGCTCTTATTTAATTGCACATATCAATATCACAATATTACGCAATTAAAATGTCAAAGATATTAATGCATAAAATTTCTACGAAAGCCCAGACAAACTCATTTCTCTGGAGGCTGAGGTAGGAGGATCACCTAAGCCTGGGAGGTCAAAGCTGCTGTGAGAGGCAACAGAACTTGTCTCAAAAACAAAAAAACCTCATTTCCATTAACTTTTTATTTTTATGTAGACAAAAAACAAAACTTCTAATATTCATATTACTTCAGTAGTCCCATGTGGATTTACACACTAACCTGGTAGAAATGCGACTAAAGACTGCATTGAAGTTGTTGCAGCTGAGAGAAAATAAAACCCCAGAGGCAGAATTCCGAAGTTCAGCTGCATGCTGGTTTCCTTCACGACAGGTGTGAAGAAAATGGCAGATTTCTGGCAGCAACTGTTTGACCAGCATCGTTTCATCTAATCTCATTGTGTCCTTTGGTTGCTAAAATAGAAATAATCACATTATTCTAAACTTTAATTTTACCTGTAAACATTTTCTATTATGAAAATTTTCAAACACACACACAGAACAAAAATAATGAACACCTTACATACACACCACCTAGATTTAACAACTGTTAACGTTTCATCATATTTGCTACATCTGTCTATAGATAGTTTAATAAAGAGGATGGTTCCATCTCTGACCCCATAATCACAATTAAAGTTCAATCCCCCTGCCATCCTTACCAGTCCTCCCATTCCTGCTTGCTCTCTTGTTCACCAAACGAGCCCTTCCCTGGGAATCCCCAGTTTGCTGTGAGTTCTACAATTACAGAATCGACTTAATTCATATTGATTGATGAGTGCATTGTGTCATCTGTCTTGACATTTAAGTAAATTCCTGGGTGAGCCATCACACTTGCTTTTGTGCAGACTGACCAAAACAGACACTACCTACTCAAAGTAATTTTATTTTGGTTGAAATCTTTTCAAAGTAAATTATAAATAGAATACTTCACCCCATGTGCCTTGGCATCTCTTAAAAGAATTTTCTCTAATGTAACTCCAATACAATTAACACACCAAGGAAAAATAAACAATTCCCTTGTATCATCTAATACCAAGTCTGAATTCAAATTTCACCACTGCCCCCAAAATGTCTTTCATAGGCATTTTTATTCAATAAGGATCCAAAAAAGTTCACCGATTACAACATGATGTTTCCTTAGTTTCACTATTCTATGCAAGGCGCAATCTCAGCTCACTGCAACTTCCACCTCCAGGGTTAAAGCAATTCTCCTGCCTCAGCCTCCCTAATAGCTGGGATTACAGGCGCCCGCCACCATGCCCAGCTAATTTTTGTATTTTTAGTAGAGACGGGGTTTTGCCATGTTGGCTAGGCTGGTCTCGAACTCCTGACCTCAAGTGATCCGCCCTCCTCGGCCTCCCAAAGTGCTGGGATTACAGGCGTGAGCCACTACGCCTGGCCCATATTCACCACTCTTATTTCCCATGACTTTAAGTGGGCCAGCTGCCTTACAGAATATTCCATATCCTTGATTTAATTATTTTCCAGTGACATAGGTTGATTTGCTCTTCCAGTTACTGTATTGTATATTTTCGTTCTTTTTTTTTTTTTTTTTTTTTTTTTGAGACGGAGTCTCGCTCTGTGGCCCAGGCTGGAGTGCAGTGGCGCAATCTTGGCTCACTCCAACCTCTGCCTCCTGGTTTCAAGTGGTTCTCCTGCCTCAGCCTCCCAAGTAGCTGGGACTACAGACATGTGCCACCACATCTGGCTAATTTTTGTATTTTTAGCAGATATGGGGTTTTGCCATGTTGGCCAGGCTGGTCTTGGATTCCTGACCTCAAGCTCTCCGCCTGTCTCGATCTCCCAAAGTGCTGGGATTCCAGGCGTGAGCCATGGCGCCCGGCCTGTATATTTTCTGTAAGCTAAAATTTAAACCTAATGGTCTGATTAGATTGAGGTTAAACAGTTTAGGGGATTCACTATAGGTTATATTACATCACACCATGAGAACATAAGGCCAGGTGGTCCTGTTATTGACACCAAGTTTGATAACTTTGGTGTTAACAGTGAAATCTCTACTTTGTAAATATATACTTTACAATTAACACACAATCAATGGATAAGCTATCCTGTAGGTATGCTGCTCCACATTACTATTTCACCTAACAGTCTTGATAATTACATGCGGATAAGAATTTTAATAACACTGAGCAAGATGGCAAAGAACAAAAATGTGTACAATTGTATGCTACGCTCAATTCTGTAACTGCAATCCAAGCACTCTCAGATGCAAATACACTGAAACATAGGGACAATACATAAACAGACTTCACAAAAACCTGTGAATTCACATTACAATGCCTATTTCTTGTTTATAGGCTAACCAAACAATACAGATGTTAACTCTAACAAATAAAAATCTGAGAAGTATTAAATCTTTTAAATAATAGTCATATTCACAGGAACAAAAATACTTAAGATTCCTCAAATTCTACAAAATTGCACTCATAACATATTGGTAAGTATTTTTCTTTCACTTAAATATTCCAACTATGTATATGACAAACGTGTACTTGTGAGCTCCGTTCTTCTTAAACTGCCTCAATTTACTTTGATTTAAAAGTAAGAATCAAGAAACATCTGTAAAATCACTGAAGGAAATAAAACAATTGTTCAATAATATAAATAGCATTACTTTTTAAATAGTAAATTTAATGAAAAAGCATACACATTTTTCAACAGTAGAGCACGGCAAGATAATATACATTTTATGCATAACATAAGTTATACTAGGCCCACTTATTAGCATTTCAATTAGGCTATCTTCAAAGAGTATTAAATCAAACAGAGGCCAATAATATCGGTAATCATTCTCCAAAATACATTCATTATTACCTCTCAATTACAAATGTTAATGGAGAAAAGCTGTGAAACTGAACAAGGCAATAAATGACCCCACGCCCCACCATTCAGTCATGGGTGTGGCTGATATACTGGTAATTTGCAGTCAAAGTAATAAGACCACTGGAAAAAAACTGATTCAAGAAAAGTTTAAAATTTGCCCATCTTCCCAGTTCCATCATCCTATGTGACAGCTCTTTTGCTCTTTCACTCCATTTTACACATGAACAATAGCATATCACAAGTTAACAGAAAATACCATGCTAAAACAACTAGCTCACCTTCGATTTTAAGTAGAAAACTTATAAACACTGTCTCCACAATTTTGGAATATGGTCAACGGTCAATAAGAAAATTTAAAATATTATGCTTAGGGCAGGCACAGTGGTTCACATCTGTAATCCCAGGAGTTTGGGAGGCTAAAATGGGCGGATCACTTGAGGATAGGAGTTCAAAACTAGCCTGACCAACATAGTGAACCCCCATGGCTTATGAAAATACAAAAAAAATAGCTGAGCATGGTGGTACATGCCTGTAATCCCAGCTACTTGGGAGGCTGAGGCATGAGAATAGCTTGAACCCGGGAAGTGGAGGTTGCAATGAGCCGAGAGGGTGCCACTGCACTTCAGCCTGTGCCGCAGAGTGAGACTCTGTCTCAAAAGAAAAATATATATACATATTATGCTTATATTTTTTCGCTTACAGCCTTCCCTAGGGATACACAGTTGTGTCAATATAATTTTTTTTTCAATGCCCTATCCCAATGCTTCCACCAACACTTCTCAACCACACTATCAGTCCTCATATATTAAGGTCTCTTTCAACTAGTTTCACTATAGAGAAGTGCAACATATGTAAAGAGGGAAGCAATTCTGAATAAAAACAAAATTCTGAATTCTGAGCCAAAGGAAGAGAGAACATAAGAAATGAGTTAATTTCAATACACATGGATTAGGCAGATCATTAAAACAGAGGTATTTAATTTATATATTTATATAAACTCTTACCATGTTCCAGGAAGAATTAAGGATAATGATGTATAGAAATACTTTCTTTACACAATAGAAATACTCTTGAAAAAGTTCAAATTAAGTCGTGGTTGAAATACACTGTGGTAACAACTTACAGGAAACCAGAGAAATAATTGTTTGGTACTCTCCTCCTCCACATACCTATCGCATATGTGTGTGTCTACATAAAACAAGTGTTCTCAAGGTAACATCTATCCTTAATAGGTTTAATTTTTAAGTTCTCATTTACATAAATTTCAAAAGTAGAATATTAAAATCATATTCATATAGGAGGAAATACAAGATTACTCTTGGACTTCTGAATCACATTCTCCCACAACTCTCTCAGAGATCCATTAAATCAAATAGTGATCTCTTCATAAAATATTTTCCTAAAAACCTGAGAGACAGATACATGGCTGAAACATAACATTTTATAAGTAAACTTAATATCTGTTTAATTTACAAAAGATGAGAAAATTTTCTCATGAAAAATTGTCTGTCACCAGGTCAGCTATATTAACAAAACTCATATTTATATGTCTCAGACAAAAGTCCACAGGACTGTCCTCTTGGTCCACATCTGTACTTTGGGACATAAGATCATTCTCAAGATTAAATTCACAAAGACTGCCTACTTAAGATCAATTTACTTACCCCAGCAAGACATTTTTCCAGTGTATCCAATATAATCAACTGAGAGAGATATAAATTTTTTTCAGCAGCTTCTCCAAATATTCTCTAACAGAAAAGATATTCAGAACATAAAAGTTAGTTTCACTTTCTGCTACCAATCAACACACATCTGAAAAGTGAAAGACTAAAAGATCAACAATAGTCTTCTATTTTACCTCCCAGATTATACTATACTTAAATATATTATTTCTGATTTTATCCTAATCCTCATAAAAACTAAAGTCTAAGGCAAACAGAAATGGCATTTATTAGAGTCTGCCATTAACCTTGTAACAGTAAAAGATGCTGTTTTGCTTCATGCTTTAAAAATATGTAGGATTTAGACACACATATAGACCTGTACCAGAATCTTGAATTGGGGATTTAACTATACTTTTATGCCACGAAATGATCAAAGTCTTAATTTTTATAGCAAAAACATGCTATAGCACCACAGTGAATTTTAAGTACTCACTATCCTCAAAATGAACACTACATATGTATTTATTAACAAGAGACTATGGTTTTGAAAACTTATTTAATAAGCACTAAATGAATGCCAATATAACAATGCTGTTTTGTTTTGAAAAGAGGGTCCCAAATATTAAAATATTTCAATCTAACTGGGAACACAGCCACATATTCATATGTGCAAATACTAAACTGTGCCCCACACACTGCAACAGAGGAGCTACAAAAAATGTTAAATGTCTTTCCGTAAATCTCTTTACCTATTTATAAATGGTCCTGCTTTTGGGGAGAAAATACTAATTTTTTCCATAAAGAAGGTAAATGATTTTCTACACCTCCAGTTTATTAGTTTTGTAAGTTTAGGGTATTGTGTAAGCAACTTTCTTAAAAGGAAACACACCAAGGATGATGCGAACAAAAAGTTAAACACCACATGCTCTCACTCATATGTGGAAGCTAAAAAGAGTAAAAAGTAGAAGAGAGGACACTAGAGGGAAGAAGGGTCGGGTAGGGAGAATCGGGGTGGGTAGAGATTTGTTAAAGGATACAGAAATATAGCTTTATAGGAAGAATAAGACTTAGTGTTCTGTACTACTGTAGAATGACTATGTTAACATTATATAGTTAACTTTTTTTTTTGAGGCGGAGTCTCACTCTGTCACCCAGGCTGGAGTGCAGTGGCGCATCCTGGCTCACTACAAGCTCCGCCTTCCGGGTTCACGCCATTCTCCTGTCTCAGCCTCCTGAGTAGCTGGGACTACAGGCACATGCCGCCACACCCCGCTAAGTTTTTGTTTTTTTTTTTTAGTAGAGACGGGGTTTCACCATGTTAGACAGGATGGTCTTGATCTCCTGACCTCGTGATCCGCCCGTCTTGGCCTCCCAAAGTGCTGGGATTACAGGCGTGAGCCACCATGCCTGGCCTACAGTTAACATTATATAGTTTCAAATAACAAGAGAATATTCAATATTCCCAACACAAAGAAATGATAAATATTGAGATGATGGATATGCTAATTACCCTAGTGGGATCACTATGTATTATATGTATTGAAACATCAATATGTACCCATAAACATGTACAATTATTGTATGCCAGTTAAAAATAAAATAGAACAAGAGAAAAATTATCTAAAATATGGGAATAAGGCAAAAAGGTAACTTCATGTCTTTTCAATGTCATACTAGAATATTATCTAATAAACCTAAGGACCATCTCAAAAAAAAGGAAGGGGGAACAATCTTCACAATCTATAACCAGAAGTTGTTTCACAACTCAATACAAACAAATACAAACTGGGATTATAAATGCAGGCTGGGCGCGGTGGCTCACACCTGTAATCTCAGCACTTTGGGAGGCCGAGGCAGGCGGATCACCTAACGTCAGGAGTTTGAGACCAGCCTGGCCAAAATAGTGAAACCTCGTCTCTACTAAAAATACAAAAAAATTAGCCGAGCATGGTGGCACATGCCTGTAATTCCAGCTACTGGGGAGCCTGAGGCAGCAAAATCACTTAAACTGGGAAGGGGGAGGTTACAGTAAGCCGAGATTGCGCCACTGCACTCCAGCCCGGGTGACAGAATGAGACCCTGTCATTCATTCATTCATTCATTCATTCATAAATAAATAAATGCTAAACACCAGCAGAGAGTTCAGAGTTAATCAAGAAAAATCCAGATCAGTTGCCATGAACTGAGTATGTTAGTTTGAAACAGCTTAGAATGGAGATGTTAAATAGGAATTTAGAGAGAGGAAGGGATCACTTGAGAGAGACAAAAGATGTTATATGTTCAAAGGTACAGAGGGAGAACAGCTGGAGTACTCTAAAGTCTAGGAAACGTCAATCGATTTTAGAAAATGGGAAGAAGAAAGAAATTATGAGCTTTTAACAGTGGAATTATTTGATGAAACTGGTATTTGAGAAAAACTGTTTCAACAACAGGGTAACTACTACAGAATCTGTCACAGGTTACAGAAGGAAGAAAAAACACATATCTTCATAAAAAATCAATCCACATTTTAGGACTATGAGATCATATTTTATCATCTACTTAGGGCTGGGACAACCATAAGTAAATTCAAACAAGATGCTAAAGAAAAATATGTGTAATGGATTACTGTGGTCAATTCGTGTAGGCCACAAAAGCTCTATGAAATCCTAATTCAAGAAACATACTGGAAAAGGAGACATGGTCACAAAAGATAGGAGATGTTTCTAAGGGAAATAATAAATTAAAATGAAAGTTACAGTTACTTGTGCTCACTGAATCTAAAACCCAGATGATTAAAAATTTGACAAAATAAAATTAAAAGGTTATCTGTGCTCGTAAACAAAATAAGATTAATGGTTATATCCAAAGTCCACAGAAAATCACTTTCCATACTTCAAAATATGCTGTTCTAAACTTTTTAATCAAAAAGAAAAGAAAGCAAATTCCCCAAAACACAGTAACCCAAATACTCACCATATTGTTAACATTCTTTAAAATAGTAGTGAGGCCGCTTATAACCAAAGAAAACTTGTATTTGGAAATATTGATTAGACATTCCTTGTTGTGCTCAGTACTGACTTTGGTATGTGTGTTCTGCTGTCCTGTTTTTATTGGAAGCTGAAAAAAAAAGAAAAAAAAATACATTAACAGCTTATCCTTAAAAACGACCATAAATAACTTACTTGCCATTGAAAATCATGACGTTTTAGGAAAACTGCATCAACCACAGATACCTATATTTGCATCTCAAACTCCGATTTTCAATCAAACTCCAATATATGATACACAGATATGTACATCTGCATCTCAAACACCAATATATGATAGCATTTATTATAGCAAATCTTAAATTCTTTGGAAACTTCCATTTTTGCAGCTTTCTTTCTGGAAGTCATAAATCTCTATCTACAAAATTAAATTCTTTATCCAGCACTATATAAGAAGAAATGATGACTCACAGAAACAGAGCTATTTCCTTGTGGCTAAAAATTATTTCAGAGAATGTCTGCAATAAAATGCATACAACCGTTTCCCTTATCCATTGAACTCAAACATTAAAAGAAAAACAGATCAAGAAAATCTATCTAGACTTCTTGTCAATAATGGCAAACAACTGCTGATTGTTCAGAAGCAAGAACAAACTATAAAACCTGGGAAAAAAACAGTAAGACTGACTCAGTAAGATAAGCACCCTCAGCTACACAATTGAAGGGATAATAGAACACAAGTAGATAAATCCCATGAGAAAAAATATTCTATGAGAAGACCACATTTACATTTCTCTGTGAATGAGTTAAGTTCCACTGTCTAGAAGTTCATCTCTACTCTGCTCAAAAATAGCATTCTGTATTTAAAGCATCATGGACATACTTACTGTTAATATTAAACCCTGCTAATGCTAACAGAGAAACCTAGCAATGTTCCTCTGTGAAAAAAACAAACCTGAATATAACTTTCTCATTTTTAACATAGTACAACTAAAGGTGGAAAGAGACCGAGGGGCATGCCCAAGTTTGCTAAATCAGTTAATAATGGACGATTATTTTGATAGTAAAGAAATACTAAATAGGCTGGGAACGGTGGCTCATCCCAGCACTTTCGGAGGCCAAGTCAGGCAGACCACGAGGTCAGGAGATTGAGACCAACCTGGCCAACATGGTGAACCCAGACTCTACTAAAAATACAAAAATTAGCTGGGTGTAGTGCCACGTGCCTGTAATCCAAGCTACTCGGGAGGCTGAGGCAGGAGAATGGCGTGAACCCAGGAGGCAGAGATTGCAGTGAGCCGAGATTACGCCACTGCACTCCAGCCTGGCGATCGGGCGAGACTCCATCTCAAATAAAAAAAAAAAAAAAAAAAAAAGGAAATACTAAATGAAATTGGCGGGGTGGGGCAGCATTTTTAGAGTGTAAAGGAGGGGGCAGAACAGAAACTACAGAACTTCGTAATGTTAATTATAAAGATTATGGAGGAAAAAAACCTGAAAGGCCAAAAATGGGACTTTTGTTTACGAGCACAGATAACCTTTTTAATTTTATTTTGCCAAATTTTTAATCAGCTGGGTTTTAGATTCAGTGAGCACAAGTAACTGTAACTTTCATTTTAATTTATTATTTCCCTTAGAAACATCTCCTATTCTTTGTGACCATATCTCCTTTTCCAGTATGTTTCTTGAACTAGGGTTTCATAAAATGCAGCTGGTGAATCTCCCTAAGTATCCCATAAAAATCAGAGAAATGGCCAGGTGCGGTGGCTCACATTTGTAATCCCAGAACTTTGGGAGACCAAGGCAGGTGGATCACTTGAGGTCAAAAGTTCAAGACCAGCCTGGCCAACATGGTGAAACCCTGTCTCTACTAAAAATACAAAAAGTTAGCCGAGCGTGGTGGCACATGCCTGTAATCCCAGCTACTAGGGAGGCTGAGGCACGAGAATGGCTTGAACAGCAGGTGGAGGCTGCAGTGAGCTGAGATCGCACCACTGCACTCCAGCCTAGGCAACAGAGACTCTGTCTCAAAAAAAAAAAAAAAAAAAAAAAAACAAAGAAACTAGAACTTTCATCAGTAAAAACACAAACTGATGAATATCTACATGAAAATGAAGGGACAAGGTCCCTCATTCCCAAACCCAGAGAAGTGAACAAATAGAAACAAACCATTTACAGTTACAAAACTGGTTGGGGACATGCGCAATGGCTCATGCCTGTAATCCCAGCACTTTGAGAGGCTGAGGCAGGAGGACTGCTTGAGTCCAGGAGTTCAAGACCAGCCTGGGCAACAGAGTGAGACCTCATCTTTACTTTAAAAAAAAAAAAAAAATCTAGGCTTGGTAGTGTGTGCCTGTAATCCAGCTACTCAAGAGGCTGAGGCAGGAGGACTGCTTGAGCCCAGAAAGTTGCTGTGATCTAGCCACTGCACTCCAGCCTGGGCAACAGAGCGAGATCCTGTGTCTGGAAAACAAAAAACAAAAATACTGGTGTGGTATAAGCATCTATGCAAGAGAAAGCAGGTGGAAGGAGAATGTCTAATGGATCTGACAAGAGGAGATTCCCAATGTACTGCATCCTTAATAAAAAGCACAGCAGCCCAATTTAGGAATATTAGCCAAAACAGAGGGTAGTTATGCTCATTGCAATTTGCAGATGAATGAAAAAGGCCTATGATAAAAGTCTCAAGAGAATGGAGCACACTCAAAAGCATCACTGTCTAATAGGATTTGCTGTGGTAATGATAGTGCTCTACATGGGCAATGCCCAATACAACAGCCACTAGTCGTCACATGTAGCTATTAACCACTTGTAACATAGCTGGTATAGACAAGAAATCAAAAGTTTAAAGTTTATTTAAGTTATTATTAAATAAAGTTTATTTAAATTTAGCTTTAAGTAGCCACACATGTAATTATTAGATCTGACTGGACAGCACAGTTCTAGCCCACACTGAGAAGAAACTGCTGAGAATGAACTCCAAACTGAAAACAGGGGTAAAGGGAGAAAAGGAAAAAGGTCCAAATAAAAATGAAAAAGAGAGAGATGAACAAGAGATCTCTGAAAGAATGAGACCATTTTTTTTTTATTTCATGAAAATAAAAAAAGAATAAGCTCTAGAGCCATAAAGCTACAAAGCTATCCTGGCCTACAAATCCCTCCTACCAATTCAGAAAAATTAATTTCACATAAAAATAAGCCAACAGAAAAGTTCTATGGTCAAATAATATGTAAAGTTATTATTAAGAAAAAGGAGTAAGAAACAGAAAAACATAAAAATAAGGGTCTAAACAACAGAAAATCAAAGTATCCAAAAAGACATATCCACCAACAGATGAAAACTGTAAATTATTATTTCAAAGTGAGCCAAGAGAAATTAAGAAAATGACAAAAGATGTGGAATAACACAAGTAAGAATTACAGATAGAAATAAGTTGACAGAACTCAAAAAAGAATTAGAAGATAAATCATTTCAGAAATGAAAACTAACCAGAAGATACATAAGAGTAAATTAACACAGAAGATAATGCTTTAAGAGTAAACAAATGTTGAAAAAAAAGGGGGGACTAAGGAGGAAAGTTGTAATATAAAAAAGAAATTACATACGAGATAATAAAAATTTACAATAAAGTGACAAAAAAAGATAGAAAAAGAAGATTCAACATACATATAACAGGAGTCACCAAAGAAAGAAACCAAACCAATGGAATAAAGTGGATATTAGAAACTAGAATTCAAGAAAACTTTGCTGAAATTATTATTGAAATTTTTAAAAACTTGAAACTGTATCTTTAATGTGCATACCACACACCTGGAAAAGTGACCCAGAATGACCAATACCTGAACATATTTTGAACTTCTGTGAACAAGAAAAAAAAAATCTTTTGAACTTACAGGCAGAAAGAGGACATTATTTATACAAAAAAACCCAAAAATTAGACTCTCATCAGACTTTGACAAAATTTTATGTCAGAAAACAATAAAGTAAAATAAATTTAAGATATTTAAAGAAAACATAAACCACACAGGAAGGGGAACATCACACACCGGGGCCTGTCGTGGGGTGGGGGGAGGAATAGCATTAGGAGATATACCTAATGTAAATGACGAGTTAATGGGTGCAGCACACCAACATGGCACATGTATACATATGTAACAAACCTGCACATTGTGCACATGTACCCTAGAACTTAAAGTATAATAAAAAAAAGAAAACATAAACCAAGGATTTTATATCTAGCCAAACTGAATTCAAATACAGTCAGCCCTCTGAATCCATGAGTTCTCCATCTATGCATTCAACAAACTGCAGATCAAAAAATAAGTTTTAGTATGTCTGTACTGAACAGGTACAGACTTTTCATCATTATTCCCTAAACAATAGTGTATAACAACTATTTATATAGTATTACATTGTATTAAGTATTATAAGTAATCAAGGGATGATTTAAAGTACACAGGAGGATGTGTGTAGGCTATATGCAAATACCACACCATTTCATATCAGGGACTTGAGCATCTACAGATTTCACCGTCCATGGAGGTTCCTGGAACCAATGTCCCAGATACTGAGAGACAATTTTATAGCAATGACAAACTACGCTAAACGGCAAGAACCCTGGAAATTTTGTTCCCTTTTCCTTTTCCTGGAGGATATACTAGAGAATATGCTTCAGATGACCAGAATAACTGGAAAGACATCCACATTAATAGGAATCATTAAATATATTTAGTGATGGGGTATGTTCTGAGAAATGTGTCCTTACATGATTCCACTGTCATGTGAACATCACAGAGTGTACTTATACAATCCTAGATAGTATAGCCTGCCACGCCTCTAGGCTATATGGTATACAGGGTACAAAACTGTACAGCATGTTATTGTACTGAATACTCTTGGCAACTTGAACACATGGTGTTTGTGTATCTAAACATAGAAAAGGTAATGATACCATATTATAATACTGAGGGACTCCCATTACATATGCAGTCCATCACTGACCAAAATGTCATTATGTGGAGCATCACTGTATTTTTTTTTTTTTTTTTGAGACAGAGCCTTGCTCTGTCACCCAGGCTGGAGTGCAGTGGCGTAATCTCAGCTCACCATAACCTCTGCTTCCAAGGTTGAAGTGATTCCCCTGCCTCAGCCTCCCTAGTAGCTGGGATTAAAGGCATGCACCACCATTGCCTGGCTAATTTTTTTGTATTTTTAGTAGAGACGGGGTTTCACCATGTTGGTCAGGCTGGTCTTGAACTCCTGACCTCAGGTAATCCACCCACCTCAGCCTCCCCAAAGTGCTGGGATTACAGGCGTGAGCCACCGTGCCCAGCCGGAGCATCACTGTATTTTCTAAAAGAACTGAGAATGGTGGCAATAAGGGAGAAAGTATATTAGGTGACTGCTTTATGTACTTGATAATATAGATACAATTATCAAAATTGAGGAGAGGGAGGGTGGTGAGAGCATATAAATAGTAGAATATGTTTCTTGATTGTCTTGTTATTAACTGAGAGTAAAATGCTAGGGAAAAAGGAGATGAGGAAAGGAGGTTTCTAGTTCATTTCAATATTGCTCAGAGTAAAAAACCAACACATAATACCCCTCCACCCCAAAAGAGAAGGAAATTAGAATACCATATAAAGGTATTAATATAATGGTAACCACCAGAACAAAAACACAAATTGTACTGGTGGTGCGTGGTGTGTTAACTGTTAAGCTGGGAACTACTTTCCCAGATCCCACTCACTATATGGTTCTGGGTTAGAGTTGGTCTAAAGGGTAATTTGTACAGGCTGTCTATCCCTAATTGAAAAATCTGAAACCTACAACACTCTAAAATCCAAACTTGTTGATCAACAACATGACTCTCAAAGGAAATGCTCATTTCAGATTAGGGATGATCACGGTGAGTAAAAGGCAAATATTCTAGAACCCAAAAATATGTGAAATCCAAAACACTTCTGGTCCCAAGCATTTCAGATATGGGATACTCGACCTGTATAAAATTTGTTTGAAATGTGGAAGCGAAGCAGCAGCTATTATTCTGAAGGTTTCACAGTAACATACAATGAGAGACAGATACAGAGGCACCCAGAAAGTTCCAGCTTTTACTCTCTCTCTCTTTCACTCCATGTCCAGCTCTTTCTTTGGACCAGTGGTCACTCTGCTGACCAATACTAGCCCAAACCTACCACCAGATGCTTGGGTGCAAACCTACAGGGCTTTGTAAGACAAACCTTACATGGCAAGAGCTTCCCACAGTGCCCTCCTCAAGCTCCTCCTTCATAATCTCACTTCAGTGGCTGGATATATTTGACTTCTCAGATTTCCCCAACAGCTCCAACTTATCTACCCATTGTCATTGATTTGGACGATCTGGTTAGTGGACTCCTTTGATCCTCCAATTCCCCATTCCAGATACTCACCTCACTTAGTCCCCTCAAAACTGTATACAATCTAATTTCTACAATAAATTCCTTATCATTACACAGTATGAACGCTGGTCTGAATAAATCTTTCTAAATACAAAAATATATGCTGAGGCCAAGGCAGGCAATCGAGACCAGCCTGGCCAACATGCTGAAACTCCATCTCTACTAAAATACAAAAAAATTAGTTGACCATGGTGGCGCGTGCCTATAATCCCAGCTACTTGGGAGGCTGAGGCATGATAATTGCTTCAACCCAGGGGGCAGAGGCTGCAGTGAGCTAAGCCCCACTGCACTCCAGCCTGGGCAACAGAGCAAGACTCTGTCTCAAAAAATGTGTGTGTGTGTGTGTGTGTGTGTGTGTGTGTGTATGTGTGTGTGTACATGTATATACGTGTATATATTTATATATGCTGAAAGAGCAAATAACATGAACACAGTGACACTTAAATAAAAGACATGTATAAAATGTAACGTAAAACCAAAAAATGAATCCAAATTCATTAAATGATAGAATAATCTCCAGGACACATTTTAAGTTAAAAAAAAAACAAGATGGAGAATATATACACAGTATGTTCCATTCATCTAAGAAGAGGGAGGAGATAGAAATATATGTTTCTTATGTTAAGAAACAAAACAAAACAGTAGAAGAATGAAATGCTCAAAAAAATTAGTGGTTGCCTTTAGGAAATAAAAAGAAATAAAGTAGAAGTGAAAAGGATAGAATCCATATTCTATATGGAATACATATTGTTTTTGTAGATTTCATTTTAGAACTACGTAACTTACATAAACATAAAATTAAAATTTTAAGAAGTCTAGAAATCAAAAATAAACAAATCAACTGAAAACTATATCTAATTCTTTAATGGTATAAATGTATCTAATTATTTAATGGTATAAAGAGAGGAACTAAATAATTCTGTGGTATTTTAATTCTATGACTCCTAGTGCCTCTAAAAACCCAAGACTTTCAGCATGGGAAATAAAAGTAATGGTAAAGTAAAGAAATGTAGTCTTGAATTTGAAATAGAAGTATCTATATGAAGTCAAGATATTTTATTTTGTACTTTAAAAAACATATTTCTATTTCTGTCCAATGAAAATGCCTAGAAACAATGACCAATCCCATAGTAATGACTAATGACCAATCCCATAGTAATCCTCACTCAGTTGTAATCTTGAACGACCATTTCCCAGTAAAAGGAATCTGGACTCCTTTAGGAAATGGCTGCTTCTATGTCTGGAGGGGAAAAAAAAAAAAAAAAGACATAATGACCCCGGAACATCTTGTCATACCAGATAGCAGCACTGACTAATAACGGTCAAGTCAAAAATGGTTAGGAATGAATTTTAAAGAGGCCCCCACTGGCCAAAAGTGTAATAATTTGAACACTTAAGGATGGCAATTTATTGAAACATATGAAATATATTTAAATCCATACTACTGTTTCCATGTAGGATAGAATAATTTACTGCAAAACAATAGCTCCCACCACAAACTTAATTTCTAACAAAAGATGAAATATAAAAATCACCTGTTTGAAGAATTCAGAGAGCTACTGAAGGAATAGGGATTCCAAAAAGAGTGAGCTATAATGAGGTAAGGGGATCTTCTGCAGCTGCTTTTCCCCTGGGGCATTTGCAGATTCTGGTCAGGAAAACAGATTGAGAAATAAGGCTTTTTTCCCAGGCAATGTACCTCTAATGGAAGAAGAAACCATCAGAGATTCTGGTGTTCACTGAGGACTAGATTGGCAAAACTGAAGACGTGAGGGAATCTCAAATGCCTCAGTGAGTGGAAGAGGGTAAAAAGGCTAAACCAAAAACTTCTGAAAAGCAAAGCAGAATTTGAAAGCCTTGCAGCTTCGAGAGGACAAAAGAGTTCAGAATCTGCTAGTGGAGACCTTAGTAAATACAGTTCTCAGTGATAAGCCCTCAAAGGCTGTGTCTTCTACAAACAGGAGCAAATTACAGCAACTGGAAATCTTAGGAGCTACTAGTAGGCATGTAACTCAGTACTTACCTTGGAAACTGGCATTATCTGCTAAAACTGAACACACACACACACATTCAGCAATTTCACTAGATATATACCCAACAGAAATGTATATATGTTCACCAAAAGACATGCACAACAATGTTTTACAGCAGCATGTTTTATAATTCCCAACAACTGGAACAATCCAAATGTTAATAGCAGAAATGGTTTTTAAAAACTGGTATAGTCATACCATGAAAAAATATACAGCAAGAGAATGACTTACAATTGTGAGCTTAATTTCACAAATACAATACTGACAGACAGAAGTCAGAACAAGACATATTGTATGATGTTACATAAATTTCAAAACCATGCTAAATTCATCCCATGATTTTAGAAGTCAGGATAGATCCCTGGAAAACAGTGACTGAAAGGAAACACGAGGAGGACTCCTAGATTCACAGTATTGTTTTATTTCTTGATCTGGATACTGGTTACACTGGTGTGTTTACTTTGTGAACATTTAACTGAGCTGTATATTTACAATTTGTGCCCTTTTCTATACACATAATTTAACAGAAAGTTTGCTAAATATATGCTTAAATCCATGAATGAATAATGATAATAAAAAACAAAAACAAATTGGCCATTTGGTGGATACAGAGAAATCGTGGTAGACACTGAGGTGCTACCCAGTTCCTCCTTCAAAAAAGGACTTACCTTAAATGCTGGGAGTGCTGTCAGTCAGCCCCTTCAGGGATTGCCTCACCTACAAGGAACAACCCTGTTCAAGGTCATATCCTTCCCAAGATAACCCACATCAAATGACTAATTGATATGGCAATATGAAGGCCTGGACACATCAGCCACTGCAATTCTGGGCAACTCAGAAGAGCCATTCTTGTCCCAGGCTCCCATTCTCGCTCCAGGCTCCCCGTGGGGGTTGGCCAAAGCTGGTGCTGGGCCTGCACTGCATTTGCCCAGTGCTCCTCACTCCCAGATGTTGATTTCAAAGAAAAAACAACAACAAAAAAGCTGATTAACTTCCAATTGAAAACTAAGTTTGAAAGCCAGAGAACCTCTCTGAAAACACAGAGATTCTCCTCTCCTGCAGCTGGAGGGCAGAGAAACCTAAGGACCAAAACCAGCACTTGATTATTGCCCATTTATTACACTTATATATCTCAGAGATATACAGATTGGATGGATGGATGGATGGATGGATGGACAGACAGATTAGATATCTAAATCTGTATGTGTTGGGCTTCAAAGGTTGAACTCCCAAAGGCAGCAGGTCTCCTACGTCCAGATCAGGGGCCTGGCTAGGAAAGAACAAGACTCTGACACATGGAATGGAAACATCTGGGTTGGTGCTCCCAAAAATCTTGTCTCCCCAGATTCCTGAACCTTCTGCCAACAACCAATGAGCCTGGAAGAGAACCCCAAGCCTCAGATAAGACTGAGGCCCCAACCAAAACCTTGATTTCAGGCTGATGAGAACCTGAGCAGGGAACACAGCTAAGCAATGCCTTGACTCCGACCCACAGAAATTGTAAGATAGTAATTTTGTGTGTTTTAGGCTACTGTTTGTGGTAGTTTGTTACACAGCAATAGAAAACTAGAACAACTACCAAACCTGAATCTGTAATGTAAACTTCTCTCCTGAGCTTCAGATGTGTTATCCAAATGTCCATTTGGTTTCTCCACATGGATAACTTGTAGGCACTTCAAACTCAACATTTCCAAAGCTTAATTCATAATCTTCCTACCATGTTTCCTGTCTTGGTAAATAGTACCACAATCTACCCAGTTTCCCATGTCGGACATCTGAGAATCTTCATGATACTTCTTTTGTTCCCTTTACTTCATCTCCCTTTAGTCAGAGGAATTTTTAAAATATATTTTGGCCTCCACCTTTACTCATTTCTCAACTTGCTCAGAAGCCAGGCAGGGAAGGAAGAAAAGTGGTACTTAGGCCCCCCAGGCTCCTACTAACAGCACCAAATTCTATGAAAAGGAAAAAAAAATCAAGATTAAGGAGTTCTAAGTAACCAAGAATTTATCAGATAAGGTGTTCAGGGGAAGCTCTCTGAAGATGTGACATTTGAGCAGAGACCTAAATGAAGTAAAAAAATGGGAAGACCAGCCATGGGATTAGTGGTTCACACCTCTAATCCCAGCACTTTGGGAGGCTGAGGCGGGCGGATCACATGAGGTCAGGAATTTGAGACCAGCCTGGCCAACATGGGGAAACCTCGTGAAACCCAAAAATACAAAAATTAGCCAGGCATGGTGGTACATGCGTGCAGTCCCAGCTACTCAGGAGGCTGAGGTGGGAGAATTGCTTGAACCCGGGAGGTGGAGGTTGCATTGAGCCCAGATCGTGCCACTGCACTCCAGTCTGGGCAACAGAGTGAGACCCTGTCTCAAAATGAATGAATGAATGAATGAATGAGAACGGGAAGACCCATGCAAAGATCTAAAGAAGAGCATTCATGGCAGTAGTTGCAAGTAAAATGGATCTGATGTTGGGTGTGGCATGTTCAAAGCCTAGCAAGAGGGCCAATGTGGTTAACCCAAAGGGAACAAAGAGGAAAATCTAGGGGATGCGGTCAGAGATTCAAGAAGCAGGAGTCAGATCATGAAAAGCCTTATAGGCCATTTTAAGAACTCTGAATTTATTTTGAATTTGACGATGTCACGGATTATATTTTCCAACTGTCAAGTATCTCTCATCCCACATGCTTTCCTGCAATAAGATTTTGCCACTCCCTCATTAGGAAAAGAAATTTATTTTTCTACCTCCTTTCATCTAGCAGGTCCAGTGACTATTCTGACCAATAAAATACGGCTTAAAGGCACACTGTGTAGTTCCAGGCCATAGTCCTTAATTGGTCTGACAGTTTTTATTTCCCTCTTCCTAGAAGCCAGTTGTCATGTAAAAAATGGGACTACTCTGAGATCAGCATGCTGTGAGAAGCCGAGGCCACATGCAGAGATTCTGAAGAATGGGACGCCATTGTGGAGAGAGAGGCCAAGAAGCACTGAGGAGCCAGACACGTGACTGAAGAAGCCATAATGGAAGGGATTCTCCAGTGTCAGCAACACAATATGGAACAGAAGAACTGCCCAGCTGAACCTGTCATGAATTCCTGACCCCCCAAAATTGTGAGCACAATAAAATGGTTGTTTTTAGGCTACAAGGCTTTGGAGTAGCTTATTATACAGCAATAGATAACCAAAAGACAGGGGAAAAAGGCGCTGAAGGAATTTAAGCAAAGGAATGACATAATCTGATTTATGTTTTAAAAAGAACCCTCTTGTTGCTGTATGTTAGAAAACAGTCTTACTCAAGAGAGGATGGTAGCTTAAGTTAAGCTAATACGAATAGAAGAGGAAGTAGTGAGATGTTATAATAGATTTAGAAGGGGGGTGCTTATTTAAAATGGTAAGCTGATTCTGAAGTTAATTTGGAAGAATAAACTTGTGAGAATACCAAAGAAATTTTTGAAAAACAAGAACAAGGCCAGGCGCAGTGGCTCAAGCCTGTAATCCCAGCACTTTGGGAGGCCGAGGTGGGCGGATCACGAGGTCAGGAAATCAAGATCATCCTGACTAATACGGTGAAACCCTGTCTCTACTAAAAATACAACAAAAATTAGCTGGGCGTGGTGGCAGGCGCCTGTAGTCCCAGCTACTTGGGAGGCTGAGGCGGGAGAATGGCATGAACCCGGGAGGCAGAGCTTGCAGTGAGCCGAGACTGCGCCACTGCACTCCAGCCTGGGCGACAGAGCGAGTCTCCGTCTCAAAAAACAAAACAAAACAAAACAAAAAATAGAAAAGAAAAGAAAAACAAGAACAAGAGACATGACCAAGTACTGAAATATACTGTTAAGCTCTTACAGCACAATCTGTACAAGTATAAATTAATTGCAATCACAGAAAAGATATTCATATTCACACAGAAATTTAATATAATAAAGGTGGTATTTCAAATCAATGGTAAAGAATGGATTAGTCAATACAATGATGCCACATCAAAAAGAAAAGACTAATTCATACTAAATTTTAAAATATATGGGTGCTGCCAGGTGTGGTGGCTCATGCCTGTAAAACCAGCACTTTGGGGAGGCTGAGGAAGGATGACCACTTGAGCCCAGGAGTTTCAGACCAGCCTGGGCAACAAAGTGAGACCCTGTTTCTACAAAAAAACCATTTAAAAATTAGCTGGGGGTGGTGGTATGCACCTGTAGTCCCAGCTACTTGGGAGGCTGAGGTGGGAGGATATCTTGAGCCCAGGAGGTTGAGGCTGCAGTGAGCCATAATTGCGCCACAGCACTCCAGCTTGGGTGATAGAACGAGACCCGTCTCAAAGAGTGTGTGTGTGCATGTGTGTGTGTGAGTGTGTGTGTGTGATTTAAAAAAAACAAAGCCATAAAGCTATTAGGACAAATACTAAAGAATAATTTAATAATATTGGAGTAATAAAGATTTTCCTAAGCAAGACAAACATACAGCACCTATAATAAAAACACTGATATTTGCTTACAAGAAAATGTATAAATTCTATAACAAAAAGACACTGCTAATAAAGAAACAAACAGGAGGTAAAAGAATGCACATACAATTAGCTACCAAAAAGTTTACATAACTAACAGATCAGGTTGTCTTGTCTATTAATAAGAATATTTATTGGAAAAACTTCAAGAAACAAGGGGCAATTCAAAGATCAGTGATCAGTAAATACATAAAAATATGACCATCTCATTAATAATTTTTTTTTTTTTTTGAGACAGAGTCTCGCTCTATCGCCCAGGCTGGAGTACAGTGGCGCGATCTCGGTTCACTGCAAGCTCCGCCTCCCGGGTTCATGCCATTCTCCTGCCTTAGCCTCCTGAGTAGCTGGGACTACAGGCGCCTGCCACCACGCCCGGCTAATTTTTTGTATTTTTAGTAGAGACAGGGTTTCACTGTGTTACCCAGGATGGTCTCGAACTCCTGACCTCGTGATCTGCCCACCTTGGCCTCCCAAAGTGCTGGGATTACAGGCATGAGCCACGGTGCCCGGCCTCATTTCCGGCCTCATTAATAATTTTTAAAGTGCAAAATGAAATTAGACCACATTTGTAACCACATTTTTCACAAAAAAAGTAATACTGAAACACATGTAAGAAAATAATTATGCCTAGAATGAGGAGGAAAAAAACCTTGAGCAAAATTTAAAATATGAGGTCATTGTATTTGAGAGGTAAGAATAAGATGATTTTTTAAAATTTTTACTTTTATGAGTTTCTCTTCTTTTCAGTTAGATACATTACTTTCACACAATTGAGGAAAAACACTTTTTAAAAACATTTCTTGCTATATTATAGAAATCTTTGGGTATAATGGAAGAAATGTAAAGCTAAACTGCATGAAGAAATATAACCACCTTTTAATTATGATCTCTATTAACAAACTATCAGCAACTTAAGATGTAAGATTTCAACAAACAAGAGGATTTAGCAAAAGAAGGCATAACATTAAGCAAAGCACTCTGTGAACAATGGTTAATTTGTTTCTAGTTTCACTTAGAAAATTCTTCAAAAGGTCACAGGCTAAAATTTTTGCCTCTGTGTACATTCTACTCATTTTCTAAAAGGCCCCTTAGACCATAATGGGGGTAGGGTTTACATTAAAATTCACCTAAGTTTTCACCTAAATGAGAGAAAAAACAAAGAAAATAACCATGCTAGAGGGGAAGTGCCCAATACATCAGCTCTAGACACCAGGTAACAAACATAAACCAGGAAGAAGCCCACAAGAAACGGAATTAAGTCCTCCTCCCAACAACCATGGGAGTGAACTTGGAAGTACATCATCCCCTGCCCCAGTAAAGCTTTCAGATGATATAGCCCCAGCCAACAGCTTGACTGCAACCTCAAGAGACCGTGCTCCAGAGGCATCCAGCTAAGGTACTCCTATCTTCCTGACCCATAGAAACTGTGGGATAATACATGTCTGTTGTTTTAAACTGCTAAGTTTTGAAGTAATGTGTTTTGCAGCAATAGATAACTAATACATTGTGAGTCTAAGTGCTGAAAAGTTAGAAAGCACCAATTACTCCCAAGAAAAGAAAAATAAGACTTTATCCCAACAGATCCCTGCTGGCTACAGAAAGGATAACATTTAAATTCTAACTAAAAGGCCATCAATGATGTCCCTGAAGAAAGAGCACCACTACCAACACTGTAGTAAGAAAAAAGGAAGAATATTTCTTTTAGTAATACCTAAAATCACATAGATGTCTCTCATCTGAAAGAACAGAATTTCTGGTAAGCATTTCAGATACTTAAAAAAAAAAAAAACAAGACTAACACCTTCTATGTGTCAGGCACTGTGCTGGGTACTACAGATACAACCACAAAGTTAAGCCTGATCCCTGCCCCAACAATACCTTTAAAAAAAAAAATCTGTGTATATGAGATTTATAAGCTGATATCTTGGGATGTGTATAGACAGCAAAATGGTTACTACAGTGAAAACATCTATCATAGTTACTATGTGTGTGTGTGTGTGTAAGTGTTACAAGCAGCTAAATTACTTAATAAAAATCCTTAATACAGTTTTGTTTTATTAACTATAGTCTTCATGTTATACATAAGCTCTCCAGACTTCTTCATTCTATATATCTGCTATTTTATTATCTATATAACCCCATTTCCTTCCTCCTCCTGCCCAAGGTAACCACTGTTTTATTCTCTGTCTCCGTATACTTGACTTTTTAAAAACATTCCACATATAAGTGAGATTATATAGTATTTTTCTTTTTGTGCGTGGTCTATTTCACTTAGCATAAGGTCCAACCATGTTGTGGCAAATGACAGAATATCCTTCTTTTTAAAGGCTGAATAACGTTCCATTGTATAAACACACACATACACACACATTTTCTTTATCAATTTGCCATCAACAGACATTTAGGTTGTTTCCATATCTTGGCTACCTTGTAAATAACACTGCAATGAACATGGGAGTGCAGACACCTTTATGAAGTGATTTCATCTCCTTTAAGTATCCACCCTGAAGGGGGACTTGCCCTAGCTATACTTTTGAAACACAAAAATTTCTATAAAATAAGGATTTTAAGTGATAACTGATTCTAAGGATATATTGTTTTATTACAGAGTTGACACGAAATTTTTGTCTTTATAAAATTACTTGCTAGGGATCTTCTATTTGATCATCCAAGATAACAGTATTGCTATAAACAACTACTAATTAGCACTTACTGAGCACAAGTACCAGGCACTAAACACATTATACACCTCATTGAATCCCACAATTGTCATTATCTCAATTAATCTCTCAGTCTGAGTCTCTGCCACTCTCCTTTTATTCTCCCACCACTTTCCTTATTCATACTTTCAGAGATGCCATCCTGAACCCCACAGCAGTAAGCTTCCTTGACCTCTCCTACATGATTCTTATTACTGTAATTACATAACCAGATGATACGTTGTTTAATATCCACTGTTGTGCTAGAATGTAAATTCCATGGGAGCAGGGAAGGTATCTTTCTTGTAATCGTTTTATCCCCTATGGTCAGGAGTTTTAAAAGGCAATTAGTACATGCTTTCTAAGAAAAGAAAAATGAACTGGTATGTTACACCGCCTCTTGCTGCCCTCAACAATCACCTTTTTACTGCTTAGGGCAGTATGCTTCTAACTGTTGTCCAAGAACAAGTGGTCTCTGCAAGTCTACCAACCAGTCTACAGATAATTTGGTGATCTCAGAGGAAGAGACCCACCAACGATTACCTTCACCTGTGTTTTACAAACTTGAACTGTAAAATAATATTTCTACAATAATCCTACTTCCTTACTTTGTTACTTCCTTAACGAGTGAAAATCTCTATACCATAAACCAGCAGCCTCTTTCCTTTATCTTGCTTCCAAGTCCGAAAATCAGACATATATCTTCCCAGGCAACCAACCACGCAATATTTTCTGGAACAAACTAATGTTCAAAGAAAAGACATACATTTAGAAAGCCTCCAACAATAAAGTTAGTTCTCCACCAACTTACCCTAGCCCATGCACATGAGCTTCCAATTATCTCACATTTAAGAGTAGATCTGCATTTTTTTCCAGCTTGAGGTATAATTGACAAAAATAATAATTTAAGGTCTACATGATAATTTAATAGATGTATACATTCTGAAATGATTACCACGATCAACTGACACATCCATCGTCACAGTTACCGTGTGTATGTGTGTGTATGTGTCTGTGTAAAACATTTAAGATCTAAGAGTAGGCCAGGCGCAATGACTCATGCTGTAATCCCAGCACTTTGAGAGGCCGAGGCAGGCCGATCACTTGAGGACAGGAGTTTCAGACCAGCCTGGCCAATATGGTGAAACCTCATCTCTACTAAAAATACAAAATTTAGCCATGCATGGTGGCACATGCCTGTAATCCCAGCTACTTGAGAGGCTGAGGCACAAGAATTTCTTGAACCTGGGAAGTGGAGGTTGCAGTGAGCTGAGATCATGCCACTGCACTCTAGCTTGGGCGAGAGAATGAGACTCTGTCTCAAAAAACAAACAAACAAAACTTAGATATTTAAAGTGAAAACAGCTCAGAATCACCAGGTATAAGGAAACCTTATTAACATGAAAGAAAAAGAACCAAGTACACACAATTAATTTTGAGAAAAAAGATAATGAAGAATGAGAAGAAAACTTCAAAATAAGGTAAATTATTAGTATCTTAAAAAATACTTAAAATTTTAAAGAATGTTGCCTCTGATCCCAGCACTTTGGGAGGCCAAGGTGGGCATATCACGACATCAGGAGATTGAGACCATCCTGGCTAACACGGTGAAATCCCGTCTCTACTAAAAATACAAAAAAAAAAAAAAATTAGCCTGTAGTCCCAGCTACTCAGGAGGCTGAGGCAGGAGAATTGCGTGAACCTGGGAGGCGGAGCTTGCAGTGAGCCGAGATTGCACCACTGCACTCCAGCCTGGGCAACAGAGCGAGACGCTGACTCAAAAAAAAAAAAAAAAAAAACTAAAGAATGCTATTTTTAAAATAAAGAGAGCAGGCCAGGTGCAGTGGCTCACACCTATAATCTCAGCACTTTGAGAAGCCCAGGTGGGTGGATCACCTGAGGTCAGGAGTTCGAGACCAGCCTGGCCAACATAGTGAAACTTTGTCTCTACTAAAAATACAAAAATTAGCGAGGTGTGGTGGTAGGCACCTGTAATCCTAGCTACTCAGGAGGCTGAGGCAGGAGAATCACTTGAACCCGGGAGGTGGAGGTTGCAGAGTGCTGAGATCGTGCCATTGCACTCCAGCCTGGGCGACAGAGCCAGACTCTGTCTCAAGAAAAAAGAAAGAAAGAAAGAAAGAAAACATTAAAGAGTTGGAAGATAAAGTCAAGATATTTTCTACAAAAAAAGAACAAAAGAAAGACCATGAAAGAAAAAAATGTAAAACGTTACATGAGTAATCAATTCCAACATGTGAAAAAAAGAAAAAAATTAATAAATAAGATAGGAAGACGTTGCCAGAGAATAATACAAGAAGTTTTCCAGACTTGAAGAGTCTCTAAACTAAGTAAGACCCATTTGGTATCCCAACATGTTATTATTGAACTGCAGAACAGCAAGGACAAATAAAAAAAAATTCCAAGGATTCTAGAAAAGAAAAAATAAACAGATTGATGACAACATAACAGAAACCAGAATGGCATTGGGGTTAGCAATAATCTCAGTGATAAACTAAAAGGCAATGGAGAAATTCTTTCCAAATTCTGAGAAAAAAATTATTTCATATTAGAACTTAAGACCTAGACAAATTATCAATTTTTTTTTCAAAAAAGGTAGAATAAAGACATTCTCAAACATTCAAGGTCTCAAAATTTATCTCCTTTGTACTTTTTTTTTTTTCCAGCAAGCTAGTGGAAGGTGTGTTGTAAATGAATGAGATCCACAAAACAAGGAAATCAACACAGGAGACAAGCAATAGGAATTTCCAAAATGATGCTGAAGGGAGAACACAGGATGATAGCTGCACACCTGGCATAGCAAGCAGCCAATTCTAAACACTAGCATGGGAGGAAATCCTCAAGGAAAATGGTCACACTGAACAGATTAACAGGTTTGACCCTATGTGAAAAACTGTACTGAGAACGTGTTAATGATGTAAAGAAATAACAATAGCTACATAAAAACTGAAGCAAATGAAAAAAATGAGGCTAAATGAGACATTACATTTAGGAGACACAAAAAGTTGTACCAGAAAGTAAACTTAATCACAGTACACCACTTGGCTCAGCCTCAAACAATATTACATACATCTAATTGTAGTTCCAGAAGAAAACTAATAGAAATACAGAAAAGAAACAATATTTGAGAAGGTAATGGCTTTTTAGAACTGTTAGACAACAACAAATGTCAGTCCCAAGAAGTCCAAAAACTCAAAGCAGAATAGAGATCCATATACCTACAAACATTTTGGTGAAACTACAGAACAAACAACAAAAAGGAGACCTAAAAAAACAACTGCAGAGAAAATATCACCTATAAAATAAAGGCAATTATGTCAACTGAATTCTCAATGGCTATGATAGCAGACAGATAGTGAAATAGTATCTTTAACATACTGAGGGAAACATAACTGTCCAGAATTCTATATATCCAGCAAAACTATCAGTCAAGAATAAGGGAGAAATAAAGATACAGTAGTCTCCCCTTATCCATGGGGCATAAGTTCCAAGAGCCCCAGTGGATGCCTGAATCCAGGGATAGTACTGAACCCTATATATATACTATGTTTTTTCCTACACATAGATGCCTAAAAAAAAGTTTAATTTATAAGACACAGTAAGAGATCGACAATAATAACTAATTTTAAAAAAAGAACAATTATAACAATATGCCAGCGTCACTGCTCCTCCTCCTTGGGGCCATTACTATATAAAATAAGGGTTAATTGAACACAGCACTACAATATCATGACAGTCAATCTGATAAATGAGATGGCTACTAAGTGACTAACAGGCAGGTACCATACACAGTGTGGATACACTGGACAAAGGGATGATTCGCATCCCAAGTAAGACGAAGCAGGACTGTGTGAGATTTCATCATACTACTCAAAACAGCATGCAATTTTAAACTTATGAATTGTTTATTTCTGGAATTTTCCATTTAACATTTTCAGACTGCAGTTGACTGTGGGCAACAAACCATGGAAAGCAAAACTGCTGATAAGTGGTTGGGGGGGCGCGGGGAGACTACTGTATTTTCTTTCCTTTTTTTTTTTTTTTTTTTTTTGAGACAGAGTCTTGCTCTTTCACCCAGGCTGGAGTGCAGTGGCACAATCTCAGCCCACTGCAACCTCCGCCTCCCGGGTTCACGCCATTCTCCTGCCTCAACCTACTGAGTAGCTGGGACTACAGACGCCCACCACCACGCCTGGCTATTTTTTGTATTTTTAGTAGAGATAGGGGTTTCACCGTGTTAGCCAGGATGGTCTTGATCTCCTGACCTTGTGATCCGCCCGCCTCGGCCTCCCAAAGTGTTGGGATTACAGGCGTGAGCCACCGCGCTGGCCCTGTATTTTCAAAGAAAGGAAAGTAAGAGCAATTACTGCAACAGACCCTCATCAAAAGAAATTCTAAAGAACATGCTTCAAGCAGAAGTAAAATGAACCCAGAGGTAAATTCTGAGACTCAAGGGGTAAAAAAATGAAACAGTTGAATAAAAGGCACATAAGAAAATGGCAGAGCTGGGTGTGGTGGTTCACACCTGTAATCACAACACTTTGGGAAGCTGAGGCAGGTGGATCGCTTGAGCTCAGGAGTTCAAGACTAACCCCTGGGAAACACAGTAAGATGCTGTCCCTACAAAAAAAAAAAATGTTTTTTAATTATCTAGACAAGATGGCACATGCCTATAGTTCCAGCTACTTAGGAGGCTGAGCTGGGAGGATCACTTGAGCCCAGGAGACAGAGGTTGCAGTGAGCCATGATCACACCACTGGACTCAAGTTAGGGCAACAGAGAAAGAACCCTGTTTCAAAAAAATAATAATAATTAGATTAAATTTTAAAAAGAAAATGGCAGAAAGGAATCCAAAGATGTCAGTCATCACAATGAATGTAAATGAACTAAACTCTCCAGTCAGAAGAAAAAAAAACCATCAGACTGGTTTCCCATGAACTGTTTATAAGAGACAAACATAAAGCATACAGGCACAGAAATATTGATAGTTAAGAAATGGAAAAAGATCTATCAGGCAAATAGAAACAAGAGAAAACTGGAGTGGACTAAGATAAAAAGGACTAGAGATCAAGAGGGGCACTACATGATGATACAGGACTCAAATCAACTGTAAGATATTGTAAGCCTCTATGCACCTAATAACACACACACAAAACTGACACATCTGCAAGAAAAAAGCATAAACATACTAATTCAGTGAAAGATTTCCTAACTTACCTTTCTCAGTAGTAAGATCTAGCAGACAAAAAAGAATCAGAATTTAGAAGAGTTGAACTGCTTAATAAACTTGATCAAACTCCTATGTAAAAATCACACTCAAGAACTTGGGACTACATATCATTTTCAAGAAGACATGAAAACTTTATAAAAATGGACTGTATGCTTATGGTAGCCAGACTCCAAGATGGTCTGCAAGTATTCCTACATTCTGATATCCACACCCGTGTGTCATCCTCTCTCATCTGGTATTCGGGTTGTTCTGCATAACCAATATTATACGGCAAGCAGGAAGGTATGTAACTTCTAAGGATCATGAAAGAATGTGGCTTTTGATTCTCTCAGATCACTCACTCTGGGAGACGTCAGCTGCCACATTACAAGCAGCCAGATGGAGAAGCCCAAGTAGAAAGGAACTGAGACCTCTTACAAATGGCCAGCAAAGAACTGAGGCCTCCTGCCAAAAGCTATGTAAGTGAATTTACTTGGAAGCAAATGCTCTACCCCCAGTCAAGCCTTCAGATTACTACAGACCCAGCCAAGACTGTCACTGCAGCTTCATGAAAGACTCTGAGCCAGAAACACTCAGTTCAGCCACTAATGGATTTCAGATGGACAGAAACTTTATGTGATAATAAATGTTTGTTGTACAAAACGGCTACATTTGGGAATAATTTATAACATAACAATAAATAACTAATAAATATGTTCAAGGTCATAAAGCTAAGTTCAAATTTGAAATTACTGGTAACATATAAACCATAACATGTTTCATATTCATATGAAACACTCTAGGTGAAAGGAGAAATCATAATTGAAAACATTATATGGAAATATGGAATTGAAAAATAAAAAGCCAATTATTGAAACTTGTAGGATACAATTAAAGCAGCATTTAATAAATTTATAACTTTGAATACTTACAATCAAATGAAATATTCAAAACTGATGAGCTTAAATATAACTCTAGAAGTCAGAAAACGTGCTAGGTACAGTGGCTTCCACTTATAATCCCAGCACTTTGGGTAGGCTAAGGCAGGAAGATTGCTAGAGTCCAAGAGTTCGAAGATGCAGTGAGCTATGCTCATGATACTGTACTCTAGTCTGCATGACAGAGCAAAAACCTCTATTAAAAAAACCCAAAAAGTCATAAAACCACCTAACACTCATTAGGATGGCTACTATCAAAAAGAGACATGAAATAAGGCCAGACGCAGTGGCTCATGCCTGTAATCCCAACATTTTGGGAGGCCGAGGCAGGCAGATCACTTGAGGTCAGGAGTTCAAGACCAGCCTGGCCAACATGGTGAAACCCCATCTCTACTAAAAATACAAAAATTAGCCAGACATGGTGGCAGGTGCCAGTAGTCCCAGCTACTAGGGAGGCCAAGGCAGCAGAATCGCTTGAACCCGGGAGGCGGAGGTTGCGGTGAGCCCAGATCACACTACTGCATTCAAGCCTGGGCAACAGAGTGAGACTCTGTCTCAAAAAAATAAAAAAAAAGACACAAAATAACAAACGTAAATGAGGATATGGAGAAATTGGAACCCTTGTGCACTACTGATGGGAAAGTAAAATAGTGCATATACCTATGGAAAACAGTAAAACAGTTCCTCAACATATTACATATAGAATTACCATATGATCCAGCAACCCTACTTCTAGGTACATATGCAAAAGAACTGAAAGCAGGGTCTTGAAGTGGTATCTGCACACCCATGTTCACGGCAGCATTATTTACAATAACCAAAAGGTGAAAGTAACCCAAATGTCCTGAATGGATAAAGAAAATGTGGTTTACCCAAATAACAGAATATTATTCAGCCTTTAAAAGGAAGGAAATTCTGACATATGCTGCAATGTGGATTAACCTTGAAGACATTACACTAACGGAAACAAGCCAGTTATAAAAAGACAAATACTGTATGACGCCACTTATTTGAGGTATCCAGGGTAGTCAAGTTCATAGAAACAGAAAGTAGAATGGTGGTTTCCAGTGGCTGGGAACATGGAGGAATGGGAAGTTCTAGTTTAATGAGTAAAGGGTTTCAGTTTTTTGAGATGAAGGGAGTTCTGTAGATTGGTTACACAACAAGGTGAATGTACTTAATACTACTGAACTACACACTTAGGAACAGTTAAGATGGTAACGTTTATGTTATGTACATTTTTCCACACTTAAACATAAGATTAAGGCCAGGCACGGTGGTTCATGCCTGTAATCCCAGCACTTTGGGAGGCCGAAGCAGGTGGATCACCTGAGGTCAGGAGTTCAAGACCAGCCTGGCCAAAATGGTGAAATCCCATCTCTACTAAAAATACAAAAATTAGCCGGGCATGGTGGCGAGCGCCTGTAATCCCAGCTACTTGGGTGGCTGAGGCAGGAGACTCACTTGAACTCGGGAGGCAAATGTTGCAGTGAGCTGAGATCACGCCACTGTATTCCAGCCTGGGCGACAAGAGTGAAACTCCGTCTCAAAAAATAAATAAATAAGTAACATTAAAAAGTTAGGGGAAAAATGCATAGCAGAATAAACCCAAGGAAAGAAAATGTAACAACAAAATTAACAAAACAGAAAACAAAGTTTAAAAAGCTAAGAAATGAGTCTTTTTATTTTTTTGAGATGAAGTCTTGCTCTGTGGCCCAGGCTGGAATGCAGCGGCATGATCTCCACTCACTGCAACCTCCTCCTCCTAGGTTCAAGCGATTCTCCTGCCTCGGCCTCCTGAGTAGCTGGGATTACAGGCGTCTGCCACCACACCCAGCTAGTTTTTGTATTTTTAGTAGAAACGGTGTCACTATGTTGGTCAGGATGGTCTCAAACTCTCGACTTCAAGTGATCCATCTACCTCAGCCTCGCAAAGTGCTGGGATTACAGGCATGACCCACCAAGTCTGGCCTAGAAATGAGTCTTTAAAAATACACTGAGGCCAGCCACAGTGGCTCACGCCTGTAATCCTAGCACTTTTGGAAGCCAAGAAAGAAGATCATTTGAGCCCATGAGTTCAAGACCAGCCTGGGCAACAAGGTGAGACCCCGTCTCTACAAAAAAAATTTAAAAATTAGCTAGGGATGGTGACATGCGCCTGTAGTCCCAGCTACTTGAGAGGCTAAGGTGGGAGGACTGCTTGAGCCCAGGAGGTTAAGGCTGCGGTGAACAGTGATCACACCACTGCACTCCAGTCTGGATGACAGAGTAAGTCCCTGTCTCAAAAAAATAAAAACGAAATACACAAACAGAAAAAAAAACATGAAAAAATAAAGAAATAAACATTGGGGTGAAATATTAGACACAACTTCAATTAACACAGAGATTAAATAGATTATATAAACTCCCCAATTGATTTTATAAGGCTAGAATCACCTTGATATGAAATCCAGACAACAGCTATATAAGAAAATTACAAACCAATCTTACTCATAGATACAAACATCCTAAACAAAATATCAGCAAGTTTACACCAACAACTGATTTGTTAAATTTATACATTTCAATAAGAACAGCCCACAGAATGTAACATCAATGTAATTATTAGAAATCATGAAAAGCCACAGGGAAGGGGCTCCAAGATGGCCAACTAGCTGCAGCCAGTAGGAACATCTCCCAGAGGATCAGGATGACTGGCACACTCTTAGCAGATCTTCAGAGGGAAAGCACTGAGTGCTGACAGAGGGAAGACACAGATGCTGAACTGACGAGGGAAGAAGTAAGGAACCCTGCACAGGGCTACCACGCACCGGGACTTTTTCCTGGCCCCCAGTGACTCCTGAAGAGGCAGTTGAGTTGAACAGGGAAGCAGCAACCCACTCTCACCAGGGGACTCTGGAATCCCTGCAGAAGGAGACTCCTCCACCACAGGGACACCCCTCAACCACCAAGGACACTTGAGCTGGCAGGGAAAGCTGCTTAGAGAAGTGGTAGGGGCAGAACTCCAGCCAGGGCAGAGCTCAGAGGTTTTGGTGCTGGAGCATCTGTAGTGCAACAGGGCCAGGAGTGCCCATCCCCCAAGGCTCGACTTGCTCCCATAGGAGACTTTAGCCCTAGAGGAACTGCCAGACCTGAACTCTGCAGGGCAGTCTTGCCCATAAGGTGGGGGTGGTGTGACCTGAGTACCCTCAGTCTGCTGGTCTCTCATGGGGCTCCAGCCTGGCCAGGATGCTTGCAGTACTGCCAGCGGGGGCCACATACCAGCTCCTGCACTGACAAGGTGCTGACAGGCAGAGTGCTCCAACCACAGTGATCCCCGTGGAAAAGCACGAGCCTGCCAATACCCTCCTCCCACCGAAGGCTGCTCCATGCTGCTTTGCCTGCAGGCACTCGCCCATGGCCACCCCCCAAATGCTTTGCCCACACGTGTGCACAGGTGTACCTTGTTTTCCCTTCCCTGCCAGCACACATGCGTGCAAGCACCCTCCCATGCCACTGCAGCCAGCGTGAGTACACCCTGCCTATCCCTCCATGGCCATTGTCAAGGGAGCACTGGCAGGTACAGAGCCCACCAGTGCCATCCCCACCAGCACTGAGCCCCTGCACCAACATGAAACTAGGCAGAGAAAACAGAGGACCCACCCCCACCCCTTACCGGCCACTGAAGCCAGCATGAACGTGCACAGAGGGCACACCCAGTCCTGCACCCACCAGCACCCTTCCCCTGTGCTAACACCACCACCAGTGCATGTGTACCAGCAGCCCCCCGCCCTGGCCTTACTGCCACTGTTGCTGCCAATGCCCACATGGAGGCCAGCACCCTGTGGCCTTGCTGCCACTGCTACTGGCACATGCGAACAAGAATTGATTCCACTGCCACCCCCTACACTTTGGCTGGCACAACCCACGGGAGTATTGTGACCAGAGGTCCAGGAGCACCTCGGCCCCTCCAGTGCAGCAGGTTCCTAACCTTAAAGAACCAGAGAACAAAGCTGGGGCCCAAGGCCAGTCCCCCAGAGTTGGAGGACCCATGTACTCCGGGAGTCCTGAGATGAGCCCTGGCCCCTCCAGTAATGAAGCCAGTTAACTGAACCCACCTTGTACCACAAACATCCAAGGTCATCATATAGGATTAAAAAAAAAAAAAAAAAACCAGCAACTTCAAAGACTGAAGGAACATCAGCCCACAAAGATGACAAAGCACCAACACAAGAACTCTGATGACTCAAAAAGCCAGAGCATCTTCTTTCCTCTAAAACAAACGACTGCACTAGCTCTCCGGCAAGGGTTCTGAACTGGACTGAGATGGTTGAAATGACAGAAACAGAATTCAGAATATGGATAGGAATGAAAATCATTGAGATTCAGGAGAATGTTGAAACCCAATGTAAGGAAGCTACCCACAATAAAACGATACAGAGCTGACAGACAAAATAGCCAGTATAGAAAAGAATATAAACGACCTCATACAGCTAAAAAACACTCTATAAGAATTTCCTGGCCGGGCGCAGTGGCTCACACCTGTAATCTCAACACTTTGGGAGGCCAAGACAGGCGAATCATGAGGTCAGGGGTTCAAGACCAGCCTGGTCAACATGGTGAAACCCCGTCTCTACGAAAAATACAAAAAATCAGATGGGTGTAGTGGCAGGCACCTGCAATCCCAGCAACTCAGGAGGCTGAGGCAGGAGAATCGCTTGAACCCAGGAAGCAGAGGTTGCAGTGAGCTGAGATCGTGTCACTACTCTGTCTCAAAAAAAAAAAAAAAATTTCATAATGCAATCGCAAGTATTAACAGTAGAACAGACCAAGCTGAGAAAAGAATCTCAGCGCTTGAAGATTGGCTTTCTGAAATAAGAAGACAGACAAGAATAAAGACAAAAGAATGAAAAGGAACAAACAAAACCCCCAAGAAATATGAAATTATATAAAGAGACTAAATATATGATTCATTGGTATCCCTGAAAGATATGGGGAGAAAGGCAGCAACTTGGAAAACATATTTCAGGATATCATTCATGAGAACTTCCCCAACCTAGCTAGAGAAGTCAACATTCAAATTCAGGAAATAAAGAGAACTCCCACAAAATATTTCACAAAAAGATCATCTCCAAAAAACAGAATCATCAGATTCTTCAAGGTAGAAATGAAAGAAAAAAATGTTAAAGGTGGCTAGAGAGAAAGGACATGTCACCTATAAAGGAAAGCCCCATCAGACTAACAATGGACCTCTCAGTAGAAACTATACGAGTCAGAAGAGATTGGAGGTCTATATTCAACATTCCTTTTTTTTTTTTTTGAGACGGAGTCTCACTCTTGTCACCCAGGCTGGAGTGCAGTGGCGCGATCTAGGCTCACTGCAAGCTCCACCTCCCGGGTTTACTTACGCCATTCTCCTGCCTCAGGCTCCCGAGTAGCTGGGACTACAGGCGCCCGCCACCATGCTTGGCTAATTTTTTGTATTTTTAGTAGAGACAGGGTTTCACCGTGTTAGCCAGGATGGTCTCGATCTCCTGACCTCATGATCTGCCCGCCTCGGCCTCCCAAAGTGCTGGGATTACAGGTGTGAGCCACAGCACCCAGCCACAACATTCTTAAAGATAAGAAATTCCAACCCAGAATTTCATATTGGGCCAAACTAAGCTACATAAGCAAAGGAAAAATAAGATCCTTTTCAGACAAGCAAATGCTGAGGGAATTCGTTAGTACCAGACCTACCTTACGAGAGCTCCTGAAAGCAGCACTAAATATGGAAAGGAAAGAACATTATCAGACACTAAAAAAAACACACTTAAGTACATAACCAGTGACACTACAAAGCAACCATGCAAACAAGTCAGCATAATAACCAGCTAACAACATGATGACACAATTAGATCCACACATATCAATACTAACCTTGAATGTAAACGGGCTAAATGCCCCAGTTAAAAGGCACTGAGTGACAAGCTCAATAAAGAAGCAACAACCCTGGGGCTGGGTGCAGTGGCTCACACCTATAATCCTAACACTTTGGGAGGTCGAGGCAGGTGGATCACTTGAGCTCAGGAATTTGAGACCAGCCTGGCCAACAGGATGAAACCCCATCTCTAAAAAAAAAAAAAAAATACAAAAATCAGCCAGGCATGGTGGCACACACCTGTGGTCCCAGCTACTCGGGAGGCTGAGGTGGGATGATGGCTTGAGCCCAGGTGATCAAGGCTGCAGTGAACTGTGATTGTGCCACTGCATTCCAAAAACAAAACAAAACAGAAGTGCAAGGTACAGAAGAGGTCAATGTACAAAAAAAAAATTAATTAAAAACAACACATAGCTTCCCAATGTCATCTCCCCTATTCAACATTAAAAGCCCTCAACAGATGCACAGAGAAAAAAAAAAGATTGAAGATAAAGAAACAAAGCTACAACTATTTGTAGATCATCCACTGTCTACATAGATAACCCCAAAGAATCTAGATATGTCAATAAAAGCACAAAAACAGGCCAGATGTGGTGGCTCACACCTGTAATCCTAGCACTTTGGGAGGCTGAGACTAGAGGATCACCTGAGGCCAAGAGTTTAAGACCAGCCTGGGCAACATAGCAAAACCCCGTTTCTTTAAATTTAAAAAAAAAAAAGTATAAAGACAAAATATAAGTTAATTTCATTTCTATATACAATCAGAAAATATAACTTTTTAAATATCATGTATAAATAATAAAAATATTCTAGGAAAAACTGACATTTTATGTAGAAGTTCTTTATATAAGGAGAAAATTATAAAACTTAACTGGAATGATTTTTTAAAACATAAAATAAATAGAAAGTCATATTATGTTCTTA
Organism: Pan troglodytes; assembly: GCF_028858775.2. NCBI lineage: Eukaryota > Metazoa > Chordata > Mammalia > Primates > Hominidae > Pan > Pan troglodytes. The sequence continues at coordinate 36,482,489 of NC_072417.2, forward strand.
AATAGGAAGCCTCAATATCATAACAATGTCAATCAATTCTTCCCAACTTGATCCAAAGACTCAATGCAATACCATTCAAAATCCCAGTATCATTTTTTGTGGAAATCAATAAACTGACTGTAAAACCAATATGGAAAGGCATTATTATAAGTCTTTTGGGGACCTGCCACACTTTATACTAAGAATTATTATAAAGCAACCACAATCAGGACAAATAATCAAGTGGATTACTGGCACTAGAGGAGAGAGCCGAACTGAGAGTCTAGAAACTGAGCCTGTGCATATACTGACACTTAATATAAACCCAAGCAAGCACTGAGATCACAGGAGAAAAAATGCACTACTCAATAAATAGGCTGGAACAATCAGTTATCTGTTATCATATGGCAAAAAAATAAAAGTGGATCCTTACAAAAAAAGTCTTTCCATGTGGATTAGAGACTTCAATGTAAAAGTGAAAAGCAAACAATTTTTAGAAAATAGAGAATTATCTTAATGATATGACACAAAAAAATTTTAAAACATAAATCATAGAAGACTGATAAATTCAGCTGCAGTAAGATCAAGAATTTCAATCACCGAAGTTTTTTTTAATCCAATCATAAATTGGAAAAGATATTTGCAACACAAATCTAGAATTAGATCTAGGCCAGGCACTGTGGCTCAAATCTACAATCTCAACACTTTGGGAGGCTGAGGTGGGTAGATCACTGGAGCTCACGAATTCAAGACCAGCCTGGGGAACATGGCAAAACCCCATCTCCACAAAAAATACAAAAATTAGCCAGGCACAGTGGCGCGTACCTGTAGTCCCAGCTACTCAAGAGGCTGAGGTGGGAGGATAGCTTGAGCCTAGCAAAGGTTGCAATGAGCCAAGATTGCACCATTGCACTTTAGCCTGGGTGACAGAGCCAGACCCTGTCTCAAAAAACAAGAGAATTAGATCTAAAACCATAAAAAATTGCTATGAATCAATCAGGAAAATTAAACAATCCAAACAGAAAAATGGGCAAAAAGTATATACAGACACTTCACAGAATAAGAAACACAAATACATTTCACAGAATAAATAACACAAATGCTCTATGAATATCCGAAAAGAAACTAAACCTCATTGGTAGTCAAGGAAATACAGATTCAAATTACAATGAAACAACATTTCTTACCCACCAGATACATAATTTTTTTTTCTTTTTTTTTAGACGAAGTGTCGCTCTTGTTGCCCAGGATGGAGTGCAATGGCAGGATGTCAGCTCACTGCAACCTCCGCCTCCCAGGTTCAAGCAATTCCCCTGCCTTAGCCTCCCGAGTAGCTAGCACTACAGGTGCATGCCACAACGCCCAGCTAATTTTTTTGTATTTTTTAGTAGAGACCGGGTTTTACCACGTTGGCCAGGCTGGCCTTGAACAGGCGTAAGCCACTGCACCCGGCCCCATAAAATTTTTTAAAGAAACAATTCTAAGCTTTGGCAAGGACACAGAGCAATAGGAATACTTCTATATTGCAGTTGGGAGCGTCAACTGATTCAATCACTTTAAAAAATAATTTGGTGGCCAGGCGCAGTGGCTCACGCCTGTAATCCTAGCACTTCAGGAGACGGAGGTGGACAGATCACTTGAGGTCAGGAGTTCGAGACCAGCCTGGCTAACATGGCGAAACCCCGTCTCTAATAAAAATACAAAAATTAGCTGGGCATGGTGCTCGCTCCTGTAATCCCAGCTACTCAGGAGGCTGAGGCAGGAGAATCGCTTGAACCCGGGAGGCAGAGGTTGCAGTGAGCCCAGATCGTGCCATTACACTCCAGCCTGGGGGAGAAGAGAGAAACTCCATCTCAAAAAAAAAAATTAATTAAAAATTTTTTAAAATTAGAAAAATTTGGCATTACTTAGTAAAGCTAAACAAACCCATACCCCATAAAATGAAAAATTCTGCTCCCAGACATATACTTCAAATTCCTGCATGTGCACAAAAGACATGAATAACAATGTTCGTAAGCAGCATTGTTAGTAATAGCAAAAACCTAGAAACAATCCAAATGTGCATCAATAGCCCAGATATATATATATACAATATATACAAATAATGAACTAATGTATAGCAGTAAAACTGAATGAACTGCATACAATACCACAGATTAACGCTCAAAAGAAAAATGATGCTTACAAAAGAAATCAGAATACTTACAGTATTATTCCATTACATGAAAATCAAAATAAGTAAACAAAGCAATACATTGTTCATGGACACATAAAGAAAAGAAAGGAAATTTTAAAATACAATTCAAGATAGTGGTAGGGGGAATGGTAACAAAAGAACTGTGATTTGGGCCATAGAGGTGTTTCCACAGCATTGGGAATGTTGTTTTTTACTCTGTGAATTGATAAGAGTTCACCATGTTTTTTTTTTTAAGTATAAACTGTACAAACATGATTCACATAATCTTACAAGTTTCACAGTATGTTTTAAGTCAAATAAAAATTCAAGGCCAGGCGCGGTGGCTCACGCATATAATCCCAGCACTTTGGGAGGCCAAGGCGGACAGATCATGAGGCCAGGAAATCGAGACCATCCTGGCTAACACAGTGAAACACCGCCTGTACTAAAAATACAAAAAAAATTAGCCCGCATGGTGGCGGGCACCTGTAGTCCCAGCTACTCAGGAGGCTGAGGCAGGAGAATGGCATGAACCTGGGAGGAGGAGCTTGCAGTGAGCCGAGTTCGCACCACTGCACTCCAGCCTGGGCGACAAGAGTGAGACCCTGTCTCAAAAAAAAAAAAAAAAAAAAAAATTCAAGAATACAAATATATGCTTCCTGAAGCATTGTTTATAATAAAACAAAAACACAAGCAAAAAAAAAAAAACCCTGAAAACAAATTAAGTGTTCCTCTATACCAGAAATGGATAAACTGACATACTGATAATAGAATATTATACGTGCAGTTAAAATGAGTTAACTTAATACTCATGTATAAATAGGGAGCAAGTCTTAGAATAGGTTTAAAAAGCAAGCTGCAAGGCCAGGAGTGGTGGTTCACACTTATAATCCCAGCACTTTGGGAGGCCAAGGTAAGAGGATTCCTTGGGTCCAGGAGTTTGAGATCAGCCTAGGCAACAAGGCAAGGCCCTGGCTCTACAAAAAAAAATTAAAAATAAAAAATAAAATTTAAAAAAGCAAATTGCAGAATATTTACAAGAACATTTTTTATGTAAAAATGTTAAACTGTAATTTTTTTATGAACACAAACATATGTAATAAAAGGATAAAAATGGACAGAGTACAAATTAACTTCAGAATAGTAGTTAACAGAAAGGATAGAATGGGATCAGAGAGGGGTTTAAAGACAGCTTCAACTATTTCTGGGATCATTTGCAAATTAGAAGTATTTATAATTTAAAAATAAAAATATCCCCCCAAAAGAAAAATATAAAAATATTCTCTCTCCTTCTCCCCCTAACACATAAACATATAAAGAGACAAAAATAATAGAAAAGAGAAAAAATGCTTTCTAGAACAAAATGGAATAGGAGGCTACTTGCCACTATCGCCCAAGCTGGTACATTCAACCTTGCTTAAAGGAATGTTATTCTTGGATTTCCCAGACTTTAGAATTGTGAGAAGTAAGTTTCTGTTGTTTATAAACTACCAAATCTATGGTATTTTGTTACAGCAGCCTAAACTGACTAAGATACTTACCAAAACAAGCTGCCTCTAGGTCATCATTTTAGCTAACATTTCAACTATCTTCACTTGCAAAAATTAATTATTTTCCTAACATTATTCTTTAAAATGCCATCTGGCCAGTGCGGTGGCTCATGCCTGTAATCCCAACACTAGGAAGGCTGAGGTGGAAAGACCACTTGAGACTAGAAGTTAGAGACTAGGCTGGGTAACAGAGACAGACCCTGTCTCTACAAAATAAAAAGCCATCAAACAAATTTCTGAATAATCCCTTTTCCTAGTTGTATAAAGAAATAATGCAGCTAATGCTAAAAATGAAAATGGAAAATAAGGATTCTGAAAGATTGAGAATGAAGATTATACACATTTAACCATATATATAAATATGGTTGTTAACTCTCCCATAAAGTCAAATAGGCACAATTAAATTATTTGATGTTTACCCCTGGGATTTGAATTTTTAAGAACATATTAACAAAACATCCTAGCACAATTGACAAACTATACATGTTATAAACTAAAAATTGTAGAAGAAAAGTCAGCACAATCAGTGAAGATTCCCATGTAGGCTTCATCTCCTTCATGGGATTGAGAAAACAGTTTTTGAATGGCAAAGATTCTATGCGCTAGTTTTAACATGGCAGTTCAAGCACCTGCCACTGTGCTAAGTTTATAACTTAATTCAAGCCAGAAGCTTGAGCTATTTAGTCATGTACTAATGGCCAGGTTACTTACCAGGCTGAATGAAGGAGAATTTCATTCATTAAAAAAAAGAAAGATGCAGATCAAAATAAACTTGGACTCATCATGAAGAGGGTAGAGCCAACAGAAATTTAGCTACCAGGCTTAAGCCTAGAAGTCCTCTTGACTTTCACACTAAGATGACCCACTGGTATATTTTTAACCATTTCTTCTCCATACCAAAATGATTCCATTATATTCAACCAGGAAAATAAAAAATTCACCTTCAATTGAGATTACAAACCATATACTTCATATAATTAATCTTCAATTTATCTGAAAACCAATATGCAAATGAAATTACAGAGGTAGAAATGCTCTTTTGGCCCATAAGTAGACACAACTAAAGAAGACAAAGCAGATGCAATTAGATGTTTAAGCCAACAGCACCCATTCAAGCAAAATAAAACAATGTGATACCTATTTCAATGCAAGACTGCATCTAAAGCAGTTGAGGGCATTTGCTTTGATGTGGGGGTGGGAAGAAGGGTCTCCAAAGATAAAGCAGGAAATAACTTCAAAACAACTTTTGGGATCAAAGCCCATTTTTAAGTCCTTTATGAATAACTGAAAACAATTTTCCCCTTTATTCAAAACAATAAACAAGAAACTTGTCATTTACAACTCCTCCCTCTCCTCAACTCTTATTCACTTAAATCTCCTCCTTTCCTCCTTACCCCTATCATCCATCTGAAGCCTTCCAATTTCATCTCCTAAACAAATCTCATGACAAGGTTGCCCCTAATTTCCTATAATGAGTACCCTGGCTCAGATCATCCCTATTATAACAATTTCTTAATTATTATTCTTGCCTTTACTGTCCCTTCAAATCCATCTTCTATATCACTACCAGGAAACACTCTTCAGAACATGTGAGCATGCCACTCACTTGCTTAATACTCTTCAACAGCTCCCTGAACCCACAGAATAAAGTTAAAATTCTTTCATTCATTCAACACTTAATTGCCTATTATAACCAAGTAAGAACTGTGCTAAGCCTGGGGATATTAATGGGACACCATTGAAACACTTGCATCCTTCAGAACCAGAATAATTTTTGTAGGATGAAAAAGTCAAAGTAAATTCTTCCCAGAAAAAAATTCAGCATCTGTGAAAATCCTCAATAAAATTGTGGCAAACCGAATCCAGCAGTACACCAAAAAGCTTATCCCCCATGATCAAGTCAGCTTCATCACTGGGATGCAAGGCTGGCTCAACATATGTAAATCAATAAATGTAATCCATCACATAAACAGAACCAATGACAAAAACCACACGATTATCTCAAGAGATGAAGAAAAGGCCTTTGATAAAATTCAACACCCCTTCATGATAAAAACTCTCAATAAACTAGGTATTGATGGAGAGCATCTCAAAATAATAAGAGCTATTTATAACAAACCCACAGCTGGGCGCCTACAGTCCCAGCTACTCGGGAGGCTGAGACAGGAGAATGGCGTGAACACGGGAGGCGGAGCTTGCAGTGAGCCAAGATTGTGCCTCTGCACTCCAGCCTGGGTGACAGAGCGAAACTCCATCTCAAAAAAAAAAAAAAAAAGAATAGTGATTTGCACATAGAAGGGACTCAATAAATATTTGTTGAATGAATGAATATATGAAATAAAATCTTCCATGATCTTGAAGAGAAGTATTTGTCACGTAACTGGTCTTATATGGCAGAATGTCCCTTGTTTACCATTCCTATTCCCTTCTAACCAAATCATGATATGTATTTTTAGGTATTCTTTGGCATTTCTTTTTGAACGCCTGGAAAAATGCTAAAATATGGTTTAAAACTCAATGTTTGTGAATTAGGCTGTTAGGTGCAGCCTGACTTAAGGGATAAGGGCTGAATTATAGAGAAATTGAATTATGCTTTCAAATATGGTATGCATATGAAACTAATACATGGTTGTGGTTTTTTTTAACTAGGTTAAATGTGGTAAATGCACTCTTTTAATTTAGTGTTTTATTAAATTTTGGTATATGTTGTGTTATAAGCATAAAAGTTTCTGAAAGAATTTTTGTGCCTAGAAATTGTGGGAATTGTTGCTTTCTTTAACTTTTGATTTGAAACAATCACAAATTACACTGGATTCTTAAAAATGTTGTAGGATCTTTAGGGAGCTCAACTGCAGTCCAGATGCTGATTTTTTTTTTAAATACTTTAAGTTCTGGGATACATGTGCAGAATGTGCAGGTTTGTTACATAGGTATACTCATACTGAATGGGCAAAAACTGGAAGCATTCCCTTTGAAAACCGGCACAAGACAAGGATGCCTTCTCTCACCACTCCTATACAACATAGTATTGGAAGTTCTGGCCAGGGCAATCAGGCAAGAGAAAAAAATAAAGCGTATTTGAATAGGAAAAGATGAAGTCAAACTGTCTCTGTTTGCAGATGACATGACTGTATATTTAGAAAACCCTATCGTCTCAGCCCAAAATCTCCTTTAGCTGAGAAGCAACTTCAGCAAAGTTTCAGGATACAAAATCAATGTGCAAAAATCACAAGCATTCCTGTACACCAATAACAGACAAACAGCCAAATCATGAGTGAACTCCCATTCACAATTGCTACAAAGAGAATAAAATACTTAGGAATACACTTTACAAGGGATGTGAAGGACCTCTTCAAGGAGAACTACAAATCACTGCTCAAGGAAATAAAAGAGGATACAAACAAATGAAAAAACATTCCATGCTCATGAATAGGAAGAATCGATATCATGAAAATGGCTGTACTACACAAAGTAATTTATAGATTCAATACTATCCCCATCAAGCTACCATTGACTTTCTTGCAGAATTAGAAAAAACTACTTTAAATTTCATAGGGAACCAAAAAAGAGCCCGTAGAGCCAAGACAATCCTAAGCAACAAGAACAAAGCTGGAGGCATCACACCACTTGACTTCAAACCATACTACAAGGCTACAGTAAACAAAATAGCATGGTACTGAAACCAAAACAGATACATAGACCAATGGAACAGAACAGATACCTCAGAAATAACACCACACATCTATAACCATCTGATCTTTGACAAACCTGACAAAAACAAGCAATGGGGAAAGGATTCCCTATTTAATAAATGATGTTGGCAAAACTGGCTAGCCAGTTTCAGAAAACTGAAACTGGGCCGTTTTGTTATACCTTATACAAAAATTAACTCAAGATTGATTAAAGACTTAAACATAAGACCTAAAACCATAAAAACCCTAGAAGAAAACCTAGGCAATACCATTCAGGACATAGGCATGGGGAAAGACTTCATGACTAAAACACCAAAAGCAATGACAACAAAAGCCAAAATTGACAAATGGGATCTAATTAAATTAAAGAGCTTCTGCACAGCAAAAGAAACTATCATGAGTGAATAGGCAACCTACAGAATGGGAGAAAATTTTTGCAATCTCTCCATCTGACGAAGGGCTAATATCCAGAATCTACAAAGAACTTAAATTTACAAGAAAAAAAAAACCCCATCAAAAAGTGGACGAAGGATATAAACAGACACTTCTCAAAAGAAGATATTTATGTGGCCAAAAAACATAGGAAAAAAAGCTCATCATCACTGGTCATTAGAGAAATGCAAATCAAAACCACAATGAGATACCATCTCACACCAGTCAGAATGGCGATCATTAAAAAGTCAGGAAACAACAGATGCTGGAGAGGAGGTGGAGAAACAGGAACTCTAAAGGCCAGGCACGGTGGCTCACACCTGTAATCCCAGCACTTTGGGAGGCCGAGGCGGGCAGATTACAAGGTCAAGAGATCGAGACCATCCTGCCCAACATGGTGAAACCCTGTCTCTACTAAAGATACAAAAAATTAGCTGGGTGTGGTGGCACACACCTGTAATCCCAGCTAGTGGGGAGGCTGAGGCAGGAGAATTACTTGAACCTGGGAGGCGGAGGTTGCAGTGAGCCAAGATCACTCCACCACACTCCACACTCCAGGCTGGCAACACAGGGAGACTCCGTCTCAAGAAAAAAAAAAAAGAGAGAGAGACATAGAAATGCCTTTACACTGTTGGTGGGAGTGTAAATTAGTTCAACCATTGTGGAAGACAGTGTGGCGATTCCTCAAGGATCTACAACTAGAAATACCATTTGACTCAGCCATCCAATTACTGGGTATATACCCAAAGGATTATAAATCATTCTACTATAAATACACATGTACACCTATGTTTATTGCGGCACTGTTCACAATAGCAAAGACTTGCAACCAACCCAAATGCCCATCAATTATAGACTGGATAAAGAAAATGTGGTATATACACACCATGGAATACCATGCAACTATAAAAAAGGATGAGTTCATGTCCTTTGCAGGGACATGGATGAAGCTGGAAACCATCATTCTCAGCAAACTAACACAGGAACAGAAAATCAAACACTGCATGTTCTCATTCATAAGTAGGAGTTGAGCAATGAAAACACATGGACACACAGAGGGGAACATCACACACTGGGCCTGTTGCGGGGTGGGGGTTTAGGGGAGGGATAGCATTAGGAGAAATACCTAAGGTAGATGACAGGTTGATGGGTGCAGCAAACCACCATGGCACGAGTATAGCTATGTAACAAACCTGCACATTCTGCACATGTATCCCAGAACTTAAAGTATTTAAAAAAAAAAAAATCAGCATCTGGACTGCAGTTGAGCTCCCTAAAGATCCTACAACATTTTTAAGAATCCAGTGTAATTTGTGATTGTTTCAAATCAAAAGTTAAAGAAAGCAACAATTCCCACAATTTCTAGGCACAAAAATTCTTTCAGAAACTTTTATGCTTATAACACAACATATACCAAAATTTAATAAAACACTGAATTAAAAGAGTGCATTTACCACATTTAACCTAGTTAAAAAAACAACCATGTATTAGTTTCATATGCGTACCATATTTGAAAGCATAATTCAATTTCTCTATAATTCAGCCCTTATCCCTTAAGTCAGGCTGCACCTAACCCCTAATTCACAAACATTGAGTTTTAAACCATATTTTAGCATTTTTCCAGGCGTTCAAAAAGAAATGCCAAAGAATACCTAAAAATACATATCATGATTTGGTTAGAAGGGAATAGGAATGGTAAACAAGGGACATTCTGCCATATAAGACCAGTCACATGACAAATACTTCTCTTCAAGAGCATGGAAGATTTTATTTCATATATTCATTCATTCAACAAATATTTATTGAGTCCCTTCTATGTGCAAATCACTATTCCTTTTTTTTTTTTTTTTTTTTTTTGAGATGGAGTTTCGCTCTGTCACCCAGGCTGGAGTGCAGAGGCGCAGTCTTGGCTCACTGCAAGCTCCGCCTCCTGTGTTCACGTCATTCTCCTGTCTCAGCCTCCCTAGTAGCTAGGACTACAGGAGCCCGCCACCACGCCCAGCTAATTTTTTTTGTATTTTTAGTAGAGACGGGGTTTCACCTGTTAGCCAGGATGGTCTTGATCTCCTGACCTCGTGATCCGCCTGCCTCAGCCTCCCAAAGTGCTGGGATTACAGGCATGAGCCACCGCGCCTGGCCGCAAATCACTATTCTAAACAGAAAGAATGTAACAGTGAAAAAAGGAAAAATGCTTGTCTTTATCAAACATATACTTAATAAAGAATATAATTAATAAAAACGGTTTTGGAGGTCAGGCACAGTAGCTCACACCTATAATCCCAGCACTCTGGGAGGCTGAGGCAGGAGGATCAACTGAGGTCAGGAGTTCAAGACCAGCCTGGCCAATATGGTGAAACCCCATCCCTACTAAAAATACAAAAATTTAGCCAGGCGTGGCGGCACGCCTGTAGTACCAGCTACTCCAAAGGCTGAGGCAGGAGAATTGCTTGAACTCAGGAGGCAGAGGTTGCAGTGAGCCAAAATAGCACCACTGCACTCCAGCCTGGGCAACAGTGAGACTCCATCTCAAAAAATAATAATAAAAATAAAATGAGCCGGGCACAGTGGCTCATGCCTGTAACCCTAGCACTTTGGGAGGCCGAGGAAGGTGAATCACGAGGTCAGGAGATCGAGACCATCCTGGCTAACACAGCGAAACCCCGTCTCTACTAAAAAAAAAAAAATACAAAAAAATTAGCTGGGCATGGGGGCGGGCACCTGTAGTCCCAGCGACTTGGGAGGCTGAGGCAGGAGAATGGTGTGAAACCAAGACGCGGAGCTTGCAGTGAGCGGAGATGGCGCCACTGCACTCCAGCCTGGGCGACAGGGCAAGACTCCGTCTCGAAAAAAAAAAATAAATAAAATAAAATGATTTTGGAGTTCTAAAAATAAAATTTTCTAACTATATTGAGTGATAAAAGTAACTATTTCAAAGATGTGGTCATGATGTTTTGATAGGGCCTTGAAAGGGAAGACTTAAAATTTTAAGTTCTTCAATTTCAAGTCTCTCAAGATTTCCTCTATCCTTAAGCAGGTAGGTTAGACAGGTCCTAGTTAGATTACGCAGATACTCTTATCTGAACATTTATATTATTTCTCTGAAACATATACACCACTCCACACACCACCACGCACAATTTTTATGCAGGGTTAGCATAAAAATTGCTAACCCTGGCAATTTTTCAAAGGGTAAGTTCTTTAATTTAATTCATCCTATCTCTATTAATATTCAGGCATTTTCCCTAAAACTTTCAATGAAATTAAATAGTTTTACCTAAATTTGGCCAACTATGAGAAATGTTAAAGTATACCGAGTCAATCTGTATCTTGAAACAAATGACAGCCTAAAAAGTTTTCAACCATACAACCCATAACAATGGATTTCTATCTGCTAGATTCCAACAAAATTAGTGAGATATCTGCATGAGTAAAGTCTACAGTTCAAAAGTCACTATTTTACAGTTACTCCAAGGTTTTTAGATAGATGATATAGCTGTCATAAGTCTACAATTTATTTAAAACATTTCTTGGTCAGATAATTATTACCTATTTTGATCTTTTTTAATGTGGAAATAAAATGCTCCAAAATATTAATGACAGTGGATAGTACCATACCTTAAAAAAAGAAAACAAAACAAAAACTCTACATACATGGAGGGGACAAGAATTTGCCCTCACTGGCACCAACATATTCTGAATATGAATATGCATTCCCTGCCTGCAGTGCTTCTGCCAGCATCACCATCAAGGACATGGGCAACACCTTGTTCATCATCAAGGTATACTGCTCAACAAGACTTTGATCAAGGTACTCATTTCACAGAAAAAGGGTTATGCAGGAATGGGTTATGGAACTTGGAAATCACTGGTCTTACCACATACTCCATCACCCAGAAGCAGCTGGTCTAACAGAATGGACTACTGAAGACTCACTCAGTTACAGTGGATCAATGAGCAATAAACAATATTGTTTTCCCCATAGCTAGAATACAAAGGCCTGAGAATCAAGGGGCACAAGTAGAAGTAGTTCCTCTATTATTCCTAAAAACTCCATTAGCAGAAGTTTTGTTTCAAGTACCTACGACTTTGATATCGGCTGGATTGGAGGCCTTGGTTCCCAAGCAGGGAATGATTCCACGCGGTTCCACTGAACTGGAAGTAACAACTACCTCATGACCACTGCCTCCATACCACTAAATCAGAATTTCTCAACCTTAGCACTACTGACAGTTTAGACTGGATCAGTCTCTACTCTTGGGGGCTGTCCTGTGCATTTCAGGATGCCTGGCAGCATCCCTGAACTCTACCCACTAGATGCCAGTTAGCATTCCCCCACCCCCACGAAAGTCATAACAATTAAAAATGTCTCCATGCATTGCCAAATGTCCCCTGGGAGGTAAAATTGTCCTAAGAACCACCGCACTACATCAACAGTCAAAGAAGGAGGTTATTCTATTAGCTGATGTAATTCAGTCCTATTACTAGGTGATACTGTACTGTTGCTACATAATGGGGACAAAGAGGACTATGTCTGGAACCCTGAGGATTCCCTGAAATGTTTTTCTAAACCTATATATATAAGAGCAAAACTTAATGGAAAACCACAGCCACAGGCATGCACACACATGAAGCAGGACCACCAAGGATTTGTATTCTTTTTTTTCTTTTTTTGAGACAGAGTCTTGCTCTGTCGCCCAGGCTGGAGTGCAGTGATGTGATCTTGGCTCACTGCAACTTCCACCTCCCGGGTTCAAGTGATTCTTGTGCCTCAGCCTCCCAAGTAGCTGGGATTACAGGCGCCTGCCACCACGCCCAGCTAATATTTGTATTCTTAGTAGAGACAGGGTTTTACTATGTTGGCCAGGCTGGTCTCAAACTCCTGACCTTGTGACCTGCCCACCTCAGCCTCCAGAGTGCTGGGATTACAGGCGTGAGCCACCATGTCTGGCCCATGGTCTTTTTTTCTTTTTTTTTTTTTATTCTTTTTTGTGAGACAGTCTCACTCTGTCACCCAGGCTGGAGTGCAGTGGTGCGATCTCAGCTCACTGCCACGTCTGCCTCCTGGGTTGAAGCGATTCTCCTGCCTCAGCCTCCTGAGTAGCTGGGACTACAGGTACCCGCCACTACGCCCAGCTAATTTTTTATATTTTTAGTAGAAACGGGGTTTCACTGTGCTAGCCAGGATGGTCTCGATCTCCTGACCTCGTGATCCACCCGCCTCAGCCTCCCAAAGCCATATTCTTTATTAATGAAGATTTAGGTTACCCCACCAGCTGAGATCTTGAATGAGAACAAAGGAAACATGGAATGTACAGCAGAAGTAGTTATAAATATGAACTACAATCTCTCAACCAGTTACAGAAGCAAGGTCTACAGCAGCTATACATATTTTCTTCCTTATTACAGGGAAATGGGCAAGTTTATAAATCAATTCCTTCTCTCTTCTTTTCTATGTTATTCAAACTTTATTAAAGGTTAACTTTACAATTTAGTCCCTAGGTAACAGGATATTCAGAAGGAACTATGAATTTGAGGCATAATTAACACAGCCTAGAAATAGATAGTGTGAATGTCCCCCAGAAATCAATACAATTATGAGACTCTGCTCCTCATTTTGGGAAGAGGGTAAGGACATCCTCATTTTTACAAAGAACATTTTCATCTTTTTAGGCAAGAGCTTAGAGTGTTTTTCTTCTTGTAAAGAAGATGAAATATCTGTATAAAGGCTGAGTGGTCAAACACTTTGGGAGGCCGAGGCAGATGGATCACCTAAGGTCAGGAGTTTGAGACCAGCCTGGCCAACATGGTGAAACCCTGTCTCTACAAAAATTAGCCAGGCATCGTGGTGAGTGTTTACAGTCCCAGCTACTGAGGAAGCTGAGGTGGAAGGATAACTTGAGCCCAGGAGGTCAAGGCTGCAGTAAGCCATGATTGCACCACTGCACTCTAGCCTGTGCAACAGAGCAAGACCCTGTCTCAAAACAATTTACGGCCTGGCCAAGTTCAGTGACTCATGCACTTTGGGAAGCCGAGGCGAGAGGACAGCTTGAGGCCAGGTGCTCGAGACCAGCCTGGGAAACACAGCAAGACCCTGTCTCTATAAAATAAGAAAATGAGCCGAGCGTGGTGACATGTACCTGTAGTCCTAGCTTCTTGGGAGAATCACTTCAGCTCAGGAGTTCAAGGCTGAAGTGAGCTATGAAGCCTAGGGGACAGAGCAAGACCCTGTCTTTAGAAAGAAAAAGAAAAAAATCTATGGCCTAAATAAAAACAAACAAGATCAATAAACATCCATGTATTTCTATATATTAGCAACAATCAAAAATTGAAACTAAAAAACAATACCTGTTAAGATGGCAATCTTCCCAAAGTTGATCCATGGACTCAGCAGAATCTCTATCAAAACTGGCTTTTTAATAGAAATTGACAAGCCAATCCGAAACCATACAAGGATAACAAAAGATCTAGACTAGTCAAAACAATTCTGAGAAACAAGAAAGCTGGAGGACTTATACTACCTGACTTGATATTTTATTATAGTTAAGCTCTTTTATAGTTAAGACTGTGGTATTGGCATAACAGGCACATAGCACAAATACAAAAATTAACTAAAAATGAGCCACAAACGTTAGTATAAATCCTAAATTTCTACAGAAAACACAGGAGAAAAATTTGTGACCTTATATTAGAAAAAGATATCTTAGATATACCAATAACATGATCTATTTTTTAATTGATAAGGTGGACTTCAGAAAAATTAAGAACATCTGCTTTTGAAAGACTTTGAGAACAAAAAAACAAGGAAAAACTAGAAGACTTGCAAATCATTTATCTGATGAACTTGTATTCAGCATATATTATGAATTCTGAAAACTCCAGTAAAACCCGATTTTTTTAAAAATGGGCAAAAGAGATAAACAGCTCACCAAAGAAAATATTCAGATGGTAAATAAGCACATGAAAAGATGCTCAATATCATGAGTCATTAGGGAAATGCAAATCAAAACCACAATGAGACACCACTTCATACCCACTAGGATGGCTGTAATTTAAAAGAAAAGGTTAAATAAGTGTTGGCAAAGATGTGGAACAACTGAAACTCTCATATACTGCTGTAAGATGATACAATCACTTTAGGAACAGCTTGGTGGCCTCTTAAAATATTACAGAATATAATATCCTATAACATTATTATATACATCCACCATATGATCCACCCATTTCTACTCCTTTGTATTTACTCAAGAGAAATGACAGTCATGTATATGAATCTTCAAGACAACTTTATTTGTAATGGTGAAAATTTGAGTTGTCTTCAGTTATCCATCAACAAGTGAATGGATAAACAACTTATGATATATCCACTGAGACAAAAACAGCTCAAGGGTTCCCTAGGGATGGGATGGAGGTAGGAATGGATTATAAGGAGGCTGGAGAAAACTTTTGCTGGTAATATATGTTCTTCATCTTGATTGTGGTGATGGTATCAAAGGCTTATATGTATATCAAAACTCATCAAATTATACATTTTAAATATGTGCAGTTTATTGATTGGATGGCAATTTTACCTTAACCTAAAAGCTGTGGAAATTCTATTATTCTAGAATAGCAAAAAGCAATAAAGTTACTAAAAACAGCAATAAAAACAAGAGGCAATAGGTCTTGTCTATTTACTCACACACTTACCCGAGTGCGTGCTCTTCATTATTTCCTACAGTTTTGTACTTCCATTTGAGATATTTTCATTCTGCCTAAAAAACTTCCTTCCGTAATCTTATAGTGCAGGTCTGCTGGTCATAAATTTTCAGCTTTTGATTGTCTAAAAATGTCTTTATTTCGCCTTCTTGTCTGAAGAATATTTCTGCTGAAGGTAGAATTCTAGCTTGGCAGGTTTTTTTGCCAACATTTAAAAAATGTCTGTTATTTCCCAGTTTCCACAGTTGTATTAAAAAGTCAGCCATCAGTTGTATTATATTGTTCCTTTGAACACAGTGCCTTTTTTCCCCTCTTCTGGCTGCTTTTAAGAGTTTCTCTTTGTTTCTGGTTTTCAACAGTTCCATTAAGATATGCTAAGTGTAGTTTTCTTTGTGTTCATCCTGCTTGGGGTTTGCTAAACTACTTGAATTTATAGGTTGATGCCTTTCATCAGTTTGGGAAAATATTTTATGATTACCTCTTCAAGTATTTGCTTCCATGCTAATCTCTACTTGTGGGTCTCCAATTACACATTAGACTTTTTACTAGTGTTCCACATGTCTCAGAGGCTCTGTTCTACTCTTTCCATTCTTTTTTTTTTCTGTGCTTTTATCTAGATATTTTCTATTGATCTGTCCACAAGCTCTCTAGTCTTGCCTTCTGCTGTGTATAGTCTGCTACTGAACCGGTACAATGAATAATTAATTTCAGATTAATGTCAATTAATTATTAATGGGGGGGTTTGTGGAGGTGGTGTTAAGAAGATTTTGTTCTGTCTTGTTTTGTTTTTTAATGTGGCATGCACTATACTAAGCCCTGGGAGTACAACAACGAACAAAAGAGACATAGGCCCTGCTCTCGTGGAACTTAAATAGTATACATTAAATTTACCTGGGTTTTTTTTTTGTTTTTGTTTTTTAAGAACAGTAAAGAATGAGGGGGAGGTGGAGTGTCCTAGAGTCCTGCGCCAAAGTTTCTAATTAAACTACAAATAAAGACCTTAAGCAACCAACGTTGTGTTTTTGATTCCTAGAATGTTCATTTGGTTTCTTTCTGTGGATTCCAATTCTCTATGAAAATTTTCATCCATTTTCTCCGTATTTTCCTTTATTTTCTTAAGTATATTATAGTTATTTTAAAATAAGTCCTTGTCTGATGAACTTCAATTTTCTGAGTCTGCTTCTATAAGTTTTATTTTTCTCTTGAATTTTTCCACCCTTTCACATCTCTAGAATAGTTAATAGTATGATAGTATTATAAACAAAAGAACCATAGAAACCCCAGAATATATCTTCTCAGTAAGAGCTGTCTATTTCCTCTATTAGGCAAAAGGGATGATAGGCTGATCACCTCAGTCCAATCAGGAATTGAACTGGGCCAGGGATATGTTGCAGTTTTAGTAAAATGCACTTCCTCTCTAGTTTCCTTTTCCTTCAGTGTGTGTCCAGAATCAGCAAATGTCAGCAATCCTCTGCTCACCTATAAAGATCTATTTCTGGAATTCTAATTCATCTAGTCCTCATTACATCCATAGCTCTCCAATATTTTTTTAATATTGATTTTTAAAGTTCATCCAATTGTGGTTTTCTAACTTGTTGCAGTGATATATATGACTGTACTGTGACCTATTAAATACCACCCAGAAATTAAATTCTCCCTGTATATCACACAGCAGTGGTTTACAAACCCAGCTTTATGTCAAAAATGACCTGGGACCTCTAGAAATCACACGATGTTTAGTAGAGCCAGGAAATCTGTACTTTTAACAAGTCTTAAGTGATCTGGCAGAGCTGACATTTCTAAAGAAACTAGCGTGCCTGCACCAGTTGCTCCTCCTCTCCCCTCCCCCACAGCTCAGTATTTATAAGGACATTTAAGAAAAAATACACACTACACACAATGGATAAATTAACAGAAGAGTTAAAACAAAAGTTCAGAATAACTAGAAATGTTAAAGACAAAAATATGTAAAGGTTTTAAAAATACATTAGGATCAAAAAGATGAGGAAAGAAGAACAAGAATCACTAGAGTCCATGATCCAGCACCAATAGGTCATTAAAAGCAGAACTATTCAACTCAATTTTTATTTCTAATTGTTCTAGTTGAAAATAAAATGAGGCCAGGCATGGTGGCTCACGCCTGTAATCCCAGCACTTTGGGAGGCCGAGGCAAGAGGATCACCTGAGGTTACGAGCTCGAGACCAGCCTGGACAACACAGTGAAACACCTTCTCTATTAAAAATACAAAAATTAGCCGGGCATGGTGACAGGTGCCTGTAATCCCAGCTACTCGAAAGACTGAGACACAAGAATCGCTTGAACCTGGGAGGCAGAGGTTGCAGTGAGCCGAGATCGCACCATTCCACTCCAGCCTGGGTGACAGTGACTCAAAAAAGAAAAAAAAAAAGAAAAAGAAAAAAAAGAAAATGATCTTCAAATCTGAAAAAAAGCATTGCTGAGAGTTATCAGAACTTAGATACATAAAGCATGAAGAGCCCACCTCCCTGTTTTACCTGAGCTCAAGTATACATGAATCTAAGGTACAGATGAAAATTTAGAAATATGGTAAGAGAAATGCGGTCAGTGAACTTGCAGAAGTCATGAAAAGTAACAGGAGCCAGATTGGGAATGAGAAAATGTTGTTGCAATTGTCAAAATCCAAGAGTGGGTAAAGGTGAAAGGGTGATTTTAATACTATGGACTTAATTTAATGTCAGCATCCAGATAATTCTAAGACTGATTAGGCATGAGTTGTTAGCACTTATACAGGGAAGCAGCATTTACTAATAAAATCTTACCTTTGTAAAGCACTTTTGCTTTTGAGTTTGGAGTAGACAAAATACTTTCATGCATATTACCTCCTATCTTTGATTCTCATAGATCCCTGTGAAAAAGTGCAGGTAACATTATGTCCCCTCCACCACGTGTTACTCTCTTCAACATATTAGGAATTCAGGGCTCATACAGCTTGGCTTGCCCCCCTGTTAACTCATTCCAGTAGAAAGTTAAGACTTAAAGTCAAGTCTTCTGATTCCTAATTGAGTTGTTTTTATATTACACAGCTCTTAAAGTCAGTATAAGAATAAATCACGCTGAAATGATATATAGGATTGCTTTAAAATAATAAAGAGGTAGTGAGCAGGAAATGGGTAGGAATACGGATGAAATAAGACTAGGGAGAAATTGAGTAATGGATACAAAAGGATTAATTTATAACATCTCTCTAGGCTATGTGCAGTGGCTCACGCCTGTAATCCCAGCACTTTGGGAGACTGAGGCGGGTGGATCACTTGAGGTGAGGAGTTCGAGACCAACCTGCACAATATGACAAAACCCTGTCTCTACAAAAAATACAAAAAATTTAGCCAGGCGTGGTGGTGTACACCTGCGATCTCAGCTACTCAGGAGGCTGAGAGAGAGGATGGCTTGAGCCTGGGAGGCAGAGGTTGCAGTGAGCCAAGATCGTGCCATTACACTCCAGCCTGGGTAATAGAGTGAGACTCTGTCTCAGAAAAAAAAAAAAAAAAAAAAAAAAAAAAACTCTCTACTTTTATGTTGGAAACTTTTTATTTTAAAACATGTGAATTAACATTTTCGATAGGTATACTGTACTGGTAATCAAATGTATACCAAAAATATACTGTACCTGAAGCTCAGCATTTTTTTTTTTTTAACAGAGTTTGACTCTGTCACCCATGCTGGAGTGTAGTAGCACAAACACCACTCACTGCAGGCTCAACCTCCTGGGCTCAAGCCATCCTCCCACCTCAGCCTCCCAAGTACCTGGGACTACAGGCATGCACCACCACGCCTAGCTACTTTTTTTATTTTTTTTTGTGCATACTAGCTGTGTTGTCCAGGTTGATCTCAAACTCCCGGGCTCAAGCAATCCTCCCTCCCCCACCTCCCGAAGTGCTGGGATTACAGGTGTGAGCCACCATGTCCAGCAAGCTCAGCATTTTTAAATCCATTTAAGTTTCATATAATGCCCTCATACAACATTGGGAGGAAAGATAAAAAATGGTATGCCTGAGTACTGACCACCATTGCACCAAAAGGAAAACAATTAGGATAGTGAGGTGTCTTGAAAACATGTTCTTTGAGAAATGGTTGAAGAATGAATGAAATTTTTTGGTGGGGGTGGGAATCTAGGGTGTACTTAAGATGTCTTCAAATGTTTTTATTTTATTTTTATGTATTTATTTTATTTATTTATTTATTTTTTCAGAGACAGAATCTCGGTTGGGCACGGTGGCTCATGCCTGTAATCCCAGCACTCTGGGAGGCCGAAGTGGGAAGATCGCTTGAGTCCAGGAATTCAAGACCAGCCTGGGCAAGATGGCGAAACCTCGTCTCTACAAAAAATTTAAAAACTAGCCCGGCACGGTGGCATGCACCTGTGGGTAGTTTGTGTCATGAGAGGAACAAGAGCTTCAGGTCTTCGTTGATCTTTGTCGCCAATATATGACTAAAACAAAACCTACTATCACTGTCATTCCCTACTCCAGATTCACTTAACAGAGGCCAAAAACTGAAACATAACAGGGAAAGAAATACTGTGCTTTTTTTCCCTCCTCACTCATTACCCAAAAGGAAGAAGACTCACATGGAGCATAAAGGCACATTTTCCCAGACCCAAGGTGGGACAGGAATAGAAGGCACCGATAAAGACAGGAGAGTAGAAAAAAATACTCCAAAAGACAAGATGAAGGATTTGAGAGTTGTTATAGGGAAAAAGAAAAACTGAAAAAGTAGATGTAACAATTTAAAAAACCACATCCAGGAATCTTCATTCAAATACTACCAAAGTTGAAAAGTTTGCCTCAAATGTAATCAAACTCTAAGTAAAATGTTCTTAGAATATAAAAACCAACTTTACAAAAATAGACTGTGCAATGCCAACATGAAAGAATCATAATCTCATATTTATAGCTGTATGTGTATTTCTGTTGGTATTCTCACAAATTCTATTCTCCCACTTAAGAATGTACAATAAGTGTATTATGTAACTAAATAAAAGGGAAACAATGTTACAACTTCTAACAGCTGAAGAAGTTTTGATAAAGTGACCAGGAGAATAATACATAATGAAATCAAGGATATATAATGCTTAAAATTTACATCTATTTCTAACATCTAACCAACTTGAAAAGATTCAGATACTCTAACATGAACTTAAAAGGAAAAACATAATATACCATCTTCGAGTGAAGAGGCAATCATACATCCCTCATTTTGCATATTTGTACTACCTGTTAGTAAAATTTAGACTTTTTAAAACTATTTATTGGAAAGATAGTGATCTAAGGATCAAGACATCCATACTCAAACTTAGTTAATTATATAATCATATGATTGTGAACATGTTTTGCCTCTGTAACTTTTTTCTCATGTAGAGTAGAATAACCACCAAATTATAAAGAATGGATAGAAAAAAAATACTGCACAGATGCTAATACATTTTTATGACTGTTTACAGCTTCCTTTCATATAAGATTCATACCTAAGTCATTAAACAAGCCCATGATGTGAGAAGGGTAAGTATCATGCCCATTTTACACATGAAAACATAGAAAACTGATGTTCAGAGAGGTTGAGAGACTTCCCCAAGACCACACTGCAAGTTGCACAATCAAGAGCTTTTTCTTTTACTACATAGTAGGCTGCCCTCACAAGTCTAAAGTGGTAAAAGTTGTTTTCTCATGCCCAAATTACTATGAGAACTACCCAAGAGAAACTGTGTCAACAGAAAAGTGTCACCACTTGAGATCATTAAGAGACATAACTTCCCAAAAGGTCATTATCTGAGTATAAAATTTTGATTAAAAATAAGTTAAATAATCCTTAAAAGTTTCTAGTAGTCCTGCTATTTACTAAATTAATTTCATGCCTTTTGTGCTAGATATACCACTCTGCTGGTGGGGGTGGGACACGGGAGTTAGGTGGAGCAGGAAAGAATTTCATCAGAAAAAGTTAAGTTCTCAGCCAGGCACGGTGGCTCATGCCTGTAATCCCAGCACTTTGGGAGGCCAAGGCAGGCGGATCACCTGAGGTTGGGAGTTCGAGACTAGCCTGACCAACATGGTGAAACCCTGTCTCTACTAAAAAAACAAAATCAGCTGGGCATGGTGGCGCATGCCTGTCATCCCAGCTACTTGGGAGGCTGAGGCAGGAAAATCGCTTGAGCCTGGGAGGCAGAGGTTGCAGTGAGCCCAGATCACAACATTGCACTCCAGCCTGGGCAACAAGAGCAAAACTCCATCTCAAAAAAAAAAAGTTATCTGAAGTTCAATGGAATAAGACATTCAAAGCTATAAAATATGAATAAGGGCAGGCGACAGCTTGTGGACTGCAGTGGCAACCCTAAGCCAAACCGTGAGTGCCAGACTATGGTTTAAAGAAAATATGCAATCTGGAAGTTTGCACCTCAAGTTACTGCTACTGCAAAGTAATTAGTACCATTTATGGTAAGAATATGTAAAGTTTTAGAACGTAATGCCAATTCTTCATTTTAGTAGGATGAACTCCACACTAGCTTGAGGCTTTGTCTCAACAGAAGCTTTTTTGATGATATAGTCAGTGGCTCAAAAGCCACTCAGGACCCAGCACAGTAGTTCACGCCTGTAATTCCAGTGCTTTGGGAAGCCAGGTGGGAAGACTGCTTGAGGCCAAGAGTTTCAGACCAGCCTGGGCAACATAACAAGACACTGTCTCTACAAAAAAAATTAAAATAATAGCCAGGTATGGTGGCGCACACCCATAGTCCTAGATATTCGGGAGGTGGGAGATCACTTGAGCCCAGGAGTTCGAGGCTATGGTGAGCTATGATCACACCACTGCATTCCAGCCTGAGGAACAAAGAGAGACCTCACTTCTAAAATAAATGAATAATAAACAATTTTTAAAAACCAGTTATATGTGGAGAATATAACTATGTATCACAGGCATATAACATTTGAAGTGGTCAAATGGATTGTCTTTAAGAGACTTTAGCGAGGGTACTATAAACAGCAGTTATAGTTTATATCCTATAGCATTAAACACCTGAGAGTACTCTGTTTACTGAAGGCTCTACCACATAGTATGATACAGAAATTTACAACTTGCTGAGACCTTAAACTTAATTCATAGTCACTACAACGTAAAACCACTTTTCTGTCCTTCAAGATCAAAACAAATGGTCTCATCTCTCCCTTCCCGCCCCCAAGAAAATGGGGTACTTTAAAAGATGTCAGATGAAACAAGCCAATGCTTTTATAAATACAAGTCAATCCTTTGCAAAGAAACAGATTAAGATGCTCATATTCTGCTTCGGTATTGATCCCAAGCCTTTTAACAGTTTAAGCTGACCACAAATCTCCCCTTCCACTTCTATAGAATATTCTCCTCCTTAAACTTCCTTTAGAGCCTTCCGATACCTCCTGTCCCTTGACTTATATACACACACACCTCCAAAATATACGCAGACCTAAGGAACACAAGTGGAAAACACATTTTTAATTAATACACTGCTTATCCTTAAAAGTATGTCGTTAGAATGCAACAATATAGAGTCTACATAGAACCCCAGAATACCAAATTTGAAAGCTACAACAAAAATGCCCCATAGCAATCCGAGTAATTTAAAGAACAAAGATGTAAAAAATAAGGCATTCTTACTACTGTATTATATGACTTAAACTTTTGTTTAAGGACAAAATGTTTGGTTGGGTGCAGTGGCCGGTACCCAAATAAAAAACGAAAAACAAAAATACTTTCTCCATATTAAAAAATATATATTTTTTTTGAGACAGGGTCTCACCCAGGCCAGAGTGCAGTGGTGCAATCATGCCTCACTGCAGCCTTAATTTCCTGGGCTCAAGCAATCCTGACTCAGCCTCCCAAGTAGCATATACTACCACACTTGGCTAATTTGTCTGTTTTTTTTCTTTTCTTTACTTTCAACCAATGCACACTGGCTGATTTTTTTTTATTTGTTATTTTTTTACTTTTTGTAGAGATGGGGTCTCACTCTGTTGCCCAGGCTGGTCTCAAACTCTGAGGCCCAAGTGATCCTCCCACCTCAGCCCCCCAAAAAGCTTGAATTATAGGCATGAGCCACCGCACCCAGCCAAAACATTTTTTAAAAGCAGACTTAAGGCCAGGTGCAGTGGCTTGCATCTGTAATCCCAGCACTTTGGGAGGCTGAGGCAGGTGTTTGAGGCCAGCCTGGCCAACATGGCAAAACCCCGTCTATAGTAAAAATACAAAAATAGGGCCAGGCACGGTGGTTCAAGCCTGTGATCCCAGCACTTTGGGAGGCTGAAGCGGGCGGATCACCTCAGGTCAGGAGTTCAAGACCAGCCTAGCCAACATGGTAAAACCCTGCCTCTACTAAAAATACAAAAAAATTAGCTGGGTGTGGTGGCACACGCCTATAATCCCAGCTACTTGGGAGGCTGAGGCAGGAGAATCACTTGAACCCGGGAGGCAGAGGTTGCAGTGAGCCAAAATTGTACCACTACACTCCAGCCTAGGCGAGAAAGCGAGAACTTGTCTCAAAATAATAATAATAATAAAGCAGATTTGAGAAAAGAATCTAATTTCCTAATGGTTAAAAAGTCAAATAAAAAGAGTAGGGCAAAAAACAGGAACATTTAAAATAAAATGTAACAATATTAGACCAGCACCACAGCTTATGCCTATAATCCCAGCACTTTGGGAGGCTGAGGCAGGTGGATTGTTTGAGGTCAGTAGTTTGAGACCAGCTAACATGGCGAAACCTTGTCTCTTTTAAAAATACAAAAATTAGCCAGGTGTGGTAGTACGTGCCTGTAATGCCAGCTACTTGGGAGGCTGAGGCAGGAGAATCGCTTGAACCCGGAAGGTGGAGCTTGCAGTGAGCTGAGATCGTGCCACTGCACTCCAACCTGGGCAATAGAGCGAGACTCTATCTCAAAAAAAAAAAAAAGAAGAAGAAGAAAAAAGAGAACTTGTCAATGGATACTAAAGTAAGGTATATATTGGCCAAGGTACATACAAAGGAATATCCAGAGACTAGTCACGCTCTCTTTTTTTTTTTTTTTGAAGACAGGGTCTCACTCTGTCACCGAAGCTGCAGTACAGTGGCACAATCATAGCTCACTGTATGCTTGAACTCCTGGGTTCAAGTGATCCTCCTGCCTCAGCCTCCTGAGTAGCTGCGACTACAGGCACATGCCACCACACCCAACTAATTTTTTTTAGAGACAGCATCTCACTATGTTGCACAGCCTGGTCTTGAACTCAAGGCCTCAAGCAGTCCTCCCACATGGGCCTCCCAAAGTGCTGGGATTACAAGCATCAGCTACCGCACCTGGCCTACTCTCCCTTATTTAATGAAAACACAATAATCAGTAATAAGCTACACTGCACTCTAGCCTGAGCGACAGAGCAAGACTCTGTCACACACACAAATAATAATAATAATAATAATAAGCTATAAAGAAAACATATAAATCTTATATTAGAAAAATTTTAGACTTTTCAAAGTGCTTCACATTCATATTCTATCACACCATTGCAAAATATCCTAACAGTAAGTGACAAATCCAAAATTACAAAAGTAGTTGATCAGATCTGAAACCTGATTCAAAAAACATGTTTGCTCTATGGGAGGAAATATAAATATGTATAAATTCCTTCTTTATGCTAATTTTCTTACTCATTCCTAGTTAAAATATCACTTATCAGACCTAGGCTATTGCAAACATGGAAGTAAAATTCAGTAAAACAAAGCCAAAAGTACCACTTTTTTTATTTAGCCAGTCTACCCTTCAACCAGGAATCATATGAAAAACATTCCACCAATGTTCTGTGTGTTTAAGACTGTGCTGGGCACTGGGGTGACTAGAAGAGAATTCAAATAGCGTTCTTTGCTTTTCAGAAAGTATACACTCCATTTGATAAAAAGACAAGAAAAAAAGAAAACAAAGCCAAGCTGTGTTCAACCAATCCTCCTAAAGGAAGAAAACTTACTGTGTGGTTCTGTAAAACTCCAGGTAACAAGGATACCAAGAAGTGAGATAGCAGAGTTTAGTCTGAAACAACCTCATGGGGAAAAAAAAAATGAAATCTGAGCTGAACATTGAAGGATGGACAGGAATTAGAAAAGCACAAAGGAGGAATTAAAGCATTCAGACAGGGACTGGCAGAAATAAAGGCCAAGAAATGGGAAGAAGCATGATACACACAGAAGAGACTGAGGTGACCTGCCTGGAACATAGGTGCATGCAGAGGCATAATGGGAAACAGTTTGGTAAATCAAGTGGGGTCAGCTCCCAATAGACTGCTGGGTCACAGAGACATGCTGTTAGAATATTAAAATCATCGAATATTTAAACTTGAAAGAATCTAAAAGATTTTCTAGCCATTTCTTTTTCAACAGATGAGGAAATCAAGGATCTATAGGAAAGCTAATGGCTAGGATAGGGACAAAGGCACTGAATAGCAGAACAAAACTAAGACACCCGCTAAGGAACTCCAATTCAGTAGAAAAGTATTGTGTCTTGGGAACTGGAAGAGATTGGTTTCCGGGGGGAGTGGAACATCACAGTGGCATTACAACTAAGCAATGACCACTATGTTTTGCCAGAAGTAATCACTTTCAAGAAAACAGCAATCAAGCAGAGGCAGGAGCTACTTTTCAGAGTTATAAAGGAAATGGGTGGATAAACAGTAGAGGCGGTGAGTATCTGGCAACAACAACAACAAAAAAGACTGGTCCACAGAGAGAGAGCTGCAGGACCAAGTAAACGTCTGATTTCCAAGAGAAAGGAAATCTTAGCCTGAAAAGTGAAAAGAAAGCATCCAACATAAAGACTAAATTAGTTCCCAGACAGATAAGGTGCAAAGTGTAAGGGGGTGCAGAGAACTGAGGAACAGCTGGAAGAAATCTTTCTAAAGGATGAATTCCGGGCCGGGCACAGTGGCTCATGCCTGTAATCCCAGCACTTTGGGAAGTCAAGGCAGGTGGATCACGACATCAAGAAATTCAGACCCATCCTGGCTAGCACGGTGAAACCCTGTCTCTACTAAAAATACAAAATTAGCTGGGCGTGGTGGCATGCGCCTGTAGTCCCAGCTACTTGGGAGGCTGAGGCAGGAGAATCGCTTGAACCCAGGAGGCAGACCTTGCAGTGAGCTGAGATCGCGCCACTGCACTCCAGCCTGGGCGACAGAGTGACACTCCATCTCAAAATAAATAAATAAATAAAAATTTAAAATAATAATAATAATAAATTTAAAAATTCCGAAGCAAAGAATAAGCATTATTGTGCTCGATTCAGCACCACATATACTAAAATTGGAAGAATAAGCATTATTTCTCACTCACCATAAAGAATTCGTCACCATAAAAGAGTACTCATTTTCAACTATTATAAGGCCTTATAAAAATTACACACCAGGCTTGAAGAATGAGGCTAGGAGATATTTTTTAAATCCAAAAAGCTTCAGTTTTGCAAATCTATTTGTCTAATCAGTATGTGGTTTGTAATTTCGAAGATACTTGCCAATCATTTTATACTGTGAATCACTCACCGCATATTCAACGTACATTCAGATGAACACTCAATATATGAGAACAACAAATATGCTACTATAACCTCTAAAATCAGAGTTTATTCCATAACATGTTCTTTAAATGGGGTTTTTTGGCTTTTATGTACTACTTTTGCTTGATCAGATATGGAAAATATAATTGCTTTAAATGAACATATTTACAACAAATCATTTTGGGATGGAGTTCTTTTTAATTCTTTTTTTTTTTTTTTTTAGTTCAAATATCCATAGTTTTCCCATACTTCCCTTCAGAAATAAAGCTCTACAGGAACCAGTGGGGCATACAGAACTAGGTGAGATACACAGAAGGTTCTCATTTGCTTAGAAACTGGGTTAATGAACCACAATTAAAAGCTACACATGGCCGGGCGTGGTGGTTCACGCCTGTAATCCCAGCACTTTGGGAGGCCAAGGCAGGTGGATCACCTGAAGCCAGGAGTTGGAGACCAGCCTGGCCAACACGGTGAAACCCCCGTCTCTACTAAAAATACAAAAATTAGGCAGGCGTGGTGGTGGGCGCCTGTAATCCCAGCTACTTGGGAGGCTGAGGCAGGAGAATGGCTTGAACCCAGGAGGCAGAGGTTGCAGTATGCTGAGATCTCTCCATTGCACTCCAGCCTAGGAGACAAGAGCGAAACTCTGTCTCAAAAAAAAAAAAAAAAAAAAGCTACACACCTACAATTTGTCAGTTTCAATTAGAAACTTGCTATTTGGCACCACGAAGGCAGGTTAAGGAGAGATGTAAGATTTAACTGATAACATTCAGCTTTCTGGCTGTCCACCTGTGCAACTGTCATTTCCCTAACCAAGGAGGTGATTACTTCTAAAATTGGTAATACTCATTCAACTTAGACCCTAAATACTAGGTTTAGCTGCAATATTATCAGGTTAAGGAATTTTATATTACCCACAAGAATGTGAGCTCAAAATGTCAATATGGCACACATCCACTTCTTTTAACTGAGTCTACTGCACTAAGTTGCTAAGCGATACCCATCAGAGTGCAATATGTCTGTAATCAGCAGTGGCTAGAAATGCATTTCTGCTTTAATCACACCGAATATTAGAAATCCAACCAAAACAGCAATCATAAACAGAGTTGCCATCTTTAGACATGCACATGCTCCCTGGGGGCGTTAAGTGGTCCAACAGGCAAACTCTTAGCTGTAATAAGAAGGAAAAGCTTAACTCCCCCTGGGCCCAGTAAAGCAAAGTACAGATAATATAATCCAAAATTCAAAAGTTTTATAAACAGTTGAAACTATTAAGATTCTTTTTTTTTTTTTTTTTTTTTTTGAGATGGAGTCTCGCTCTGTCACCCAGGCTGGAGTGCAGTGGCACAATCTCGGCTCACCGCAAGCTCCACCTCCCAGGTTCAGGCCATTCTCCTGCCTCAGCCTCCCAAGTAGCTGGGACTACAGGCACCCACCACCACACCCAGCTAATTTTTGTATTTTTAGTAGAGATGGGGTTTCACTGTGTTAGCCAGGACGGTCTCGATCTCCTGACCTCATGATCGGCCCGCCTCGGCCTCCCAAAGTGCTGGGATCACAGGCGTGAGCCGCCGCGCCCGGCCAACTCTTAAGATTCTTATACAACTATCTCTCAGTACATGCAGGGCTTTTTCTCCCCTCAATAAAAATGTAAGCGATGGCTCACGCCTGTAATCTCAGCACTCTACTAAAAATAACAAATGTTATCCAGGAGTGGTGGCAGGCGCCTGTAATCCCAGCCACTTGGGAGGCTGAGGCAGGAGAATCACTTGAACCCAGGAGGCAGAGGTTGCAGTAAGCCAAGGTCGCATCATTGCACTCCAGCCTAGGCAAGAATCATGAAACTCCGTCTCAAAAATAAAAAAAATAAAATAAACTCTTCTAAATATATTTAATGGATTAGAACAAATTTTATGGGATACTTAGGAAAAGTATCTCCCTGATGGTCAAGCATTCACTACTTTTCATACTGAAGCTCTTATTAGATCTATGTCACTTAACCTTCCCATGCCTCAGTTTTCTGACTAAAAGACATTTTCAACCGTAAGATGAACTCTAATTTGAATTAAACATTTATCACTTCTATAATAAATTAATATATTAATTTATTTTATATATATACTATATATAATATATATAAGTACCTTATGTTAAACACTGAAAACCCTTACATTTTTGCATCTCAAGGTCAGAGACTTTAACTTTCTAAGAGAAAAATGTGAGGAATAGGCCAGGCACAGTGGCTCATGCCTGTAATCCCAGCACTTCGGGAGGCCGAGCGGGGGGCTGGGGGCAGATCACCTGAGGTCAGGAGTTCAAGACCAGCCTGACCAACATGGTGAAACCCCCGTCTCTACTAAAAATACAAAAATTAGCCAGGCACGATGATGCACACCTGTAATCCCAGCTACTTGGGAGACTGAAGCAGGAGAATCACGTGAATGCGGGAAGCAGGGGTTGCAATGAACCAACATCAAGCTACTGCACTCCAGCGTG
Organism: Pan troglodytes; assembly: GCF_028858775.2. NCBI lineage: Eukaryota > Metazoa > Chordata > Mammalia > Primates > Hominidae > Pan > Pan troglodytes. Next base: position 36,512,083 of record NC_072417.2, read on the forward strand.
GGCGACAGAGCAAGACCTTGTCTCAAAAAAAAAAAGTGAGGAATAATCTCTCCTATATATCTTTCTCTTAATTACAACATAAGGAATGCAGAAAAATGCTGTTTTAAAAACTAATGTCCTTAATTTTTAACAGATGGTGGTGAGTTTGATTCCACAATATGCATAACAAACAACGAAGCCTTAAGGTCTTTTAAAGCTAGGGACAGAAGGAGAAACACTTTCTTGCATTACTGGGTATATAATCAAAATCATTCCTCTTTTTTTTTTTTTTTTTTTTTTTTGGAGACAAGAGTCTCGCTCTGTCGCCCAGGCTAGAGTGCAGTGGTGTGATGTCAGCTCACTGCAACCTCCACCTCCCGGATTCAAGCAATTCTCCTGCCTCAGCCTCCCGAGTAGCTGGGATTACAGGCGCCCGCCACCATGCCCAGCTAATTTTTGTATTTTTAGTAGAGACGAGGTTTCTCCATGTTGGTCAGGCTGGTCTCAAACTCCTGACCTCAGGTGATCCACCTGCCTTGGCATCCCAAAGTGCTGGGATTACAGGCGTGAGCCACCGCGCCCAGCCCAAAATCATTCCTTTCTTAAGTATCTTTTTCCAATATGGCAAATAAGCCTAGAGATGAACAGGTAAGAAGTAAAAAAATAAATTAAGAAAAAACTGAAAAAAAATTTTTAATTTTTAAAATTTAAGGAGAATTGCGGCGTGGATCCTTCAATTTCCTACATCCAGATTCTGCTGTCCAGAAGGTTCAGCTTTGGAAGTCTTCTATGTGCCTTTTAAATCCTTTCTTAAAATTACAGAGAGTCTTTTCTACCAAGTTTTAAATCTAACGCTCTATCAATAATGTAATCTTTTATATGCAGTAACATTATACTTCAGATGGATTAGTAGTTTAGTTTAGATGCCTTTGGGTCTGGAAGCATACGAATGGATAAAACAATTCCTTCAAGTCTCTGACAGCTTCATAACTCTATTTTATCTACATAGCTTCTTCTCAACTTCCTCTGTCTATTCCAAGATATTTTCCAGGTAGGTCTGAAACGCTCTGAGTCCCGTAAAGAAATGTTTATGCATCAAATAACAGAAGAGCTCTTCCCCCACCCCTTCAGCTCCCATAATGTTTTACCATTATATTCAGTAAACAAAATAGGTTGACTCAATCTTAAACAATTCCCCCATCACAGGAAGCCCACTGCACCCACAGCTGCAGAAAGCATCCCTTAAACCATCCCCAACTACCTACAGCAACACAAAGTTAAACCAATTTCCACTGACAAAAGGCTATGTGTGCATTTATTCTAATCAGCCCCAGGATTTATTGTGTGAAACTCAGGCGATAAAAAGTCACCTCCTCAAGCTACAAAACTTTTTTTTCATCCCAAATATTCTCAGTGAAAGTTCTCTTGTCAACCAGGAGAGAGTCAAAAACAACCACAAACACTAGCAGAATGATCCGCTCCAGGACCACATCCCAGCTGGCTTTGCTCTGTTGTCGGTGGCTCTGAAGCAGTTTCTCACTTTCCTTTCACCCTTCTCCCCTTTACTCCCCAACATTCTCACTCGAGAATGCATCACATCCCCAGACCGCTGGCAAAAAAAAAAGGGGGGGGGGAAGAGACTGCAATTATCAAGGAAGGGGAAGATATTTCAGAACCACGGTTTCCACTGCAAACGGCAATAAAAAAAAAAAGGCAGTCTGTGTCATCAGGATATGGGGGACGACGTTGTAGGGCATCACAAAGATGTGCAGTGAGTGTGCACTTGAAGCTCTCGGGGCAGGATGAGACGATGGAGCAGAAAGTAAGAAAACCTGTGCCTTCCTTGCTTTCTTCTGCTCTTCCCCGCTTGCTTCTGCTCTTCCCCCTCCAGGAGAGGAAGCTGAAGAAACTGGGGGAGGGGCGGAATGTTATCGTTCTCCTATTGAGGGTATATAAGACAGGCCTTAGGGTTCGCTCGTCCCCAGTTAGGAGGGTCACGGAGGGAAGAGGAAGAGAGAACCCCTAAATGTTACCCACCTCTGCTCAAAAACAAAAGTAAGGGGGTAATTATTAAATCCAGATGGCGCGCCCCTAAAGGCGCCCCCAGGTCACTCATCCCCATTCCCAAGCGGAAGGGCTGGGATAAAGGGGATGGAGGGTCGGAGGCTGGTCAGGGACAAGGCCCCACCCCCCGACTTAGGAGGGAAAGGGTGCCCAAGCTCCCAGCTGTCCCCTCCTACCCCTCACCTCCCGCCTTGGCCACCCCCACTTATCCCCCCTTCCCTTCTCTTCCCTTCCCTTCCTTTCCTCCAGAGCCTGAGGCAGCCGCGGGGGAGGCGGCCGCTCCTACCTCCCCTCACCTACTCTGTCCCCACCCCCACTCCGCTCCCACCTCCCGCCCGCCACGGGCCCGTTACCTGCTCGTCGAAGCGGCTGACCACGGCCTGGACCCATTCCACCGGCCTGTGCGCGGCCATGTCCTCCCCGCGGCCGGGGGGCGGCGGAGGGAAGGGTGGGCCGGCGCCCTGGGCCGGGAAGAGGGCGGGGAGCGGAGGCTGAGGTGAGGGAAGAGGCAAGGAGAGGGTCTGTGGAGTGCAGGCTCCCAGTGTTCCCACGGGGGTGGGGATGGGGGGTCAGCGCCGAGCGGGAGGGGGAGAGGGAAAGGGGGCGTTGGCAAGGAGGCTGGGGGGAGGGGGATAGGGGAAGGGGACCCGGGGAGGGGAGGGGGCCTCTTGGTCGCTCTCCCCACTAGCGCCGTCTCCCCACAGCCATCACAGTCCGAGACGCCGCCATGACACCCCACCGGAAGTGGGATCCTTTCCACGGCCCGGGGAGAGGGAGCGCGAGCGAGCTAGAGATTGAGAGCGCGGCTGGGAAAGGGGAGGGGGAAGCGAGAGGGAAGGGGCCTGCCGCGCATGCGCCCGCGCCGGCCGGTTTCATTAATGAAAAAGCGAGTCCTCCTGGAGGTGACGTCATCTAACTCCTCTGGGCCGTCTGGCGAGCGTCCCTCACCGCCGTGGGGCTCACCTAGACTGGCGCTGGGCTCAGCTGGTGAGTGCCAGAGCTGACCCGGGAGCATCCACTCCCATCCCCACCGCCCCCTACAGCTGTCCCCTCCCCCGCCGGCCTCCGGGTTTGGATTGCTCCCGGAGTTGAAAGTTAGGGCGCCCTGGGGCTAGCCTTTCTCCCGGCGCGCGGATCTCTGCCGCTAATCTCCTGGGGAGGCTGTGCTCTCAGCTTAAGCTCTCAGAAAAAATAAGGTACACGACCTCCGATTTTCATGTTCTTCGTAGCTTGGTAGACTGCTGAGAAACAAAAAAGGAAGGCCAAAGAGAGATTCCGTGATTTTTTTTTTTTTAGAGGTCGCTTAAATCCCAATGCTAGACCCGGTGGCAATCAAGGTCTAGCCACCAGGTCTAGCATTGGGATTTAAGCCCAGCTTTCCTCTGCAAAACTCATAGCCATCCAAGTTAATATAACTATTGCACAGTTGATGAGAGATTCAAGTTTCACCACCCTCAAAACACCTTTAAGGCCTTGCATTCATTATTAATTCAATATATTCATCGTCTTATTTAAATCCTTGAACAAACCTTTTCAATACATATGATTAACTTCATGAACTGATGAATACGTCACGTCCCCACCCCCGTGGGAACGCTGGGAGCCTGCACTCCTCCCTCAGACCTTTGATTTGCCCAAGGTCTGAGTTGACAGGTGGCAAAGTCAGGATGTAAACCAACGTGGTTTAACTCCTAGAACAATAGAGGTAGACTATGGGTCTCCTAAAACAAAGTCCTTCCCTATACCTCCAATACCAGAGTTGAAAGGATTTCATGTGTAATTGGTTGTGCCAGTTTTCCAGGAAGAGGATTACATCCAAAACAACGGATAATCTATGTCTGACATTGGACTTTGGAATGACTAATTTTTTTTTTTTTTTTTTTAAGACAGAGTCTCACCCTGTCACCCAGGCTGGAGTGCAGAGGCGCGATCTCGGCTCACTGCAACCTCCGCCTCCCGGTTGAAGTGATTCTTCTGCCTCAGCCTCCCGAGTAGCTGGGACTACAGGCATGCGCCACCACAGCCGGCTAATTTTTGTATTTTTAGTAGAGACGGTGTTTCACCATATTGGCCAGGCTGGTCTTGAACTCCTGACCTCATGATCCGCCCACCTCAGCCTCCCAAAGTACTGGGATTACAGGTGTGAGCCACCGCACCTGGCCTGGAATGAGTAATTTTAAAATTTGTCTTCCTCGATACATTTTACCTAGGCAAATGTTTTTGTTTTTCAGAGACAAGGTCTGACTCTGTGCAGTGGAGTGCAGTGGCTCAATCATAGCTCACTCCAGCCTCAGACTCCTGGGCTGAAGTGATCCTCCCACCTCAAACTCCCGAATAGCTGGGACTACAGGTGAGTGTCACCCTGCTTTGGCTAATTTTTTTTTTTTTTTTTTTTTTTTTTTTTGGTAGAGACACAGTCTTGCTATGTTGCCCAGGCTGGTCTGGAACTCCTGGCCTCAAGTGATCCCCCTGCCTTGGCCTCCCAAAGTGCTGGGATGACAGGGGTGAGCTACCACACAGGCCCCTAGGCCAATGTTAAAATGAATTTACACATTCCAAGCACGCACTAATCAGCCAGTTAGGCCACACAGATACTGGGTGATAAGGGAGAACAAAACTAGAATTTTAATTTTCCTACAGAAAATCCACAAAGCCAGTAGCCCACATACAGAGAGATATATCCTTGAGAAAAGTTTCCAATCTCTAGGTTGGTGGTTGTCCAAAATACATATTAAATTAATGTTTTATTCCACTAGAACAGACAGACAGTTTGGACATGTCTTTGGTCCCTTCTTCTTTAAGGATGCAATGCAGATACTAATTTCTTTTAGATGATGTCAGAATGATGACTATGCTGGAAAGAAATGGATGAATATTAAATGAATGTCTATCTATGTTTCTCCCAAGTAGGACCCCTGAAAAAGCACTCACTCACACCCCCAAGATAGTATTCCAGTGCCCCTACTGCACGGCTAAACTTCAGACCCATGACCTTCCTCTCCTTTTCTCATACTTCCTCTGAAAGTCCCTAACTACTTCCTTGTTGCCATGGCTTTTTGCCTGTCTCCCTGATCTTCTTCCCTACACTGGATGCAACTGCCCAAACCCTCAGCTCCCTTGCCTTCCCTGGCATTCCGTTGCTGAAGTTCCTCTGTGCCTTTCTCTCCTCTTCTTCTCTAGTTTAGTCTACCATTGCCCACTCTTCTTTAGCGCTGTGGTAAGACACCCAAACTTCAGGCCCTGGCCCTCTGCTCTTCTTCCTTTCAAGCTCCTGCCAGCATGTCATTAATTCATCCTAATTTGTACTCCCTGTTCTGTTGCCTCCCCTCAGTGCCAAACCTCTCATTACAGTCAGAGGCCTAGACTTCACCCCAACTTCCTCTCCAATTAAATTCATTCAGTTCTGCTGAACCAGTATTAAGTGTCCAAATGGGCCGGTCGTGGTGGCTCACACCTATAATGCCAGCACTTTTAGAGGCCGAGGTGGGAGGATTGCTTGAGCCTAGAAGTTCAAGACCAGCCTGGGCAACATAGTGAGATCCCAGCTTCTACCAAAAAAATTTGTTTAAATTAGTTAGGCATAGTGGTGTGCATCTGTGGTCCCAGCAACTTGGGAGGCTGAGGTGGGAGGATCACTTGAGCTAGAGAGGTCGAGGCTGCAGTGGGCTGTGATCTCGCCACTGCACTCCAGCCTAGGCAACAGAGCAAGACCCTGTCTCTAAAAAATAAATAAAAATAAAAGTACCCAAATGCCTGTTATGTATTATGTACTTTGTTAGACCATACATAGTACATATGGCAGGAATGCTAAACAAAAGTGCCAAAGAAGACTGGACGCTGTGGCTCATGCCTGTAATCCCAGCACTTTGGGAGGCCGAGGCAGGCAGATCACCTGAGGTCAGGAGTTTGAGACCAGCCTGGCCAATGTGGTGAAACTCCATCTCTACTTTAAAAAAAAAAAAAAAAAGCCGGGCATGGTGGCACATGGCTGTAATCCCAACTACTTACTAGGGTGACTGAGGCAGGAGAATTGCTTGAACCCAGGAGGCTGAGGTTTCAGTGAGCCTAGATTGTGCTGCTGCAATCCAGCCTGGGCGACAGAGTGACTCCATCTCAAAAAAAAAAATGCCAAAGAAGGTAATGCATAGAGACTGTGGTGAATTAAGAAGCATATACCCACCTCCATTTATCCAGATAAGAGATACTCTCTCCATTTAAAGAGTATCTGTCACTCAACTCCAGTTACTGCCATGCAGGAATGTTGACCCAGTGTTGCTAGATCTTCTAGTTACTCAAGAGAAGCTAGAGATCTGAACTTACATATAAACTCTTCCAATTTTTACATAGTGGCAGCCAATTTACATTTTTTAAATGCTGTGTAGCCAAACAAAATATGTCTGCTGTCTGAATGTAGCCCATGGAACACCAGTTTGACCAGCACTAGTCTAGTGAAAAGGCATGAGCCTTACAGTAGAACAGAATTAGATTTGTATCCTAACTTCCCCCATTTTGCACTGTCCAACAGTATTCAGGGAACCCTTAGTGTTTCGTATTGTTTTAAATGCATCTCTCTCATTCAGCCTCTGTTTTTTGGTCAGGCAACAAGCTCTGCCAATTTTTTCTTCGAAGAGTTTTGTTCCAAGCTGGGAGCCGTGGCTCATGCCTGTCATCCCAGCACTTTGGGAGGCCAAGGTGGGTGGATCACTTGAGCCCAGGAGTTCCAGACCACCCTGGGCAACATGGCAAAACCTCATCTCTACAAATTTTTTTTTTTTAATTAGCTGGGCATGGTGGCATGTGCCTGTGGTTCCAGTTACTTGGGAAGCTGAAGTGGGAGGATCGCTTGAGCCCAGGAGGTCAAGGCTACAGTGAGCTGTGATGGTGTCATTGCATTCCAGCACTCCAGCCCGGGCATCAGAGTTAGACCTTGTCTTAAAAAATAAATAAATGAATAAATATAAATAAAAAATAAAAAGCTTTTACAGTAGTATTCCCTTCATTCTGCCCACCACCCCCATCTCCACTGGCACAACCAACCATCCCAGCATACCAAAGAGCACACCACTCTTCAGGACTAAGGTGCTCATTTCCTCAGCTGCTGGGCTCATTACTTGTCAACACGTATCAGCTAAATCCCTTTCCAGGAGTTGCCGTCAGCTGAAGAAAGCTGCCTCTCACCAGGTCCGTCTGCACTGACTGGCAGATGCAGGGCTCAGGGTGGGGCTGCTCTGAAGGGCTCTCCTGGCACCAGAGCTCCCTTAGGATCCGGAAGCTGAGGCATTTGCTGTAACTACATTTAGTTCAACTTTTTTTGCTCAATCCTGCTCCTTTCCTGCACGGTGTTGATTCCAAGGGCAATTAAATCCATGAGTGTGGCGGACACCATGGCTCAGACCTGTAATCCCAGCACTTTAGGAGCTGAGGCAGGTGGATCGTGTGAGCCCAAGAGTTCAAGACCAGCCTGACCAACATGGTAAAATCGTATCTTTACAAAAAATAAAAAAATTTGCTGGACATGGCGGTGAGCAGCTGTCATCTCAGCTACTCAGGAGGCTGAAGCTGGAGGATTGCTTGATCCCAGGAGGTAGAGGCTGCAGTGAGCCATGTTTGTACCACTGCACTCCAGGCTGAGTGACAGAGCAAGACCCTGTCTCAAAACAAATGGACAAAAACGTCCCATGAATGTGGTTTGATCCAGTGGAGCTGAATCATTCCCCTGGCCAGTTAGCAGTAAGGTCCACAGGCGAAGCCCTGACAGGCCCCGGCGTGCCATAGCAGTACGATGTTAAGACTTTCAGCAATGGTGAAGAGCTGGAATGGGTGGGATGTAACCTCAGTGGAACAATGCACTCGTAGGTGCAATCTATCAGGCATTTTAACAATATAGGGCAAATAGTAGTTTAAGAACAATGAAATTGGATGGCTACTGATGGAGTAAACCTGTGCTTTGGAGAAAGACAATGAAAGGTTGAGGATGATGAATCACCAATTAAAGGCTAAGGAAGAAAGCCAGTGTGCCTCCTTAGCAGCATATAAAGGAAGTAGGAGCTGCATAAGGCAGAAAAAGCAGAAGATGAAGCTCAGGATTTAATTATAAGAGCAGAAGAACACCAAAAAGGTTTTCAGCCCTAGTGAGTGTACTATACCAAGGTCAGGGGCATAGTTGAGAAGTGGGACCCTGACACTTTAGATGGGGCATCTGGGTCAATGCACTTGAGAACCTTAAAACCCCACGTCACCTTGAGTGCTCTGGGTTTGTAGAAGTGTCCCACTCCTCCCTCAAGAAACTAGCACCCCACCCCCCTTGCTTGAAGATCAAGAAGTATTATCTGCCTTGCAAGGCAACACACGCTCTCCTCAGATCTACCTGCACTTTTCCACCTAACAGACCAATAACTAAGGTCAAGTCACACATAACCCCATTAAGAAAATGCTAGACCTGCTAAGGGAGGAGAGGCACTGTATCCTGAAGGAGCTAAAAAACCTACCCAACTTAGGCCGGGTGCGGTGGCTCATGCCTATAATCCCAACACTTTGGGAGACCGAGGTGGGTGGATCACGAGGTCAGGAGATCGAGACCATCCTGGCTAACATGGTGAAACCCTGTCTCTACTAAAAATAAAAAAATAAAAAATTAGCCGGGTGTGGTGGCGGGCGCCTGTAGTTCCAGCTACTCTGGAGGCTGAGGCAGGAGAGTGGCGTGAACCCAGGAGGCGGGCCTTGCAGTGAGCCGAGATCGGGCCACTGCACTCCAGCCTGGGTGACAGAGAGAGACTCCTCTGAAAAAAAACCTACCCAACTTATATATACATCTGCAGAAGGTGGGAGAACTGGGTAAGGGGTCCCCAGTGTGCTGAATTGGGGAGGGAGGAGAAAATAATGCTAAATAAAGCAGAGCATATTGATATAAGCACATTCCTGTACTACAGTATTTACATTCTGGCAAGGACTCCAGGAGATAAAGCTAACAGATAGCTAGGATGGCTCTAGAAAGCTTGGAGAAAGCAGTGGTCCACACTAAGCAAAATAGAAAGGCCAGAGCTGTCCTGGCAAACAATGGAAGAAGGGAGCAAAAGACTCAGAAGTGGGAATGATATATTATTTACATCCTATCCTGTCAGCTGTGTTCTGCTGTTTATCACAAGCAATAAGGAATGTGCTATTGAGAGGGACACAAGCATCACTGAGAAGTCCAATAGTCACTTTTCTCTGTAGACCAGGGCTTATAGTGGAAGATGTTTCAGGAGCTAGGATCCCTGATAGCAATGGGCCTGCTAGAGACCAGGTAGCAGTGCATAACTAGCAGAAGATTAAGTGGCATTGTTAGAAGTGGCAAGATAGAATGGCATCCAAGGAAGCCTGACCCACAGGAAGCTATGAAGGTAGTTAGTAGGATACTGTGTGCCTCAAGATGTAGTTTTTAAAACACAGGGACAGATAAGGAGGCAGCTGAGAGGAGCTGCCCCAATAGTCATAATCCCTTGCCCTGTTTCTCAACCTGAGCCAATTTCCAGAACCTAGTGACTGAGGAAGACTGGATTCCCAGCAAGGGTATATAGTGATGAGTCCTTGTCCTCTCTGAATGGGTACTTAGCATGGGCATACTTGGTGGTTGGCAGAACATCTATGATAGTTCCTTGGCCTGTGGAGCAAGAGCTGTCATAGTGGGGAAGGCCAAGGCCATACCTGGGGAAGCTTCTAAAACTGCACCCCTCTCACCCAGCCAACAGTCGACATTTTTAAAAAGTGGCATACCCTGGGGGAACATCAGAGAAAAGGATGCAAATACAGAGTAGCAGGGCTCCCACTCAACAAGGCTGATCCAGCTGCTGATGCCACCAAATGCCCAACCTGCCAGCAACAGCACAGATCTTTTGTCATTTACTCTTTATTCTTTTTCCTGCTGAGAACGTAGATCAAAGCCTAGAAGTGAAGCAGCTATTTTGCAAAAGATGGAAGCTAAAGGAAGCTTGGGTCCCTGATACTTCTTCAAGCAGCTGTACCTGCCCTGAACTGCCTACCTCCAGAGTTCTGGTTACAGAAGAAAAATAAAACCTCTGTTTTGTGAAGTATGTGCATCCAGGTTTCAGTTCCATGCAGCTGAATGTAACCCTAACTGACCCCCACAGATACTGAGAAAAGTAAAGAAAGAGGGGCTTTAAGCAGCTGCTGAATGGAGACCTAAAGGCATAGAAAGAGAGGTGATTTTCAGAAGTGTTACTGTGGGTTGTAATTAGGAAAATATACATAGGAATTAACTTCATTTTTGGTTGCTAGGTTCTTCCTCTGAATGTTATACTACTCCAAAACTGGGCCAAGTGATGTCTAGGACTTATTTGGATTATTTATTAAGTAACTAATTATGTAATTGTCATAAGTGGTAGTAGTATCATTAGTACTACTATAACAAAACTTTGTAAGAGGAACATTCCAGAGGAAGGGGCACAAAAGGAAATCAGAGCCAGAAATGGACACTATCATGCCTTTGTTCTTTTTACCTGGGTCTGAAATAACTTTTCTTTTGTTTCTCTTTTTTTTTTTCAAGGCAGAGTCTTGCTCTGTTGCCCAAGCTGGAGTGGCATGATCTCAGCTTACTGCAGCCTCTGCCTCCTGGGTTCAGGTGATTCCCATGCCTCAGCCTCCCAAGTAGCTGGGATTACAGGCATGTACCACCATGCCCACCTAATCCGTGTATTTTTAGTAGAGTTGCAGTTTTGTCATATTGGCCAGGCTGGTCTCAAACTCCTGGCCTCAAGTGATCCATCTACCTCAGCCTCCCAAAGTGCTGGGATTATAGGCCTGAGTCACTGTCTCTCCTTTAAAGCCCACCTAATCCTCTGATGCTGAACTTGCTTTGGCCACTCCAGTCCTTATTCCCCCGACTTTTTTTTTTTTTTTTTTTTTTTTGAGACAGAGTTTTGCTGTGTTGCCCAGGCTGCGGTACAGTGGCATGATCTTGGCTCACTGCAACCTCCGCCTTCCAGGTTCAAGCAGTCCTCCTGCCTCAACCTCTCGAGTAGCTGAGATTACATGCAGCCACCACCATGCCTGGCTAATTTTTGTATTTGTAGTAGAGACAGGGTTTCACCATGTTGGCCAGGCTGGTCTAGAACTCCTGACCTCAGGTGATCTGCCCGCCTCAGCCTCCCAAAGTGCTGGGATTACAAGCGTAAGCCATCATGCCTAGCCTACTCCCCAGACTTTTAAGCACACGTAGTCATCTTGTCTTCATCACAGGCTTGCTAGGCTCCTAGCAGTATCAAACCACAGGAGAACCATTATAAATTTGTTTTGATTGATTAATCAAAGGGGAGCAGCTGGAAACAATTAGTAACAGACTAATTGTTATCAACTGCCTAGGTAAGGAAAATTACTATGAGGATTCATCCTATGTGAATGTTCTGGTGTAGCCATTAAAATGGTAAGTTATAAACAGCTGAGAAAGAAACATTTCTGTCTTTGGTGGTATAGTTAGTCTCTCAATCTTTCAGAGAACTCTGCTTCTATTAATATCATTTATTTCTTCATTCTCACATACCTATTGCAGCTAAGTGTTCCATGGGACTCATAAGAGAAGATTCAATTTCTGCTCTGAAGAAGTGTAGTTATGAAAGATACATCAGGTCTCTAAATAACTATCAGAGATGATAGAATGATAGAAACTTCCTTTTAAGGGGTGCTTACAAGACATGAGGCATTATACTATGCACTTATATACAATATTGTTTTTAAAGTCCATACAACCATATGAGGTAGATATCACTATCCCCATTTCACAGATAAGGAAAAAAGTTCAAAAAGATTTAGTAAAATGCTCAGGTCGCCTAGCTAGTATAAGATGAGTCTGGTAGTTAGCTGAAGTCAGCTTTGTCTGACTCCAGGTTCATGCTCTTATCCACCATACAGCATGGTCCAAAGAGGGTTTCTTGGAACTTTCATGCCTCCAAATGACTCATGGCCAGACGAGTTTGAGAAATGCCATGCACTGTAGTTCCCTATTGGCAGTTCACAGTGTTGTTCTGTATTACAACGTAATAGTTTAAGCCAGTGGCCTCCAAACTTTTTTGATGGTATATTCCTTTTTTAAAATTAAAAAAAATTTTTTGAAGGCATATTCATATCAGTAAAAGAATGTAAGCACCTCTGCCCAGTATAGGACTTACAGATTCTATATATTTTTAAGTATTTTTAATTTTATTCTGTTTAATATATAACTTTTTGTTCTCACTAAAATTTCCAGCATTAGTAATATTTGCAACATGATTAATAGTATTTAATATATTATAAACATAAAATGTTAATATTATTTATAATAATATTTTTAGTAAGAGCATTGTGGTTGGACTTGTTTTACATTTTCCAGCATTTTTTTTTTTTTGAGACAGAATCTTGCTCTGTCACCCAGGCTGGAGTGCAGTGGCACGATCTCAGCTCACTGCAACCTCCACCTCTTGGGTTCAAGTGATTCTCGTGCCTCAGCCTCCCTCATAGCTGGGTTATAGGCACCCACCACAATGCCAAGCTAATTTTTTTTTTTCTTTTGAGATGGAGTCTCGCTCTGTCACCCAGGCTGAAGTTCAGTGGCGTGATCTCGGCTCACTGTAACCTCTGCCTCCCAGGTTCAAGTGATTCTCCTGCCTCAGCCTCCTGAGTAGCTGGGATTATAGGCACCTACCATCTTGCCCGGCTAAATTTTTGTATTTTTAGTAGAGACAGCGTTTCACTATGTTGGTTAGGCTGGTCTCAAACTCCTGACCTCAAGTGATCCACCCACCTCGGCCTCCCAAACTGCTGGGATTACAAGCATGAGCCACTGCGCCCGGCCCTTCGATTTCAGCATATTGATTTATTGTTCTTTTCAAAGTTCTGCTTCTAAAGTTCAGTTTTTTTGTTTCTTTGTTTGTTTGTTTTTGAGATGGAGTCTCACTCTGTCGCCCAGGCTGGAGTGCAGTGGTGCAATCTCAACTCACTGCAACCTCTGCACCTGGGGTTCAAGTGATCCACCCACCTTGGCCTCCCAAAGTGCTGGGATTACAGGTGTGAGCCACCACACCCGGCTTATTTTGTTCCTTTTTAAATGGATATCATAACTTATACATTTGCTCTAAAAGAGTACATACACACAAATGGATGAAGCTGTCATTAGTTCTGCTTACTATGTAATGATGTTTTTCTTTCTTTTTTTTTTGAGACAGAGTCTCTCTCTGTCACCCAGGCTGGAGTACAGTGGCACGATCTCAGCTCACTGCAACCTCTGCCCCTGGGGTTCAAGCGATTCTCCTGCCTCAGCCTCCCAAGTAGCTGGGATTATAGATGCCCACCAACACGCCCCGCTAATTTTTTTGTATTTTTAGTAGACATGGGGTTTCATGATGTTGGCCAGGCTTGTCTTGAACTCCTGACCTCAGGTGATCCACTTGCCTCAGCCTCCCAAAGTGCTGGGATTACAGGCGTGAGCCCCCCGTGCCTGGCCTGTGATATTAATGTTCCATCCTGTTCACTAATTATGCAAAGGTGCTGCTGCTCTTGTAATGCTGTTAGCGTCTTTCCATTTTCCCTGATGGGAACCAGTTGTTCTTCTAAACTAACAAATGAGTACAAAATCCACTGAAACATTTCCTTTTAATCCTAAATGGGTTAGAAATTTTGATTTCCAAGTTTTAAAAGTATGCAGCTATGAGGTTTTTTGTTTTTGTTTTCATTTTTTTTTGTTTGTTTTGTTTTGTTTTGAGACGGAGTCTCACTGTGTCGCCCAGGCCGGAATGCAATGGCACGATCTCGGCCACTGCAAGCTCCACCTGCCAGGTTCAGGCCATTCTCCTGCCTCAGCCTCCAGAGTAGCTGGGACTACAGGCACCCGCCACCACGCCCAGCTAAATTTTTTTGTAATTTTAGTGGAGACAGGGTTTCACATGTTAGTCAGGATGGTCTCAATCTCCTGACCTCGTGATCCACCTGCCTTGGCCTCCCAAAGTGCTGGCATTGCAGGCATGAGCCACCGCGCCTGGCCACAGCTATGAGTTTTTATAAATACATACTTGTCTTTACAACAAAACCACATAACTATGAAATATTTTTAAAGATCTGTTTTCCTAATGCCCTCTGCTTAACGTGTCTTTTTAGGAAAGGAGTTTGTCTTTCTCTCAATCATTGTTAAATAACACCTTTATTTTAAAGGTCACATTGTGTGTGTATGCACATGCATGCAGGCATGTTTTGATACTACTGACAGCCTCTGGCCTTCACAGAAAAGGTCAGCAAATTTAGTTTATTGGAATCCAGTTAGTGTAATCTATAGAACCACTTAATTAGGCACAGACAAGCTGCAGTGTATCACCATGCACTGAAAATGAATAAATGAATGAGGGTGTCACTAACATGTCCTCTATGGTATGGAGTCCCACTCTTGGAGAAATAAGAACAGCCTGAGAAAATACAGACATAAAGAACTGCCTACCTCCCCTCCTTTCTCTCTGACCTTATCCTCCTTCCAAGACTAAATTATGAACAAAGAAACTGTCAACCAGGAGCTCCTCCTGGGGAAGGAAAGAAAGCAGCCTTGATTAAAATGTAACTTCTAGGCAGGGCAGGCGTGGTGGCTCATGCCTGTAATCCTAGCACTTTGGGAGGCCGAGGCGGGTGGATCACAAGGTCAGGAGATCGAGACCATCCTGGGTAACACGGTAAAACCCTGTCTCTACTAAAAATACAAAAAATTAGCCAGGCATGGTGGTGGGTGCCTGTAGTCCCAGCTACTGGGGAGGCTGAGGCAGGAGAATGGCTTGAATCTGGGAGGCAGAGCTTGCAGTGAGCAGAGATGGTGCCACTGTACTCCAGCCTGGGTGACAGAGTGAGACTCCATCTCAAAAAAAAAAAAAAAAAAAAAGTAACCTCTGGTACTGGTATAAGGACAGCATATAAAACAATAGAATAGGCTAGGCACGGTGGCTCACACCTGTAATCCCAGCACTTTGGGAGGCTGAGGCGGGCAGATCACTTGAGGCCAGGAGTTGGAGACTAGCCTGTCAAACATAGCGAAACTCCATCTGTACTAAAAATACAAAATATTAGCTGGGTGTGGTGGTGGGTGCCTGTAATCCTAGCTATTCATGAGGCTGAGGCAGGAGAATTGCTTGAACCCAGGAGGCAGAGGTTACTGTGAGCCGAGATCACGCCACTGCACTCCAGCCTGGGTGAGACAGTGAGACCCCATCTCAAAAAATAAATACATAAATAAATAAAAAGAATAAAATTGAGAGTCTGTAAATAAACCTTCACAGTTACAGTTAATTGACTGTCAACAAGGATACCAAGACAATTCAACGGGGAAAGAATAGTCCTTCCAACAAATACTGCTGGGATAACTAGATAGCCACATGCAAAGTAATAAAGTTGGACCCCTGTCTCACACCATATACAAAAATTAAAATGGATCAAAGACCTGAATATAAGAGCTAAAATTCTAGAACTCATCAAATAAAACAAAGAAGTAAATCTTTGTGACTTTGTGTTAGGCAATGGTTTCTTAGATATGATACTAAAGCAAAGCAGTTAAAGGGAAAAAAGGTAAATTGGACTTCACATTTTTTTTTAACTTCGTGCTTCAAAGAATACCATAAAGAAAGTGAAAAGACAACTCAAAGAATGGGAGAAAATACTTGCAAATCATATATCTGATAAGGGACTTGTATTTAGACTATATAAATAACTCTTACAACTCAAAAACAACAATAAAAATAAATAACCCAATTAAAAAACAGGCAAATGGCCTGGTGCAGTGGTTCATGCCTATAAACCCAGCACTTTGGGAGGCCGAGACGGGCAGATCACCTGAGGTCAGGAGTTTGAGATCAGCCTGGCCAACATGGCGAAACCCTTCTTTACTAAAAATACAGAAATTAGCTGGATGCGGTGGCGTGTGCCTGTGGTCCCAGCTACTCAGGAGGCTGATCAGGAGAATCACTTGAAAGTTGTGAGGCAGAGGCGGCAGTGAGCCAAGATTGCACCACTGCACTCCAGCCTGGGTGACAGAATGAAACTCCATCTCTAAATAAATAAATAGGCTGGGCGTGGTGGCTCATGCCTGCAATCCCAGCACTTTGGGAGGCCGAGGCTGGTGGATCATCTGAGGTCAGGAGTTCAAGACCAGCTTGGCCAACTTGGTGAAACCCTGTCTTTACTAAAAATACAAAAATTAGCCAAGCGTGGTGGCGCCCGCCTGTAATCCCAGCTACTAGGGAGGCTGAGACAGGAGAATCACTTGAACCCGGGAGGTGGAGGTTGCAGTGAGCCAAGATCGCACCACTGCACTCCAGCCTGGGCAACAGAAAGAGACTCTGTCTCAAATAAATAAATAAATAAATACAGGCAAAGGATGTAGATATACGTTTCTCCAAAGAAGATACACTAATGACCAATAGGCACAAGAAAAGATGCTCGACATTACGAGCCATCAGAAAATGCAAATCAAAACCACAGTGAGGTACCACTTCATGCCTAGTAGGATGGCTATAATAAAAAACACAGATGATAATGTTGTAGCAAGGATGTGGAGAAATTGAAATCCTGATACAGCGCTGGTAGGAATGTAATATAGTGCAGCTATTTTGGAAAACATTTTGGCAGCTCCTCCAAAGGTTAAACAGAGCTGTGATCAATCAGTTCTACTCCTAGGTATATACCCAAGAAAAATGAAGAAACATATGTGCACACATAGACTTGTACACAAATGTTCTTAGTAGCTTTATTTATGATCGCCAAAAAGTCAAAACAACCCAAAGATCTATAAACTGATAAATGGATAAACAAAAGTGGTATATTCATACAATGAACACTACTTATCTATAAAAAAGAATAAAGTACTGATACATGCTACACCATGGATGAACCTTGAAAGCATTATGCTAAGTGAAGGAGGCCAGTCACAGAATAGCACATACAGTATTGTATAATTTCATTTATATGAATTGTTCATAAAAGGCAAATCTATAGAGGCATAAAGTTGATTAGTGGTTGCCAAGACTGTTAATGGGTATGAGGCTTAATTTTGGGTTGATGAAAGTATTCTAAAATTGACTGTGGTGATGGCCTGTAACTGTGAATATACTGTAGTAAAAACCCTCAAATTGTGTGCTTCAAGTGGGTGAATTGCATCATACTTGAATTATATCTGAATAAAGCTTTTTTTTTTTTAAAGTAACTCCTGCATTATTATTTTTCTTTGTTTTTAAGCAGGGTCTCGCTCTGTTGCCCAGGTTAGAGTGCAGTGCCATGATCACTGCCCACTGCAGCCTCAATCTCCCAGGCTTAAACAATCCTCCCACTTAAATGATCCTCCCTCTAGTCCTCCCAAACAACTGGGACTACAGGTGCACACCACCACACCTAAATAATTTTTAAATTTTTTTTTTGTGTTGCCCTGCCCAGGCTGGTCTCGAACTCCTGGGCTCAATGAGCCTCCTACCTCGGCCTCCCAAAGTGCTGAGATTACAGGCATGAGCCACACGCCTCCTCCATTGCTCTGATAGGCAAAATGAGAAAGGGATTAACCCCTCCTGTACATTATAACGGGATTTAGGGACTTCAAGGGAAAGGGGAAGCACCTTGTTAATGAAGAAAAGCTTCTTAATTAACCACTACTTGTTAAATCTAACAAGTTCAAAAGCTACTGACACAGCCATGTTTGCTGAAGGGAATAGCAAGCACAAAGATAATCTGACCCAGACGACCCATACCCATCCTCAGCCACAGACCCTGGTGAGCCTGAGCCTCTCCCCAGCTCCTGCTACCTCTGATGGGTCTTCAGGTCTTCCTTGTCCTAGCAGGGCTGATAGTCCTGCTGAGTTGCCCATTTGAATGAGGAAATGTCTGGAGAGAGGAGGGGGATGGAACAGAGCCTTCCCAGTGGTTTCCAGTGACTCAAAGAGGTTTTCCCAAAAGTCTTGTAGTAGAAGATGCTTGATCAAGAAAGTAGGACGTTCAGGGCCAGACCTTAGCAGAATCCTCTACCCCAACAAAGTGAAGGCCTAATTTTGTGCTACTTTCCCTTGCAACTCTGGGAGAATCAGATGCATCAAGAACTTTCACCTTCCTTCTACTGAATTTCGGTTCCCTTTCCAATGGTTCCAACATGCCCAGTGAAGTGAGTTGTTCCATCTGTACAACCTGGGGTGGTGTGGTGAAGGGGAAGGAGACCCGCTCCCTTTCCCACTTCCCAGTGAGGCCTATGAAGAGACAACTAGACTCTTCTCCTACCAAGTGGACTACCTCAGGCCTAGAGTTGGAGTTAGCAGACCACTGTAGGGGAGCCGCGGCCCTCAGCAGAGCTAGAAACAGTGGGAAACCTATGACTATAGGACCTTCTTCTTCTTTTTTTTTTTTTGAGGCGGAGTCTTGCTCTTTTGCCCAAGCTGGAGTGCAATGGTGCGATCTCAGCTCACTGCAACTTCCGCCTCCTGTGATCAAGTGATTCTCATGCCTTAGCCTCCCAAGTAGCCGAGATTACATGCACATGCCACCATGCCTGGCTAATTTTTGTATTTTTAGTAGAGATGGGGTTTCACCATGTTGGCCAGGCTGGTTTCAAATTCCTAGCCTTAAGTGATCCATCTGGCCAAACTTCCCAAAGTGCTGGGATTACATATAGGACGTGCTTCTAAGCGGACGACTCAAGGTATATGTAAGACCAAGCTTTCCATGTATACCTGTGTTAGAAGAAGCTGATCTCAGAAGGGCAGGTGAATATTTGGGTGAGAAAAGGCAAAACATGGCTAAGGAGCAGCCAGAAGGCCAGGTTGGCTGGAATACGGGCCTAGTTAGAAGACAGAGTCATGAATGGGGCTATTCTGGGCAAAGCCTTGAAGGTCACGCTGAGAAACTGGAATTCTCTGCCTATAGCCCCAGTGTATAAAAGGTGGTTGTTACCCAAGGACAAAGCCACAGCTATGTCCTCTGCTTGGATTTCAGAAAAGAATACATTTTTAAATCATCTGCAGGAGCCTAAGACAAAGGTTTATCTTTGGCTCCAATTATATAATTCCAAAAGTACGAAGACTTTTGTACGTGTCTGGTTCTTGGTTGCACACATCAGAAGCCACCTGCAGTTTACCTAAACAGAAAGGGAGTGAGTATATTGGAAGAACGTTGGTGGGTCACAGAACAGGTGGGGAGGCTTGGCTACCAGCCCCAGGAAACAGGCAGGAACTCATGAAGGTGAGTCAGCAGGAAACCCAGCCAAAGATGTGACACAGGAACATCACCCACAGCCACAGCCACTGCTGTGGATGCTCTCTAAGGGCTCCCGTGTCTTGGCATCATCACGCCCCCCAAAACCATCATTCCCTGCTGGAGCAGCCCACTGGTGAGCCAGGAGGCAGGGGCAGGGAATGTCTGGCCTTTGCCAGCTCCCACAGGCAGAGGCCCTCCCATCAAGACCTTCCAAAAGTGGAATTCCCATGAAATAGGAAGGCGATCTGGGTGTTACATAGCCCCCAAAACCAGCAAATGTTCATAATTTGGAAATACTTAAAAAAGACTGATTTTTCCATTTTTTTTCTAGTTTTAACTCAAAGAGTTAAGTATGGGTTAAGTATATGGCCTGAACTCAGACCAGACCTGGTTTTGAAGCCCAGCTCTACCGTTTCCTAGTGGTGTGGCCCTGGGCAAGCAAAGTAACCTCTCTGAACCTATGCTTTTCTGTAAAATGGGGTCATTAGAGTACCTACCTCACAGCTTTGAACTTAGAGGTTTAAGTGAGATCACACGTGTGAAGATCCTACCAGTGGTTGGCACTGGGGAAGCACTCCATAAATATCAGCTATTATCATTGAGTGACCTGACCTAAGGCCTGAGAAATTAGCATGGTCACTTTGGGCCCCATACCTTGGGGTATGTGGGCTCTGACCTGACTTTAAATCCAGGCAGCTAGAGCCACACAAGGGAAGGGGGATGTACAGATGTCCACTTGGACATGTCTCCCCCTCATTCTTTGCTTTTTTTACCTTTTATTTTTATTTTTTTATTTTTTTGAGACGGAGTTTTGCTCTTGTTGCCCAGGCTGGAGTGCGATGGCGAGATCTCAGCTCACCGCAACCATCACTTCCTGGGTTCAAGCGATTCTCCTGCCTCAACCTCCCGAGTAGCTGGGACTACCAGCATGCGCCACCATGCCCAGCTACTTCTGTATTTTTTAGTAGAGACAGGGTTTCTCCTTGTTGGTCAGGCTGGTCTCAAACTCCTGACCTCAGGTGATCCACTTGCCCCAGCCTACCAAAGTGCTGGGATTACAGGGGTGAGCCACCATGCCAGCCTTTTACCTTTTATTGCTTAAGGCCATGGGCTTTGGTGTTACAGGTTTGGATTTGAATCCAGACCTACCAGATGATGTTGGGCACCTCAAGTGAGTTATTTAACTTCTCTAACCCTCAGGCTTTTTTATTACAAAGTAAGAATAATGCTATCTACCATGTGGCAGTGCTGTAATAAGTAAATCAGATAGTCTGTGGAGGGTGCTTAGCACCCTGGCTTATAGATGAGAAGGGTCCTCATTAATATTTATTGGTCCTCATGGGCTAGGGGAGAAGTAGCACCTCCCAAGAAGATTCTTTTCCTTCTATAACATCACATGTGCATTTATCTCTTTGATGCTTAAATTATCTGGCAAGGATTCTTTTGGTTTCTACAAAAAATTTTGTTTTAAATCACCTTGACAGTGGGAGGTCACATCTGTGGAAAATGCTGGTGTTCATGTAACAAAAAGCTAGACCAGATCACTGCAAGCGTGCAGGTCCAAGGGTAAAGCGGGTCAGCACTGCTGAGAGTATTGTCCACTGGACTCTCATTCCAGAGATGCTCCTCAGGAAGGGTGCTGTAGTCCAATAGGTTTGGCAAGTATGACTCCATCCTCCTTTTAGAAAATTACAATGCAGGCCAGGCATGGTGGCTCACTCCTATAATCCCAGCACTTTGGGAGGCTGAGGCGGGCGACTCACTTGAGTCCAGGAGTTCGAAACCAGCCTGGGCAACATAGTGAAATCCCATTTCTACTAAAAATACAAAAATTAGCCAGGTGTGGTGGCACATGCCTGTAATCCCAGCTACTTGGGAGGCTGAGGCACAAGAATCACTTGAACTCAGGAAGTAGAGGTTGCAGTGAGCCAAGATCATGCCACTGCACTCCAGCCTGGGTAACAGAATGAGACTCGGTCTCAAATAATAATAATAATAATAATAATAATAATAATAATAATAATAATAATAAAAGTGTATATACAACATAGTATAAACATAGTTCTATTCAGAGTCTACCACATTATAAATCTGACCTAACATTAATACGGAAGCTATAATAAACATTTAATCTAAGGTAATTTTGTATGCCCCCTTAGACTTTAGCAAAACTTTAAAAATGTGTGCTTAGAAGCTACCCAAAGAAATTTTACTACTTGCCTTCTTTTTCTCTCAGTGCCTTCTATTTTTCTCATTATATTCAACAGTATGTCATTTGGTTCAGTCCTACACTTGACACTCTGTTGACAACCATCAGAGTCCTTCATACTCTTTCAGGAAACTACACAAGTAAAAAGAAGCATCAGGAAATTCCACAGTGAACAGTTTAGGCAGGCAGATAGGCAGGTGCCTGAATCCTAACTATGGTGTGCATATGTGTGTGCATGTGTGCATGTACGTGATTTCTGTGTGCACACGAGTGTGAGTGCATGTTTTTATTCATGCCTGCATGTGGGAACATGATTTGTGTGCATTGGTGTGTGCACAAGTGTGTATTTGTGGGTGCATGTGTGTGTATGCATCTGTGTGTTGGAAGACAAAACACAACCAAGACACTACTTCCTGAAAGGGGATATTGGGGTTGGGGGCAACACAACTCCTTAAACTGTGTTTAAGGCAGTCCTCACCAGTTAACTTCCAGAGAAGGGAAGAAACTCAGAAACCTTTCAAAGGAAGGAAAGAGCAACAAAAGTTTGGGCGTGATTAATTCATAAAAAGATGAATGAAAATGTAAATAAAATGTTAAATTGAGCATTAAGTTCTTCAAGAGGCTGAGAAGGAACAGGCCTGGCTTCATTATACTGCATTAAAACCAGTGATAACTATTTTCAGTTTTAAGTTGTAATTCTTTTTTTTTCTTTTAAGTCTTTTTCTAGGTTGGGTTTCCCAGAACAAAACCCTGAGATGAGGACCTGTGTGTAAGTAATAAATTTAAAAAAGGGCTCCCAGGAGAAATCAGTGAAGGCGTGGAGGAGGCAGGCAAGGGAAGGAGCCCAGCCAGTCTGTGATTCAGCCCGATCCTGCGGGGAGGGGGTGGGTGGGAAACACTCTGGGATGTAAGTCACACCTGAGTCTGTCACCCTTGGTCATCCACTAAGGGCCACACCAGGAGCATGAAAACCTACTAGACACTTCCAGAATTCTGTCCTTGAGTGAAAAGCAGCTCCAGTAGCCCAGGGCAAATTCCCCTAAGAAGAGTCACAGGTGCAGGCCATTGTAAACAAAAGCACACTTGAAGGCAGAGAGAAATGACCAAAATCATAAAAAGATCTAGAGGGGCACTCTCTCTGAATCTGCTGTGATTCTGAGGGCTGCCTGATTTAAAAAAAAAAAAAAAAAGATCTGGAGGGATTTGGACAGAACGCTTAGATCAAACATTATCCTCTTTCACCGTGGGGGTTCCTGTCTGGGCCTCCTGCCGTGTGGGATATGCAGAAGGCACTGCAATGAAGAGAGAGTCACCAGTGCAGGAATGCAAACCATGAGGAGATAGTGAAGAGGCATTTGGAAGTCCTGAAGTACCATAAAGAATGAAGACTTCTGGCCAGGCGCAGTGGCTCATGTCTGTAATCCCAGCACTTTGGGAGGCTGAGGCAGGTGGATCACTTGAGGTCAGGAGTTCAAGACCAGCCTGGCCAACATGGTGAAACCCCATCTCTATTAAAAATACAAAAATTAGCCAGGCGTGGTGGCGCATGCCTATAATTCCAGCTACTCTGGAGGCTGAGGCAGGAGAATTGCTTGAACCCGGGAGACGGAGGTTGCAGTTTGCCCAGATTGTGCCACTGCACTCCAGCCTGTTGACAGAGCGAGAATCAGTATCAAAAAAAAAAAAAAAAAGAAAGAAAGAAGAAAGTAGGTAGACCCAGCCCTGTGATCCAGGAGAAAAAAGAATATGACTCAGGGACCTGCCTGAGAACCCAGAATTGGTTCAGAATATGAGAAACTCCATTGTAAGAGGCCTGTGAGCCCCCACCCAGATGAACCCTCACAGCAAAGACTGTACCATGAAACAGAAATCATCCCTGGCCTGGCCAAAGAAGCATGCCCGGACCACCACTGCCTAACAACTAGATGAATGGAAAATCTTTGAAAATTGGGTCATGGATGCTGGGTAGCCTGAAATGTGCACTAAATGGGGTATTTATCTGTATTGCTAGAGATCGCCGATTCCCAGGTACCAGGCACCTCTCTCTGCCCTCCTGCGAGGCAACACAGTGATACAGTTAAGGGGAGTCAGACTGCCTGTGTTTGTACCCTGACTGTGCACAAAGTGGGTGAGCTAAGCCAAGCCACTTCACTTCTCTGAGCCTCAGTATCCTCATCTGTAAAGTGGAGTTATTTATAAAACGTACCTCCTAGTGGTGGTTTTATTTTGTTTATTGGTTTTGTTTTTCCAAGATTCATTAGTATATATAGCTCAGTGCCTGGGATAGCCTGTGATCAAACACATTATCTGTTATTATTTGGCTATACTTTCCTCTTGAACAGACTTCCTGAAACAAGCCGCACGCCAGCTGAACTTATTTTGATATCATTAGCTTTTTGGTTAGTTATGGTTTACAAAAGCGTAGTATATAAATATTCTATTTTGGGGCTGAGAAGAACATTTTCAGACTTTGTAATCAATGAAACCTTATTTTCAAACCAACTTCTGTAAGAAGCTGCATTTGTAAAGCTAGTGAAAGCTGCCTCTAGTTGAAGCTGTTGGGAGCGGAAGCCTCACCTTTCTTCCTGCCCGGTGCCTGGGAAACCATGGGAAGCCCTGGTCTCCTGGAACAAGGAAGAACACGCCCCACGTTCAACATTGCCCCAGTACATCCTCTTAGTTTACAGTCTGAAGTTCATCAGGGGGAGACGACTTGTTCAAGATCTTTCCAGCCTGTCAGGGACAGAGCAGGCACTTGAATCCAGGCACTGTTCTCTTCGATGGCTTCCCTCACTTTCATCACTCCAGGACCACCTGCAACATTTTTGGTTTTGCTAGAGTATCATGTTATTTATTTATCTAATTCCTTTCAGTGATTCCCCCTTCTTTTTTAAAATCTTAGCCTTGCTATGAGCAATAACATCCATGAATCTCATGTTTGACCTATTATATGTCTTTCTTAATATACATTTAAACAAATAAGTATTTTTAAAACTAGGTGTTCATGGCCAGGTGCATTGGCTCACACCTGTAATCCCAGCACTGTGGGAGGCCAAGGCGAGAGGATCACTTGAGCCCAGGAGTTAGATACCTTGCAACAAAGCAAGACCCCATCTCTACAAAACATAAAAAATAATTAGCTGGACATGGGGGCACTCACCTGTAGCCCAAGCTACTCAGGTGGCTGAGGCAGGAGAGTTGTTTGAGCCCAGGAGTTCAAGGCTGAGGTAAGTTATGATCACACCACTGAACTCCAGCCTGGGCAACAGAGCAAGACCCTGACTCAAAGAAATTATATATATATAAAATATATATATATTATATATAATTTTAGAGCATATATTTGGAACAAAATATATACTTTTGCAACATGTACATATTATTTTGGAGCATACTGCTCTGTGTGCAAAAAAGAAAATGTCTTAGCTCTGTGGAAGCCAGTCCAGGTTAGCTGCTATGTTTATACCAAATACCAGGAAGTCCAGGGATTTGCTGGGCCCTGTTCCCTGTGGGCCTCAATTCAACAGGATGACACAAGTTTAGAATGAAATTAAAGCATGACTACAATGCCGTTGTTTTTATGTTTCTTTTTTCTTTTTCTTTTTTTTTTTTTGTTTTAATTAGAAACAAGAGGTAGGAGGATGCTGAATCAGGTGCTCCTTTGAAAGCATTTCCCATTCTATAATTTACTGGGTTCCACATACTATGGAATGTTTGAATTTATAACTTTTAAAGAACTGTCTGTATATGTTTAATGTGTATACATTACATTGACAAAGCCAGTTAGTCCAGCCTTTGTAATCACAATAAGATGCTGCAGGGCTCAAATGGTGGGGAAATAACTCCCACCTTGGAATGTTAATTGCACTTGCTTCTCAGCCTGGAGGCTGAAAATGCAGCAGGATCATTGTGCAACACTACACGCCCCATCTTGTCTGACTGGCTGTAGCTTTAGAAATGAAGAAAGAGAAGAAAATAATTTAAGTTTTGCCTAGAGTTAAGGTTACCTTTTTTTTTTAAAGCATTCCTCCTTCCCCTTTCAGATAAAACAACCCATATAGACTGTACCAGATATAGAGATTTAATGCTTTTTCTGTTCTCTTCAAAGATAAAATTTTCAGTGGACTTTTCCACTTGGTGCATGTCCTATGCTTGGCTTGTCACCTTACATCTGACACAAAGGTAATATAACCCCGGACTGGTGAGACGTACCCTCTCCTTTGCATTCCACATTCAGAAGATCTCATTTCCATTTCCAGTTACACAAATATCAGAGTCCCACTGTGGGTAAAAAGTCTTCCAGAAATGGTAAACCCAGATTAGATAGTCAAGCTGCTCCTAACAGATAAACTAAAAATAATAATTTGTAAAGCATTAACAGTATACTAGCTGAAAGCACAGACTTTCATTCAGACAGAGCTGAGTTTGAATCCTGGCTTTACCACCATGAGATGTGGGGTGAGTGAATTAACCTCTCTAGTCCTTTGATGTCTTCACTTACAATCCAAGGATACGAATAGTACCTACCTCATAGGGCTGCTTTGAGGATTAAATGAAATCATGCTTATAAGATATTAAGTGCTAGAAAGCACTGGAAATTGCTAGCCATTATTCTCATATAACTCTCATGATTACCATTACTTACAAATTGCCTGAAATCGATATGGTCACTGTGGCAGATTCCACGAGTGGGTCCACACAATATCTGCTTTGACCATTTCTAAAACCTACAGTGTCTGGACTCTTTTGTAGCTAGGGTTCTGCCTATGACCCAGGTTCTGCCCAGCAGATGCCTATGTGCTCCAGGAAGATGAAGGTCATTTAAGTGAAGTGGCAGCACATGTAGTTGGGTCCATCTTTTTGCAGACATGACTGTGAAAGAGCCTTGAGAGAAGCCTCACTGTCCAGCCCCCAGCATCACAGGTATTGAATGGTGAGCAGCAGCAGTGGGGCTTCTGTGAGAACAGTCCTGTTTATGGCTGGGCATTTCTGCTGGGGTTGTTTCCGGCTGTGTGGTATCCTTACCTGTTTCTCTGGCACTGCTGGAAATCCCATAAGCTACCTAATACCCTGCTGTAACCCCTTTCTATTGAAACTAGCTAGAGTGAATTCTGTTGTCTGCAACTAAGAACACAGTAATTATCAAAACAATCAATACAGTAACTATCAGAATAATCCTTATTACTATAGTATAAAGATTTCTTTTTCTTTTTTTTTTTTTTTTTGAGACAGAGTCTTGCTCTGTCACCCAGGCTGGAGTGCAGTGGTGTGATCTTGGCTCACTGCAATCTCTGCTTCCTGGGTTCAAGCAATTCTCCTTCCTCAGCCTCCCGAGTAGCCGGGACTACAGGGGCACACCACCATGCCTGGCTAATTTTTTGTATTTTAGTACAGACGGGGTTTCACCATGTTGCCCAGGCTGGTTGCGGACTCCTGACCTCGTGATCCGCCCACCTCGGCCTCCCAAAGTGTTGAGATGACAGGTGTGAGCCACTGCACTGGTCAAGATTTCTTTATTAGTCATATTCAGGTTACTAAGGGATAAATAAAAATATGTATAAAAACCTTTCCCTTGGCCAGGCGCAGTGGCTCATGCTTGTAATCTCAGCACTTTGGGAGGCTGAGGTGGGCGGATCACGAGGTCAGGAGTTCAAGACTAGCCTGACCAATATGATGAAACCCTGTCTCTACTAAAAATACAAAAATTAGCCGGCGTGGTGGTGCGTGCCTGTAGTCCCAGCTACTCTGGAGGCTGAGGCAGGAAAATAGCTTGAACCCGGGAGTCGGAGGTTGCAGTGAGCCAAGATCACACCACTGCACTCCAGCCTGGGCGATAGAGTGAGACTCCGACTCAAAAACAAAACCAAAAACAGAAACAAAAACAAAAAAACTTTGCCCTTGCCTTCAAAATATATTTATCCTAAAATATACCGAATGAGTTGAAACCTGTTTTGTTTTTGTTTTTTAAAAAAAGCTTAATTTTCTTTGGCAGCGGAAAGCCTTTTCTAAGGAACTAGCAGAATGAGCTAATTAAACTTGAAGCTTTACGGAAAAGAATCCTCACTTGGGTCTTTATTGAGGATGACAGGCAAGCCTACCTGGCAGTGTTCTCTAGAAATTATAATGGGAGAGTTGAAAGGTGAGCCAGAAAGCCAGTTTGTGTGTATAAGTACTTGGCTCGGTAGGTTGTATATAGGCATTAATGTACTTACTTATAGGATGGTACCCAGGGGTGTGCTCAATTACAATGAGAAGAATGCCTTGAAAGAAGTAATTAACAAGAGCATTGGGATATCTCTCCAGACAGATTTTGAATTAATGAAAAATTACTGTGTGATGGGTACAGCCCTGGGTGAAGTGTGGTTTCAGTTTTACCACTGTTCTTATCTGTTTTCATTGTCATTAGTAGTTTTAAAAATATAACATCAAATTCTTTCTCCTTACAAAGACTGCTCTTTTTTTTGAGACAGGGTCTCACCCTGTCTCCCAGGTTGGAGTGCAATGTTGCAATCTCAGCTCACTGCAACCTCCACCTCCCACGTTCAAGCGATTCTCCCACCTCAGCCTCCTCAGTAGCTGGAACCACAGGCGTGCAACACCACACCCGGCTAATGTTTTGTATTCTTAGTAGAGACGGGGTTTCACCATGTTGCCCAGGCTTGTCTTGAACTCCTGGCCTCAAGCAATCCACCTGTCTTGGCCTCCCGAAGTGTTGGGATTACAGGTGTCAGCTATGGCACCCAGCCATGGACTGCTGTTATGGTGTGTTTTTTGAGCGACTGTGGCCCCATTGGCCACTCTCTTGTCATTTTTATTTAATGCCTAGTTTCCCATTTTCTCCCTTATATCTTTCTGGCAAAATGTAATAACCTGTTCAAAGCAGATCAGAGAACTTCTCACAATGCTAACAGGCAGAACGGTCAAGTGCTTAAGGTACTTATTGTCTGTCTTCCTCCATAAAAGAGCACAGAAAATGCTGGACCTCTGGCTTAGTCTGTCAGTTGGTATACTAGTTTCCTATGGCTGCTATAACAAAATGCCACAAATTTAGTGGCTTAAAACAACACAAATGTGTATCTTATAGTTCCAGAGGTCAGAAGTCCAACATCAGTTTCACTGAGATTTAGCCAAGTGTTTGCAGAAATGGCTCATTCTGGAGGCTTCAGAAGGGAATACATTTCCTTACCTTTTTCAGTTTTGCAGGCTGCCTGCAGTTCTTGCCTCACAGCCCCTGCCTCACATCACTCCAACCTCCTGTTTCCATGAGCACATCTCCTACTAATCACTCTGACCCTCCTGCCCCCTCTTATAAGGACCCTTGTGATTGCATTGGCCCCACCTGGATAATCCAGGATTGTCTCTCCATCTCAAGATCCTTAATATAAATCACATTTTCAAAGTCCCTTTGTCATATAAGGTGATATTCACAGATTCTGGGGATTAGGGATTACTCAGCCTACTACAGGTTTCAGGAAAGCAAGTTCTAGCTTTGTCAATCAATGAGGACTCAGAGGTTACATAGAGAAATGATTAGGAGATCAATAAAACCAACAGGCATTTGAGATACAAGGCAAATATCTGGTTATCTTGCTGTCCTCTCAGCACAGGTGCCTTTTGCTGCAGACTCTAGACTTCTACCTTTATTGTGACTGTCTTTACTTCCTCTCTGTCTGACTGATGATTCTAGTATTTCTAGCAGTCAAACTAAGTCAGCCAGAGCCCATCCTGTAGAGGGCGCCCCTTTTCTGCCAGGCTCTTTTACGAGGACATCTCATGGCTGCTGTCTAACCTACAGATGGCAGCTTTTTCATCAGTCAGTAATCCTTGGTCCACTCAGCTTCGGCCAGGAAAGCTGGGCCACAAGACACAAAATGTGTACAGAAACCACGGGCCTTTGTCTCTGAAAGGCGCTGGGAAGTTGCAACAATTCAGAGATTGTTAGACTCTTCTCCAAAACACTGTCAGTGACCACAGAGTTTGGGCAAAATTTTTTGCTTCCTGATTTTTGAAACTGGGATGCTTGTAGGTGCTTGTTAAAAATGGATTTTGGTTAATATTTACAAAATATAGTATTCCTAAGAAATCAAATTAGAAGGTCCAAAAATAAAGAGTGCTTTGGAAAGCAAAGGCTTGTCATGATGGCCTGTAGTCTAATCATAGACTCTAATTACAGGAAAAGATACACATGCAACAAAGGAAGTCTTCTAGGTCAAAGGTCTTTATGGTACTTCAAATTATATAAAGCAACACACTGGAATTCCCAAGCTCTGAGTCATCCATGAAAAAAATATTTCATATGGCTTCCAGGACACTGAGTTGAATTCAGACACCATTTTATAAATGTCTACTCTCTTTGATAGAGGAGATCTAGGAAAGGAGAGAAGTAATCTGGAGCATAGCACAGAATTAAACTGACTTTTCTTTAATGGAGTCATAGAGCCTGTTACATTGTGGATTCTTGGATCGTGTCAGATAATCATAGATTGAGCCACTGGATTAGTCATAGCATGAATTTCATAATCACCATATAATTGACACAGACCTTTAAACAGTCCTTTTTCTCCTGGAAGCCAGTTTTTTGCTGGAATTAAATGAACTGACCCTTTCTGCAGAAAATGGAACCAACTTTTCACTTGGCTCACCTTGGCAGTAATTAGGAGCTTTCTAGGAGTTAGCACTCCTCCTCGCCAAGCTGTCCAAGTGGAAACAATCAGATTATCCTTAAGAATGCAAAGGTTCGGCCGGGCGTAGTGGCTCACACCTGTAATCCCAGCACTTTGGGAGGCTGAGGAGGGTGGATCATGAGGTCAGGAGATAGAAACCATCCTGGCCAACATGGTGAAACCCCGTCTCTACTAAAGTACAAAAAAAAAAAAAAAATTAGCCGGGCGTGGTGGTGCGTGCCTGTAGTCCCAGTTACTCAGGAGGCTGAGGCAGGAAAATCGCTTGGAGGCAGGAGAATCACTTGAACCCAGGAGGCGGAGGTTGCAGTGAGCCGAAATTGTGCCACTGCACTCCAGCCAGGCGACAGAGCGAGACTCCTTCTCAAAGAAAAAGAATGCAAAGATTCTCTCTCCAAGTGGGAGACCAGAGCAAAGGTAAAGG
The DNA here is from genome assembly GCF_028858775.2 of Pan troglodytes. Taxonomy (NCBI): domain Eukaryota; kingdom Metazoa; phylum Chordata; class Mammalia; order Primates; family Hominidae; genus Pan; species Pan troglodytes. Next base: position 36,542,666 of record NC_072417.2, read on the forward strand.
GGAAAATATTTAATGTTCAGGCTGTGAAGAAAACTAATTAGCTGATTGTACTATGTGTATTTCCACTTCATAAACACCAACAATTAATTAAGCCATTATACAGCTCAGGCACATCTAACTCTAGCTTGGCCTCTGGAACCAGAAGGACCGTTCAAATCCCAGCTTGGCCACTTACTAACTGTGATTTTTGGCAGATGAGACCGACAGGGGTGCATGTTCCATGGGAATGTTGTGACAATAGCAGATGAAATTCACATGGCAAATTATGTGAGTGGGAACCCTCACTAAGCCTTACCTACTTTTTGTTAATCATTGTTTACTCTCACCATTCCAAATCTCTAAGCCCTATCCAGAGTCATCCCACAATCAGAAGCCACCTCAAACCACCAGGCTACCCCTCCCTTCTTTGAAACTCAGTTTTGGAATCTTTTTTGTACTTATTTGGGCTTTCCAACCTTCCAGGAACACTTTTTTTTTGGGGGGGGGGACGGAGTCTCTCTTTGTCGCCCAGGCTGGAGTGCAGTGGCACGATCTCAGCTCACTGCAAGCTCCACCTCCCAGGTTCACGCCATTCTCCTGCCTCAGCCTCCCAAGTAGCTGGGACTACAGGTGCCCACCACTATGCCCGGCTAATTTTTTATATTTTTTAGTAGAGACCGGGTTTCACTGTGTTGGCCAGGATGGTCTCGATCTCCTGACCTCATGATCCACCCACCTCGGCCTCCCAGAGTGCTGGGATTACAGGCATGAGCCACCGCACCCGGCCACCTTTCAGGAACATTTTCTAACACTTAAACATAAGTCTGGAGTTTGGCTTTTGATGATATCTTCTCCTCCCCTATGTTCTAAGCAACTTTCTTTTATTCAAGAGTTTCCTTCATTCTTTCCCTCCAATTTTTCATTCCTGGTCTTCTCTTTCCCCAATTTTCTCTCTCCAAGGCCAGAGATTGAAGAGGAAATTCCCATCAAGTTTAGAAAATGTGAAATGTGTTCAGGCTCGGGGAAGGAGAAAGAGAAGAAATCATACCTTTATGATTCCTTTCTTTTCCCCCAACACACATAAGTTCAGCCCCTGGTAAATAATTCCCTTCCCTTTCCTGGTCTGTAGTTTCTCAATCTTCTTGGAATCTCCTTTGAAAATATAAATATTTCCTTCCATCCCTCACCCCGATTTTATTCAAAACTTCAAAATAAATGTGATATGACTAAAAACATATTAAAACAATGGTCATCTTAGAATATGCCTATCCAGACTACACAAGCACCCTGAGAAATGTGAAATCTCTCCCTTGGCCCCCTCTCCACTCCCAGGCAGTTGCCAATCACTGCCTGGGTTTGATGATCTTCAACAGAATGTGCTCTAAATTGTCGAGTTTCCTGGCCAGAGCTGGCTCTTTGGGTGTAAGCTCCCAAAACTGGTGACCATTTCTATCTAATTCTGTTTGTGTTTCATCCAGAATAGTAGCTTGTCATATAAGCACTTAAGTCTGATTCCTGATACAGATTTCTTGGCAAATATTGGGTATGGTTAAGAGACGTTCTGGAGTCATGCCACGCACAGGACAGCTACCTTTCATGGCCTCTGCGGCAATCACATTAGGACCAGGTTGACGTGGTTCTGGCCATTTGACAGGGGTAGATGTGATGTATGTCACTTACAAGCCTGTTCCCAAAGTGTCCCACACTATCTTCCACACTAGTTGGGCAATCACATAGAAAAGATCTAGGAGAGAACTTCAAGAAGGCTCTGGAGGGGGGTTATGGAGCTACAAGATAGAAAGTGCGTGGATCCCTGAGTCACAGCTAGAAGGAGATTGCCCGAGAGGGCTGCCCAACTCACATTCACTGTGAGGTGAGGGAGAAATGAATCCTTGTTGCATTAAGGCACACAGATTTGGGGATTCTTTGCTATAGTAGCTAGTGTTAATTAACCTAATACATTTTAAAAGTTCTTAGAACATAATAAGCCTAAGAAAAAGTTAGTTTTTATTAGCTTATTATTTGTTCCATCCACTAACATTTATTGTGTATTGCAGGTAATGCTGCATATGTTTCCCACAACACCTTAGAAGGTGGGTACCCAGGCCTTGCTCTCTCTCACCAGAGGGCCTTTATCTATGTTTTCTCTGGCTTACCTATTCCTTCCTCCCCTCTCCACATAGTCAACCACTACTCATCATTAAGACCAAAGCTCAGGTATGCTCCTACTCATCAAAACCCTCCCTAACTCTCTAGACTAGATCAGTGTTCCCTATTACATGATCTCATAAATCCCTAAACATCTCCTGCAGGGTACTTAAGACAGTTTGTCATTACATGACTATGTAATTCTTTTTTTTTTTTGACACGTAGTCTTGCTCTGTTGCCAGACTGGAGTGCAGTGGCAAAATCTCAGCTCACAGCAACCTCCAGCTCCCTGGTTCAAGCTATTCTTCTGCCTCAGCCTCCTGAGTAGCTGGGATTACAGGCATGCACCACCATGCCCAGCTAATTTTTGTATTTTTATTAGTAGAGACAAGGTTCCACCATGTTGGCCAGGATGATCTCAATCTCCTGACCTCGTGATCTGCCCACCTAGGCCTCCCAAAGTGCTGGGATTACAGGTGTGAGCCACCACGCCCAGCCGACTGTGTTAATTATTTGGTAAGCATCTCCCTTCCTCAACACAGAGTAAGCACCAAGACAGCAGGGGCCATCCTAGTTGATTCACTGTGATATTCCCTGTGCTTAGCCTGATGCCAGACACACAGGATGAGCTCAAAAAGTATTTGAGTGTATGGTGTATCTGGGCAGGATAGGTTTCACAGGTTTTCTGCTTCTTGGTGAGGTCAACCGTCAGTGTTGGATCTGGTCTTTATCTTTGCAAGTTTAGAAACTTAATTTTTCATGAAAGACCAGCACCTGGAACAGGATTCCTGATAACTACACTTAGAGGATATCTACTTCCTGACTGTGAGGTCCCTGGGAAAGTAAATTAGTGAGTATTCAGAAGCCCATTTGATGACAAAAGAAAGAGCTTGGTTTTGAGAGGAATTCACTTCTTTTAGGCTGGAAAATTAACCTTGTTTTCTTTTAGTGCATATTTCTTCCACATACAGCTTTCTTTCCACCATTAGAGACCATTGAAATCATCCTTAGTAAGGTCATGGCATATAATAGGAGCTCAATAAGCATCTGAATACATATCTGTGGGTCTTATTTGTTGAATGACTGACATGTGGCCTTATGCTTTGGCTCTCCATTTCTAGACCCCAATTAGTGATTGCCTTTTGTTACAGCATCAGTTGTCCTTGAATCTCTACCATGGAAGTTTGAAAAGAACTAGTGAATATGAGCCAGACCTACAAGATTATAAATTCCTTGAAGTTAAGAATCATTATCAAGGCCAGGAGCGGTGGCTCACGCCTGTAATCCCAGCACTTTGGGAGGCTGAGACGGGTGGATCACCTGAGGTCAGGAGTTCAAGACCATTTAGTAACTCCATTTTACAGATGAGGAAATGAAACCCAGCAATGATAAAAGACCAGGTGAAAGGTCACCCAGCTAGTAAGTGGCAGAGGCAAGAGTTGAACTGAAGCCTGTCTCACTACGGAGCCCATATTCTCATGCGCTGTGTGTAGTGCATTCCAGACTGCATTCATCTTGGTATCCCTACAACACCTAAAAAATCAGCATTATATTATGCCTCCCAAACATGTCTATATAGTCAATTGTTGGTTGCAAGCAGCAGAAAACCACTGTGATTATTGTAAGCAGAAAAGAGACTAAGAGGCCACTTTGAATTAAATAGTTTCAAGTTTTTATGAGGCTTCAAAATATGTAAGAAGCAACAAACATTATTAGAAGGTGAAGAATGAAGATAGGGATAGGCTGTACAGTATGGGGACTATGATTGATAATAATGTACTGTATATTTGAAATTTGCCATCAAACACACACACACACACAGAGAAAGAGAGAGAGAGAGAGAGAGAACTATATGGGCCAAAAACCAATAGAGACAGGGGCCCAAGGAGCAGAATACAAGATAATCATCTTTGAGCAGGAAAAAACCTACCAGCATGCCTTGGCCAGATCCTTCCAATGCACATGGATTCTTTTTTTTTTTTGAGATGGAGTCTTGCCCTGTCACCCAGGCTAGAGTGCAGTGGTGCAATCTCAGCTCACTGTAGCCTCTGCCTCCCGGGTTCCAGAGATTCTCCTGCCTCAGCCTCCTGGGTAGCTGGGATTACAGGCTCATGCCACCATGCCCAGTTAATTTTTGTATTTTTAGTAGAGACAGGGTTTCACCATGTTGGCCGGGCTGGTCTCGAACTCCTGACCTCAGGTGATCTGCCAGCCTCGGCCTCCCAGAGTGCTGGGATTACAGGCGTGAGCCACCACACCCAGCCAATGCACATGGATTCTAGCTTTCCATTCATCTTTGCCTCACACCACACTTTTATTCACAATGTAAAGTCTAGGGTGAGAGCATCTGATTGGCCAGCCTGTCATTGGCCTCTGTGCTAACTAAAAGCGTGCTGGGGAAGAGGTTAGTCTCTAGACCTTCCTACTTCCCTAGAGGGAGGCGTAGCTTGCTGTGACTGACAGAGTGGGAATTTCCCCCAAATAGAGGGAGGGCATGGATGCTAGGCTGCCGCAAACATTGACAAATGTCCATCACAACAGGGATGCATTAACTCAGGCCTACAACAATCCCTGAAACACAATTTATGTCACGTTCTAGTCCCCTTGCTGATATTAGAGAAACCCCAGAAGCACGATTCCAAGTCATCATTTAGCATAGTTTATGCACATGATTCATTTTCATTTTTATTTTAGAAGGTGGCATTTTCTGACCCCCCTTGGAGATGCACCCTCTGAGGAGCCTGCAGCCTCCTGCACCTGATGAAAGTGGCCCACTCATGAAAACGCCCAGGCTCCCAGTTGGGCAGAACCATCTCCACCTGAGGGGGTCCAGATCCAGTGAGAAGAATTGCTTTTTGATTGTTTTTAGATAAAGTGTCTTCAAATAGTGCAGCACTTGCACTTCCTGCCTCGATGGAATTTCAGCGCACCTGGCCTTCCTGCTGCTCAGCTGCCCCATCTGTGTTTATCTTCTGCCTAAATCATGTGAAGGCCAAATGGGTAACGTGAATGCAGCTGGGCCAGCTGTGGCTGGGGGCAGCAACAGCTCCATGTTTTGAGGCCAGATGGAGGCTGCTGTGGTCTAGGGGGTGGAGGGGAGCCAGTGGCTGCTGTAGGCCTCCCTGTGCAGTGTGTGGAGCTGCAAGTAGAAGCAGGGCCCAACTGGGGGCGCCACTGGATGAAGCACACCACCCCATCCAAAAGCCTGCTCCTAATGTCCTCAATGAGCTCTCTTTGTTTCTGTTTCTTCTATATATATACCTATCAAATGTGTGTGTGTTTGTGTGTGTATGAAACAGAAAGAAACAAAGATTTCTTTACTCTTTTATCAAAGATATTCACTTGTCAGAGACACTAGAGCAGTGATTCTCAATCCAGGCTGCATATAAACATCAGCTGGGAAGCTTTTATAAATTAAAGCAACTATAAAATCGTTGCAGAGAGCCATGGAGACCTGTAGTGTAGGTGTCTTACAGGCATTTTCAAGTTTTTCTGAGGCTTCAAAATATTTTTTATATATTTTATATTTTATAGAGTTTGAGGCCTCATAAAAACTTGAAAATGCCTGTAAGACACCTAGACTATACGGGTCTCCATGGCTCTGTGCAAAACATGACCAAGCTCAAAAAGACAAGCAAGGTCAGAAGACACCACAGATTTGGCAACAAGCCGTGATCCTTGGGTTCATCTCTAGTCAGAGTGGCTCCTTAAAGTGACACTGGCACTTTTGTGGAACGCTTTCCTGCAGGTTCCTGAGCACACTAATGGAAGCTCTCTCTGAGAATTATGCACGAGAGTGTCATTGTAGAACTCTTTAACACATCCACCACAGGTATAATGAAACACAGGCTACATACTGATAAAATGGAAGGACCAAATGAAACAAGCCTATTCATACGCACTTGTGTGTCTCTTTGCATCTGTGGTTTTCAGGCTTTGGTGTGCATCAGAATCTCCGACAGGACTTGTTAAACACAGATTGCTGGGCCGCACGCTGAGTTTCAGATTCAGTAGGTCTGAGATGAGGCCCCAGGAGTTGCAGCAAGTACTCAGGTCATGCTACTGTGTCACCTGAGGCCCATTTGTGACAGTCTGTCTGTTCTGTGTAATAAAAAAGTTCACATTTTCCTTTTCTCTATGTCTGATGTGAGGCTGGCCTGTCTTACATTGGACATCTCTGGGGAAATACCAGGAAAAGGACAGACAAAGCGGAAGTGCCTGAAATGATATTCATTAATCTGGATTCTGAGTAGCTAAACTGAAACTTGATTGTGCTCTTACCCCCAGCTCCTCCTGGGCCTGGAACAAGGACAGGCTACATGTGAGGCAGCAGGCATTGGAAGGAGGAGGATTGGGTTAGGGTTAGTTTTAGGGCAAGTGAGTTACCTCCATCCTCACCACCCAGCTATGTAGTAATGAATTAGCCTCTTCTAGATGGTCTGCAGTCTATTACATTGTTATAAAAGTTTGGCTTATGTAAGTGTCTAAAAATGTTTTATCATAAAAAATGTTAAACACCTGGAAACTTAGAAAGAATAGTGCAATGAATACCTATATGTACCCAGGAACAAAATTCAATTATTAAAATTTTACCTGTTTGTTTCCTTTTGAGACAAAGTCACATTGTCACCCAGGCTGAACTGCAGTGGCACAATCTCGGCTCACTGCAACCTCTGCCTCCTGGGTTAAAGCAATTCTCATGCCTCAAACCTCCCGAGTAGCTGGGATTACAGGTGTGCGCCATCACGCCGGGCTAATTTTTGGATTTTTTTTTTTAGTGCAAACAGGGTTTCTCCATGTTGGCCAGGCTGTTCTCGAACTCATGGCCTCCAGTGATCCACCCACCTCAGCCTCCCAAATTGCTGGGATTACAGGCAGGAGCCATCACCCCCAGCCAGTTTGTTTCATTTACATATCGTCTATAAGTTTTGCTGACATCATCTCCAAAAAAGCAAGGACATCTTCTACACAATCACAATGTCATTATCACCTAAATGTTAACAGTATCCCCAATATTGTCTTATACCATTTCTTCCTTTTATCCCCAAAATGTCTTTTATGGCTATTGTTTCTTTGAGTCATCTACAGAACTTAAGCAATGTCAGGGCTAGGATGAGATGAGTTAAAAAGGCCCCAGAAAACTCAGTAATCAAGAGTAATAATATTGTAATGCAATATTTCAAAAAGTCAAATGAGCTACCTATGCCTGTAGGCCAGCTGCATGTTTTTGCAGGAAAAGTTTTACGGGGCTGGGATTAGCATGAGATGAATGAGGCAGGGTTGTACAAATGTAGGCTCTTTAAACTTCTGATATTTTGTTCACCATGGGTTTTTATATTAATTTTGATTTTTAAAATATTGCATTAAAATTGTATTGCTCTTGATCAATGAGTTTTTGGGCATTCCCTTAAATTTTGCACTTAAGTGCCTCACTCACCTCACCTTAGTAGTGCCAGCCTGACTCTTAATGCTCTGTTCATCTCCACTTCATTCACAACTTTGACTTTTTCGATTCTTTTAGTCAGTATTTATGGAGCACACAGCCAGCCGGACAAAATGCTCTGCAGATTAAATTAGAACCCCTGATATAAGAAGGAAATGTTCTAATATCGAACATGACCATATAATGTACAGAAGAAGCAACAAATGACACAGAACAAGAACAGGGAAAGAAGACAGGGACATTTCCCTCATCCATGCCTGGCTCAGGCTCAGGATCTTACTGATACCCTGCTGATGAAAGACTGGAAATTAAGAACAGAAAAAAGCCCGCCCATGACTCCTCTTAGCTCCCACTTCCTCATTTTTCTGCTCCCTTCATGGCCAAACTTCTCTAAAGAATACAACTTAGACTTGTTTCCAGAGACCACACCAGTTGTCTTCCGGTCTGCCCCAGGCTCTGAGCTTGCAGACTTCTCTCCTCATGGTGTCACAAAACTTCTTCGTTGATCTCCTGTATTCCCCCCAAAATGGAACCTAAAGGCTTAATAAGATTCAAGTTAAACATTTTGGGGATGATTACCTTAGAAGTGACATGGTGTGCCTCGTGTTGCATCACCTGGAGAGGTATGTGGTGTGTGATTGTCCTGGATTTGTACAGTTTTAATTCCATCAGTTCTGAGTCTATGTGGCTTGGATTCTGAGAAGGAACATTCTATTGACTGCACTATCAAGGCAGAGGGAACTGAAGACTCAGATGAGAACATCATCATACTGTGGAATTTCTAATAGGTAAGAACATTTTGTTTTGTTTCGTTTTGTTTGTTTTTGTTTTTGAGATGGAGTCTCGCTCCGTTGCCAGGCTGGAGTGCAGTGGCACGATCTCGGCTCACTGCAACCTCTGTCTCCTGGGTTCAAGCAATTCCCCTGCCTCAGCCTCCCCAGTAGCTGGGACTACAGGCACGGCCACCATGCTCAGCTAATTTTTGTATTTTTAGTAGAGACGAGGTTTCACCATGTTGGCCAGGATGGTCTCCATCTCTTGACCTCGTGATCCGCCCACCTCGGCCTCCCAAAGTGTTGGGATCACAGGCGTGAGCCACGGCGCCCGGCTGGTAAGAACATTTCTTATTCATTTTATGGAACAATGTGGGTGTCTTGCACAAAATTAGTTTACATGTTGAAAACCCTCACGAATTGAACGTCGTTTATAAAAGTTATTTATTAAAATGTTTATAATGTAGTTTCCTTATTAAAATAAACTTTTTATTTTGAAATAATTTTAGATTAACAGAAAAGTTGCATGATAGTAAAGAGTCCCATATATTCATTCAGTTGTGAAGCTGGAGTGCAGTGGCCCGATCGTGGCTCATTGCAATCTTGAACTCCTGGGCTCAAGCCATGCTCCCACCTGAGCCTAGTGAGTAGCTGGGACTACAGGCAAGCGCCACATGCCCAGCCGATTTTTAAACTTTTCTGTAGAGATGAGATCTCACTATGTTGCCCTGGCTGCTCTCAAACTCCTGGCCTCAAGCGATCCTCCTGTCTTGGCCTCCCAAAATGCTAGGATTACAGGCATGAGCCACCACACTCAGCCCCATATACTGTTTTCTTTCTTTTACTTTTCTTTTCTTTTTTTTCTTTTCTTTTTTTTTTTTTTTTTGAGGAGGAGTCTCACTCTGTTGCCCAGGATGGTGCAATGGCGCAATCTCTGCTCACTGCAACTTCTGCCTCCTGGGTTCAAGTGATTCTCCTGCCTCAGCCTCCTGCGTAGCTGGGATTACAGGCACGTACCACTGCACACAGCTAATTTTTGTATTTTAGCAGAGATGGGGTTTTACCATGTTCCCTAGGCTGGTTTTGAACTCCTGACCTCAAGCAATCCATCCACCTTGGCCTCCCAAAGTGCTGGGATTACAGGCATGAGCCACCATGCCCAGCCTTTTTTTGTTTTATTTTTCTTTTTTCTGAGACAGAGTCTTGCTGTGTTCCTCAGGCTGGAGTCTGGTGGCACAATCTCTGCTCACTGCAACCTCTGCCTTCCAGGTTCAAGTGATCCTCCTGCCTCAGCCTCCGAGTAGCTGGGATTACAGGCGTGTACCACCATGCCCAGCTAATTTTTGAATTTTTAGTAGAAACGGGGCTTCACCATGTTGGCCAGGCTGGTCTCGAACTCCTGATCTCAAATGATCTGCCCACCTCAGCCTCCCAAAGTGCTGAGATTACAGGCATGAGCCACCATGCCTGGCCCCCATATACTTTGAACCCAGTTTGCCCTAATGTTAAAAATCTTATATAGCTATGACACATTTATCAAAATTAAGACATTAACATTGGTACAATGATATTAACTAAACTATAGATTGTATTCTTTTCCAGGATACCACATATCATTTAGTAACTTTCTCTCTTTCTTAAGGTTGTTGTGATTTTTCAAATAGTGGTAAAATATACATAACATAAAATTTACCATATTAACCATTTTTAAATGTGTGGTTCAGTGACATTAAGTACACTCACATTGTTGTGTAACCATCACCACCATCCATCTCCAGAATGTTTTTATCGTTACAAACTGAAACTCTGAACCATTAGACAAGTTTCTTTTTAAGTATTAATTTTCAAACCTCCAGTACATTAAATTGAAATAATTTAGCCTGGGCCTGGCTTGGTGGCTCATGCCTATAATTCCAGCACTTTGGGAGGCTGAGATGGGTGGATCACTTGAGGCCAGAAGTTTGAGACTAGCCTGGCCAATATAGTAAAACCCCGTCACTACTAAAATACAAAACTTAGGTGGATGTGGTGGCACATGCCTGTAATCCCAGCTACTTGAGAGGCTGAGGCAGGAGAATCGCTTGAACCTGGGAGGCAGAGGTTGCAGTGAGCTAAGATCATGCCATTACAATCCAGCCTGGGTGACAGAGCAAGACTCTGTCTCAAAAACAAAAAAAAAAAAAAAAAGAAGAAGAAGAAAGAAAAGAAATAATTTAGTTGAACATTCTTGGAGAAAGACTGCTCTCAGGTTATATCAGCTCCTGCTTTTTTCTGCCCTTATTCACATGCCCAGCTTGCATTACCTGCCTCAGTAGAACCTGGTCAAGCAAAAACAAATGCTGTCAGAGTGCCAGATCTATTTCCCTTTCTCCATGTAGCATTACCTTGATTTTGCTTTAGAGATTGCCCCTTACTCTTTGCTTGAAGCTTTAGGGGAATTGTCAGGCATGATGTCTTGTTCTCTGTGTGCCATGGTGTGGAGGGTAACTCGAACTCTAGCTGGGTGTGTGAATAAGGGCAGAAAGGAGCCAGAGCTGAAACATCCTGATAATGACATCCTGAAGAACCAACCTTTAACTTCTGTGACTTCCTTCCCCAGAGCCACCCTGGTTCTCGTCCCTATTATTACAGCATTTTTTTTAAAAAGACTCTTTCTCGCTCTGTATCTTTCCAATAAGTTCCACTCCCTACCCCCCTTAAGTTAGTCAGAGTCAGGCACAACCAAGAACCCTATTTGATATAGGAAATTATTTTAACACAGAGACCCTTGGAGTCAAATCAATTCCAGAAAAGCATTTAATAATTTATTCTACTCTGTCAACACCAAACTATTGCACAGTGAGAAAAGGCTGTGGTGGAATGATGTCTGGAAGCAGCCTCTCCACCTGAGGAGGGGTCTCTGAGCTCTGAGATTGATGACATAGGTTCTAGAAAAATACATTAAATTAAAAATAGAGAGAGATTCTGCCACATACATGCTCTCAGGCACTTTAGGAACCATATAAGCTGTTTCCTGCCCTTTTCTGGGTACCTTAGTAGAGGGTTGGGTGCGGTGGCTCACGCCTGTAATCCCAGCACTTTAGGAGGCCGAGGCGGGCAGATCACGAGTTCAGGAGATCGAGACCATCCTGGCTAACACTGTGAAACCCCGTCTCTCCTAAAAATACAAAAAATTAGCTGGGCGTGGTGGCGGGTGCCTGTAGTCCCAGCTACTCGGGAGGCTGAGGCAGGAGAATGGCATGAACCCGGGAGGTGGAATGTGCAGTGAGCCAAGATTGTGCCACTGCACTCCAGCCTGGGTGACAGAGTGAGACTCCGTCTCAAAAAAAAAAAAAAAAAAAAAAAAAAGTAGAGAGAGACTCTGCCACATACATGCTGTCAGGCATTTTAGGAGCCATATAAGCTGTTTCCTGCCCTTTTCCGGGTACCTTTTGAGAGCCGACATTAGGATAGAAGCATAGAGGCTGTGGCACTAGAAAGATTCTGGTGAGAATCGTGGCTGCTTGTTGCACACGTAACCTAGGTAAGTTACTTGATCCCTGCACCTCAGTTTCCTCATCAGCAAAATGAAAGATGATGTCTCATAAAGCTGTGAGAGTGGAAGAGATCACGTTTGCTGAGCACCTGGAGTGTTGTAGGCATTCACCCTGGGTGTGCCTATTTTTCTCAGACCATTCTTTGCTACTGAAACGACTTCTGCAAAGAAGTTGGGGTGGCTTAGATATTGAACTGGCTTGTTTGGCAGGTTATGTTTGGTGCCTATGCATGAGAAACTGATTGGCCATTCATAGGACACTGAGCAGTTTGGAGACTCAGGACCTCCTGCGTCCTCTGTGCTTGAATGTTTGCATGGTCAACAGTTCAGAAATATGCACATCCTGCTAAGAGCTCCATAGGTCTGTAAGAAGGAAGGATTGGGTCTCTACACCAAATGCAAAGCCTGGCCTGGCACGGTGGCTATGCCTGTAATCCCAGCACTTTGGGAGGCCATGGCAGCAGGGTCGCTTAAAGCCAGGAGTTACAGACTAGCCTGGGCAACATAGTGAGACCCCCCATTTCTACAAAAATAAAAATAAAAATTAGCTGAGTGTGGTGGTACATGCCTGTAGTCCCAGTTACTCTGCAGGCTGAGGTGGGAGAATAGCTTGAGCCTGGGAGGCCAAGGTTGCAGTGAGCTGTCATTGCACCACTGCCCTCTAGCCTGGGTGACAGAGCAAGACCCTGTCTCAAAAGCAAAACAAACACAAACAAACAAAAAACAAATGCAAAACCCCAGGAGCTCTCCCAAGACACTATCGGTCAGTTCTGTAAACAATCACTGGAGGTGCAGAGGAGCTGCCCATCTTCAAGGAGTTCTGTAGCCTCTGTATGGGGTCAGTTCCCTGAATATAGGTTGCTTTTTCATATTTCTGCAAAGTAGGCCCCTTCTGCCTGGATACCCTTCCCATCTATAATGGCTTATTGAGTGCAGGGCCAGCATTGGAATTGTGCAATGTACAACCTGCACGACTGTAAATAGCAGCCTTGGGTAAGAGAATGGGCTACACAGTCAGGAAAAGCTGCATCTATTTCTCATTTCTGCTATTCATTCTTAGTGAAGAGGTGAGCAGGTTGACTTTATTTATTTATTTATTTATTATTAGTATTTTTTTGAGACAGTGTGTCACTCTGTCACCCAGGCTGGAGTGCAGTGATGCGAGCTTGGCTTAGTGCAACCTCTGCCTCCTGGGTTCAAGTGAATCTCCTTCTTCAGCCTCCTGAGTATCTGGGACTACAGGCATGTGCCACCATGCCCAGCTAATTTTTGTATTTTTAGTAGAGATGGGGTTTCACCATTTTGGTCAGGATGGTCTTGAATGCCTGAACTCAAGCAATACACCTGCCTTGGCCTCCCAAAGTGCTGGGATTACAGGCCTCAGTCACGTGCCCAGCCTATTTATTTATTTATTTGAGACAGGGTCTCGCTCTGTCACCCAGACTAGAGTGCAATGGCATGATCACGGCTCACTGCAGCCTCAACCTCCCGGGCTCAAGCCATCCTCCCACCTCAGCCTCCCAAGTAGCTAGGTCCACAAGTGCATGCTACCATATCCAGCTATTTTTTTTTTCTTTTTGTAGAGACAGGGGACTCACTATGTTGCCCAAGCTGGCCTCGAACCCCTAAACTCAAGTGATCCTCCTGCCTCGGCTTCCCAAATCCTGGGATTATAGGTGTGAGCAGCCACGCCCCACCAAGGCGACCTTGCTAAATCTCACTTTCTTCATTTGTGAAGTTGGAATAATTACAGTAGTGACCTCTTAGAGTTGTGAGGATTAAAATAAAACAATATATATAGGGAGATTTTAGCACAGTGCTTGGCATGTAGAAGACGCTTTTAAAAAGCTGTAATAACGATTATTCTTTCTGGCAAACTTTTACTCTACTTTAAAGCCTTTTCCAATTCTTTCCAAAGCTGAGTCAAATGCCTCTTCTATGTGCTCCCATTCCCCACTAGCGCTGCTGCCAGTACCGCTGGGTTCCTTCCAGAACTGTGACCTCTTGACAGCAGGGATTGTGTCTTTTATACTAGGGTCCCCAGTACCAATAACAATGCTGGGAACATAGTAGGAACCCAATAAATGCTAGTTAAGGAATGAATGCATGAATGAATGTCTACATGTTATCTTTGATGGGACCAAAGGGAAGCTTGCTCTTCTTATTTTCTGTTAGAAGCCGATAATGGGAGAAAGAGGCAGAGAAATGGGAACGGAGAGTACGGACTGGACACTTAGCAAATGCAAGTCACTCTTTCCTGTGGTCATTTTTTGGGTGGAAAGAAAACTGAGTGAAACCTTGTTCTAAGCTGGGTCTGAGAAGATAAACAAGCCAAGAGTTCTACCTAGACAATGGCCTGATTCTCCCTGACAGGGGAAGGTGGGAGCCAGACAAACATCCCCTTCCAATTTCCTTCCGTCTGTGCTCAGCTCCTACAAAGTATCACAGCCCACCCCACTCACCCCCTGCCAAAGCCTTTCCTTCATAGAAGGTGTCTTCAAATCCAAGCCAGGCTCTTATCCGGTGAGATCTTTGAAGGCTGGAAGGAGCTGCAATGAGTCTGAATCACTCCCAACCACAATGGCCTTAGAATGACAGACGGTTTCTGTTTCCAGGGCGTGTTCTAAATTGGATTCTTTTGGTGGCTCAATTTGCTTCCACAAGGCCCCTGCCAACCAGGAGCTGAGATGAGCAGTTTGCATAGATCAAATTATTGAACTTCAAAACACCCATGAAAAATTGTAAAACAAAACAACAGCAGAAGTACAAAGTACGAAGAGATGTGGTTTCCCAGGAGCACGTGTGAAAAATGACTTTGCAGTCCAGATGCCTGCAGGCCCAGCATGAGTCAGCTGAAGGATGTGGAGGCCAAAAAACCTCAGACAAGTCTGGACCAAACGGAGCTTCCAGAAAAAGAAAGGTGACGGCCAACTCCACTCCACACTGGCCGGACCACCCTGGAGGAGGGCTGGCTCCCTCTAGATGCCATCATGTGACAGGAAAGGGTGTGTTCTGAGTGGAGTTACCAAGATTGGGAGGGGTTGGGTGAGGACTCAAAAGTTGGACAAGAGGAGAGGAGATGTGTGCCCTGCGGAAGAAAGTGGTTAGTGTCAGGGTGGTCTTCTGCCTGCAGCTTCTGCTTGTTAGTCCTTCCCCTCCTGTCATCCTGGAGAAGGCCTATTCATCCCTTAGGCCTCAGCACCTGCCACCTCTTCTGAGAAGCCTTCCCTCACCTCTGTAAGCAGAACCAGCCACACCTGCATTTGGACCTCCTTCTCCTGCACCGGGAGTCAGGTCCCTTCATTACAGCACACCTCCTGTGGAAGAATGTTTTGAGTGTATGGCTAGGCAGGGACCTCGTCCTACTTATCTTTGCATGCCTACTGCCTGGCACAGTGATCACTCTTCAAATGTCTGATGAATTAAATTGTTGGCATGAAAACTGGCACCAAACATTTTGACCATGAGGAAGAGAGATTGTATTTTTTCTAGGTGGCCCAAAAAGACGGAACTGGAAGAGAGGGTGGTGATTACAGGAAAGTGGATTTCAGCTCAAAATCAAGAAGTACTTTATAATAGTAATGACAGCAATTTTATTGTGTGTTTTAGTCACCTATTGCTGCATAATAAATTGCTCCAAAATTTGAGGCCTAAAACAACAATAAGTGTTTATGATCTCACATACTGTATATGGGTTAGGAATTCAGGAGCAGCTTAGAAGAGTGGTTCTAGCTTAGGATCTGTCATGAGTTTGTAGTCAAGATACTAACTGGGGCTGTAGTCATCTGAAGGCTTAATTGGGGCTGGAGGATTGGCTGCAAGATGGCTGAATTGGCTGGGCATGGTGGCTCATCCCTGTAATCCCAGCAATTTGGGACACTGAGGTGGGAGGATCACTTGAGCCCAGGAGTTTGAGACCAGCCTGGACATCATAGGGAGACTCTGTCTCTACAAAAAACACAAAAATCAGCTGGGTGTGGTGGCACATCCTGTAGTCCCAGCTACTCAGGAGGCTGAGGTGGGAGGATCACTTGAGCGAGATTGTGACATAAGATTGCCATGGTAAAATGGAGCAGATCTGGACCCGAGCCAAATAAATGTGGCATAAATAAAGGTGTCATAAAGACAGGGCGGGGTGCACGCTTATAAGGGGCATGAGCATCTCAGGGCTGCCAGAATGGCTCCCAATCAGTGCACGGCACTAGCATGTGTCATGTCCTGGCTGCGTTTCTGGGTCCCATGGCCCCTCCTTACGTGGCAGCTATTGTGTCTCCTAGTGGCAATTATTGTGTCTACTAGTCAAAGAGGCTCCACCTCTGGTGTTGGTCAAGGACCCGCTCCAGCTGACCTCTAACCCCTGGGGTCACCTGAGCCCTGGTCTTCCCGCTCCTCCCATCTCCCATGGGAATCTCCTCATGCACCTGCTCCCCCAGCAGCCCCGGGGGACTTTGATTACCTGGGGCCCTCTGCTTCCTCACAGGTGTCAGCCCTGCCCCAGGAATCAGATGAAAATTTGGTTCCATTCCTGGATATGGATTCAGCTGGAGAGCTGCCCCTGGGGCCAGAGCAGTTCTTGGCTGCACATCAGGATTTAAATGACAAGCGGACTCCACAAGAAAGGCTCCCAGAGGTGGTTCCACTGCTGGACAGGGATCAGAACCAGACCCTACTTCAGCTTCCTCGCCTCAAAAGTAAGTTTCAAACTGCAGATCTAAATCAGGCTGAAGGTCATCAGGCAGATGAAATACTTGTTCCGCTAGACAGTAAGGTTTCAAAACCAACCAAATTTGTTGTTTTTCCAAAGAACTTGAAGAAAGATCTAGCTGAGCGTTGGAGCCTTGCTAAGATTGTTGGGATTCCACACCAATTATACAAACCTCAGCGTCAGAAACAAACTTTGCAGATGAATATTTGAGTATGGACACACTGTATCCTGGCAGCCTGCCTCCAGAACTCTGGGTGAACGCAGATGAGCCTCCAGGGCCTCCTGAGCAAGTTGGACTTTCTCAATTCCATCTAGAGCCCGAAACTCAAAATCCAGAGACCCTTGAAGACATCCAGTCCTCTTCACTCCAGGAAGAAGCCCCAGCGTAGCTTCCACTGCTCCCTCAGGAGGTAGAACCTTCAACCCAGCAGAAGGCCCCAGCTCTGCCTCCAGAGTCCTCTATGGAGAGTCTAGCTCAAACTCCACTGAATCATGAAGTGACAGTTCAACCTCCAGGTAAGGATCAAGCTCATTATAACTTGCCCAACGTTACAGTGAAACCTGCAGATGTGGAAGTTACCGTGACTTCAGAGCCCAAAAATGAGACAGAATCTTCCCAAGCCCAGCAGGAGGCCCCAATTCAGCCTCCAGAGGAGGTGGCACCTTCTGCAACCCAACAGGAGGCCCCAACTGAGCCTCCAGGTCCTCCTATGGAGCTTGAACTTTCCCCCAGTGAACAGGAGCAGCCAGCTCAGTCTTCTGAGTCTTCTGGAGAGGTTGAATCTTCTCCAGCCCAACAGGAGACCCCAGCTCAGCCTCCAGAAGAGATGGAACCATCTGCAATCCAAGAGGAGGCCCCAACTGAGCCTCCAGGTCCTCCTATAGAGCCTGAACTTTCCCCCAGTGAGCAGGAGCAGCTAGCTCAGCCTTCTGAGTCTTCTGGGGAGGTTGAATCTTCTCCAACCCAGCAGAAGACCCCAGCTCAACCCCCAGAACATCATGAAGTCCCAGTTTCACCTTCAGGTTACCATGAAACTCAGCATTCAGATTTTCCCAATGTCTCTGTTAAGCCTCCAGACGTGCAGCTCACTATAGCAACAGAGCCTAGTGCAGAGGTGGAAACTTCTCCAGTCCACCAGGAGGCTACAGCTCAGCTCTCAGGTCCAGGTAATGTAGAACCTCCCGCCATCCAGCACGGGTGCCCACCTCTGCCTCCAGAGTCATCAGAAGAGGCTGGACATTTACAAATTCAACAGGAAACTTCAGTTCAATCTCCAGAACCTATTAATAAAGAGAACACCGCTCCAACCCAGCAGGAGGCTGCAGCTGAGCATCCACAGACCGCTGAGGAGGGTGAGTCTTCTCTAACCCAGCAGGAGGCCCCAGCTCAGCCCTTAATGTCCCCTGAGCAGTTTCAACATTTGAAAGACCAGCAAGACATTATAATTCAGCAGCTAAATAGACCTGAAAATTATGAAACTCCTCCAGTCCATAAAGAGCCTACAACTAAGCCTCCAACTCAGCTCTCCTCAGACTTTGTAAGTTCAATGGATGATGAAGCAATAGGTTCACCTCCAGATGTGTCATATCTAGATCTAGACAGGGAGCTTACCAAACCTACAGCAGTCACTATGGGGGTAGAACCTTCTCCAGTCCAGCAGGACAACCCTTCTATTCCCACTGAGCAGGCTGACTTTTCTTTAACCCAGCCTGATCTCCCTTCCCCACCTCTGCATTCTCCTGAGAAGATTGAATCTCCAGTCCACCAAGAGGCCACAGCTCAGACTCCAGATCCCCCTAAGGAGGCAGAACCTTCTCCAGTCCAGAAGAGTTCCCAGCTGAGCCACCAGAGCCCCCTAAGGAGGTTGAACCATCTGCAACCCAGCAGGAAGCCTCAGGTCATCCTCGGAAGTCCACTGAAGAGGTCAGTCCTCCACCACAGTGGGCTCAGCCATCAGAGCCACCTGAGAAGGTTGAACCATCTCCAGTCTACAGCAGGCCCCAACTCGGCTTTTAGAGCCACCTAAAGAGGTAGAATCCTCTCCAGTCCAGCAGGCAGTCCCTGCTCAGTCTTCAGACCCCGCTATGGTGATAGAACCCTCTCTGACCCAGCAGATGGCCCCATCTTTGCCTCCAGGGTTCCCTCAGGAGGTAGAACCATCTGTAACTCAGCAGGAGGTTCCAGCTCAGATTCCAGAGCCCCCTGAGGAGGCAGAACCTTCTCTGACCCAGCAGGAGGCCACAGTTCAGGCTCCAGAGTCCCCTAGGGAGGTAGAACCTTCAAGGCAGCAAATGGTCCCAGTTCAGCTTCCAGAGCCACCTAAGGAAGTTGCAGCTCAACCTCCAGCTCATTATGAGGTGACAGTCCCAACACCAGGCCAGGATCCAGCTCAGAATTCAACATTGCCCAGTGTCACTGTTCAACCTTTGGACCTGGGACTTACCATCATTCCAGAATCAACGACAGAGGTTGAACTTTCTCCAACCATGCAGAAGACCCCAACTCAGCCTCCTAAGAAAGTTCTACAACAACTTGTACTATATCAAGAGGTAAAAATTCCAACACCAGGTCAGGATCAAGCTCAGCATCCAATGTCACCCAGCATTACAGTTCAACCTTTGGACCTGGGACTTACCATCACTCCAGAACCCACTATGGAGTTTGGACATTCTACACCCCTGAAGAGGACTATAGTTCCTCCAAAGCACCTTAAGGTGACACTTCCACATCCAGACCAGGTTCAGACTCAGCATTCACACCTGACTGAAGCCACAGTTCAACCTTTGGATCTGGGGCTTACCATCACTCCAGAATCCACAACAGAGGTTGAATCTTCTACAGCCCTGACGACTACAGCTCCTCCTCCAGAACACCCTGAGGTGACACTTCCACCTTCAGACAAGGGTCAGGCTCAGCTTTCACACCTGACTGAAGCCACAGTTCAACCTCTGGACCTGGAGCTTAGCATAACTACAGAGCCTACTACAGAGGTTAAACCGTCTCCAACCACGGAGGAAACCTCAGCTCAGCCTCCAGACCTGGGGCTTGCCATAACTCCAGAACCCACTACAGAGATTGGACATTCCACAGCCCTGGAGAAGACTAGAGCTCCTCATCCAGACCAGGTTCAGACTCTGCATCGAAGCCTGACTGAAGTCACAGGTCCACCTACAAAGTTAGAATCTTCGCAGGATTCATTGGTGCAGTCTGAAACTGCACCAGAGGAACAGAAGGCCTCCACAAGCACCAACATATGTGAGCTCTGCACCTGCGGAGATGAGACTCTGTCATGTGTTGGTCTCAGCCCAAAGCAGAGGCTCCGCCAAGTGCCTGTGCCAGAGCCCGACACCTACAATGGCATCTTCACCACCTTGTAAGAATCACCTTTCCTCAATCATCCTCTGTGTCTTGCCTGACATGGCAGCCTTTTCCTGGAGGCCTTCCTGGGCCTTCTTTATCTCCCCAAGCCATACTGACAAGTGACTTTCCGCTTTCACCTTTGCTTGTCAATTCTCCCTTCTCCTCATTCTCCTTTAATGTTAGACCCATTCTCCAGTCTTTTACTTTTTCTCCAGTCTTTTACTCTTACTCGTTTTCTTATCCATTCTTATTTACCCCATCACATCATTGCTTAACCGCTGCTCTGCTCCTATTTTCGCTTCACCCTCTTTTTTTCTTTTTTTTTTTTTTTTTTTTTTGAGACAGAGTTTTGCTCTTGTTGCACAGGCTGGAGTGCAATGGCACGGTCTTGGCTCACCGCAACCTCCATCTCCCGGGTTCAAGTGATTCTCCTGCCTCAGCCTCCTGAGTTGCTGGGATTACAGGCATGCGCCACCACACCTGGCAACACACAAAAAACATTTTTTGTATTTTTAGTAGAGACGGGGTTTCTCCATGTTGGTCAGGCTGGTCTTGACCTCCTGACCTCAGGTGATCCACCCACCTTAGCCTCCCAAAGTGCTGGGATTACAGGCGTGAGCCACTGCACCTGGCCCACTTCACCCTCTTTACAGCAGCCTGTCACTCTCCCGATCTCAGTGATGATGCTCTAAGTGGTTAAGAATTGATTCTGGAGCCAGGCTGCCTGGGTTTGAACCCAGGTCTGTTTATTAGCTTGGTGATCCAGAGCAAGTTATTCTGCTCTGTGACTCAATTTCCTCACTTTT
The DNA here is from genome assembly GCF_028858775.2 of Pan troglodytes. Lineage (NCBI taxonomy): Eukaryota > Metazoa > Chordata > Mammalia > Primates > Hominidae > Pan > Pan troglodytes. The sequence continues at coordinate 36,563,416 of NC_072417.2, forward strand.
AAACTGGGGATTATGCTAGTTACCATTTCATAGGATTGTTGTGCAATTTAGGTGAGTGAATATATGAAACACTTCATCAGTGCCTAGCATATGTAGGAGTGTTGGCTGTTAACATGATTACTCTGTCCTTTAGTTATGTCCAGAACTCATCTTTGTCCCTGGCTTTTTATATGTAGCACTCATTTTGTGTCAAACCCAGGACCAAGTATGCTATTGTCTGCAGAACATGAAAATGATAGGAGGAAAGAAAGAGAATAGGCATAAAAAGGGCAGTGTATATAATTAATTCCTAAAAGATAATGCATACCATCAGTGCTAGAATTTACCAGAATCTGTGGTCCTTGAGGTGTGGAGATCAGGGAAAGCTACATGGATAAGCTAAAAGTTTACTTGGGTCTTAAAGGGTACACAATGAGGTATGGAAAGCCATCGAAAGTTTCCAAGCAAGAGAGATTAAATGATTAAAACAGGAAGATTATTTTATTTTATTTTATTTTTTTGCTTTATGTTCAAGTATAGACATGCAAAGGATTATTTTAGAATCCATATGTAGAGTGCCCAAAAGGAAAAGCTTATTTCAGGGAGGTGAAATAGAAAGGTCTAGCAAAATGTAGGAGTAAAGTGTGAAGGGGCTAAATCAGATCAGTTGTAATAAGAGTGGAAAGAAAAAGCCTAGGATGTTTCAACAGAGGGCAAAGCTTTGGTGTTACCTGGCATAGGGTTTCTTTCTACTTATTTATCGATAAAGATAAGCTTATGCCCATTTTTCTGTTGAATTATTTACCATTTTTGTGTTGATTTGTAGGAGTTTGTTTAGACACATAAGTGCTTTTGGATAAAATACTTAACATTCAAAGTAATTAACTGGCATCGTCTGTCCAAGAGATGGGATGGATAGGAAGTTAAGCTTCCGGGAGATGCCTCATCATTTGTGCCAGTGGCCCCGCATTATTTCTTGATGAATTGTGCAAACTGGGAAGCTGATAGCTCTGGAAATGAGAAAGCAGGTGTTATTTTCTGTTTCTGAATATCCCCGACAAGGTTGCCATGATTCTTTTATTTATCCTGTTCATTCTTTGCCTGCCTATTCAAGGATATAAACTGTCTTTCTTCACAGAAATTTCCAAGGAAACTATATTTCATACATTGATGGAAATGTATGGAAAGCATACAGTTGGACTGAGAAACTGTGAGTATATTCTCTCCAAATATGACAAAAAACTAACTGCATTGTAAGATCCTTCTTGGTCCAGAATTTTGAGGTCCATACCTCTGAGAAAAGATAATTCCCCTCCATACCCCAAATCAGCCTCTGTGGATTGCAATCCTATGGTTATTTTAAAATTAAATTTGGTAGGCTCTCTCTAAAATAAGAAGCACTTTAAATTTATTTTTTATCATACAAATAATACATGGTTATATTCTTTTTTTTCCTCGTTTTTTTTTTTTTTTTTTTTCAGAGACAGGGTCTTACTTTGTCCCCTGGGCTGGAGTGCAGTGGCATAATCACATCTCACTGCAGCCTTCACCTCCCAGGCACAAGTGATCCTCCCATCTTAGCCTCCCAAGCAGCTGGGACCACAGGTGCATGCCACCGCGCCCACCTAATTTTGTATTTTTTGTAGAGACGGGGTCTTCCTATGCTGCTTAGGCTGGTCTTGAGCTCCTGGGCTCAAGTGATCCTCTCACCTTGGCCTCCTAAAGTGCTCATATTATAGGCATGAGCCACCACCCCCAGCCCATGATTCTATTTTTAATGTATAAAAATGCAATAACAGGTATAACAAAAACCCTCCTTGTGCCCTACTCCCTCATCCCTGAGGTAATGCTACTGTGTGTTTAGTATACATGCTTCCAGACTTTTCCCCATTTACCTACATACATATTTACATAAAACAAAATAGATTTGTTGTGTGGTTTTTAAAATCTTTTTTCTTTTCATAAAGGGTAACATCTTGCAACTTGATTCTTTCACTTCATGGTATCACTTATATGATATTCTTTCACTTCATAATTTCTTTCCTTCCTAGGACTTAGAGGGTCACCCCATTCATTTAAACTCCTGCATAATCCATAGTATGGATGTATCATAGTTTATTTAATAATTTCCCCATTGATGAATGTTGAGCTTATGCTTAGTGGGCAAGTATTCCTGTAGCATAGATATCTAGAAATGGAAGAGTTGGGGTGAAGACTATGTAGATATAAAATTTTAATTGTCCTCAAAAATGTTGTGCCAACTGACTCTATCGTCAGCAGAATGTGACAGCATTCATTTCCCCACACCTTTTCACTGTTGGGTATTCACCAAATTTTTGTTGAAGTTATGGATGAATAAAAGGGATTCCATCCAAATTTGAATTTTTCTGATCACTCATGAATTTAATTAAATATCTTTATATGTTTATTGAACATTTGTGTTTCTTCTCTGAGTTTTCTGTCCTTCGTTCATTTTCCTGTTGAATTGTTTTATCGTTTTCTTCCTGATTTATAGAAGGAATTAGTTGAGACACATAAATGATTTTGGAAAAAATGCTTACATTCAAAGTAACATTTTTCACAACAGTTTGTGTCACATCATTAGTTTGACTTACATGGACAAGACATACATGAGTTCTAAATTAAAAATCAAACACATGCCAGGTGCAGTGGCTCACGCCTGTAACCCCAGCACCTCGGGAGGTCGAGGCAGGTGGATCACCTGAAGTCGGGAGTTTGAGACCAGCCTGGCCAATATGGCGACACCCCATCTCTACTGAAAATACAAAAATTAGCCAGGCATGGTGGTGGGTGCCTATAATCCCATCTACTTGGGAAGCTGAGGCAGGAGAATTGCTTTATTTATTTTTTGAGACGGAATTTTGTTCTTGTTGCCCAGGCTGGAGTTCAATGGTGCGATCTTGGCTCACTGCAAGTTCCACCTCCCGGGTTCAAGGGATTCTCCTGCCTCAGCCTCCTGGGTAGCTGGAATTACAGGTGCCTGCCACCATGCCCAGCTAATTTTTCTATTTTTAGTAGAGACAGAGTTTTGCCATGTTGGACGGGCTGGTCTCAAACTCATGACTTCAGGTGATTCATGTGCCTTGGCTTTCCAGAATGATGGGATTACAGGCATGAGCCACCAGACCAGGCCAGGACTACATTTTAAAAGCAAGAAAATCATTACAAAAGTCAGGGTAGTGGTTACCTATTAGGGTTAGAGAGAGGAATATGATTGGAAAGGGGCACACTGGGGCTTCTGGGATGCTAGCAATAATCTTTTGTAACAATGTTTACATGGGTATCTGCTTTATAATTATTCAACTGAATATCTGGCCAGGTGAGGTGGCTCATGTCTGCAATCCCAACACTTTGGGAGGCAGAGACAGGAGGATCACTTGAGCCAGGAGTCTGAGACCAGTGTGGGTAACAGAAGGAGACCCTGTCTCAGAAATTAAATTAAATTAAATTAAATATAAACAACATTTATGTTATATGCACTTTACGCACATTGTAGTTCTCACATTTTTTTGATGGGGGAAAAAAGTTGAATGGCTTCACTTGCAGCCCTGACATGGTCCCATGTGGGGCTTTTGCAATAAGGTTTGGGAAAAGAGAGGAGGAAATGGAGGTTCTGCTGATCTTGGTGCCACCCAGAGTTGGATTCTGAAAGGTATATTATGATCTAGAGAGGAGTCATTAAAGATACAATTTGGTGGGAAGAGTGGAGCAGTGTGCTTGTGTGTGTGTGCTTGCACGTGTGTGTGTGCTTGCTTGTGTGTGTGCTTGTGTTTGTGTGCTTGCTTGTGTGTGTGCATGTGTGTGTGTGCTTGCATGTGTGTGTGCTTGCAAGTGTGTGTGCATGCTTGCCTGTGTGTGTGTGCTTGCCTGTGTGTGTGTGCTTGTGTGTGTGTGTGCTTGCCTGTGTGTGTGTGCTTGTGTGTGTGTGTGTGCTTGCATATGTGTGTGTGCTTGCACGTGTGTGTGTGCTTGCCTGTGTGTGTGGTGGTGGTGGTGGTGGAGAGGGATGGACACAAAAAGGAAAATGGAAGAAAAGGTTTGAACGAAAGCAGAGCAGATCCCACCATCTTGAAATGACCATGACCCAGCTTTCCTCCACATGCAGGAGATAGTCCTGTGTAGCAAATAGTTGTAGTTTGCATTTTAACCTAGAAATAACTTTTTCATTTTCCAGAATTCTCAGTGAAAATTATTTGACTGAATTACATAAGGATTCATTTGAAGGCCTGCTACCCCTCCAGTATTTGTAAGTTAGTTAATCATATTTTTGAGTTTTTAGTCATATTATCTTTAAAATGAATAAGAGGTTCAAATTAGATAATCTCTAAGATTTCTTCCAGCAATAAAATTCTGCAGTTCTGTAAGTTTGTATGGGGTCTCAGCCCATCTCTAGCATTAGCTATGTCCTATGCATTTTCAGTTTTTAAATTGTATAGACAAAATACAGACAGAAAAAATTTCACATGGTAAGAAGATCTGAGCAGTGACTGACACCCATATGAACCTTGTTTTATAAGGGTTTACATACCATCTTCTTCTATTCAATCTACAGCCAATAGATCAAATCTAACCTAAGGTCTATTTTTTAATAGCCCATTAAGTTAAGAATGGTTTTTGCATTTTTAAAGGACTGTGAAAGAAAAAAGAAAGAGAAATATGTGAGAGAGATCATAGGTGGCCCACAAAGCCTTAAAATATTTACTGTCTGACCTTCACAAAAAAAGATTTGAAACAGTTGGTTTAGTAGGATGAAAGGAATTAAAGTTAACTTCAGATTGTTGCCTAAAGGAGAAGAAAATATAGACCACCTACATTCATTTGAACATCATTAATCCAGAATTTTTTGGTAATTTAATCGGAATTAAATTAACATTTAAATATTTGAAATCAGCTGAATTATAGAAATAATATTATCAAGAATATTAAGCTACCAAGAGAATAGACTAGTATTAAGGATTTCATTTCAGGAATTGTTATATTAAAACAGATGTTTAAAATGATGGTTAAGTGGTAGAGCTAGAAATGTTTACAGTAAGAAGCATATCAGAAATGCCCCTAACTCTTCACTAATTACACAGTAACTATCTCCCCAGCCCTGTTACCAAGAAAGGGATACCTGCATAATATTTCTGTCTGTTTAGAGACAAGAAGATACTATGTTCAATTGCTATGGCTTGATTCTTATCCTCTGTCCATAGAGGTGTGTATGTCATTAATCCTTATTAGTGATGCTCTTTTGCAGACAGATTCTTTCAAATGTGAAAGGCTTAAGGAAAGTGGGTGTAAAGACCCTCAAGTGGATGCCAAAGTGCTGCAGAGGCCATGAAGTAATAAAACTACATTTGCTTTAAAATAATCATTTTCCTTCTACTCACTCCCCCAGCTATTTATTTATTTATTTATTTATTTATTTATTTATTTATTTATTTTTGAGATGGAGTCTCGCTCTGTCACTGGAGAGTGCTGGAGTGCTGTGGTGCGATCTCGGCTCACCACAAGCTCTGCCTCCCTGGTTCACTCCATTCTCCTGCCTCAGCCTCCCGAGTAGCTGGAACTACAGGCACACACCGCCACGCCCAGCTAATTTATTGTATTTTTAGTAGAGACGGGGTTTCACCTTGTTAGCCAGGATGGTCTCGATATCCTGACCTTGTAATCCACCCGCCTCAGCCTCCCAAAGTGCTGGGATTACAGGCATGAGCCACTGCGCCCAGCCAGCTATTCATTTGTTTTACAAATATTTTAATTTACTTTATTTCCATGTGTCAGTTTTAAACATGGTGGGCAATGCAGATGATCAAGACCTAGTCCATGCTTTCAAGGAGTTTATGCTCAGAAAAAATGGGATGAACAATAACTACATTAAGAAGAAGAAGTGGATGTGGGCACTAGGAGGGATAAATTGTTTCTGAAGCATAGAAGAGGGGAAAATGACTTCAGTTTGGACCCAGGAAGATGTTACTAGAACAATCCCATTTGAATAGGACTTTGAAGGGCCATTGTGTAGCATCGGACAGACATCTTGGGGAAAATATTCTAAACTTGCAAAAGGGAAATGGGAGAAGGGCAAAACACAGGAAAGTGTTCGAGGAATGCCATGAGTACCTGTAGATTACAAGGAGGGAGAGTAGGAAATTGGAGCCAGATCTTCTAGGGCTTTGAATGCCAAGCTGAGGAGCCATCATGGGGAACCATGTTATCACAGCAGTGCTGTAAGATGGATCTGCGTCACAGTCATTGAGAGGGCACGTTAGAACTCAGTTCTGGACTCCGCCCTCATAGTTATTGATTCAGTTGGTCTAGAGTGGGACCAAGAATTTGCATCCTCAATAATTTCCCAGGAGGTGCTGGTCTTTGCAAGCCACTTCTGGAGAGTTTATATGATGACTGTGTGGAGGATAGTTTAGGAAGGGAGAGACTAGAGATGGAGACATCAGCCAGACAACGTTACACCATCCAGGTAAAGAGGGAGGGAAAAGCCCCATCTCTCTATAACTGAAGAAATTGCTTTCATGAAATATTAAGGCAATATAAAACCAAAAATGAATTTCTATTAATATGATATAATTTAATTGTATTAATATGATTTGAATATTAGTTCAAAGTTATGTATTAAGTAAAGGGGTAACTTCCTTTCAAATGCTGTTGAAAGGATGTCTTTTATTTCTTCTGATACTGAACTGGCTTAGGAAAACAAAGCTAAACTAGGAAGGTGTATAAATGTGAGGCTATTCGTTTTAATATTAGAAACTATATATAGAGATAAAAGCTTTGAGCTCATAATCTAGGATTTGATGAGACTACAAAAGGGCATCTAATCAAGTCTACTGCTCTCAGGAAAAATTAATTCCAAAGTCTATTAAGTTGTATATTTTATTTATTAAAAGTATGAAGGTGAGACTCTAGGAGAGGTACAGGCAGGGTTAAGGGCTCTGGAAAGTTCAAATACAGGTCCAAATGTTTAGAGTCGAGATGAAAAATGTGTATTCAATATTATTCTAAACTCTTGCTATTATTCATACTAGTCAACACTGATAACTTATCAAGGCAATATTTTCCTTTTATTTTTCCTGGAGATTTATCCTGCAATAAAATACGATATATTGAAAGACAAACATTTGAATCACTACCATTTTTGCAGTATATGTAAGTTACAAATATAACTTTATTACATTTGGAATTTTTATAAAACTTAATTATAAACCTCTTTGCTATTCATTTTGAAATATGATTAAAATTTGACCAGTAGAAAGGTACTAAAATTCTATAGCAAGTCCTTTTTGTCTCTAGCAAAGATTAGTGTGAGAATTATTACACAGATCATAGTGAATCATCAGAGAGCAGTGGTTCTCAACTGGTGTGATTTTGTACTCAAGTGACATTTGGTAATGTCCAGAGACAGTTTTGCTTGACAAAACTGTGGTTGTGCTCCTGGCATCTGGTGGGCAGAGGCCAGAGATGCTGCTAAACATCCTGCAGAGTATAAGACAAACCCCCACGGCAAAGAGTTATATAGTCCAAAATGTCGATGGTACTGAAGTTGTGAAATCCTGTTCCAGAGAAATGAAGATCACTTAACACAGGTATTTACTGAGCGCTTACTGTTTTGTAGCTAATGTACCACATGTACAATATTAAAGTATAAACCACAAGCCAGTATCTTCCACAGTGAGATTGCCTTAGTGCACAGAGAAAGGATTGAGGTGATGTTCCATCCTATGTAAATTAGACTCACAGCAAATGATAAATGTTCCGAAATAATTTTTTTTTCCTTTGGCTTATGTCTTTTTTTGTAGAAATCTGGGCTGCAATTTAATTACACAACTGAGCCTTGGAACATTTCAGGCCTGGCACGGAATGCAGTTTTTACACAACTTGTAAGTGAAATAGAAGATGAATACGTGTAAACAACTATTTTGTATAAAAACTCATACAATTGTTGGTTAGCTGGGTATAAGCCCATTATGAACTCTGAAAAGTGTGTCTTAAGATCCATTCATTTTTCTCAAATGGGGAAACTAAGGTACAAAGTGGCCAAGAGACTTACACAGCTTATATATGACCTGCTCTGCTTGTCCTAGTACTGACCTATGGCATGGGCAAGAAAAGGCATCAAACAAGTGACCCTCAAATTAGCCTTGTTGCTGGGCGGGTGGCTCAGGCCTGTAATCCCAGAACTTTAGGAGCTGAGGGGGGGGGGATCACCTGAGGTCAGGAGTTCAATACCAGCTTGGCCAACATAGTGAATCCCCATCCCTACTAAAAATACAAAAAAATTAGCTGGGCGTAGTGGTGCAGTTTTTTGCTCCCTGGAGGACTTTGTGTTAAGCTTTCTCCCTTGCAGCTAAATGTTGCAGACATTTAAGCAGTTTGAAACTCTGCATATGAGCAGGCATCAAAGTTAAATCCAAAGTGTAGGGCTGAGTGTAGTGGCTCATGCCTATAATCCCAGCACCTTGGGAGGCCGGGGTGGGAGGATCACTTGAGGTCAGGAGTTTGAGACCAGCCTGGCCAACATGGCGAAACCCCGTCTCTACTAACGATACAAAAATTAGCAGGTCGTGGTGGCAGGCGCCTGTGATCCCAGCTCTCGGGAGGCTGAGGGTCGAGAATGGCTTGAACTCTGGAGGTGGAAGTTGCAGTGAGCCGACATTGTGCCACTGCACTCCAACCTCCCCTCCAGGCTGGTCTCGAACTCCTGTGACCTCAGGTGATCTGCCCACCTTAGCCTCCCAAAGTGCTGGGGTTACAGGCGTGAGCCACCAAGCCTGGCCAAAATGGTGTTTATGTTAAGCTATTGTGCAAAAAAAAATTTTGTAAAGAAAATACGTCACTCTATTTTAATTCCATATACTTTCCTGACTACTCTTCTACCATAAGTGCAAAAATTCTATGATTTCTCTGTATAACATACCCAGCAAATCAGAGTGGGTATATTCAATGGCCTAAAGGGGACTTTAGACTCAAGGTGAAGATTCTCCTCTACATCTGACTTTAGAAAATACTTTCCACCTTTCTTGTGGTTCAGAAATCTAGTTTCACACAGTTCATTTTGAGGTAGAGGGACGTGTTCAGGATGTGTCTGGATTAGAGCAGCAGTTTCTGCAGATGCTCCTCTCTGTCTTCATTAATTTGCTGATGCTCAACTTAGGGAAGAGACACTGAGGGTCTGTTTTTCTTTTGCCCTCACACCAGAGAACAGGCTCATTAGGTCCCTCCACCAAGAGGTTTGGGTAGCATCAGTACAAATGTCTTAAACTCACCACCTTTACTAAGCACTTTATAACAGTGGGAGTCCCACATCAGAATCTGGTGGCCGGGAGCGGTGGCTCATGCCTGTAATTCCAGCACTTCTGAAGGCTGAGGTGGGTGGATCACCTGAAGTCAGGAGTTCGAGACCAGCCTGCCCAACATGGTGAAACCCCGTCTCTACTAAAAATACAAAAATTAGCTGGGTGTGGTGGTGGGCGTGTGTAGTCCCAGCTACTTGTGAGGCTGAAGCAGGAGAATGGCGTGAACCTGGGAGGTGGAGCATGCAGTGAGCCAAGATCGGGCCGCTGCACTCCAGCCTGGGGGACAGAGTGAGACTCTGCCTTAAAAAAAAAAAAAAAGAAAAGAAAAAGAAAAAACTTCCCTGAATATTCCAGCCCTCCTGAGCCTAGTCCCTTTGTGAGATTTGTCCCCATTTCTTGGATACCATATGAGAGACTTCAGAGGCTAAAGTGGGAGGATTGCTTGAGCCTGGGAGGTCGAGGATGCAGCGAGCTGTGGTCATACCACTGCACTCTAGCCTGGGCAACAGAGCGAGACCTTGTCTCAAAAACAGCCACCACCAAAAACTATCTTGGGATTTGAATAGGATTACCTTAAATTTGTAGATAAATTTGAGAATTGACATCTGTACGACATTCTAGAACATGGTATCTCATGTCATGAATTCATTTCTTGTTAATGTCTTTCAGAAGAGTTTTAGGGTTTCCATCATATAGATCTTACACATCTTTTGTTAGATAACAGATCTTTGTATTTTTGTTCCTAAATACTTCAGACATTTGTATTGCCATTGTAAATGGGATCTTTCTTCCATTTTCTAGTTAGTTATTGGTGGTACATCTGAAAAGCAGTTGAGGTTTGTGTGCTGCTCTCTTGATTTTGTTTCTAGCCACCGTACTGAATTCTCATATTACTTCCAGTAAAATCTTAGTTGATTCTCTTAGGCTTCTTTGGCTAACATTTATTATTTTATATGCAAATAATGACAGTTTTGTCTCTTCCTTTTCAATACTTACACTCTTTCCTTCCTTTCCTTTCTTTTTTTTTTTATTTCTCAGGGCCTTGTTGTCACCCAGACTGGAGAGCAATGGTGTGATCTACCTCACTGTAACCTCAAACTCCTGGGCTTAAGGGATCCTCCTGCCTCAGCTTCCTGAGTGGCTGGGACTACAGGCAGGCAGTGAATTTTAAAACTTTTGTTGTAGAGACAAGATCTTGCTATGTTGCCCAGGCTGGTTTTCCTGCCACTTTAGAGCAGGTTTCCTTCTTTTCATACTTTTTTTTTTTTTTTTAGTATTTATTGACCATTCTTGGGTGTTTCTCGGAGAGGGGGATTTGTCAGGGTCATAGGACAACAGTGGAGGGAAGGTCAGCAGATAAACATGTGAACAAAGGTCTCTGGTTTTCCTAGACAGAGGACCCTGTGGCCTTCCACAGTGTTTGTGTCCCTGGGTACTTGAGATTAGGGAGTGGTGATGACTCTTTTAACGAGCATGCTGCCTTCAAGCATCTGTTTAACAAAGCACATCTTGCACTTTTTCATACTTTTAAGAATTTTTTATTAGGAATTGTCCATTGAATGTTAGCTAAAACAGTCAATAAAATGCATTAAGTGCCAGCTGCATGCAAGACCCTAAGTTAGATACAATCAGCCCTCTTCATCAGCAGGTCCACATCTTCAGATTCAACTAGATGAGGCTGAATATTTGAAGAAAGAAACAATAAAAATACAAATAGAAAGTACAGTATAACAACTGTTGCCATTATACAATATCTATACATTTTATTAGTGATGACTTAAAGTACATGGGACCAGGCACGGTGACTCACACTTGTAATCCCAGCACTTTGGGAGGCCAACCTGGGCAGCATAGTGAGACCTTGTCTTTAATAAAAATTAAAATAAAAAAATTAGCCAGGTGTGGTTGTATGCACCTGTAGTCCCAGCTACTTAAGAGGCTGAGGTGGGCAGATCACTGGAGCCCAGGAAGTTGAGGCTGCAGTGAGCTGTGATTGTGACACTGTTCTCCAGCCTGAGTGACAGAGGGTGATCCTGTCTCTAAGTAAGTAAATAAATAAAGTATATGGGGGGGGGTGTTGGTTATATGCAAACACTGCACCATTATATTTAAGGGATTGAGCATCCACAGATTCTGGTATGGTTTGGGGGCGATATCCTAGAACCAGTCCTCTGCAAGGTAGCAAGGATGACTGAACTGTGGAAGAATCAAAGCACTCTTAAACAGCATACAATTCCTGTCTTCAAAAAAGTTATCTCATCGGGCAGATGAGACTTAAAATGAATAAAAGGAATGAATACACATTGGAGATAGTGGTTGTTGTGATAGATAACCTTAATTGTGTTTTCTTCCAAAACAGGTGAATTCACAGAAAAGGCATCAGAGGAAGATAAAAGACCCATCAGTATCAGGAGCCTGAGCCCAAGTTAAGGCATCTGGATGGCCTGGAGCCATGTTTTAAATATTTTATTATTAACTCTGGGCCTTAGCGCCATTTTCTTGGAAACCTCTGCACCATGAGAGCCAAGTGGAGGAAGAAGCGAATGCGCAGGCTGAAGCGCAAAAGAAGAAAGATGAGGTAGAGGTCCAAGTAAACCGCTAGCTTGTTGCACTGTGGAGGCCACAGGAGCAGAAACTTGGAATGCCAGATGCTGGGGATGCTGGTACAAGTTGTGGGACTGCATGCTACTGTCTAGAGCTTGTCTCAATGGATCTAGAACTTCATCGCCCTCTGATCGCCGATCACCTCTGAGACCCACCTTGCTCATAAACAAAATGCCCATGTTGGTCCTCTGCCCTGCACCTGTGACATTCTGGACTATTTCTGTGTTTATTTGTGGCCGAGTGTAACAACCATATAATAAATCACCTCTTCCGCTGTTTTAGCTGAAGAAAAAAAAAATTTATAATTAAATATTGATTTTTACTGGTTAAATCAATGAAAACATTCTTTACTTTGTGGTTGTGTTCCTCAAAATGAGGATTTTTAACAATAATAAAAATAAAGCTTGTTAGATCATTTTTAATGGTAATAAATTGGTTCCTGAAGATTTGACTAAAGAGAAAACTAAGCCAATCTAAGCAGAGTCCAAATTTTTGTAAAAATACAGAAATTAGCTGGGTGTGGTGGCAGGTGCCTGTAATCCCAGCTACTCAGGAGGCTGAAGCAGGAGAATCACTTGACCCAGGAGGTGGAGGTTGCCATGAGTTGGAATCATGCCACTGCACTCCAGCCTGAGAGGAGAGGCTGTCCAAAAAAAAAAAAACATACATACATACATACATATATATATATATATATACACACACACACACACATACACACACACACACTATAGATATATATATACACACATATATATATACGCTTTTCTAGTATTAATAAAATTATTTTATAAAAGAAGTCTATTATTAACACACACTTGCATGCAAAGCACAAGACACATCTAAGGGCCGGGCGTACTGGCTCATGCCTGTAATCCCAGCACTTTGGGAGGCCGAGGCGGGCAGATCACTTGAGGTCAGGAGTTCAAGACCAGACTGGCCAACACAGTGAAACCCCAACTCTACTAAAAATACAAAAATTAGCCAGGCATACTGGTGGGCACCTGTACTCCCAGTTGCTCAGGAGGCTGAGGCAGGAGAATCGCTTGAGCCCAGGAGGTGGAGGTTGCAGTGAGCCAAGATCCCACCATTGCACGCCAACCTAGGCGACAGCAAGGCTCCGTCTCAAAAAAAACAAAAATAGGACTAAAATTAAGTTGCCAAGAATTTACATGCAGTCCTTTCTACATATAAGACATAAATACCTGACACTTCATTCATTCCCTTCATTCTCCAACCAGCCTCCCCCAGACAAGTCTGGCAATGATTCTGACCATCGGGCACAAGAAATTACCTCTTTTCAGTTTATGTTAGGACAACCTACATGGGTTTACATTTGGCTTAATACTACCCTACTTCTCCAATAAGTATTTAAGCATTTATTTAAAAAACAGAAACTTTTCAATTTAACCACTTCTACTACCCTAGTCTCTCTGAAAAAGACATGACATGCCTAACTTCAAGGAAAAAAGGGTCCTTTTTCCTCACAAAGATTTCCTTATAAACTTTGTTTTTTAAATGCTTTTAAAACAAGATTCTAATTTAATTAATATAGATTTGCAAAATTATAAAGAAAAAGTCTTGCCGGTTGTTGCTTCGGTTAATTTCACAATTTAGGAAATTGCAACTACGTATTTAATACAAAGCAGCCTTGGGGAGCCGGGGCGGGGGTGGGGGCGGGGGGGTGGTGATTGTGTTTAACAAAATGCATCTCAGCACCAGCCTAGAGAAACTTTTCTGTGTGAAAACAGAAGAGGGGTTACCATGGAGAAATTCATTACGGATTTCAGGAGGGCTTTTTCCTCAGAAATAGAGTGAAAAGTGAAAGTCATTGTGTAAGAAATCTGATACTGATGCTGTGTGACTCAGAAGTTGTCCAAAAGTTCATCTTCGGCAATTATGTCTAGATGATCAACTACACATCTTCTGCAACAGGTGACAGGAAACTGCATTTCCCAAGCAAGACAAAGTGATCAAATGAGTTAAGACGCACGTTCCTGCGGTCGTGTACTTGTATTTTTGATTTAACCAAAACAATTTTGAATCGGATGAATTACCAAATTTGGTTGGGTCTTGTTCGGCTTTCTGTGCTTTTTAATCAGCCATTTACCAGCAACTGTTGCACGGGCCCATCAGCACTCGAAGAATAAAAACAAACACACAGGACCAGGTAAGGTTCCCCTACTAACCCAAACGATCCGTTTCCTTAACACAATTTAAAAACCACCGCCAGGGGTGTGAAAACAGGCAAGTTTTTCCATGTGTCTGTGTGCCACAATCCATCCAAATCCTTAATTCTCTTTTAAGGAACAGATATACAATAAAAATCCGAAAGAAACCTCATTAGAAATGCAAAGAGGTTTGCAAAACAAGAGGCTTCTTTCATTCCAGAAAACCACACCAAAACAAGGGAAGAAAAATGAATGCAATGGATATGTGTTTGCCAAAGTTTCAATCCTGCCTGGTGCAGACACTGCACTGGCACAAATTTTTTGAAGAGGAAAAAGAAGGGGTTGGTTGGTGGGGGAGAGACAGTGAGTGAGTGTGGCCTGCAAACTGCAACAATGCAATCTCCATTTTGAACAATGCACCTCTTTCCTCTTGTAAATCTAGTATTTTTGCCACCTGATGTGTCCTCGTATTTCCCGTTTCAGGGGTCGGCGGGGTTGGGAGGAGATCGGAGCAGGATGCACAGCACAGGATTGAGCAAGGGGGGAGGACAGAGGAGATAGGGAAGGAATCTGCAGCAACTGGGCTGGGTGGGTACTTGGAGTGCTACTGTAGGCAGATCCCCTGAGGTCAGGAGTTCGAGACCAGCCTGGCTAACATGGTGAAACCCCGTCTCTATTAAAAATACAAAAATTAGCTGGGCGTGGTGGCACGTGCCTGTAATCCCAGCTACTCCAGAGGCTGAGGCTGGAGAATCGCTCAAACCAGGGAGACGGAGGTTGCAGTGAGCCAAGATCACGCCACTGCACTCCAGCGTGGGCGACAAGAGTGAAACTCCGTCTAAAAACAAACAAACAAACAAACAAAAAATCAAGATGGTTACCTTCTTTTCTTTTTTTTTTTTTTTTGAGACGGAGTCTCGCTCTTTCACCAGGCTGGAGTGCAGTGGCGCCATCTCGGCTCACTGCAACCTCTGCCTCCCAGGTTCAAGTGATTCTCCTGCCTCAGCCTCACAAGTAGCTGGGACTACAGGCGCGTGCCACCACACCCGGCTAATTTTTGTATTTTAACTAGAGACTGGGTTTCACCATGTTGGCCAGGATGGTCTTGATCTCTTGACCTCGTGATCCTCCCGCCTCAGCCTCCCAAAGTGCTGGGATTACAGGCCTAAGCCACCATGCCCGGCCAAGGCCGCTACTTTCTATCAACTCTGTATCATAATTCATTTAATGCAAAAGAGGCAAATCACTATAGAAATGTAATAATCTTAATATTTTTACAAAGATATTGGCAGAGGTTGAAGGGCTCTAAAAAAAAAAAAGGAAAATAAAGAGATGCTAGGGTTTTTTTCCCCATGATTACAATTACAGTACAGTAATGTATGGCAAGCTTAGAACAATAAGTCTTATTACTCCTGGTACTCTCTCAATATTGATTAGTTATTTCATCCTAAATTTCCTTTTTTTTTTTTTTGTTTTCTGAGACAGAGTCTCGCTCTGTCGCCCAGGCTGGAGTGCAGTGGTGCGATCTCGGCTCACTGCAACCTCTGCCTGCCGGTTTCAAACAGTGCTCCTTCCTCAGCCTCCCGAGTAGCTGGGACTACAGGCATGCGCCACGATGCCCGGCTAATTTTTTGTATTTTTTTTAAGTAGAGACGGGGTTTTACCATGCAGGCTGTTCTCAAACTCCTGACCTCGTGATCCACCCACCTTGGGCTCCCAAAGTGCTGGGATTACAGGCGTGAGCCACTGCGCCTGGCCCTAAATTTCCTTTTCAAAAATACCATAATCTACCTCACATCTATAAAAGAGCTAACAGACATATCTGGAAGCTAAAGTGATCTAAAAACAATTATAGTGATTTTTAAGAGTTTAAACAAAATGAGTAAATACCATAATAACCTGGGTATAAAATTTTGTATAAAAAATAATTGGAGTTAAAATTTAACCATTTATACACTTAAATGGATGCAATTTATTACATGTAAGTTATATCTCATTGATATTAATTAAAAATACTTTGAATGTTAAAAATAAAATCAGAAGAGAGTCAGAACTAGTATCAAAGAGACCAATGATAAAAATCATGACTTTAGAATCAAGACAGGTTTGTGTGTTCTGGGCTCTGCCACTTACTATATGGCCTTAGGCAAATTACTTAACTTCTGTAACTCTTAGTTTTTGAGGGTAACAATAGTAGTAGCAATAGAAATAATAGTAGCTAATTATTTATGAAGCACTTATTTTATGAAAGACACTGTACTAAAGTGCTTTACCTGAATTATTTCATTTAATCCTCTCAACAGTTTATGGAGTATGTACTATTATCACTCATACTGTTTTGTAAATAAATATAAACCAAAACCCATGGAAGTTAAATAAATCAAGGTCATAAAGCCAGTACACAGAAGAGTAAAGCTTAGAATTCAGGTGGTGTGATTTCAGTAGCATGGCTATATACTGCCTTCCAATATGCTATGAGAATTAAATGATATGTACATAAAGTGTTGATAACATTATCTGACATATACATGCTCAATTAAATGTTACTGTTATGTTAATTACTATTACACAAATTATCCATCACATCCCTCTTAAATACAGCAATGTTTCTAATTTAGCACTTGCATGGCCTGTTTTGAATAATCCACCAACTTTTTTTTAACTAGATAATATTTACAAGAGAGTTATATTTGTCAAGAAATTTCATTTGTCTCCTAGTCAAAACTCTTAATAACCAAATTTAACACACCTAATTTATGGCTTATTTTATAAATTTGTTGTGACAGGATCTTCCATCAATTTTACTATTAGAAGGAATACCTACATTCAATATACAGTAAACACCATTTAATACACAATAAACACCAATTTATTTCTAGCCTTTTAAGGATATTATCTATATATTTCTCTAATGATTTCAATGATGTTACCTTACTTGTCTGGTAAATCATTATCAAATAAATGACTGCAGTCCACAACTTGTCCTCCTGTGCCAATTTGGTCTCTGGACTGAAGACTTACTATTAAATGATAGAAATATTACTAAGATTCATACAACTAGAAAGAATTATTATAATCAAAAATTTCTATCTTTAGAAGACATCTGGCTTAGCTTATTTTAATACTTTAGAATGACCTCTTTGGTTTCTACTAAAATTTATAATTTCTTTTCCCATAGATTTTTCCCTTTAGGAGTAATATTAGAATTCTAAAGTTGTCTACACTTCATCATGTTCATGGAAGAAGCCTAATTCCTTCTTTACCATAGTAATAGGGCATAGCAGAGTCACTACTGTACTTAAGAAGAGGCATAACATATTAAGAATATATTCATGTACAAAGGAGTTTGAAAAGTCCACATTAAGTTTAATACTTGATAATCTCACCATCTAAAAAATACACTGGGCCGGGCATGGTGGCTCACGCCTGTAATCCCAGCACTTTGGGAGGCCAAGGTGGGTGGATAACAAGGTCAGGAGATCGAGACCATCCTGGCCAACATGGTGAAACCCCATCTCTGCTAAAATACAAAAAGTAGCCAGGCGTGGCTGTAGTCCAAGCTACTGGGGAGGCTGAGGCAGGGGAATCACCTGAACCTGGGAGGCAGAGGTTGCAGTGAGCTGCAATTGCACCACTGCACTCCGGCCTGGTGAAAGAGCAAGACTCCGTCTCAAAAAAAGAAAAAAAAATACACTGTATTCTAGCAAGAGGGCCATCCTGGTATTCCAGCAAGAGAGCAATCCTTGGATTCCATGAGTTTTAACAGGACACCATTATCCAGTGTAGTATATAAAACCACCACAAAAAATGAAGAAGCAAGAGATGTGAATTCTAGAGCAAGCTCTAGTAACCAGTTTAGCACTGTAAACTTGAACAAAACACTTAATAAACAAGGTTTAGATAATCCCCATCTGAATAATGAGAAAATTAGCTTAATTGATATCACTGAAGTCCTTCTTTGCTGCTCCAGTATTGTTTAATTCTAATTCTAGTAACTCTCCCAAAGACAGAAAGAGGTACGGTCAAACTTGACTATAATCCAACTTCTTAAATAATAGGTTAGCACAAAAAGTATTATTACATCTAATGACCCTTCATTCAAAGAAGGGTCTCAAAATTCTGAAATCTTCCAGTTCTGTGAACATTTTGAAAGATCAGTTCAACATAGAGCTCCTTTACATTAAGTCCCATTTAGAGGACAGAACACTACAAACACCTACTTAGCAAATGTAAACAAAACATTATTATGAAAACTGTGCTAGACAACTATATCAATCAGTTTTTAAATAGACAAAATAAGTGAAATGCTTACCAAAATTCAATCACAGTAGAAACAATGTATTTTCTCGTTACCTTTGTTTAGAATAATAGTAAGATTCAAAGCTAAAGAATTTCATGGGCTTCAATTTACATCTCCAGAATGCTGTGTTAATAGCAGAGCTATTAACTGGTTACATGAATTACATACCCACCATAGATTATCATAAAACATTAAAAATGCTACAGATTTTGCAAGCCTTAATGCAAAGTAGGAAAAAAAAAGTAACAATGCTATAGAAATGTATTTATGGGCCAAAAAAAACCAAAGATGTTTATGATAAATTTAAACCAGTTTTTAAAAATTCAGTATAATCTCATTTTTTTAAAAAATATATAGAAAAGGTACACATCCAAGTGATAATGATGCCAATACAGTAGATTTCCCGTGCTCAAATGATCCTCCCACCTCAGCCTCCCAATGTAGCTGGGACATCACAGTTTTAAACAAGGAAAAAAGTTTATACTCCTTGAATCAATTATCTCAACTTGGGAGATTTTTTTTTTTCATACCAGCAATGATTCTAAAAAAGAATAAAGCAAAGTGTACAAAAATGTTTGCAAGTTTCAATGTTATAATAGCAAAAAAAAATTTTAATTATTAAGTTGTGGTATATCTATATACTTCATCCTTTAAAAATCATTAAATATGGCTGGACACGGTGGCTTACACCTGTAATCCCAGCACTTTGGGAGGCTGAGGTGGGCAAATCACCTGAGGTCGGGAGTTGGAGACCAGCCTGACCAACATGGAGAAACCTTGTCTCTACTAAAAATACAAAAAAAAATTAGCCAGGCGTGGGGGCGCATGCCTCTAATCCCAGCTACTTGAGAGGCTGAGGCAGGAGAATCTCTGGAACCTGGGAGGTGGAGGTTGCCGTGAGCCAAGATCGCGCCATTGTACTCCAGCCTGGGCAACAAGAGTGAAACTCCGTCTCAAAAAATATATATATCTATATCTATATCTATCTATCTATCTATCTATCTATCTATATCATTAATTACAAAGATTATAAATACTAAAAACGATTATGGTAAGTGAAAGAAAGCAAAGTAGAAATTTAATCTTCACTGGAATTAAAGACATAAATATATACATTTTATATACATATTTATGTATATAAAAATACTAGAGGGGAATATAGTTTTTAAAGTTAGTCCTCTAGTGTTCTTTTCTCCATTTTCCAAAAAGTATATATACCTACTTATTTGTTAGAGGGCTAATTCTGAAAGAACTGGAACTCATTTTGTTTTTGAATGACAGAACTAAAGAATCATAATGTTTGAGTCCAGCCTCCCTCTCTCTTATTAATGGTCCTATTATGAACAGCAGATTCACACAAGAGCTTTAAATAAATACATATATATACACATATACACATATTTAAGAGTAAAACATTTGTTTTCTATGTAGTATACTCCAGTAGGTATATTTCTTTTTTCTTTTTTTTTTTTTGAGACGGAGTTTCACTCTTGTTGCCCAGGCTGGAGTGCAATTGCGTCATCTCGGCTCACCGCAACCTCCGCCTCCCAGGTTCAAGTGATTCTTCTGCCTCAGCATCCTGAGTAGCTGGGATTACAGGCATGTGCCACCACGCCCAGCTAATTTTGTATTTTCAGTAGAGATGGGGTTTCTCCATGTTGGTCAAGCTGGTCTTGAACTCCCGACCTCAGGTGATCTACCCACTTTGGCCTCCCAAAGTGCTGGGATTACAGGTGTCAGCCACCGTACCTGACCTCCAGTAGGTATATTTCTAATGTCTAACAAAGTCTGCTATTTATATAAATGCAAATTCACATCTAGTAAAACTATTTTGTTACTACTAGACAGTAGTTGGCAAGCATTATGTAACATAATAAATCAAATACAGAGGGAACACTTATATGTGAAAGTACTGTTATGACTGAATTGATTTTTGAGATTTTTTTTGTTTTTGCTTCCTTCTCAATCTAAGGATGAAGGAATTATCAGTAATGCTGTAGTGTAGATAAGGGATCCCCAACTCCCAGGCCATGGATGGATGGGGTATTGGTCCAGGGTCTGCTAGGAACCAGGCCGCACAGCAGGAGTGAGTAGCGAGTGAGTAAGCATTACCGCCTGAGCTCCGCCTCCTGTCAGATCAGTGGTGACATTAGATTCTCATAGGAGCACAAACCCTACTGTGAACCACACACACAAGGGATCTAGGTTGCCTGCTCCTTATGAGAATCTAATGCCTGATGATCTGTCACTGTCTCCCATCACCCACAGATGGGACCATCTAGTTGCAGGAAAACAAGCTCAGGGCTCCCACTGATTCTACATTATGGTGAGTTGTATAATTAGTTCATTATATATTACAATGTAATAATAATAAAGTGCACAATAAATGTAATGCATTTGAATCATCCTGAAACCACCCCCACTGCAGCCTGGTCTATGGAAAAACTGTCTTCCGTGAAACCGGTGCCTGGTGCCAAAAAGGTCGGGGAGTGCTGGTGTAGACACTTCCCTAAGATAACCAGAGTAGGGCTTTGCTATGTGGCTACCCTGGTAGTTCTCCATGAACCCAATTCACTGCCTTGTGAAATGAAGTCCTTCAAGTACCTTCGGTAATTAAAACCTCTATGATGGGTTCATAACAAAATAGTCTTATTCTAAGTTCTGCTTCATCATGAAGTGTGACAGTCCTATTGGATTTTTCTTTTCTTTTTTTTTTTTTTTGAGACAGGGGCTTGCTCTTGTCACCCAGCTGGAGTGCAATGGTGTGATCTCGGCTCACTGCAACCTCCGCCTCCTGGGTTCAAGCGATTCTCCTGCCTCAGCCTCCAGAGTAGCTGGGATTACAGGTACTCATCACTATTCCCAGCAAATTTTTTGTATTTTTAGTAGAGATGGGGTTTCACTATGCTTGCCAGGCTGGTCTCGAACTCCTGACCTCAGGTGATCCACCTGCCTCAGCCTCCCAAAGTGCTGGGATTACAGGCATGAGCCACTGTGCCCGGCCACATTTTTCTTCTTTAATTTAAGAAGCCTCCAAGATGAACAGTGTCCTTCCATACTATGCATCTTGATCAAATCTCTATCAATTCTTAAGAAAGGTCTCAGCAAATTTTATGTGAAGCCTTTCCCTCCAGGTCAATTCAAGACACCTAAATACCATATAAGGCTACTAAGTGCCTCATGAGTAAGGTAACAATTTCTCCCTTTTTCCAGTGTTACACTACCATTGCTCATTCTGTTTTTTTCAATTGGCATAGATTTTAAAGCTGTAAAGCATTAAACATTAAAACAAGTTCAATAGAATGTTGTCTTCTTACTAAAAAAACTAGTTTGAGAATTATTTTCAGTAAACTTTAATAACATCTATAAAGTCTGAACTCAGCGCTCTACTATGTTAGGATACTTTGAAAGAATTATTTCCTAAAGGATCAACAGTTCTTCATGACACTTTTTTTTTACATTAAAGTTTTAAAAATTAAGTTAACCTGGATCCTGGATTCACTGTAACATTTTACCTGATTCATTTAATTCAGGCCAACACTATGAAGCTACAGTTAACATACTTTGATTTAAATGGTATTTAGACTTTAGGTCAGTTTGAATGAAACCAAAATTCATGTAACTTTAAATTCACACTTACTTACCGTCTTCTAACTGTCCTTTGGCCCAGGTTTGCATAAATCCAACCTCTGATCTATTTGAAATCAACAAAGAAAGCAATGAAAACATTAGCTGGTATCAGAGATTCTCACATCTATAGAGTGACAATAAATTTCCACAATCCATTAGAAATCAAACCTATCATTTAAAGAATTCAGATTTCAAAAACCATGAAACACTGGTGTACTACATTGCCAACATGCAGTCACTTTCTCTCCAAAACTTTTAGACCACTTTAGTCTGTCTTAATAGTTGTTGGTCTTAAGGAATTTATCCGTGAGCCTTGGTTTTCTCATATATGGCAATATGTGAATCCTCATATTTTTTAAGGATTAAATCAGATAATTATGCAAAACTCACAGCATAGTGCCTGGCACATAAATGGTCAACAAATGTTAGTTGTCATTATTATTTTTTAACTAACCATTTCAAATGACATGCACACAAAAAAGTATTAATAAGAAGCCAAGAATAAACTGTAGAATCTGGGTTTGCATCAGTTCTGCCACTAATTCATTCAGGAGCAACTCATTTATTCTCTCAGATGCCTCATCTGTAAAAGAGATATAACACTGGCCTGACCCTGAAAGTTACAGTAAGGAACAATGTCACCCAAAGCATGCTGGTTTTACTTTGATTACAGTACTTATAGCTGAATACTTTTACAACCGTATGCCATCTGTCTACTTATTTGTGAATTGATAAAAGGAGGAGACCATATCGTAGTCTTTGTATTTTCCACTCCAACCCAGTAGAACATTGCATCAGGTAGGTGCTCAATAAATATTTGATAAATTCAATATTACTGCACATGAAAAAAGTCAAATAAATTAATACAATGAAACAGTCACAAGAAACACAAAGAAAAATCCATGCCCCTAAACTATAGTCCCTGGTTATCTAACCAAAAATACAGACACTTTTCTCTTTGCAAAATAAATGGGTGCTGCTAAGTTGGCTACACAGTGGATTCTGCAGAGCAACTCCTCTCCTATTCAGTCCTTCCAATGCGGCATTCTCCCTTTGCCAGCAGGCCTTTGCCCTTCCTTCTCAGAGGACAGGGTTCATGCCTCTTTCTCCTTTATACAGCCAGGGTTTAGAACAGTAGCACATTAAGTCTTCAATAAGCATTGGCTAAATTGAACTAGGGATAATGTCAGACGTTTGACCCATAATTTTTCAGTTTGCTGAGTAAGAAAACAGTTCATTTTTATGTGCAACTTGTTTTTTCCAATCCCACTGTCCTTTCTCTCCTGTTGGTTACCCCGTCAGCCCAGAAATACAAGAACTTCTCAGATGCCTTTAAATACCTTGGACTAAGAACTTCTAGCTCAGTTTTCTGCCTTTTTCTTTTTTACAAGGTCAATATATACCTATGCTGTGGTATCATACTACATTAAAAGAGACAATCTCTTAATATATTTAACATTCAATGCTAAATTTACTCTTTTTTTGTTTATTAATTTCTTTAGCTCTTATGTGAGTTTGTTTAGCATATGCATCTGGGCTAAAATCCCATTACAAAGACTAACAGTATTTTTTACATTATATAGACAAGAATTCTATAGAAACAAACACACACACAAAAAACCTCTTGAAAAAGGAATTCCCATTTATGTTCCAATGGAAAGACCCACCCAAAAGACCGTCACCTGGTTATGCTAAGTCACCTTATAAATCCGTTATGAAAACCACTTCTAATGTCTTGATCTTGGTCTAATCTTCTAAATGCCCAGGTTGGTGATAAACTGAGCTACAGTTAAGTAGTTCATAGAGCCGTCGTACACTCAAAATAATGTTTAAACTTTCTTTAACTTTTAATTTTGTCACAGCAGTTTTACATATTATACCATTCTTATCGCTTCGTAATTGCCCTTTAACTGCCACCTTAAAGACTCCAATCACCTAAATAAAAACATTTTGTCCACAAATCCACCACAACCAGAAAAGGGTACTAAGAAATTTTAAAAGGTATATACATCCTGACACCTTTTTTTTTTTGCCATTCTAGATATCAATCATTTCTTAATACTTTTAAATTAACTGGAAATGAAGCATCAGCTCTCATTTAGCTGTAAGTTTCACATATTTAAAACGTTTCATTTTTTTTAAGTCTACAAAATAAATTTAGACCAGAAATTTTTACCAATGTTTCAGACATACATAAGAAGTTATGTTTGAACCCCTACCAACATACTCAAATATATATATCATTCATATATATTTGAGAATACATATATACTACATGTATATATGTATATGCACACATACATACACACACACACACACACACACATATATATATAAAATTTGAAAAGCACTAATATCTACTCACAACCAGTGTCTTTGAGGTGGTTGATGGCACTGGAAAGAAGATGAACACAACGGAGAAATCCAGCACCTTGTTTCTTATGGATCTTCTTGTGATTCCATACACTGATTGTAACTGAATCAGACTTTTCAATATACCTAAAAATGAAAACGGCTACATGAGTATGTTGGTAGTTATAAGCCAGTGGGCATAAAATTTTTCTTTTGTTCTTTTTATACCCTAAAGTTACAAATATGCTTCAGAGCCTGGCTAGATTATGCAAAATACATGACTTAATCCACAGGATTGAATATAAAGTTTTTAAAAATCTTGAAAGTAAAATTTTTAAAAACAATTTTAGTATATTTTTATCACATCTGCCACTCACAAGCTGGGCTATAATTCTAGTTAGTAAAAAGGCTATTTTAGTAGCTAGTGTCTAATAACACTAAGGGGGTTTATTAAATAACTTCTTTCCAAGAAAAAGAATCTTAAAAACTTTTATCACGGCCGGGCACAATGGCTCACACCTGTAATCCCAGCACTTTGGGAGGCCGAGGCGGGCGGATCACAAGGTCACGAGTTCAAGACCATCCTGGCTAACACGGTGAAATCCTGTCTCTACTAAAAAAAAAAAAAAAAAAAAAATTAGCCGGGCATGGAGGTGGGCACCTGTAGTCCCAGCTACTCAGAAGGCTGAGGCAGGAGAATGGTGTGAACCCAAGAGGCGGAGCTTGCAGTAAGCCGAGATCACGCCACTGTACTCCAGCCTGGGAGACAGAGCAAGAATCCGTCTCAAAAAAAAAAAAAAAATTTTTACCACAGTCACATTTTAAATACATTTCAATGACATGACCTACTTTTCAACGGATAGTGTCAAGGCTGACAGACCAAAAATATGACCTGTTATATTTCAAAATGCTGTAGAACAAAAGCTGTTTGTAACGCTTTTCCCCTGCTTCTTTCCTGTATGCAGGCCTTGAGCGAGCAGGACTCTTGCAGATTTCACTTCACCTCCTGCAGACAAGCAGTGCAGGGAAAAGCATTACTGTACTTGTCTGTGGATATACCTGCAAGTACGTAAAGGCTCTACCACAGCCAATTGTTAACATGGCATCAACCCATGCAAAAAGATAATATAATAACATAATCATGTCAGCAGAATCCTAGCTCTATTTCAATGACATTAAGAGGTCAAAGTTTTAGTCCAAAGTATTGCTAATTAAATAAATTAGCAATATCAGAAAAATTCACCTAGTATAGAGAAAAGCCTAAACCACTTAAGTAACGACTAAAGCTTTCAAATAAGGAACATGGAAGGTACACTTGAGCCCCGGGATCCAGCTGTGCCTAAAAAATGGCCACCCCTAAGCTTTTCATTATGCAAATCGGTACATTCGCTTTTTAAAAATTAAGCCGATTTGAACTTGGTCTCTGTTGCTTGCAAATGAAAAGATATGAACTGAAATATTGTTCAGTACGCACGTACCAATTTTCAAATACACCTACCCGACCTATCTTGGTATATATCTACTGGCATGTAATTCCAGAGCCAGAATCCAGTAATTAAGTAGCTGAATTACCCAAACCAAACATTTTTTTTAAAGTCACATTAAACCAGTTGTCCAACTAGTAAGCCTGGTTTACAGGTATGCTGAAATACATATATTGATTACCTCAGTCCTCAGGACAATGCACCACTGGCTTAAGCAACTTCACCTGTTTAGTCCAGTGTGCCATAATATTTTTTATGTGTACCATGATATGAAAAGGTTGGGAAGCTCTACATTAAACCGTAATGAGAAATTGCTAATTATGGACCTTCTGGAAGACAGCCTAACTCTGAATTACTCAAAATTATGAAATATATTGTATTACTTAAGTGTACATGTCACAAACATTCTGTCCAAATATTCCTGGGCCAGAAATTAATCAGAAATATTACCTTTTCTTATACACAGAGAAGTACATGCTCTCACTTTAATGAAACCTCATATAATATAACATACATGGCCACGTAAAAGAAAAAGTAAAGACTTTTATAATTGAAAGTTAAACAGAGGGCTCTATTAGCTTCTATTAAAACTTTGACTTCACTAACAAATACATGATTTATAAACAAGTTTCAGGATGTTTTGTTGAGAGGGGTAGATGGTAACCTCTATGGGTGATATAATGTTACCATATAGACAAAAGTATAATATATATACTCAGGATTTGGGGCTAAAATTTAATTATTAGACTTTTGTTTGTACACTTAGCCAATTAAAGGCAAGGATTTTGCAAAATGACCTCAGACACAAGCAAGAGAGAAGCCTCTGGTAGCCAATTAATATTAACCGTAAGATAAAACATAACGAGCACATGCAAAGATGTTCAACATCATTAGTCATGAGGGAAATGCACTTCCAAACCATGACGAGGTACAACTTCATACACACTAGGGGGGCTACAATTTTTTTAAAGGAAAATAACAAGTGACAGAGGACTAAAGAAACTTCCAGTGGAAAACAACAGTCATGACAGATCAAAATCAGGATGCCATCAGCAATACTCTGAACCTACACTGTCCAAAATGGTATCCACCAACCACATGGGACCTTTGAGTACTTCAAATGTGGCTAGTCCACATTGAGGCAAGCTGCAAAAGAAAACACTGATTTTTTCTTAACATAAAATGAGAAAACCACTGATTTTTCAAAGACATAGTAAATATGTATATATACATAAATAAGTAGCTCAATATTTTTATACTATCGTGTTGAAAATATTTTTTGATATATTGAATTAAATAACATATATTATGCTTAATTTTCAGCATAATAAATTATGCTTATTATGCATAATATAACTATATTATATTACGGGTCTTGCTATGTTGCCCAGTGTGGTCACAAACTCCTGGCCTCAAGTTATCCTCCCATCTCAGCCTCCCGAGTAGCTGGATTACAGGTGCAAGCCACCATGCCCAGTTTATTATGCTTAATGTCATCTGTTTCTTTTTACTTATCTTAATGTGGATACTAGGAAATTTAAAATTACAGATGAACTCCCATTTGTGGCTTACA
The DNA here is from genome assembly GCF_028858775.2 of Pan troglodytes. Lineage (NCBI taxonomy): Eukaryota > Metazoa > Chordata > Mammalia > Primates > Hominidae > Pan > Pan troglodytes. The sequence continues at coordinate 36,590,823 of NC_072417.2, forward strand.
TTATATTTCTACTCAACAGTACAAATCTAAACCTAGAAGATAATGGAGCAATGTATTCAACATTTGGAGATAAAGTGCTATTTCATCTAGAAGCCTGTACTCAAACCATACCAACAGATAAGAAACCAAAATATATTTTCTGATAAGATCTCAACTTTCTTCCCATCTTTGTATTATTTCTCAAAATGACAACAGACGATAGAGTTCACCAAATCAAGAGAGTAAACAAAAAATAGGAAGTCACTAAATCTAGAAGAGACAAAGGAAATTGCCAACATAACAATAAAGGCAAGTCCCAGGACAACTGCACAGCAGGTCTTAGAGAACCATCACACCAGACTGAAGAAAGAGAACACAGACCCCCAGGAGGGGTATCTCCAAGAAGAAACAAAGCCAATGGAATACTGACAGAATTGAATATATGGAGAAAAGATCTTTAGTTCTGTAGGAGAGTTTGAGGATTATGACATGTAATTTCTCATTTCTAGCTAGGAGATAAATAGAAAACTAAACAAAAGGGAAAAGTAGCTACTAACTTCAGAAAAAACAAAAGCTGTCAAGAAAGAAAATATAATTCTTGTACCCATGTGACCCAACTATGGATATTTACATAATCATAATAATGTAAACATGGAACAATGGTTTAATCAAAAAGGTTCCTATAATTATATTGGAAGATTAAAGAAAGGAAGGGGCTTGTGAGTGTCATGGGAATGGGGATGACGAATACCAATTTTAAAAGCTGAACCACTGGGCTGGGCATTATACCCCATGCCTGTAATCCAAATACTTTGGGAGGCAAAGGAGGGAGAATCACCTGGGCCCAGGAATTCAAGACCAGACTGGGCAATATAGGAAGACCCCATCTCTACAGAAAATTACCAAAAAAAAAAAAAAAAAAAAATTAGTTTGGCATGGTGGCATGCACCTGTAGTTACAGCTACTCAGGAGGGTGAGGTGGGAGGATCAGTTGAGTCCAGGAGTTTGAGGCTGCAGTGAGCTATGATTATGCCATTGCACTCCAGCCTGAGCAACAGAGTGAGACTGTCTCTAATTTTAAAAGAATTTTTCATAAAAAATAAAGCTGAATTATCTTCTATGTAGGAAATTCGAAAATATCTAAAACTAGGCTGGGTGCAGTGGCTCACGTCTGTAATCCTAGCACTTTCGGAGGCCGAGTCAGGCAGATCACTTGAGGTCAGGGGTTCGAGACGAGCCTAGCCAACATGGTGAAATTCTGTCTCTACTAAAAGTACAAAAATTAGCTGGGCATGGTGGTGGGCACCTGCATTCCCAGCTACTTGGGAGGCTGAGGCAGGAGAATTGCTTGAACCCAAGAGGCAGAGATTGCAGTGAGCCAAGATGGTGCCACTACACTCCAGCCTGGGTGACAGTGCAAGACTCTGTCTCAAAAAAAAAAAAAAATTACATAAAACTAAAAAAAGAAAACTGTGATGGTATAAAATAAGGAACATATCTAGAAACAGATGAATATACCAGAATAAACAGCCAAAGTTATTAGAGCAGTTGCCTTGAGGATGGGAATCAGGAATGAGAAAGGACCAGGGACCTTGCTGTTTTCCATAAAACCTTTATAGCATCATTTGCCTTTTTTAAATGGTGCATATACTCCTATGATTAAAATAAAATTTAAAAGAAAGAAACCATCTACATAAAGGCAAAAAGAATGCCTATTCAGTGTAACCCAAATTCTGATTTCTGGTTTTATAATTGGTCTAAAGTGGTGAATTAATACCTTTATTTAATTGAAAAAAGTGGGGGGGACTGCTCTACTGTGAGCCAGTTTCATTTTGTTCTTCATAGAATTTTAGGAATACCTCATCTTTCAAAACCTGTCTATAAACCAAAGCACATTCCCACTGGGCTTTTCTTTACCCCTTTTTGTGAAGACCAAATTATGGCATAGATGAAACTCAGATCATTTCCCACGATTCTTTTCAAAGACTATATCAAGTAATATTAATTATATGTTTCATTTCAAACTAATCGTTTAAACCTACAGGTCATAATGTTGATTCCACTTTGGATCGAGCATATTCTTCACAGTATCTATAGAATGGCATTGCCCAGATCCATCAACCACCACCTTAGCAAATGGATCAGGAAGTCCTGTGAAAAAGATTTTTGAAATTAATAATTTGACATGTGAGATAGAAGATTATACAAACATTCCATTTGCTACAAAAGATTATTCCATTATTTTTTAAAAAGTTTAACAGCTATAAATGAATATTCCATTTTTTTAAAAAGACTAAAAGTTACTTCTATATAAAACACCAAAACTTTATTTTTTCTCATTTCTGTCTCAAAATATTCCCAGTTTAAACTACCAAAATCTAGAGATTACTTCATAATGTGGAAGGTTTTCTAAGTTGTTACCAGCCCTCTGACCCAAGGAAGGTGAATTCTTGTAACCATTCATGGCTTTTTCTTTCCAAATGTCTGCCTCAGTAGCTCATTTAAAGGAGAGCTTATTAGAGGTTTTTATACAGGAACACAAGCTACAGAGAAATCAAATTAGCAAATGGGTTTTGCTGAATAACTACCAGGAAAAATGAGACCGAAACAAAAGATGTAACACTCTGGCTTAAAAGAGCTTACTATCTAAGTGGAAAGATAAAAAACACTATATGCAAAACAAAAACAAAAACCAGAAACAAAAATACCTGAGAATAAACAAGTGCTTAGTGATACTGATTATAATGTAAACACATATCACTATGTTAGGTACTATTCTAAATACTTTACATTCATCCTTAATCCTTACAATAACCCTCTAAGGGAGATATTATTATTTTCCCTATTTTACTGATGAGGAAACTAAGGCACAAGGGGGTCAATTAAGTAGCCCAAGGTCACACAGTAGTAAGTGGCAGAGCGGTCTAAAGTATAGATGCTAAACCCATCTGGCTCTCGACTTCATGATCTTAACCACTATGCTGGATTTTACCCCTCATTTACTACATGGTTCAACAGTGAGTACAAGTAAGAGCTCAGAAAATCAGGAGAACAACTTGAATCTGAACAGTAAAGAAAGGGCTTTAGGGGAGAGGGGAACTCATCTGGGCTTTAAAGCAGGGGTTTCCCACCCCTGCACCATGGGCCGGTACAAGTTTGTGGCCTGTTACAACCGGGCCACACAGCAGGAGGTGAGCAGCAGGAGAACAAGCATTATGGCCTGAGCTCCACCTTCTGTCAGATCAGCAGCAGCATTAGATGCTCATAGGAGCTGGAACCCTATTGTGAACTGCGCGTGCAAGGGATCTAGGTTGTGCGCTCCTTACAAGAATCTAATGCCTGATGATCTGAGATGGAACAGTTTCATCCCAACACATCCCCTGCTCCCCACATCCTTGGAAAAACTGTCTTGCACAAAACCAGTCCCTGTGCCAAAAAGGTTGGGGACTGCTGCTTTAAAGGACATACAGGAGAAGGAGGACTTTCCTAGCAACAGGAAGAGCGCCAACGAGGGTATGACAATATAGTATTTAAAAGACTTTGAAGAGTCTAACCAAAGAGTTTCTGCTAAGGTGTAAAAGTAAATACTGTTGGAAATATGAATGAGCCAGTAAGAGGAGCTTAGAAGTCAGACAATAGGGCTTGGACTGATTGAGGTAGATAACAGGGAGCCATTTCAGGTTCGTGAGCATGGCTGTAATTACAGTCATATTTTCCTATCAGTGGTATTCAGGGCCCACTAGGAGAAAGAAAGATTAGAGGCGACCATATATGAAGCTGTTGTAATCATCCAACAGTAGGACGAAAGGACCCTGAACGAGGAAAGTCATATGGAAAGGGAAAGGAAATGAAAATTAAGAGAGCTATTCTGAAAGATCTAATACAAATCAATAAGAAACTTGTATCAAAGATGACAATACAGTTTTCAGCCCAAAGCCATAATGAAAATGATTTTTTTGACAAAAATTTAAAAGGTGGAACTAAAAATGTTAGACAAAAATGACACTTCACATGTTAGACATACTGGGATAGAGTAGATTTCCTGTGGACAGCTGAAAATACTAGAACAAAACAGTGTTAAGTGTTGGTAACTGGAGAAATTTTGCATGTTGGTATCAATGCTAATTTTTTTAAGATACTAATTTGCCAAGGTTCAAGGACAGACAAATCACCTATCAGTTCCCCAATTCTATGATTCTGTGATCTATCACCTTCAAATAATAAAGGAAGACCAAAACTTAAGGGTTATGTTTCAAACAAACTTGGTAAGTTAGGGTATTAAATCTATTTGACTATATTATTCTTGAAGCTGAGGGCTATGCATAGTATTTCAATAACACCTAACCATTTATAAATGTGTTCAGTGGAAGAATGTTTTTACCTCCACCATCAATTCATGAAGTATTTCCTCCTTTGAAGAGTTTACTCTATCTTGTTATTTTCACTCTACTATTTAAACATATAAATTTATGTTTATAAGCAAAAACAAAAAAATCACATTTCTATACTTTCCCTTTGGGTGTTATTAAACTAGTTGAAGAATTAAGTCTCTCTGCTGGTTTCTTGCTTTTTTAAAAAATTAAAATAAAAAGAATTAAAAATTAGTCAGGCACAGTGGCTCATGCCTGTAATCCCAGCACTTTGGGAGGCTGAGGTGAAAGGATTACTTGAGCCCAGGAGTTTGAGACCAGCCTGGGCAACACAGTAAGACCCCACCTCTACAAAAAAAACTTAAAAGTTAGCCAAGGGTGGTGGCATACGTCTGTAGTCTCAGCTACTCAGGAGGCTGAGGTGGGAGGATCGCTTGAGCCTGGGAGGCTGAGGCTGCAGTAAGCCACGATCATGCCACTGCACTCCATCCTGGTTGACAAAGCAAGACCGTATCTCAGGGGGAAAAAAAAATTAAGGATTAAGAAAAACATCTGACAAAGGACTAATATCCAGAATCTACAAAGTATGCAAACAAATCAGCAAGAAAAAAAAACAAACAATTCCATCAAAAAGTGGGTTAAAGACATGAATAGACAATTCTCAAAAGAAGATATACCAACCAAGATAGGCCAACAAGCTTATGGAAAAATGCTCAACATCACTAAGTATCAGGGAAATGCAAATCAGAACTACAATGCGATGCCACCTCACTCCTGCAAGAATGGCCATAATCAAAAAATTACAAAAAACAGATGTTGGCATGGATGCAGTGAAAAGGGAACACTTTTACACTGCTGGTGGTAATGTAAACTAGTACAACCACTACGGAAAACAGTGTGGAGATTCCTTAAAGAACTAAAAGTAGATCTACCATTTGATCCAGCAATCCCACTACTGGGTACCTACCCAGAGGAAAAGAAGTCATTATACAAAAAAGATACTTGCACACGCATGTTTATAGCAGCACAATTTGCAATTGCAAAAATATGGAACCAGCCCAAATACCTATCAGTCAATGAGTGGATAAAGAAAATGTGGTATGTATACACACACACACACATACACACACACATATATACACATATATATACACCATGGAATACTATTCAGCCATAAAAAGAAATAATAGCATTCACAGCAACCTGGATAAAATCGGAGACTATTATTCTAAGTGAAGTAACTCAAGACTGAAAAACCTAACATTGTATGTTCTCAGTCACATGTGGGAGCTAGGCTATGAGGATGCAAAGGCATAAGAATGATACACTGGACTATAGAGACTGTGGGAAAGGGTAGGGGTAGTGAGGGATAAAAGACTACACACTGGGTACAGTGTACACTGCTTGGGTGATGGGTCCACCAAAATCTCAGAAATCACCACTAAAGTACTTATTCACGTAATCAAACACCATCTGTTCCCTCAAAACCTACTGAAATAAAAAAAAAAGAAAACCTTTTTCCATACAAAATGTGGCTTCCAGATCCTTAATTAAGTAGGAAAGTCACAGCCTTTTATGTTTCCTTTCTGTTAAATAACACAATAAACAAAAATACAAGTTCAATATCTTAATTTAAAAAATAGGTTTCAACTTAACTTGATTACATTATTCTACAAAAATTTAATTGAGAACCAAGTTACTCTAATGTGGTCAAAAGCTATCAGGTTTCCTGAAGTTAGTGAGACATCTAGTGGTAAATACAAAGTGGCTAGAGAACTTTGCATTTAAAAAATTTCTTGGCTGGGCGTGGTGGCTCACGCCTGTAATCCCAGCATTTTGGGAGGCTGAGGCTGGCGGATCACGAGGTCAGGAGATAGAGGCCATCCTGGCTAACACGGTGAAACCCCATCTCTACTGAAAATACAAAAAATTAGCCAGGCGTGGCGCCATGCGCCTGTAGTCCCAGCAACTGGGGAGGCTGAGGCAGGAGAATCGCTAGAACCCGGGAGGCACAGGTTGCAGTGAGCTGAGATCGCCCCATAGCACTCCAGCCAAGAGCGAAACTCCATCTCAAATAAATAAATAAATGTCATTATGGTGTATAGGCATACATAAAAACCTGTGTAATAGAATAAAGCTATCATTTTTAAGGCTTTGAATCAATAAAATATGTACTGAAACAAGATTAAGATGCTAGCATATCTAAAGGGAAATTTTTAAAGTTAAATTTCCTTACATTATAGACAAGGTTAACCTCCTTATTGCCAAGGGCTTTGAAATTAATAATATGAGAAGCAGCATACAAAAACATTAAATTTATAAAAAGGTCTGAAATAAATATTCTGGAGGAGTAATCTTATTCTACTTCTCCATACCTAAGAATTTAAAATATTAGAAATTACATTAAACTGCTTTTTGCAGCCTTTGGTTTTCAAAAACAATAATGGTCTAAAAATTACCCTAAAGTTTTTACTGTAAAGAATATTTTTCTATCCAAATCATTGTAAGAAAAGCCTGTATCTGACAGTCATATAGGTATAATGATATAGAAATTATATATTTTATAATCAATTTGTTCTAGAAATATTAGTTGAAGTTGATGGTGTTACCATACAGCCCATTTTAACGATCATATGTTAATGTGTCACAAAGAACAGAAGTAGCTTGATGGATGAAATTGGGTTCTAACCCCCAATTGCCTGAGGAATCTCAAATTTGGGATCAAATCATTAAATTAGTCCCACCTTCCTAGCATTGACAAATACCAAACAGTTCACTGATTGTGGTTTTAAGAATAATATGTGGAAAGGTCTAATATCAACTGTGGGCAGAGATCTCATGGTTCAAATATTTCCTCTTCTTCAGAAAGATAGTGTATGAGTGTGTGAGTGTGTGTGTGTGTGTGTGTGTGTGTGTCACCATGCAGGAAATGTTTATACCTTTCAGTAAAAGGGCAATTCTGCAATAAGGTTATTACCAAGTAACTAAAGCTTATACAACATCTTGAAATCAAAGGTACTCTATAAATTTAAAATACTAACATGGTATTAACTTAAAGCAAAGAACAATAATTTTAAAACATCTTATAGCCCAAGTGTATTGTAAACCAAATATAAATTCACTGTGAGATCTGTCTTTTTTTTTAAGTGATTTTTTTTCCTCTATTAGGGAACCCAGGTCTAAACGAACTGTTAAACACTTAGTCTAAAGGTATGCCAAACATTTCTTAAGGTCTTTACAAAGAATCAACTTTTTTTTTTTTAAACAAAATGAGGCCTAGGTTAAATATTTTATTTGGCTTCTCAAGATGAACTGAGAAGTTGGGCACCAGCTCCAGACCAATTCCTGGACGCACATCAAACACAGCCCTGTCATTTATCCAGTCAGTCAAAACAATCTTTTCCATCTAACCTTTAATGTTTATGTCCTAAAAAGCTGCTAATTAAATCCAGCTCTTGAGATCTATTTGCTAAAATATATCCCATCTAATTTGTAAATGATGAACAAAAATGAAAAAAAAAAGTTCACTTTCCTGGCAAGACAGAAGACTCCACTGTAACCAAAGGAGGAAGGACAATGTTTTTAACATTTGTCAAATTTTAAGAGAAAACTATTCAGAGACAAATAGTTGTAAGAAACTCAGAGTACCTCAAACTGTTTTTACTATTAAGTGGACACAGGGTATTTTAAAAATCCTCAGAAAAACCTGAAACAAAATCACTCTATAAATGTAGTTCAATATTCCCTCTTCCCCTAAAATATAAGCATAAGCTTTCCTCTTAACAAACTTTACTTATAAATTTTTATAATGTATCATAGGCAGTACGGAAACCACAGATAAACACTTGAAGATCTACTGAGTCATACTTAAAACCTCAACTCATTTTATCTGCAGAAAATCAAAATCCCTATTTTTTCCCCTCATTTTCTCTACATAGCCTAGAGGGAAGTAAATGGAAACAGCTTATTTCTGATGCTTTCTGCACACCTGGGATCGCATGTTCTTTCGATGATCACTGATTCCAGATAGCAACAGATAAACTCTAAAGCAACAAAGATCCCCTAAAAAGGTTTCCACTGACTTCTCCCAATATAAGGACATTGAATGGGGGGGAGTGGGGGGAATACAAGTATCCTCCAATCCAGGTTTTCCATTAAGAACCACTCAGTTAATGATTCCCTGCATTTTTCCTTAGGGAAAGCAAAACTGTCATGAAGGTCATATATTATTTAAATTGCAGCCAACAGACATTCAAGCTAAATTCTCAAATACCAAATTCACTGCAAGTTTTCATCTAGCTGTACTGGGATGTGACACACAGGCATTCAACTACAAAATTAGCCCAAATAAATCTCAAAGTCTAGTGTGGACAAACATAATTACAGTTTATTCGTACACGTGCACGCACACACAAATCCTCTACGGAAAATTATCTTTCTCACCACTCATCCGAATATAAACGTGGACAATTTATCAGGGGTAAATGGTGAAGGTAGGATAACGTCGTGATTTCAATTCCTTTTCAAACCAAATACAAGTTTTCCTAAAATGGGGGTGACATGTCCATGTAAGAATACCAAAAATGGCACTGTAAGCAAAAATGTACCTGTAATGTTAAAGATTTCATGCACCTGGACTCATAAACACTTTGTAAGTGTAGTCTTCTATCTAGCAACCCCTCCGGACATTATTTTCCATTTAGAAAAAGGAAGGGGGAGGGTGGGGAGAGTAAGAGAAAGTTTGCTCTAAAGTTTGTATGAGCACAAGGTTAGAAAATTACCCCCTCCCCCACCCCCCCAAAAAGTGTGTTTTTAAAGCAGGTCTGGAGTTAGGAGTGACACAAGTTCTGCGGCCTACAAGTTACAACCCCAAACATGCCACCCTACAACCAGACACTTCCAAAACACAGTGTACAATAAGCCCGAGCCGTCGGATCAGACAGACACACAGGAAAAGTCAACCTCAGTCTCCTCTCCTCAGAGAGAAGTGAGTTTAAGGTGTGCGGCCCCGGCAGCGGTGGCCGGAGGCGGGGATAAAGGTTTTGCACGCGGGCATAAGTAGGTGTGCAAGGTAACAACCCGGGAACACACACGCACACCCTCCCGTTAAGCGCTCCATCTTTAAGGAGTGTTTACTGCGCGCAGTCAGCAACCGGATTCAATGATCCTCGCCACCAGAGCTCTTCATCCCCTTCACGATCCCACCTGGGCGGTAGCCCAGGGGCTGCTCCCCGAGCTTCAGGAGGCAGCGTCGGGCTCTTTGACCAAGACTTTCCGGCCTGAAATCCTCCTGCGATGCGAACCGGTGTAACCTCCCCTCCACAGAAGACCACCCCCCACTCCCCAAGTCATCCTCGGCTTTTTAAAGAATGTCCAAACCGGAGCGAGTGGTTTTCCAATTACTCTCCCTGAACTAGGCCTTCCTACTCCTCCGACCGCCAACTCCACATTGATCGCGATCCTGGCCCTTCCCAAGTCAACAGGTACCCCCCGCCAGCTCGCCCACCCGGCGGCTGCCCAGCCCGGCCGGCGCTCCCCCTCACTTGTCAAGCGCAGTTTGGCCCGTTTCTCCGGCTTCCGGGGTTGGACATGTCCCCGGCGGCGGGGGTGGCCGGGGCGGCGGGCGGGACGGGGACAGGGGCGACGGCGAGGCGCGGCGGAGTCACCACAGCGTCAGGGGCTGAGGCCCGAGCTGCCGGCGCTGCGACCGCCACGGCGGGAGGGTCGCCGAGCTCCCCGCTCCTCCCACTTCTCTTTCCTTGGTCCGGGCAGCACAACTAGGCGGCAGCCGGCCGCCTGCGCCCCCGCCGCCTCGTCGTGGCCTCCGGGGCATTTCCTTCCTCTGGTCTCGGCTAGGCCCAGTAGCCGACGGGGCTGGTCGGCTGAGGCGGGCGGTGCTCGGCGGCGCCGGAGCAGGACTCTGGGCTCGGCTACTCCTCCTCCACCCGCCCTTTTGTCTGAGGGACCCGGGACCTGGGGCTGCCGCCGCCACTGGTCGGCTCCGGGAGGCTGGGAGGAGACGGGAGTTGGGGCCGTTGGGGCCGTTGGGGCCGGGCGGGGCCAGCGGGCGCGCGCAGGGTACCCAGGGTACCCCGGGCGGGCACCGGCCGTCAGGGAGTGGGTGAGGTGCAGCCGAGGGTCTCACGCGGAACGCGGGCAGGGAGCAAAGTGGCGGCGGGGGCGACAACGCTGGCACCTGGAGGGGCTTAGTGTCCGGTCCACTTAAGGAGAGCTTTTGTCCAAGCAGGGCCGACTGCATTTACTAGACGCCCACTGCGTGCAGAGCGCTCCTAGAGGCTGGGGCGAGGAAGGTTAGAACCAAGTCCGCTGCCCCCTGGGAATTTGGCGTCTCTCGGGCGAGGGAAGAGACAGCATTCCCACGCCAATGGTTCCAGCAAAGCCCCAGGACTGCTCTGCTCCTAGTCTTGTAGTTGACACCTCCATCGGGGACTCACCTGGGGGAGGCGATCGGGTTACCTGCCGGCTCCCGCTCTTTTCAGGTGCAGCCAAGGATAGGGAGATGATAACATCTGAAAGGATTAACAAGATAAACCTTGGAGAGTAATGTATGAAGGGTTGTTCGTACACTGCTGTATTTAGTTATCTCAGGAGGAGAAAGAAAAGTTCTTTTTAAATGTGTACCTTATCCTTTGACCTTGTAACTGTACTGCTAGGATTTTTTTTTTTTTTTTTTTTTTTTTTTTTTTCTGACAGGGTCTCCCTCTGTCGCCCAGGCTTGAGTGCAGTAGTGTGACCACGCCTCACTGCAGCCTCAACTTCCTGGGCTCTGGTGATACTCTCACCTGAGCCTCTGGAGTAGCTGGGACCACAGGTGTGCACCACCACGCCCCATTAATTTTTATATTTTTAGTGGAGACATGTTTAGTAGAGACATTTAGGTTTCGCCACGTTGCCCAGGCTGGTCACGAACTCCTGACCTCAAGAGATCCGCCCGCCTCGGCCTCCCAGAGTGCTGGGATTACAGACCTGAACCACCGTGCCTGGCCCTATTCTTGACAAATAAATAATAGTACAGAAGATGTTCTTTGCTATATTCCATTAATAACAAAAGGAATGAGGGAACAGCATAATGGTCCATGAACCGCATGCTTTTTAATGCAGCCATTTAACTGACAAGTTTTATGAAGATCATATAATATGGAGGAATGTATATGTAATGCAAAGTTTAAAAACAGAATAGAAGTTGTATGCATATGCATGCAAAAGTATGTAGCACAATGTAAACTCCTAAGAACAACAGCGTGGGAGATTTTTTATGTGATTCATTAGTTTTGCTTTAGGCTGTTATAACATTAATGCAATTTTAAATGTTTTGAATTAATATATTTTAATCCTTATTCCATGCCAGTCATTTCTTTTAATGCATCAGTGAAGTCACCTCTCCAGATAGTTACCTCTGAGAGCATTTCATCAGTTTGGATACAGCCTTACAATTAAAGTAATCCAAAAGAGTATATGAAGTTCTAGACATCACACTAAAAATACCACAGATAGGCCGGGCAGGGTGGCTCACCCCTGTAATCCCAACACTTTGGGAGGCCAAGGCGGCGGATCATTTGAGGTCAGGAGTTCAAGACCAGCCTGGCCAACTTGGTGAAACCCCATCTCTGCTAAAAATATATATATATTATATATATTAATTAGCCAGGCATGATGGCACATGCCTGTAGTCCCAGCTACTAGGGAGGCTGAGGCACGAGAATTGCTTGAACTCGGGAGGTGGCAGTGAGCCAAGATCACGCCACTGCACTTCAGCCTGGGCGACAGAATGAGGCTCCGTATCAAAAATAAATAAAAATAAAAATACCAGAGATAGTGCCAGCAATTCATTCAACAAATATTAAGTGGCTATTTTGTGCAGAACAATGAGCAAGGTCTTTTAGAAATGCTTCCTTGTACTACAGATATATACAAATCAATGTGAACAATAGCTGCTACCACAATTTAAGAGGCTGAACAGTGGCAAAAAACTTAGCAAACTGATGTACACATTCATATTTGCCTTATTTTTATGGCACATTCTTTGTTCCCACCCACCCAACTAACATAATTTGTAGCTTTATATTAGTTAATATAAGTTAGGATTTCAGAAGGTGATGGGAGACCTGGGGGAGACTGCTTGTTTTGAAGTTTAAAGCAGTACATTCAAAAATGTAAGTGACAGCATAAAAAAATGTATATAGGGTTAACATGCAGAGGTTTGTATTTAGGCTTTCCTATAAGTTTAAATACTATTGTTTAAAACAAATATTCAGATAAGAATAACACTTTAAAACCATTCAAGGACTGGGCATGGTGACTCATGCCTGTAATCCTAGCACTTTGGGAGGCTGAAGCAGAGGAATCAGTTGAGCTTAGGAGTTTGAAACCAACCTGGGCAACATGGCGAAACCCCATATCTACAAAAAATTAGCTGAGAGTGGTGGCATGCACCTATAGGTCCAGCTACTCGGAAGGCTGAGATAGAAGAATCACCTGAGCCCACGGAGGTCAAGGTTGCAGTGAGCCATGATCATGCCACTGCATTCTGTGGGGGAAAGAAATAGAGATCAGACTGTTACTGTGTCTATGTAGAAAGAGGAAGACATAAGAAACTCCATTTTGATCTGTACTAAGAAAAATTCTACTGCCTTATGTTGTGGGAAGTCAGGGACCCCAAATGGAGGGACCGGCTGAAGCCATGACAGAAGAACGTGGATTGTGAAGATTTTATGGACATTTATTAGTTCCCCAAATTAATACTTTTGTAATTTCTTATGCCTGTCTTTACTGCAATCTCTAAACATAAATTGTAAAGATTTCATGGACACTTATCACTTCCCCAGTCAATACCCTTGTGATTTCCTATGCCTGTCTTTACTTTATTTTTTCATTTTTATTTATTTATTTATTTTTTTGAGAGGGAGCCTCGCTCTGTCGCCCAGGCTGGAGTGCAGTGGCACAATCTCGGCTCACTGCAAGCTCCACCTCCCGGGTTCAGGCCATTCTCCTGCCTCAGCCTCCTGAGTAGCTGGGACTACAGGCGCCCGCCACCACACCCAGCTAATTTTTTGTATTTTTAGTAGAGACGGGGTTTCACCGTGTTCACCAGGATGGTCTTGATCTCCTGACCTTGTGATCTGCCCGCCTTGGCCTCCGAAAGTGCTGGGATTACAGGTGTGAGCCACCTCGCCCGGCCAACCTGTCTTTACTTTAATCTCTTAATCCTGTCAGTCGAGGAGGATGTATGTCACCTCAGGACCCTGTAATAATTGCATTAACTGCACAAATTGTAGAGCATGTGTATTTAAACAATATGAAATCTGGGCACCTTGAAAAAAGAACAAGATAACAGCAATGTTTAGGAAACAAGAGAGATAACCTTAAACTCTGACCACTGGTGAGCCAGGCAGAACAGAACCATATTTCTCTTCTTTCAAAAGCAGTGGGAGAAATATCGCTGAATTCTTTTTCTCAGCATGGAATGTCCCTGAGGAAGAGAATACACGCCTGGAGGTATAGGCTTATAAACAGCCCCCCCCCCAGGTGTGCCTGTCTCTTATGGTCGAAATTGCAGAGATGAAATATACTCCAGTCTCCCATAGCGCTCCCAGGCTTATTAGGAAGAGGAAATTCCCACCTAACAAATTTTGGTCAGACCAATTGATCTCAAAACCCTGTCTCCTGATAAGATGTTATCAGTGACAATAGTGCCCGAAACTTCATTAGCAATTTTAATTTTGCCTCAGTCCTGTGGTCCTGTGATCTTGCCCTGCCTCCACTTGCCTTGTGATATTCTATTACCCTGTTAAGTAGTTGATGTCTGTCACCCACACCTATTTGCACAGTCCCTCCCCTTTTGAAAATCCCTAATAAAAACTTGCTGGGTTTTGTGGCTTGTGGGGCATCACAGATCCTACCAACATGTGATGTCTCCCTCGGATGCCCAGCTTTAAAATTTCTCTCTTTTGTACTCTGTCCATTTATTTCTCAAGCCGGCCGACGCTTAGGAAAAATAGAAAAGAACCTACATGATTATCGGGGCAGGTCCCCTGAAAGCCTTGAGATGCTGTTAATCTGTAACCCTAGCCTCAACCCTGTGCTGGCAGAAACACGTGCTATATTGACTCAAGGTTTAATGGATTTAGGGCTGTGCAGGATGTGCCTTGGTAAAAATGTGTTTGCAGGCAGTGTGCTTGGTAAAAGTCATCGCCATTCTCCAGTCTTGAGTACCCAGGGACACAATGCACTGCGGAAGGCCGCAGGGACCTCTGCCCAAGAAAGCCTGGGTATTGTCCAAGGTTTCCTCCCACTGAGACAGCCTGAGATATGGCCTCGTGGGAAGGGAAAGACCTGACTGTCCCCCAGCCCGACACCCGTAAAGGGTCTGTGCTGAGGAGGATTAGTGAAAAAGGAAGGCCTCTTTGCAGTTGAGATAAGAGGAAGGCATCTGTCTCCTGCTCATCCCTGGGAATGGAATGTTTCAGTGTAAAACCCGATCGTACATTCAATTTACTGAGATAGGAGAAAACCGCCTTATGGCTGGAGGTGAGACGTGCTGGCGGCAGTACTGCTCTTTATTGCATTGAGATGTTTGCATGAAGTCAAACGTAAATCTGGCCTATGTGCACATCAAGGCACAGCACCTTTCCTTAAACTTGTTTATGACACAGAGTCCTTTGCTCACATGTTTTCCTGCTGACCCTCTACCCACCATTACCCTATAGTCCTGCCACATCCCCCTCGCCGAGATGGTAGAGATAGTGATCAATAAATACTGAGGGAACTCAGAGACCAGTGCCGGTGCAGGCCCTTGCTTGCTGAGCGCTGGTCCCCTGGGCCCACTTTTATTCCTCTATACTTTCTCTGTGTCTTATTTCTTTTCTCAGTCTCTCATCTCCACCTTGCGAGAAATACCCACAGGTGTGGAGGGGCAGGCCCCCTTCAGCATTCCAGCGCTGCTGCATTCCATCCTCGGCAGCAGACTGAGACTCTGTCTCAAAAACAAACAAAAAAAAGACTGCCGGGTGCAGTGGCTTATGCCTGTAATCCCAGCACTTTATAATGTTAACTGTAATTTTTTGGCAAGTTTTCTTTTTAATCAAATTGAGGAAATTCTCCCCATATACCTTTCATACTTTTTTTTATTTTGAGATGAAGTCTTACTCTGTCACCCAGGCTAGAGTGCAGTGGCACAATCTCAGCTCACAGCAACTTCTGCCACCCAGGTTCAAGCGATTCTCCTGCCTCAGCCTCCCGAGTAGCTGGGATTACAGGCGCCTGCCACTGTGCCTGGCTAACTTTTTTTTTTTTTTTTTTTTGAGACGGAGTCTCACTCTGTAGCCCAGGCTGGAGTGCAGTGGTGCAATCTCGGCTCACTGCAAGCTCTGCCTCCTGGGTTCACACCATTCTCCTGCCTCAGCCTCCCGAGTAGCTGGGACTATAGGCACCCCCCCACCAAGCCCGGCTAATTTTTTTTTGTATTTTCAGTAGAGACGGGGTTTCACTGTGTTAGCAGGATGGTCTCCCTGACCTCATGATCTGCCCACCTCGGCCTCCCAAAGTGCTGGGATTACAGGCGTGAGCCACTGCACCCAGCTGTGCCTGGCTAACTTTTGTAGTTTTAGTAGAGACGGGGTTTCACCATCTTGGCCAGGCTGGTCTTGAACTCCTGACCTCGTGTTCCACCCGCCTTGGCCTCCCAAAGTGCTAGGATTACAGGTGTGAGCCACCACACCCGGCCCCCATATACCTATTTTATCTGAATTTTATTATGAGTTGGTGTTGAATCTTGTCAAATACTTTTTTTCTGAAATTAATTGACATTATTTTTTTCTTTTAGCCTTTTATTACAGTAGACTACATTGATTAATTTTCAAATACCAAATCAGCTATTTATCCTTGGAATAAACCCCACTTCGTCATGTTGTGTAATTCTCATATGTTGATTAATTCTATTTGCTAATATTTTGTTAAGGATTTTGCATCTTTATTTATGATGGGTATTGTTTGGCAGTTTTCTCCTTTTTTGTGTGTGCTTCCTTTGGTTTTGGTGTCAGAGTAAACACTAACTTCTTAAAATGATTAAGCAATGTTCTTTTCTATTTTCTGAAAGAGTTTGGGTAGGATCGGTATTAATTATTATTATTTTTTTCTTTTCTTGAGAAGGAGTCTTGCTGTGTCACCCCTGCTGGAGTGCAGTGGCATGATCTCGGCTCACTGCAACCTCTGCCTCTTGGGTTCAAGTGATTCTCCTGCCTCAGTCTCCCTAGTAGCTGGGATTATAGGCGTGTGCCAGCATGCCCAGCTAATTTTTGTACTTTTAGTAGAGACGGGTTTTCACCATGTTGGCCAGGATGGTCTTGATCTCTTGACCATGTGATCCACCAGCCTTGGCCTCCCAAAGTGCTGGAATCACAGGCATGAGCCACGTTGCCCGGCAGTGTTAATTATTTTTTAACTGGTAGAATTCTCTAGTGACATCATTTGAGTCTGGAGACTTCTTGTTTGTGAATTTTTTTATTACAAATTTAATTTTCTTAATAGCCATAAGGCTCTTCTTATTATCCATTTCATATTGGATGAATTGTGGTAGATTATTTTCATTTTTTTGAGGACTTGGTCCATTTCATCTAAGTTGTTGAATTTATGTAGAACTAGTTTTAGTATTTCCTTACTATCTTTTTAATGTGTATAGAATATATATCCCCCATTTCTTTCTTTTTTTTTTTTTTTTTTTTTTTGAGACAGTCTCACTCTGTCGCCCAGGCTGCAGTGTAGTGGCACAATCTCGGCTCACTGCAACCTCCGCCTCCTGAGTTAAAGTGATTCTCCTGCCTCGGCTTCTCCCACGTACCTGGGATTACAGGCACCCACCACCATGCCCAGCTAATTTTTTAATTTTTAGTAGAGATGGGGTTTCACCATATTGGTCAGGCTGGTCTAGAACTCCTGACCTCAGGTGATCCACCTGCCTTGGCCTCCCAAAGTGCTGGGATTACAGGTGTGAGCCACTGCACCCGGCCAATTTAAATATCTTTAAGGAAACACGTCAAAATGTAACTAGAGGTTGTTTGTAGGTAATGGGACCATGAGGATTTCTATTTCTTCTTTGGCATATTTGTATTTTCCACTTTTTTTAATAATGAACATCTATTGTTAAAACAGGTAAGATATTGAGTTTTAGCAAGATAAAATATGCAAATAGAAAAGAAATAAAAGAAATATACCCAATGTCAACAGTAGTTGCCACTAGATGATGGCATCATATGAGACTTTCATTTTCAACTTTCTTTCTTTCTTTTTTTTTTTTTTTTTTTTGAGACAGAGTCTCATTCTGTTGCCCAGGCTTCTGGAGTGAAATGGCACAATCTCAGCTCACTGCAACCTCCACCTCCTGGGTTCAAGCGATTCTCCTGCCTCAGCCTCCCAAGTAGCTGGGACTACAGGTGTGCACCACCATGCCAGGCTGTTATTTTTAGTAGAGACAGGGTTTTGCCATGTTGGCCAGGCTTGTCTGAAACTCCTGGTCTCAAGTGATCTGCCTGCCTTGGCCTCCCAAAGTGCTGGAATTACAGGGGTAAGCCATCTTGCCTGGCAGATTTTCATGTTTAGCTTCGATGTTTTCTGAATTTTCCACAAAAAGCATATATTAGAATTATATTGGTAATATCGCATATTATATCACCCCATATTAGATGAATTGAAAGAGGAGGATAAGTGGTTACATAGTCAGGAGAAGGTTAACTTCAATAAACTAAAACTAAAAACTTCTGTGTTATCATCAACTGCTATGGTGTCTTTCTTTCAAAGATGTCTAATTGTCGGCTGGGCGCAGTGGCTCATGCCTATAATTCCAGCACTTTGGGAGGCTGTGGTGGGCGGATCGCTTGAGGCTGAGAGTTTGAGACCAGCCTGGCTAACATGGCAAAAACCCATCTCTACTAAAAAAATACAAAAATTAGCCAGGCGTGGTGGTGCACACGTGTAGTCTCAGCTACTGGGGAGACTGACACATGAGAATCGCTTGAACCTGGGAGCCAAGATTGTGCCACTACACTCCAGCCTGGGTGACAGAGTGAGACCCTGTCTCAAAAGAAAAGAAAAAAGAAAACTCAGGGGACCCTAACAGCTAGCTGCCTTAACATAGCTGATAAGCTATCAAGTTCAGGTCAATTAAATTTGTTCCATGTGGTTCTACAGAAGTAGCCAGGACCAGTGTGGTGGGGAGGCAATTGGAATTACATTGAGACAGACCTTGAGATAGGAGGAAGGATTTTTGAGTAGTTTGAAATGGCAGAAGATACATTGGTCTTGAACCTGCTCTTCAAATTGTGGTGCAGAATTGCAGCCTGGCTTCAGAGGAAGCCTATTAGACAAGTACTGGGTCTCAGCCCACAGATCAGACCTACTGAATCAGTGCCTGCAGTTTAAAAAGATGCCCAGGAACAGGCATGGTGGCTCATGCTTGTAATCCCAGCACTTTGGGAGGCTGAGGCAGGCAGATCACTTGAGGTCAGGAGTTCGAGACCAGCCTGGCTAACATGATGAAACCCTGTCTCTACTAAAAATACAAAAATTAGCCAGACATGATGGCAGGCACCTGTAATCCCAGCTACTAGGGAGACTGATGCAGGAGAATCACTTGAACCCGGGAAGGCAGAGATTGCAGTGAGCTGAGATTGTGTCATTGCACTCCAGCCTGGTTGACAAGAGTGAGACTCTGAAAAAAAAATAAATAAATAAATAAATAAAGATATTCTAGATAATTTTTTGTGCCTATTCTGCTTATGTAGATAAAAAAAAAAAATTGAGACATGATCTCACTGTGTCACCCAGGCTGACATACCATACTGAATTCTCATATTACTTCCAGTAAAATCTTAGTTGATTCTCTTAGGCTTTTTTGGCTGTCTAACATTTATCATTTCATATGCAAATAATGATAGTTTTGTCTCTTCCTTTTCAATATTTATACTCTTTCCTTCCTTTCCTTTCCCTTTTTTTCCTTTCCTTTCTTTGTTTTTCTTTCTCAGGGCCTTGTCACCCAGGCTGGGGAGTAATGTTGTGATCTACCTCACTGTAACCTCAAACTCCTGGGCTTAAGGGATCGTCCTGCCTCAGCTTCATGAGTGGCTGGGACTACAGGCAAGCAGGTAATTAAAAAAATTTTTTTGTAGAGATAAGGGCTCGCTATGCTTTCCAGGCTGGTTTTCATGCCACTTTAGAGGAAGGACTCAGGTTTCCTTTTTTTCCTACTTTTAAGAGATTTTTTTAATTATTAGGAATTGTCTGTTGAATGTTAGCTAAAACAGTCCATAAAATGTATTAAGTGCCAGCTGCATGCAAGACCCTAAGTTAGGTACAGTCAGCCCTCTTCATCAGCAGGTCGACATCTTCAGATTCAACTAGATGAGGCTGAATATTTGAAAAAAGAAACAATAAAAATACAAATAGAAAGTACAGTATAGCAACTGTCACCATTTTACAATATCTATACATTTTATTAGTGATGACTTAAAGTACATGGGACCAGGCACGGTGACTCACACTTGTAATCCCAACACTTTGGGAGGCCAACCTGGGCAGCATAGTGAGATCCTGTCTTTACTAAAAATAAAAAAATTTAAAAAATTAGCCAATGTGGTGGTATGCACCTGTAGTCCCAGCTACTCAAGAGGCTGAGGTGGGCAGATCACTGGAGCCCAGGAGGTTGAGGCTACAGTGAGCTGTGACTATGACATTGCACTCCAGCCTGAGCAACAGTGGGTGATCCTGTCTCTAAGTAAGTAAATAAAGTATATGGGGGGATGTGTGTTAGTTATATGCAAATACTGCACCATTATATGTAAGGGATTGAGCATCCACAGATTCTGGTATGCTGTGGAAGCAGTATCCTAGAACCAGTCCCCCAGAAGATAGCAAGGATGACTGAACTGTGGAAGAATCAAAGCACTGTTAAACAGCATACAATTCCTGTCTTCAAAAAAGTTATCTCATCGGGTAGATGAGACTTATAATGAATAAAATGAATGAATACAGATTTGGAGCTAATGGTTGTTGTGATGGATAATCTTAATTGCGTTTTCTTCCAGAACAGAGTCATTCTCATAGAAGGGCATCAGAGGAAGATAAAGAAGGATCCTCAATGTCAGACATCTGAGCCTAAGCTAAGCCATCATAACCCCTGTGACCTGCACATATACATGCCCCACTCCAACTAATCAATTGACCTTGTGACATTCCTCCCCTGGACAATGAGTCTCATGATCTCCCAACCCTGCACCTTGTGACCCCTCCCCTGCCCACAAGAGATAACCACCTTTAAGTGTAATTTTCCACTACCTACCCAAATCCTATAAAACTGCCCCACCCCTATCTCCCTTTGCTGACTCTCTTTGTGGACTCAGCCCACTTGCACCCAAGTGAAATAAACAGCCTTGTTGCTCTCACAAAGCCTGTTGGTGGACCCTCTTCATGTGGACGCACATAACAGTTGGGAGTTCAAGACCAGCCTGACCAACATGGTGAAACCCTGTCTCTACTAAAAATTCAAAATTAGCTGGGTGTGGTAGTACAGGCCTGTCATCCCAACTACTTGGGAGGCTGAGGCAGGAGAATTGCTTGAACCCAGGAGGCAGAGGTTGCAGTGAGCCAAGATCACGCCATTGCGCTCCAGCCTGGGCAACAGAGAGGGATGACCCTGCCTCAAAAACAAACAAACACAAAAGCAAAACAAAAAAATGGTCAGGTGCAGTGGCACTCATGCCTGTAATCCCAGCAGTTTGGGAGGCCAAGGTGGGTGGACTGCTTGAGCTCAGAAGTTTGAGACCAGCCTGGGTAACATAGTGAGACCCCCTTCTCCACAAAAACTAGCTGGGTGTGGTGGCACATGCCTGTAATCCCAGCTACTTGGGGAGCTGAGGTGGGAGGATCGCTTGAGCCCAGTAGGCAGAAGTTGCTGTGAGCCGAGATCACGCCACTGCATTCCAGTCTGGGCAACAGAGCAAAACCTTGTCTCAAAAAAAAAAAAAAAAGAAATTGGTAATCAAGATATCCTCCACAACCCTCAAATTCTCTGGTCCTGATAATTCCAAAGGTAAGCTTCACCAAACTTGCAAGGAATAAAACCTCATGTCTTGTGCAAGTTGTTCCAGAAAATAAAAATAGAAAGTTACCCAAATCATTCTGTGGAGCAGGTATAAACTTGATTCTAAAGTCATATAAAACAGTAAAAGCAAATAAGGCTCATTTTACTTATCAACAAAGATGGGAAAATTCTAAATACAATATTAGTAAATCAAATAGAAAAGAGGACAAAAGTCAGGCCCATCAAAGTAATTTGATATTAGAAAATTAATCAATATAAAAGCAAAACATACAGTTATCTCAGTAAATGCAGAAAAAGCATTTGGCAAAGGCAAACAGCTATTTATGGTTAAAAAAAACTATCAGAAAGTTAGGAACAGAATACCCTTAACTTGACATCTACTAAAAACCTACAGAAAGACATTATGGTTAGCTGAGAAATTTCAGACTCATTTTGCTTTGAATTGGGGAAAAAAGGCAAAGATAGCCATTGTCAAAACTACCTTTAATTGTAGTATTGGAAGTCTTCGCCATCATTATAAGGCAAGAAAAATAAATTAGAGTTATAAGGATTATTAGGGAAGCAAAAAATTTATGAATCAGAAAGTTCACCAACATTGCTGTGTAAATGATCACTTAAAAAATTAATAGCCAGGCATGGTGGCTCATGCCTGTAATCCCAGCACTTTGGGAGGCCGAGGCAGGCAGATCACAAGGTCAAGAGATTGAGACCTATACACCATGGAGTACTATACAGCCATAAAAAATGATGAGTTCACGTCCTTTGTAGGGACATGGATGAAATTGGAAATCATCATTCTCAGTAAACTATCGCAAGAACAAAAAACCAAACACCGCATATTCTCACTCATAGGTGGGAACTGAACAATGAGAACACATGGACACAGGAAGGGGAACATCACACTCTGGGGACTGTTGTGGGGTGGGGGGAGGGGGGAGGGATAGCATTGGGAGATATACCTAATGCTAGATGACGAGTTAGTGGGTGCAGCGCACCAGCATGACACATGTATACATATGTAACCTGCACATTGTGCACATGTACCCTAAAACTTAAAGTATAATAATAATAAATTAAAAAAAAAACATTTAACACGTAAAAAAAAAAAGAGAGAGAGATTGAGACCATCCTGGCCGACATGGTGAAACCCTGTCTCTACTAAAAATACAAAAATTAGCTGGGCGTGGTGGCACATGCCTGTGGTCCCAGCTACTTGGGAGGCTGAGGAGGGAGAATCACTTGAACCTGGGAGGTGGAGGTTGCAATGAGCCGAGATTGTGCCACTGCACTCCAGCCTGGGCAACAGAGTGAGACTCCATCTAAAAAAAAACAAAAAAAATTAATAGTCAGGGGTCTCTAGAGAAACAATCACTAGGGTGCATTCATTCATTCATAAGGAATAAAAAAGGATTTATTAGAAGGAATTGGCTTATGCGATTATGGAGGCTGGCAAATCCAAATCAGCCCAAGTCTGAGTCGATGTCTCAGTTTAAGTCTGAAGTCAGGAAGCTCCTGTAGAACCAGGAAGAGCCAATGACTCATTTCAAAGGCCATCAGGCAGGAGAATTCTCCTACTTGGGGGATGGTGAGCCTTTTGTTCTGATCAGGCCTTCAACTTATTGGATGAGGCCCACCCACATTATGGAGGGCAATCTGCTTGACTCAGTTTACCAATTTAAATGTTAAGCTCACCCAAAAACACCCTCACAGAAACACCCAGAATAATGTGTGACCAAATACCTGGGCACCCCATGGCCCAGACAAGTTGATACATAAATCTAATCAATACAGTGTTCCTCCTCACCAAGGTAAAATATTATAAACTATCTCCAGTGAATCATGCCTGTCCAGATCCATCCCTTTGCAATGTGCCTTTGCTCTCCTGCCCACCACCAGGCCCTCAAACATGTGAATGAAGCCATCTTGAAGCCTCTAAGACAGTCCAGTCACCCCACTGATGTCATATGGAGCACCTTCTGCAGAGAGCTGCCTGAAACTCTGACCCCCCAGAATCATGAGTAATAACATGCTTGTGGTTGTTTTTTTTTTTTTTTTTTTTGAGATGGAGTCGCTCTATCTGTAGCCCAGGCTGGAGTGTAGTGGCATAATCTTGGCTCACTGCAACTTTCGCCTCCCAAGTTCAAGCAATTCTCCTGCGTCAGCCTCCTGAGCAGCTGGGATTACAGGTGCCCACCACCACGCCTGGCTCATTTCTTTTGTATTTTTAGTAGAGATGGGATTTCACCATGTTGGCCAGGGTGTTCTCAAACTCCTGACCTCAGGTGATCTGCCTGCCTTGGCCTCCCAAAGTGCTGGGATTACAGGTGTGAGCCACTGTGCCTGGCCTGGTTGTGTTTATTCACTGAGTTTAGGGAGTGGTTTATTATGCAGCCATACATAAGTGATGTAACTGATGCTACTGATTCAATAAGTAATGAGAAAATATGAATTAAGATATGACACAATAGCACCAGAAATTATTGTGTATCCTGGAATTAACCTAACACAATGCACAAAATCTTTATGAGGAAAAATATAAAACTCTTTCAAAGGATGTTTTAAAAGACTCAGATAAAAGACACGCCTTTTTTTTTCTTTTTTTTGAGACGGGGTCTCACTCCATCTCCCAAGCTGGAGTACAAGTGGCACAATCTCTGCTCACTGCAACCTCTGCCTCCCAGGCTTAAGAGATCCTCCCACCTCAGTCTCCCAAGTAGCAGGGACCACAGGTGCACACAACCACACTGGGCTAATTTTTTTGTACTTTTGGCAGTGATGGGGTTTTGCCATGTTGCCCAGACTGGACTTGAACCTCCTGGGCTCAAGCGATCTGCCCACCTCGGCCTTCCAAAGTGCTGGGATTACAAGTATGAGCCACTGCACCTGGTGACATGCCATCTTTATACAGTTTTATTGAAGTGTAACTGATCTACAGTTGACAGTACATTTTAAAGTGAACAATTTCAGTTTTGACATATGTATATACCTGTGCAATCACCACTCCTAGAACTACTGA
This sequence comes from Pan troglodytes, assembly GCF_028858775.2. NCBI lineage: Eukaryota > Metazoa > Chordata > Mammalia > Primates > Hominidae > Pan > Pan troglodytes. The sequence goes on from NC_072417.2 coordinate 36,615,298, forward strand.
ACATATATCCATCATTCCCAAAAGTCTTCTCATGTGCTTTTTGTAACCCTTCCCTCTTACCTCTCCCTGAACCCTTGTCCCTGTCCCCAAGCAGCCACTAACCTTTCTGTGTCACTACAGATTAATTTTCATTTCTAGAATTTTATACAAATAGAATGATCCAGCAATCTTTTTGTCTGGCTTCTTTAGCTCAGCACAATTACTTTGAGATTCATCCCTGGGGTTGTGTGTATCGATAATATATTCCTTTTTATTGCCGAGTAGTGTTATTCCATGGTTTGTATATACCATAATTTATTCATTCACCTATTGATGCACATTTGGGTTGTCTCCAGTTTTGAACTAATACAAATGAAGCTGCTTTGAATATTCATATTCAAGTCTTTATATTGACTTACACTTTCATATCTCTTGGATAAATACTTAGGAGTGGAATGGCTGGGTCTTTCAGGAGGTGTTCCAGAAGAAGGGATTGATAACACAGGAAAGGACACCTCCATGCGTGTTATTTTCCCTGAAGACCTTCCAGTGGGACAAGACGTGGAAGTGGAAGACAGTGATATTATAGTGATATTGACAATCCTGACCATTTGTAGGCCCAGGCTAATGTGTGTGTTTGTGTCTTAGTCTTGGACAAAAAAGTTAAAAAGTAAAAAAAAAAAAAAAAAAAAACTTTTTGATAGAAAAATGCTTATAGAATAATGATATGAAGAAAGAAAATAATTTTGTGCAGTTTCACAATGTGTGTTTTCCACTAAGTGTTATCCCAAAAAAGTCAAAAATGTAAAAATATTAAAAAGTTTATAAAGTTAAAAAGTTACAATAAGCTAAGGTTAATTTATTATTGAAGAAAGAAAAATATTTTAAAAATAGACTGGGGGCAGTGGGTGGCTCACATCTGTAATCCCAGCACTTTGGGAGGCTGAGGTGGGTGGATCACCTGAGGTCAGGAGTTTGAGACCAGCCTGGCCAACACGGCGAAACCCCATCTCTACTAAAAATACAAAAATTGGCCAGGTGTGGTGGCTCACGCCTGTAATCTCAGCACTTTGGGAGGGTGAGGTGGGCGGATCATGAGGTCAGGAGTTTGAGACCAGCTTGGCCAATATGGTGAAACCCCATCTCTACTAAAAATATAAAAATTAGCCCAGCGTGGTGGCATGCGCCTGTAATCCCAGCTACTCAGGAGGCTGAGGCAGGAGAATTGCTTGAACCCGGGAGGTGGAGGTTGTAGTGAGCTGAGATTGCACCACTGCACTCCAGTCTGGGCAACAGAGCAAGGCTTTGTCTCAAAAAAAAAAAAACAGAAAAAGAAATTAGCTGGGTGTGGTTGAGGGCACCTGTAATCCCAGCTACTCGGGAGGCTGAGACAGGAAGAACTGCTTGAACCTGGGAGGTGGAGGTTGCAGCGAGCCTAGATCATGCCATTGCACTCCAGCCTGGAGTACAATGATAGCCTGACAGAGCGAGACACCATCTCAAAATAAATAAATAAATAATAAATTTAGTGTAGCCTAAGTGTACAGTGTTTATGAAGTCCGCAGTAGTTACAGTAATGTCCTAGGCCTTCGCAGTGACTCACCCTCACTCACTGATTCACTCAGAGCAACTTCCAGTCCTGCAAGCTCCATTGAAGGGTAAATGCCCTATCCAGGTGTACCATTTTCTATGTTGTATACCATATTTTTACTGTACCACTTCTATGTTTAGATACACAAATACTTCCCGTTGTGTTACAATTGCCTACAGTATTCAAGACAGTAACATGCTGTATAAGTTTGTAGCCTATCTAATAGGCTATCCCATATATCCTAGGTGTATAGTAGGTTATACCATCTAGGTTTGTATAGTACACTCTATGATGTTTGCACAGTGATAGAATCACCTAACAATACATTTCTCAGAACATATCTCTGTTGCTAAGTGACACATAACTGTACTTATTTGCCATCCACATGTCTTCTTTGGTAAAATATCTGTTCAAATATTTTGCCCATTTAAAAGAATTGAATTCTTACTATCGAGTGTTGAGAGTTCTGGGTATATTCTGGATCCAAGTGTACCATTTATTTAAAAGACTGTCCTTTGTCCACTGAATTGTCTTTGCACTTTTATAAAAAACCAGTTGTCCATATATATGCAGGTCTATTTCAGGACTCTGTTCGAGTCCATTGATCTATTTTTCTCATGTCAATGTTCTCAGTATCCACTTAAGATTTTTTTTTTTTTTTTCAGACGGAGTCTTGCTCTGTTGCCCAGGCTGGAGTGCAGTGGCGCGATTTCAGTTCACTGCAAGCTCCGCCTCCCGGGTTCACGCCATTCTCTCGCCTCAGCCTCCTGTGTAGCTGGGACTACAGGCGCCCGCCACCAAGCCTGGCTAATTTTGTTTTTGTATTTTTAGTAGAGACAGGGTTTCACCGTGTTAGCCAGGATGGTCTCGATATCCTGACCTCATGATACGCCCGCCTTGGCCTCCCAAAGTGCTGGGATTACAGGCCTGAGTCACCGCACCCGGCCCACCTTAAGATTCTTAAAAAAGAAGAACAAATTAAATCCAAAGTAATCAGAAGAAAGGAAATAGCAAAGATTAGAGTGGAAATCAACATGCTAGAAAACAGAAAAAATTCAGTGAAACAAAAAGCTCTTTCTTTGAGAAGATCAATAAGATTGAAAACCTCTGGGAGGCTGAGGTAGGAGAATGGCGTGAACCCGGGAGGCGCAGCTTGCAGTGAGCGGAGATCCCGCCACTGCACTCCAGCCTGGGCAACAGAGCGAGAGTCCATCTCCAAAAAGAAAAAAAAGAAAACCTCTAGCCACACTGATCAGGAAAGAAAGGGAGGATACAAATTAGCGATATCAGGGATGAGACAGCCAACATCCCTACAGACTTTCAGATATTAGGGGATGATAAGGATACTCTATGAACAATTTTATGACTTTTATTTTTGAGTTAAGATCTCACTCTGTCACCCAGGCTAACTGAAGTGGCATGATCATAGCTCATTGCAGCCTCAAACACCTAGATTCAAGTGATCCTCCCACCTCAGACCCCTGAATAGCTGGGACTACAGGCATGTACCATCACACTCAGCTAATTTTAAAAAATGTTTTGAAGTGGCCGGGTGCAGTGGCTCACGCCTGTAATCCCAGCATTTTGGGAGGCCGAGGCGGGCGGATCACGAGGTCAGGAGATTGAGACCACCCTGGTTAACAGTGAAACCCCGTCTCTACTAAAAGTACAAAAAATTAGCCGGGCATGGTAGTGGGCGCCTGTAGTCCCAGCTACTCGGGAGGCTGAGGCAGGAGAATGGTATGAACCCAGGAGGTGGAGCTTGCAGTGAACCGAGATTGTGCCACTGCACTCCAGCCTGGGCAACAGTGCACGACTCCGTCTCAAAAAAAAAAAAAATGTTTTGAAGCAACAGGGTCTTGTGATGTTGCTCAGGCTGGTCTCAAACTCCAAACCTCTGACAATCTCCCACCTCGCTGGGATTACTGGTGTGAGCCACCATGCCTAGCCGTAGGAGAATTTATATGACAACTTAGATGAAATGGACAAATTTCTTGAAAGACACAAACTACCAAAACTCATTTAATAAGAAATAGATAACCTGAAGAGCCCTTATCTATTAAAGAAATATAATCTGAAGTTAAAAATCCTTCCAGAGAAAAATTCAGGCCCAGGTATCTTCTCTGGTGAATTCTATCACATTTAAGTAATAAATAATACCAATTCTACACAAACTCTTTCAGAAAATTGAAGAGGAGTTAATACCCCCCAACTCATTCTATGAGGCCAACATTACACTGATACTAAATCCAGAAAAAGAGTTTGCAAGGAAAAAGAAAAGAAACAATTCCAAACCAAAAAGCTACAGACCAATATCCCTCATGACAAATATCTCTCTTAAAATTTTAGCGGCTGGGCGTGGTGGCTTATGCCTCTACTAAAACTACAAAAATTAGCTGGCATGGTGGTGGGTGGTGGGTGCTCAGGAGGCTGAGGCAGGAGAATTGCTTGACCCCAGGAAGCAGAAGTTGCAGTGAGCCAAGATCATGCCACTGCACTCTAGCCTGGGTGACAGAGCAAGACTCTGTCTCAAAGGAAAAAAAAAGATTCATTAGTAACATGTTCATGGATAAGATGACCTTAACAATTCTAAGATGTCAATTATCTCCCAAATTCATCGACAAATTTATGCAAGTCCATTCAAAATTCCAACAGGACTTTTTCAAGTAAAATTTGAAATGAAGCATATACATAGAGAAATCTGCACCAATAATAAGTATACAGCACAATAGATTTTTGCAAAATGAATAACTCTATATAAACATGACTCAGATTAAAAAATAAAACAAACAAAAAAACCAAAAAAAACTGAAGTATTATCTGCACCTCAGGAACACCCCCAGCATCCCCAACCCTGGTAATTAGAGAATAGCTTTGCCTGTTTTGTACTTCATATAAATGGAGTGTAGGCCGGCTGCTGTGGCTCATGCCTGTAATCCCAACACTTCGGGAGGCCAAGGTGGAATTCCTGGGCTCAGATCGCTTGAGCCCAGGAATTCGAGGCAAGACTGGGCAACATGGTGAAACCCCATCTCTACAAAAAATACAAAAAAATTAGCTGGGTCTGGTGGCACGCACCTGTAGTCCCAGCTACTCAGGAGGCTGAGGCAGGCAGATCGATGGAGCCCGGGAGGTTGAGGCTATAATAAACTATGATTGCAGCACTACATTCCAGCCTGGGCAGCAGAGTGAGATCTTGTCTCAAAAAAAAAAAAAAAAAAAAAAAAAAAAAAAAAAGTGCAGATAGTGTAAAAAAGGAAAGTACATAATTGAATAAAACAAGAGCAGTTCCTTGGTGATGATAATGTACCATTAATTGAAAGGTATGATGAATTCAACCCTCTCCACCTGAGAGATCTCCAAAAACCTACAAAACAAACCAGCAGAAAACATAAAGCCTTCTGGTGAGCCTACCTTAGCAAGTCGAAACATGTCTGAATTTCAGTGGTAGACACAATTTAGGTTCTTCCTGCTTCCATCTCCCCACCCCCACCAGCTCCAAATAGAATAAAGTCCCTTTTGGGACTAATAACACCCTAGACTGGGTGGGTGTTAGGCGCTCCTCGTTCTTGTAGTTGGGCTCTTCTCATCGCTCAGTTTCTTCATCTGCTAAATGGGTTTACTTGTCCTATCTAATTCACAAGCATTTGAGGAGGAAGATCAAAATAGGGTAAGATACCTGAGAACAACTTGTTAACTGTAAAACTATTGTTAAAATAAAAAACATTATAATTATTTACAAAGAAAAGTGGCTGGGCACAGTGGCTCATACCTGTAATCCCAGCACTTTGGGAGGCCAAGGCGGCTGGATTGCCTGAGCTCAGGAATTCAAGGCCAGCCTGGGCAATACGATGAAACCCTATCTCTACTAAAAAACAAAAAATTAGCCAGGCATGGCAGTGTGCGCCTGTAGTCCCAGCTACTGGGGAGCCGAGGCAAGAGAACTGCTTGAACCTGGGAGGCAGAGGTTACAGTGAGCAGAGATCACGCCATTGCACTCCAGCCTGGGCAGTAGAGTGAGACACTATCTCAAAAAACAAAAACAAAAACGAAAAACAAAAAACAAAAAAACAGAAAAGTTTCAGGCCTATGTAACAGGCCTGCACATCCTGTACCCCTAAATTTAAAATAAAAGTTGAAGAAAACAAAAAAGTTTCAAGCAATTCCAGCCTGGATTAAAAAAAAAAACTTTTATTTTATAATGTGAAATATTTTCAGACAATATAAGTATTTTGATTTGTGGGAGAAAATGAGCCCCTAAATTGAACCCTTAAGTGCTATGGTTTGCGTATATTGCTTATTTATTTATGTGTTAAACTTCAGATTATGTGTAATAAACTGTCTGTGGTGCAATGCTATTGATTTCCCTGCATTAGAAGCTGAATTAAATGTGCATTACTCTGGGGCTGGTCATCATGGAGGAAGCTTAAAAGTTTTGACTGAAAATAAGTGAAGAACATTAAGGCTTGCTAGGCCCCATCTCCCGCTGATCCCTACCACCCTAGGGAAGTTTTACTGCTATTTGGTCATGTGGACATCCTTGTTTTAATGCTTCCTCTAATGGTATCTAATGGCTGCTTGGCTACATCACTAACTTTATAAAGACAAGGCTGCCTTCTCCAACCTTGTCTTGGGCACAGTCTAGAAAAAAGTGGCGCTTTTGAGTATATCCTATATCAAAATTCTATGCTGAGTCTCTTTTGCTTCATGTGTTCATTTGCTCATTCATTCATTCAACTAACACTTATTGAATATTTACATTGTTCTAGGCATTTGGCCAGTTGGTCTTCATCACCAAATTTATCACCACATAGACAAATAACACTTGTCTCTGTGATCAGTACTTGGAAGTGAATTACTACTCACTTGTCCTTGGAGAATATTAGATTATTGGGAAAAGCAAAGAGGTGGAGTTCTGGATTAGGATCCCACCTCCCTTCCCACCCGGCTGGACTGCCTTGGTCAAGTTACTTTTCAGAATTAATTGAGATCTTCCTTGTGGCCTAGTATATAATCAGTTTCTATAAATACGTATGTTTGGAGAAAATGATATTTACTGTGTATGGGGTACAAAGTTTGATATAGAGACATTAAATTGATGCAGTAAATTGTTCATTAGAATTTTCCATATTCGTATAGTGTTTTTTCTTATTTTTCAAATTTAAAATGTGATCAGACTGCATTTAGACCTTGTTTAAATTAATTCGGCCCAATACTCTGTGATCTTTTGAGCTTCAAGGTTTACTATATTCACTTGAATGTTTTCCCCTGCTTGACTCTTTAATTGCTCCTATTTTTATTTTAATTTACTTTAATTAATTTATTTATTTTAGAGAGACAGAGTTTTGCTCTGCTGCCCAGGCTGGAGTGCAGTGGCACAATCATAGCTCACTGCAGCCTCAAACTCATGGCCTGAAGGGATCCTCCTGTCTCAGCTTCCCGAGTAACTTGTACTACAGGCATGTGCTACCACACCCAGCTATTTAAAAATATTTTTTGTAGAGATAGGGTCTTGCTGTGTTGCCCAGGCTGGTCTTGAACTTCTGTCCTCAAGCAATCCTCCTGCCACAGGCTATTCTATTGCTCCTATTTGATCAACTCTGTGCCTTCCTTCTGGGATTTCTATTACACGTCCCTTTAGCCACAATTCCAAAATCCTAAAGTCTGAAAACCCAAAATGTTCCCATGAGTTGGCCACATTTATTTGGCAGTAAACCCTGACCAGCCATGATGTGAGACTATTTGTCGTCTTTATTTCCCTCTGTGTTTTCCTACAAAAGTGTTGATGGTTTCAATTACAGGGTACTGACCTAGACTCTGCAGGGAAGTGTATATAATATTAGCACATGCCCCACACCATCTTTCTAAAATCTTCCAATGCTGAATTTTGAAACACACCTGACTCCCAGGGTTTTGCATGAAGGATTGTTGGTCTGTACGTATGTCTACAATGGATCTCCTGAATAAATCTTCCACATCATTCTTGATTTTGTACTTCTCATATTTATTCTCTGCATTCTAGGTGAATTTCTTGTGTGTCTACACTAAATTAGTGTTTGGCATTTCTGCCTCTTTGTAGTTTCTTTCTCCATGAACATCTTTTTGGATCTAGAGTGATTCCTCCTTTGGACTTCTTGCTCTGTATTGGTCAATGGTCCCTTCAATTTGACTGGTAGAAAACACAAAGCAGAAGCTCTGTTTGCCAGAACACTTCAAATGCAAGAAACAAAAACCCAGCTGGCTTTAGGAGAAAATGAACATCACTGGGAAGATAACGGGGAAGGTGATGAAACCAGGACATCTCCAGGAACCTCAGAGATTCCAGGTGCTATTCTCTCTCCTGCTCGCTCGCTCTCTCTCTCTCTCTCTCTCTCTCTCTCTCTCTCTCTCCCTGTCTTTCTCTTTCTCTCTCTCATCTCTCTCTGGCTTCACTGGCTTCATTTCCTCCCTCTGCAGTTAGATTTTTGTCCCTTAATTAGAAACGTGAACACTAGTAGCATCAAATTCATCTCCTTTGAGCTCTGGATAGAGTTTCTCTTTTCCAGCTTCAGGGAAACATTTCAGGAGGGGCCGATTGGCCTGGCCTCGGTGTCATTCCCAGAATTGTGTCCAATAGATGAGGCCAATTATTATTTTTTTGAGACAGAATCTTTTTTTTTTTTTTTTTGAGACACAGTCTCACTGTGTCGTCCAGGCTGGAGTGCAGTGGTGTGATCTTGGCGCACTGCAACCTCCGCCTCCCAGGTTCAAGCAATTCTCCTGCCTCAGCCCCCCAAGTAGCTGGGATTACAGATGTTCACCACCACGCTCAGCTAATTTTTGTATTTTTAGTAGAGACGGGGTTTTACTGTGTTGGTCAGGCTGGTCTGTAACTCCTGTGATCACCTGTCTCGACTTCCCAAAGTGCGGGGATTAAAGACGTGGGCCACCCACCCTGCTGAGGCCAATTATCAAAAGAGGTGGGGGAGGGATGCCGAGCAGATTAAACAGCAACATCCACTTTCTACCTTTTCTGAAATGTTGATACATTCACTTCAAGTTGGGGAGTTTCTCCTGCTTCTCCCGGGTGGTCGTCTTTTATTTGCAGGGTCGTTTCTTGCGTTTGCTCACGTGGGAGGAAGCCCCGCGGCGTGGATCTGCTGCCTGGTTCAGCCAGGAGGATCTGAGGTGCAGGCCTCCTGTGTGCTGGGTCGGCCCGCCCCCAGCCCTCCAAGACAGCAGAGGAGAAGGGCTCTGTCAGGGTTCTCCCAGCACCAATTCCAGAAGCATTGGAATAGTCGCCTTTATAGTGTCTCTGTTAGGTTTCCATTTGCTACAGTAACAGAAATAAAGAGGATTTATTGGCTCCCATCGCTTAAAAGGTCCGTTATTGGTGGGGGTGGGGGATGGGATGTGGGGCAATCAGGGCTCCCGCTCTGGTTCTTGGGACTCCCCAGGCTCATCTTTCCCCTGTGCTGGCAGCAAGGTGGCTGCCACAATTCTAGACCTCACCTGACAACATGCCCAGGAAGACAGCCTCTTCCGGCAGCAATCTCTTCAGCACCAGGGTGTAATGTCCCAGAAGCTGCCAGCAGACTTCTCCTCACATCTCAGTGACTCCAACCCCTTTGTGAACCCATCCCTGTGTCCAGGGAGATGTCATGTGCGAATCCGCTCAGGCCTGGTTTCCTGAAACAATCAATGGTTGGGGATAGAAATCCGCTTAGGCCAATTGGACCAATCCCTGCTGCTGGCAGTGAGGTCAGTCTTGAAGCACATGGGTTACGTGAGGGAAGGCGGGAATCTGAATGAAAGCTGGGATACTGCAGGGCAGAAGGAAATGGGTGCTGGGTAGGAAACCCCTTAACAAGCATCCTCTGCCTCCTTTCCATGTCTGAACCAAGTCCCTGCCATCCCAAACTCTGCTGGAAATTCCCCCGTGAGAATCCGGGAGGGGAGATAAACTAGATGTTCACACTCACCTTGCCATTTTATCCCCCAAACCCTTAGAGGCCACCCAATTCAAACCCCTCATTTTACAGATAATGAGGCTCAGAGAGGCAAGTGACTGTCCAAGGTCACGCTGTGGCTACAGTTGGCTGTAAAGGCATTCAAACCTTCCCAGTTCTTTTTCTGAGACCCGTCTGTGATGGGTAATTTTATGTGTCAATGTGGCTAGGCCACAATACCCAGATATTTGACCAAACATTATTTTAGATATTTCTGTGAAGGTATTTTTTACATGTGATTAACATTTAAATCAACAGACTTTGAGTAAAGCAGATGACCTTTGAAAAGGTAGGTGGGCCTCACTCAATCAGTTGAAGGCCTTAATAGGAAAATGGTTACCTGCCCAGAGAAGAGGGAATCCTGTGAGTGGACTCAGCTGCACCTCTTCCGTGGGTCTCCAGCCTGCCTGCTGACCCTGCAGATTTTGGACTTTGCCAGCCTTCACAATGACATGAGCCAATTTTTAAAATTAAATTCCTCTCCCTGTGCATACACATTCTATTGGTTCTGTTTCTCCGGAGAACTCTGACTTCCCTAAAGACTCAACCTATTCTTTATCCTGACTTTGGACCTACACCTATGTTTTAAAAAGTAATATTCTAGGGCCGGGTGGGGTGGCTCACGACTGTAATCTCAGCACTTTGGGAGGCCGAAGTGGGTGGATCACGAGGTCAGGAGATCGAGACCATCCTGGCGAACACGGTGAAACCCCGTCTCTACTAAAAATACAAAAAAAATTAGCTGGGCGTGGTGGCGGGCACCTGTAGTCCCAGCTACTCAGGAGGCTGAGGTAGGAGAATGGCGTGAAACCAGGAGGCGGAGCTTGCAGCAAGCCGAGATTGTGCCACTGCACTCCAGCCTGGGCAACAGAGCTAGATTCTGTCTCAAAAAAAAAAAAAAAAAAAGTAATATTCTAAAAGAGTGGCTGCTCAGCAATGGGTATAGGGTTATTGAATAACTAGTTTTCAGTTAGTGATGAGCTGGAGGAGTGTATAGAAACTAATGTCAGGGTTTTCACAACTGTAGCAATAATGTAACTGCAGAAAAGAGGCTTACCCTGTTGATGTTCAACATCAGCAAAGATCCTTTTCTCCCCGCTGTAGCTCTTCCTGCTTGAGACAAAGTGTCCATGTTATCAGGATCTGCTATGGGCCATCAGGCTCCCTTTACTTGCCCTTTGGGCCGCCCACATCCATTTCCCCTTCCAAAACTCCTTTTGGGGCATTACCCTTCCCCATTGTGGGTGGTGCTCCTACTATGGATGCTTAAGGGGCTAGACCTGTCTCTCCTGGTTCCAGTTCAGCCACAGTGTGAGCACGAAGGGCAGGAAACCGGGCTCCTCGCCCTTCTTGCTGCTTGGGTGACAATCCTGGGGTCATTCGTAGGCCCCATCACTGTTCCTGCTTCTAAATGGAGAGTATTTTGGCAAATCTTCCTTGCAGAGTCCGGGGGCTCATCCCTGTTATTTGTTCTATCTTGGTAAAGCCAGGTTAAGACATCTGGGCAAGCGGATAGTAGCGTGGTCCCCAGGAAGGGTGGGTGGAGGGCGCTGGCCTTTGGGCTTGCCTGGACCAGGGTGGGAGGGGGCAAGGTTACCAGGAAGCAGGGCTATGAGGGCTAAAATCAGGAGGTGCTAATAATGCTGGTGGGGGGACAGGGGTGTGTGGCTGGCTTGGAGTGGGGTATGAGAGCCAAGGTCTGTCAGCACGCAGAGGAGTGGCTGACTCATGGACTAGGGGCTGCGGAACCCAGTGGTTGCCTTTAGTTCCTGGATCCTGGGAGACTTCCGGAGCCTGGGTCTGGGGCAGCCTAGGGGTGGAGGCGGTGGGAGACAGGGGGAGGGGTGGGAGAGGAAGCCTTGCATGGCAGGGTGCAGGGTAGGAAACCAGTCAGGGGCCAGTTTGCATTGGCGGCTCCCATCCCCATCCCCACCCCCAAGCCCACCCCTACCCCTACCCTGCTACAGAGATGGGCCTGGGCTGGTGTCTTCTGCTTTGGCCTCAGCAGATCACACGATGGAAGCTGGCAGCCCTGTGGGCATGCCACTCGAGCCAGCTGTGACCTGCAGTTTCTGCTTCCTGGAGTATGGGGTGCCCACTCAGGAGAGCACGGCACACCCCACACCCCTCATTTTGAGGACGCTGGGAGGTGGGGACCAAGGTCCTGCAGCCCTGTGCTTGTGCTGTGAAAGGTAGCCTAGGAGTCCTGTGTCCGCCCATCCACATGGGGCCCCAGGAGCCTGAACAGTGGCAGGCAGATAGATGAGGAGGGAGAGAGAAGTGGGAAAGAAGGAGAGAGAAAGAGAGATGGGGAGAAGGGAGTGAGACAGAGAGAGGAAGGGATAGGGAGAGAGACAGAGGAGGCTGAGAGGAAAAGGAGCGAGAGAGATAGGGAGAGAGACACAAAAGGCAAAGAGAAAGACAGGGAGAAACGAGCATAAGTAGGAGGTCACGTGACTCTTGATCCCAGTTCCCAGTGAAAACTGTAGGTCGCCATCACCTAACTACGCATGCAATAGTCTTCTGCCTGCTGCTTACAGCCCGAGAACCCCTTCTCCGAGAGAATAAAATTTTTGACTGTTGCCCTTTCTCACTGGAGTTTGCTTGTGTCTTCTGATGAACTGTGATGTCTCACCTATCACCTTCCTGGGCTCAAGGATCCAGGAAAAGCTGATGCCTCTTTTGGGGAGGCTCTGCAGTGCCTTCATCTCACTAGGCTCCCCAGGAAGCTTGCGAACTTGGCTTGAGCACTGAGCATCCGAGTATGTGCCGGGCCTCTGCTTCTCTCTTTCAGTAAGAGGGAGAACCAACAAAGAGACTGAAGCATGGTCTGCAGAGAAGGCACTTGTGGAAACACCAGGAGAATGAGCGGCCTGAGTTGTCTTCATTTCTCCTAAAAACACGCATTCCCTCCCAGACCACCCTAGTGAGGGCATGAAGCACAGTGAGTGTGCGTGTCTGTGTGTGTGTGTGTGTGTGCAGGTATGTACATGTGAATGTATTTGTGTGTTTGCATCTGTGTGCATGTGTGTGCATGTGTGTGTGCATGTGTGTGTGTTGCAGGGCTTTATAGTGGACAGGATGTGGGAGGGCAGCTGCAGCTCCAAGCTGCAAGTCTTTCTGATAGAATGGTTAAGATTCCCTGGACCACAAAAGAGAATGTTTTCATCTGCACCCATTTTTATTAGCATTTAAAACCTGTATTCTTCGTAGCATGTAAAGCTTAAGTTGCTTAACCATTCTTAGAAACATTTACACCAGCGGTCCCCAAACTTTCTGGCACCAGAGACCAGTTTTCTTGAAGACAACTCTTCCACAGACCCGGGAGAAGGGGAAGGAATGATGCGGAGATAATTCAAGCCCATTACATTTATTGTGTGCTTTATTTCTATTATTATTTCACTGTAATATATAATGAAATAATTACACAACTCACCATAATATAGAATCAGTGGGAGCCCTGAGCTTGTTTTCCTGTATCTACATCGTCCCATCTGGGGGTGATGGGAGACAGTCAGAGATCATCAGGCATTAGGTTCTCATAAGGAGCACGCAATCTAGATCCCTGGCATGCTCAGTTCACAGTACGGTTCATGCTCCTATGAGAATCTAATGGTACCGCTCATCTGACAGGAGGCACAGCTCATGCAGTAATGTGAAGGATGGGAAGCGGCTGTTTCTACAGATGAAGCTTTGCTCACTGGCTGGCTGCTCACCTCCTGCTGTGCAGCCTGGTTCCTAACAGGTGGGGACCCCTGATTTACCCAGTAAGATAAACACATTTTTATGTCAATTGAAATCATTCACCCTGCACCACCCAAAATTATCTTGCATACCTACGCCCACCCAAGGGTCCCATAGCACACTTTGAGAGCTGTAGACAGTAAGCCTGGAGCTCCATGGAGCATTCCATCTCTCCACCATCTGTGGGCTAACAGGCTGTGTTAGTTTCCTAGGGCTGTTTTACAGTACCACAGACTGGGCACTGTCAACAACAGAATGTTACTATCTCACAGTACCAGAGGCCATGAGTCCAAGATCAAGGTGTCAGCAGGGTGGGTCCCTTCTGAGGCTGTGCAGGAAGGCTCTGTTCTAGGCCTGTCTCTTGGCATGTAGGTGATCGTCTTCTCCCTGTGACTCTTAGTTAAGGGTGATTCTGGCGAGAGCTCAGAAGAGGAGAGCTGGACAGAGTGTCTGTAGCATATGGAGGGGTTCGGGCATGGTGTCTCATGCCTGGAATCTTAGCACTTTGGGAGGCTGAGATGGGAGGATTGCTTGAGGATTAGAATTCAAGACCAACCTGGCCAACATAGGGAGACCCGGTCTCTTTAAAAAATAAAAATATGGAAGGGAAAAGTCATTCAGATGGAGTCTCAGATGGCAATGAAGAACATGTTATTAGAAACTAGAGGAAAGGTGACGCTTGTCATAAAGTGACAAAGAACTTGGCTGCATTGTGCTCCTAGTGTTTTCTGGAAGGCAGAACTTGTGAGTGATGAGAGGCTGCACTCTCATCACAGGCCCATGGTGCCAGGGCACTGACGGCAGTACGGTTTCCAAGGAAGGCCCTGGGGTACCCTGAGGACCTTGGGGCTTGCTGCCCAGCACTCCCTGAAGTCACTGGTCCCCACATTCTGGTGTGGCACTCCTTGACTGCTCCAAGTGTTGCTCAATGGGCTCCGGTCCAGTGGGGACGTGATGTCACCACTCCAGAGGACACAGGCAGAAAAGCCTTCGGCAGCATCCACGTGGTACTAATTCTGCAGGTGTACAGATTTTGCTTTTCCCTTATAGAAATTATAGAGTCTGTCAAAAGACTGTCACCTGGTCATGCTAAGTCACCTTATAAATCCATTATGAAAACCACTTCTAATGTCTTGATCTTTGTCTAATTTTCTAAACACCCAGGTTGGTGACAAACTGAGCTACAGTTAAGTAGTTAATAGAACCGTCGTACACTCAAAATAATGTTTAATCTTTCTTTAACTTTTAATTTTGTCACAGCAGTTTTATATATTATACCATTCTTATCACTTCGTAATTGCTCTTTAACTGCCACCTTAAAGACTCCAATCACCTAAATAAAAACATTTTGTCCACAAATCCACCACAACCAGAAATGGGTACTAAGAAATTTTAAAAGGTATATACATCCTGACACCTTTTTTTGTTGTTGTTGCCATTCTGGATATCAATCATTTCTTAATACTTTTAAATTAGCTGGAAATGAAGCATCAGCTCTCATTTAGCTGTAAGTTTCACATATTTAAAACGTTTCATTTTTTTTAAGTCTACAAAATAAATTTAGACCAGGAATTTTTACCAATGTTTCAGACATACACAGGAAGTTATGTTTGAACCCCTACCAACATACTCAAATATATATATTATTTATATATATTTGAGAATACATATATAGTACATGTATATATGTATATGCACACAAACATATACACATACACACACACACACACACACATATATATATATAAATTTGAAAAGCACTAATATCTACTCACAACCAGTGTCTTTGAGGTGGTTGATGGCACTGGAAAGAAGATGAACACAACGGAGAAATCCAGCACCTTGTTTCTTATGGATCTTCTTGTGATTCCATACACTGATTGTAACTGAATCAGACTTTTCAATATACCTAAAAATGAAAACGGCTACATGAGTATGTTGGTAGTTATAAGGCAGTGGATGTAAAATTTTTCTTTTGTTCTTTTTATACCCTAAAGTTACAAATATGCTTCAGAGCCTGGCTAGATTATGCAAAATATGTGAGTTAATCCACAGGATTGCATATAAAGTTTTTAAAAATCTTGAAAGTAAAATTTTTAAAAACAATTTTAGTATATTTTTATCACATCTGCCACTCTCAAGCTGGGCTATAATTCTAGTTAGTAAAAAGGCTATTTTGGTAGCTAGTGTCTAATAACACTAAGGGGGTTTATTAAATAACTTCTTTCCAAGAAAAAGAATCTTAAAAACTTTTATCACGGCCGGGCACGGTGGCTCACACCTGTAATCCCAGCACTTTGGGAGGCCGAGGCGGGTGGATTACAAGGTCACGAGATCGAGAACATCCTGGCTAACACGGTGAAACCCCGTCTCTACTAAAAATAAAAAAAAAATTAGCCGGGCGTGGTGGTGGGTGTCTGTAGTCCCAGTTACTTGGGAGGCTGAGGCAGGAGAATGGCGTGAACCCGGGAGGCAGAGCTTGCAGTGAGCCGAGATCGCGCCACTGTACTACAGCCTGGGAGACAGAGCGAGACCCCATCTCAAAAAACAAAACAAAACAAAAACCTTTTATCACAGTCACATTTTAAATACATTTCAATGACATGACCTACTTTTCAAGGGATAGTGTCAAGTCTGACAGACCAAAAATCTGACCTACCTGTTATATTTCAAAATGCTATAGAACAAAAGCTGTTTGTAATGCTTTTCCCCTGCTTCTTTCCTGTATGCAGGCCTTGAGCGAGCAGGACTCTTGCAGATTTCACTTCACCTCCTGCAGACAAGCAGTGCAGGGAAAAGCATTACTGTACTTGTCTGTGGATATACCTGCAAGTACGTAAAGGCTCTACCACAGCCAATTGTTAACATGGCGTCAACCCATGCAAAAAGATAATATAATAACATAATTATGTCAGTAGAATCCTAGCTCTATTTCAATGACATTAAGAGGTCAAAGTTTTGGTCTAAAGTACTGCTAATTCAATAAATTAGCAATATCAGAAAAATTCACCTAGTATAGAGAAAAACCTAAACCACTTAAGTAACGACTAAAGCTTTCAAATAAGGAACATGGAAGGTACACTTGAGCCCCGGGATCCAGCTGTGCCTAAAAAATGGCCACCCCTGGACTTTTCATTATGCAAATCAGTACATTCCCTTTTTAAAAATTAAGCCGATTTGAACTTGGTCTCTGTTGCTTGCAAATGAAAAGATTTGAACTAAAATATTGTTCAGTATAAATGTACCAATTTTCAAATACACCTACCCGACCTATCTTGGTATATATCTACTAGCATGTAATTCCAGAGCCAGAATCCAGTAATTAAGTAGCTGAATTACCCAAACCAAACATTTTTTTTAAAGTCACATTAAACCAGTTGTCCAACTAGTAAGCCTGGTTTACAGGTATGCTGAAATACATATATTGATTACCTCAGTCCTCAGGACAATGCACCACTGGCTTAAGCAACTTCACCTGTTTAGTCCAGTGTGCCATAATATTTTTTATGTGTACCATGATATGAAAAGGTTGGGAAGCTCTACATTAAACCGTAATGAGAAATTGCTAATTATGGACCTTCTGGAAGACAGCCTAACTCTGAATTACTCAAAATTATGAAATATATTGTATTACTTAAGTGTACATGTCACAAACATTCTGTCCAAATATTCCTGGGCCAGAAATTAATCAGAAATATTACCTTTTCTTATACACAGAGAAGTACATGCTCTCACTTTAATGAAACCTCATATAATATAACATACATGGCCACGTAAAAGAAAAAGTAAAGACTTTTATAATTGAAAGTTAAACAGAGGGCTCTATTAGCTTCTATTAAAACTTTGACTTCACTAACAAATACATGATTTATAAACAAGTTTCAGGATGTTTTGTTGAGAGGGGTAGATGGTAACCTCTATGGGTGATATAATGTTACCATATAGACAAAAGTATAATATATATACTCAGGATTTGGGGCTAAAATTTAATTATTAGACTTTTGTTTGTACACTTAGCCAATTAAAGGCAAGGATTTTGCAAAATGACCTCAGACACAAGCAAGAGAGAAGCCTCTGGTAGCCAATTAATATTAACCGTAAGATAAAACATAACGAGCACATGCAAAGATGTTCAACATCATTAGTCATGAGGGAAATGCACTTCCAAACCATGACGAGGTACAACTTCATACACACTAGGGGGGCTACAGTTTTTTTAAAGGAAAATAACAAGCGACAGAGGACTAAAGAAACTTCTAGTGGAAAACAACAGTCATGACAGATCAAAATCAGGATGCCATCAGCAATACTCTGAACCTACACTGTCCAAAATGGTATCCACCAACCACATGGGACCTTTGAGTACTTCAAATGTGGCTAGTCCACATTGAGGCAAGCTGCAAAAGAAAACACTGATTTTTTCTTAACATAAAATGAGAAAACCACTGATTTTTCAAAGACATAGTAAATATGTATATATACATAAATAAGTAGCTCAATATTTTTATACTACCATGTTGAAAATATTTTTGATATATTGAATTAAATAACATATATTATGCTTAATTTTCAGCATAATAAATTATGCTTATTATGCATAATATAACTATATTATATTACGGGTCTTGCTATGTTGCCCAGTGTGGTCACAAACTCCTGGCCTCAAGTTATCCTCCCATCTCAGCCTCCTGAGTAGCTGGATTACAGGTGCAAGCCACCATGCCCAGTTTATTATGCTTAATGTCGTCTGTTTCTTTTTACTTATCTTAATGTGGATACTAGGAAATTTAAAATTACAGATGAACTCCCATTTGTGGCTTACATTATATTTCTACTCAACAGTACGGATCTAAATCTAGAAGATAATGGAGCAATGTATTCAACATTTGGAGATAAAGTGCTATTTCATCTAGAAGCCTGTACACAAACCATACCAACAGATAAGAAACCAAAATATATTTTCTGATAAGATCTCAACTTTCTTCCCATCTTTGTATTATTTCTCAAAATGACAACAGATGATAGAGTTCACCAAATCAAGAGAGTAAACAAAAAATAGGAAGTCACTAAATCTAGAAGAGACAAAGGAAATTGCCAACATAACAATAAAGGCAAGTCCCAGGACAACTGCACAGCAGGTCTTAGAGAACCATCACACCAGACTGAAGAAAGAGAACACAGACCCCCAGGAGGGGTATCTCCAAGAAGAAACAAAGCCAATGGAATACTGACAGAATTGAATATATGGAGAAAAGATCTTTAGTTCTGTAGGAGAGTTTGAGGATTATGACATGTAATTTCTCATTTCTAGCTAGGAGATAAATAGAAAACTAAACAAAAGGGAAAAGTAGCTACTA
Organism: Pan troglodytes; assembly: GCF_028858775.2. NCBI lineage: Eukaryota > Metazoa > Chordata > Mammalia > Primates > Hominidae > Pan > Pan troglodytes. The sequence continues at coordinate 36,633,957 of NC_072417.2, forward strand.
ACTTCAGAAAAAACAAAAGCTGTCAAGAAAGAAAATATAATTCTTGTACCCATGTGACCCAACTATGGATATTTACATAATCATAATAATGTAAACATGGAACAATGGTTTAATCAAAAAGGTTCCTATAATTATATTGGAAGATTAAAGAAAGGAAGGGGCTTGTGAGTGTCATGGGAATGGGGATGACGAATACCAATTTTAAAAGCTGAACCACTGGGCTGGGCATTATACCCCATGCCTGTAATCCAAATACTTTGGGAGGCAAAGGAGGGAGAATCACCTGGGCCCAGGAATTCAAGACCAGACTGGGCAATATAGGAAGACCCCATCTCTACAGAAAATTACCAAAAAAAAAAAAAAAAAAAAATTAGTTTGGCATGGTGGCATGCACCTGTAGTTACAGCTACTCAGGAGGGTGAGGTGGGAGGATCAGTTGAGTCCAGGAGTTTGAGGCTGCAGTGAGCTATGATTATGCCATTGCACTCCAGCCTGAGCAACAGAGTGAGACTGTCTCTAATTTTAAAAGAATTTTTCATAAAAAATAAAGCTGAATTATCTTCTATGTAGGAAATTCGAAAATATCTAAAACTAGGCTGGGTGCAGTGGCTCACGTCTGTAATCCTAGCACTTTCGGAGGCCGAGTCAGGCAGATCACTTGAGGTCAGGGGTTCGAGACGAGCCTAGCCAACATGGTGAAATTCTGTCTCTACTAAAAGTACAAAAATTAGCTGGGCATGGTGGTGGGCACCTGCATTCCCAGCTACTCGGGAGGCTGAGGCAGGAGAATTGCTTGAACCCAAGAGGCAGAGATTGCAGTGAGCCAAGATGGTGCCACTACACTCCAGCCTGGGTGACAGTGCAAGACTCTGTCTCAAAAAAAAAAAAAAAAATTACATAAAACTAAAAAAAGAAAACTGTGATGGTATAAAATAAGGAACATATCTAGAAACAGATGAATATACCAGAATAAACAGCCAAAGTTATTAGAGCAGTTGCCTTGAGGATGGGAATCAGGAATGAGAAAGGACCAGGGACCTTGCTGTTTTCCATAAAACCTTTATAGCATCATTTGCCTTTTTTAAATGGTGCATATACTCCTATGATTAAAATAAAATTTAAAAGAAAGAAACCATCTACATAAAGGCAAAAAGAATGCCTATTCAGTGTAACCCAAATTCTGATTTCTGGTTTTATAATTGGTCTAAAGTGGTGAATTAATACCTTTATTTAATTGAAAAAAGTGGGGGGGACTGCTCTACTGTGAGCCAGTTTCATTTTGTTCTTCATAGAATTTTAGGGATACCTCATCTTTCAAAACCTGTCTATAAACCAAAGCACATTCCCACTGGGCTTTTCTTTACCCCTTTTGTGAAGACCAAATTATAGCGTAGATGAAACTCAGATCATTTCCCACGATTCTTTTCAAAGACTATATCAAGTAATATTAATTATATGTTTCATTTCAACCTAATCGTTTAAACCTACAGGTCATAATGCTGATTCCACTTTGGATCGAGCATATTCTTCACAGTATCTATAGAATGGCATTGCCCAGATCCATCAACCACCACCTTAGCAAATGGATCAGGAAGTCCTGTGAAAAAGATTTTTGAAATTAATAATTTGACATGTGAGATAGAAGATTATACAAACATTTCATTTGCTACAAAAGATTATTCCATTATTTTAAAAAAAGTTTAACAGCTATAAATGAATATTCCATTTTTTTAAAAAAGACTAAAAGTTACTTCTATATAAAACACCAAAACTTTATTTTTTCTCATTTCTGTCTCAAAATATTCCCAGTTTAAACTACCAAAATCTAGAGATTACTTCGTAATGTGGAAGGTTTTCTAAGTTGTTACCAGCCCTCTGACCCAAGGAAGGTGAATTCTTGTAACCATTCATGGCTTTTTCTTTCCAAACGTCTCCCTCAGTAGCTCATTTAAAGGAGAGCTTATTAGAGGTTTTTATACAGGAACACAAGCTACAGAGAAATCAAATTAGCAAATGGGTTTTGCTGAATAACTACCAGGAAAAATGAGACCGAAACAAAAGATGTAACACTCTGGCTTAAAAGAGCTTACTATCTACGTGGAAAGATAAAAAATGCTATACGCAAAACAAAAACAAAAACCAGAAACAAAAATACCTGAGAATAAACAAGTGCTTAGTGATACTGATTATAATGTAAACACATATCACTATGTTAGGTACTATTCTAAATACTTTACATTCATCCTTAATCCTTACAATAACCCTCTAAGGGAGATATTATTATTTTCCCTATTTTACTGATGAGGAAACTAAGGCACAAGGGGGTCAATTAAGTAGCCCAAGGTCACACAGTAGTAAGTGGCAGAGCCAGGGTCTAAAGTATAGATGCTAAACCCATCTGGCTCTCGACTTCATGATCTTAACCACTGTGCTGGATTTTACCCCTCATTTACTACATGGTTCAACAGTGAGTACAAGTAAGAGCTCAGAAAATCAGGAGAACAACTTGAATCTGAACAGTAAAGAAAGGGCTTTAGGGGAGAGGGGAACTCATCTGGGCTTTAAAGCAGGGGTCTCCCACCCCTGCACCATGGGCCGGTACAAGTTTGTGGCCTGTTACAACCGGGCCACACAGCAGGAGGTGAGCAGCAGGAGAACAAGCATTATGGCCTGAGCTCCACCTTCTGTCAGATCAGCAGCAGCATTAGATGCTCATAGGAGCTGGAACCCTATTGTGAACTGCGCGTGCAAGGGATCTAGGTTGTGCGCTCCTTACAAGAATCTAATGCCTGATGATCTGAGATGGAACAGTTTCATCCCAACACATCCCCTGCTCCCCACATCCTTGGAAAAACTGTCTTGCACAAAACCAGTCCCTGTGCCAAAAAGGTTGGGGACTGCTGCTTTAAAGGACATACAGGAGAAGGAGGACTTTCCTAGCAACAGGAAGAGCGCCAACGAGGGTATGACAATATAGTATTTAAAAGACTTTGAAGAGTCTAACCAAAGAGTTTCTGCTAAGGTGTAAAAGTAAATACTGTTGGAAATATGAATGAGCCAGTAAGAGGAGCTTAGAAGTCAGACAATAGGGCTTGGACTGATTGAGGTAGATAACAGGGAGCCATTTCAGGTTCTTGAGCATGGCTGTAATTACAGTCATATTTTCCTATCAGTGGTATTCAGGGCCTACTAGGAGAAAGAAAGATTAGAGGTGACCATATATGAAGCTGTTGTAATCATCCAACAGTAGGACGAAAGGACCCTGAACGAGGAAAGTCATATGGAAAGAGAAAGGAAATGAAAATTAAGAGAGCTATTCTGAAAGATCTAATACAAATCAATAAGAAACTTGTATCAAAGATGACAATACAGTTTTCGGCCCAAAGCCATAATGAAAATGATTTTTTTGACAAAAATTTAAAAGGTGGAACTAAAAATGTTAGACAAAAATGACACTTCACATGTTAGACATACTGGGATAGAGTAGATTTCCTGTGGACAGCTGAAAATACTAGAACAAAACAGTGTTAAGTGTTGGTAACTGGAGAAATTTTGCATGTTGGTATCAATGCTAATTTTTTTAAGATACTAATTTGCCAAGGTTCAAGGACAGACAAATCACCTATCAGTTCCCCAATTCTATGATTCTGTGATCTATCACCTTCAAATAATAAAGGAAGACCAAAACTTAAGGGTTATGTTTCAAACAAACTTGGTAAGTTAGGGTATTAAATCTATTTGACTATATTATTCTTGAAGCTGAGTGCTATGCATAGTATTTCAATAATGCCTAACCATTTATAAATGTGTTCAATGGAAGAATGTTTTTATCTCCACCCTCAATTCATGAAGTATTTCCTCCTTTGAAGAATTTACTCTATCTTGTTATTTTCACTCTACTATTTAAACATATAAATTTATGTTTATAAGCAAAAACAAAAAAATCACATTTCTATACTTTCCCTTTGGGTGTTATTAAACTAGTTGAAGAATTAAGTCTCTCTGCTGGTTTCTTGCTTTTTTAAAAAATTAAAATAAAAAGAATTAAAAATTAGTCAGGCACAGTGGCTCATGCCTGTAATCCCAGCACTTTGGGAGGCTGAGGCGAAAGGATTACTTGAGCCCAGGAGTTTGAGACCAGCCTGGGCAACACAGTAAGACCCCACCTCTACAAAAAAAATTTAAAAGTTAGCCAAGGGTGGTGGCATACGTCTGTAGTCTCAGCTACTCAGGAGGCTGAGGTGGGAGGATCGCTTGAGCCTGGGAGGCTGAGGCTGCAGTAAGCCACGATCATGCCACTGCACTCCATCCTGGTTGACAAAGCAAGACCGTATCTCAGGGGGAAAAAAAAAATTAAGGATTAAGAAAAACATCTGACAAAGGACTAATATCCAGAATCTACAAAGTATGCAAACAAATCAGCAAGAAAAAAAAAAACAAACAATTCCATCAAAAAGTGGGTTAAAGACATGAATAGACAATTCTCAAAAGAAGATATACCAACCAAGATAGGCCAACAAGCTTATGGAAAAATGCTCAACATCACTAAGTATCAGGGAAATGCAAATCAGAACTACAATGCGATGCCACCTCACTCCTGCAAGAATGGCCATAATCAAAAAATAAAAAAAAAACAGATGTTGGCATGGATGCAGTGAAAAGGGAACACTTTTACACTGCTGGTGGTAATGTAAACTAGTACAACCACTACGGAAAACAGTGTGGAGATTCCTTAAAGAACTAAAAGTAGATCTACCATTTGATCCAGCAATCCCACTACTGGGTACCTACCCAGAGGAAAAGAAGTCATTATACAAAAAAGATACTTGCACACGCATGTTTATAGCAGCACAATTTGCAATTGCAAAAATATGGAACCAGCCCAAATACCTATCAGTCAATGAGTGGATAAAGAAAATGTGGTATGTATACACACACACACACACATACACACACACATATATACACATATATATACACCATGGAATACTATTCAGCCATAAAAAGAAATAATAGCATTCACAGCAACCTGGATAAAATCGGAGACTATTATTCTAAGTGAAGTAACTCAAGACTGAAAAACCTAACATTGTATGTTCTCATTCACATGTGGGAGCTAGGCTATGAGGATGCAAAGGCATAAGAATGATACACTGGACTATAGGGACTGTGGGAAAGGGTAGGGGTAGTGAGGGATAAAAGACTACACACTGGGTACTGTGTACACTGCTTGAGTGATGGGTCCACCAAAATCTCAGAAATCACCACTAAAGTACTTATTCACGTAATCAAACACCATCTGTTCCCTCAAAACCTACTGAAATAAAAAAAAAAGAAAACCTTTTTCCATACAAAATGTGGCTTCCAGATCCTTAATTAAGTAGGAAAGTCACAGCCTTTTATGTTTCCTTTCTGTTAAATAACACAATAAACAAAAATACAAGTTCAATATCTTAATTTAAAAAATAAGTTTCAACTTAACCTGATTATATTATTCTACAAAAATTTAATTGAGAACCAAGTTACTCTAATGTGGTCAAAAGCTATCAGGTTTCCTGAAGTTAGTGAGACATCTAGTGGTAAATACAAAGTGGCTAGAGAACTTTGCATTTAAAAAATTTCTTGGCTGGGCGTGGTGGCTCACGCCTGTAATCCCAGCATTTTGGGAGGCCGAGGCTGGCGGATCACGAGGTCAGGAGATAGAGGCCATCCTGGCTAACACGGTGAAACCCCATCTCTACTGAAAATACAAAAAATTAGCCGGGCGTGGCGCCATGCGCCTGTAGTCCCAGCAACTGGGGAGGCTGAGGCAGGAGAATCGCTAGAACCCGGGAGGCACAGGTTGCAGTGAGCTGAGATCGCCCCATAGCACTCCAGCCAAGAGCGAAACTCCATCTCAAATAAATAAATAAATGTCATTATGGTGTATAGGCATACATAAAAACCTGTGTAATAGAATAAAGCTATCATTTTTAAGGCCTTGAATTAATAAAATATGTAGTGAAACAAGATTAAGATGCTAGCATATCTAAAGGGAAATTTTTAAAGTTAAACTTCCTTACATTATAGACAAGGTTAACCTCCTTATTGCCAAGGGCTTTGAAATTAATAATATGAGAAGCAGCATACAAAAACATTAAATTTATAAAAAGGTCTGAAATAAATGCTCTGGAGGAGTAATCTTATTCTACTTCTCCATACCTAAGAATTTAAAATATTAGAAATTACACTAAACTGCTTTTTGCAGCCTTTGGTTTTCAAAAACAATACTGGTCTAAAAATTACCCCAAAGTTTTTACTGTAAAGAATATTTTTCTATCCAAACCATTGTAAGAAAAGCCTGTATCCAACAGTCATATAGGTATAATATAGAAATCATATACTTTATAATCAATTTGTTCTAGAAATATTAGTTGAAGTTGATGGTGTTACTATACACCCCATTTTAATGATCATATGTTAATGTGTCACAAAGAACAGAAGTAGCTTGATGGATGAAATTGGATTCTAACCCCCAATTGCCTGAGGAATCTAAAATTTGGGATCAAATTATTAAATTAGCCCCACCTTCTTAGCACTGACAAATACCAAACGGTTCACTGATTGTGGTTTTAAGAATAATATGTGGTGGCCGGGCGTGGTGGCTCACGCCTGTAATCCCAGCACTTTGGGAGGCCGAGGTGGGCGGATCACTAGGTCGAGAGACGGAGATCACCCTGGCCAACATGGTGAAACCCCATCTCTACTAAAAATACAAAAAAAGCCGGGCATGGTGGCAGGCACCTGTAATCCCATCTACTTGGGAGGCTGAGGCAGGAGAATCGCTTGAACCCGGGAGGCGGAGGTTGCAGTGAGCCAAGATCGTGCCATTGCACTCCAGCCTGGGCAAAAAGAGTGAAACTGTGTCTCAAAAAAAAAAAAAAAAGAATAATATGTGGAAAAGTCTAATATCAATTGTGGGCAGTGATCTCATGGTTCAAATATTTCCTCTTCTTCAGAAAGAGTGTGTGTGAGTGTGTGTGAGTGTGTGAGAGTGTGTGTGTGTGTGTGTGTGTCACCATGCAAGAAATGTTTATACCTTTCAGTAAAAGGGCAATTCCACAATAAGGTTATTACCAAGTAACTAAAGTTTATACAGCATCTTGAAATCAAAGATACTCTATAAATTTAAAATACTAACATGGTATTAACTTAAAGCAAAGAACAATAATTTCAAAACATCTTATAGCCCAAGTGTATTGTAAACCAAATATAAATTCACTGTGAGATCTGTCTTTTTTTAAGTGATTTTTTTTCCTCTATTAGGGAACCCAGGTCTAAATGAACTGTTAAACACTTAGTCTAAAGGTATGCCAAACATTTCTTAAGGTCTTTACAAAGAATCAACTTTTTTTTTTTAAACAAAATGAGGCCTAGGTTAAATATTTTATTTGGCTTCTCAAGATGGACTGAGAAGTTGGGCACCAGCTCCAGACCAATTCCTGGATGCACATCAAACACAGCCCTGTCATTTATCCAGTCAGTCAAAACAATCTTTTCCATCTAACCTTTAATGTTTATGTCCTAAAAAGCTGCTAATTAAATCCAGCTCTTGAGATCTATTTGCTAAAATATATCCCATCTAATTTGTAAATGATGAACAAAAATGAAAAAAAAAAGTTCACTTTCCTGGCAAGACAGAAGACTCCACTGTAACCAAAGGAGGAAGGACAATGTTTTTAACATTTGTCAAATTTTAAGAGAAAACTATTCAGAGACAAATAGTTGTAAGAAACTCAGAGTGCCTCAAACTGTTTTTACTATTAAGTGGACACAGGGTATTTTAAAAATCCTCAGAAAAACCTGAAACAAAATCACTCTATAAATGTAGTTCAATATTCCCTCTTCCCCTAAAATATAAGCATAATCTTTCCTCTTAACAAACTTCACTTATAAATTTTTATAATGTATCATAGGCAGTACGGAAACCACAGATAAACACTTGAAGATCTACTGAGTCATACTTAAAACCTCAACTCATTTTATCTGCAGAAAATCAAAATCCCTATTTTTTCCCTCATTTTCTCTATGTAGCCTTGAGGGAAGTAAATGGAAACAGCTTATTTCTGATGCTTTCTGCACACCTGGGATCGCAGGTTCTTTCGATGATCACTGATTCCAGATAGCAACAGATAAACTCTAAAGCAACAAAGATCCCCTAAAAAGGTTTCCACTGACTTCTCCCAATATAAGGACATTGAATGGGGGGAAGTTGGGGGGAAATACAAGTATCCTCCAATCCAGGTTTTCCATTAAGAACCACTCAGTTAATGATTCCCTGCATTTTTCCTTAGGGAAAGCAAAACTTGTCATGAAGGTCATATATTATTTAAATCGCAGCCAACAGACATTCAAGCTAAATTCTCAAATACCAAATTCACTGCAAGTTTTCATCTAGCTGTACTGGGATGTGACACACAGGCATTCAACTACAAAATTAGCCCAAATAAATCTCAAAGTCTAGTGTGGACAAACATAATTACAGTTTATTCGTACACGTGCACGCACACACAAATCCTCTACGGAAAATTATCTTTCTCACCACTCATCCGAATATAAACGTGGACAATTTATCAGGGGTAAATGGTGAAGGTAGGATAACGTCGTGATTTCAATTCCTTTTCAAATCAAATACAAGTTTTCCTAAAATGGGGGTGACATGTCCATGTAAGAATACCAAAAATGGCACTGTAAGCAAAAATGTACCTGTAATGTTAAAGATTTCATGCACCTGGACTCATAAACACTTTGTAAGTGTAGTCTTCTATCTAGCAACCCCTCCGGACATTATTTTCCATTTAGAAAAAGGAAGGGGGAGGGTGGGGAGAGTAAGAGAAAGTTTGCTCTAAAGTTTGTATGAGCACAAGGTTAGAAAATTACCCCCTCCCCCACCCCCCCAAAAAGTGTGTTTTTAAAGCAGGTCTGGAGTTAGGAGTGACACAAGTTCTGCGGCCTACAAGTTACAACCCCAAACATGCCACCCTACAATCAGACACTTCCAAAACACAGTGTACAATAAGCCCGAGCCGTCGGATCAGACAGACACACAGGAAAAGTCAACCTCAGTCTCCTCTCCTCAGAGAGAAGTGAGTTTAAGGTGTGCGGCCCCGGCAGCGGTGGCCGGAGGCGGAGAGTAAAGATTTTGCAAGCGGGCATAAGTAGGTGTGCAAGGTAACAACCCGGGAACACACACGCACACCCTCCTGTTAAGCGCTCCATCTTTAAGGAGTAAACACTCCTTAAAGTTGCGCGCAGTCAGCAACCGGATTCAATGATCCTCGCCACGAGAGCTCTTCATCCCCTTCACGATCCCACCTGGGCGGTGGCCCAGGGGCTCCTCCCCGAGCCCCGGGAGGCAGCGTCGGGCTCTTTGACCAAGACTTTCCGACCTGAAATCCGCCTGAGATGCGAACCGATGTAACCTCCCCTCCACAGAAGACCACCCCCACTCCCCAAGTCATCCTCGGCTTTTTAAAGAATGTCCAAACCGGAGCGTGTGGTTTTCCAATTACTCTCCCTGAACTAGGCCTTCCCATTCCTCCAACCCCCAACTCACCATTGATTGCGATCCTGGCCCTTCCCACGTCAACAGGCACCCCCCGCCAGCTCGCCCACCCGGCGGCTGCCCAGCCCGGCCCGGCGCTCCCCCTCACCTGTCAGGTGCAGCTTGACAGGCCCGTTCCTCCGGCTTCCGGGGTTGGACATGTCCCCAGCGGCGGAGGCGGCGGGCAGGACGGGGACAGGAGCGACGGCGAGGCGCGGCGGAGTCACCACAGCGGCAGGGGCTGAGGCCCGAGCTTTTGGCGCTGCAACCGCCACGGCCGGAGGGTCCCGGACGTGCCGAGCGTAGTCGTCCTGAGCCGCGGAGGACGCGGGACGCCGAGCTCCCCGCTCCTCCCACTTCTCTTTCCTTGGTCTGGGCTGCACAACTAGGCGGCAGCCGGCCGCCCGCGCCTCCGCAGCATCCTCGCGGCCTCTGCGGCCTTTCCCTCCTCTCGTCTGGGCTAGGCCCAGTAGTCGACGGGGCTGGTCGGCTGAGGCGGGCGGTGCTCGGGCGGCGCCGGAGCAGGACTCTGGGCTCGGCTTCTCCTCCTCCACCCGCCCTTTTGTCTGAGGGACCCGGGATTTTGCTTTTCCCTTGTAGAAATGGTGGAGTCAGTGAAGAAATTAGCAGGGATGGATGTGGAGCTGACAGCTGAAGAAAGAAACCTCCTATCTGTTACATATAAGAATGTGATTGGAGCTAGAAGAGCCTCCTGGAGAATAATCAGCAGCCTTGAACAGAAAGAAGGAACAAGGGAGGAGAAGACAAGCTAAAAATGATTCGGAAATACCGGCAAATGGTGAGACTGTCGTACAACAGTCCCCCCTTATCCGCAGTTTGAGTTACCAGTGGTACAGTACAATAAGATATTTTTAGAGAAAAGAGACTACGTTCATATAACTTCTATTAGAGTATGTTATAATTGTTCTGGTATTAATCTTTTTCTGTGCCTAGTTTATAAATTAAACTTTACCATGAGTATGTATGTACAGAACAAAACATAGTATATATAAAGTTTGGTATTATCCATGGTTTCAGCGTATCCACTGGGGGGTCTCAGAATGGATCCCTCTCAGATAAAAGGGAACTATCGTATTTTCAAGAAAAATGATGTGTTTTGGGTTAAATTTGTCCCATTCTTCTTTTGATTGAAAGACTAAGGTTTTTTTTTTTTTTTCTAATCCAATATCGTTGTTTTTAATCTCTGGGTTTTATACAACAGAAATTATCTGGGGGAAGGAAGCTCTTGTTACCTGAATATGTCCTAATTTTTGTCTCTTATTTTTATGGTTTTAGAAAATGTCTCTGAAAAGGGAGGCTTGTTTCTTTTGAGTGTCTGGCTTAGTTCTCAGGCTTATGTCTGTCAGTAATTTGGCCATAGTTGTTGGCATTCGAGGTCACAGCCTAGTGCTCACATGACTGTATATGTAGTACACATTTTATATCTTGGTAGAGTTGTGTCTTTTGCTCACGTGGATTAGGCTATAGAATATTCCACGGCAGAGGCGAATAACTTTTTCTCCTGGAAGCTGCAGTAGTGGGCAAAAAAGTGAGACCCTGTCCCTAAAAATAAAGTTGTAAGCTTGGCCGGGTGCAGTGGCTCACGCCTGTAATCCCAGCACTTTGGGAGGCCAAGGCGGGTGGATCACAAGGTCAGGAGATCAAGACCATCCTGGCTAACACGGTGAAACCCCGTCTCCACTGAAAAAAAAACAAAAAATTCTCTGGGCGTGGTTGTGGGCGCCTGTAGTCCCAGCTACTCCGGAGGCTGAGGCAGGAGAATGGCGTGAGCCCGGGAGGCGGAGCTTGCAGTGAGCCGAGATCGCGCCACTGCACTCCAGCCTGGGCAACAGAGCGAGACTCTGCCTCAAAAAAAAAAAAAAAAAAAAAAAAGTTGTAAGCCGGGATTGATGTTACCATTACTATGAAATATGTTGGGTCAAAGAATTTCGATGACCAATAGACAAGTTTTGTGTCCCAGAGGAATGAGGAAGTAAGAAAGTTCAAAGTGCTGAAGAAAGAAGTCCATGAGCTACACTGTGGGACTTGGGCTAGCTAGGAAATGGAAGCAGGAAGCAAAGAGAGCAACTGATAAATTGGGAGAAGATGTGAAAAGTTCAAGTCTGGATGTCTTAGGTGAGATATATGCATAAGAAAGAAAGAAAGAAAGAAAGAGGAGAGAGAGAGGGAGAGAGGGAGAGAGAGAGAGAAAAGAAGGAAAAGAAAGAGAAAGAAAGAAAGAGAAGAAAGGAAAGGGAAAGAAAGAAAGAAAGAGAGAGAGTGTAGATGTCTTGATGAGTCCCTAAGTAGAAACACGAAGAGAAAAGGAACTAAAAGAGGAAACCACGGCCAAGAGTGGAGCATTACAACGTTAAGACTTCTAGTATGGAGCAGCACAGTTAGGGGTATGGACAAGTGCAAGTCTTGGAGTAGAAAGCAAAGAACTCTGTTGAATGGAACGTGGCCACACCATACCTTGGTGTGATCTCAGGTTTTGGATAGGTTGGCTGTAGATAGTCATTGAATGTGGGAGAACAGCCTAGAGAGCTATTGATGACAGAAACTGACAAATAGAATGTAGAATATTAGCTTGTGAGGAGGAAGGGTTTGGAGTAACAGGAAAGTAGTCATTGAGTATGTGAGGAGCTAGGAGAACATGGAAATCTTTCTTCTCCTACAGCAGTCTCTATCTGAAAAACCATCAGGGAGATAGTTTATTCGAAAATAGTTTTGCTTAGCTAAGATAAGGATGCAATTACGGAAGAAAGAATGAAAGAATGTTTTACAGTGGAAAGCAGGTTCCAGGGCCATGAGAGGAACCTCGAAAGGTTCAACAGTAGTGCCATGAGTTCATAGAAAATAGGAAGCAAGCGGCCAGGCACAGTGGCTCATGCCTGTAAATCCCAGCACTTTGGGAGGCCGAGGCAGGCGGATCACGGGGACAGGAGATAGTGACCATCCTGGCTAACATGGTGAAACTCTGTCTCTACTAAAAAAAAAAAAAAATTAGCCGGGCATGGTGGTGGTGCCTATAGTCCCAGCTACTCGGGAAGCTGAGGCAGGAGAATGGCGTGAACCCAGGAGGCGGAGGTTGCAGTGAGCTGAGATTGTGCCATTGCACTCCAGCCTGAGGGACAAAGCAAAACTCCGTCTCAAAATAATAATAATAATAACATAAAATAAAATAAAAATAAGGCCAGCACAGTGGCTCACCCCTGTAATCCCAGCACTCTGGGAGGCCAAGGCGGGTGGATCACTTGAGGTCAGGAGTTCAAGACCAGCCTGGCCAACATTGGGAAACCTGGTCTCTACTAAAAATATAAAAAATTAGCTGGGCGTGATGGCACATGCCCATAATCCCAGCTACTCAGGAGGCTGAGGCAGGAGAATCACTTGAACCTGGGAGACGGAGGTTGCAGTGAGCCGAGATTGTGCCACTGCACTCCAGCCTGGGTGATAGAGCGAGACTGTCTCAAAAACAAAACAAAACAAAACAAAATAGCATTTGAGAGAGAAGCAAGGGACAGATAGATATAACTATTTTAGAGGTTACCTCAAGCCTAACAAGATGGTGGCTTCCTGCTTAGCAGGTGGTCTTCCAGGAACCCAAAGCCCCAGACCCAATAGTGGGTTCAACAGAACTATCCAGCAGCTGCTTCACCAGAGTGTGTGAGGTGGAAGAGAAGAGAGAAGGACAGAAGCAGCCCATGGAACTGATGAGAACACTCCATTCTCCTCAACCCCCAGGAAAAAAAACACTTAAGAGAGACAAGGCCTGACAGAAAACAAATTTTTGAGAACAATGTCCCCAGATAGCGCAGAAAGCTGCCAAAGGAGTTCCTCGTGCTCTCCTATGAAGCAGTGTGTCTCCGCTATAGACTGAATGTTTGTGTTCTCCCAAAATTCATGTACTGAAATCCTAACTCCCAATATGACAGTCCTGGGAGGTGATTGGGTCATGAAGATAGAGCCTTCATGAATGAGATTAGTGACCTTATAAAAGGGACTGTAATCCTAGCACTTTGGGAGGCTGAGTTGGGTGGATCACCAGAGGTCAGGAGTTCAAGACCAGCCTAGCCTAGCCAACATGGTGAAACCCCGTCTGTACTAATAAATACAAAAATTAGCTGGGTATGGTGGCAGGCACCTATAATCCCAGCTACTCAAGAGGCTGAGGCAGGAAGAATTGCTTGAACCTGGGAGGCAGAGGTTGCAGTGAGCCCAGGTCACACCACTTCACCCCAGCCTGGGTGATAGAGCAAGACTCTGTCTCAAAAAAAAAAAAAAAAAAAAACCAAAACGGCGGGGGAACTCCTGAGAGCTCCCTCACTAGACACCAAATCTGCCAGCACCTTGATTTTGGACTTCCCAGCCTCCAGAACTATGAGAAATAAATTTGCTTTCTTTTCTTTTTTCATTTTTTTCCTTTCTTTTTCTTTTCTTTTCTCTTTTCCCTCCTCTGTCTCTCTCTCTCTCTCTCTCTCTTTCTTGCTCTCTCTCTTCCTCCCTTCTCTCTCTCTCTCTCTTTCTTTTAGATGGCCTTGCTCTGTCACCCAGGCTGGGGTGCAGTGGCATGATCACAGCTCACTGCAGCCTTGACCTCCTGGGCCCATGCAGTCCTCCAGCCTTAGCCTCCAGAGTATCTGGGACTGCAGGCACATGCCATCACACTCAGCTAATATAAAATGTTTTTGTGGAGATAGGATCTCATTTAGTTGTCCAGGCTGGTCTCAAACTCCTGGGCTCAAGTGATCCTCCTGCTTTGGCCTCCCAAAGTGCTGGGATTGCAGGAGTGAGTCGCCATACCCAGCTGAGAAATAAATTTCTGTTTTTTGTAAGCCACCCAGTCTATGGGAGTCTGTTATAGTAGCCCGAATGGACTAAGATAGTCCCCAAGGAAAGTCTTTCTGGCTTGGTCCATAGGCAGATGATTTCCTCGCCCCCACAGTGCAGACCCCAGTGAGAGGTCCTTCATCCACTGGCATTTCAGCTTTAGTTATTCTCCTTTGGAGATTTTGTGTTTTGTTTGAAGGAAGGACACTATATTCTACAGTGTCCTGGAAGAGATATGCTGACACAAAGTGCAAGCCAAAAGCAAAGCAATCAAAAGTGATAGCCTTCTTTCCTTTCCTATCTTTCTGATTCTAGTGCTCTGGCTCCAGTCTGGGGACATCATGTGGCAGGCAGATAAAACCAACACTCACAGAGGCCTCATTGCAATACATACTGTCTGAGAGGACAATATTTAACCAAAGAACCTCAAGAGGCTGAAACCCTTCACTCCAAACTCTGAATCTTGGCTCAAAAGGCAAACATCAAATTAACTCTGGGTTAGAAGATAAAAGCTCCATGATGCAGAAAGTGAGGGCCTATAGCTTCTTTTTACTTACTTATTTATTTATTTATTTATTTATTTATTTATTTATTTATTTATTTTTGAGACAGAATCTCGCTCTGTCACCCAGGATGGAGTGCAGTTGCGTGATCTTGGCTCACTGCAACCTCCACTTCCCAGGTTCAAGCGATTCTCCTGCCCCAGCCTCCCAAGTAGCTGGGACTACAGGTGCCCGCCACCATGCCCAGCTAATTTTTGTATTTTTAGTAGAGACAGGGTTTCACCATATTGGCCTGGATGGTCTCGAACTCTTTACCTTGTGATCCGCCCGCCTCGGCCTCCCAAAGTGCCAGGATTACAGACATGAGCCACCACGCCTAGCCTTATTTATTTATTTTTGAGACAGAGTCTTGATGTATCACCCAGGCTGGAGTACAGTGGCAAGATCATGGCTCACTGCAACCTCCGCCTCCCAGGCTCAAGTGGTTCTCCTGCCTCAGCCTCCAAATAGCTGGGATTACAGGTGTGTGCTACTATGCCCAGCTAATTTTTATATTTTTAGTAGAGACGAGGTTTCACCATGTTAACTAGACTGATCTCGAACTCCTGACCTCAGGTGATCCGTCCACCTCAGACTCCATAAATGCTGAGATTACAGGCGTGAGCCACCACACCCGGCCACCCATAGCTTCTTAGTGGTCACTTGGCACAAACAAGGAAGCCTTGTCCCTGCTTAGACAACTCAAGGCCACTTAAGGACAACCACCAAAATCAAAAAGAAAGGGTACCTCATGACTTTAGGGCTAGCTGTGTCCCATCAAAGTGGAAGGCCAGGTCCTGGCCTTAGCATAGGACCTTATCGGAGAGCAACGAGGGGAGAGGCTTCAGAGTGAAAAAACCAGCCAGGCACGGTGGCTCACACCTGTAATCCCAGCACTTTGGGAGGCTGAGGTGGGTGGATCACTTGAGGTCAGGAGTTCAAGACCAGCCTGAACAACATGGTGAAACCCTGTCTCTACTAAAAATACAAAAATTAGCCGAGCATGGGGGTGCACACCTACAATCCCAGCTACTTGGGAGGCTGAGGCACGAGAATCACTTGAACTCTGGAGGCAGAAGTTGCAGTGAGCCAAGATCACACCACTGCACTCCAGCCTGAGTAACAGAGCGAGACTCTGTCTTAAAAAAAAACAAACAAACAAAAGTGAGAAAACTGGGCCTGGTTCCAGCTCTGCCATGACTGGCTGATCAACCCCGGACAAACCACCACACCTGTCCCAGCCTCTGCTTCCTTATGCATCAACAGGAAGGTAATAATGCCCATCACGCAGGGCAGTGGTGAGGCTCAGAAAGCATATTAGTAGACCACGTGGAAGAATTCTGCTTACCCCTGTTTTGAAGGAGCGATTAATCATGTATAGAAATTAGGTGTGAGTCTCAGGATGTTAGAGGCCAAGGTGGGTGATATTAAGATGTAATTCCATCATTGCTGCTGTGATTATCATCATCCTCGTATTCTTCCGATTTCCTCACCTCCTACTTTATTTAATGGTTTCAGCAAACCTGTGAGGAAGGTAAGGAAGGGCAAATAATAACGATGTCCATTTTAGAGGGGAAAGAAAGGCAAGAAGAGTTTAAATGTACTGTCAAACGCTGCCTGGCTGGTTTGCATGACAGGGCTTTCTCTTCAACCTAGTTCAGGAGCTGAACATTCCCATCTTCAGAATAGGTGCTAGTCAAGACCAGAGTCCTTCTATGGATGAAGTGTAAGACAAAAAAAAAAAAAAAGAGAGAGAGAGAGAGAGACGTGTATATTAGGTGACTAACAGACATTAAATAATGGGCATGAGGGTTCTTTCTGGGGGTGATGACAATATCCTAAAATTAGATTATGGTGATGGTTTTACAACTCTGTAAATATAGTAAAAAACATATATTTGTACACCTTAAGTGAATTTCATAGAATGTAAATTATATGTCAGTCAGGCACAGTGGCTCACGCCTGTAATCCCAGCACTTTGGGAGGCTGAGGTAGGCAGACTGCCTGAGCTCAGGAGTTTGAGACCAGCCTGGGCAACATGGCAAAACCCCATCTCTACTAAAAATGCAAAAATTAGCTGGGTGTGGTGGCTCACACCTGTAATCCCAGCTACTCAGGAGGCTGAGGATCACTTGAACCCGGGAGGCAGAGGTTGCAGTGAGCCAAGATTCATGCCACTTCACTTCAGCTTTGGTGACAATGTGAGACCCTGGCTCCAAAATAAAAAATAAAAATAAATAAATAAATAATATTCCCAACAAAGCTGTTAAAGGACATACCATTTTTTTTAATGGGCAAGATGAAACTACTGTGGCTATGGATGCATATTTGAGTGATAAAACTCTAAAGAAATGCAAGGAAGTGTTTAGCGTGAATGTCAAGACTCCTTTCAGGCACAGGGAGGGTTTTGTGATTAGAATGGGGCACAGGAAGGCGCTTCTGGGGTGGGCAGCAGGTGCTATTTCTTGACCTGAATGATAGTTACAAGGGTATTTACCTTATAATAACTCATTAAGCACGACTTGTTTTGTGTAGTTTTCTGTATCTGTTTTCTTATATAATAAAATGGTTGTTAAAAATAGGGGAAATCAAGTATGAAATAACACCTGTGTCAAACATACTGTAGAGTGGCCCCCATTAGCCCCACTTCCTGGCATTCATGTCCTTCTGTAATCCCCTCCCCTTCAGTGTGGGTGGTAACGTGACTTGCTTCTAATCAATAGAAGGCAAAGGCAATGGGATGTATGTGATTACGTGTTTATGTGGTTATGCTATGTAAGATTTTGTGTCAGCCGGGTGCAGTGGCTTATGCCTGTAATCCCAGCACTTTGGGAGGCTGAGGCAGGAGAATCACGAAGTCAGGAGTTCGAGACCAGCTTGGCCAACATGGTGAAACCCCATCTCTACTAAAAATACAAAAAAAAATTAGCCGGGCGTAGTGGCAGACATCTGTAATCCCAGCTACTCGGGAGGCTGAGGCAGGAGAATTGCTTGAAACTGGAAGGCGGCGGTTGCAGTGAGCCCAGATCACGCCACTGCACTCCAGCCTGGGCATCAAGAGTGAAACTCCATCTCAAAAAAAAAAAAAAAAAAAAAAAAAGATTTTGCGTCATCTGGCTAGGAGACCCTCTCCCTTATTGTCTTTGAGGAAGCAAGCAGCTGTGTTGCAAAGGCCTATGGGGTAAGGAACTGAGGGTGGTCTCCAGCCAACAACCAGAAAGCAACTGAGGCCCTCAGTCCAGCAACTCACAAGGAACTGAAGGCTGCCAACGACCATGTAATTTGGAGGCAGATCCTTCCCCATTGGAGCCTCAGATGACCCTGTGTCCCCAGCTGACATGTTGATTGCAGCTTGTAAAACTCTGATGTAGGAGCCTCAGCTAAGCTATGCCCTGACTCCTGACTCACAGGAACTGTGAAATAATATCTATGTGTTATTTTAAACCATTAAATTTGTGGCAATATTCTTACATAGCAACTGATAAGTAGCAAATTATGTTTAGAGATCCTCTGAGACTGCCCTCAGGTTCAGTGATTCACTAGAAGGACTCACAGAACTCAGCAAAGTGTTGCACTCATAGTTACAGTTTATTACAGTGAAAGGATACAGATTAAAATCAGCAATGAAGAAAGGCACATAAGGTAAGGTCCAAGAGAACTTCCAATTATCCTCTCCTGGCAGAGTCTTCAGGATAATGCTTAATTCTCCCAGCAATGATGTGTGGCTACAATGATGTGTGCACAGAGTATTACCAACCAGAGTAGCTCACCCATGCCTAGGTGTCCAGGGCTTTTACTAGGGATTGATCACATTGGCATGCTTCACTGCCCACATGGCTAACTTAGTCTCCTCAGCTTGACCTTGCAAGGTCAAGCTGATACTGCATGGCCCAAGGCTCACAGGTAAACAAAAACACTCCTATCAGGCAAGATATTCTAATGGCTTAGAGGTTATCTCCCAGGAGCCAGGCAGGGGCCTATTCTTTATTTGGAATGTCCAGGGTTCAAACATCCCAAGTTCATCCTGTATCACACAAAAGGATTAACTTCAAAAGTGGTATTCTTGGCCAGGTGTGGTGGCTCACACCTGTAATCCCAGCACCTTGGGAGGCTGAGGTGGGAGGACTGCTTGAGGCCAGGAATTCGACACCAGCCTGGGCAACCTAGTGAGATCCCATCTCTATCATAATTTTTCTAAAAAGTGGTATTCTTAAGTCAAGTTACTACCCTGATTGATGACAGGGAGAGAGACCAGGAAACCACTGTGTTGTAATCCCTTAGGAAACCTTACACCTTTACTTGCTTTATTATCAGGTAATTTCCAGGATGTAAGCCATACAGCCAGAAGGCAGGGTACAAAGGAGAGGAGGCAGAGATGGTACACTCATACAGAAGCTTCTCCTGATTGTCCACTGAATAGAAGGCAAGCTTTCCCTCCTCAAGGTTCAGCCAGATGCCCACCACCCCAGGTCTGTCTGAGCCAAGGACAGTTTCCTTGACCATGTGCCATGCAGAGAGCTGGCTAGTCCCCTTCCATTCCACACAACAAGAGTCCATAGTCCTTCCCAGGACCTGGTCGCGGCTCATCTCCCAGGAAGCCACCCCAACTGCCCAGTGGCTGCAATTCCTAGTGTCCACTTCCCAGTAATGCTTTCCAGAAGACAGGGCCTGGGAACATAAGACCTGGCTGGTAGAAAACCTCTCACAGCTCCAGCGATAGGGTTGTGGGCGGTGAGACACAGTCACTGTACGGGAATCCTTGGACACCTCCAGGCTGCAGGAAAGGCTCTTCAAGTTAAAGGTTGGATGGATGGCCCCTTTGGAAAAAAAAAAGAACAATAACAACATGGCCGGTCATCTTTTGATGGTCCATGCTAAGAAGTCTTCAAATAGCAACTTTGTATCTTTTGGTGTGATGTTTCACTCACACTGGCATTAAAATTGGTACATCACCCAACAGGAAGAAATGATAAATGTTTCAGATGATAGATATGCTAACTACCTTGATCGGATCACTATGCACCATATGTATTGAAACATAACTATGTATCCCATAAATATGTGCACTTATTATATTTATTTATTTTTAAAATTTATTTAGAAAAGAAGCAGGATTTTGCCATGCTTCCTAGGCTGGTGTCGAACTCCTGAGCTCCAGCAATCCTGCCATCTCAGCCTCCCAAAGTGCTGCAATTACAGGCATGAGCCACTGCACCCAGACTATACAATTATTATATGTCAATTTTAAAAATCAGGCCAGCTCCTTCAGCCAGGTGCACTGGCTTACCCCTGTAATCCCAGCACTTTGGGAGGCTGAGGCAGGTGGAACACTTGAGGCCAGGAGTTCAAGACCAGCCTGGCCATCATGGCCAAATCCTGTCTCTATTAAACATACCAAAATTAGCTAGGCGTAGGCAAGGTGCGGTGGCTCACGCCCGTCTTATGGTGATTTAGGACCACAGCTGTTTATACCTTCCCAGTTAAACTGAAACTTCCTGATTGAGGACCATGTCTTACTCACTTTGTATATTTCATTTGGTTTCCTATTGAGTGAATAAATTGCTAACACTTATATAGCATGACTACTCTAGGTGCTTTACTCATACTCACTTAACCCTCATGGCAAGAGAAGTACTATATTATCTCCATTTTACAGATGAGGAAACCCAGGCTCTAGGAGGCTTAAGTGACTTGCCCAAGATCACACAGCTAGTTAGTGGAGCTGCTGGGAGTCAAACCCAAGCAGTCTGGCTCTGGGATCCATGCTCTTAAGGACTATCCTAGACTGAGATGGCAGAAATACCTCAGCAGGTTTAGGAAGAGGCAGTTGGCTATAGTTGGTGGCCACAGCACAGATGCAGAAATACCTCAGCAGGTTTGGGAACAGGCAGTTGGCTGTAGTTGGTGGCCACAGCAGAGATGCTCAAAGGTTGGCTGGACTCTGAGTGCTCTTGGGTCTAGAGTCTCAACCTGCTTTGCCTTTGCAATCAGCTCCCCCCGTGGAGGGACCTGGAACAAATCCATGTGCAGTAAGCCAAGGAGTGGCCCTAGCAGTAGGGAGATGGACATAGGATATTCTCGAAGCCCGCTCTGCGGCAAGCCAAACCCATGTTTAAAGTGGACCATATACTTACACTGAGCAAACCGAGAAGCTCTCCTGAGTGCAGGGTGGCTCTGGTCAGGCAATGGGCATGAGGAGGAAGACGGGGCTTCCAGGAGTTCTCCTAAGTAACAAAAAAATTAACAGAGGAAAGTCCCATCAGAAAAAGGCAAACTGAAGGTCTCCAAACATCATGGTCAAGGCACATGGCTGGCTTGTCTTCTTATCATCTACACATTTTTCAGTGTCAGGACTGGATCAGGCAGAGGCAGTGTGCCTGCAGCCCAGGTACTTGCACCTCCATGTTCTCACTGTGGACTTTTCACTCTTTCTTCACTAAGCTCTCAGCTCCTTGCTAGCAAAGATCTTCTTCATCTGTATGTTCTAAGCACCAAGCCCCATGCCAGTCCCATAGATAGAAGGTGTTTTATGCACACTCATGAAATAAAATCAACTAATACAGTTCCAGGGAATTGCAGCACCCTAACACCTAGAATATCCAGGACCCCCAAGTCAATGTTTTAAACTGTTGTTACATAAACTGGGTAACATGAGTTGGAGTGAGATTCATCATCATTGCTGACACCTCCTAATTCCCTCTCGATGTGCTAAAGTTTAATTATTAACTTAAAGCAGTCATGTGTGCTAGAGTGCAATGACCACTCGCAATGATCTCGGCTCACTGCGACCTCTGGCTCCTGGGTTCAAGCGATTCTCCTGCCTCAGCCTCCCAAGTAGCTGGCATTACAAGCATCCACCACCACACCTGGCTAATTTTTTTTATATTTTTAGTAGAGACGAGGGTTTCACCATGTTGGCCAGGCTGGTCTCAAACTCCTGGCCTCAGGTGATCCGCCCGTCTCGGCCTCCCAAAGTGCTGGGATTACAGGTGTGAGCCACCACGCCTGGCCTGTAACTTTAATTTTAATTTTTTAGGATCAGGTCTTACTTTGTTGCCCAGGCTAGAGTACAGTGGCACAACTATGGCTCACTGTAACCTCAATCCTCCTGCTTCAGCCTCCCCAGTAGCCAGGACTATAGGCCCACACCACCATGCTCAGCTATTTAAAGAATTGTTTTGGCCGGGACAGTGGCTTACCCTGTAATCATAGCACTTTGGGAGGCCGAGGCGGGTGGATCACTAGGTCAGGAGATCGAGATCATCCTGGCTAACACGGTGAAACCCCGTCTCTACTAAAAAATACACACACACACACACACACACACACACACAAACTAGTCAGGGGTGGTAGCACATGCCTGTAATCCCAGCTACTACTAGGGAGGCAGAGGTGGGAGAATTGCTTGAACCCGGGAGGCGGAGGTTGCGGTGAACCAAGATCGCACCACTGCACTCCAGCCTGGGTGACAGAGCAAGACTCCGTCTCAAAAAAAAAAAAAAAAGTAACAAATTCTGATATATGCTACAACATAGGTGAGCTTGGAGGACATTATGCTAAGTGAAATAAACCTCTCACACACTAATACTGTATGATTCCACTCACATGAGGTATCTAGAATAGTCAAATTCATAGAACAGAAAGTGGAATAGTGGTTGCCAGGTAGGAGGGGGTTGAGGGAATGTGGAATTGTTGCTTAATGGGTATAGAGTTTCAATTCTGCAACATGAAGCCAGGCATGGTGGCCCATGCTTATAGTCCCAGCTAGTTAGGAGGCTGAGGCAGCAGGCTCACTTGAGGCCAGGAGGAGTTCCAGACCAGCCTGAGCAACATAATGAGACCCTGTCTCTACAAAACAATTCTTTTTTTTTTTTGAGACAGAGTCTCGCTCTGTCGCCCAGGCTGGAGTGCAATGGCGCAATCTCGGCTCACTGCAAGCTCCACCTCCTGGGTTCACGCCATTCTCCTGCCTCAGCCTCCTGAGTAGCTGGGACTACAGGCACCCACCACCACACCCAGATAATTTTTTTGTATTTTTAGTAGAGACGGGGTTTCACCGTGTTAGCCAGGATGATCTCGATCTCCTGACCTAGTGATCCACCCGCCTCGGCCTCCCAAAGTGCTATGATTACAGGGTAAGCCACTGTCCCGGCCAAAACAATTCTTTAAATAGCTGAGCATGGTGGTGTGGGCCTATAGTCCTGGCTACTGGGGAGGCTGAAGCAGGAGGATTGAGGTTACAGTGAGCCATAGTTGTGCCACTGTACTCTAGCCTGGGCAACAAAGTAAGACCTGATCCTAAAAAATTAAAATTAAAGTTACAGGCCAGGCGTGGTGGCTCACACCTGTAATCCCAGCACTTTGGGAGGCCGAGACGGGCGGATCACCTGAGGCCAGGAGTTTGAGACCAGCCTGGCCAACATGGTGAAACCCTCGTCTCTACTAAAAATATAAAAAAAATTAGCCAGGTGTGGTGGTGGATGCTTGTAATGCCAGC
This sequence comes from Pan troglodytes, assembly GCF_028858775.2. Classification (NCBI taxonomy): domain Eukaryota; kingdom Metazoa; phylum Chordata; class Mammalia; order Primates; family Hominidae; genus Pan; species Pan troglodytes. The sequence goes on from NC_072417.2 coordinate 36,657,412, forward strand.
TACTTGGGAGGCTGAGGCAGGAGAATCGCTTGAACCCAGGAGCCAGAGGTCGCAGTGAGCCGAGATCATGCCATTGCACTCCAGCCTGGGCAACAAGAGTGAAACTCTGTCTCAAAAAAATAAAATAAAATAAAATAAAGTTACAAAAAAGAAAATGATCTGGAGATTGGTTATATGATAATGTAAACATACTTAACAGTACTGAGCTCTGAGCTGCTACTTTTTTTGTTGTTGTTGCCGAGGCTGGAGTGCAGTGGCCTGATTTCGGCTCACTGCAACTTCTGCTTCCCAGGCTCAAGTGATCCTCCCACCTCAGCCTCCCAAGTAGCTGGGACTGGGACTACAGGCATGTGCCACCATAGCAGGCTAGTTTTTGTATTTTTGGTAGAGAAGTGGGTCTCACTATGTTACCCAGGCTGCTCTTGAACTCCTGGACTCAACTGATCTGCCCACCTCAACCTCCCAAAGTGCTGGGATTACAGGCATGAGCCACTGCACCTGCCTGAGCTGCCTACTTAAAAATAGTTAAGATAGTAAATTTTATGTTGTATGTATTTTCACTACAATTTAGAAAAACACAAAATTCAGATGAATATCACTGTTCTCCTATTTTGCTGATCCGATTATTACTTATTGTTAATAGGTTTTTAAAAAATGTTTGGCTGGGCACCGTGGCTCACGCCTGTAATCCAACAACTTTGGGAGGTTGAGGCAGGAGGATCGCTTGAGCCCAAGAGTGGGAGACCAGCCTGGGCAACATGGCAAAACCTCATCTCTACAAAAAGTACAAAAAATTAGCTGAGTGTGGTGGCACATGCCTGTAGTCCCAGCTACTTGGGAGTCTTAGGAAGGAAGATCACCTGAGCCTGGGAGATCGAGGCTGCAGTGATTGTGCCACTGCACTCCAGCCTGGGCAACAGAGAACCTGTGTCAAAATAAAAAAAATTAATTAATTAATTAATTCAGCAGAATGCAGATTATAAACAAAAGAAAAAGAAAGAAAAAAAATTTTTAAAAAGCGTTTGCAGAACCTACTGAAGTTATTTACTTTTTTTTTAAATTAACACTCCCTAATACTTTTTTTATCTCTATTGATGAGAGAAATAATCTACACTTAACCATGGAAATTTTTTCCAAAGAATCATGGTTCTCCAGTTAAGAGCAACATTTTAAGCAGAGCAATATCATTAAACATGAAAATGCTATGAGATATGTCTCTAAAGTGGCACTACACAAATCTTACTTAAAATTCACTAGGGGCTCGGTATGGTGGCTCATGCCTGTAATCCCAGCACTTTGGGAGCCAAAGCACAAGGATTGCTGGAAGCTAGGAGATCAACACTAGCCTGGGCAATAAAGTGAGATCCCTGCCTCTATTTAAAAAATAAATAAGGCCAGGTGCTGTGGCTCATGCCTGTAATCCCAGCACTTTGGGATGCCAAGGCAGGCAGATCACCTGAGGTCAGGAGTTCAAGATCAGCCCGGCCAACATGGCGAAACCCCATCTCTACTAAAAATACAAAAAGTAGCCAGATGTGGTGTTGGGAGCCTATAATCCCAGCTACTCAGGAGGCTGAGGCAGGAGAATTGCTTGAACCCGGGAGGCGGAGGTTGTGGTGAGCCGAGATCACGCCACTGCACTCCAGCCTGGGCAACAGAGTGAGACTCTGTCTCAAAATTAATAATAATAATAATAAACAAATAAAACAAAATGCACTAGGATACATGCTGAGATATACTTGAAGTGAGTCAAAGATTTAAATGTAAAACATGAAACCAAAGATTTAAACGTAAACTGTATAAGTACAAACACACACATATACCTGAGAAAATTCCTTTCTAAACTTCAGGGGGTTGAGTTTTCTAACTAAAACTTAAAATCTACAATGCATAAAAGAAAAAATGAACAAAATTTACTACATGAAAGTAGAAGCAAGACCTCTTCTCCACAAAAAAAATAAACAAAAAATTAACTGAGTGTGGTAGCGCCACCTTGCAGTCCCACCTACTCAGGCGGCTAAGGTGAACTAATTGCTTGAGCCCAGGATTTCCAGGCCAGCCTAGGAAACATAGCAAAACTCTGTCTCTACCCAAAAATACAAGAATTAGCCAGGTGCGGTGACACGCACCTGCAGTCCCAGCTACTCAGGAGGCTAAGGAGGGAGGATCACTTGAGCCTGGGAGGTCAAGGCTGGGGTGAGCCCTGATTGCACCACTGCACTCCACCCTGGGCAACAAAGTAAGACCTTGTCTCAAAAAAATAAAAAAGAAACATTTAGAGACCAGGAATTGCCACAGCACTCTAGTCAACCAGTCTAGGCAACAGAACAAGACTCTGTCTATTGTCTCTAAAAAAAAAAAAAAAAATTGAGGCCAGGCATGGTGGTTCACACCTGTAATCCCAGCACTTTGGCAGGCAGAGACAGAAGGATTGCTTGAGCCTAAGAGTTTGAGACCAGCCTGGGCAAAACAGTGAGATTTCATCTCTATAAAAAATTATGTAAAGGCCGAGCGCAGTGGCTTATTCCTGTGTAATCCCAGCAGATTGGGAGGCCAAGGCAGGTGGATCACCTGAGGTCAAGAGTTTGAGACCAGCCTGACCAACATGGGGAAACCCTGTCTCTGCTAAAAATACAAAAATTAGCCAGGTGTGGTGGCACAGGCCTGTAATCCCAGCTACTTGGGAGGCTGAGGCAGGAGAATCACTTGAACTCAGGAGACAGATATTACAGTGAGCCAGATCACACCTTTGTACTCCAGCCTGGGCAACAAGAACGAAACTGCTTCTCAAAAAAAAAAAAAAATTACATAAATTTAAAAATGTCTATATGGCATTATAAAACCCATAAAAGATAAATAAAAAGACAAATGACATATTAAGGAACAAAATTTGCAATTCATATAACAGACAAAAGTTTAATCTCTTTAATTTACAAAGAGCTCCTAAATGTCAATTTTTAAAAGACCAATAACACAAGATATGAAAGACAATTCATGGAGAAACACAAATTAAAAGTGTAGTATAGGCCGGGCACGGTGGCTCACCCCTGTAATCCCAGCACTTTGGGAGACCGAGGCAAGCAGATCACCTGAGGTCAGGAGTCTGAGACCAGCCTGACCAACATGGTGAAACCCCATCTCTACTAAAAGTACAAAAATTAGTGAGGCCTGGTGGCAGGTGCCTGTAATCCCAACTACTCAGGAGGCTGAGGCAGGAGAATCACTTGAACCTGGGAGACGGAGATTGCAGTGTGCCGAGATCGGGCCACTGCACTCCAACCTGGACAACAAGCGCGAGACTCAGTCTCAAAAAAAAAAAAATAGAAAAAGAAAGAGATAAAAAACGTGCAGTATACTCTCACGTCAATGTATTTTCTTGAGTCAGAGTTTCATTCTTGTTGCCCAGGCTGGAGGACAATGGCACGGTCTTGGCTCACTACAACCTCTGCCTCCCGGGTTCAAGCAATTCACCTGCCTCAACCTCCCACGTAACTGGGATTACGGGCACCCACCACCAAGACTGGCTAATTTCACATCAATATTTTGACCCATGAGATTGGTTTAAAAAAAAAGACAAATGTTTGACAACACACTCAGTTGGCAGGTTGGGGACACACACTTCTTCTGTGGGAGTGAAGACTGGTATAACCCAACTGGAGGGTGATTTGGCAATGTATATCAAAATGACAAATGAATTTACCCTATGACCCAGAAACCTTCACTGGCAATTTGAGCTACAATTATATCTACACCCATATGAAACAATGTACATACACAGTTATTGATTTTAGCATTATTTGTCATTGTAAACAATTGGAAACAATCACGCATTCATCTGCAGAGGATGGAGTAAATAAATGTTGGCATACCCAGATATTGGAATACTGAGCAACTGTAAGAGAAAATGCCCTAGGTACTAACAAAAGCAAAGAAAAAATGTCCTAACTACTGTACTGTAAAATAAAGATGTATAAAGTAAAAGACAAAAGCAAAATGCAGGACAATGTATATAATGTGCTATCTTTTGTGTATTAAAAAAAGATTGGGAGAAATAAAAATATAAATTCATATTCGCTGACATTTGCATAAATAAATTCTGAACAGACACTCAAAAAAACGGTAATAAAAGTGGTGCACTGAGAAGAGAGAATGGGGCAATTGGCAAGGATGGAAGAGAGATTGGGCAGTATGCCCTTTTTATACTGTTTTTGTTTGTTTGTTTGTTTTGAGATGGTGTTTCGCTCATCACCCACACTGGAGTGCAGTGGCTCACTGCAACCTCTGCCTCCCGGGTTCAAGCAATTTTCCTGCCTAAGCCTCTGGAGTAGCTGGCACTACTGGAGTGTGCCACCACGCCCGGCTAATTTTTTGTATTTTTAGTAGAGACGGGGTTTCACCATGTTGGCCAGGCTGGTCTCGAACTCCTGACCTCAGGTGATCCACCCTCCTTGGCCTCACAAAGTGCTGGGATTACAGGCATGAGCCACCGCGCCCAGCCCTGTTTTGATTTTTGAATATGAAATTTTAAATTTAACCCCCCAAAATTTAAAAATTGATCTTAAGTTTGTATAAATAAAATCACTAAGGAACCCAACCTAAGTTTAGAAGCACACAGAATACGAAGGTGCTTCTTTCTCAGATAATTTTTGGAACAATAAACTGCTCTCTAATTGTTTTCCTTAAGAAACTTTTTCCAAGGAATCATGCTTCTCCACTTACGTAAGAAATGATTCTTTTTTTTTTTTTTTTTTTTGAGACAGAGTTTCACTCTTGTTGCCCAGGCTGGAGTGCAATGGTGCAACCTCTGCTTCCCAGGTTCAAGTGATTCTTGTGCCTCTGCCTCCTGAGTAGCTGGGATTATAGGCACCCACCACCATGCCCAGTTAATTTTTGTGTTTTTAATAGACACAGGGTTTCGCCAGGTTGACCAGGCTGGTCTTGAACTCTTGACCTCAGGTGATCCACACGCCTCGGCCTCCCAAAGTGCTGGGATTACATGCATAAGCCACTGCACTGGCCAGAAATGATTTTTTAAGTAGCATAAGATTGTTTAAATATGAAAATATAAAGGATATAAAAGCTATCAGAAGAGGAAAAGCTACAGAAGAAATGCCTCTAAAGCATATGAAGATAGCAGTGGCCAGAGCAGAAGGAAGAACCCTGGGAGACCAGACAGAGCTAACGTCTAATGTCTGACAGGAAGGTGTTAGTTATTTTTCAATAACTCTGGAAGAACAACAGAGAAACTACAGGATCAGGACAGAAAGGTTCTTTTCTATATGGTACTGTTTAATATTAACATTAACACACTCCCCAGAGATTATATTTTAATAGACTGTATCAACAACTAGTTACAAAGTGGCATGCTGGTTTTGTTTGTAGACAAGATCTCCCTCTGTTGCCCAGGATGGAATGCAGTGGCATGATCACTCAGCCTTGAACCCGTGGCTCAAGTGATCCTCCAGCCTCAGCCTACAGAGTAGCTGGGACTACAGGTGTGCACCACCACATCTGGTTACTTTTTATTTTTTGTAGAGACAGGATCTCTCTCTGTAGTCCAGGCTGGTCTTGAACTCCTGGCCTCAAGAGATCCTCTCACCTCAGCCTCCCAAAGCACTGGGATTACAGGCGTGAGCCACTGCACTTGGCCTATATGCTTTGTTAAGAAAGACATTTACGGCCAGGTGCAGTGGCTCACGCCTGTAATCCCAACACTTTGGGAGGCTGTGGTGAGCCTTGCAGTCAGGAGTTTGAGACCACTCTGTCCAACATGGTGAAACTCTGTCTCTACTTAAAAAAAAAAAAAAAAGAAAGAAAGACAAGAAAAAAAAAACAACGCAAAAATTAGCCAGGCGTGGTGGCGCACGCCTATAATTCTGGCCAAGATTGCACCACTGCACTCCAGCCTGGGTGACGGAGTGAGACTCTGTCTCAAAATAAAACAAAAACAAAACAAAATTATTAAAAAAAAAAAAAAGAAGAAGAAGACATTTACTAGTTAAAAATTTAAGGCCAGGCACGGTGGCTCACGCCTGTAATCCCAGCACTTTGGGAGGCCAAGGCGGGCAGATCACAAGGTCAGGAGATTGAGACCATCCTCGTTAACATGGTGAAACCCCGTCTCTATCAAAAACACAAAAAATTAGCCAGCATGGTGGCGGGCACCTGTAGTCCCAGCTACTGGGGAGGCTGAGGCAGGAGAATGGCGTGAACCCAGGAGGCAGAGCTTGCAGTGAGCCCAGATGGTGCCACTGCACTCCAGCCTGGGCGACAGAGTGAGACTCCATCACAAAAAAAAAAAAAAAAAATTAAAAGTGGCCTATTTCAGAATCTCTGCAGTAAGATAACACACTTGATCAGTAAGGACCTGTGTGCATGGATCTTCAAAAATGAGTTTCTATCTATTAAGGACTTGTGATACATCACACCTTCAGTCATTGCCAAAAACATATTCAGCCACAAAATCACTTCAGCCCACCCCTACCTGATTCACGACACCACAGTGGTAATACAGCTGGACTCTGGGATCCTATCCCCAGAGAACAAAGCCATGGAGCACTCTGCTACTCCCCCCAACTTCCATATTTAATCCTCCTCCAATAAATAAGATCAGCTCACCCTGCATTTGTGCTTCAGGAGCCTCTTTCCGGGTGACGTTTTCTTGTAATTTTTCCTGAATTTCTTCTAGGTCATGGAGAATATCTCTGATTTTCCCTGCAGCTGTGTCAGAAGTCACCAGCTTTGGAGAAGCCATGGAAAGATCCACCCCAGAAGAAAAAGCCTATTGATAAACCATTTAAAACTGAATAAATGGAAGTCCGCTATGCAGTCTATCAACTATTATATTCAAGTTTTTCTATTCATCTATAATTTTCTATTTAATTCCCAGCAAGTTTTTAAAAACAAAATTAGGCCCTCAAAAAATATGCCTTGAAAAAAATCTGGAATAATACATAGCACAGCAAAAATATCAAAGAGTGGTTATTTCTGGGTGATGGGGTTATGGAGCATTTTAATTTGCTTTATTTAATGCTATGTGCTTTCTAATATTTTGCACAATAAACATGGATTTCTTAGGTAATACCAAAAAAGTTTAACATTTCTAGGCACATCTTATAGGGGCTTTATAAAATAAATACTACAGATAGTTACTGAGATAAACCATGGAGGTCAGAATAACCTTTTCGGCTAGGTATGGTGGCTCACACCTGTAATCCCAGCACTTTGGAAGGCTGAGGAGGGTAGAACACCTGAAGTCAGGAATCCGAGACCAGCCTGGCCAACATGGTGAAACCCTGTCTGTACTAAAAATACAAAAATTAGCCAGGCATGATGGCAAGTGCCTGTAATCCCAACTACATGGGAGGCTGAGGCAGGACAATCACTTGAACCCGGGAGGTAGAGGTTGTAGTGAGCTGAGAAGATCATGCCACTGCACTACAGCCTGGGCGACAGAGCAAGACTCCATTTCACAAAAATAAAAAAGGAACCTTTTCCCACCTCTATCATTATATTATTTCACTTCGCAAGAGCTCCCTCTCAAATTGCCTGCATCCAGGTCCTGCTTTCTAGGGCCTTCAACACATGCTCCCTCATTTTCTTTAGCCTCAGGTCCTGTTCTTCCCCAATACAGCCCTTTATCTGCTCACCCACTTCAACCCCTGACTTTCCTTCCCACCTTTGCATAATCCACTCCCCATTCTTTCTACCAATCAAAATACGGTAGTATTACACTTATTGAGTGTTTTCTACATGCTAGATATTGCCTTTCTCTCATTTGCATAACAACCTCACAAAGTAGGTTTATCAACCTGTAAAAAATCTCCATTTTACAAAAGAAGATGAAATTCATGAAGGTTAACTAAATTGCCACAGTTAATTATAACATCCCACATTTTAACATTGCTCAAGCACTTTCTTATACCTCTTTTAATCCTCACAATAAACCAATGATGTGGCAGGCCCTGTATCATTATTTCTATATTACAGATAGGAACCTGAGACGCAGATAGATGAAATGACTTGCCCAAGGTCATAATGCTAGTGAGTGACAATGTCAATTCTGAAAGTCAGACCCTCAGACTTTCTATCCCAACACATCGCATCCCTAAAGATGCATTTATTCATACATTCAGTGGGTATTTGTTGAACCCCTACTGTAAGTGGGTACTTGGGTAGTGTGCTAGGGCCTGGGGACACAATGGTGGACAAAAGAACAAAAGCATCAGCCAGGCAAGGTGGCGCACGCCTGTAATCCCAGCACTTTGGGAGGCCGAGGCAGGTGGATCACAAGGTCAGGAGTTTGAGGCCAGACTGGCCAGTATGGTGAAACCCCGTCTCTACTAAAAATACAAAAATTAGCCAGGAGTGGTGGCGGACACCTGTAGTCCCAGCTACTCGGGAGGCTGAGGCAGGAGAATCACTTGAACCTAGGAGGCGTAGGTTGCAATGAGCTGAGATCACCCCACGGCACTCCAGCAAGACTCTGTCTCAAAAAAAATAAAAAAGCATCAAAAGTCCCTATCCTCCTGAAGTTGAGAGTCCAGTGAAGGAAAAGGGAGGGGGGCAGACATTAATATAGAGTATGGCACAAGTCATTACAAAGGTGCAATGGTGATAACCACTACAAATGAAAGGTACATGGAGTCCTCAGAGCCTCTAATGGGGAGATTTGATTTGTTCAAGGAAATCATTGAAGGCTTCTTTCTGAAGAAATGACGTTCTAGCTAGGATCTGAAGGATGAGCAAGTAATACCTAAGTGATGGAGGGAAAGGAGAGCATTCCATGAAGGGTGCCCTGTAGTGGGAAGACGTGAGACACACTAGAGTGACTGTGCGGCCAGTGTAGCTAGAGCGCACAGAGCCAGGCGGCAGGAGCAGAGATGAGATTTGAGAGGCAGACAGAGATGGGATCCTACAGGGCTTTGTTGGTCCTGTGAGGATTTGGGTCTTACTCCTGAGCAAACTGATGTAATTTGAATGTTTTAAGCAGATGAGTTACATTTTCAGATTGATGTTTGTGGTAGTCACTGTGATGACCATGAGGAAAACAGACTAGAAGAGGGAGAGTGGAGCACTTGGAAGACTATGACAGCAATCCAGACATGAAATTATCAGAGGCTTGGATTAGAGAAGTCTCAAAGGAGCTCAATAATAAGTAAATAGATTTGAGAGGTAATTAGGCAGGTCTTAAAGCTACAATATGCTGCATATTAGGGTAAGGGAGAAGAAGGTAACATGATTTCCAGGTCTCTGGCTTCTGTACTTGGAAAGATAATGGGGCAAGCATTGAGATGAGAAATCCCAGAAGAGGAGCAGTTTAGGACACATTAAGTGTGATGCTTTGAGATACCCAAGAAGAAAAGATGAGAAGGAAGACATAGCAGCCTAGTGCTCAGAGAAGGCTCCAGCCTGGAGCAATTATTTGTGCATAGAGGTGGTCATTAAAGCCATGGATGCAGGGAAGACTACCTGCAGGGGAAACAAAGGGACCTACAACTCAGCCTTGAGGAACTCCAGCATTTAATTCCTAAGCAGAGGAGAGAGAGCCTGTAAACAGACTGAGAAGGATCAGCCAGAGAGGTGGGGGAAAGCCAAAAGATTCCTGTCCCAAAAGCTAAGAATGAAGGTGTGGTCCCCAGTGTCAAAGGCTGCTGAAAGGTCAATGAAGACAGGCACCAGAACGTTTATAGAGACAGGCACCAGAACGTTATACACAGAGGTCACTGGTGATCTTAGAGATAGCTTGTTAGGTGGAGTGATCCTAGCCCATTTGAAGCTTCCCAACCTTACCTCAAGCATTCCAAATGTCCAATCATCCATGTCTGGTAGTAAAGAGAACAATAAAAGGTTGAGACTTATTGTATCCTTCAGGTTCAAATATGTTCATGTTGTTCCAGTTGAAAGCAATCCCTAGCCCTATTCCCTTCCACATCCTTTCCTCTCCCAGTGGAGCCTACCTTGCCCAGGATGCTCAGTTCGTTGTCTGGTCCAGATTCTGATAGGGGCCTCTGATTCTGCAGGCTTCTGACAATGTCTACAAGATGTTCCACCAGCTCTGTCAGCTCCTGACCAACTTCTGTGACGCTCTTCTCTACTGCCACCTTCAAAACAGCAAAGTTCAGGTCCTGGGTTCTATAAAACTGGACCCGGGAACCACCACTAGACAGAGGGAGTCATAAATACTGTGGTAATGGCATAAAAACAGACATACAGACCGATGGAATACAATAGAGTACCCAGAAATAAACTCTCACATATATAGTTAAATGATTTTTGACGAAGGTGCCAAGACCATTCAATGGAGAAAGGACAGTTTTTTCAACAAATTGTACTGTGAAAACTGGATATCTATATGCAAAAGAATATGGCTGGACCCTTACCTAACATCACATACAAAAACTAACTCAAAATGGATCAAAGACCTAAATGTAAGACCTAAAATAATACAGCTGTTAGAAGAAAACATAGGGCAAAATTTATGACATTGGATTTGGCAATGATTTATTGTATATGTCACTAAAAGCACAGGCAACAAAAGAAAAAAGGAGACAAATTGGACTACATGAAATGTTTAAACATTTGTGCATCAAAAGACACGAACAATAGAGTAAAAAGGCAATCCACAAAAATGGAAGAAAATATTTGCAAGTCATACATCTGATAAGGCATTAATACTGAGAATATACAGAGAATTTCTAAAACTCAACAATAAAAACATATCACTGCCGCTTGTTTGGTTGGTAAAACAAACAAGCAAAAACCCACAAACAACTGAATTTTGAAATGGGCAAAGAACTTGAATAGACATTTCTCCAAAGAAGATATACAAATCACCAATAAGCACATGAATAGACATGCAAGATCACTAATCACTAGGGAAATGCAAATCAAAACATACAGTGAGATACCACCTCACACTCATTAGGTTGGCTACTATAAAAAAAAACAAAAACAAAATAACAAATGTTGATGGTGTGGGAAGATTGGAACCCTCTGCACTGTTGGTGGGAATGATATAGCCACTATGGAAGACAGAATGGTGGTTGCTCAAAATATTAAAAATAGGCCAGGCGCAATAGCTCATGGCTGTAATCCCAGCACTTTGGGAGGCCGAGGCGGGTGGATCACCTGAGGTCAAGAGTTCGAGATCATCCTGGCCAACCTGGTGAAACCCCATCTCTACTAAAAATACAAAAATTCACCAGGTGTGGTTGCAGGCACCTATAATCCCAGCTACTTGGGAGGCTGAAGCAAGAAAATCTCTTGAACCCGGGAGATGGAGGTTGCAGTGAGCCAAGATCATGCCACTGCATTCAAGCCTGGGTGACAGAACCAGACTCCATCTCAAAATATATATATATATATATATGTATATATATGTAATTAGAATTACCATATGATTTAGCAATTCCACTTCTGGATATATAAGAATTGAAAACAGGATCTCAAAGAGATTCATAAACTCATGCCCATAGCAGTATTATTCCCACTAGCTAAAACATGGAAGCAACCCAAGTATCTGCAGACAAATGAATGAATAAGCAAAAAGTGGCATATACATACAATAGAATACTACTCAGCCTTAAAAAGGAAGGGAACTCTGACACATGCTACAACATAAATAACCCTTGAAGACATTATGCTAAGTGAAATAAGCCAGTCACAAAAAGACAGATACTGTATGATTCAACTTATATGAGGTATTTAGAGTAGTCAAAATCAGAGACAGAAATTAGAATGATGGTTGCCAGAGGCTGGGGGAAGAGGAAATGGAGAATTTTAATGTCCTCCTAGAATTCCACTTTTGCGAGTTGAAAAGAGTTATGGTACCCTGAAGAACCAGTCATGTTAATTTAAAATTTTTTAAAGTTATGGAAATGATGGTAGTGATGGTTTCAAAACATTGTGAATGTATTTCATATCACCAAACTGTATACTTAAAAATGGTTTAGGGCCAGAGAGAAGTGGGGGAAAGCCAGAAGACTTAAGGGTGGAGAGGGCAGAGCAAGATAGCCAAATAGAAGGCTCCATTGATCATCCCTCCCACAAGAACACCAAATTTAACAACTACACAAAAAAGCAACTTCATAAGAACCAAAAATCAGGGGTACTTACGGTACCTGGTTTTAACTTTATATTACTGAAACAGGCACTGAAGAGGGTAGGAAAAACAGTCTTGAATTGCCAATGCAACCCATATCCCATGTGTCAGGGGCCACATGCACAGAGAATCTGTGCACTCGGGAAAGGGAGAGCATGGTGATAAAGAGAATAGAGAGACTTTGCCTTGTCACTTCACAAAGCAAAACTGGGCTGAATTCAGCTGACGCCTACCCACAGAGGGAGCATTTAGATCAGTCCTAGCCAGAGAGGAATCAAATCACCCACCCCAGTTATTGGAACCTGAGTTCTGGCAAGCCTCTCCACTGTGGGCTGAAGTGCTCTGCGGCTCTAAATAAACTTCAAAGGCAGTCTAGGCCACAAGGACTGCAACTCCTAGGCAAGTCCTAGTGCTGAGATGGGTCTCTGGACCCGCCCTGAGCCTGGATGAATGTGCCACCATGAAGGGAAGGACACAAGCCTGGCTGGCTTTGCCATCTGCTGATTATAGAGCCCTAGGTCCTTGAGAGAATACAGGTGGTAGCCAGATAGTGGTTAACAAGGGGCTTGGGTAAGACACAGTGCTGTGTTGGCTTTAGGTCTGACCCTGAGCAGTTCTAGTGGTCATGGCCACAAGGTGCTTCTGTCACCCCACCTCCAGCTCCAGGCAGCTCAGCACACAGACTGACTGTTTTGGAGAAAGTATGAGACGAGAACAAGAATCTCTGCCTGGTAATCCAGATAATTCTTCTGGATCTTATACAAGACCACCAAGGTGGTACCTCTAGTAGTCTGCAAGAGTCACAGCTTTACTGAGCTTGGGGTGCCCCCTAATGCAGATACAGCTTAGATCACAACACCCAAGTCCTTTCAAATTCCTGGAAAGCCTTCCCAAGAAGGACAGGTACAAACAAGCCCAGACTGTGAAGACTACAATAAATAACTAACTCTTCAATGCCCAGGCACTGACAAACATCCACGAGCATCAAGACCATTCAGGAAAACATGACCCCACCAAACTAACTAAATAAGTCACCAAGAGCCAATTCAGGAGAAACAGAAATATGTGACCTTTCAGACAGAGAATTCAAAATAGCTGATTTAAGAAAACTCGGAGAAATTCAAGATAACAGAGAAGGAATTCAGAATTCTATCAGGTAAATTTAACAAAATGATTGAAATAATTAAAAATCAAGCAGAAATTCTGGAATCGAAAAATGCAACTGACATACTGAAGAATGCATCAGAGTCTCTCAAGAGCAAAATCGATCGAGTATTAGAAAGAATTAGTGAGCTTGAATTCAGCCTATTTGAAAATACACAGTAAGAAGAGACAAAAGAAAAAAGAGAATGAAGCATGCCTACAAGATCTAGAAAACGGCCTCAAAGGGGCAAATCTAAGAATTATTGGCCTTAAGAGGAGGTAGAGAAAGAAATAGTGGTAGAAAGTTTATTCAAAGAAATAATAGCGTGGAACTTCCCAAATCTAGAGAAAGACATCAATATCTACATACAAGAAGGTTATAAAACACCAAGCAGATTTAACCCAAAGAAGACTATGTGAAGGCATTTATAATAAAACTCCCAAAGGTTAAGGTTAAAGAAAGGATCCTAAAGCAGCAAGAGAAAAGAAATAAATAATATACAAGGGAGTTCCAATACATCTGGCAGCAGACTTTTCAGTGGAAACCTTATAGGCCAGGAGAGAGTGGCATGACATATGTAAAGTGCTGAAGGAAAAAACTTTTACCCTAGAAAACTATAATTTGTGAAAATAGCTTTGAAACATGAAGGAGAAATAGACTCTCCCAGACAAACAAAAGCTAAGGGATTTTATCAACACCAGACCTGTCCTACAAGAAATGCTAAAGGGAATACTTCAATCAAAAAGAAAAGAAGGCCAGGCGCAGTGGCTCATACTTGTAATCCCAGCACTTTGGGAGGCTGAGGTGGGCAGATCACTTGAGGTCAGGAGTTCAAGACCAGCCTGGACAACATGATGAAACCCTGTCACTACTAAAAATACAAAAATTAGCTGGGCATGGTGGCACATGCCTGTAGTCCCAGCCACTCGGGAGGCTGAGGCAGGAGAATTTCTTGAACCCAAGAGGTGGAAGTTGCAGTGAGCCGAGATCACGTCACTGCACTCCAACCTGGGCAACAGAGTAAAACTCTGTCTCAAAACAAAACAAAACAAAACAAAACAAAAACCTCACTAGTAATAGTAAGGTCACAGAAAACCAATAAAAAATAACTACAACAACTTTCAAACATATAGATAGTATAAGATATACACAGAAATAACAAAAAATTAAATAGCAGGGGATGAATTTGAAGTGTAGAGTTTTTATTAGTTTTCTTTTTGCTTGTTAGGTAGTTCATGCAAGCAGTGTCAAGTTGTTATCAGCTTAAAACAATAGGTTATAAGATACTACTTGCAAGCTCATGGTAACCTCAAATCAAAAATCATATAATGGATACACAAAAAATAAAAAGCAAGAAACTAAATCATAGCACCAGAGAAAATCATCTTCATTTAAAGGAAGACAGAAAAGAAGGAAAGAAGGAAGAGAAGACCACAAAACAAAACAACCAAAGAACAAATAACAAAATGGCAAGAATTACATATCAATAACATTGAATGTAAATGAACAAAAATCTTCAATCAAAAGACACAGAGTGGTTGACTGGATAAAAAAACAAGACCCAATGATCTATTCCCTACAAGAAACACACTTCATCTATAGGCACATATAGACTGAAAATAAAGGGATGGAAAAATATATCCCATGCCAATGGAAACCAAAAAAGAGCAGGATTAGCTATACATATATCAGACAAATAGATTTCAAAACAAAATCTATAATAAAAGACAAAGTTTATAATGATGGAGTCAATTCAGTAAGAAGATATAACAACTGTAAATATATATGCACCAACACTAAAGCACCCAGACATGTAAAGCAAGTATTATTAGAGCTAAAGAGAAGACAGACTCCAATACAATAACAGCTGGAGACTTCAACAACCCACTTTTGGCATTGAACAAATTATTCAGACAGAAAAGTAACAAGGAAATATTGGACTTAATCTGTACTATAGATCAAATGGACCTAATAGATATTTACGGAACATTTACATCCACGCTACAGACATGGATCTTTTCCTCAGCACACGATCATTCTCAAGGATAGGTCACAAAACCTAAGACCTAACATATGTCAGGTCACAAAAACAAGTCTTAAAACATTCAAAAAAAAATTGAAATAGGCTGGGCGTGGTGGCTCATGCCTGTAATCCCAGCACTTTGGGAGGCCGAGGTGGGTGGATCACGAGGTCAGGAGTTCAAGACCATCCTGGCCAACATGGTGAAACCCCGTCTTTACTAAAAATACAAAAATTAGCCAGGTGTGGTGGCGTGTGCCTGTAATCCCAGCTGCTGGGAAGACTGAGGCAGGAGAATCACTTGAACCAGGGAGGTGGAGGTTGCAGTGAGCAGAGATCACGCCACTGCACTCCAGTCTGGCAACAGAGCGAGACGCCATCTCAAAAAAACAAACAAACAAAATTTTTTTAGTATTTATTTTTTTTTACATGTGACTTTTTGTATTTATCATCTCTCAGCTTTGTAGAGATGAACAGGCAGAAGAGTCAGAATTGAAGCTTGGAGCCCAAACTTGGGATTCCAAAATGGGGTAGAAGCCATATACGTTAGGAGCTTGGCAGCAGCCAAAATGGACTATTCTGTGGCCAACGAAGTCATCTGCAGGGACCTTGAGGTTGGGGTACAGGATGAGCTGGAAAGAGGGTACCCGATGACCCATGTATACCAGGCCAATCAGGTGAGCAGTGTTGGGCAATCTGGGTAGTGTGTCTGCATTTCTCAGGCCGACACTGGTGGTGACTCCACCCTCCGGTATTGGCAGTTGTGAAGTTTCTTGTTTTTGCTGAATATGCTTTTATTTGGCTTTCTTGAGTTTTGCTCTGTGGTTCTTGAACCAGACCTGGAGTACTGTTGGGTGTATGTCTATTTTCGAGGCAATTTATTTCTGAGGGCTGGGGTTTGGGTATGGTTTCTCATTGAACAAGATGTTCAGATCTTCCAGTTGCTTCTCAGTGAACATGGTTCGTTTCCTGTGTGAATGCATCTGGTCCTTGCCTTTAGGAAGATCCTCTGAGCCTGGCATCTTCTAATCCAGATGTGTGCCTGGGCTCAGGTGCAGGCATAAGTAGCAATCTTTTTTTAAGGGGAAACAGGATGTTGCTCTGTTGCCCAGGCTGGAGTGCAGTGACATGAAAACAGCTCACTGCAGCCTCAACCTCCTGGATTCAAGTGTTCTTCCTACCTCAGTCTCGCAAGTAGCTGGGACCACAGCCATATGTCATCACACCCAGCTTCTTTTTTCTTTTTTTTTCATTGGGTCTCATAGCTTCTTTTTTCTTTTTTTTTTAATTGGATCTCACCATGCTGCCCAGGCTGGTCTTGAACTCCTGGGCTCAAGCAATCCTCCTGCTTCTGCCTCCCAAAGTGCTAGGATTATAAGTGTGAGCCATGACAATCTGCCTGAAAAATTTCTTAAAATAAATTATAATGGGCCTGGCACAGTGGCTCATGCCTGTAATCCCAGCACTTTGGGAGGCCGAGGCAGGCAGATCACCTGAGGTCAAGAGTTTGAGACCAGCCTAGCCAACATGGTGAAACCCCATCTCTACAAAAATATAAAAATTAGCCTGGGTGGTGACGGGCGCCTGTAACCCCAGCTACTCAGGAGGCTGAGGTAGGAGAATCACTTGAACCCGGGAGATGGAGGTTGCAGTGAGCCAAGATCGTGTCACTGTACTCCAGCCTGGGTGACAGAACAAGACTCTGTCTCAAAAAATAAAAATAATAATAATAATAATAAAAAGGAATAACATAGCTAGGAATAAATTTAATCAAAGAGGTGAAAGACTTATACACTTAAAACTACAAAAAAAAATCACTGAAGGAATTATAGACCCAAATAAAAATAAATAAAAAGACATTCTGTGTTTTAGGGAAAGAAGACTTAATATTGTTAAGATGTCAATACTACCCAAAGTGATCTACAGATTCAACATAATCCCTATCAAAATTCCAACAGCCTACTTTGTAGAAATGGAAAAGCCAATTTTCAAATTCAGATGGAATTGCGAGGGGTTCTGAATAACAAAAACAATCTTGGGGAAAAAAACAAAAAACAAAGTCAAAGAACTCACACTTCTCTATTTATAAATTTACTACAAAGTTATAGTAATCAAAATAGTGTGGTACCAGCATAAGTACAGACATATAGACCAATGGAATAAAATGGAATGTACAGAAATAAAACTATACATTTATTTTGAGACAGAGTCTCACTCCATTACCCAAGCTGGAGTGCAGTGGTACAATCACGGCTCACTGCAACCTCAAACTCCCAGCTCGGGTGATTTCTCCTACCTCAGTCTCCCCAGTACCTGGGACTACGGGCACATGCCACCATGCCCAGCTAATTTTTTGTATTTTTCTAGAGATGGGGTTTCATCTCTAGATGAAACTTTGGCCTCCCAAAGTGCTGGGATTACAGGTGTGAACCACATGCCTGGCCCAGCCAAATGATTGTTGACAAGGATGCCAAGTCTAATCAATGGAGAATAGACTCTTCAACAAATGGTACCAAGACAATTGGATTTCCACATACAAAAGAGTGAAGTTGGACCCCTAATTCACACCATATACAAAAATTAACTTAAAATTGACCAATTACCTAAACATAAGCGAAAACCATAAAACTCTTAGAAGAGGCTGGCACAGTGGCTCATGCCTGTAATCCCAACACTTTGGGAGGCCAAGGTGGGCAGATCACTTGAGGTCAGCAGTTCCAGACCAGCCTGGCCCACAGTGAAACCCCGTCTCTACTAAAAATACAAAAATTAGCCAGGTGTGGTGGCAGGCGCCTGTAATCCCAAATACTTTGGAGGCTGAGGCAGGAGAATTGCTTGAACCCGGGAGGTGGAGGCTGCAGTGAGCTGAGATCGTGCCACTGCACTCCATCCCTGGGAAAGGAGTGAGACCTCGTTTCAAAAAAAAAAAAAACTCTTAGAAGAAAACATAGGGGTAAATCTTCATGAACTGAGATTTGGCAATGGATTTGTAAATATGACAACAGAAGCACAAGCAACAAAAGAAAACAACAGATAAAAATTATATTTAAAACTTTTGCACATCAAAGGATACCATCAAGAAAGTGACAACGCTTAGAATGGGAGAATATATATTTTATAATATATCTGTGAGTCATATCTAATTTGATATCCAGAATATAGAAGGAATCTCTAAAACTCAACAACAAAAAGATAACCCAATTTTAAAATGGTCAAAGGACTTGAATAGACATTACTGCAATGAAGATCTATAAATGACCAACAAGCACAAGAAAAGATGGGCAACATCATTAGTCATTAAGGAAATCCAGATCAAAATCACAGTGAGGCTGGGTGCGGTGGCTCACGCCTGTAATCCCAACACTTCCGGAGGCCGAAGTGGGCAGATCACAAACAAGGTCAAGAGATCGAGACCATCCTGGCCAACATGGTGAAAACCCGTCTCTACTAAAAATACAGAAATTACCTGGGTGTGGTGGTGCATGCCTGTAGTCCCAGCTACTTGGGAGGCTGAGGCAGAAGAATCACTTGAACCCAGGAGGCAGAGGTTGCAGTGAGCCAAGATCGTGCCACTACACTCCAGCCTGGCAACAGAGCAAGACTCCATCTCAAAACAAAACAAAAAAATGTGGCACATCCACCCAATGGAATATTATTCAGCCCCATAAAAGGAATAAAGTTCTGACACATGCTACAACATGAATGAACTTTGAAAACACTATGCTAAGTGAAAGAAACCAGGCACAAAGGGACAAACATTGAACGATTCCAGTTATATGAAATATCTAGAACAGGCAAACTCAGATACAGAAAGTAGCTTAGATGTGAGCAGGGGCTAGAGGGAGGAGAAATGAGGAGTTACTGCTTAATGAGTACAAAGTTTCTGTTTATGATGATGAAACAGTTTTGGAAACAGCAGTGATAGTTGCACAACAGGAAATGTAACTAATTTGTCACTGAATTGTACACTTAAAAATGGTTAAAATGAGGCGGGGCGCGGTGGCTCACACCTGTAATCCCAGCACTTTAGGAAGCCGAGGCGGGCGGATCACCAGGTCAGAAGATCGAGACCATCCTGGCTAACAACGGTGAAACCCCGTCCCTATTTCTTTAAAAAAGAAAAAAAATACAAAAAATTAGCCAGGCGTGGTGGCGGGCGCCTGTAGTCCCAGTTACTCGGGAGGCTGAGGCAGGAGAATGGCGTGAACCCGGGAGGCGGAGCTTGCAGTGAGACAAGATGGTGCCACTGCACTCCAGCCTGGGCCACAAAGCAAGACTCCGTCTCAAAAAAATAAAAGGTTAAAATGAGGCCAGGCGCTGTGGCTCATGCCTGTAATCCCAGCACTTTGGGAGGCCGAGGCGGACGGATCATCTGTGGTCAGGAGTTCGAGACTAGCCTGGCTAACATGTCGAAACCCCGTCTCTACTAAAAATACCAAAATTAGCCGGGCGTGATGGCGCACGCCTGTAATCCCAGCTACTCTCGAGCCTGAAGCAAGAGAATCACTTGACCCTGGGGGGCGGAGGTTGCAGTGAGCCAAGATCACGCCATTGCACTCCATCCAGCCTGGGCGACAAAGCGAGACTCCGTTTCAAAGAAATAAAGAAAAAGGTTAAAATGGCCAGTTTTAATGTTATATAGATCTTACCACAATTTTACAAGTTTCAGAGAAAGAGACCGAAGATCGATTGGGAAGAAGTTGAAATATGCCAAGGTGTGTAGCAGCTAAGTTGACAAGCTTTCGGAAGATGGGGAATTTGCTTTTTTCTACTTCTTCATACTTTTATGAACTTTCCAAAGTGCCTCCGAAGAGCGGGAGTCGACTTTTAGACTGAGAAAAGGAACGTAAAAGTAGAACGGCTGAGGAAAGGGGTTCGAGCCACATGGGAAAGGGTCAGGCGGCGGGCAGCCCGGGGGAGCGAGGGGAGCTGCGGGCCCGGCCTCCCTACCCGCTGCAGTTCCGGGCGGCGCCGGGGCCTGGCGGCCGCGCTGGAGCGCGGACTGGAGCCCGGGCAGGGGCAGTGGGCAGGGTCGGAGCCCGCCTGTATCTCGCGTGCGGCGCGGCGGTACTTGTCAGCCAGGTCCTGCAGTAGCGTGTTCTTCCGCAGCTGCGGCTGCTGCGCGGCGCCCTGGCGGCAAGTGGGGCAGGCCCAGCGGCGGGCGCCGCGCGCGCCCCACAAGGCCTCCAGGCAGTGGCGGCAGAAGCTGTGGCCGCAGGGCAGCGTGGCGGGCCAGTCCAGCAGCCCCTGGCAGATGATGCAGCCGAGGTCGTCCTCGGCCAGCCACACGGGAACGGCGGAGCCCGGGCCCGGGCCCAGGCCCAGGCCCGCCATGGCCACCAGGCGGCCGGGGCGCGGACGTCTGGGTTGAGCCGGGCGAGTCTCCTCAGGCTCCTCCCTCGCCCTTCCTCTTCCCCTTGCCCTCCTCCTCTTCTCGGCCGCCTTTTCTCCTCCTTCCTTGGGGCCACCCCGTCTCCTTCCTCCTATCCTGCTGAAAACAGACTTAGAGCCTCCACTGCCCAGCTGGAAAGACAGAGCTGACCTTCAGTGGCGGCCTCTTGCCCTGGGAAACCAACATGCCGCGAGCTGCTAGAAACCCGCGGAGGTCTCCAAGATTCCCTTTAGCTGGATGTCCCCCCATTAAGATGCAGCACCGTTGGATGTCTTCGTCCGTTGGCTTAAAAAAAAATAAACAACAAAAAAGATGCAACACCGACAACTCTTGGGAGGAGAGGACTCCATTCAGCAGCTTATTTATGAGAATGAGCCCACGAAGTGTCATCCAGCTCCTCTAACAAGTAGCAGGGGATTAAAGATCACCGATGCACAGCCACAGGGAGCGTCCTCAAAAATGCTGATGTTCGGCCCGGCTCGCAGGGAGTCTGATTTCATTGTCTTGGGTGGAGCACGGGTATTTTAGAAAACCTCCCCCAGGTGATTCTGACGCGCATTCAAGGTTGAGTGAGCGAACCCTTGGCTTTTTAACTCGCAGGTATAATGCAGAGTTGTGCGCTGTGTCCTTACCGCCCTCTGCAGGATGTAAGCGCGTTTCCCAACAGACGCTCGGACAAAATTCTAGAAAGTGTTTTCCTGAGAAGGCTCACTCACTCACTCACTCACTCACTTCGCATCCCA
Source organism: Pan troglodytes (assembly GCF_028858775.2). Taxonomy (NCBI): domain Eukaryota; kingdom Metazoa; phylum Chordata; class Mammalia; order Primates; family Hominidae; genus Pan; species Pan troglodytes. The sequence goes on from NC_072417.2 coordinate 36,678,814, forward strand.
GTCCTAAACGCATTGCAACCAGAAAATGTTAGAGCTAAAAGAGCACCACGTCCTCCCAGATGACCCAAAGAGGTTAAAAAAAAAAAAAAAAAAGAGAAAAAAGAAAAACTTGCAGGCTCTCATGGTAACAATGAAGCGTCAGAGACTAAAACCCACAACTCCCCAATCTGTTGAAATGAACTAACAACGTCTCATGCTTTACTTTATCCTTTCTGGCCTGGGCTCAAAGTAGGTATCAGATAATACAAGTTTGTAGCCGGCCTTTGGATCACTTGAAGTCAGGAGTTCAAGACCAGCCTGGCCAACATGGTGAACCCTCATCTCTACTAAAAATACAAAAAGAAAAGAAAAGAAAAGCCAGGCGCCCTGGCGCATGCCTGTAATCCCAGCTACTTGGGAGGCTGAGGCAGGAGAATCTCTTGAACCCGGGAGGCGGAGGTTTCAGTGAGCCAAGACTGCGCCACTGCACTCCAGCCTGGGCGACATAGGGAGACTCCGTCTCAAAAAAAAAAAAAAAGAAAAGAAAAGAAAAAAAAGAAAAAGAAAAAAAAAGCGTTTGTGGTTATTTCTAATACTGGAAGTGTCATGGAGTAGGCAGCGCTGCTCATCAACGTTTCCAGTGCTTTCCCTTTCTGGGCACATGGTAGGACTGGCACTTCCCTGACCCACTTGAAACACACAGAGGTAATATGTTACTTCCCACCAGCTTTAAAGGCGACTGAGCCGGCCATTGTATCCCTTTCTGCCAGCTGCCCCAATTATGGAGATGAAACCATCATCCGGTGACCTGGGTCACTGAGTGGCTAAGATGAGCAGACTCCCTGCCAACGCACCCTAGGATACGTAGTAAGAGGGAGAAGAAAACTAGGATGTATTCAGCTTACTGAGATTTAGTGGGTGTGTGCTGCTACAGCATAACCTAGCCTATCCTGACTGATATATTACCTGGATCTTGTTCCAGAATCTCCGCATCGGAGTAAAATCGTAGTTTCTAAGAGCCTCTTTTTTTTTCTGTAAAACGGGCATGATACTAAACACTTAAACATGCTCAGATCTTCCAACTTAAAAAATGAAATCACTGGCGGGGAGTGGTGGCTCATGCCTGTAATCCCAGCACTTTGGGAGGCTGAGGCAGGTGGATGGCCTGAACTCAGGAGTTCGAGACCTGCCTGAGCAACATGGTGAAACCTTGTCTCTACAAAAAAAATACAAAAACTACCTAGACATGGTAGCGCAGGCCTGTGATCCCAGCTACTCAGGAGACTGAGGTGGGAGGATTGCTTGAGCCAGGGAGGTGGAGGCTGTAATGAGCCATGAGATCTCAGGAGGTCAAGACTGTGGTTAGCTGTGATCACACCACTTCACTCCAGCCTGGGGAAGGAGCTAGACCTAGTCTCAAAAAAATTAAAAATTAAAAAATAAAATAAAATCACTTTTGACCTGAGCCTCCCTGGAACTCTTTTCCATTTCACAGCCAAGTTTCTGGAAAGAGTGGGTTAACCAGTAGTTTTCAAACTTTTTTTCTTGGACACGCCCTAAAAGTTTTATGCAAAATCATGCAGTGGTTATAAGAAAGGGGGAAGTGGGGGCCGGGCGCAGTGGCTCACGCCTGTAATCCCAGCACTTTGGGAGGCTGAGGCGGGCGGATCATGAGGTCAGGATATTGAGACCATCCTGGCTAACATGGTGAAACCCCGTCTCTACTAAAAAATACAAAAAAAATTAGCCGGGCGTGATGGCGGGCGCCTGTAGTCCCAGCTACTCAGGAGGCTGAGGGAGGAGAATGACCTGAACCCAGGAGGCGGAGCTTGCAGTGAGCTGAGTTCGCACCACTGCACTCCAGCCTGGGCGACAGAGCAAGACTCTGTCTCAAAAGAAAAAAAAAAAAGAAAGAAAGAAAGGGGGAAGGGGGAGAGTGGTCAGCTCTGGTAGTAAAAATATATTAGCAAATTCTTCATTTATATCAGATTTTTTTTTTTTTTTTTTTTTTTTTTTTTTTTTTTTTTTTGAGATGGAGTCTCACTTTGTTGCCCAGGCTGGAGTGGAGTGGAGTGGAGTGGCGCAATCTCGTGTCACTGCAACCTCCACCTCCTGGGTTCAAACCATTCTCCTGCCTCAGCCTCCAGAGTAGCTGAGATTACAGGCGCTCGCCACCATGCCCGGCTAATTTTGTATTTTTAGTAGAGACGGGGTTTCCCCATGTTGACAGGGTTTCTCCATGTTGGCCAGGCTTGTCTCGAACTCCTGACCTCAGGTGATCCACCCACCTCATCCTCCCAAGTGCTAGGATTACAGAGGTGAGCCACCCCGCCCAGCCTACATCAGAAATTTTGTCATTCTTGGCCGAGTGCGGTGGCTCATGCCTGTAATCCCAGGACTTTGGGAGGCCGAGGCAGGCGGATCATGAGGTCAGGAGTTCTAAAAATACAAAAAAAAATTAGCTGGGCATAGTTGCAGGCACCTGTAATCCCAGCTACTCAGGAGGCTGAGGCAGGAGAATCATTTGAATCCGGGAGGTGAAGGTTGCCATGAGCCAAGATGGCACCATTGCACTCCAGCCTCGGCAACAGGGCAAGACTCCGTCTCAAAAAAAAAAAAAGAAATTTTGTCATTCTTTTATCTTTCTGAACTTGTATTTCCATTCCATTTCCTCCACAGAATTACATTCCAAAGCAATATATTTCATGCATGAAAGTCTTTTATCACTTTGTAATACTTCTCTACAACAAAAGTATGTATGTGTATTAAATTTTTAATTCTTCTTAACTTCCTGTGACAAAAAGGCTCTTGGTAAATTTTTTCCCCTGGATTTAATTATCAATATAATTACTATTAGCAGTCAAACAAAAGAAAAGTATGCTGCAATTTATATAAATAACTTTTAAAGACAGTAAACATTTTATTGGAATGATAGCTATTAATAAGACAGATGGGCTCATTTCTTTCAAAAATGCATTTATGCCCAGTCACGGTGGCTCACATCTGTAATCCCAGCACTTTGAGAGGCCAAGGTGAGCGGAACACTTGAGGTCAGGAGTTTGAAACCAGCCTGGCCAACCTGGTGAAACCCTGCCTCTACCAAAAAATACAAAAATTAGCTGGGCATGGTGGCCTGAGGTCCCAGCTACTCCAGAGGCTGAGGCAGGAGAATTGCTTGAACTCAGGAGACGGAGGTTGTAGTGAGCTGAAATGGCACCACTGCGCTCCAGTCTGGGCAACAGAGCAAGACTCTGTCAAAAAAAGAAGCATTTATCTATGAATGAACATTAGTTAATGATAGACAAAGTTTCGCAATAAATTCTATTTCTTTTATGTTTTTATGAGTGTGCCGAGAAATCTCGTTCACATGTATAAATAGATGACAAAATTGTCACTCATTTTGTTGAATACTTTTTGAGATATATGCAAAAAAGTCATATAGTGATAATCTCTCAATTAACAACTTGATTTGATTTTTCTTTAATTTTTGTTGAAAGCAAGAATTTGAGGTCAGGCGCGGTGGCTCACGCCTGTAATCCCAGCACTTTGGGAGGCCGAGGCGTGTGGATCACGAGGTCAAGAGATCAAGACCATCCTGGCAAACACGGTGAAATCGCGTCTCTACTAAAAATACAAAAAAAAAAAAAAAATTAGCCAGGCGCGGTGGCGGGCGCCTGTAGTCTCAGCTACTCGGGAGGCTGAGGCAGGAGAATGGCGTGAACCCTGGGAGGCGGACCCTGCAGTGAGCCGAGATCACGCCACTGCACTCCAGCCTGGGCGACAGTGAGACTCCATCTCAAAAAAAAAAAAAGAATTTGAAACACTTGTGTTACAAAAGTCGTTAGAAGTATTCACTTTAAAAATAAATAAATAAATAAATAAATAAAAATAAAATAATAAAATAAATAAATAAAATTAAAAAAATAAATAATAAATTAAATAAATAAAGATCAAATAAAAAACAAAAGAAGTATTCACTTTCTCATTTTCTGGGTGGTATTGTAACGTGGCTGACTCCATCTTGCTGCTAGCCTCACAGGCTGGCTGTCTTTGTTCATTCCTGGGGTAGGCCAAGCTAACCGTGGAAGGAATTTAGTTTATAGTTTAAATTAGAAGCCAGGATGATAATAGTCCCTCCCTAAAACTAATCCTTTCCTTATTCAGGGGGCTGAAACCACCTTTGTAAAACCATTGAAAGGCCACGAAATTAAGTTTATGGGAGGGGCCTGAATTCTGCTGAGATGTTGACACAATTTCTATAATCCCTTACCTTCAGGAGTTATGTAGCCAGAAGTCACAAGATTTGTGGTTTCTTCAATTGCTCCTATAGATAACATCACTATTGTAGAATCTAAGATTGGTGGAGATGTTTTCCAGTCTTATGCCACCAGGACTGGTGACTTGTGACTCAGTTGGCCATGTGGCCTCAACCAGAGGTGGACTCAGTTCATGAGGACGATTTTCCACACCCCTAATAACTGCATCCCCAACCAATCAGCAGCATCCATCCCCTAGTCCCCTGCCCACCAAACTGAAAAACCATAACCTCCAGTCTTTGGGGAGACTGATTTGACTGATAACTCCACTTCTCCCACGTGGCCAACCTCACCTTAATGTTAATTAAACTCTTTCTTTACTGTTTTGCCTGTGCAGTGGGCAGGAAGAACCCGTTGGGTGATTTCAGTATGCCAAAAAGACTTTGCCAAGGTTTAGCAAATGACTATCAATTAAAAGCAATTACACTTTAACTTAGAGACAGCTTGTTTACTGATATACTCAGAAAGGACTGGGAAAATTAGAATATTGTTTATTTTAATACACCATTGTCAATCTAATATTTTTTGGAAAGGTGCTTTTATGTTATGTATTTGAAATATATATACACACATACATATATGTATACATATATATATACATTTTTGGGTTTTTTTGTTTGTTTTGTTTTTTGAGACAGGGTCTTTGTTGCCCAGGCTGGAATGCAGTGGTGTGATCTCTGCTCACTGCAGCCTGGAGCTCCCAGTCTCAAGCCATCGCTTCAGTCCCACAAATAGCTGGGACTACAAGCACATGCCACCATGCCCTGTTATTGTATTTTTTATAGAGGCCAGGTTTTACCATGTTGCCCAGGCTGATCTCAAACTCTCAGACTCAAGCAATTCTCCCATCTCAGCCTCCCAAAGTGCTGGGATTACGGCATGAGTCACCATGTCCAGCCCTGAAATTTTTCTATTCAAGTACATGTGTTAACACCCATCCCTGTGACACTAGGTTCTAATGCTAAATTAGATTTAAAAAATCAGAGCCAGGAGCAATGCCTCACACTTGTAATCCCAGCATTTTGAGAGGCCAAGGAGGACGGATCACCTGAGGCCAGGAGTTCAAGACCAGCCTGGCCAACATGGTGAAACCTCATCTCTACTAAAAATACAAAAATTAGCCCGGTGTGGTGGCACACACCTGTAATCCCAGCTACTTAGGAGGCTGAGGAGGAGAATGGCTTGAACCTAGGAGGTGGAGGTTGCAGTGAGCCGAGATTGCACCACTGTACTCGAGCCTGGGCAACAGAGCAAGACTCCATCTAAAAAAAAAAAAAAAAAGATAAGAAATGATGAGGTGCTTGAGTTTGTGTGCTGGATGAAATAAGGCACACTGCCATTAACGTGTTTTTGTTTGTTTGTTTGTTTTGAGACAGAGTCTCCCTCTGTTGCCCAGGCTGGAGTGTACTGGCGCAATCTTGGCTCACTGCAAACTCCGCCTCTTGGGTTTAGGCGGTTCTCATGCCTCAAACTTCCAAAGTGCTGGGATTACAGGCATGAACCACCACGCTCGGCCTAACATGTCCTATCAGTTTCTTTTCTTTGTTTTTACTAAATTCTTTTTTTTTTTTTTTTTTTTTTGAGATGAAGTCTCACTCTTGTCCTCCAGGCTGGAGTGCAATGGCATGATCTCGGCTCACTGCAACATTTGCCTCCCGGGTTCAAGCGATTCTCCTGCCTCAGCCTCCCAAGTAGCTGGGATTACAGGTGCATACCACCACGCCCAGCTAATTTTTTGTGTTTTAAGTAGAGACGGGGTTTCACCATGTTGGCCAGGCTGGTCTCAAATTCCTGACCTCAGGTGATCCGTCTGCCTCGGCCTCCCAAAGTGCTAGGATTACAGGCATGAGCCACCGAGCCCAGCCTGTTTTTGCTAAATTCTTTCAGGGACAAAGCACTTTTTGTCAAGGGATGGAAGAGATCATTAAATTTCCATCATTCTTACTTCCACTCCACTTCATAATAAATGATTCAAATGCCCAAACGTAAGCCAAAACACTGCTTAAAAACTTTTTTGGTAGAGAAGATCTTGAACGCTATGCTGTCCAGGCTGGTCTCAAACTCCTGGCCTCAAGTGATCCTCCCTTCTTGGCCTCCAAAGTGCTGGGATTATAGACATGAGCCATCACATCTGGCCTCACCCCATTTTTTTCTCACCCCATTATTAATGCCAAACTTTGTCAGCAACAAAAGTCAGCAAAAAACAAAGAAAGTCATGAACCCTAACCTTAATACCTGGATTAAAGAAGCCTTCACTGACACTCTTACAGAATGAAAAACTATGGACTGGAAGAAAATATTTACAAATCCAAGTCTGTATTCATAGTATCCAGAATATATGAAGAACTCTCAAAATTCAACAGTAGAAAAAGCAAACCACCCAATTTTTTTTTTTCTTGAGACAGAGTCTCACTCTGTCACCCAGGCTGGAGTGTGCAGTGGTGCGATCTCAGCTCACTGCAACCTCCACCTCCCGGGTTCACGCCATTCTCCTGCTTCAGCCTCCCGAGTAGCTGGGACTGCAACCACACCCGGCTAATTTGTTGTATTTTTAGTAGAGACAGGGTTTCACCGTGTTAGCCAGGATGGTCTCGATCTCCTGACGTCGTGATCTGCCCACCTCAGCCTCCCAAAGTGCTGGGATTACAGGTGTGAGCCACCGTGCCCAGCCCAAACCACCCAATATTTTAAGAAGGCAAGCAGGGCACTGTGTCACATGCCTGTAGTTCCAGCTACTCAGGAGGCTGAGGCAGAAGGATCTCTTGAGGCGAGGGGTCTGTGGATGTAGTATGCCATGGTCATATCTGTGAATAGCCACTGTGCTCCAACCTGGGCAACATAGCGAGACCAGATCTCAAAAAAAAAAAAAAAAAAAAAAAAAAAGCTAGAGAATCAAATGGTTACTTCATCAAAGAAGATATAAGATTGGCCAATAAGTACATAATAGGTCTTCGACATTGTCAACCGCTAGGGAAATGCATATTAGAACCATAATAAAATACGACTCCATACCTATCAGAACAGTTAAAATAAAAAATACCGACAACACCAACTGTTGGTGATAGAGTAACTGGAACTCTCATACATCACTAGTGAAATGTCAAGTAGTACAGCCACCGGGAAAGTTTGTTATAAAATTAAGCATATATCTAAACAAATGTTGATGGCTATTGTGATACCCTGGTTCTTGTCTTCTTAGTTTAAAAGAATTTAGGCCGGACACGGTGGCTCATGCCTGTAATCCCAGCACTTTGGGAGGCCCAGGCAGGCAGATCACGAGTTCTGGAGATTGAGACCATCCTGGGTAATGTGGTGAAACCCCACCTCTACTAAAAATACAAAAAAGTAGCCGGGCGTGGTAGCAGGCGCCTGTGTCCCAGCTACTCGGGAGGCTGAGGCAGGAGAATGGCATGAACCCAAGAGGCGGAGCTTGCAGTGAGCCGAGATCGTGCCACTGCACTCCAGCCTGGGCAACAGAGCGAGACTCCATCTCAAAAAAAAAAAAAATGAAACAAGAGACACACAGCAAAAGAAGTGCAGCATAGGCCAGGCACGGTGGCTCATGCCTGTAATCCCAGCACTTTGGGAGGCCGAAGTGGGCGGATCATGAGGTCAAGAATTCAAGACCATCCTGGCCAACATGGTGAAACCTCATATCTACTAAAAATACCAAAAATTAGCTGGACGTGGTGGTGCGTGCCTGTAATCCCAGCTACTTGGGAGGCAGAGGCAGGAGAATTGCTTGAACCAGGGAGTCAGAGGTTTCAGTGAGCCAAGATCACTCTACTGCACTCCAGCCTGGCGACAGAGAGAGACTCCATCTCGGGGAAAAAAAAAAGTGCAGCATAGAGTAAGAGTTATTTATTGTAAAGGAGAAATAGGATTTTGAAAATTAAGTGCAGAATGGGGAGCACACTCTGAGAGAGAGGATTCAGGGTAGGCTGCTCGTTTAAGGATGAGACAGCAAAAACTGGCACTAAGGAGACTGCCTTTATGGGAGTCTTACGTGATTATTCATAAGGAAGTGGAAAGAGGAGTCACTAGTAAGCATGTTCTGGGTGGTCTTCTGGGTGCACATGCACAGTAGTTTACATGCTTGTTCATACACACATGTCTCATTACCATCTTAAATTTCCACCCAGGGGTGTATTTTTTACTATTAAAATAAGCAAAGGGTCAGTTTGAGACCAGGTAAAATCAAAGTGTGCATGCTGTCAGGGCCGGGCGCGGTGGCTCACGCATGTAATCCCAGCATTTTGGGAGGCTGAGGTGGGTGGATCACCTGAGGTCAGGAGTTAGAGAGCAGCCTGGCCAACATAATGAAATCCCATCTCTACAGAAAAATACAAAAATTAGCCGGGCATGGTGGCATGTGCCTGTGGTCCCAGCTACTCAGGAGGCTGAGGCAGAAGAATTGCTTGAACCTGGGAGGCAGAGGTTGTAGTGAGCCGGGATGACACCACTGCACTCCAGCCTGGTTGACAGAGCAAGACTCCATCTCAGAAAAAGGAAAGGACAGGAGAGGAGAGGGGAGAGGAGGGGAGGGGAGGTGAACCCCAAAGTTTGCATGCTGTTTACACGGGAAATTCCCTACTGCAGTTAGCTTTGCTTGAATTAGCTCAGTTGCATTGTGAATGCTGAGGCTTATTGGGTTGACTGAATGGTCAGCATGATTGCTGTATCCTGAGACCCTGGTTACTTCCTTGACTACCTACCCTGCATCAATATGAACCAGAAGCCCCATACCTGGGGACTGTTGTATGTATGAATAATTTGTTCCTTTTTATTGCTAAGCAGCATTCCATTGGATAAACAAGGTATGGTATAGCCATATAGTGGAATACTTCTTAGCAATAAGGAAAGACATATTGACACATGCAGTGACTTTGATGAATCTCAAAGGTATCATGTGCTGTGAAATAATCCAGTCTTTAAAAATTACAGGCCTGGCGCGGTGGCTCATGCCTGTAATCCCAGCACTTTGGGAGGCCGAGGCAGGTGGATCACGAGGTCGGGAGATCGAGACCCTCCTGGCTAACATGATGAAACCCTGTCTCTACTAAAAATACAAAAAATTAGCCAGGCATAGTGGCGGGCGCCTGTAGTCCCAGCTACTCGGGAGGCTGAGGCAGGAGAATGGCGTGAACCCAGGAGGCGGAGCTTGCAGTGAGCCAAGATTGCGCCACTGCACTCCAGCCTGGGCAACAGAGCGAGACTCTGTCTCAAAAAAATAAATAAATAAAACAAATAAAATAAAATAAAATAAAAATTACACATTAAATGATTCCATTTATATGGCATTTTTGAAAGTACAATCTATAATGATGAACGGATCAATGGTTGCCATGGGGCAGGGGAAGGGTGTGGCTACAAGGGAGTTTTGGGGTGTGACATAACTGTTCTTCGCTGAAGCAGAGTCTCACTCTGTCACCCAGGCTGGAGTGCAGTGGTGAGACCATAGCTCACTGCAGTCTTGAAATCTCAGGCTTAAGTGGGAGTTCAGCCTCGAGTAGCTGGGACTACAGGCACATGCCACCATGCCTGGCTTTTTTTTTTCTTTTTCTTTTTCTTTTTCTTTTTTTGAGACGGAGTCTCACTCTGTCGCCAGGCTGGAGTGCAGTGGCGCAATCTTGGTTCACTGCAACCTCCGCCTGCCGGGTTCAAGCGATTCTCCTGCCTCAGCTTCCTGAGTAGCTGGGACTACAGGCACGTGCCACCACAGTCAGCTAATTTTTGTATTTTTAGTAGAGACGGGGTTTCACCATGTTGGCCAGGATGGTCTTGATCTCCTGACCTCACGATCTGCCTGCCTCAGCCTCCCAAAGTGCTAGGATTATAGGCGTGAGCCACCGTGCCCGACCAATAAATTTCTTTCTATAGCCATATATATATGTATATCATTGGTTCTGTTTCTCTGGAGAACGCTAATACAAGGGAAGTGTGATTCAAATTTTCTTTTCTTTTTTTTTTTTTTTTTTGGAGATGGAGTCTCACTCTGTCACCCAGGCTGGAGTGCATAACCCCCCAGGCCCAAGCAAGCCTCCCACCTCTGCCTCCTGAGTAGCTGGGACTACAGGCATGCATTACAGTGCCCATGCCTAGCTATTTTCTTTTTTTAGACGGAGCTTCGCTCGTTACCCAGGCTGCAGTGCAATGGCTGTTCACAGGCATGATCCCTCTACTGACCGGCACGGAAGTGCTTCATTTCTGATCTGGGCCAGTTCACCCCTCCTTAGGCAAACTGGTGATTCCTCACTCCTGGGAGGTCACCATGTTGATGCCAAATTTAGTGTGGACACCCAATTAGCATTGTGCACTAAAGCCCAGAACTCCTGGGCTCAAATGATCTTCCCACCTCACCCTCCCCAGTAGCTAGGACTACAGGCACGTGCACACCTGATATCTCTGAGCCTTTACACATGCTTCTTTCTCTGCCTCCTCCCACCCCAACCCAACTGTCTTCTACTCTTTCTTCAGGATTCAGCATAGGTATCATCTCTTTTAGAGAACTTTATCTGTCAGGACTGATTCAAGTAATAGAAACTTCCTAGCACTAACAAGCCAAAAAGGGAAAAAGGGATTTAATATAAGAGTATAGAAGCATACTCTTCCTTGAGGAAGGAATCATCCAAAACCAAGCACTCCATTTCATTAGGACTTTATCTCTTGTGTCTGTTCTTTCCCACCCTTAGAATCCCAGTTGGCCTCTTCAAGTAGCTTTGTTACTGCCTATCTATACTTCTCGTTCTTCTCCTCTAGACCATAAGTTCCTTGAGGGCAAGACTGTACCTTTATTAATTTCCTCATCCCCAGAACTTAGCAGAGTACACCCAACAGAGTTCACAGGTGGTCAAAGAGGCAGACAAGTAAACTGGCCCTTAATGCACAGCCCAGCAAGTGTCCTTGAAAATGCACATTTTCAAGGTGCTTCCAGAGCCAGAGGAGATAGAGAGGACTCACCTCCCTATCTGGGCAGTCGAGAAGCTTCAGGAAGGACACAGGCTTATGCATTGCTTATCCTTTGATTGGGGGATCCAAAGGAAAGTCCCATACAATGCATAGATTTTTTTTTTTGAGACAGGGTCTCACTCTGTCACCCAGGCTAAGTGCAGTGGTGCAATGAGGGGTCACTGTAGCCATGACCTCCCTGGTTCAAGTGATCCTCTCACATCAGCGTCCAGAGTAGCTGGGACTACAGGCATTCATTACCATGTCCAGCTAATTTTTTTTTTCTTTGTAGAGATTGGGTCTCACTATGTTGCCCAGGCTCTTCTCGAACTCCTGGTCTCAATCCTCCTGCCTCAGCTTCCCAAAGGGCTGGGATTATGGGCATGAGCCATCACACCCAGCCACAGAGAATCTCTTAAGAGACGCTCCCAGCTCCTTGGGTCTCCATTGAAGTGAAGAGAGAACATCCAGTGTATTTCTGCGTGTTGCTTGAAGACAGAGGAAAGGAACGAGTCACAGAGCAGGGGACTTGGTGCTCTGTTTCTGTAACATTTCAGCCATCTGAGATTTCATTCAGTTCCTTTTTTTTCTTTTTGATACGGAGTCTCACTCTGTCACCCAGGCTGGAATGCAATGGCGCAATCTCACTGCGCCCGGCCATTGACTACTTTATCTTTCACTCTTCATTTTTGAAGAGTCTGGGTCAGATGTTTAGCAGAATGCCCCTAATTAGTATTTGTCTGATTATTTCCTCATAGTTAGATTCAGATTAAACTTTTTTTTTTTTTTACAAGATGCCATTTGCATGATGCTGTGGGTGCCTTTTCATTGCAATGCCTCCATTTCAGATGTGAGAAAGTTCTGGGCCGGTAGGGCATTTCAAGCCTAGGTGTGTATGGGGGAGGAGGGGATAGATGTTCATCTATGCACCAGATCCTCAGATCCCCAGGGTGGGTTGCGGGGAAGGCCCAGGGAGCTGATGGATAAAGCCACAGCTTCAGTCCTGGCAGAGTTCACTGCCAGGGATGGCTGCTGACTGCGGGGCACTGATGGTGGGCAGCCAGGGCTGAGGTGCAAACTTCTTCCCACAAGGAGTTCCAGGTGTTCAGTGGCAGCCAGTTCCTCAGTTAATGGGTCACCTGCTGCTGCGGCCACTCTCTGTTGATGCAGCTACAAGGGAAATGAAGAGGGCTGAGGGAGGTGGCCATGCCAATGCTGTCCTGTGGAGGAGAGGGACAGCAAAGGGACAGGCGTACAAAGACAGAGGGTGCCATGGCCGGGCGCAGTGGCTCATGCCTGTAATCCCAGCACTTTGGGAGGCCGAGGCAGGTGGATCACTTGAGCTCAGGAGTTCGAGACCAGCCTGAGCAACATGGTGAAACTCTGTCTCTACCAAAAATACAAAACAAATTAGCTAGACGTGGTGTCACAAGCCTGTAGTCCCAGCTACTTGGGAGGCTGAGGTGAGAGGATTGCCTGAGCCCAGGAAGAAGAGGTTGCAGTGAGCTGAGATCGCACCACTGCACTCCAGCCTGGGTGACAGTGCAAGACCCCACCTCAAAAAAAGAAAATTAAAAAAAAACCACAAAGACAGAGGGAACCAGAACAAAAAACAGAGTGAAAGAGTGAGAGCCAGGGCGTCAGAGGGAATGCACACACCAGCAAAGGAGAGAAAAGTGGAGGGACAGAGACAGAGAGAAACCAAGAGATTCATAAATGGCAGCCCACAGAGAAAAGAAAGCACCAGCTGATATGCCTCACTCACAATTTGCAAGTCCCTTTCTGAGGTTCTCTGGCTTTGGCCTTTGTGGGACAGTCAAGAGAGTCTGTGTTTATATCTGTCAGACTCAAAGGGCACAAGTGTTTCCCCCAAGGGGCTGTGCGGGGGTCACCTGCTCAGTCTGTACTTTTCCAAACACAGAAATTCTCCTTTGTGCCCCAGAAGCCAGGTCCTGGGCCAGCAGTTTCCTGCCGGAGCTCAGCATGTCTCCTCTTTTTTCACAGGGCTGTCGGCATTGAGGAAGCCCTACTGGTAAAGAGGAGGAACAGGAGAGAGGCAGACAGAAGGGAGGACTCAGAGAAAAGAAGCCACTAGAAATAGCCTTCGCTCTGGAGTGGGGAGGAATCCAAAAATCCCAGGAGCTGCCCAGCGGGTGTGACCTTAGCTAATAATAACAGGCCAGGGTTTTCTCACGAGAAAAAAGATCAGCATAGAGCACGGTGGAGGGAAAGAGAAGCTGCTCAGCCCCCACACCGCGAGGGGTACGGACAGCACCCAGGGGTTCTGCCAGGGCCAAACTCCTCTAAAAGCTCCTGGGGAAGGGCTCGGTTAGGGGAACCCAGAGTGGACAGAGGAGACTTTTTGGCAATAATGGCATGTCTGTGCTTTTCTTTTGCAGGAAGAGAAGACAACGAAAAGAGCATACTCAGGAATCAGGAATCTTTTGTGGCATCAAAGCTGAACCTAAGTGAAGAAGCAATTTTCTGTCCTCTGCCCTTGGCCAAAAGAACACCCCTCAGTTCCTGCTTCTTACTAAGCCGGTTGAGGGGCGTCAAGGGGCTGGACAGGACACCCCGCAAACTTTCCAGCCATTCCTGCTGTTCCTTCTCATTGGGGCAAGTGAGGACAAATCTCCGCTCTGGGGTGACAATGGTGAGTCCGGCTTTCCAGCGATTTCCTCGGATGCCCTTGGGCAGGTCTTCATAGGCTTCATATCCCTGCTCCTTGTTCCCAAGAAAAACCTGGCCCTGCTCGAAGGCATCCTGAAAATGGAGAATACAGGGTCATCAGAGGGTGCCCCCAGGGCAGAGGGGCCCTGCAGCCCTGACAGCCTCCAAGCTTTATTTTGGGAAAGGGGTATGAGGTCCCTGCTGGGATTTCTGCTAAGTGGGACCCAGAATTTGAAAGATCAAAACCCTAAAATAAATCATACACATCATCTATTGAAAAGATACTGAGGGTGGGCCTGGTAGTTCATGCCTGTAATCCTAGCACTTTGGGAAGCCAAGGCAGAGGATTGCCTGAGGCCAGGAATATGAGACCAACCTGGACAACATAGTGAGACCCCTTCTCTACAAAAAAAAATTATTAATTATTATTATGAATTGTTTTTGGAGACAGGGCCTCACTCTGTCACCCAGGCTGGAAGTGCAGTGGCACAATCATGGCTCATCCCAGCCTCAACCTCCCAGGCTCAGGCAATCCTCCCACCTCAGCCTCCCAAGCAGCTAGGACTACAGGCATGCACCACCACACCTGACTAATTTTTAAGTTTCTTTTTTTTTCTTTCTTTCTTTTTTTTTTTTTGAGACGGAGTCTCACTCTGCACCCAGGCTGGAGTGCAATGGCATGATCTCAGCTCACTGCACCCTCTGCCTCCCAGTTTCAAGCGATTCTCCTGCCTCAGCCTCCTGAGTAGCTGGGCTTACAGGCACGCACCACCACGTCCAGCTAATTTTTGTATTTTTAGTAGAGACAGGGTTTCACCATGTTGGTTAGGCTAGTCTCGAACTCCTGACCTCGTGATCTGCCCCGCCTCAGCCTCCCAAAATGCTGGGTTTACAGATGTGAGCCACCGTGCCTGGCCTTAAGTTTCTTGTAGAGATGGGATCTCATTATGTTGCGCAGGCTGGTCTCGAACTTCTGGGCTCAAGCGATCCTCCTGTCTCAGCCTCCCAAAGTGCTGGGATTACAGACAAAAGGCAGCACATCCAGCCCTAAATTTTTTTTTTTTAATTAGCTGGGCATGGTGATGCATGCCTATATTCTGAGCTACTTGGGAGGCTGAGGCAGGAAGATAACTTGGGCCCAGAAGTTCAAGGTTGCAATGAGCTGTGATTGTGCCACTGCATTCCAGCCTGAGTGACAGAGAGAGACTCTGTCTCTAAAAAAAAAATAAGTGATACCTAACATTTACGGAGCACTTATTAAAATCAGCATCAGGAATTACAATGCTTTATATATAGTAACTTAAATAACCATCATGGCAACCTCTGGGGAAGGCATTCTTATTAAGCCTGTTTTTCAGAGGAGGAAACCGAGGCACAGAGCGCTAAGTACACGGCTCAAGGCAACACTACTACAAGTGGCAGGGCTGAGACCAGAGCCCAGACAGTGGGGTTCTAGAGTCCACCACACTCCTAACTACTACACGTCACGGCCTCTTGGTTAGAAGTGAGCCCTGGAGACTAGAGGAAGAGATACACCATATTTAACTACCATGGGCAGCATTTTGGATACTCATAATAGACTTTCTGAAAGCGAGGAGAAGCTTCATGCCATAGGAGATTACTCAAGAGAAACAAAAACAAGGGGTAGAGGTTTTCCTCTCAAGGTTTCTCTAGCTCTGGGGCTCTGGGAGATGTGTTTATCTGTAGCTTTCACATAGTGCCAGACAAGCACCACCCAGCTCTGTTTGAGGAAGCCCTGGGGAGGGAGCAGGAGTGGCTCTTACCAGTGGGTTCTTGTAATAGAGCAGCCTCCGCTCATGGCAATCCAGGGCGAACCACCTTTTCTTGAAAGGTTCTTTCTGCTGCAAAAGAGGGAACTTCTTACCACAGATGACCAAGTCAGTTTCTGAGGATAGAGGTCAGGGGCCAGCCCAGCCCAAACCAAAGGAGCTGGCCAGTCCCACTGGTTCTCCAGCCCAGCCTCCTCAGTCAGACATCCTAGTGCTTCTCCCTGGGGCCTGGACAGGAGCCCTCAGGCTCTGAAGGTTCTGCCCATTCCCCTTCCAACCCCACCATACCCTTTGCCAGCTTCACCCTGCTGCCTCAACTTGGAAGAGGCACCTTCCTCTTTCTCAGGCTGTAGACAAAGAAGCCGGAGAAAAAGGAAGTTGGAAAAAATCAGAAGTGGCTACTGCTTGGCAAGGCTGAAAGTGCTGGCCTTGGCCAAATTCTAACCTAGGTCAGGGAGAGAAAGCCCAGCAACAAGAACCAGGCGGAGGGCCTGCGCCTCTCTGAAAACAACCCTTTGACTGCTTTTTCCACCTGCCCAAGGCTTGCTTTCATGATTGCCTAACACAGGAATATCCAATCTCTTGCCTTCCCTGGGCCACATTGGAAGAATTGTCTTGGGCCACACATAAAATACACTAACACTAATGATAGCTGATGAGCTAAAAAAAAAAAAAAAAAAAAAAATCGCAAAAATATCTCATAATGTTTTAAGAAAGCTCACGAATTTGGCTGGGCATGGTGGCTCATGCCTGTAATCCCAGCACTTTGGGAGGCTGAGGCGGGCAGATCGCTTGAGGTCAGGAGTTCGAGACCAGCCTGGCCAACATGGTGAAACCCCATCTCTACTAAAATTACAAAAATTAGCCGGGCATGGTGGTGGGCACCTGTAATCCCAGCTGCTCAGGAGTCTGAGGCAGGAGAATCGCTTGAATCCGGGAGGCGGAGGTTGCAGTGAGCCGAGATCACACCACTGTACTCTGGCCTGGGTGACAGAGCAAGACTGTCTCAAAAAAATTTAAAAAAGAAAGCTTATGAATTTCTGTTGGGCCTCATTCCAAGCCGTCCTGGGTTGCATGTGGCCCATGGGCTGTGGGTTGGACAAGCTTGGCCTAACACCTTTCACTGTCCTCTTAACAATCATCCCATAAACACATGAAACCTTCTATATACATTAAACCATATTAAGTTCCCCAGGGAGTGGTAGAAGGTACCTTTGGCCCAGTCTTTTCCATGAAGCCTTGTTTGAGGTAGTTCCTGGTGAGGAATGGCACGAGCTGGGGAAGAGAGACAGACACTGACCCCCAACTCACACCCCAAGGCTCCAGGTTCCCGCCGAGCTTGGCTCCCGACAAAGGGGAAGTTTGAAATGGGGAAGGATGTACGCTCATGGCTCACAGTATTATATTTGGAAAGTGCAATGGTCGTAATATTAATATTTCAACAAAGCCAGTCGACAGCACCCCAGATGTTTGCAGAGCTTAGTGGCACGGCCGAGTTTTGGTTTAAGGATTCCTTCAGTAACCCCAGGGTGTGGACATAGGCAAGGCTCTGCAGAGACCCTCTTGGTGTCAGGCAACATGTTCTGAGGGTCCACTTTGCGTCAGGCTCCAGGTGCAATTCTCAATCACCCTGCGAGGTGGGTATCACCAGCCTCATTACACATCTGAAGAAACCAGGCCACAGAGAAGGCGATGGGGATTTTCCCAAAGTCACATCACTGGTAGCACAAAGAGCTGAGATTCAGGCCCAGGGCCGATGACACTAGACTGTACTCCTACCACTACACTAGGTGCTAAAGTATAAATATGCCAGGGCCCTCTGAGCAGGACCTTGGGAAAGGCCTGGTCAGGATTCTGACACCAAGCAACAAGAAAATAACAGCCAGAGGCTGGGTGCAGTGGCTCACACCTGTAATCCCAGCACTTTGGGAGGTCAAGGCAGGCAGATCACTTGAGGCCAGGAGTTTGAGACTAGCCTGGCCAACATGGCGAAACCTCACCTTTACTAAAAATATAAAAATTAGCTGGGCATGGTGGCACGCGCTTGTAATCCCAGCTACTCAGGAGGCTGAGGCAAGAGAATCCCTTGAACTTGGGAGGCAGAGGTTGCAGTGAGCTGAGATAGTGCCACTGCACTCCAGTCTGGGTGACAGAGGGAGACTCCATCTCAAAACAAAACAAAACAAAACAAAAAAGAAAAGAAAATGATGCCAGAGTGGACAGAGAAAGTTCTGAAGCAGAAGTCGGGAGACCTGGTTCTAATTCCAGTTCTGGCCTCCATCAGCTGCATTACCTTTGTTAAGACCTTCTGTCTCTCGAGGCCTTATGTCTCCCCTGTGTGATAAACAGCCTGGATCATGTGATCCCCAGCATCCCTTCCAGCCTGGCAGCCTACGCCCAGAGACTTTTCCAGGGGTTGATGATGGCCTCCTATGCTCTTAGGCATTAACCTGGAAAGTCTAGAGCTTCAAATGACAGTCCAGGCTTCAAAGAACAGAGAGGCTTCTCCAGAGCTCCAGGGCCCAGGGCAGAGGCACAGGGGAAGTGAGGTCTGGGGAACAGCTATGGGAAGTTTAAAAGGGGGAAATTTGTGAGCCAAAAATGAAAATATTAGGCCGGGCGCAGTGGCTCACGCCTGTAATCCCAGCACTTTGGGAGGCCGAGGCGTGTGGATCACGAGGTCAGGAGATCGAGACCATCCTGGCTAACACAGTGAAACCCCGTCTCCACTAAAAATACAAAAAAGTAGCCGGGTGCGGTGGCGGGTGCCTGTAGTCCCAGCTACTCGGGAGGCTGAGGCAGGAGAATGGCATGAACCTGGGAGGCGGAGCTTGCAGTGAGCCGAGATCGCGCCACTGCACTCCGGCCTGGGCGAAAGAGCGAGACTCCGTCTCAAAAAAAAAAAAGAAAAGAAAAGAAAAGAAAATATTGGTCAGATGCAGTGGCTCACACCTGTAATCCCAGCACTTTGGGAGGCCGAGGTAGGAGGATTGCTTGAGGCCAGAAGTTCAAGACCAGCCTGGGCAACATAAGTGAGACATCATCTCTATAAAAAATAAAAAAAATTTTTTTAACGTAAGAAAGAAGATATAAACTGTACTACTCCCCTTCTCCTAAAATACATTCCCTAGGCTTTAATTGTTCCATTTGGAGAAAACAGATGGAGTCCCGAACTGCTCAATATTCGGAATTTGAGCCAGCACAGAGCAAGCAGAGGCCTAGGGAAACCATTGGGAAAAAAAGGAAAGTCACATGGCTGGAGCACTGCTTCCTGTACTTCTGATGCCTTGGCTCGCTGGAGTCTCACAATAGCCCTAGAAAGTAGGTACTATCACCTAGGCAAGTCACCTCACCTCTCTGAGCCTCGATGCACTCATCTATCACCATGGCGACAAAACCTACTTTCTCTGAAGTCCAAGAGACCATATGCATTTATTACAGGACCACAAACCCCACTGGGATGCCCTGGGTTTCCAACATGTGGACCCCTAAAGCTTGAGCCAGGCCTGGTGATTGCTCAGAACCTCACACCATACACAGACATTAAATGGGAGGAAAGACACGGGATGGATATCAGGTACCGACAGTGGATGAGAGAGGCAGGGGAACATTGAGGATGTTGACCAAAGAGCAATTTCCTTTACATATGTCAGCAAAGATGGGCAGCTTGCCCAGATTAAATAAAGCTGAGCATCTGCACTTTGTCCTCCCTCCTCATAGTCAGCAGTCAGCAGTCTCCACTCCCCACCCATGGGAGCCAGCATTAACCAGTTCTGGGTGCAAACTCAGCAGACTGACTCAAGGGCTCTGACTCGGGCCTTGCTGGAATTGCTCCCAGAGAGCTGCCATCTCAGCACATCCCTGGGCCTGGAGGGGACCCTATTCCAGACAACTGGCTCCCTACAAACCTTGGAATTTAGGAGCATTTAGGCTTTCAAGGAAACTCTAATGGTTGAGATTAAGAAAATCCCAGCATTAAAATGGTTTTCCAGCCCCATCACTTATAAAATCCTCTTGGAGGGGAGCCTCTTGAAGAGGACCAGAGCATAGAATCTCAGAGGCAGAAGGGACCCTGAAGATGACCTGGACTAACCGCCATCTTACTTATATGGAAATAGAAGCTCAGAGGGGTGCCAGGACCTGCAGGGGTCACACAGCAAGTGAGCAATAGCGCATCCCTGAGAGCCCAGGCTTCCTGGCTTGAGACAGCATCCTCTGCCCTACACCATGCGGGCCTCCCTGGCCCAGCCTGAGATAGGGAGATGAAGGCCCCAGAAGTCTGGAGACAATCAAAATGAAGTTCTCGGCTCCCCATGATGTTGGCCATGAAGGGCATACCTGCTCCTGTTACAACTGTAATGGAGAGGATCCCAGGCTTTCCCAAGCCCAGAGCATCACAGGGCAAAGAGGGGATTTTAGAAAGGGAAGCACACCTTTGGTTATTCACCTGCCCTTCCTGGGACTGTATATCTCATCAGTGAAATGGAAATAATCACCCCTGCCTGGCTGCCATTTCACAAGACAAAATGGGCTCAAAGCACTCTGTAAGCAGTATGTTAGGGATCATTTCTACATTTTAGAGGGAGAAGGGTTCAGAAAGAGATGACCAATTGCTGAGCCCCTTGACACTCTTCTGAAGGGGAGACACTGACCAGCTTTTGGGAGGCCGCCTTGTCGTATGTGAGGCTGTAACCCCCGCAGGCTCCCCTGGAGAATGCCTTGGGCTTCCCTCTGAGCAGCCCAGCCCTCAACCTCGAGGTCTTGCTTGCAAACAAACCTAGTCTGGCTTCTTCTTTTTTTTTTTTTTTTTTTTTTTGAGACGGAGTCTCACTCTGTCACCCAGGCTGGAGTGCAGCGGCGCCATCTGGGCTCACTGCAAGCTCCGCCTCCCGGGTTAACACCATTCTCCTGCCTCAGCCTCCCAAGTAGCTGGGACTACAGGTGCCTGCCACCACACCCGTCTAATTTTTTTGTATTTTTAGTAGAGATGGGGTTTCACCATGCTAGCCAGGATGGTCTCGATCTCCTGACCTCGTGATCCGCCCGCCTCGGCCTCCCAAAGTGCTGGGATTACAGGCGTGAGCCACCGCGCCCAGCCCTAGTCTGGCTTCTGAGTGTCTTCGAGGTCAACAGACAGGGAAAGAAGGAGATGGCCAAGAGGAGATTCAGAAATTGGGGTCCGCATTTAGCTCACCTCAGACTCTGGGAGTTCAGGAAAGGCCATTTTTAGGTACTGCAGACGGGCTGCTCGGAGGGCATTGAACCAGTCCACTATCTCCTGCGGAGAGAAGTGCACAGGACACACACACAGCAGTGAGATGGGGTGGGTGGGGAGCTACCTCTGGTGGCGGGAAGCTAGCTGGGCATTGGGTGTGGGGCACATATATTCAGCACCTGCACACACCCCACAGCTCGGCTCAGGGGCATCCAGGGAGGATTGTGTCAGAGCCTCGTGGGCTAACCCGGGCAAGCAGGAAGCCTCTGACAGGGATACCAGAGCCCTGGAAAAGGATTGGGTGAACTGCACGGGAGTTCTGCAATGGCCTCGGACAGTGCTTTTCACCTTCTAATGCGTGCAAAATCACCTGAGGCTCTTGTTAAAATGCAGAGGCATATCCAGTAGGTTTGGAAGGGGGCCCAAGACTCTGCATTCCTAACACGCTCTCAGGTGATATGATGCTGCTAGTCAGTGGAATGCACTCTAAGGAGCAAGGCTCTAGGAAATCATTGTCCTCAGATGTCAAAGATTGGCATTTGGGTGGGGAGCAGGTATGCCTGGGGATGCTCCTCTAATGAGGATGCTCATGGCAACTTAGGCCAAAGCTGGCTTGGCCCCTTCTGCTGTCACTCTGAGAGAACATGTCCCTCAGCAGCCTGGGCCACCTTCATCTCCCACGTAGACAACCATGTATCTAGCTGGCCTTGATCAGCTGCTCTCCAACTGGCCCTCTCATGGCAGCCTGAGTGATTTTCCTTTATTTATTTATTTATTTTTAGATGGAGTCTCATGCTGTCGCCGATGCTAGAGTGTGCAGTGGCGCGATCGTGGCTCACTGCAACCTCCGCCTTCCGGGTTCATGCCATTCTCCTGCCTCAGCCTCCCGAGTAGCTGGGACTACAGGCGCCCACCACCACACGGCTAATTTTTTTTTTTTTTTTTTTTTGTATTTTTAGTAGTGACAGGGTTTCACCACGTTAGCCAGGATGGTCTCGTGATCTGCCCGCCTCGGCCTCCCAAAGTGCTGGGATTACAGGCGTGAACCACCGCGCCCAGCCTGTAGCCAGAGTGATTTTCTAATTACAAATCTAATCAGTCTGGCTTGGAGTCCTGTCTACTACCCTCAGAAAAAAAAGTCTTAAGTTCTTTACTATGATTTTGCTGTCTGAGCTCCTTCCATGCAAAACTATTTGCAATTCTCCCAACACCTACTGTTCCTTCCTCTCGGGACATTCTGCTTAGCCCGCTCCATCCCACACACACCTTTTACGTAAAACATTCCACTTATCCTGCAGGTTAGTTTTGATGTTGTAATAGATAGATTTTTGGTGCTTGCTCAGCCCAAGCCCTGCTTCTGTGAGAACTACCCCGCCTATCTTCACCCAACCCCAGTTGCAGCCCCATTTACTGCTGTGATCCTGCCCCTGCTTAACCACAGCAACTGGACCAGGCCTGGAGCAATACAGAGGCTGGACTGGGCTTATCAGATTCCTTCTCCCAGGAATTTGGAATTGAGAGGCTAAAGGCTTGTTCAAATAGTGGTAGTTTGTGACTTTGATATAATGTGGTGATTGAGAAAGTCATTTGAATATGGTTTAAAAGGAATGAAACCATTTCTCTTTCTCTCTCATAGGCGAAGCACACAGGCCTAGTATTCCAGGGATCTGTGCTCTCTTGTCCTGGGGTTCATTAAGGACCCTCTGGCCAGGTGCAGTGGCTCACGCCTGTAATCCCAACACTCTGGGAGGCCGAGGCGGGTGGATCACCTGAGGTCAGGAATTTGAGACCAGCCTGACCAACATGGTGAAACCCCATCTCTACTAAAAATACAAAATCAGCCGGGTATGGTGGTGCATGCCTGTAATCCCAGCTACTCGAGAGGCTGAGGCTGGAGAATTGCTTTAACCTGGGAGGTGGAGGTTGCAGTGAGCTGAGATTGCACCACTGCACTCCAGTCTGGGTGACAGAGCGAGACTCTGTCTCAAAAAAAAACCTTATGTCTCAGACACTAAGGGAATGGGGCCATTCCAGAAAAGACACACCTAGGCCTTCACCTTGGAAGGTCTCTCCAGTCATAATCTGGTGATCCTGGTGCCAAATCCAACCTGCATACATGTCTGTTTGGCTCCTAAAGTTTTGTTTGTTTCAATCCTCCATTCAGGTTTTCCTGTTTGCCACAGCCCCCTCCCCATCCCTTATGCCTGTCCATTTAGCTTTTAAATCACCCCCTGACTCCTGCAGGCAGGAATCTGGAGCCCTCATTTATGCCCATCTAACAGACAGGCTGGGGCATCAAGCAAAAGAGAAGAATGGCCAGACCCAGGTTGTCAGATGCACCATACTGGGCAGATAGGAGGGAGCTGGGTATCCTAAGTGCCAGAGACCTTGGGTGCCTCAGTAAAAGTCCTTATGGCAGTGATTGGCATGGAGAGGGGGCTAGGGCCATGGTGCTAGGGGCCCCTTGGGAAGGTCTAGTCCCTGCATCTGGTTCCTGGCTCCTGCTGCCAAGGGTCCTCCCTACAGCAGAGGCACATGGCGGGTAAAGTGGGTGCAGGGCTGTGACCCTGAGCAAGTTACTAACATGACTCAATAATGTGGGGCTTATTTTCAGGATTAAGAAATGATGGACAGCAATCACCAAAAGCAGTGCCCAGGGGAGTTAATAGATGGTCACAAAATGTCCAAAATGTCAGCACCCACCTTCATCCACCCCTACTCAGCATCTCTGTCCCCTGCCTAGTTATGTGACCCTGCTCAGGACCTGACCCAGCTTATTCTGTTATATTGGCTTATTCATCTCTGACTGGACAGATTTCCTGGACTATTAAATAGTGCTTCTCAGCCGGGCGCAGTAGCTCACCCCTGTAATCCCAGCACTTTGGGAGGCCAAGGTGGGCAGATCACTTGAGGTCAGGAATTCAAGACCAGCCTGGCCAACATAGCGAAACTCTGTGTCTACTAAAAATACAAAAAAATTAGCTAGGTGTGATCTCAGCTACTCGGGAGGCTGAGGCAAGAGGATCACTTGAACCCTGAAGGTGGAGGTTGCAGTGAGCCGAGATCACGCCACTGCACTCCAGTCTGGGCAATAGAGCAAGATTCCATCTCCAAAGGAAAAAAAAATAGTGCTTCTCAAACTTTAATGTGCACAAGACTCACCTGGGATCCTGTTAAAATGCAGTTTTTTTGGTTTTTTTGAGGTGGAGTCTTACTCTGTCACCCAGGCTGGAGTGCAGTGGCGCCATCTCGGCTCACTGCAAGCTCTGCCTCCTGAGTTCACGCCATTCTCCTGCCTCCGCCTCCTGAGTAGCTGGGACTACAGGCACCTGCCACCATGCCCGGCCAATTTTTTTTGTATTTTTAGTAGAGACAGGGTTTCACCGTGTTAGACAGCATGGTCTCGATCTCCTGACCTCGTGATCCGCCTGCCTTGGCCTCCCAAAGTGCTGGGATTACAGGCATGAGCCACCGCGCCTGGCCTGTTCTTTTTTTTTTTTTTTAATGCAGTTTCTAATTTGGTAGCTCCAGGGTGGGCCTCAGGCTCTATTTTTCTTTCTTTCTTTCTGGTTTGTTTTGTTTTGTTTTGTTTTTTGAGACAGGGTCCTGCTCTGTCACCCAGGCTTGGAGTGCAGTGGCGTGATCATGGCTCACTGCAGCCTCGACCTCCCAGGCTCAAGCGATCCTCTCACCTCAGCCTCCCAAGTAGTTGGGACTACAGGTGCATGCCACCATGCCTAGCTAATTTTGGGGGTATTTTTGGGTAAAGATGGGGGTCTTACTATGCTACCAGGCTGGTCTCGAACTCCTGGGTTCAAGTGATCCACCTGCCTTGGCTTCCCAAAGTTCTGGGATTACAGGCAGGAGCTACCATGCTCAGCCTTGAGCTCCTGGGTGATGCCAATGCTGTTGGGCCAGGACCACATGTTGAGAAGCAGGGTCCCGGGGTGCACTGCTGCCTGACTGTCCATCAGTTCCTCCCCCATATTCAGAACCTCTGGCCCTACCTGGCTTTGCATCCCTGGGCATAGTCCCTTCTGTAACTGGACTTTCATTGGTGGCTGTGCACTGTCCAGATATAGCCATGGTACTTGCCAGGTTCCTCTCCCTGATCTCACCCTGCCCTCCTCATATGTTTATCTCAGACTGGGAGGCAATGATAGATTAAGGCAAATGGTAGCAGAAAATCTCAAGAGGCAGCTGAGCACAGCACCAGTGAGCAGGGGAGGTGGTGAGCTGCACCTGCCAAGTCCTGGGGTGCGAGCTGGAGGCGGAGGTGGCAACTCTAGGCATCTCACCTTCCCACTTTCATGATACACAAACAGGTTCCTGGTGTGGCCCTCTCTCCTGTAGGTGATCTGCAGCCCATGGGGGTGCCCTATCTTCTCTGTCTGGAAGGTGGCATTCAAGTCCTTAATGCTGATGACAGCTTTGGGGCTTTTACCCTGAAAGAGAGAAAGAGAAAGAAAGATGCTGACAGTCCACAGGGTGACTTCTGGTCAGCCTTCACCAAGGCCTTCATGCAAACAAGCATCAATCTGTAAATATATGGGTTTTAAATGTTCTTGCTCTCATATCAAAATTCATAGATACTGGCCAGATGCAGTGGCTTACGCCTGTAATCCCAGCACTTTGGGAGGCTGAGGTGGGTGGATCACCTATGGTCAGGAGTTTGAAACCAGCCTGGCCAACTTGGTAAAACCCCATCTCTACTAAAAATACAAAAATTAGCTGGGCGTAGTGGTAGGCACCTGTAATCCCAACAACTCGGGAGACTGAGGCAGGAGAGTGGTTTGAACCTGGGAGGTGGAGGTTGCAGTGAGCTGAGATCATGCCACTGCACTCTAGCCACCACACCTGGCTAATTTTTGTATTTTTAAGTAGAGACAGAGTTTCGCTATGTTGGCCAGGCTGCTCATGAACTCCTGACCTCAGGTGATCCACCTGCCTTGGCCTACCAAAGTGCTGGGATTATAGGCATGAGCCACTGAGCCCAGCCTATCGTTCCCTTCTTTGTGTCCATGTGTACTCAATGTTTAGCTTCCGTTTATAAGTTAGAACATTTGGTTTTCTGTTCCTTTGTTAGTTACTTAAGATAATGTTCTCCAGATCAATCCACGTTGCTGCAGAGAACATGATCTCATTCTTTTCTTTGTTTTTATTTTTGTTTTGTTTCGCTCTTGCTGCCCAGCTGGAGTGCAACGGTGTGATATCGGCTCACTGCAAACTCCGCCTCCCGGGTTCAAGCGATTCTCCTGCCTCAGCCTCTCGAGTAGCTGGGATTACAGACGTGTGCCACCACATCCAGCTAATTTTTTGTATTTTTAGTAGAAACGGGGTTTCACCATGTTAGCCAGGCTGGTGTCGAACTCCTGACCTCAGGTGATCTGCCCGCCTCAGCCTCCCAAAGTGCTGGGATTACAGGCGTGAGCCACCGCCCCCGGCCAATCTGGTTCTTATTTATTTATTTATTTATTTATTTTTGAGAAAGAGTCTTGCTCTGTTGTCCAGGCTGAAGTGCAATGGCGTGATCTGAGGTCACTGCAACCTCTGCCTCCCAGATTCTAACCATTCTCCTGCCTTAGCCTCCTGAGTAGCTGGGATTACAGACACGTGCCACCATGCCTGGCTAATTTTTGTATTTTTAGTAGAGATGGGGTTTGACCATGTTGGTCAGGCTGGTCTTGAACTCCTGACCTTGTGATCCACCTGCCTCGGCCTCCCAAAGTTCTGGGATTACAAGCATGAGCCACTGTGCCCAGCCAATCTCATTCTTTTTTATGGCTGTGTAGTATTCTATGATGTTTACGTACCACATTTCCATTATCCAGTCCACCATTGATGGGCATCTAGGCCGATTCCATGTTTTTGCTATTGTAAATAGTGCTGCGATGAACATACATGTACATGTGTCTTTACAGTAGAATTATTTCTTTTTTCTTTTCTTTCTTTCCTTTTTTTTTTCAGACCGAGTTTCACTCTTGTTGCCCAGGCTGGAGTACAATGGAGTGATCTCAGCTCACTGCAACCTCCACCTCCTGGGTTCAAGCAATTCTTCTGCCTCAGCCTCCCAAGTCGCTGGGATTACAGGGATACGCCACCACGCCTGGCTAATTTTGTATTTTTAGTAGAGACAGGGTTTCTCCATGTTGGTCAGGTTGATCTCGAACTCCCGACCTCAGGTGATCCGCCGGCCTCTGCCTTCCAAAGTGCTGGGATTACAGGCATGAGCCACTGCATCCGGCCTATAGTAGAATTATTTCTATTGCTTTGGGTATATACCCAGTAATGGGATTGCTGGGTCAAATGTTAGTTCTGTTTTAAGTTCTTTGAGAAATCTCCAAACTGCTTTCTACCATGGCTGAACTAATTTACATTCCTGCCACAAGTGTGTAAACATTCCCTTTTCTCCACAACCTCACCAGTATCTGTTACTTTTTTACTTTTTGATAACAGTCATTCTGACTGGTATAGATGGTATCTCATTGTAGTTTTGACTTACATTTCTCTGATTAGTGATGTTGAGCATTTTTTCATTTGCTTGTTGGCCACGTGTATGTCTTCTTTGAGAAGTGTCTCTACACATCTTTTGCCCATTTTAATGAGGTTCTTTTTGCTTTCAACATTATATTTTTGAGGTCTACCCATGCTGAGATACACCAGTCTAGTTTGCTCTTGTAAATGACTATACCAAAAGTTATCAATCTATTTTCTGTTAATAGATTGTTCCTATATATATATTGAGATTGTTCCTGATTTTTTGCTATCATAAGTAATGTTGCAGTCAGTTTGTGCACCTGGTACACATATGTGAGTGCATCTGTAGGTCACAGCGTATGCTTAGAAATGGAATTGCTGGATCACAGTTATATACATCTTCACTTACTAGAGACTGCCAAATTATTCTGCTGAATGGCTCAACAGTGATTGTACCAATATTTACTTCCATCAATGAAATAGAATAGTTCCCCTTTCCCCATATACTCACCAACACTTGACACTACCAGATTACAAAATTTTTGCCAATATGATGGGTATGGAATTGTATCTCATTGTTAATTTTCACTTAATCAACACTTATTGAGGTGTAGTTTAGAAACAATAAACTGTACTCGTATTAAGAGTATAGTTTGGGCCGGGCACTGTGGCTCACACCTGTTATCCCAGCACTTTGGAAGGCCGAGGCGGGTGGATCACGAGGTTGAGAGATCGAGACCATCCTGGCCAACATGGTGAAATCCTGTCTCTACTAAAAATACAAAAATTAGCTGGGAGTGGTGGTACACACCTGTAGTCCCAGCTACTAGTGAGGGTGAGGAAGGAGAATCGCTTGACCCCAGGAGGCAGAGGTTGCAGTGAGCCAAGATCACACCACTGCACTCCAGCCTGGTGACAGAGCAAGACTCCATCTCGAAAAAAAAAAAAAAAAAAAGTTTGATTTTTGACAAATGTATATACCCACGTAACCACAACAATCAAGATATGAAACATTACTTATCATCCTAAATGTCACCCCAAAAGACTTCACTCATCCCCCTTCGCAGAATCTCTACCCCATTCCAACACCAGATAACCACTTATTTGTCTTCTATCAGTACAGTTTTGCCTGTTCTAAAATTTCATATAAATGAGATCATATAATACTCTTATACAAGGCGACTTAGAAAAGTTCATGGAAAACACATAGTATGAAAAAGCTATGCATGGATTTCAAATTGTTTTGCACCAAAATAAACTCATACTAATTTGTTATAACATGTCTGAGTGGGATTTTGTTTGAGGCACTAAGAAGGATACGACATCAACTTGAAAACAGCCCCTCTCAGAGCAACATGAATTCTGCTAAAATTGAAGCAAGAACAAACATCAACATTTATGGTGAAGCTTGGATGGAAGAATGGTGAAATCACTGGTGCTTTCAGAAAAGTTTACAGGGACAAATCCCCAACAAAATTAGCGGTTTACAAATGGATAACTTGTTAAGGAGGGACAAGATGATGTTGAAGATGGCGCCTGCAGCAGCAGACCATCTACATCAATTTGCAATGAAAAAAATCATCTTGTTCATGCCCTAATTGAAGAGAAGCAATAATTAACAGCACAAACAATAGCTAACACCACAGATATCTCAGTTGGTGCAGCTCACACAAATCTGACTGAAAAATTAAAGCTGGGCAAACTTTCCACTCAATGAGTACCAATGCCATTGCACCCAGATCAGTTGCAGACAAGAGCAGAGCTTTCAATGGAAATTTTAAACAAGTGAGATCAAGATCCTGAGGCAGTTCTTTGAAGAACTGTAACAGGAGATGAAACATGGCTTTACCAGTATGATCCTGAAGACAAAGCATAATCAAAGCAATGGCTACCAAGAGGTGGAAGTGGTCCTGTCATAGCAAAAGCAGACCAGTCAAGAACAAAGGCCGTGGTAAAGTTTTCTGGGAGATGCTCAAGGTATTTTGCTTGTTGACTTTCTAGAGGGCCAAAGAACAATAACATCTGCTCATTATGAGAGTGTTTTGAGAAAGTTAGCCAAAGCTTCAGCAGAAAAACATCTGAGAAAGCTTCACCAGAGAGTCCTTCTCCCCCACGACAATGCTTCAACTACATTTCTCTCATCAAACAAGGGCAATTTTGTGAGAGTTTCAATGGGAAGTGATTATGCATCATCTTACAGTCCGAATTCGGCTTCTTCTAACTTCTTTTTGTTTTCTAATCTTAAAAAATCTGTAAAGGAGGCCAGGCATGGTGGCTCACGCCTGTAATCCCAGCACTTTCAGAGACCGAGGCGGGCGAATCACTCGAGGTCAGGAGTTCGAGACCAGCCTGGCCAACATGGTGAAACCCCGTCTCTACTAAATATACAAAAATTAGCCCAGCATGGTGGCCAACGCCTGTAATCCCAGCTCCTGGGGAGGCTGAGGCAGGACAATCACTTGAACCTGGGAGGCGAAGGTTGCAGTGAGCCGAGATCGTGCCACTGTACTCCAGCCTGGGCGATGAAGCAAGACTCCATCTCAAAAAAAAAAAAAAAATCTGTAAAGGGTACCCATCTTTCTTCAGTTAATAGTGTAAAAAAAAAGGCCAGGCGTGGTGACTCATGTCTGTTATCCTAGCACTTTGGGAGGCTGAGGCTGGTAGATCGGTTGAGTTCAGGAATTCAAGACCAACCTGGGCAACATGACGAAACCCTGTCATTGCCAAAAAATACAAAAATTAGCCAGGCATGGTGGTGTGTGCCTGAAGTCTCAGCTACTCGGGAGGCTGAGGTGGAAGGAGCGCTTGAGCCTGGGAGGTTGTGGCTGCAGTGAGCTAGAATTGCACCACTGTACTCCAGCCTTGGTGAAAGAGCAAGACCCTGTCTCAGAAAACAGCAAAAAAAAACAAAATGTAAAAAAGACTGCATTGGCATGGTTAAATTCCCAGGACCCTCAATTGCTAGGGGATGGACTAAATGGCTGGTGTCATCACTTATAAAAGTGTCTTGACCTTGATGGAGCTTATGTTGAGAAATAAAGTTTATATCTTTAATTTTAATCTCATTTGTCCAATACCTTTTTTTTTTTTTTTTTTTTGGAAATGGAGTTTTGCTCTTTCGCCCAGGCTGGAGTGCAGTGGCGCCATCTCGGCTCACTGCAAGCTCCGCCTCCCAGGTTCGGGCCATTCTCCTGCCTCAGCCTCCTGAGTAGCTGGGACTACAGGCGCCTGCCACCACACCCAGCTAAGTTTTTGTATTTTTAGTAGAGACGGGATTTCACCGTGTTAGCCAAGATGGTCTCAATCTCCTGACCTCGTGATCTGCCTGCCTCGGCCTCCCAAAGTGCTGGGATTTCAGGTGTGAGCCTCCGAGCCTGGCCTCCAAGAACTTTTTGAAGTGCTTTGTATAGAGCTTGGGGCTTTTTTTTTTTTTTTTTTTTCAGTTTCACTTTCTTTATACTTCATTTCCTTTTTTGTATTACCCAAAAGTTTTACCTAAAAATTAGTCACCTTTATGATTTTAAAATATCCACTTTGGGAAATAAATAAAAAAGAACATAGGGAGCCTATTCTATTTTTGGACTATTCTAGACTGAACTGGCATAGGACTGAAAAACAGATCAACTTTTTTCAACCAATGATGAGGCCCTGTCCGAGAGACCAACTCGCAGCAGCTGCTGGGGTTTGGTGACCTTTCCTAACTGCAGTAGCGCTTTCTCTTCCGGCCTTTTGTACCATTTCAGCAAAAATGTTGAAAAAGCCACATTTTTCAGTGCTTTACATTGAAGACTGGGAAAAAAATCTTCCTCTAACTTGGAGGGTAAAGATTCTTCATCCCTTAACATTTTTTACTTGGTCCCAGACTGTGGCCACATTGGACAGACCTTTTATATTATTATTTATACAAATGTATGGGGTACGTGTGAAATTTCGCTACATGTATATAATGTGTAGTGATCAAGCCAGGATATTTAGGGTGTTGGTCACCGGAGTATTTTTGTTAAGCGTAGTTACCCCACTCTGGTATCAAATATTGAATTTATTCCTCGCATCTTACAACGTTTGTACCCCT
Source organism: Pan troglodytes (assembly GCF_028858775.2). NCBI lineage: Eukaryota > Metazoa > Chordata > Mammalia > Primates > Hominidae > Pan > Pan troglodytes. Next base: position 36,710,281 of record NC_072417.2, read on the forward strand.
TAACCCACTTCCCTTCATCCTCCCTTCTCCTCCCCATAGACAGACCTTTTAGCATTGCTCTGGTCTGCCTAGAAAAGCAACAGGGGGAATATATAATAATTCTACATATAGGAAATAGAGTAAGGTGAAGGCTGAAGTGCTCAGAGCTTATCCTTCTCTTACTTTGTTGGCCACAATTTCACATTCTCTTTGCTGAAAATTTCTTATCTTTCTATCCTTTAAATACTGGAATGCCCCAGGGCTCAATGGGGTAGATGGTCTCCAAAGATGGCGCTCACCCAGTCTTTCCCTCCCAGTGTATATGTGACCCTCTATCCATGAAGAGGTTGAATCTATTTCCCCTCCCCTTGAATCAGGGCTTGTTGCATGACTTGCTTTGACCAACAGAATGCAGCTCCTGGTTAGCCTTCCAGAGGTCTGGTAGCATTTGCTTTTGTTTAGGAAAGTCAGCAGCCAAGCCACAAGAAAGCTTAAGCTAGACTCCTGAATGAGGAAGACAGAGCCACCATATAGAGTACACCAAGGCACTAGACATGAGTGAAAGCTTCTTTGGGTCTCTGGCCAGCTAAGGGCAGCAGAGTAGCCCAGCTGATGCCACATGGAGTACACCAGAACAGCCGAGGCCTCCTCAAATTCCTGACCCATAGGATTGTGAGAAATAGTAAATTGATATTTTAAGCCATTAAGTTTTAGGATGGTTTGTTACTCAGCAACACATAACCAAAATACTCAGTCCCTGAACACCTTTTTCCTGCTTAGGTGATCCTAGCCAGTCCCATTACTAAACCAGTCTACATGCTGACGACTCCAGTTCCAAACTCTCTCCAAGCCTCCAAATCAGACATCCAACTTCTGTCACTTGGATTTAGAATTCAGGAAACATACATCCAACTTCTTTCCCCATGTCTCTACTGGATGACTAATAGGCATCTCAAAATAAAAAGGACTTTTGAGCATCCCCTTAGGGGTCTAAGTCTTTGCCACCTCAGTAAATAGCAAATCTATTCTTGTAGTTTTGTAGAGCAAAAATCTGGGAATCATCCTTGATTCCTCTTACTCTCACACCCCACATCCAATCCTTCAATAAATTCTATTGCCTCTACTTCCAAAATATATCCAGAATCTGACCACTTCTAACCATCCTGGTCGGATCCACCATTCTTCTTCACTTGGGTTATTGCAACAGCTTCCTGACTAATTTCTCTGCCTCTGCTCTGGCCTCCTTCCTCCCTACTCACCCTAGCAGCAGCCAGCGTGTTGCTTTTAAAAAGCTTAAGTCAGGCTGGGCGCAGTGGCTCATGCCTATAATCCCAGCATTTTGGGAGGCTGAGGCGGGCAGATCACATGAGGTTAGGAGTTCTAAATCAGCCTGGTCAACATGGTGAAACCCTGTCTCTACTAAAAATACAAAAATTAGCCGGGTGTGGTGGTGCATGCCTGTAGTCCCAGCTACTGGGGAGGCTGAGGCAGGAGAATCGCTTGAACCCGGGAGGTGGAGGTTGCAGTGAGCCGAGATCACACCATTGCACTTCAACCTGAGCAATAGAGTGAAATCCCATCTCAAAAAATAAATAAATAGGCCGGGCGCGGTGGCTCACGCCTGTAATCCCAGCACTTTGGGAGAGTGAGGTGGGTGGATCACGAGGTCAGAAATTCAAGACCAGCCTGGCCAAGATGGTGGAACCCTGTCTACTAAAAATACAAAAACTAGCCAGGCATGGTGGTGCGCGCCTGTAATCCCAGCTACTCGAGAGACTGAGGCAAAGAATTGCTTGAACCTGGGAGGCAGAGGTTGCAGTGAGCCGAGATCACGCCACTGCACTCCAGCCTAGGTGACAGAGCGAGCCTCCATCTCAAATCAATCAATCAATCAAAAACTTAAGTCAAATAATATCACTTCTCAGCTCAAAATCCTCCAATTTCTTCCCATCTCACTCAGTAAAATCCAAAAGCCCAATTTTTGCAAATCCTACATGTATAAGTGACTTGTATCTAGAATATATACAGAACTATTACGACTTACTAATAAAAAGACAAATAACCTAATTAAAATATGGGGAAAGGATCTGTGTTAGCCAAGATGGTCTCCATCTCCTGACCTCCTGATCTGCCCACCTCGGCCTCCCAAAGTGCTGGGATTACAGGCGTGAGCCACCGCGCCCGGCCAATATGGGGAAAGGATCTGAATAGACATTTCTACAAATAAGATATACAAATGGCCAATAAGCACATTAAAAAGATGCTCAACATCATTTGCCATGTGGGAAACACCAATCAAAACCACAATGAGATACGACTTCATACCCACGAAGATGGCTATTATAAAAAAGACAGATATGGGCCTGGCATAGTGGCTCACATCTATAATCCTAGTACTTTGGGAGACTGAGGCAGAGGATTGCTTGAAGCCAGGAGTTTGAGAACAGCGTAGGCAACAAAGCAAAACCCTATCTCTACAAAAATAAATAAGTAAATAAAAATTAGCTGGGTGGAGCGGTATGCATCTGCAATCCCAGTGCTTTGAGAGACCGGAGCAGGAGGAGCGCTTGAGGCCAGTAATTTAAGGTTGCAGTGAGCTATGATTGCACCACTGCACTCCAGCCTGGCCAACAGAGGAAGACCCTGTCTCTAAAAAAATAAATAAAATAAAATAATAAAATAAAATAAAAATAACCAGATTAGGCAAATCCATAGAGACAGAAAGTAAGTTGTTGGTTGCCTAGGGCTAGTGGTGGAGTGGGGTGGGGGATTACAGCTAAGGGATAAGGTGTTTAAAGTTTTTAACTGAATTGTGGTGATAGTTGTGCTACTCTGTGAATACACTAAAAGCCAATTGACTGCATACTTTAAATGGGTGAATTATATGGTATGTGAATTGTATCTCAATAAACTGTTACCAAAAGAAATCCCAAGTCTTGCTATGACCTACAAGGCCCTCCACCATGTGACTTCATCTCCCTCCACACTTTTCCTTGCTCACTCTGCACAAGTCGCTCTGCCCTCCTTGATGCCCTATACCCACCAAACACACTTCTAGCTCAGGGCCGGGGTTGCAGCTTATGGTTAAGTAGTTTGTGCACTGCATAAAAAGCTCCTAGCTGACTGGTAACTGCAAACCAGGCTTCTGATTTTCGAGACTGGGGCCCAGGGGCTGCACCCTCTTAAAGGGATCTTCTTTCTCAAATCAGTACAAAGGTGTATGTGTTTGACCATACCTGTGCTCAGGGCTTCTGCACATACTGTTCCTCCCCTTTCTTCTACTCTTCCCCCCACATAGCCATGTAACTCAGTGCTCACATTTGTTCAGTTATCTGCTCAAATGTCACCAGAGAGGCCTTCCCTGATCACTCTGCAGCAGCACTCCCTGACTCCCTAACACACTCTCATTGTTCTCTATCTTCTCACTCTCCGCTATTTTACTTCTTTTTTTCTTGAGACGGAGTTTCACTCTTGTTGCCCAGGCTGGAGTACAATGGCACGATCTCAGCTCACTGCAACCTCCACCTCCCAGGTTCAAGTGATACTCCTGCCTCAGTCTCCCGAGTAGCTGGGATTACAGGCATGCGCCACCACGCCCAGATAATTTTATATTTTTTTAGTAGAGATGGGGTTTCTCCATGTTGGTCAGGCTGGTCTCAAACTCCCGACCTCAAGTGATCCACCTGCCTCGGCCTCCCAAAGTGCTGGGATTACAGGCATGAGCCACCGTGCCCGGTTTTTGTTTTTGTTTTTGTTTTTGTTTTGTTTTGTTTTTTGAGACAGGGTCTCACTCTGTCACCCATGCTAGAGTACAGTGGCACAATCTCGGCTCAATGCAGCCTCGACCTCCCATGCTCAAGCAGTTCTCCCACCTCAGACTCCCTAGTAGCTGGGACTACAGGCATGTGCCACCATACAAAGGTGTATGTGCTTGACCCAGCTAATTTTTGTATTTTTTTGTAGAGATGGGGCTTCACCATGTTGCCCAGGCTGATCTCAAACTTCTGAACTCAAGCAATCCCCCTGCCTCAATCTCTTACTAAAGTGCTGGGATTATAGGTGTGAGCTACTGTGCGCAGCCACTTCTATTTTACTTTATAAAACTATTGCCTCCTGGTATATTATATATTGATGTTTTGATTACAGAGCTCTTTCCTTTCACTAGACTGAAAGCTCCCTGAGAACAAGAGTTTTGTTTAGTTCCCTGCTGTATCCTCAGTGCCTGGAATAATGTCTAGCACACAGTAGGTACTCAATAAATGTTTCTTAAGTGAATGAATAAATGAAGCAAAACCAAGTGGTCATCAAAGGCTTAAACATGGACCTATCTAAGCTGATTCTAGGTGGACAGAAAGTATGATTTTTGGTGGACTGGATTTACTGTATAGCCAAGGAAAAGTAGCCAAATGTTGTGCCTAACTCTCAGGGGCTGAGATTATCTACAAGAAAAGGGCACCACTGATTAGAATGTAGACCTTAGTCGGGTGAGAGTGCTCAGGAAGGGACCTGCTCTCGTTGGTCTGGCATCTTACCTGTTCCTTTGTGAAGTACTTCAGGAGGCCTTCTCTTGCCAGAAGTACAAACCTCCTTCTCAGAAACTGTGAGTTGTCCCTTCCTCGCTTCCACAGGAATCCTTCTCGGTTACCTTAAGCAGCAAGGATGACAAAGCGTGAACACACGTGACCTTAAGATCACAAGCAGCTCAGGAACCTCTGAGGTTCTCAAGGGTGGAATAAGCCTTCCATCTGCTGCCAAAGTATCTCCACTCAGACTTCCCTATTTCAGCCGCAGAACACAAGGATCCCATCTGGGGCCAACTTTGTGATGTCTTCTCACTTCAGGGGCACTTCCCACTGCCTAAAACCTTTCTTCCTTGACTTTCTGTGTATCAGGCTGTCTCATAAGAAGACCCTTAAGAAGGCAAAGTCCTGAGAAACTGGACTGATTCTGAAAGACACTTAAATACATACTAAATACATATGGTCCTGCCCAACTTCATGCTGACATCAACCTAATGAAACTTTAGAAGTAAGGCTGGGCGCAGTGGCTTACGCCTGTAATCCCAGCACTTTGGGAGGCCGAGGTGGGCAGATCACAAGGTCGGGAGTTCAAGACCAGCCTGACCAACATGGTGAAACCCCGTCTCTACTAAAAATATAAAAATTAGCTGGGCATGGTGGCGCGTGCCTGTAATCCCAGCTACTCAGGAGGCTGAGACAGGAGAATCACTTGAACCCGGGAGGGGGAGGTTGCAGCGAGCTGAGATTGTGCCACTGCACTCCAGCCTGGGTGACACAGTGAGACTCCCTCCAGGCATCTGCTGGTTTGAAGAATAATTTATGGGCTGGGTGCAATGGCTCACACCTGTAATCTTGACACCTTGGGAGGCCAAGGCAGACAGATCACTTGAAGTCAGGAGTTTGACATCAGCCTGGCCAACATGGCAAAACCCTGACTCTCCTAAAAATATAAACATTAGCCAGGTGTGGTTGTGCATGCCTGTAATCCCAGCTACTCGGGAGACTGAGGCATGAGAATCACTTGAACCTGGGATGTGGAAGTTGCAGTGAGCCGAGTTCACGCCATTGCACTCCAGCCTGGGTAACAGAGTGAGACCCTGACTCAATAAATAAATACATAAATAAATAGAATAATTTGTGGTCCTGGTAGCCAGGATAGCTGAGCACTGCCTCTGGCCCTCTAAGAATGATTTTTTATACTTTACTGTCTGGGTCAGAGTCAGCTTGGACTCAGGACCGTGGGGGTGAAACTGTCACAGGTCCAGGGCCACAGAAGAGGTTGTACCCTGCACAGTGGTCGAAAGGGAGGCTGAATTTAAGCCCATCCTCCTCACCAAGTCTTGAGCTGCACCAGGAATAAAGCTCACCAGGAGCAGGGATATCTTTTCCTAATTGGTCTGTCCAGTGGAGGAGTCTTTCTGCAATTTATATTAAGTGTTTGATGCTGGGCGTGGTGGCTCATGCCTGTAGTCCCAGAACTTTGGGAGGCTAAGGTGGGCGGATCATGAGGTCAGGAGTTCGAGACCAGCCTGGCCAACATGGTAAAACCCCGTCTTTACTAAAAATACAAAAATTAGCCAAGCATGATGCTGTAATCCCAGCTACTCAGGAGGCTGAGGCAGGAGAATCGCTGGAACCCAGGAGGCAGAGGCTGCACTGAGCTGAGATCATGCTACTGCACTCCACCCTGGGCAACAAGAGCAAGCCTCTGTCTCAAAAAAAAAAAAAAAAGAAGAAGAAGAAGAAAAAGAAAAAGAGTCTGGCTGGGCACAGTGGCTCACACCTGTAATCTCAGCACTTTGGGAGGCCAAAGCGAAAGGATCACTTGAGTTCAGGAGTTCAAGATCAGCCTGGGCAACATGGTGAAACCCCATCTCTACAAAAAATAAAAATAAAAAAATAAAAGCCACTAAAATTAGCCAGGTATGGTGGCATGTGCCTGTAGTCCCAGCTAGTTGGGAGGCTGAGGTGGGAGGATCATGTGAGCCCGGGAGATTGAAGCTGCAGTGAGCTGTGATAGTGCCACTGCACTCCAGGCTGGACAACAGAGTAAGACCCTGTCTCAAAAAAAAAAAAAAAAAAAAAAAGAGTCTGTACACACTTGTGACCCTGCAAAGACCTGAGACAAAGACCAGAGAAGCTCTGAGCTTCTCTGCTGCTCAGAGCATAAAGCCCCACCAGCTGATGTGTTGTTATTTCAGAGTCAGAAGAACCCACACCTTGGCCTCTGCGGCCACAGTGAGAACAGCAGGCATCTCTTGGATGGATCTTGCTCCTAATATTTAGGCACTTGGTTTTTCTAGAGCTCATTAAAACATAGATTTCAAAAGGTGATGGAAATAACTTTACCTGGGAGCGAGATGGTTTCCCCATCAGCCATAAATTCCCGTCTCTCATACTTAGCTCGAATCCATTGTTCCTTTAAGACCCTAAAAAGAGAGAGCCTGAGGTCAGCTGCGTTTGATGCATTCTCTTTTTTTTTTTTTTTTTGAGACAGGGTCTCCCTCTGTTGCCCAGGCTGGAGTGCAGTGGTGTGATCACGTGATCACGGCTCACTGCAGCCTAGACCTCCTAGGCCCAGGCGATCCTCCCACCTCAGCCTCTTAAGTAGCTGGGATCACAGGCAGGCACCACCACACCTGGCTAATTTTTAAATTTTTGTAGAGATGGGGGTCTCCCTATGTTGCCTAAGCTGGTCTTGAACTTCAGGGCTCAAGCTATCCTCCTGCCTCAGCCTCCCAAAGTGCTGGGATTACCACCATGCCTGGACTGATGCATTCTTTTCCAAGACCCTGCAGTTGAGGGTGGGAACATCACAGCAGTGCCTCACTGCCTGCTCCAGCTACCTAGGATTCCTCAGCCTCAGTACTGTTAACATTCGGGTTTGGATAATTCCTTGTTGTGTTGTCTTATGGGTTGTCCCATGCTCCACAGAATGTTTAGCAGCATTTCTGGCCTCTACCCATTAGATGCCAGTAGCACCCCCTCCCCAGTTGTGGCACCCAAAAATGTCTTCAGGCATTGCCAAATGTCCTCTGGGGGAAATATTTCTCCCAGTGGGCTATATGAGAACCACTGAGTTGTTCCAATCCCAGTATCAGCTCTCTGGGTCAATGAGACAGATACTGGCTCCCCTGGACTATCTACACCACCTACTCCCACTGTGTGTTCATCAGCTTAGGCAGGAGAGTCCAGGAGCCTCTTCCTGTACCTGCCCATGAAGTCTGGGCAGGCTACACTGGACAGAGCAGTCGTCTTAGGATCTGACCACCTGGGACCTGGTCTCACTCTATCATTTATCCACTGTGTGACCATGAGCAAGTTACCCAACTCCTCTGAATTTGGGGAATAGACCTCTATTGTTATACTCACTTAGCCCTCAGAGTTGTTGAGAGGTTTAAATGTATATAAAGGGCCTAGCACCTACTCAGCACATAGTAAGTGTTTAATGTGATCTCAATCAGAGATTGTCATCCGTGAGTCCTGCAGAAAAACCATGCAGCTGAGAGTGGAGTTATTTTAATTGTTTGGTTCCTGCTCACCTTTTCCAGGGAAGTGTTCCAAGGTATATATGACCTTACCCCATAGCCACAGGAATGACCTAGAGCTGGGCATCTGGCCCAACCTGGTCATTCAGAGCTCTTTGCTGCTCTGGGCTGTGTGGACCGAGAGGGTCAAAAGTGAAGGAGAGATTGATGGAGCTTTCTCCAGAGTCACGCTGGAAGGTATAGCCTGGCACCTGCTTGTGGCCTTGCTGCCAGCTGTGTGAAGGAAGCCTGGCTGAGAGAAAGAGGAAAGAGAGCCAGAGAGAGTATGAGAGACCTGATGGTGTGTGAGCTCCTGGCTTGGTCCTTCCTGAGGCCAGCTCCACCACTGTCCTTCAGGTAGTCTGATCCCCAGAACCCATAAAATCCTCTTTTTTTAATGCTGGTTTAAACTGGGTTTCTGGCCAGGCGCAGTGGCTCACACTTGCAATCCTAGCACTTTGGGAGGCCAAGGCAGGCAGATCACTTGAGGTCAAGAGTTCAAGACGAGCCTGGCCAACATAGCAAAACCCCGGCTCTACCAAAAATACAAAAATTAGCTGGGCATGGTGGCACGTGCCTGTAATCCCAGCTACTTGGGAAGCTGAAACAGGAGAATCGCTTGAACCCAGGAGGTGGAGGTTGCAGTCAGCTGAGATTGTGCCACTGCACTCCAGCCTGGGTGAAAGAGCAAGACTCTGTCACAAAAATAAATAAATAAATAAATAAATAAATAAATAAATAAATAAGGTTTCTGTCGCTTACAGTCAAGAGTCCAGGCTGGGCATGGTAACTCATGCCTGTAATCCCAGCACTTTGGGAGGCCAACGCAGGCAGATGGCTTGAGCTCAGCTCAGGAGTTTGAGACCAGCCTGGGCAACATGATGAAACCTCATCTCTACAAAAATAAAAACAAACAAAAATACAAAAATTAACCAGGCATGGTGGCATGCACCTGTAGTTCCAGCTACTTGGGAGGCTGAGGTGGGAGGATCACTTGAGCCGAGGAGGTTGGGGCTGCAGTGAGCCATGATTGTGCCACTGAACTCTAGCCTGAGCAACAGAGTGAAACCTTGTCTCTATATTTAAAAAAGAAAGAAAGAAAAAAGAGAGAGAGAGAGTCATTCCTAGTGCACAGCCCACAGATCACTGAGGAGAATCACCTGGCCCACCATGAGGGTGGAAACCCTGGGACACAAGATCAGAGCAGGGAGAAGGAATGGAGACCAAGGGCCACCCATGTTGGTCCTGAAGGTGGCCATTAGTACTCAGATAAAAAGGGTTAAAGTGCAGGGCTGCTGCTGGAGTCATGGTGGGTAATGTCTGTTTAGTGCCGGCAGGAAGCCTAGCACAGCGCACGTGTTTACTGAGCACTTGGAGCAAAGGACAGAGTGGCAGCAGCGAGCCAGGATGAGACAGGCCCTCTCAAGTTGAGTCAGCACACCCCATAGCTGGCCATGGACAGGTAGCATTCTGAAGCAGACACAGTGAAATGGATTCAAACCAGTGTGTCGGGTAGCATGTGAAAGGTTCTACATAAGTTATCTCATGTAATCTCTACAACTATGCTATGATGCAGGCATCATTGCCTACATTTCAGAGATGAGGATGTTGACAATCAGAGAGATTTGCTGACTTGCCCACGTCCTCCCAGCTAGGTCACAGTAGAGCTAGGAAACAAAACTGAGGTCTTCCAAGTAGAAAGCTGTGCCTCCCCAGCCACTCCAGAGTACATTACTAGCTCTTAATTGTCTAAGCACTGAGAAATTACAAGACCACTAGGTATGGTTATATAGTCTGTGTACTGCCCAAAAGCACCTTGCTGAGGCTCGGCAGCTGAAATGCAGCTGCTTTCTGTTTGCCAGACATACCCGCTATGAGGCTGGTTCGGCCTAAAGGGATTCCTTCTCCCCATTTACACAAGGCACTGTCTAGCAGCCCTGGTGGGGAGTCTAAGTCCCTGGGAAGGAGTCGCAGGCTCAGGCAGTCAGATCTGCAGAGGTCCAGGGCCACTAGGTACCAGTGCCACACTAACCCTCACCTCCAGGGGACCTGAACCCTCCTGCTGCTTCAAAGCCCCCCTCTTATATTAAATTATCCCAATGCCATGAAACAGTCACCCTGGCCCTGGTGTCAGACAGGCTAGACCAGTTTTGCCTCCACAAACCTCAGGTTTTTTCATCTATAGCATAGGGATAGTAGCAGTACTTGTAGGGTTGTTGAAAGAATTAAATAAATACATGCACATAAGCATTTTGCACAGGGCGCAGTACTTAAGCAAAGCTCAATAATATTAGTAGCAATTTTTTTTTTTTTGAGACAAAGTCTCACTCTGTTGCCCAAGCTGGAGTGCAGTGGTGCGATCTCTGCAACCTCCACCTCTCGGATTCAAGCGATTCTCCTCCCTCAGCCTCTCGAGTAGCTGGGACTACAGGCATGTGCCACCATGCCCAGCTAATTTTTTAATTTTTAGTAGAGACGGGGTTTCACTATGTTGGCCGGGCTGGTCTTGAACTCCTGGCCTTGAGTGATCCACCCGCCTCGGCCTCCCAAATTGCTAGGATTACAGGTGTGAGCCGCCGCATCCGGCTTTTTTTTTTTTTTTTTTTGAGACAGTCTCCTTCTGTTGCCCAGGCTGGAGTGCAGTGGCATGATCTTGGCTCAATGCACCCTCCGCCTCCGGGTTCAAACAATTCTCGTGCCTTAGCCTCCTGAGTAGCTGGGACTACAGGCATGAGCCACCGCATCCAGCCAGTAGCTACTTTTTTTTTTTTTTCTAATGCTAGGTCTCACTCTGTCACTCATACTAGAGTGCAGTGACACATGTGATCCTAGCTCACTGCAATCTGGGCTCAAGCAATCCACCCACTTCAGTCTTCCTAGTAGCTCAGACTACAGGCATGTGCTACTATGCCCTGGCTAAGTTCATTTTATTTTATTTTTTGTAGAGACAGGGTCTTCCTATGTTGCTCAGGCTGACATTGAACTCCTATCTTCAAGCGATCCTCCCACCTCAGCCTCCCAAGTGCTAGGATTACAGGCACTGGCCATTGTGCCTGGCTGTTATTCTTATTTTTATGGTTATTATTTAGGGATCTGCAGCTCAGGCAAGTTATTTAGAGCCAGCCCGAGCTTAGGTGGCAGAGCCCTAGACATATTTCTATCTTTTTTTTTTTTTTTTGAGCCGGAGTCTCGCTGTGTTGCCCAGGCTGGAGTGCAGTGGCGCCATCTTGGCTCACTGCAAGCTCTGCCTCCCGGGTTCACGCCATTCTCCTGCCTCAGCCTTCCAAGTAGCTGGGACTCCAGGTGCCCGCCACCACGCCCGGCTAAATTTTTTTTGTATTTTTAGTAGAGACAGGCTTTCACCGTGTTAGCCAGAATGGTCTCGATCCCCTGACCTCGTGATCTGCCCGCTTCGGCTTCCCAAAGTGCTGGGATTACAGGCCTGAGCCACCGTGCCTGGCCAGCCCTAGACATATTTCTCTAAAGGAAGTAGCTGAAACACACTTGGTCTAGTAAGATACTAGTGTTTACCCCCTCTTATCAAGTTAGCCACCATCTGTAAGCTACAAGAATGTCACAGGCAGAGATCATAGAGAAAAATCATAGAGATCATACAGAAAAATCCTCCATTTAAGAGCTGTGGAAACTGAGGCCCAGAGAAAGGAAGAGACACACCCAAGCAACAGAGGCAGAAAGAGGCTTATACCAGTCTTCCCATGTGCTCTCTGTGATGGTATCCAGTGCTTTCCTGGATCTACCTGCGCACCAGGCCCATAGAAGAGACCACCACAGATGAAGACACCAAAGATGGAGAGGGGGAGGAGGTGGAACCAGGACAGACCCCTCACCCAGTCCCGAAGGAATCACCCACTCACAGGCAGTCGTTGGCCTGGGGGATGTAGTAGAAAGCTGGGACTCTGGCTTCGAACTTGGCCTTCACACGGAGGTTTCCATTGTGGATCATAAACTGCAAGACAACAGCAACCTGAGGTAATATTAGAACTTGAAAAAACGTGAAATGAAACTATGAGGCCACTGACTTAGGCTGAGTCAGAAGAAACTGCCTCCAAGAAGGAGATGTCCCACCGGGCTTGGTCATCCATACTGCTGGGAAGCCCCAGCCTGTAACAATCACGGGCAGATATAACCATGCCTCATATGGGCACAGGACTCCACAGTGCTCACACATCAGCTCACTGGGTCCTCTCAGCCATTTTCATATCACTGTACTCATTTTACAGATGAGTCAACTGAGGCTCAGACGGGTTAGGTTACTTGTTCAAGGAAACACAGCTATAAGTGGAGAACTGGGATTTGAACCCAGACCTGACTCCAAAGCTCATATTCTTCCTATCATGCCTTCCACAGATGGCCAGGACCCCTAGCAGCCCTGAAAGTCTGCAGGAGATAAATGTACCTGGAGGATGGAAGAAGTGGGTGCTGGCCTCATGGAGTGCATAGGTCAGGATGATTAGTAGGGCCCTTTGGCACCCAAGAGACCCAGAGGCTGATGCACCAAAAGTGGCCCTGGCAGCAGTGGCATAGCTAGGGTGAGGGCAGAAGTGGGAAGAAACACCAGGTTTTCAATTCACATCGCTTGGGCATCTCCTTTGCAGGAGAGGAGCATTGCTCCTCTTCTCCTCTTCAGGGGCCGCTAGGCTGTGTCGCCAGCTTTGGATCCCAACAGAGCAGGATTCAAATCCTGACTACCATTTATTTGATGAGTGACCCTTGGAATCTCACCTGTAAAAATGAAGAAAATGGCCAGGCACGGTGGCTCACACCTGTAATCCCAGCACTGTGGGAGGCCAAGGCTGGGGATCACTTGAGGTCAGCAGTTTGAGACCAGCCTGACCAACATGGTGAAACCTTGTCTCTACTAAAAAAATACAAAAATTAGCCAGGACACAGAAGGGTGAGGCAGGATAATTGCTTGAACCCAGGAGGCAGAGGTTGCAGTGAGCCGAGATTTTGCCACTGCCCTCAAGCCTAGGCAATAGAGCGAGACTCTCTCTCAAATAAATAAATAAATTAGCCAGGTATGGTGGTGCACGCCTGTAATCCTAGCTACTCGGGAGGCTGAGGCACAAGAATTGCTTGAACCCAGGAGGAGGAGGTTGCAGTGAGCCAAGATCACACCACTACACTCCAACCTGGGCAACAGAGTGAGTGAGACTCCGTCTCAAAAAAAAAAAAGAAAGAAAGAAAAGAAAAGAAGAAGAAGGAAGAAGGAAGAAGAAGAAGAGGAGGAGGAGGAAGAAGAAGAAGAAAATATAACACAGGATTGGGCGCTGTGGCTCACACCTGTAACCCCAGCACTTTGGGAGGCTAAGGCAGGTGGATCACCTCAGGTCAGGTGTTCAAGACCAGCCTGGCCAACACGGCGAAACCCCATCTCTACTAAAAATACAAAAAATTAGCCGGGCATGGTGGCGGGCGCCTGTAATCCCAGCTACTCAGGAGACTGAGGCAGGAGAATCGCTTGAATCCAGGAGGTGGAGGTTGCAGTGAGCCGAGATCGTGCCACTCACTGCACTCCAGGCTGGGTGACAGAGTGAGACTGCATCTCAAAAAAAAAAAAAAAAAAAAAAAATGCTGGGCACGGTGGCTCACACCTGTAATCCCAGCACTTTGGGAGGCCGAGGCGGGTGGATCACCTAAGGTCAGGAGTTTGAGACCAGCCTGACCAACAGGGTGAAACCCTGTCTCTAGTAAAAATTCTACTAAAAATACAAAATTAGCCGAGCATGGTGGTGCATGCCTGTAATCCTAGTTACTCAGAAGGCTGAGGCACAAGAATCGCTTGAACCCCAGAGGCAGAGGTTGCAGTGAGCCAAGATCGCATCATTGCACTCCAGCCTGGGCAACAAGAGTGAAACTCCGTCTCAAAAAAACAAACAAACAAAAAAAAAAAAACAAAGAAAAAAGAAAATATAACATGGGAGTTATAAGGTGCAAATAAAATCCTTCAGGTTTATGTGCTGGTTTACTGGTTTCCAGCCTTTCTCCCGCATTAGAATGTAAGCTCTGTATGGCCAGGGACCTTATCTTGTTCATTGTTCTCTCCCAAGACCCAGCACTTAGTAAGGTCACACTAAAGCCTCCAGTCCTGTGCTGTCTAGAACAGTACCTGGCACAGAGTGGGCATTCAGTAAATGTCAGCCTGCTTCCCCAGTAGTCCTGGAAACCCTCAGCCAACCCGCACAGTGCAGAACTGCCTGCTCTCTGGAGGTTTTCTGACCAAAATGGAATTACCATGCAGGCTGAGGGTATCCTCCACCCCCAGAGGGCAGGAGAGCAAAGTGGTCCTCTTTCTGCCTAGGGGGAAAGGAGGACTTTAGACCACAAATCAGGTTATTTCCCTTCCCCCAGTCCAAGACTTCACTAATGATAACAGCAACTTTTTTTTTTTTTTTTTTTTTTTGAGGTAGGGTCTCTCTCTCACCCTGGCTGGAGTGCAGTGGTGCGATCTCGGCTCATTGCAGCCACACTCTCACAGGCTCAGGTGATCTTCCCACCCCAGCCCCCGAAGTATCTGGGACGACAGGCGCATGCCATCACACCCAGCTAATTTTTGTATTTTTTGTAAAGACGGAGTTTCACCATGTTGCCCAGGCTGCTCTTGAACTTCTGGGCTCAAGCAATCCACCAGCCTCAGCCCCCCAAAGTGCTGGGATTATAGGTGTGAGCCAAGACACCCGTACAACAGCAACTGTTAACTGACTGCTTTCTTTGTGTCTGGACTGAGCCTACAATCATCTTCACAACAGTGCTGTGACAGTGGTGGTAGTGGCCAGGCACAGTGGCCCACGCCTGTAATCCCAGCACTTTGGGAGGCCGAGGAGGGTGGATTACCCAAGGTCAGGAGTTCGAGACCAGCCTGACCAACATGGCAAAACCCCGTCTCTGCTAAAAATTAATACAAAAATTAGCTGGGCATGGTGGTGGGTGCCTGTAATCCCAGCTACTCAGGAGGCTGAGGCAGGAGAATTGCTTGAACCCAAGAGGCAGAGGTTGCAGTGAGCCGAGATTGGCCGTTGCACTCCAGCCTGGGCGACAAGAGTGAAACTCCGTCTCAAAAAAAAAAAAAAAAAAAGGAAGAAAGAAAAAAAGAGAAATGGTGGTGGTATCCCTTGAATACAGATGTGGAAACTGAGGGTCCACAGCTAGGTCAAAGTACCTAGCTCAGGGCCTCCCAGCTTATAGGTAAGCAAATGATGGCCAGGAGCGGTTCAGGATGGTTCAGGCCTGTAATCCCAGCACTTTGGGAGGCTGAGGTGGTGGATCGCCTGAGGTCAGGAGTTCGAGACCAGCGTGACCAACATGGTGAAACCCCGTCTCTACTAAGTACAAAAAAATTAGCCGGGTGTGGTGGCGGGCGCCTGTAATCCCAGCTGCTTGAGAAGCTGAGGCAGGAGAATTACTTGAACCCGGGAGGCAGCGGTTGCAGTGAGCCAAGATTGCTCCACTGCACTCCAGCCTGGACAACACAGCGAGACTCTGTCTCAAAAAAAAAAAAAAGTAAGCAAATGATAGAGCCAGAATTTGAACTCTCGGCCTCTGTCTAAACTGCCATCTTATAAGCTGTGTTTCCTCTGGCTAGACTTGCCCCTCTCTGGTTCTCAGTTTCCCCCTCTGTAGAATGGGAGCCCCCTGCCCGCTGCCTCTACTCCAGTCCCGCAGTTCCATGGCTCTCCACGGGCATGCCTTTCTACCTCCACAATACTGTCGTCCCAGAAGTCAAGTCGCACAGATTTAACTCTGCTGATGTCAGGGAAGTTACGGTGGACGCCGCAGCAGTTGAGACAGATGAAGATCCCCAGCTTGTAAGAGGCCCAGTCGGGATCTGCAGGGGATGAGGCAGGAGAGGAGCTGAGCGGAAAGCGCGGTGAAGAAACCAGGGCTGGGCTCGGGGCGCTGGGGCAGGTGGGGCGCCCCTTCTCCCACCTAAGGCGAACTAAGCGGCCAGCCTGGCACCTTCTGGTTAGCCCACCGGCCGCTGCGCGGCGACCGGGGTGAAGATCCTGGAGGCAGTTCAGGGCCCGGGGAGAGAGTCTGAGGCTGCGCGACGTGGAAGTGAAGGGACTCAGAAGGAACCGAGAGGAGGGCGCGGGGGGCGCACCGCGGGGCTCGGCGCGGAGCTGCAGGTGGGGAGGCTGAGTTAGTGGGCCCTCGGCGTCCCCGAGGTGGGGCGCTGGGGAGGCCTTCGGGGGGCGTCTGGGAGCGGGCAGGGGGCACAGGACTGTCGGCGGCCTGGGCCCGACGTTTAGCCCTGGCTGGGATGTCTGAGTCCGAGGGCGTGGGGCGCGCCTGGGTGCGCAGACATCGAGAGCCCGGACTCGGGCGGTCGGGTGCCTGGCCAGGGAAGAGAGCGGGACTGGAAGGGCTCTAGGCTGCCGGCTCTCGTGTCGGGGTCCAAGCACGTGGGAAGATGCGCATCTGGTCCCGCGAGGGGAGCAGAGCCTGGGCTCGTAGAGGCCGGGGCAGGGTGTGGTGGAGACGGCCCTCGGGGCTCGGGTGAGAGGTTCACGGTGTGGGTGGGAGGCGTCCGGGCCCGCAGGTGCCACGTCTGGGTCCAGGGGGCCGAGGGCGGGACCCGGTGGGGCCGAGGGGAGGAGTCGGGTGGGCCTGGGGTCCGGCCGGGGGTCTTGCGCTGCCCGCGCCGCCGCGCCCTTACCTGCCGCCCCGCAGTCGGCGCAGTGCGCGTTGCCTGTGTCCGGCGCCCGCAGCAGCTCCAGCAGCCGCTTCTTGTTGCGCTCGCGATCGCCCATGGCCGGCCCGGCGGGCTCAGCGGGGCTCAGCCCATGGCCCGTGCGCTCCGCCCGGCAGGTGGAGAGGGACCCGGCCGCGGCGCCTCAGCCAGGCCTGGGCGGCCGCCAGCCCCGCCCCGCACCGTCAGGACTGTCCGCCCCTCCCTCGGCCGGTCCAGTCCGGCCCCGAGCTCCGCCGACGCGCGGGGAGGGACAGGAGCACGCAAATTGGAGTTTAACACACTGGCCTGAGATCAAATCGTGGCCTGTCACTTGGTAGCTACGAGACTGTGGACAACCTATTCAACCTCTGTGGGTCTCAGTTTCCACGTCTATGAAAGAGGAACAAGGGCATATATCTGCATCTCAGCGCTTCTTGGAAAATTAACCAGAATCTAACTTCTGTTAAAGCGTTCTGTTAATGTAAGATCTTACATCTATTTGGAGACGTATTTACATGCAAATGCCACCTCCTCAGGAAGCCTTCTGTGATACCCTGCCTGGAGTAATCTTTCCAGCCTCTGGGTCTCCAAGAATACTGTTGTAGTATCTGTCCATTTGTTTTGGACCTGAGCACTTTCTATCTACCTTGCATCACGGTTATTTATATGCTTGTGTTAATTCCACTCTCTGACCGCAGACACATACACATGTCCACACCAGGGAGTTTGACGTCAGCAGTTTTATGTCTGTATTCCATATTGCTCCTATAAATGATACCTGCACATTTTTAGAAGTCCAACTAATAGTTGCATGATTTTGTTCACCAGAAAAGTGTGGTTTCACCAAGGTGGACACAGCCAGGCACTTTAACCTGTGAAGTTCCATCACCGCGAGGTGAAGGCAGGGTATAGGTGGTCTTAAATGTGGGCATTTCATTTCCTCTTTCCCTCTCTCCCATCTTTGTTACTGCTTGACATCATCTTCGTTACTCCTTGACATCATCTGCAATGACTCATGGGCCTCCTGGTGAAATACATACTGTACATACTTGCCATCTTCTGTGTAGGTTAATGCCTTAATGCATACAGATGCATTAAGCCATATGCATATGATAGACAGGTGTTAACCTTCAGGATAAAATCAGGTTTCCATCCTGGTGAATTGCAGCTGATGTTCTAGCTGACCTGCCCACACTCCCATTCAACATACATGCGGGCGCAAGCACACACGTGCACACACACGCACAGCAATATGGTGTAATGGAATGAATTCAGGAATCCAGAAATTCAGGCTTTAAATGTTGACTCCTTTCCACATTTCCCAACTGTTCGTCTCTGGGCAAGTTCCTTCACTTCTCTGAGCCTCCAAACCCTCAACTGTTAAATGGAGAGTGTAAGATCCACTAATAGGGTCATTGAAATGGCACAAAGAAACCCTCCAAACATGGTGGCCTCCTTGCTTCCCCTGCCCCTATGGTCAGCTTGTGGAATTGTCGCTTGGAATGCTGTGTGTGATTCCCGTCATCCCTGGGGTGGAGGAGGTCAAGCTGCCAGGACTGAGCAGGAAGGGAGGGTGGAGAGTATTACCAAGAATAGCCAGCCATGAGGGGGTCTTGCCTGTGAGGGGGTGAGGCCTAGCCCAGGAGCAGCCACAGAGGAACCAGTGAGAGAGTCAGCTGGGGTCAGGGGGCATGGGGCTGTTTATTAAACCGGCTGAAAGATGATTCATTTCCGTTGCTTTAGATGAAAAAAGGGACAGAAATAAATCTCCCAGGAGAAAGATGGGAAAGTCAACTTAAGGTATGAAGGCAGAGGAAAGAGGGAGAGAGGGAGAAGAGGAGACAAGCTAAGGACATTTCTCCTCTGCCCAACACTGGGACAAAATTGTGATGCTGGGGGTGCTTCCTCGGCACCCGAGCCTTCACCAGTCTGTGCTCCTTTGCTTCTCTGACACCTTAGGTCTCACTGCCACCTCCCTGTAGGTCCCACAAAAGCCAACCCAGTTCTAAGTAGGCTCTGGTTGAATCTCAGAAATTTTTTAAAAAGCCGGGCGCGGTGGCTCACGCCTGTAATCCCAGCACTTTGGGAGGCCGAGGTGGGCGGATCACGAGGTCAGGAGATCGAGACCATCCTGGATAACACGGTGAAACCCCGTCTCTACTAAAAATACAAAAAAATGGCCAGGCGTGGTAGCGGGCGCCTGTAGTCCCATTTACTCGGGAGGCTGAGGCAGGAGAATGGCATGAACCCAGGAGGCGGAGTTTGCAGTAAGCCGAGATCGCGCCACTGCACTCCAGCCTGGGCGACAGAGTGAGACTCCGTCTCAAAAAAAAAAAAAAAAATTTAAAAAAAAAAGAAAAAGAAAAAGAAAAAAATAGCCAATCCAAGAGAACATACAGTATCTCATTCATAGTGAGGATCCAGAGATTGAGAGATTCCTTTAGTTTCCCCTCTTCCCTTCCTTGTTTCTGGAGGTTCCCATCAAACAGCCTTAATGTGGCATTTCAGGCATCCTCAGAGCAAAACAATGTACTCTGGTATTTTGTTTATAATGCTTTCTTTTCTTTTCCTTTCTTTTTTCTTTTCTTTCTTTCTTTCTTTCTTTTTTTTTTTTTTTTTTTGATGGTGGTGGTTGTAGGACAATGCTAATGAACAATTACTGAGTGTTTTTTTTACAAGAGCGTCACACATTTGATCATATTTTAGCTTCATGACACCCTCAGAGGGCAGCATCATATCAGGCCACTTTGCAGAAGAGAAAGCTGAGCCTCAGAGGATTTAAGTTACCCAAGGTCATGGAGCCAAATAAGAAGCGGAACAGGGCCTAAATCCAGATCTCCTACTGTGGCTCAGTCAGTCCCAGGTGATTTCATGAAACCTCCCTTTAGTGCATTCTGGACTTTTTTTTTTTTCTTTTTTTACTTAAATTGTGGTTCGGTTAATAAGGTTGCTCCAAAAAAAAAGAAAAAAAAAGAAAAAAATATATAAATTTAAAAATTGTGATAAAATCTAAACACAAAATTTGTCATTTTAACCATTTTTTTCTTTAGAGACAAGGGTGTCACTTTGTCACTCAGACTTGAGTGCAGTGGTACAGTCAGAGCTCACTGCAGCCTTGAATGCCTGGGCTCAAGTGATCCTCCTGCTTCAGCCTCCTGAGTAGCTGGGACTATGGGAAATACTACCAAACCCGGCTAATTTTTTTATTTTTCTATTTTCACAGAGACAGAGGCTTGCTTTGTTGCCCAAGCTGGACTCCAACTTCTGGCTTCAAACAATCCTCCAGCCTCAGTCTCCCAAAGCTTTGTGATTACAGGCATGAGCCACCATGCCCCACCCATCTTAATCATTTCTAAGTGTACAATATTATGTCATTGATTGCATTCAATTATATTCACAATGTTGTGCAATTATCCCCACTATTTTAACAAATATTTAATTGACAAAGAAAGATTGTATATATTCAATGTGTACATGATTTGACATATGTGCACATTGTGTAATGATTCCCACAATCGCATTAATGAACACATCCATCCCCATCCGTACTGCACCTTAGATCCCCAGAATTCTTCTTATAATTGAAAGTCTGTACCCTATATTTCCTCCACTATTTATTTCCAAAACTTTTGCATCAACCTAAACAGAAACTGTAGCCCTGGTCTGGGCAACACGGTGAAACCCTGTCTCTACAAAAATTACCAAAATTAGCTGGCTGTGGTGGCACATGCCTGTAGTCCCAGCTACTCAGTAGGCTGAGGTGGAACGATCGCTTGGGTCCAGCAGGCAGTGGTTGCAGTGAGCCACAATCGCGCCACTGCACTCCAGCCTGGGCAACAAAGCAAGACTCTGTCTCAAAAATAAAACAAAACTCTGTAGCCCACTCCTGGATACTGAACATTATGAAAATTGAGCTCAGCTTCTGTGCTCAGGACCCAGAAGCTACTTCTAAGTGAAGAGGACCATGCCAAAGGCTGTCATGAACAAGGTGGACACTGAGCACTGTGACCCAGAGTTTGAGGGACAGGATGGGTCAAAGCAGCCTCTCTAAAAGGCTCAGTCAATACAGCAGATGCTGGAGTGAGGGAGCAATTTGGGCCGTGGGACAGAATGTCCTTTGTAAATAAAGCTCCCAGGGTCCCACCAAGAAGAAACATCTAGCCCTGTTCTCAGGTCACTGTGTTTGTCCAGCCAAGCCAAGCCACAGCAGGGCTGGAAGAAAGCCCTCAACCACATTCCCAGTAACAGCCTCAAGGTCCCCACTCAAGATCTTCAGGGCATAGAACACAATTCCTTTGAAAATTAAATAATTGGCTGGGCACAGTGGTTCACACCTGTAATCCCAGCACTTTGGGAAGCCGAGGCGGGCAGATCACCTGAGGTTAGGAGTTCAATACCAGCATGGCCAACATGGTAAAACCCCGTCTCTACTAAAAATACAAATATCAGCTAGGCGTGGTGGTGGGTGCCTGTAATCCCAGCTACTCGAGAGGCTGAGGCAGGAGAATTGCTTGAACCCAGGAGCTGGAGGTGGCAGTGAACCAAGATTGTGCCACTGCACTCCAGCCTAGGTGACAGGGTGAGACTCCATCTCAAAAAACAAAAACAAACAAAAAAATTAAATAATTATGTTTATTAGCTTTAGAATTAAAAAAAGCTATATTATAGGAAATTTGAAAAATACAGTAACTAAAGAAAAAACCACCACCCACAATTATGGCCACCATTTATTCTGGGATTGCAGTGCGCCAGACCCCTTACATGCATTATTCCATTTAATCTTAGCCATAACCCTGAGGTACAGACTATGTTTATACCCATTTTACAGATGAGACTACTGTGGCTCAGAGAGAGGGTTAGTACATTTGTCCAAGGTTACACAACTGAGATGTTGTATACTGAATCATGCATACTGAAGCTGGGATTTGAATTCAAGTTTGCCTTGGACTCTTTTCACCAATATATTAGGTTGAACCACATGAAACTGACTTACAAAAATGGCAATAGCAATGCCATAAAGTTCAACCTAACATTATGCTTCCTTTTTTTTTTTTTTTTGAGAGAGCCTCTGTCTGTCTCCCAGGCTGGAGTGCAGTGGTACGATCTTGGTTCACCGCAGCCTCTGCCTCCTAGGTTCAAGCAATTCTTGTGCCTCAGCCTCCCAAGTAGCTGGGATTATAGGCATGTGCCACCACGCCCAGCTAATTTTTGTATTTTTAGTAGAGATGAGGTTTTACCATGTTGGTCAGGCTGGTCTCGAATTCCTGGCCTCAAGTGGTCTGCCTGCCTCAGCCTCCCAAAGTGCTGGGATTACAGGCATAAGTTTGAGGCAGGCAGATCACCTGAGGCCAGGAGTTTGAGATCAGCCTGGCCAACATGGCGAACCCTGGTCTCCACTAAAAAAAAAAAAAAAATACAAAGAAAATTAGCTGGGCATGGTGGCGTGTGCCTGTAATCCCAGCTACTCGGGAGGCTGAGGCAGGAGAATCGCTTGAACCCAGGAGACAGAGGTTGCAGTGAGCCGAGATCACACCACTGCACTCCAGCCTAGGCAACAGAGTGAGACTTTGTCTCAAAAAACAAAACAGACTAAAACAAAAAACTGTATTTTCAAGCATTATACTCTACTACTCTACTGTAATTGCTTGCTGGTTTACTGGTCTGTCACACTTCTATGCTTCATGAGGACAGGGTCAGTTGTGTTCTCTGTTGTATCCCTAGCACCTGCATGCCACATAGCAGGGATTCAACAAATGTTTGCTAAAAAACAAAGAAATGAGGATCGGTAAAAAAATAATAATCAATAAAGTGAGAGGACTTGGGATCACAAAGTGTTTTGCTTTTTGAAGGAAAGAAATAATTCCTTTTGAAGACAAGTGAAACAGCTGATAAGGAGCCATGCAGAGTAAATAATGTGATTGAGTTGACCAACATATTTGTGTGTTTAATATCACCTAGTCTTCAGCAACTGGAACCACTCAGATCTCAAAGGGACTCCCCACTGCAGTACTGCCTCAGGGTTTGCTCATTCGTTCATTATTTATGGGGCACCTACTATGTGCCAGATACTGTTATGGGTACTGAGATATGGCCACATAGCTGGGGAAATAGCTGCCTTTGTGGAGCTTACCTTCAAGTTAGGGAGACAAGAAATGAACAGAGAAACAAATATACAATATAGTGCAAGAGTGATACGTGCTATAAAGAAAAAGAAACAGAGTGAGGGGATAGAGAGGAATGAAAGTTGCTATTTCAATAGAGAGGTCAAGGAAGTCCTCTCTGAGCAGGTAACATTTAAGCAAAGATCTGCAGGAAGGGGTCAAGCCAACCAGCAGCAATTTGAGAGAGGAGTGTCCTAGGGGAAGAGAACAACCTGGGCAAAGGCCCTGGGATGTGCTTGGTGTGTGATCTGTCCACATCCTTTGAACATAGAGCTATCCAACTCCATGCCATTGTATGTCGCTCATGCTGCCCCTTCTCCTACCCCAGCTCTCTCCTCTACAACATCATCCAGCCCAGCCTCCATTGGTTGGTGGAGCAAACTCCTGCCTCCATGCCTAAATTCAAGGCTTACTTTTGACCAGGTGCAGTGGCTCACGCCTGTAATCCCAACACTTTGGGAGGCCGAAGTGGGCTGATCACCTGAGGTCAGAAATTCGAGACCAGCCTGGCCAACATTGCAAGACCCTGTCTCTACTAAGAATAGAAAAATTAGCTGTGGCATGTGTCTGTAGTCCCAGCTACTTGGGAGGTTGAGGCATGAGAATCGCTTGAACGTGGGAGGTGGAGGTTGCAGTGGGCTGAGATTACTTCACTGCACTCCAGTCCGGGAGACAAAGCGAGACTCCTCAAAGAAATCTGACTTCTTCCAGCTCATCCTCATCCCCCTGAACTATGTTCCCAAAATGTTCATATTTCCATTACAATAATCATCACGTTGGACTATGGTTGTTTTTCTTTTTTAACTTGTTTTGTCCCAGTCAGCAGTGATTTGGTTAAGAGCAGATTGTCATATTGATCTTTGTATCCTTGGTGCCTAGCAAATGCTGGGCCTGAAAAATTTTGGTTGATCCAGTTTTATGAAATGTCCAGAACAGACAAATCCATAGAGACAGAAAGCAGATTAGCGGTTGCCAGGAGCTGGAGGGAGTGGGTTTGGGGGCAGAGGGACTGGGAAGAGACAGCTTAATGGGCAAGGTTTCCTTTTAGGGTGTTAAAAATGTTCTGGAACTAGGGCTGGGCGTGGTGGCTCACGCCTGTAATCCCAACACTTTGGGAGGCCGAGGCAGGCAGATTGCTTGAGCTCAGGAGTTTGAGACCAGCCTGGCCAACGTGGTGAAACCCCGTCTCTACTAAAAACACAAAAATTAGCAAGGCATGGTAGCGCACGCCTGTAATCCCAGCTACTCGGGTGGCTGAAGCAGGAGAATCGCTTGTACCCAGGAGGTGGAGGCTAGGAGCCGAGATCGTGCCACTGTACTCCAGCTTGGGCGACTGAGTGAGACCCTGTCTCAAAAAAAAAAAAAAAGGTCTGGAACTAGATAATGGGGATAGGTGCACAACATTGTGAATGTACTAAATGTCACTGAATTGAACCCTAAAATTATGAATTTTTTGTTATGTGGATTTTGCAACAATGTTTTAAAATGGTGGTGAACTGAGTGGAATTGAGACCCCCATTACACAGGTAGTCCAGGAGTTTGTAGGAGTTTGCATTCTGAATAAAATGCAATGACCCAATAGAGATCCAGAGAGATGAAGTATCCATTTGTGAAAACTGAAGAGCCAGAAAAGAGGTCCTAAATAGACCCAAGATAATTATTTGCATTTTACATCATTACCTGCAACACTAAATGAGAAGTTAGTTATAGAGGTTTAGGCACAACTGTAATTGAAGGGGTTAGAGTGACACCTGTTGTAAACTGGATTGGAACACTGGGGTGCTCCTTTATGGAACTTGAGTTTTAAAACTGGGTTTAAAAATCCAAAAGTTTGGCTGGGCATGGTGGCTCATACCTGTAATCTCAGCACTTTGGGAGACCGGGGAGGGAGGACCTCTTGATCCCAGGAGTTCCAGACCAGCCTGGTCAACATGGCAAAACTCTGTTTCTATTAAAAATAAATAAGTAAATAAAAATAAAAACCCAAAATCCAGAAGTTCTATTTTCTTTAGTTATACCTAAAATAAATCATATAAGGGATTGTCTTACCAAGCATCTGGGTATTTTCCTCTTAGACAATCACACCTTTTCTTTTCTTTTTTTTTTTTTTTTTAGACAAAGTCTCGCTCTGGGGTCCAGGCTGGAGTGCAATGGCGTGATCTCAGCTCACTGCAACCACCGCCTCCCGGGTGCAAGCAATTCTCCTGCCTCAGCCTCCCAAGTAGCTGGAATTGCAGGAGTGCACCACCATGCCTGGCTTATTTTTGTATTTTTAGTAGAGACAGGGTTTCACCATGTTGGCCAGGCTGGTCTCGAACTCCTGACCTCAGGTGATGCGCACACCTCAGCCTCCCGAAGTACTGGGATTACGGGCGTAAACCACCGCACCTGGCCAGTCACACCTCATTTTAATATATAGAATCAATTTGCCAATTAACAATATCTCTTGGCCGGGCGCCGTGGCTCATGCTTGTAATCCCAGCACTTTGAGAGGCCGAGGCGGGCGGATAACAAGGTCAGGAGTTCAAGACCAGCCTGGCCAATATTGTAAAACCCCTTCTCTACTAAAAATACAAAAATTAGCCAGGGCACTGTGGCAGGTGCCTGTAGTCCCAGCTACTCGGGAGGCTGAGGCAGGAGAATCGTTTGAACCTGGGAAGCAGAGGTTGCAGTGAGCTGAGATGGCATCACTGCACTCCAGCCTGGGTGACAAGAGCGAGACTCTGTGTCAAAAAAAAAAAAAAAAAAAAACCTCTCATTGTATAAGACTTTCTATTTTACATCATTTTATTTCCGTAACAACCTTGTAAGAGGGGTACTTTGAATTTTGTCTTGCAAAAGACAAAACTATTCTTATAGAAATAAACTGAGATACATAGAAAATATGTAGCAATATTGGAGCATGAGCCAAGTTTTCTGATTCTGGGTCTCAAATTGTGAGTGCTGTGTTTTATTTTGATCATTTGCCTAATCATTTTAGTTGTGTATAATACTGAAAAAATAATAATAAAATGTAACATAAAAGCAGGAAAAAAAATCCAAAACTTTTCCCAGACGAAGATTAGTAGGACAATTATCTTTCCTTTACAAAATATCCCTGAGAGTTGGGGGTGGAGCACTCAGAGAAATACATCACGTGCTCCCTACCCCGAATGATCTATTCAAGGATCAGCAGCCCTTTTCTCGGGAGTCTGTATATAAGGTGATGAATGACTTTGAGGACTAAATAAAGTAGACTATATCACTAAATAAACATTCAAACCTTATATGATACAAATCTAATTCAAAATAATTTGAAGACTTCAACTTTTTTATTTTTTATTTTATTTTATTTTTATTTTTTTGAGATAGGGTCTTGCTCCGTTGCCCAGGCTGGAGTGCAGTGACGCAGTCTCAGCTCACTACAGCCTCCATCTCCCGGGCTCAAGCAATCCTCCCACCTCAGCCTCCTGAGTAGCTGGGACTACAGGCGAGCACCACCATGCCTGGCTAATTTTTGTATTTTTAGTAGAGACGGGGTTTCGCCATGTTGGCCAGGTTGGTCTCAAACCCTGGCCTCAAATGATCCGCCTGCCACGGCCTCCCAAAGTGCTGGGATTACAGGCATTACCCTCTGCACCAAGCCCCAGACAACTTTTCTATTTTTTATGTTTGGAAACAGGGTCTCACTCTGTCGCCCAGGCTGGAGTGCAGTGGCATAGTCATGGCTCACTATAACCTCAAATCCTGGGCTTGGCCGGGCGCGGTGGCTCACGCCTGTAATCCTGGCACTTTGGGAGGCCGAGGCGGGCAGATCACAAGGTCAGGAGATCGAGACCATCCTGGCTAACACGGTGAAACCCCGTCTCTACTAAATACAAAAAAAATTATCCGGGCGAGGTGGCTGGTGCCTGTAGTCCCAGCTACTCGGGAGGCTGAGGCAGGAGAATGGCGTGAACCCGGGAGGCGGAGCTTGCAGTGAGCCGAGTTCGCGCCACTGCACTCCAGCCTGGGCTACAAAGCGAGAATCCGTCTCAAAAAAAAAAAAAAAAAAAATCCTGGGCTTAAGTATCTTCTCACCTCAGCCTCCCTAGTAGGTAGGACTACAGGCATGTGCTACCACACCTGGCTTTCTTTCTTTTTTTTTTTTTTTTTTTTTTTTTTTTTGAGACGGAGTCTCGCTCTTATCGCCCAGGCTGGAGTACAGTGGCACAATCTCGTTTCACTGAAAGCTCTGCCTCCCCGCTCCACGCCATTCTCCTGCCTCAGCCTCCTGAGTAGCTGGGACTACAGGCGCCTGCCACCATGCCTGGCTAATTTGTTGTATTTTTAATAGAGACGAGGTTTCACCGTTTTAGCCAGGATGGTCTCAATCTCCTGACCTCGTGATCCGCCCGCCTTGGCCTCCCAAAGTGCTGGGATTACAGGTGTGAGCCACCGTGCCCAGCCCACACCTGGCTATTTTTAGATTTTTCCATAGAGACGATGTCTCACTATGTTGCCCAGGCTGGTCTCAAACTCCTGGCCTCAAGCAATTTTCCCACCTCAGCCTCCCAAAGTGTAAGGATTACGGGCGTGAGCCAACATGCCCATCCAAGAATTAAACTTTTAAGTAATATTTTGCTGAAGTATAACAAATACAGAAAAGTGCACAAATCACAAGTATGCAGCTTAATGAATTTTACAAAGTGCACACACGTGTTTAATTAGCATATAGAGCTTTTTTAAAAAAGAGGATAACCAGCATCCCAAAACATTCCCATTCTCTCTTTAGTGACTAGTCCCAAAGGTAATCTCATGTTTATCATGATAGATTAGTTTAGTCTGTTTTTTTTCCCGGAGACAGAGTCTCACTTTTTTGCCTGGGCTGGAGTGCAGTGGCACGATCTCAATCTCGGCTCACTGCAACCTCCACCTCCTGGGTTCAAGCAATTCTTGTGCCTCAGCCTCCCGAGTAGCTGGGACTACAGGCTCCTGCCACCGCACCTGGCTAATTTTTTGTATTTTTAGTAGAGTCCAGGTTTCACCATGTTGCCCAGGCTGATCTTGAACTCCTGAGCTCAGGCAATCTGCCTGCCTTGGCCTCCCAAAGTGCTAAGATTACAGGCTTGAGCCACCGCACCCGGCTTGTTTTTGTACTTTATATATAGCTGTGTGGCTTCTTTCATTCAACATCATATTTGTGGGATTTACCCATGTTACTGGGTGAAACGTTTATTCAATATATACACAATAATCTGCCATTGAGGTTTTGGCTAATACAAATAGTGCTGCTATGAGCATTCTTGTAATCAGGTTTAACCATGTGAAATTGCCATTTTTGCAAATAGACAACTGGCAAATACTGGCAATTTTATACATATAGCTCCATTAGTTGCATGTCCTTTAGTGCACATTTGTTTGCATTCTGTTGGATATACACCCGGGGTTGGACTGCAGGACCACAGGATATACAAATCTTCAGCTTTAGTAGATATTGCCAGTTTTTCAAAGTGATTTAACCAACCCACACTTCCATCAGCAATGTATGAGATTTCCAGTAGCTATTCTCATGGGTGTGTAGTGGTATTGCAATGTGGTGTTTTTTGTTTTTTGGTTTTCTTTGAGACGGAGTCTCTCTCTTATCTCCCAGGCTGGAATGCAGTGGTGCAATCTCGGCTCACTGCAACCTCTGCCTCCAGGTTCAGGCCATTCTCCTGCCTCAGCCTCCCAAGTAGCTGTGATTACAGGGGCCCACCACCACGCCCGGCTAATTTTTGTATTTTTAGTAGAGATGGGGTTTCACCATGTTGGCCAAGCTGGTCTCGAACTTCTGACCTCAGGTGATCTGCCTGCCTTGGCCTCCCAAAGTGCTGGGATTACAGGCGTGAGCCACAGTGCCCAGCCTCCTGTTTCCTTTTAAATGTGAACATTGTTTCTCAATCTTCTTGGGAATCCGAATCCTCTAACCACATCTAATGGTGGTGCTCCCAAGGAGTTCTCTCCTTATCTCACTGTGCTTTTCTCACACCTACCCCCTCTCCCTGGCTCCTCGCATCTGTTCTCATGAGTAAAGTACCATCTCTACAGGCTGACGGCCTCCAAACATACACCCCAGCTCAGTGCTCCTCCTTAGCTTCAGACGTGCATCTCTATCTATTGGACATCTCCCCCTGATGTCCTGCAGGCTTCAAAACAGATTTTAGTTTGTTTTTTTTTTTTTCAATAAACCTTTTGCACTCCTAACTTAAAAAAAAAAAGAAGGAAATAGAAAATATCAGGTTGTATCACATGCAAAAATACAATGGTTGTTTTTGTTTTTCATTTAGTCAGGGTCTCACTCTGCCACCCAGGCTTGAGTACAGTGGTGCAATCTCTGCTCACTACGACCTCCACCTCCCAGGCTCAAGGGATTCTCCCACCTCAGCCTCCCAAGTAGCTGGAACTACAGGCGCATACCACTATGCCCAGCTAATTTTTTTTGGTATTTTTGGTAAAGATGGGGTCTTGCCATGTTGCCCAGGCTGGTCGTAAACTCCTGGGCTCAATCAATCTGCCTGCCTTGCTCTCCCAAAGTGCTGGTATTACAAGTGTTGAACCACCACACCTGGCCTTTTTTTTTTTAATGAAACTTTTGTTTCACACATGTATCCTGGATCAGTCAAAAGTTTTAAAAACACAGAAACTAGATAACAGGCTAGACATAATGATGGAAGGAGTAGAAAGAGCCAGAGACACCTGCATCTGGGTGACAAAAAGAGGGAAGTGAGAAGGAGCTAGTTTTTGGGGGAAGACGGTGACTTTCATTTTGGAGGCATCAATTCTGGTTTACAGTAAATCAGGCAATAGTTGTCTCTTTCCTTTGTATTTCTGGCTCTGGTCAAAGCATATTTCTGAATAAATGCTTTCAGGAAGGAGGGTGATTCCCCTATAGGTCATTCATAATCATTTCTCAGGAAGAGGGGGGATGCTTTACTGGGCAAAACCACATTGATTGAACTCTTATCTTATGCTGGGTTCTTTGCATCCAGTTTCTCATGCATCCTCCAAGCAGCCCTGTGAGGTAGGTACCATTAACTCCGTTTTACAAATGAGGAAGGTGAGGTTCAGAGAGGATAAGAAACTGACTATGGTGATGCAGTTACTAAGTGATAAACTGTGTCTTGCTAGCGAACCAGACCATCTCTGAAAGCAACACCAGGAATCCTTATGGCCTCTTGTATTAGTTTCTTAGGGCTGCTGTAACAAATGACCACAAACTGGTCATTTATTCTCTCCAGTTTAGGAGGCTGGAAGCCCAAAATCAAGGTGTTATCCGGGCTTGTTCCTTCAAAGGGCTCTAAGGGGACTCTGGCCCATGCCTCTCTCCTAGTTTCTAGTGACTATTGGCAAACCTTGGCCTTTCTGGGTTTGTAGAAAGCATCATTCCAATGTCCGCTTCCATCTTCACATGGCATTCACAGAGCCATCTTCTCATAAGAACAGCAGCCATGTTGGATTAGTCCCTGCCCCAGTCCAGCGTGTCCTCATTTTATTTTATTTATTTACTTACTTATTTTTTTGAGACAGAGTCTTGCTCTGTCGCCCAGGCTGGAGTGCAGTGGTGCCATCTCAGCTCGCTGCAAGCTCTGCCTCCCGGGTTCACGCCATTCTCCTACCTCAGCCTCCTGAGTAGCTGGGACTACAGGCGCCCGCCACCACGCCCGGCTAATTTTTTGTATTTTTTAGTAGAGACGGGGTTTCACCGTGTTATCCAGGATGGTCTCGATCTCCTGACCTCGTAATCCCCCCTCCTCGGCCTCCCAAAGCGCTGGGATTACAGGCGTGAGCCACCGCGCCCGGCCTTCCTGTCCTCATTTTAATTAGTTACATCTACAATGACCTTATTTGGAAATAATAAGGTACTGGGGGTTAGGACTTCAACAAATCTGTTTTGAGGGATGCAATTCAATCATAACATCTCAGTAAACTGAATAAGCCCTACAGTTGAGGAAATTATTTCCTCCTGATTTGGAGGATTTTGCAGAAAAAAGTTGATGTTATTTCTTGTTAGATTCCTAAGTTCCCCAGAAACTGCCAAGGTTCCTAGACTTCCTATGAGCAATTTTTTTTCTTTTTTTGAGACAAGGTCTGGCTCTGTCCCCCAGACTGGAGTGTGGTGACACGATCTCCACTCACTGCAACCTCTACCTCCCGGGCTCAGGTGATTCTCCCACCTCAGCCTCCTGAGTAGCTGGGATAACAGGCGTGCTCCACCACACCCGGCTAATTTTTTCGTAGAGACGGGGTTTCGCCATGTTGCCCAGGGTGGTCTGGAACTCATGAGCTCAAGCGATCCGCCCGTCTCGGCCTCCCAAAGTGCTGGAATTACACTTTGGGAGCCACTGCTCCCGACCAGCACATTTTATTAATACTTATAATTCCCCTACATCCCCACTGCCTTCCAGACACAAACAATCAACCCATTGCTGCCTCATAAAAACACAAACTCATCACCTTTCCCCCCCTCCTGAATTCCCCGTTTTTCACAAAACTGGCTCCCCATCTTCCAGAAATAATTCTTTTCTTTCCACTCTCCTTACATCTCCTAGGTTCAATTCCTTACGGTTGGCCAGGCGCAGTGGCCCACGCCTGTAATCCCAGCACTTTGGGAGGCCGAGTCGGGCGGATCACCTGAGGTCAGGAGTTCGAGACCAGCCTGGCCAACATGGTGACACCTGTCTCTACTAAAAATACAAAAATTAGCCGGGCGTGGTGGCGCTCGCCTGTAATCTCAGCTACTTGGGAGGCTGAGGCACGGGAATCACTTGAAATCGGGAGGCGGAGTTTGCAGTGAGTCCAGATCGCACCACTGCACTCCAACCTGGGCGACAGAGCAAGACTGTTAAAAAAAAAAAATTCCTTACGCTTGCCTCTCACCTGGGAAGATACACTCTCTTCGAGACTTCTCATTGCTCCCAGGCTCTTCACCTGCAATCCAGCCTCACATTCGCTATACAGTATATGGCCAATTTTCTAGGAACACTCTCCAGTCTGACTGCAAATCATAAACCTCGGGGACTTCAGGCTTCCTATCTGGTGGAGTATTCAACTGCTCCACCCATTATTCAAGGACCAACTAAATTCGGCGCTACATTCATCTCCCTTTATCCCTTCTAAGAGGAATACCGCTCCAGCGCCAACGCAATCTCCTCCTCCCTCGCCTTTACCTAATCCCTTGCCTGCCCTGTTTCCCCGCTGAGCTCCTCAAACACTTCGCATCTCTCCCCGTTATTCCAGTCTACCTGGTGAAAAGGTTATTTGAGGACCTTGTCTACGCTGCCCCTACCTGATCCCGCTCCCGGCGCCACAGGCTGGGCCCCAACAGGAGCTCCTCAATCTAAGTGTCTAGGAGAAACCCAGGGAGTCTCCACGAAGGAGGGACTTTACCCACTACAGACTAAAACTGGCCTCGGAATCGCCTTCCTGGAGATTCGGCCCAGCGGCTCTCAGGAGTCGGTAGGGGCAAGAACGTTTCCCCGGTGCAGTGGAAGAAGACTGCGGGCCAGCCAGGGACTCGGGATCCGGGGACAGGGCCTCGGCAGGCGCCCGCCTGGAAGCCCGCAGCCCAGACGCGGACGCCCCACTGCTCAGCGGGACACAACTCGGGCCTTGCCCCGGAACGCCGCTTGGACAACAACCTTTCCGCCGAGTGCAGGCCGAGCGCTTTTGGGCGCAGCACGCAGGAACCGGAAGTCAATGGAGGAAGACTGGACTTACTGATTCAACTTGGAGATGAGCGGGTCTGTCCTCTTCACGGCGGGAGGTAGGGTGCTTGGAACACTGGGGTGATTTCCCGTCTGTCATTAGCCTCTGACCCTAGAGGCTAATGGAATACGGCTGGAGGTATTCTGGAGGAACCTGGAGTGTTTCCTTCCTCATGTCCCTCATGTCCTAGAGTGTTTCCTTCCTCATGTCCCTTGTTCAGGCCCCTCTCCTGGGGCCCCAGCCTAGCTGACGAGGCAGTTTTCGGAACATTTGTGCTTCCCCGGCCTCAGGGTCCACGGGTGGCTCCTCAGAGTGGGCGGATGGTTCAGATTCTCACAGCCGCTTGCTTACCTCTGGCCGCATTACTTTCCTGTGGCTGCGATGTTAGAGTGACTTCCCACTGGTTTTACAAAGTTATGCATTGTATGGTGTTTCTCATACTTGCAAAAACGTCATGTAGAAGTCTTGAAAAGTGTACGGAAGAAAGTAAAACTGCCCTTAAATCTATCACTTAGCTGAAACATTTCTTATAAACGTATAAAATTTAATTTTATTTAGTTCCACCAGATGAGATACTAAAATGTGAAAATGGAAGTGAAGACAAAACCCTTTTTTTTTTTTTTTTTTTGAGACAGAGTTTCGCTCTTGTTGCCGAGACTGGAGTGCAATGGTGCGATCTCGGCTCACCGCAACCTCCGCCTTCCGGGCTCAAGCGATTCTCCTGCCTCAGCCTCCCGAGTAGCTGGGATTACAGGCATGTGCCACCACGCCCGGCTAATTTTGTATTATTAGTAGAGACAGGGTTTCTCCATGTTGGTCAGGCTGGTCTCGAACTCCCGACCTCAGGTGATCCGCCCACCTCGGCCTCCCAAAGTGCTGGGATTATAAGCGTGAGTCACCGCGCCCGGCCTAAGACAAACCTTAACAGGAAATATTAGTTACAAAAAGATTCCTCTAAATTAAAAATATCAGAAACTTTAAGCAGTTGGAATAATTATTTCAACTACTTGCTTCCTGATGGGTATAAAATACAATTTTCTAGGTAGTAAAACTTCGGACTGATCCATAAATATCGGAAGACATCTCTCGTGACTTGAAAACAACAAAAGCTCTATTTAAAACTCTATATAATATAGTTTAAAAACTAATCCTCTTTTAAAGATGATTCTCGGGCCGGGCACAGTGGCTCACGCCTGTAATCCTAGCACTTTGGGAGGCCGAGGTGGGCGGATCACGAGGTCAGGAGATGGAGACCATCCTGGCTAACACTGTGAAACCCCGTCTCTACTAAATATACAAAAAATTAGCCGGGCGTGGTGGCAGGCGCCTGTAGTCCCAGCCACTTGGGAGGCTGAGGCAGGAGAATGGCGTGAACCTGGGAGGCGGAGCTTGCAGTGAGCCGAGATCGGCCACTGCACTCCAGCCTGGGCAACACAGCAAGACTCCGTCTCAAAAAAAAAAAAAAAGATGATTCTCCAAGACAATTTAATATTGTCCTCTACTAGTTCTTAAATTCCAGGAAAGTATTTGTGACTTTGCAAAGGATCTAGTCAAGCTTGCAACTAACCCCAAAGGAAGTAGGACATCCAACTTATGTTTTGCTAAATTTTCCTTTTAGAAAGGTGGAGATGCTTTCTGACCCCGTCGAGGTCATCCCTGTTCTGGGCCTTACATAATTTCTGCTGTCGGAAAAAATCCACTACACCTAAGAAAATTACTCCCAATGTTACTTTTTGTGATGAAAATGCAAAGGAGCCCGAAAATGCACTTGACAAGCTCTTCTCTTCAGAACAGCAGGCTTCCATCTTGCATGTGTTGAATACAGCATCTACTAAAGAACTTGAAGCTTTCCGATTGCTTCGTGGAAGAAGGTCCATCAATATCGTAGAGCACAGAGAAAACTTTGGGCCATTTCAGAATTTAGAGAGTTTAATGAATGTGCCCTTGTTTAAGTATAAAAGTACAGTTCAAGTTTGTAACTCCATACTTTGTCCAAAGACTGGACGGGAAAAAAGAAAGTCACCGGAAAACCGGTTCCTGAGAAAGCTCCTCAAACCAGACATAGAAAGAGAAAGACTTAAGGTATATTCTTCATGTCTGCTATACTGCCTAATATTTGAGAACCTACTCTAGAAAGCACTCTTCTGGGCATTGGGTTGGGAAGTGGCTAAGACAGGGTTCTTCAGGTTTAGTTGGCAAGTGTATGATCACTACCAAATAATGAGATGTACAGATAGTAAATTGGCAGTTGAGAGGAGAGAAAACAATGGGCTGTGACTGTTGTGGAAAGTTTACTGGAAGAACTCAATTTAGATCTTAAAAGAGAGATCCTTTGGATGGGAGAGGAGGGCATTGTAGGTAGAAAGAACAGTTGATGTTGAGAAGCAGGTCTAGGCAAGGCTTATTTAAGAGGAGTGTCGTTGGAGATACTAGGCTGTGTCTAAGGATGATGTTAGGATTAATGAGAAATTAAGGAGCAAAGATAGGTTATGGCCAGTGAGTGACTTTAGAACATTATACCAGTCTTTCCGGCAGAATTTAAAATTATTTTCTGTACCTTTTCTCCTTTAAAAAGCATTTTATCTTGAATCATGCAAGTCTATAGGTAAGATTAAAAAAAAAAAAAAAAAAAAAAGCGGCTGGCTCACACCTGTAATCCCAGCACTTTGGGAGGCCAAAGCGGGCGGATCACAAGGTCAAGAGATCCAGGCAATCCTGGCCAATGTGGTGAAAGCCCATCTCTACTAAAAATACAAAATTTAGCTGGGCATGGTGGCGTGGGCCTGTAGTCCCAGCTACTCGGGAGGCTGAGGCAGGAGAATCTCTTGAACCTGGGAGGCAGAAGTTGCAGTGAGCTGAGATCACGCCACTGCACTCCAGCCTGGCTACAGAGCAAGACTCTGTCTCAAAAAAAAAAAAAAAAAAAAAAAAACCATTCTAAAAGCAATTCTTTTTCCATTGTCTTAAAAAAATAAATACTACAAATATTTGACACAGCAGTCAATTTTTTTTTTTTTTTTTTTTTTTTTTGAGACAGAGTCTTGTGCTGTCACCAGGCTGGAGTACAGTGGCATGATCTCACAACAACCTCCACCTCCCAGGTTCAAGCGATTCTCCTGCCTCAGCCTCCTGAGTAGCTGGAACTACAGGCACACGCCACCACACCCAGCTAATTTTTGTATTTTTGGTAGAGATGAGGTTTTACCATGTTGGCCAGGATGGTCTTGATCTGTTGACCTCGTGATCCACCTGCCTCGGGCTCCCAAAGTGCTGAGATTACAGGTGTGAGACACTGCGCCCGGCCACAGCACTCAAGTATTAAACTTTAGAGGAACTCATGTCCTGTGTAACATTGCTTGATAATCATTATCTCATAAAAATCATAAGCACCATTTTTTTTCTGGACCAGTGGGTCCCAGTTTTTTGAGGAATATGGGTACTTTTGAAAACCTGATGAAAGCTGTGGACCCTCTTCCCATAGAAAAAGATATAGCACATATACACAGAATACTACACAGTTTCAGAGGACTGGCAGATTCTGTTAAGTCCACTCATGGACTCCAAGTAGAACTGCTGCAATTGATCTGGAACATATTTTAACCAAATTCTTCAGGGAGGATTCTCACCCAAATTCATGGCCAAAACTATTTATACCCAGATTAGAGTGGAGTTGCATCTTATTTAGGGGGCTGGATTTTAAGTCAGTTTTTATGGAGATAAAAGTCATGCAGTAAAATCCTTTAAGAAAAAATCGATTGCCCACTAAGTATTGTGTGTAGTCTGGTTCAGTAATGCTTGTGCACAGTAAAGCTTGAGAGTCACTGAGCTAAAGAAAACCAAAAGGAAGTCTGTATTTTGGGCATCTACACTATTTTGTCTTTAAGATATTTATCCAGTCCTTAGCAATGAAAGGGAGATGGGTATACAACTAATTGTTCCTGTTTATTTGCCTCTGTATCTATAGAACATATTAGTTTGTTAATATAACTAAGTGAGCCATGTTGGGGAAAGGTGATAGCATTGTACTTCATCGTCAGCCCAGACTTGATAGTAAGCAAAATCTAAATATTCAATTACTTATTATATATCTCCTCTTAGAAGCCCTATAGGCAACCCAAACTTAATGCATTAAAAACAAACCAAAACAAAACAAAAAAATTTCTTCCCACCTTCCCTCGGTCATGTGACTCCTATTTTCGTCATCATTAATGATGCCATTCAGTCACTGATATAAAACTGGAATTATTCTAGACTCCTCGTTAAACCTATATATTTATTCTGCTCCCACTATCTGTTTCTTTTCCTTCTGTCATTGTCTTCAATTCTTAACACTTTCTCATGTTGTAACAGGTACCTAACACAGATCCCTACCTTTAGTTCCCTCCAGCCCATCTTTTACACCATCAGTGATTTTTCTGAAATGTAAATCTTATGTTAGTCCTTAAAATTCTGTTTTTTTAGTGGCCGCTGTAGCACTCAGGATAAAGCAAGTTACTTACCTTTATAGACATCTGCCTTGTCCTCTGCCCTTTTCCTATTCGGTCTTTATTCTACTGCCAGAGTGTGAGATGTCAAACAGCCTATCTTTCCAGACATCTGGGTGAAATAACTTCCCATTTACTGTCTCATTCTCCTAGTCCTCCAGTAAACCTTCCCTGACCACTTCTCTCTACAATAGTTTTATGGTGGCATTTCTTATAATGTACAGTTATGTTTGTTGTTTCCTAGTATCTAGTGCAGACCTTGGCTACACTTGAGTTTGAATGCCTACTTTGGGCAAGGTGCTGAGAATGAGTATAGGTCCTTTATCTATAAACTGACTGCTGCTGGTTACCTTTTAATAATAATTACTCCTTGGTGGCTCACACCTGTAATCCCAGCACTTTGGGAGGCAGAGGCGGGTGGATCACTTGAGATCAGGAGCTCAAGACCAGCCTGGCCAACATGGTGAAACCCCGTCTCTACTAAACATACAAAAATTAGCTGGGTGTGGTGGCAGGTACCTGTAATCCCAGCTACTCAGGAAGCTGAGGCAGAAGGATTGCTTGAATCTGGGAGGGGGATGTTGCAGTGAGCTGATTGTGCCA
This sequence comes from Pan troglodytes, assembly GCF_028858775.2. Classification (NCBI taxonomy): domain Eukaryota; kingdom Metazoa; phylum Chordata; class Mammalia; order Primates; family Hominidae; genus Pan; species Pan troglodytes. The sequence continues at coordinate 36,747,952 of NC_072417.2, forward strand.
CTGCACTCCAGCCTGGGTGACCGAACGAGACTCCATCTCAAACAAAATAATAATTACTCCTGCATTTCTTTAATAATTCTCAGTTTATAAACTATAAATAAGTTTATATTACATAAACTAGTTAGGCATTCTGAATTTGTAGATTATGTTTGCATCTAAAATATTTACACTTCTGGCCAGGCGCGGTGGCTCATGCCTGTAATCCTAGCTCTTTGGGAGGTCAAGGCAGGTGGATCATGAGATCAGGAGATCGAGACTATCCTGGCTAACACAGTAAAACCCCATCTCTACTAAAAAAAATATTAAAAAATTAGCCGGGCGTGGTGGCGGGCGCCTGTAGTCCCAGCTACTCGGGAGGCTGAGGCAGGAGAATGGCATGAACCCAGAAGGTGGAGCTTGCAGTGAGTTGAGATCGCACCACTGCACTCCAGCCTGGGTGACAGAGCGAGACTCCATCTCAAAAAAAGAAAAAACTAAAATGTTTATACTTCTAATTAAATCAGTCTTTTCTTTTAGGCAGTTAATAGTATCATATCTATCGTTTTTGGTACTCGAAGAATTGCCTGGGCTCACCTTGATCGTAAATTGACAGTGCTGGACTGGCAGCAAAGTGACCGTTGGAGTTTAATGAGAGGAATATACTCATCATCAGTCTATTTAGAAGAGGTAAGGCAGTTGCACCTCCAGATTCCTACCTGCTAGAGCTCCTTGTGTAGTTGAATCTTCTGGTCCCAAAAGGAATGTAATAAAATAGTAAAGATGGGTTTTCTTCTGGTACTTGTTACTCACTTATTCCTATTATGTTTTCCATCACCTTTGATTTTTAAAAATTCAACCTTTAGTTCAAGAAATGCCTTATGCATCAAAGGCAGATACTGAGAAAATCAATGGTATTTCATTCTAAATGTTCTAGAACATTATCACTCTTTTATTTATAAAGCTTATTTTTCAAAATGCCATCACATTGTCTCATTTGAGTTTTCAAAACCTTGCGAAATGGTCAGGAATTATCACCTTAATGGTCAGGAATTACCACCTTGATTATACATATGAAATCTGTGGTTCAGTCAAGCATCTGATGTGATTAGTCAGTTGCAGAGGTGATTGATTCTTGCTAGTTATTCTAACCATATGCTCTATCCCAGAAAATGTTTGAAGGTTTAGTAAAACAGTTTTAAGTTGTCTAATCTTAAAGCCAATACATATTTTAGAAATTATGAAGTCCACTGTACAGATCAAGAAACTGGTACTTAGGAGGACTAAACAGCTTAGCTTAGCTGTTGTTGTGACATAACCATGACCAGAACCAGACTGCTCATAAAATGGCTTTTTCAGTTATTTCAAAATTGTCAATATAGTATAAATTAACTAATTATAATATTTTTAAATAGAAGTGGGACAGAGAGGGGACCAAACATAAAATGTAATGAATTATTTCTGCTCCTTTATTTTGTCTTTTTTTAAAAGATTTCCTCGATCATTTCAAAGATGCCTAAAGCAGATTTCTATGTTCTGGAAAAAACAGGACTTTCCATTCAGAACTCATCTCTGTTTCCAATACTGTTACATTTTCATATCATGGAAGCCATGCTGTATGCCTTATTAAATAAAACTTTTGCCCAGGATGGGCAGCATCAGGTGCTGAGCATGAATCGAAATGCAGTGGGGAAGCATTTTGAACTGATGATTGGTGACTCCCGGACTAGTGGAAAAGAGCTAGTGAAGCAGTTTCTCTCCGATTCTATACTGAAGGCGGATCCTCGGGTGTTCTTCCCATCAGATAAAATAGTCCACTACAGACAGATGTTTTTATCTACTGAACTACAAAGAGTAGAAGAGCTTTATGATTCATTATTACAAGCTATTGCCTTCTATGAATTAGCAGTGTTTGACTCTCAGCCTTAGAATTCTGAGGTTAATGTGCTAAAGTATAATTATTAGCTCTAACGTAACACCAACTGTTGTGAACATCCATGTTATTGGAAAAGAACACATTTTCAGTGTATTTTAGATGTTTAAATTCTGACTTTTGGCTATTAAATGGTTTACACAATAAGCCAAGACCAAATCAATAAACATTTTATGAGATTCTGTGCCTCTCAGGTTAATGTGTTAAACAGTAACATGGGGCTTGGTGCAGTGGCTTATGCCGATAATCCCAGCACTGTGGGAGGCTGAGGCAGGAGGACTGCTTGTGCCCAGGAGCTCAAGAGCAGCCTGGGCAACATAGCAAGACCACATAATTTTTAAACATTTTTCATTAAAAAAAAGAAACAGTAAGATGCCAAATTGACAAAACAAGAAACAAAGTTATCTCCCTTTAAAAGCAAATACTATCTATACTAAACATTTGCATTATTATCATATTGTTAAAATAGGGAATAATGGTTTTCCTAGGTGGTACTTATTATAAGAATAAAGCTGGCCATGCATGGTGGCTCACGCCTGTAATCCCAGCACTTTGGGAGGCTGAGGCGGGTGGATCACCTGAAGTCAGGAGTTTTGAGACTGGCCTGACCAAAGTGGAGAAACCCTGTCTCTACTAAAAAAAAATACAGAATTAGCCAGGTGTGGTGGCGCATGCCTGTAGCCCCAGCTACTCAGGAGGCTGAGACAGGAGAATCACTTGAACCGGGTGGCAATGAGCCGAGATCGTGCCATTGCACTCCAGCCAGGGCAACAAGAGTGAAACTCCGTCTCAAAAAGAAAGATTAAAGCTAAAGATAACTGATAATACAGCTTATAGAATCGTCCTCTCTTATTCTCTAAGTAGAATGTGGTTTGCTACACTGCCTCCAAAAGCCGATTTTCTTTTTTTGAGACAGGGTCTCACTCTATCACACAGGCTAGAGTGCAATGGCACAATCACAGTTCACTGCAGCACCTCCTGGCCTCAAGCAATCCTCCTGCCTCTATCTCTTGAATAGCTAGGACTACAGGCACATGCCACCATACCCGGCTAATTTATTTTTTGTAGAGACAGGGTCTTACCTTGTTGCCCAGGCTGGGCTCAAATTCCTGGCCTCAAGCAGTCCTCCTGCCTCAGCCTCCCAAAGTGCTGGGATTACTGGTGTGAGCCACCATACCCAGCCCCAAAAGATGACTTTCATCAGCTCAACTCTTATTACCCAAAAACAAACAAACAAGCTTTGTCTAATAGGCTCTTTTTTTTTCTCTTTTTTTTTTTTTGGAGACCTAGTCTGGCTCTGTTGCCCAGGCTGGAGTACAGTGGCATGATCTCGGCTCACTGCAACCTCTGCCTCCTGGGTTCAAGCAATTCTCCTGTCTCAGCCTCCCAAGTAGCTGGGACTACAGACAGGCATGCACCACCATGCCCGGCTAATTTTTGTATTTTTAGTAGAGATGGGATTTCATTATATTGGCCAGGCTAGTCTCGAACTCCTGACCTTGTGATCCTCCTGCCTCGGCCTCCCAAAGTGTTGGGATTACAGGCATGAGCCACCGTGCCCAGCAGGCTCATTTTTTAACTTTGCAATATTTTAACTTGACAGACCATCTTTTGATGTCCATTTTACCATTGTCTACATTAGTTGAGGTCCTCAATATATCTTCTTTATGAACCTAAGTCTCTTTGATGTCAAAGTATTAAATATCACTGGTGCATGCCTGCCAGCTACTTGGAAGGCTGAGGTGGGAGGATCACTTGAGCCCAGGAGTTTGAAGCCAGACTGGGCAATGTAGCAAGTCCCCATCTCTTAAAAAAAAAAAAAAGTATTTATTAAATATTTTCTGTAACATAAACATTTTCTATAATCTAAAAGTGAAATATATTTGTTGAAAAAACTTCAAATAATCTGATACATAAAGCAAGAAATTGAAGCCCTCCCTTCTCTAGCACCTCCAACTCCCTAGAGTTGGTATACACTCTAGACCTGTTGCCACACACAAATAAAGTTTCTACATTTACATATGTCATTGTGTACCTAAACATCTCCACTTTGGAAATATAGATACCTCAAACTATGCATGTCTAAAAAGGAAATCATTCTCTTTCCATCCAAACCATCTCCTTTGCCACTGTTTTCTATTTTAATAGTTTCTCCAACTACCTAGTCGTTCATAACAGAAACATGGCATTATCACAAAAGTGAATCTAAATCTTACAGGAATTTACTATCTTTAAGAATGAAAAGGGCTGGGCGCAGTGGCTCACGCTTGTCATCTCAGTACTTTGGGAGGCCAAGGCAGGTGGATCACCTGAGGTCAGAAGTTCAAGACCAACCTGGCCAACATGGACAAACCCTGTCTCTACTAAAAATACAAAATTAGCTGGGCGTGGTGGCACATGTCTGTAATCTCAGCTATTCAGGAGGCTGAGGCAGGAGAATCGCTTAAACCTGTGAGGTGGAAGTTGCAGTGAGCCGAGATCATGCCACTGCACTCCTGCCTGGACAACAAGAGCGAAACTCAATCTCAAACAAACAAACATAAATGAAAAGGCTGGGTGCAGTGTCTCACACCCATAATCCCAATGCTTTGGGAGGCCAAGGAAGGAGGATCACTTGAGCTCAGGAGTTTGAGGCTGTGGTGAACTATGATTGTGCCATTGCACTCCAACCTGGGCAACAAGAGTGAGATCAAGAGTGAGACCTCTTAAAAAAAAAAAAAAGATAAAGATTTTTTCCCTGAATTATTATAAATCTAAAAATAAATAAAATATTAAATGTGTCCATATTAGGGAGGAAAATACTCCCATTATTTTCTTTTTTTTTTTAAGAGGAGAAAAAAAGAACAGTATTTTAAAAATATTTTTAAAAATACTTCAGGCTGGGCACAGTGGCTTATGCCTGTAATCCCAGCACTTTGGGAGGCCAAGGCAGGCAGATCACCTGAGGTCGGGAGTTGGAGACCAGCCTGACCAACATGGAGAAACCCTGTCTCTACTAAAAATACAAAATTAGCTGGGCATGGTGGCAGGTGCCTGTAATCCCAGCTACTTGGGAGGCTGAGGCAGGAGAATCGCTTGAACCTGGGAGGCGGAGGTTGTGGTAAGCCGAGAGCACATCATTGCACTCCAGCCTGGACAATCAGAGCGAAACTCTGTCTCAAAAAAAAAAAAAAAAAACTTCAGAAGATCTTATTCTCTCTTCTGTACAGGGATGAAATCTTTAAGTTATATCCTATATTCAAACCCATACAATATACATATTTATCAAGATGATTACATCTGAACTCTTTTTTAAACATTTCATAAAGCCTTTAGCTTTAACCTTTAATTAGATCAATATACTAATACAAGAAAAAGTAAATTGAACAAATAAGAGGTAAAAATATCTATCTTCATACACATTTGTAAACAAGTATGCATCTATACTGTTCAAAACTGTACAATATAGGCCAGGTGAGGTGGCTCACGCCTGTGATCCCAGCACTTTGGGAGGCCAAGGCAGATGGATCACTTGAGGTCAGGAGTTAAGAGACCAGCCTAACCAACATGGTAAAACCCTGTCTCTTCTAAAAATACAAAAATTAGCTGGGCAAGGTGGCACATGCCTGTAATCCCAGCTATTCAGGAGGCTGAGGCAGGATAATCGCTTGAACCCGGGAGGCAAAAGTTGCACTGAGCCGATACCAGGCCACTGCACTCCAGCCTGGGTGACAGAGCGAGATTCCGTCTCAAAAAAAAAAAAAAAAAAAAAAAGCACAAAAAAAAAAACTGTACAATATGAGGATTCTTAACTTTTAGGTTAAAAATATAATTCACCAGATAATTTTTTTTTTTTTTGTAAAGCCAGTCAAATTTAGCAGTGGGAGATTGTATACCAACTTTAGTGACACTAATGTTAGCAGCCAAGATAATGTATCTGAATATTAAGCTAATATATAATATAAACACTTGAAATAGGGAGTTCATCTTAATGAACTCTACCTTCCAGAAACAGTTCACTCACATACAAAAAATACTCCAACAAAGCTAAATCAGATAATACAAAAAATTCAGAAAAAAAATTACAATCATATATACAATTTGTAACTCAAATATTTTAAATATTTACCCGCCAATAAAAAAATATACAAATTGTTTGTTTAAAATGTACATTGAGAAATATACTTTTCCATGAAGATCCACATAATATAAAAATGTATCTTAAGGACCACATGATAATCTATACAAAGCATTGTTAGTATGGAACATTAAGGGAAGTCAGCTGCCAAAGTATTCACAGTCTCTTTTGGAATGTCAAGATGAATTCCTTCAAAATAGTGCAGGAATCTGTCAAAATTACAAAGAAAAATACAATTTAATATTAACATTTTCATCTTATGAAAATATGTATTAATCTTGAAAAAGCTATCTAAAATGTTGTTTTTAATAAAGCCTTTACCTTCTTTTACTTTTTCCTTGTTCTTTTAGCTTCTCAGTCTTACAGATGTTTCGAAGGGTTGGCAGGTATTCAATTATACTAGCCTGTCTATTACTCACATAGAGAAGAGATCGACTCGAAAATACACTTTTAATGACTGATATCCTCTTCCAAGCATTGCTGTAAAAGTAATGCATTGTTTTTAATTTTTAATGCCCAAGAAAAATGCAGTAATCCCAATCACAACCAGTTTAGTTTCCTTGCCTCTGGTCTAGACCAGATGACATTTCCAGATTAATTTCCTGTCAACACATCAATCACTCCCATACTGAAAAATCTCAATAACTATACAGCAAGACCAAACTCCTTCCTGGGTCATTCAAGCATTACCTAAATCCACCCCAATCACTCATTATTTCTCTTCCCAGCGATCAAGCTGGTCTCTTTAGCTGTCTCATTAGAAGCTACATTATTAATGTTAAGGGCTTACCATGATCAATAGTACAGCATTTTAAATTAAGAAAAAACTCTAATGATTTCCCCTTTACGATTTATTACCAAAAAATAAAAAGTAAAGGAAGTAAGACTTACTCTAAATTAGCTGCTGACTGACTAAAGTATACATTATTGCGCTTTTGTGAAACATAAAAAGTAAGATCGTTGGTTGGATCTCTTCCTAATTTCTTGCAAGAATTCAAGGTTTCCAATGCTTTTGAAATAGCAGAAGAGCATTTAGTAAAGCTGAGAGCTTCTGCAGCTGCCTTTAATTCTCCAGAGCTTTGAGAAGTCCATCCATCATTACTCTCAAGACTAAACTCATCACAAAGTCCACTTTTAACCTTTCCATTTGTGCAACTAAAGTCATTTCTACCGTATTTGTTTTGTTCCCTTACATCAGTTAAAAGTGCATCTAAGAAGGACATGTTATCCATGAACTCAGAGAGAGAATTTAAACAATGAGAAACAAGGGCAGAACATTTTTTTTCTGCAGTTGTTTTAGGAGGACAAGGAATAGATTTCTTTGTCTCTGGATTGTTTCCTTTGTCTCTGGCTTTGCTTTCTTCATCTCCGGTTTTGCTTTCTTCTGAATTTGAGGAAGATGGCACAGAGGACAGGCTAATAGATTGATCAGGAAAGTCCAAGTCAGTGTCAAATAGATCACTATCATCTAATATTACCAATGTTTTCCTTTGTTTCTTTTTCTGGGACTTTTTCAATGGCTGTTCTCTTTCAGAGTGTTTCCTAGCAAGACAATTCATACGTTTTGTTGCTGCACTGGCATCCACAGTTACTGATGGGCCACAAAAGTTTTTAGTTTCTGGAATGGTATCAACTGGTAATGGTAGAATAAACTCAAGATTACTATATAAAAAATCTACATTCCGCGTTTGGAATTCTGTAAGAAGCTGGATGAATTTATCCCATTCTTCCTTCATTGTGATTTTGTGCTGAAAAACAATTTTGAGTAAAGAAATGTTACAGCAGTACGTAGTTTGAATACTTTTCTACCTGTATGAATATAGTGTTATCCCTATTCTAAATTCAAAGTACTGAGTCACTACCCCTCATAATTTTATTTATCTATATTTAATATATCAAAATAGTACTATGTCTAAAAATTAAATTTAGACTATTAATTTGGAGAATTAAATTCTCTATTTAGTATATACTCCAATATTATTAGAAGCTCATTTATTTAAAACCACTTTTCTGAAATAGTCTATCTGAAAAATTTTCTAAATGCTATTCTAAATCCTATAATATGCATTCAGAGCAATGCCTATGCACCATTTGTCAAAGTGGTAGGATGTGTTAAAATCAGAGACCTAAGGCTTATACAAATTATAGGCACATTTAAGTTAAACTTAAGATTCAAAAGATAGGAGGCTAATGTTGGGAATATGAAAAGGAATATAAATTCAACATTGCAAAACAGACATTGAAAATACCTTTAAAAATGAAAATAAGTCTTCAGATGGGGAAAAAATGTTCTTAAGGCCAAACAAGGTCTCAGCACAGCCACTGTCACATTTTGGAAGGTCTACACGTTTCTTTTTAGTATTTTTAGGGTAAATTTTGTTATCAAGGCCATGTTCAGAGCAAACTAGTTGTACATTTCTGCTATTTCCACCTACAAAATAAAAGAAAATCTTAGCTCTATATATATATTAAACAAATTGTATCAAACAATTATTTAAAGCCTGAGATCCTTTGACATCTTCTGGACAAATACCCCCATTTAGTTCTCCACATATGTGTTTAATTCATTAAGAGTACAATATAAGCATTATTCTTTTTTTTTTAGAGTATCACTCTATTACCCAGGCTGAATTGCAGTGGTGCAATTTCAGCTCACTGAAACCTCCACCTCCTGGGTTTAAGCGATTTTCCTGCCTCAGCCTCCAAGTAGCTGGGATTACAGGCACGTGCTACCACACCCGGCTACTTTTTGTATTTTTAGTAGAGACAGGGTTTCACCATGTTGGCCAGGCTGATCTCGAACTCTTGACCTCGAGTGATCCGCCCCCCTCGACCTCCCAAAGTGCTGGGATTACATGCGTGAGCCACTGCGCCTGGCCATAAGCATTATTTCTACCAAGAGATAAATTAAGTGAGGTGATGGTGGGGGACTTTCAAAGCCATCCAACAGAAAAAGTGCAAGGACTGTGAGCAGGCAAGTCACAGAAGAAAAATAAATACCTAATATTAATTTCAGGCCAGGTGAGGTGGCTCACGCCTGTAATCCCAGCACTTTGGGAGGCTGAGGTAGGTGGATCACTTGAGTTCAGGAGTTCGAGACCATCCTGGGCAAGTTCGAGACCATCCTGGGCAACACGGTGAAACCTTGTCTCTATTCAAAATACAAAAATTAGCCAGGCGTGGTGACGCATGCCTGTAGCCCCCGCTATTAGGGAGGCTGAAGCAGGAGAATAGCTTGAACCTGGGAGGCGGAGGTTGCAGTGAGCCGAGATCACGCCACTGCACTCCAGCCTCGGCAACAGAGAGAGACTCCAACTCAAAGGGGGAAGAAAAAAGAAACAGTAATTTCAGCCGGGTGCAGTGGCTCACACCTGTAATCCCAGCACTTTGGGAGGCCAAGACGGGTGGATCACCTGAGGTCAGGAGTTCGAGACCAGCCTGGCCAACATGGCGAAACCCCATCTCTACTAAAAATATAAAAAATTAGCTGGGCATAGTGGTGCGTGCCTGTAATCCCAGCTACTTGGGAGGCTGAGGCAGGAGAATCACTTGAACCCGGGAGGCAGAGGCTGCAGTGAGCTAAGATCACGCCACTGTACTCTGGCCTGGGCGACTGAGTGAGGCTCCGTCTCAAATAATAATAATAATTTCAAAGACCTAATAAAAAGATAAGCAATTTCACCACTAAGCATGGAAATGTAATTTTAAAATAAGATACTGTACATGTTTCACTTTTTAAATTGGCAAAATTAAAAGAATTATAATGTAGTTCTGTCAGCAGTACACATAAAAAAACCATCATATACTATTCATGGGAGCATAAGTTGGTACAATTATCATCAGAGGGGGCAGTCTGACAACAACTATCAAAATGTAAAGTATATACACCGTTTGTGACCCAGCAGTCATACTTCTAGAATTCTCTCCATCAATATTACAGACATTTTCAAGGACATATGTATAAAGATATTCACTGTATTTTAATGACAAATTGAAGATAATGCAAATGTCTGTAAGTAACGGTTAAATTACGGTACATCCATTCTATTCTATAGAAAAGCATGCAGCTGTGAAAGACAGTGGGATAGGATCGTATGTGCTAACAATAAACTTAAAAATAACTAACAACATATATAATACTGGTTAATTTTGCTAAATAAGTATGTATCTTTATGTTACATGCATAAAGGTCTAACTGTGGCTACTTTCAAGAAGTAGGGGAATATTGTTTTATGTATCTGTTTTTTTTTTAAGGGCAGGGATGAAATGTATATAAAAAAAGATTTTTAAGAAGAGAAACTGGCCCCAGCCAAGTGCTGTGGCTCATGCCTGTAATCCCAGCACTTTGGGAGGCTGAGGCAGGCAGATCACAAGGTCAGGAGATCGGGACCATCCTGGCTAACTCAGTGAAACCCCGTCTCTACTAAAAATGCAAAAAATTGCTGGGCCTGGTGGTACACGCCTGTAGACCCAATTACTTGGGAGGCTGAGGCAGGAGAATCCCTTGAACCCAGGAGGCAGAGGTTGCAGCAAACCGAGATCGTGCCACTGCACTCTAGCCTGGGTGACAGAGCCAGATTCCATCTCAAAAAAAAAAAAAAAAAAAAAAGAGGAGAAATTATGCTGTACTTATTTTGTTATTTTGTGTCTTCTAAAGTTTCTTGCTGTAACAATTTATATCTAGTGGTATATCAAAAAGTTATTAACTAATTTGTTACACCAGGATATTTTCCATGTGTTATGTATTATCTTTACTTTTGAGAAATGGTTAAAGCTATGGGCTTACACTGAATAGAATATATAGGCGTATCTACTTTGAAAAAGAATAATATGAAGCTGGGTGAGGTGGCTCATGCCTATAATCCCAGCACTTTGGGAGCCCAAGGGGGGCGGATCACTTGAGCCCAGGAGTTCAATACCAGGCTGGGCAACATAGTGAGATCCCCATCTCTACAAAAAATAAAAAAAGTTAGCTGTGGTGGTGCACGCCTGTGGTTCCAGCTACTCAGGAGGCTCAGGGCGGAAGATGGCTCGAGTCCAGGAGATTAAGCTGGAGTGAGCCATGCTGCACTGCCACTGCACTCCAGCCTGGGCAACAGAATGAGACACTGTCTCAAAAAAAAAAAAAAAAAAAGAAAAGAAAAAAGAAAAAGAATACGTTAAAATGTTAAACTCATTAAAAGAAAAAACTGATAAGGATAAATATTACATAATTTCACCTTGGTTTCCTTGAAATATTTGTGTATTTACCAGAATAGGATCTGTAACTACAGAACCGTGACTATGGAGCATGGAAACCAAACTAAAACTTCTTCAGGCAAGGAACCATGTCTTAACCATGTAAACACAAGACCTGGCATGGAGAAGGTACTCACTTGAATTAGGTAACAATGATGACTGAAAAAAAATAAGAAATAAAAGCATTTCTGAAATAATAAAGTATTTAGGAAAGACAGAATTTAAAGACTCCTGAAGCTAAAAGTGATTGTACATTATAGTTACATAAGAATACTATATATCTATATATATATACTCATGTAGAAAAATTAATGTTTTTAGTAAGTGAAAAAGTTGTTAAATAATAATTATAGTATCATTTGTTTATAAGTACTATGTTATAAGTACTTATATATGTTAATACATGTATAAGTAACAGTTTGAAAATTTAAGAGTCAAATTTCTGGGGAGGAAGCTGAACACAGTGGCCTTCTCAGGAGGCTAGGACAGGAGTATCGCTTGAGCCCAGGAGTTCAGGGCTATGCATTATGATCCTGCCCATGAATAGTCACTATACTCCAGCCTGGGCAATATAGCGAGACCCTACCTCAAAAAAAAAAAGAAAAGAAAAGAAAAGAAAAACTTTTGAAGAGGAAAGGGGGAACAGGGTGGGAGGTTTTTTGTGTGTGTTTTTTAATTTGTGTGTGTTTGTTTTAATTTTTTTTTTTTTTTTGAGACAGAGTCTCACTCTGTCGCCCAGGTTGGAATGCAGTGGTGCGATCTTGGCTCACTGCAGCCTCCGCCTCCTGGGTTCAAGCAATTCTCCTGCCTCAGCCTCCCGAGTAGCTACAGGCACGTGCCGCCACACCCGGCTAATTTCTGTATTTTTAGTAGAGATGGGGTTTCACCATGTTGGCCAGGAAGGTCTTGATCTCCTGACCTCATGATCTAACCGCCTCGGCCTTCGAAAGTGCTGGGATTACAGGCGTGAGCCACCGCACCCAGCCTGTGTGTGTTTTTTTAAAATTAAACAATGAGATCATCTTAAAAGCTCAACTACAAAAGAATAAGTAAATTATAGATTAGTTCAGATCTCTCGTTTTTTAGGTGAAAAAACAGGCTCAGAAAGGTAAAGTGAATTTTGGAGCTTATATATTAATTGTAAAGAGTAGCATAGCCAGGAAAAAAATCCAACTTTCTAGATCCAGTTTAATTCTATTTACTCACATTGACTGCAAAATTTTTTTTTTAGTCAGAGTCTCATTCTGTCACCCAGGCTGGAGTGCAGTGGCGTGATCTTGGCTCACTGCAGCCTCGATCTCCCAGATTCTAGCGATCCTCATATCTCTGCCTCCCAAGTAGCTAGGACCACAGGCACGCACCACCATGCCCAGCCAATTTTTTGTAGAGATAGGGTTTCGCCATGTTGCCCAGGCTGGTCTCAAACTCCTGAGCTCAAGGAATCCACGCCCCTTGGCCTCCCAAAGTGCTGGGATTACAGTTGTGAGACACTGTGCCAGGCCAAAATGTTTTATGAACAAAGTTGACATGTGCATATTTATTTTGAAGATTAATATAACAAGTTGCTTAAAATTTTTATAATCTTTCAACTATTCTAGCATAGCACAGAGTTTTTTTAATTAAAAAAAAATTTTTTTTAGGGCCAAGTACGGTGGCTCACGCCTCTAATCCCAGTACTTTGGGAGGCCGAGGCGGTTAGATCATGAGGTCAGAGAGACAGAGGTTGCAGTGAGCCGAGATCGCACCACTGCACTCTAGCCCAGGCAACAGTGCGAGACTCCATCTCAAAAAATATAAATAAATAATTTTTTCTTTTTTTAGAGATAGGGTATTGCTCTATTGTCTGGGCCGGAGTGCAGTGGCATAATCATAGCTCACTGCAGCCTCAAACTCTTCGGATCATGTGATCCTCCTACCTCAGCCTCCCAGGTAGCCAGTATTACAGGCACATGCCACCCTGCGCAGCTAATTTTTGCAAATTTTTTTTGTAGAGACAGGGGTCTCGCTTTCTTGCGCAGGCTGGTTTTGAACTCCTGGCTTCAAGTGATCCTCCCACCTTGGCCTCCCATAAATTTTCTTGTAGAGACAGGGGTCTCGCTATGTTCAGCAGACTGATCTGGACCTCCTGGCCTCAAGAGATCCTCCCACCTCACTCCCCCAAAGTGCTGGGATTACAGGCATGAGCCACTGCACCCAGCCATAGCACAGATTTTTAAATAGGGTCCCATAATAGAAATTTCTTTAATAACAAATCAACTTACGATAAAGGGTTAATGGTCGTTCTTCTAAAACTCCACCTCCACTTCTAATCCAGAATTGTAAGTAAAGGATACTTTTTCTGATATCACAAGTATTTGCAGTTAACAAGGTTACAAAGTCTTTTACATCAGTTCTGAAATTCTCAGTTAAGCAAATCATTTGTAGGTAGCTGGCAACATTTAGCTTCAAAACAGAGAGAGAAATGTGGTTAACTGCTGAGTTCAAATAGATACAGCAACAATACATACAAATAGTATCTAAAAGTGAGACAAATTTTGCTAAAATTCACATTATCTTAAATGCTCTTCTTGAGGATGAAACTGCTTTAAAAATATAAGGGAATATACTACTAAATTAAAAGCATTTACATGTATTTCTTTTATTAACTGTATATTGTGCAAGACAGCAAGGAAACTTTTATAGGACATTCTCCAACCTGAACACTGAAGGCGGTTTTATAAACCTTGATAAAACCCCTTAGGATTAAGTAACAGTATAGCTTGATAGAATATCTTACAACAAAATTATAAATATGAATACTATAACACTGAAAAATACACAATTTTTTAAAAACCAGGTTAGAAATTGCACTAATTAGTGCATAAAGCTAATTAATTTTTTTTTTTTTTTGGTAGAGATCAGGGTCTCACTATATTGCCCAGGCTGGTCTCAAACTCCTGGCATCAAGCAGTCTTCCTGCCTTAGCCTTCCAAAGTGCTAGGATTATAGGCATGACCCACTGTGCCTGGCCAAGAAATTGAGAGAGGTTGAGGCAAGGGGATCACCTGAGGTCAGGAGTTTGAGACCAGCCTGCCCAACATGGTGATACCCCATCTCTAATCCCAGCTACTCGGGAGGCTGAAGCAGGAGAATCGCTTGAACCTGGGAGGTGGAGGTTACAGTGAACCAAGATCACACCATTGCACTCCAGCCTCGGCGACGGAGCAAGACTCTGTCTCAAAAATAAATAAATAAATAAATAAATAAATAAATAAATAAATAAATAAAATAATTCAATTTATCAAAGATTTTCCCACAAAGAAAACTCATAAATTCACTGATGAAGTATATCAAATACCAAAAAATAAAGAATATCAACCCTATACAAACTCTTAGAAAAAAGAGAAGGAAACATTTCTCAACTCTTTTTGAGGGCAGCTTAACCTTAATACTTAAAGCTAACAAAGACAATTCTTAAAAAAAAAAAAAAAGAAAAAAGTTACAAAGTAGTATTCCTCAAGAAAATAAACATATAAATCCTTAATAAATTAATCACAAATGTAATCCATCAATATATAAAGTGGATAATACATCATGACCAAGGGGGGTTTATCATTAGAAAATCAGTCAGTATAATTCACCATAGAGATAGATAAAAGTAGAAAAATATGATTTCAACACATGCAAAAGAAGCTGTTGATAAAATCCAACACCTACTCTTGATAAAAATTCTAAGAAAATTGGAATAGCCTGGGGGCCAAGGCTCATGCATGTAATCCCAGCACTTTGGGAGGCCGAGGCGGGAGTTCAAGACCAGCCTGACCAACATGGCAAAACCCCATCTCTACTAAAAATACAAAAAATTAGCCAGGCATGGTGGCACTTGCCTATAATCCCAGCTACTCGGGAGGCTGAGACAGGAGAATCGCTCAAACCCGGGAGGTGGAGGTTGCAGTGAGTCGAAATTGCCCCACTGCACTCCAGCCTGGGCGACAAGAGCGAACTCCATCTCAAAAAAAAAAAAAAAAAAAAAAAAGTTGGAATAAAAGAAATTTCCTTAATCTGATAAAAAAGAAGGTATGAAAAGCCTATAGTTAACTTTGTATTCAACAGTAAAATAGTAAACACTTTCCATCTAAGATCAAGCACAAGCTAAGGATATCCATTGTTACCACTTCTACTTAACATATTGAAGGTCCTACCCAATGAAATAAGGCAACAAAAAGAAATAAAAGGCAGAAAAAACAAAGGAAAGAAAACTATCTCTGTTTGCAGATAACATGATTGAGTACATAGAAAAACCTAAGAAACTGACAGTTGTGGTGGCTCATGCTTGTAATCCCAGCACTTTGGGAGGCCAAGGTTGGGGGATCACCTGAAGCTAGGAGTTTGAAGTTACAGTGAGTTATGATCACACCACTGCCCTCCAACCTAGGTGACAGAGAGACCCTGTTTCTAATAAAAATTTAAAAAATAGAAAAAAAGCAAAGAAAAACCTAAGAAACCAACAAAATAACTACTATAACTAATAAGAGAATTTAGCAACGACAAAGGAAAAGAACATCTAGAATCTACAGCAGTACTGTCCATTAGAAATATAAGGCAAGGGCAGCTGGGCGCGGTGGCTCACGCCTGTAATCCCAGCACTCTGGGAGGCAAAGGCGGGTGGATCACAAGGTCAGGAGATCCAGACCATCCTGGCTAACACGGTGAAACCCCGTCTCTACTAAAAATACAAAAAATTAGCCGGGCGTGGTGGTGGGCGCCTGTAGTCCCAGCTACTCAGGAGGCTGAGGCAGGAGAATGGTGTGAACCCAGGAGGCGGAGCTTGCAGTGAGCCGAGATTGCACCACTGCACTCCAGCCTGGGCGACACAGCAAGACTCTGTCTCAAAAAAAAAAAAAAAAAGAAAAAGAAATATAAGGAAAGGGGCAGGTGCAGTGGCTCACGTCTGTAATCCCAGCATTTTGGGAGGCCGAGGCGGGCAGATCACTTGAGGTCAGGAGTTCGAGACCAGCCTGGCCAACATGGTGAAACCCCATATCTACTAAAAATACAAAAATTAGCAGGGCATGGTGGCACGTGACTGTAGTCCCAGCTACTCGGGAGGCTGAGGCAAGAGAATTGCTTGAACCCGGGAGGCAGAGGTTGCAGTGAGCTGAGATCGTGCCACTGCACTCCAGCCCAGGTGACAGAGCAAGACTACATCTCAAAAAAAAAAAAAAAAAAAAAAAAGAAAAGAAAAGAAATATAATGCAAGTAAAACACTGTAAGCTATATACATACTACGACTTAGATGAACCTTGAGGATGTTATGCTAAGTGAAATAAGCCAGTCACAGCCTGGCGCGATGGCTCATGCCTGTAATCCCAGCACTTCGGGAGGCTGAGGCAGAAGAATCGCTTGAAACCAAAGGCAGAGGTTGCATGACTAAGATCGTGCCACTGCACTCCAGCCTGGCAACAGAGGGAGACTCCATCTCAAAAAAAAAAGCTGGTCACAACAAGCCAAATCAGTATGATTCCATTTATATCTAGCATAGTCAAATTCATATAAACAAAGTAGAATGGTAGTTGCCAGCAACTACTGGACAGGAGGAAACAGGGAGTTTCATTTAACAAGCGTAGAATTTCAGTTTTGCAAGAGCAATGTGAATATACTTAACACTACTCAACTGTACACTGTTATGTGTTCTTTACCAAAAGCAAATTTTTTAATACAAAAATTTTAAAAACCAAGCCGTATATGTAATTTAAATTGTCTAGGAGTCACATTAAAAAATTAAAGAAACAAGTAAAATTAATTTTAGGGCCAGATGCGGGGGCTCACACCTCTAATCCCAGCACTTTGGGAGGCCGAGACGGGCAGATCACGAGGTCAGGAGATCGAAACCATTCTGGCTAACATGGTGAAACCCCATCTCTACTAAAAAATACAAAAAAAATTAGCCGGGCATGGTGGCAGGCGCCTGTAGTCCCAGCTACTCGGGAGGCTGAGGCAGGAGAATAGCATGAACCTGGGAGGTGGAGCTTGCAGTGAGCCAGTGATTGTGCCAGTGCACTCCAGCCTGGGCAACAGAGAGAGACTCCATCTCAAAAAATAATAATAATAATAATTAATTTTACTACATTTCTTTTACAACAATATATCCAAATATTGCAAAATGTAACCAATATAAAAATTAGTGAGATGCGTTACATTCCTATTTTTTGCACTGAGTCCTCAAAATCTGGTGTTAGCCAGGCACTGTGGCTCACGCATGTAATACCAGCACTTCGGGAGGCTGAGGCAGGAGTATTACTTGAGCTCAGGAATTCAGGACCAGTCTGGGCAATATAGTGAGACCTCATCTCTATAAAAAAATTTTTTTAACTAGCTGAGCGTGGTGGCACATGCCTATGGTCCCAGCTACTCAGGAGGCTGAGAGGGGAGGACTGCTTGAGCCCAGGAGGTAGAGGTTGCAGTGAGCTGAGACTGAGCCACTACACTCCAGCCTAGGAGACAGAGTGAGACCGTATCTCAAAAAAAAAAAAAAAAAAATTACACTTTAGCACAAAGTAGAGACGGGGTCTAGCCACATTTTAAAAATATATAATAAGCCGTATTTAGATATAATTCATATACTATACAATTCACCCACTTAACATGTAAAATTCAATGGTTTTAGTATATTTATAGAGTTTTGCACCCATTACCACTATCTAATTACAGAGCATTTTCATCATCCCCAAAAGAAACCCCAGACCAATCAGCAGTCACTCCCTATTTCTACCTAGCTCCTCTAGCCTTAGGCAGCTATGAATCCACTTTCTGTCTCTATAAATGTGCCTATTCTGGACATTTCATACAATTATTATCATACAAAATGTGATCTTTTATTAACTGTAGACTAGCCACATTTTAAAAGCTCAATAGCTTCATTTGGGTAGTGGAGACCATATTAGCATATAGCTGAAAGCCAACAGTGAAGGTAAAATGAAATAATATACTTGGTTAATCCAAAAGACTGCAGAAAAGGAAGAATGAAGAATTGTCTAGACAAATTGTTTTTTTTTTCTTTTTCTTCCAGAGTCTCACTCTGTTGCCCAAGCTGGAGTGCTGTGGCACAATCTTGGCTTCCTGCAACCTCTGCCTCCCAGGCTCAAGCAATCCTCTTGCCTTAGCCTCCCAAGTAGCTGGGACTACAGGCACATGCCACTGCACCCAGTTAATTTTTTTTCTTTTTACATCCAGCTAATTTTTGTGCTTTTTGTAGAGACAGGATTTCGCCAATGTTGCCCAGGCTGGTCTTGAACTTCTGGGCTCAAGGGATCCACCCACCTTGGCCTCCAAAAGTGCTAGGATTATAGGCATAAGCCACAGCCCCCAGCCTGTTTAGACAATTTTTTTTTTTTTTTCAGACGGAGTTTCGCTCTTGTTGCCCAGGCTGGAGTGCAATGGCGCGATCTCGGCTCACCACAACCTCTGCCTCCCAGGTTCAAGCAATTCTCCTGCCTCAGCCTCCCGAGTAGCTGGGATTACAGGCATGCACCACCACACCCAGCTAATTTTGTATTTTTAGTAGACATGGGGTTTCTCAATGTTGAGGCTCATCTCAAACTCCTGATCTCAGGTGATCCGCCCGCCTCAGCCTCCCAAAGTGCTGGGATTACAGGCGTGAGCCACTGTGCCCGGCCTAGACAAATTTTTAAAAATATTCAATTATGTGTTATTTAAAAGAAACAATTTTTTTTTTGGGGGGGGGGGACAGGGTCTTGCTCTGTCACCAAGCTGGAGTGCAGTGGTATGATCTTGGCTCACTGCAACCTCTGCCTCCCATACTCAAGTGATCCTCCCACCTCAATCTCCCAAGTAGCTGGGACTACAGGTGTGCGCTACCACATCCAGCTAATTTTTTTAATTTTTTGTAGAGACAGGGTTTCACCACATTTCCCAGGCTGGTCTCAAACTCCTGGACTCAAGTGATCCGCCTGCCTCTGCCTCCCAAAGTGCTGGGATTACAGGTGTGAGCCACTGCCTCCAGCTAAGAAACACAATTTAAAAGTAAGAACAGGGTCGGGCGCGGTGGCTCACGCCTGTAATCCCAGCTCTTTAAGAGGCCGAGGTGGGTGGATTACTTGAGGTCAAGAGTTCAAAGCCAGCCTGGCCAACATGGCGAAATCCCATCTCTACTAAAAATACAAAAAAAATAAGCCAGGCGTGGTGGTGTGCGTCTCCAATCCCAATTACTAGGGAGGCTGAGGTGGGAGAATTGCTTGAACCCAGGAGTTGGAGGTTGTAGTGAGCCAAGATCGTGCCACCGTACTCCAGCCTGGGCAACAGGGCAATTGTGCCACTACACTCCAGCTTGGGTAACAGAGTGAGACCTCACCTAAAAAAATAAAATAACCCATACAGTAAAATTGACCTGACCACAATTATCTCACTGAAGCCTGGAACTGTTGGCCTCAAGCAATCCTCTAACCTCAGCCTCCCAAAGTGCTGGGATTACAAGTATGAGCCACCAAGCCCAGCAACTCAATGTTAATTTTAAAAACTTTTTTTTTTAGAAGAATGAAAAACAAAAAAGAAAAAGGAAAAAATAAGAAAAAAAGACATATACACAAAAACACTTTCTTTTTAAAGGTTAAAAAAGTGCCTTGTTCATCATCGTAAGAAAAAAAAAAGGTGGCTATTTCTGGTGGAAAAGGGGATTCTTACTAGAAAGGGTCCATGAGAACTTTAGGAGGTAATGGAAATGCTCTATATTCTGATCTGCATAATGATGACACTGATTTTTACATATGTTATATGTACAAAATATATTCATTAGGTTATTCATGTAAGGGCATTTTAACTCCATTTAAATTTTACCTCAGAAAAGCACTTTTACTAGGCAAAAAACCTGGTGAACATTGAAGCCTAGTAAAAATTATTTTAAATTTAAGAAAAAACATTTTTAAAGCAAAAAAAAAGAGAAATAATCAGAAGTTTCCTAAAACTTAAAAATTTTAACATATTCCTTAGAAACCACATTTAAATTATAGCTCTTTTATCTTTTTTTTTTTTTTTTTTTGAGATGTAGTTTCACTCTTGTTGCCCAGGCTGGAGTGCAGTAGCACGATCTAGGCTCACCACAACCTCCATCTCCCAAATTCAAGCGATTCTCCTGCCACAGCCTCCCAAGTAGCTGGGATTACAGGCATGCGCCACCATGCCCAGCTAATTTTGTATTTTTAATAGAGATGGGGTTTTACCATGATGGTCAGGCTCGTCTCAAACTCCCGACCTCAGGTGACCCACCCTACCTGGCCTCCCAAAGTGCTGGGATTACAGGCGTGAGCCACCACGCCCGGCCAGGTATTTATTTTTTTTGAGACAGAGTCTTGCTCTGTCACCCAGGCTGGAATGCAGTGGTACAATCACAGCTCACTGCAGCCATGGCCTCGACCTCCTGGGCTCAAGCAATTGTCCCACCTCAGCCTCCTGAGTAGGTAGGACTACAGGCATGTGCCACCACACCTGGCTAATTTTTTGTTATTTTTGTGTAGAGACAGGGTTTTGCCATGTTGCCCAAGCTAGTCTCGAACTCCAGAGCTCAAGCAATCTGCCCTCCTCAGCCTCCCAAAGTGCTGGGATTACAGGCATGAGCAACTGTGCCTGGCCTTATTGACTGATTGATTGATTGACCAGGCTAGAGTACAGCGGCACAATTTCAGCTCACTGTAACCTCCACCTCCTGGGCTCAAGTGATCTTCCTGCCTCAGCCTCCCAAGTAGCTGGGAGTACAGGCGTGATACCACACCTGGCTAAATTATAGCTGTATTGGGCCGGGCGCAGTGGCTCACGCCTGTAATCCCAGCACTTTGGGAGGCCGAGGCGGGCGGATCACGAGGTCAGGAGATCAAGACCATCCTGGCTAAAATGGTGAAACTCCGTCTCTACTAAAAATACAAAAAATTAGCCAGGCGTGGTGGCAGGCGCCTGTAGTCCCAGCTACTTCGGAGGCTGAGGCAGGAGAATGGCGTGAACCCGGGAGGCGGAGCTTGCAGTGAGCCAAGATCGCGCCACTGCACTCCAGCCTGGGCGACAGAGCAAGACTCCGTCTCAAAAAAAAAAAAAAAAAAATTATAGCTGTATTTAATAATAAACTACTTTTACATGATGGTGATATGTAATTTGTGGCTATCAAAATTTAAAACTTACCAGGGAAGGAGTACTGAACTTGATTTCTTCAAAGCAGCCATCAAACATTAAACTAAATGTTGGGTCTACACACACACACACACAAAAAAAAAAAAAAAAAAAAATTCTTAAACACTAAGACCAATAAATAACTTTTTCAAGTTATACTTTTCTATGAAAATATTCAGCACCCGCCTCCCCACCACTGCCTAGTGCTGTGGTGCAGTCATAGCTCACTGCAGCCTCAAACTCCTGGGTTCAAGTGATCCTCTGCCTCAGCTTCCCAAGCAGCTAGGATTATAAGCTCAAGCTGCCATGCCCAGATAATTTTTAAGTTTTTTTGTAGAGATGGGGGTCTCACTATAGTGCCCAGGCTGATCTCAAAACTCCCAGGTTCAAGTGCCCACCTTAGCCTCCCAAAGTGCTGGGATTAAAGGCATGAGCCACCACACCTGGCCAACTATGATCTTCTAATAAAACTACCAGCTGGGCACAGTGCCTCATGCCTATAATCCCAGCACTTTGGGAGGCAGAGGCAGGTGGATCACATGAGGTCAGGAGTTCAAGACCAGCCTGACCAATATGGTGAAACCCTGTCTCTACTAAAAATACAAAAATTAGCTGGGTGTGGTGGTGTGTGCCTGTAGTCCCAGCTACTCAGGAGGCTGAGACAGGAGAATCACTTGAACTCAGGAGGCAGAGGTTGCAGTAAGCCAAGATGGTACCATTGCACTCCAGCCTGGGCAACAGAGTGAGACTCTGTCTCCAAAAAAAAAAAAAAAAAAAAACACCACCTAACTTCTGATTAATAAGATTTTTCTCAATATTTTAAGAGTACAATCACTACCAAATGGGCATTAATTTGTAAGTAGAGACTAGCCTCATGAATATTTATAATTGGAAAAATATTAGAAAATTATTATAGTATTTCCAATTTTTTGAAAAAGTAATTGAATGAGTTTTTAAAATGAAACATTCTGTGATAATTCTTTAGAAGATGGATCAATTCTATTAGGCTGATGATAGCTAAATATACAATAATTCATAAGAAAGTGTTATCAGGGGCAAAAGAGTGGCTAAGTTCAGGATTAAGGAACAGCAGAAAGGTTGGGTTCCATAAAAAATCCTGACCACTAAATCAGATTTAGTGATCTGATTATAGGTATGATAAGGACACCAGGAGAAGAATCTAGTATTTTCCCTACCAAAATACCATTACTACATCTCTTATTTGCATTCTAGAGATTGTTCTCCAATTCCTAAATATCTAATACCCAATATAGTAACCCAAAGTAGTATCAATTTTAAAAAAGTAATTGCTATTTGTGAGTTAATTATAATTACTCCAGTCTGCAGATGAACTACAGATTTGAGTAACTGTTTAACTGAAGTAAAATCATTGTTACCTACCACTTGTAGTAAGGATTACAGGTCGTTTAGTTGTTGCCATGAATGTTTTGATTGCATTCAAAAACCCAGCATCTTCATCAAAAATTACATCAACCTACAGTTTATTAGAATATTAATATATTAATACACTTACTAATATCAGTTATGTATACATAGTAAATATTCTGTCTGTTAGAGACAAAATTTATGAATTTATGAAGTGTGAATTCAGCTCATGTTGAAAGTTTATGTCATACACTATAATGAATTTTAAAATTATCAACCATCAAATGTTAAAAACAAACACAGCCACCTATAACTAGACAGATATGAATCAGAATAATTTATACAATCATTTAACAAGAATTAGCAGCCGTGAATTACATTAATCATCTTCCTGAAAAATTATTCTAGAGTGGACAGTTTAATTTGCTTTAATTTCAAATAGATACACGTATTCCTGACCTCCTTAGCTATTTTATAATTCTTTATAAGAAAACATACAGTATTCTTTAAAGTAAGTCTTTATCATGAGCTCTCACAAATGTATACTTCTATAAGCCTACCTCCTCAAAAAGAATAAGAGATGTTGCATTTTTTCTGCTGGGTTCTTCAGCTCCAACGTCTTTGACATTTGAATTAGTTGCATTTGTAGATTTAGTCTGAGTAATTTGTTTCTGTTCAAAAGAATTTTTTATTCCTGCATAAATACAATATTAATATTTTAGGTAAAATCAACTTTTGCCAAGACATTGGATATGTCCACAGAATAAGCTCAAACTGAAATCCATTATCAAAACTGAAACAGGACGGGCGCGGTGGCTCATGCCTGTAATCCCAGCACTTTGGGAGGCCGAGGCAAGTGGATCACCTGAAGTCAGGGTTTCGAGACCAACATGGCGAAATCCCAACTCTACTAAAAATGCAAAAATTAGTTGGGTGTGGTGGCACACACCTGTAATCTCAGCTACACGGGAGGCTGAGGCAGGAGAATCACTTGAACCCAGGAGGCGGAGGTTGCAGTGAGCCAAGATTGCACCACTGCATTCCAGCCTGGATGAAAGAGTGAGACTATCTCAAACAAACAAAAACTGAAACAAGCTGGGCGTGGTGGCTCATATCTGTAATCCCAGCACTTTGGGATGCTAAGGTGGGTGGATCACTTGAGGTCAGGAGTTCAAAACCAGTCTGACCAATATGGCAAAACCCCGTCTCTACTAAAAATACAAAAATCAGCTGGGAGTGGTGGTGTGCACCAGTAATCCCAGCTACTCGGAAGCTGAGGCAGAAGAATTGCTTGAACCCAGGAGGAGGAGGTTGCAGTGAGCCAAAATTGTGCCACTGCACTCCAGCTTGGCCTGGCAATAGAGCAAGACTCTGTCTCAAAAAAAAAAAAAAAAAAAAAAAAAAAAAAAAAAAAGGAAACAAAATATTAACACTTCTACATGTAGAACCTTCAGTGTAGCTGAGATTTAATAAATAGCAACAGGAACTCGTAAAATGTGTTCACATTTTTAGGTATAAGGGTCATTATTATTAAAAAATATAAAATTTGTCAATTTAATGTCTTACCTTTATTATTTTCCAGAAGCATTCCTATTTCTTCATTATTTTTAGGTTTGGGAGATACTTTAAAATAATTTGCCAAGGTTTTGGGAGGAAGTGCTCGCTTTGGTCCACTACTTTTTGGTGATGGTGGAGGAACTTTTCTTGGTGATGTAACAACTTTCTTAGGGGAGCTTATTTTTTCTGCCCAAAAACAAATTGCACTTAAAGATAAATATTCTAAAAATCATACAGGTAGCAAGATAGTTAGCCACATTCTGTATTTCTACTCTTTAACAGTTAAAAATCAAAGACACAGAAATTTTCTTTCATTCTTAAAAATACTATGTACATTCAAATATTACTATATTTATTTATTCTACCAGTACAGAAGGTTAAGCCAGTCATTTATTTATTTTATTTTATTTTATTTTTTTGAGACAGGGTCTCGCTCCGTCGCCCAGGCTGGAGTGCAGTGGCGTGATCTCGGCTCACTACAAGCTCCACCTCCTGGGTTCACGCCATTCTCCTGCCTCAGCCTCCCGAATAGCTGGGACTACAGGCACTCGCCACCACGCCCAGCTAATTTTTTGTATATTTAGTAGAGACGGGGTTTCACTGTGTTAAACAGGATGGTCTCGATCTCCTGACCTCGTGATCTACCCGCCTCGGCCTCCCAAAGTGCTCGGATTACAGGCATGAGCCACCGCACACAGCCAAGCCAGTCATTTAGAAAAGACACTCTACTCCAAAGAAACACACATTTTTTTTTTTTTTGAGTCAGGGTCTCACTTTGTCACCCAGGCTGGAGTGAAGTGGTATGATCTCAGCTCACTGCAGTTTCCACCTCTCAGGCTCAAGTGATCATCCTGCCCAGCCCCCCAAGTAGCTGGGACTACAGGAGCACACCACCACGCCTGGCTAATCGTTTGTATTTTTAGTAGAGATGGGTTTTGCCATGTTGTCCAGGCTGGTCTCAAACTCCTGAGCTCAAGCGATCCGCCTGCCTCAGCCTCCTAAAGTGCTAGGATTACAAGCGTGGGCCCCTGTACCCAGCCAGAAATACACATTCTTACAACAAATACTGTTCACAGTCCCTCTGTTCATTTTTTTCTACACCTGCTTAAAGAAAGAAGAGGGTGGAGGGAAAATAACAGTATACACTGAGCACATTACAGAACTTTGTTGTTCAACTTTAATTTAGACCTGCAGTAAATTAATATTGCAAGCCAATAAAATGTATTTTTAGAGATGCTTTGGAAGATAGATACGAAGTTAAAAAATAAATAGTTCACCTCTATTCTCCAAAAGCCCCATGGCATTTTTCCACAGAATATATCCTCTCTTCCCCTCTAGGTACCTGGATTTAGTCCTTACAAATCCTAATTACTGTATGGCCTCAGAACACGATCTTCCTCATATACCATCTCATGATCACAGTTCCATATCTGTGTCCTATTCTTTTTTTCTACCCTCTATCTCCACAGATCTTATCATAGCCCTTGTATATTAGAGGTGTTCAATAAGCTTACTGAAAATCTCGAGGTTAAAAAAGCTGTCACAGACATGACCATCATTTCAAAAATATAGAACATTTCAACACCACAGGTAAGAGATGCAATATCTTAAAATATAAAAATATTTGGCAGGGCACAGTGGCTCACGCCTGTAATCTCAGCACTTTGGGGGGCCAAGGCAGGTGGATCACAAGGTCAGAAGTTTGAGACCAGCCTGGCCAACATGGTGAAACCCTGTCTCTACTAAAAATACAAAAATTAGCTGGGCGTGGTGGCAGGTGCCTGTAATCCCAGCTACTCGGGAGGCTGAGGCAGGAGAATCACTTGAACCTGGGAGGTGGAGGTGGCAGTGAGCCGAGATAGCTCCACTGCACTGCTGCCTGGGCGACAGACCAAGACTCCATCTCAAATAAATAAATAAATAAATAAATGTTGAACAGATATCAATTTATAAAAAACACCACTTTTTCCTCTTCTTTTTTTTTTTTTTTTTTTGTTTCTTTTGAGATGGAGTCTCGCTCTGTCACCAGGCTGGAGTGCAGTGACACAATCTCAGCTCACTGCAACCTCTGCCTTCCGGGTTCAAGTAATTCTCCTGCCTCAGCCTCCCGAGTAGCTGGGATTACAAGCACACGCCACCATGCCCAGCTAATTTTTGTATTTTTAGTAGAGACGGGATTTCAACATATTGGCCAGGATGGTCTCAATCTCCTGACCTCGTGATCCGCCCACCTCAGCCTCCCAAAGTGCTGGGATTACAGGCATGAGCCACCGTGCCTGGCCTTTGTCCTTATTTTTCTTATTTTGATATAGACCAAGGACTGCTTGATCATGTATGAATACCAGTCCAAAGACTGGTTTTATTTATTTATCTTTTCTGAGACGGAGTCTCACACTGTCGCCCAGGCTGGAGTGCAGTGGCACAATCTCAGCTCACTGTAACCTCCACCTCCCAAGTTCAAGCAATTCTCCTGCCTCATTCTCCCAAGTAGCTGGGATTACAGGTGTGCACCACCACACCTGGCTAATTTTTCTATTTTTAGTAGAGACAGCATTTCACCATGTTGGCCAGGCTGGTCTTGAACTCCTGACCTTGTGATCCACCTGCCTCAGCCTCCCATAGTGCTGGGATTACAGGCATGACCCACTGTACCTGGCCCAAAGACTGGTTTTAAAAATACATGCTTAGCCAAGTGCAGTGGCTCATACCTGCAATCCCAGCACTCTGGGAGGCTAAAGCAGGAGGATCATCTGAGCCCAGGAGTTCAAGTTTGCAATGAGCTATGATTGCATCACTGCAATCCAACCTTGGCAACAGAGGAAGACCCCGTCTTTTCAAAAAAAAAAAAGGCAATTTTTATTTTAAGATACTCTGTGAGTAGCTGGCTAAACTATATCAATATATTCTCTCTAAAAAAATTGGCCAGGCACAGTGGCTCACGCCTGTAATCCCAGCACTTCAAGAATCCAAGGCAGATGGATCACCTGAGGTTAGGAGTTCGAGACCAGCCTAGCCAACATGGTGAAACCCTGTCTCTACTAAAAACACAAATATTAGCCAGGCATGGTGGCGCACACCTGTAGTCTCAGCTACTCGGGAGGCTGAGGCATGAGAATCACTTGAACCCGGGAGACGGAGGTTGCAGTGAGCCAAGATCACGCCACTGCACTCCAGCCTCGTGACAGAGCAAGACTCCGTCTCAAAAAAAAAAAAAAAAGAAATTTCACACCAAAAGAACTACCTTCTTGCAGAAACAGCTAACTGTAGGTCTGGGACATCCTGACATGCCAGAAAGCAAGTAAAATATCAACTATTGCTGGGGTAATGTCAAAAGGACACAAACCAATTAAAATAGTTCCTTGCTAGTCAAAGATGGAAAAATATGAGCACCAAAAGAAAATAAGATGGGATTCTGCTTCTAGTCAAGGTATAGAACTGGCACTGGATTTATCCTCCCATCATAAATAAGAACAAGAAAACTGGACATAATATATGAAATAACACTTTTCAAGACTTTTGTCATGATGCAACAATGGACAGTAATCTCTGAGATACAAAAACAAATAAGGTGAACACTAGGATTGCCCAGCCTATTGCCCTGAGAAAATTTCCATAGTGAGGGGAAAGTCAATCCATGTTTTCTGAGTTGAGACTGCACTAGAAACCTGAGGAGGTTGGCTGGGTGCGGTAGCTCATGCCTGTAATCCCAGCACTCTGGGAGACCGAGGCGGGTGGATCACAAGGTCAGGAATTTGAGACCAGCCTGGCCAACATAGTGAAACCCTGTCTCTACTAAAAATACAAAAAAATTAGCTGTGCGTGATGGCAAGCGCCTGCAATCCCAGCTACTTAAGAGGCTGAGGCAGGAAGATCACTTGAACCTGGGAGGCAGAGCTTGCAGTGCGCCAAGATCGCACCACTGCACTCTAACCCAGGCAACAGTGTGAGACTCTGTCTCAAAAAAAGAAAAAATAAATAAAAAAGAAAAAAAAAGAAAAAGAAACCTGAGGAGGCCAAGCAGACAGAGATGTGGGGAAGAATACAGAAGAAACAGCTGGGCAAAGCTCTGGAAATCTGCAGAGTCCCCCTCAAGTCTAAAATTGAGTACTCATCAGTGAAAGATCAGAGGAAACAATCTCTGAGGCTCACAGAGAGCTGTGAATGATTCGTCTTCCCATCAGGTAGACTGGCAAATATAACTAATGGAATATTGAAGCACTCAGAAAGGTTTTGCCTAAGGAGTGGGGCAAAATTAGCCCTAGACTAAATGCTGCTACTGTTTTGCCTACTACAGTTTAAAAGACCTGAAAAAGCTGGGCGTGGTGACGGCTCACACTTGTAATCCTAGCACTACGGGAGGCCAAGGCAGGAAGACTGCTGGAGGCCAGGAGTTTGAGACTAGCCTGACAACACAGCAAGACCCCCTCTACAAAAAAAAATTTCTTTTAATTAGCTGAGTGCGGTGGTCTGTAGTCCTAGCTACTCAAAAGGCTAAGGTTGGGGGATTGCCCAAGCCCACTTCGAGGTGGCAGGGAACCATAATCGTGCCACTCCACTCCAGCCTTGGCAACAGATTGAGACTGTCTCAAAAACAAACACATACACAAGACCTGAAGATAAACTTTTCCCAACTAACTTAACCACATCACAGAAGAAAGTTAATGAACAGTTATAGGTACAAAAAGTGCAGGATTGATAAATTTAAAAAAAAAAGAACAGTCAGGAATACATAAATATCCAGCACCCAAGAAGGCAAACTGTACAGTCTGACATGCAATCAGAATTATCAGGCATCCAAAGAATCAGAAAAATACAATCCATAATGAAAGAGGGAATAATCAATCAATTGAAAAAACAACTCAGAAATGACACAGATGGGCCAGGCGTGGTGGCTGATGCCTGTAATCCCAGCACTTTGGGAGGCCATGGCAGGTGGATCACCTGAGGTCAGGAGTTTGAGACCAGCCTGGCCAATATGGTCAAACCCTGTCTCTATTAAAAATACAAAAACATTAGCTGGGCGTGGTGGCGGTTGCCTATAATCCCAGCTACTCGGGAGGCTGAGGCAGGAGAATTGCTTGAACCTGGGAGGCGGAGGTTGCAGCGAGCCAAGATTGTGCCACTGCACTCCAGCCTGGGCGACAAGAGCGAGACTCCGTTTCAAAAAAACAAAAATTACACAGATGATAGAATTAATAACCAAGACCATTAAAACAGTTGTTATAACTGTATTCCATATGTTCAAAAACCTACAGGAAAGACTGGGCACATGGTAAGTAGAAACACAGAAGATATAAAAAGGACCCAAATCAAACTTCTAGAAATGAAAACTATACTTATAGCAGTGACAGCATACTAGATACTACAGAAAAGATGTGTAAACTTGAATAAATAGTAATAATAACTAACCAAACTGAAACAAAAAGAGGAAAAAGACTGAAAAATTGAACAAAGCATCAGTGTGCCAGGAGACAATTTCAAGTGGTCTAAAATACCTATAATAATAACTGGAGTTGCCAAAGGAAATGGGGAGGACAGAAAAAATGTTTTAAGAAATACTGGTTGAAATTTTATCAACTTTGATCTTCCCAACTATAAACTCATATATGCAAGAAACTCAACAAATCCCAAGCACAAGAAACATGAAGAGAAGTACACCAAGGCATATCATAATCAAATTACTTAAAACCAGTGAGAAAATCTCCAAAGCAACAAAGAAATAATAAACACAAAGAGGTGAAACATATTATATATATAAAAATCCATGAGTTCATAATAATACTTAAAAAATTAAACTACACAAAAACTCACTGGTCAACTGTCAAGGTTGCTAGGACACCATCACTCTAAGTACTAATAAATAAAGGAATGAATGAAGCATTTCTGGTGCCTATAAACTGTATTCCAAAGCATCCAAAGAATTGATGAGGAATAGTGCTTCCTTTTAAAATTCTAATAAATGCAAAAAAGGGAATTATAAAATTATCATTTTGTAATCTACAAGGGATAATCTGCTATGATGTCATAGGAAGTACACAGGCCACCTGTATATGTATGCCAGACCCAGAACAGAACCTGAATCTAATAAAGCCCATAGATCTAACTGCCAGTTTACAAGAAATATAGGGAAGAGGACTATACTAACTGACACCATGAGGATATAATCAGCAGACAATCCAGAATGTGAAAAATTTCATGACAAATGACTCAGATTCTTCAACAAATTAATGACATGAAAAGAAAGGTGAGTGAATTGTTAGCGAGATTAAAAGAAAGTTAAGAGAACTGAATCAAATGTAAGATATGAACCTTGTTTGGATCCAGATTTGAACAAATCATTTGAAACAACAGAAAATTGACATTAGACTGTGTATGAGATTATATGAAGAAATATAGTTAATAGATCTTTTTTTTTGGAGATGGGATCTCACTCTGTCACCCAGGCTGGAGTGCAGTGGCCCAATCACAGCTCACTGCAGCCTCAACCTTCTAGGCTCAAGTGAACCTCCCACATCAACTTCCAGAGTAGCTGGGTCTACAGGCATACACCACCACACCTAGCTACTTTTTTTTTTTTATTATTTGTAGAGACAAGGTCTCGCTATGCTGCTTAGGCTGGTTGTTAACTCTGTTGGGTCTGATTATGATATTATAGTTATGCTTTTTTAAAAGTCCTTATCAGATAGAGATAAATATTGAAGAAGTTATGGGTGAAATGATATGATGGTCTTCAGATTTGTTTTAAAATAATCTGGCAGGGGTGGGCAGGAAACGTGTACGTGTAGAAGATAAAAAATAAATGGCAAAATGCTGATAATTAACATTATTTTCTTAGATTTATTTTTTTCAAAACATTATGGCTTAAGGAAAATAGTTTACTTACTTGGTGACTTGCCTATGTAGTAGCTATTAAAAAAACAGGGTTTTTGTGAGTTTACACCTTGTTTGTCTACTTGATGGGACTGAGTAGCTTCCTTCAACTGAGATAGAATTTGTCTACCACTGCGCTGGGAAGAGGCATTCACTTCAAATATCTAAAAGAAGAATATAAGAAAAAACGAAGGGAGAATGGTTTATGTTTCCTTTTAATCCAAGGGTAATTATTACATTAACATTCTCTCATCATAGCTGTTACTAACCTTAAATCCAAGCTCCTGGGCACAAGCATACACTGCAGCAGTTTTTCCCACTCCTGTTGGCCCTGTTATAAGGACAGTATTGCAAAGACGACTCTCTTCTTCATCATCTGAACTGCCTTTAAAGTCTATGCCACCCGAGAAATCTGAAAAATTATTCAAATGCATATAAAATGACGATTGCTGAGGAAGCAATTCTACCTTATGAAACCCAATGATCAAATCCCACAAACTTCTTGCAATAAATGCTGAAAAATTACTTTATACAGGCCGGGCGTGGTGGCACATGCCTATAATCCCAGCACTTTGGGAAGCTGAGGCGGGCAGATCACAAGGTCAGGAGTTCGAGACCAGCCTGGCCAAACCCCATCTCTACTAAAAATACAAAAATTAGCCGGGTGTGGTGACACATGCCTGTAGTCTCAGGTACTCGGTAGGCTGAGATGGGAGAATTGCTTGAACCCAGGAGGTGGAGGTTGCAGTTAGCCGAGATCACACCATTGCACTCCAGCCTGGGTGACAGAGTGAAAAAAAAAAAAAAAAAAAAAGTAGAAAATCAAATATAAAATACCAATTAAGAAATTTTATAGGCCAGGTGTAGTGGCTCATGCCACTGCTTAATCCCAGCACTTTGGGAGGCCAAGGTGGGTGGATCACGAGGTCAGGAGTTCAAGACCAGCCTGGCCAAGATGGTGAAACCCCATCTCTACTAAAAATACAAAAATTAGTCAGGCGTGGCGGCAGGCGCCTGTAATCCCAGCTACTCAGGAGGCTGAGGCATGAGAATCGCTTGACCCGGGAGGCGGAGGTAGCAGTGAGCCGAGATTGCGCCACTGCACTCCACTATGGGAAACAGAGCAAGACTCTGTCTCCAAAAAAAAAAAAAGAAATTTTATAGAAAGTTTTAGTTAATGTAACTCTAAAAACGTTCAGTGAAATGGTAAAAAAAAAGACACACAAAATACCTTCATGTTTCTCATCTCTTTTTCCCTTCAGATTCTGCCTTTCTTCCAATTCAGCTCTTCTTTTCCAGTCTTTCAACCAACTGCCACAAGAAAACGTAATAAAAATAATTCACAGAATATAGCTATGCCTTAGACTTTATGTTAAAATGATTATCGGGGGAAGTTATGGCATATTGTTAGTTTCTCTGCCACTGGCCATTCAACTGATGAAGGCTTTCTTGTTATTTTTACTAGTACAGCTTTATATGGCATATTGTTAGTTTCTAAACACTCCACAGTGCTTGTGAATCAACTAAAGAGTAAAATAGCTTTACATGGACATGAACATTTTTAAATGAAGTAGTTTCTGCCAAAATATACAAGACTATATGTGTAAGAATATTCACTGTAGCATTGTTCATATTAGCCTCTAACAGGAAAAACATAAAAACACACCATTGGGGAAAAATACATTATAGTACACTCACTTAGAAACTGGTATACAGCAATTAAAAAGAACTGAGGTGGCAGGGCAGGCACAGTGGCTCAGGCCTGTAATCCCAGCACTTTGGAAGGCAGAGGCAGGCGAATTGCTTGAGCCCAGGAATTTGCAACCAGCCTGGGCAACACAGCGAAACCTGTCTCTACAAAAAACATTAGCCAGGCATGTTGGTGCACACCTGTAGTCCCAGCGACTTGGGAGGCTCAGGTGGGAGGATGGCTTGAGCCTGAGAGGCGACGGTTGCAGTGAGCCAAGATTCAACCACTGCACTCCAGCCTGGGCAACAGAGCAAGACCCTGTTTCAAAATAAAAAAAAAGAACTGCGGTATATTGTGTAATTCCATGAAAGATGCCTAATATACAATGTACAACAGAAAGATTAAGTTCTATTCTAGAGCTAGAATGCCTGAGTTTAAATCCCAGTTCCATCACTTTCTAGCTGTGTGACTTTGGACAAATAACTCAGCCTCTCTAGGCCTTGGTTTCTTCATCTATGAGATGAGGACAACAGTATTTATGCTCATAGTATTTTTCTTTTTTTGAGACAGTCTTGCTTTGTCACTGGAGTGTAGGGGTGCGATCATAGCTCACTGCAGCCTCGAATCCTTGGACTCATGTGACCCTCCCACCTCAGGCTCCTGAGTGGCTCAGAATCCAAGTGGGCGCCATCATTCCCAGCTATTTTTTTTATTTTTTGTAGAGATGGGGTCTCCCTATTTCACCCAGGCTGCTCTCAAACTCCTGGCCACAAGCAGTCCTTCTGCCTCAGCTTACGAAAGCACTGGGATTACAGGCTTGAGCCACCGTACCCAACTGCTCACGGTACCATTCTAAGGATAAAATGAATTAAGAACAGTACAAGTAAAAAAAAAGAAAAGAAAGAAGGAACAATACAAGTACTTAGAACAGTAGTACCAAGTTCACGCTATTAACTGTAATTATGGGTCTGTAAATCCTTATATGAAATCCTTTGGACCAGATTGTTTTAGAATTAATTTTTCAGATACTTAAAAGGTTATTTGGTACATATACTGCATATTACATAATACCCCTAATGGGGTCTAGGCAGTACACCCATAATCATTTAAGTTGGTTTGGTTTGTTTTTTTGCTTTGTTTTGGGACAGAGTCTTTGTTGCCCAGGCTGGAGTGCACTGGCACGACCTCGGCTCGCTGCAATCCTCACCTCCCGGGTTCAGGCGATTCTCATGCCTCAGCCTCTCCAGTAGCCAGGATTACAGGCGTGCATCACCACACCCAGCTAATTTTTGTATTTTTAGTAGAGATGGGGTTTCACCATGTTGGCCAGGCTGGTCTCGAACTCCCAGCCTCAAGTGATCTGCCTGCCTCAGCTTCCCAAAGTGCTGGGATTACAGGTGTGAGCCACTGCACTGGGCCATCACTTAATATTTTTATTAAAAAATATATGAATTCTGGCCAAGTGCAGTGGCTGACACCTGTAATCCCAGCACTTTAGGAGGCCAAGGCGCGTGGACCACCTGAGGTCAGGAGTTTGAGACCAGCCTGGCCAACATGGCGAAACTGTCTCTACCAAAAATACAAAAATTAGCCTGGCATGGCGGTGCACCCCTGTAGTCCCAGCTACTCAGGAGGCTGAGGCAGGAGAATCTATGGAACCTGGGAGGCAGCGACTGTAGTGAGCCAAGATCGTGCCATTACACTCCAGCCTAGGCAACAGAGTGAGACTCTGTCTCGAAAAAAAAAAAAAAAAAATTTGTAAATTCTACTAAGTGTAAAGGTATAACAAATTTCATGTAATAAAGTCAATAAACTTTCATTATTCAGAATTTTTTGGATGTGAGAATTGAAGATGAAGGACTGGGGACCTGAATTAGTAGTAATGTGATCCCATTTGTTAGAAAGGAAGGAACTAACATATGCATAAAAATATTTTTCTGGAAGCTTTTACAAAAAATTTTCAATGATTATCTCTGAGAAGTAGAAATGTAAGAAAAGAGGGCTACTTTTCACTTAAACTTCTACCAGTTTTTTGAAGATTTTATCATGAGATATATTACTTTGTAACTACAATTTCGAAACAAAAACAGTAAAACTAAGTTTGTAAACTATTTCTCAATTCCTTACACATTTTACCAACCTATGTAACTTTTTTATAGCTAACTCATTTCCTATAAGTTCACTGGCAGTCTGAGGTTGATACTTTTCTGTCCAAAGCATGTCTTCAGTTCCAGAATCTAAAGCAAAAAAAAAAAAATTAAGGTATTCATTCCTTGACATAAACATATATGAATTATTAGTCATTTACATTATTGTTACAATGTCACAGTAGGTATTTGCAGAAATATTTATATTTACAAAATGCCAGAGGTACTTTTAAAACAACATTACATTTAAAATTCTTCACACCAAACCCTTCCCCCTAAAAAAAAATAACCACCATAATCTTATTAAAATATTAAAGTGTTAGCCGGGCGCGGTGGTTCACGCCTGTAATCCCAGCACTTTGGGAGGCTGAGGTGGGCGGATCACGAGGTCAGGAGATCGATACCATCCTGGCTAACACGGTGAAACCCCGTCTCTACTAAAAGTACAAAAAATTAGCCGGGCGTGGTGGCGGGGGCCTGTAGTCCCAGCTACTCAGGAGGCTGAGGCAGGAGAATGGCGTGAACCCAGGAGGCGGAGCTTGCAATGAGCGGAGATCGCGCCACTGCACTCTAGCCTGGGCGACAGAGCGAGACTCCGTCTCAAAAAAAAAAAAAAAAAAAAAAAAATTAAAGCGCACACTTAAACATTTTTTTTTTTTTTTTTAGGATTACCATCTGGCCCAGCAATCACATTACTGGGTATATACCCAAAGGAAAATAAACTGTTCTACCAAAAAGACACATGTACTCACATGTTTATCAGCACTATTTAGAACAGCAAAGAGACTGAACCTGGGAGACGGAGGTTGCAGTGAGCCTGGATTGTGCCACTGCACTCCAGCCTGAGCAACAGAGTGACAGTCCATCTCAAAAAAAAAAAAAAAAAAGCAAAAATGGAATCAACCTAAGTGCCCAAAAATGGTGGACTGGATAAAGA
This sequence comes from Pan troglodytes, assembly GCF_028858775.2. Taxonomy (NCBI): domain Eukaryota; kingdom Metazoa; phylum Chordata; class Mammalia; order Primates; family Hominidae; genus Pan; species Pan troglodytes. The sequence continues at coordinate 36,783,955 of NC_072417.2, forward strand.
ATTTGTAGGACATATATACACCATGGGATAGTATGCAGCCATAAAAAAGAAAGAAATCATATCCTTTGCAGCAACATGGTTGCAGCTGGAGGCTATTATCCTAAGTGAATAAATGCAGAAACAGAAAACCAAATAATGCATGTTCTCATTTATAAGCTGAACCTAAACACTGGGTACACATGGACATAAAGATGGGAACAAAAGACACTGGAGGCCACATGTGGTGGCTCACACCTATAATCCCAGCACTTTGGAAGGCCAAGGCAGGTAGATCACTTGAACCCAAGAGATCGGGATTGGCCTGGGCAACATAGTGTGACCCTGTCTCTTAACAACAACAAAAAAGACACTGGGGACTACAAAAGGGAGGAGGGAAGAAGTGAGGACAAGGGTTGAAAAACTATCTATTGGGCAGTATGTTCACTATTTGGGTAACAGGTTCAATTGAAGTCCAAATCTCAGCATCATGGAACGTATCCATGTAACAAAACTGCATATGTGCCCCTTGAGTTGAAAATTTAAAATAAATAGTTTTTTTTCTTTTTTTAAGAGATGAGGTCTTGCTATGCTGCCCAGGCTGGACTGCAGTGGCTATTCACAAGCACAAACACAGCTCCCTGCATTCCTGAACTTCCAGCCTCAAGCTCCCACCTCAGCCTCCTGAGTAGGTGGGACTACAGATGTGAGCCACCACAAACAGCAATATTTAAATTTTTAATAACCACTGAAGAAACATGAATGATGAGAAATAATTTGTGGCATAAAACCAATAATCGGGATGGGTGCAGTGGCTCATGCCTGTAATCCCAGCACTTTGGGAGGCCGAGGCGGGCAGATCACTTGAGATCAGGAGTTCGAGACCAGCCTGGCCAACATGGTGAAACCCCATCTCTACTAAAAATACAAAAAGTAGGCCGGGCTCGGTGGTTCACATCTGTAGTCCCAGCACTTTGGGAGGCCGAGGTGGGAGGATCACTTGAGGTCAGGAGTTCGAGAGCAGCCTGGCCAACACGGTGAAACCCCGTCTCTACTAAAAATATAAAAATTAGCCAGGCGTGGTGGCACACGCCTGTAGTCCCAGCTACTAAAGAGGCTGAGGCAGGAGAATAGCTTGAACCTGGGAGGTGGAGGTTGCAGTGAGCCGAGATTGTGCCACTACACTCCAACCTGGGTGACAGAGCGAGACTTTGTCTCCAAAAAAAAAAAAAAAAGCCGGCCACGGTGGCTCACGCCTGTAATCCCAGCATTTTGGGAGGCTGAGGAGGGTGGATCACAAGGTCAGGAGATCAAGACCATCCTGGCTAACACGGTGAAACCCCATCTCTACTAAAAATACAAAAAATTAGCTGGGCGTGGCAGCGTGTACCTGTAGTCCCAGCTACTCAGGAAGCTGAGGCAGGAGGATGGTACGAACCCAGGGGGCAGAGCTTGCAGTGAGCCGAGATCGCGCCACTGCACTCCAGCATGGGCAACAGAGTGAGACTCTGTCTCAAAAAAAAAAAAAAATACATAAAGTAGCCGAGCATGGTGGTGGGCTCCTGTAATCCCAGCTACTCAGGAGGCTGAGGCAGAAGAATCGCTTGAACTCAGGAGGTGGAGGCTGCAGTGAGTCCAGATCATGCTACCACAGTCCAGCCTGGGCATTTTGACTATGACCAGAGGTTAGATGTGGAATTTTCTTTTTTTCTTGAGACAGGGTCTTGCTCTGTTACCCAGCCTGGAGTAGTGGTGCAATCATGGCTCACTGCAGCCTTAACCTCAAGTGATCCTCTCACATCAGCCTCCTGGGGAGGTGAGACTACAGGCATGTGCCACCATGCCTAGCCAATTTTTTTTTCTTTTTTTTTTTGTAAAGGTGTGGTCTCCCTGTGTTGCTCAGCCTGGCCTCAAACTCCTAGGCTCAAGCAATGCTCCCACCTCGGCCTCTCAAAGTGCTGGGATTATAGGGATGAGCCATGGTGCCTGGCCCCAGGTATGGAATTTTCCACTTATGGCACCATGTCAGCACTCAAAATGTTTTGGATTTTGGAGCATTTCAAATTTCAGATTTTTGGATTAGGGATACTCATCCTGTATAAAGCTATATAAATGAATAAATCAATAGCATACTTTGGAAAAGCTATATATACTGAATGGGGCTGGGCGCGGTGGCTCATGCCTGTAATCCCAGCACTTTGGGAGGCCAAGGCGGGTGGATAACCTGAGGTCAGGAGTTCAAAACCAGCCTGACCAACATGGAGAAACCCAGTCTCTACTAAAAATACAGAATTAGCCGGGCGTGGTGGCACATGCCTATAATCCCAGCTACTCGGGAGGCTGAGGCAGGAGAATCGCTTGAATCCGGGAGGCAGAGGTTGCAACAATGAGCCAAGATCATGCCATGGCACTGCAGCCTAAGCAAAAAGAGCAAAACTGTCTGAAAAAAAGTAAATAAATAAACTGAATGAGAACATGTCAGAGATACGTAAAACATGGTGTAAAATAGTATGTATGGGATTAAGACCAGATTTTTTTTTTTTTAACTTTGTTACCTTTTATTTTTTTTCCCCTAGACGGAGTCTTGCTCTGTCTCCTGGGCTGGAGTGCAGTGGCGAGATCTTGGCTCACTGCAGCCTCCGCCTCCCAGGTTCAAGCGATTCTCCTGCCTCGGCCTCCCAGGTTCAAGCGATTCTCCTGCCTCGGCCTCCCAAGTAGCTGGGATTACAGGCACGCACCACCACACCTGGTTAATTTTTGTATTTTTAGTAGAGACAGGGTTTTGCCATGTTGGCCAGGCTGGTCTCAAACTCCTGACCGCAGGTGATCCACCCACCTCGGCCTCCCAAAGTGCTGGGATTACAGTTATGAGCCACTATGCCCGGCCACTGTGTTACTTTTTTTTTAACTTTTTAATTTTAAAATTGTCATCCCTTCACTTGAGGTCAGTTTGAGGCCAGCCTGGCCAACATGGCGAAACCCCATCTCTACTAAAAATACCAAAAAAAAAAAAAAAAAAAAAATTGTCATCTTTGCACAAGGGGCCATGCTAATTTTCTCTGTATCATTCCAATTTTAGTATATGTGCTGCCAAAGCGAGCACAATACCAGATTTTTTTTAAAGCACATATATTGGCCGGGTGCAGTGGCTCATGCCTGTAATCCCAGCACTTTGGGAGGCCAAAGTGGGCAGATCATTTGAGGTCAGGAGTTCAAGACCTGCCCGGACCACACAGTGAAACCCTGTCTCTACTGAAAATACAAAATTTAGTTGGGCGTGGTGGCGTGCGCCTGTAGTCCCAGCTACTCAGGAGGCCGAGGCAGGAGAATCACTTGAACCCGGGAGGCAGAGGTTGCAGTGAGCTGAGATCAGGCAAGCGACGGACAGAGATGCTGTCTCAAAAAATAAAAAAATAAAAGCACATGTATTTATGGAAGCACAGAAAAATCAAAGACTGAACACCTATCTGTTAATATGGTCATTTGTAAGCCCATAATCTGTGAGGTTCTATTTATTTCAAACACATATTTATTGTTTGAAAGTTGCAATGAGCAAAAGAAAAACAAAAGAGAGAGAAGGAGAAAGAATGAAAAGTTAAAAAACAAAAGAGTTCTAGGACTAGAAGGAAAAACTCGAATTTACCAGGAATGGAAGATGTTAACATTTCTGGTGCAGACTGTCATCATCTATTAGAATATCAAAATCTGCACTTTGGGAGGCCAAGGGCGGGGAGCAGGGTGGGGGTGGATCACCTGAGGTCAGGAGTTTGAGACCAGCCTGGCCAACATGGTAAAACTCTGTCTCTACTAAAAATATAAAAATTACCTGGGCGTGGCCAGGCACGGTGGCTCACACCTGTAATCCCAGCACTTTGGGAGGCCGAGGTGGGTGAATCATGTGGTCAGGAGTTCGAGACCAGCCTGGCCAATTCTGTCTCTACTAAAAATACAAAAAGTTAGCTGGGCATGATGGTGGGCTCCAGCCCGGGCGACCGTGCAAGACTCCATCTCAAAAAAAAAAAAATTATCTGGGCGTGCAGGTGGGTGCCTGTAATCCCAGCTACCCGGGAGGCTGAAGCAGGAGAATCACCTGAACCCAGGAGGTGGAGGGAGGTTGCAGTGAGCGAAGATCGTGCCATTGCACTCCAGCCTGGGTGACAAGAGCGAAACTGTGTCTCAAAAAAAGAAAAAGAAAATCTAAAATTAAAATACAATTGAATTAAAATTTTTTAAAAAGCATATCAAAATCTTCTACTGCTTTGGTTTCCATTTTGCATGTCCTCAAAGCAATCTATTTCTTTTGGGATGTTTTAGAAAAATATACCTTTGGAAGAATCTAGCTTTATCCCAGAAGAGTTGTTTCTTTTGCTAAGTTCTTCTGACTTCCTATTGGTCTTCTCCAGATTTTTTGAATACTCATTTGGTTTCTTTCTTTTTGACTTAGAATTTTCTGCTTCCACGAGTTTCCTTTTGGTTTCTTTATGGCTGACATCAGCCTCCAGTTCTGCTTTGGGAATTAAAGAAGTGCATGTGCTTACTAATCAACAAAAACCAGTAATATTAATATCACTTCCAAGTATCCAATAGTCTTGTAACTTTAAAATGCAAAGGCAATCCAGGTGCAGTGGCTCAGGCCTCTAATCCCAGAACTTTGGGAGGTTGAGGTGAGTGGATTGCTTGAGTCTACATGTTTAAGACCAGCCTCGGTAACATGGGGAAACTCCATCTCTACTTAAGATACAAAAATCAGCCAGGGGTGGTGGCATGCACCTGTAGTCCCAGCTACTTGGGAGGCTGAGGTGGGAGGATCACATGAACCCGGGAGATCGAGGCTGCAGGGAGCCATGATCACACCACTGTACTCTAGCCTGGGCGACAAAGTGAGACCCTGTCTCTTAAAAAATAAATAAATAGGCCAGGCGCAGTGGCTCACACCTGTAATCCCAGCACTTTGGGAGGCCAAGATGGGTGGATCACCTGAGGTCAGGAGTTCAAGACCAGCCTGGCCAACATGTTGAAACCCCGTCTCTACTAAAAATACAAAAATTAGCCAGGCATGGTGGAGTGTGCCTGTAATCCCAGCTACCTAGGAGGCAGAAGCAGGAGAATCGGTGGAACCTAGAAGGCTGAGGCTGCAGTGAGCCGAGATCACACCACTGCCTGGGCGGCAGAGCAAGACTCCGTCTCAAAAAATAAAAACAAACAAACAAACAAACAAACAAACAGTACTCTAGCCTGGGCGACAAAGTGAGACCGTGTCTCTTAAACAATAAATAAATAGGCCAGGTATGGTGGCTCATGCCTATAATCCCAGCACTTTGGGAGGCTGAGGCGAGTGAATCACTTGAGGTCAGGAGGTCGAGACCAGCCTGACCAACATGGTGAAACCCCATCTCTACTAAAAAATACAAAAATTAGAAAGGCATGGTGGCAGGTGCCTGCAATCTCAGCTACTAGGCAGGCTGAGACACCAGAATCACTCAAACCTGGGAGGCAGAGGTTGCACTGAGCTGAGATCACGCCACTGCACTTCAGCCTGGGTGTCAGAGCAAGACTCTGTCTCAAAAAATAAATAAAATAAAATAAAATAAAAAGGCAAGAATCAAATATAACATACTGAAAGCAAGCTGGAGATTTTAATACTTAGACTGTCTTTTATACAAGCTATATAAGCTAAAATTATCTAAGGCATTCCTTAAGTACATAATATTTTAACATAATTAAAGCTATCTTTGAGTTGGCATTTTTGGAAACTGGCGGGGATTAACGTTGCACATTGCATTGTACAAGATACTTTTACTTCAGCTGAACAATTCTCCCTGCCAACTGTAAGCAATGTTGTCTGTGGTGAACACTTCCAAGTGTCATTGGTTAAGTCTTAGTGTTTTCAAAACTGACACGTTAGGCTAGGCTTGGTGACTCATGCCTGTAATCCCAGCACTTTGGGAAGCTAAGGCGAAAGGATCACTTGAGCCCAGGAGTTCAAGACCAGCCTGGGCAACATGGCAAGACCTGGTCTCTACCAAAAATACAAAAACCAGCCAGTCTCATAACCCAGTCTCAAGAGAATAAGTAAAAATTAAAAAATAAAATAAGCTAGGTGCAGTGGCGCAAGCCTGTGGTCCCAGCTACTCGGGAGGCTGAGACACAGGAATCACTTGAGCCCAGAAGGCGAAGGTTGCAGTGAGCCAAAGTTGCACCACTGCATTCCAGCCTGGGTGACAGAGCAACACTCTAAAAAAAAAAAAAATAGGCCAAGCGCAGTGGCTCACGCCTGTAATCCCAGCATTTTGGGGGGCTGAGGTAGGTGGATCACCTGAGATCAAGAGTTCAAGACCAGCCTGGCCAACATGGTGAAACCCCATCTCTACTAAAAATACAAAAATTAGCAGGGCGTCATGGTGGGTGCCTGTAATCCCAGCTACTCAGGAGGCTGAGGCAGGAGAATCGCTTGAACCCAGGAAGCGGAGGTTGCAGTGAGCCAGGTTTGTGCCATTGCACTCCAGCCAGGGCGACAAGAGCAAAACTCCGTCTCAGAAATAAAAATAAAAATAAAATAATAAATAATATAAAAACCCAAAACTGGTATGTTAACATAAATGATAATAATTATCACTAACCTTGTTTACTATGACACTCGGAAGAAAGTACTTGGTGCTCAATTCGTTTTTTTAGGAGTAAGGGAAAATATTTTTTCAATGAAAATTCAGGATTTGACCACCTAATTTCCTCAAGCAAAAGATTTCTTACTTCTTCAGTAAATTCCTTCCTTTTCCTCATGAACTGCAATAAAGAATAAAATGCACAATAACAGACCAACATCATCTATTCATGTTAATTACAATACTACCAACCACTTTCTGTCCATCATAAATCAGTATCAACGTAAGATTAGCTTTAGGCCGGGCGTGGTGGCTCACGCCTATATTCCCAGCACTTTGGGAGGCTGAGACAGGTGGATCATCTGAAGTTAGGAGTTTGAGACCAGCCTAGCCAACATGGCAAAACCCCGTGTCTACTAAAAATACAAAAATTTGCCGGGCATGGTGGCGTGTGCCTGTAATCCCAGCTACTAGGGGAAGCTGAGGCAGGAGGATCGCTTGAACCCGGGAGGCAGAGGTTGCAGTGAGCCGAGATCGTGCCACTGCACTCCAGCCTGGGCAACAGGGCGAGACTCCATCTCAAAAAAAAAAAAAAAAAAAAAAAAAAATAGCTTTAGTCACTAAATATAAAGCTTATGAAGAATTAATTTATTTTTCTCCCTTTGAACTAATTATATCTATTAGATTATATGAACTACTTATAAAGTATCTAAATGTGCTATGTAATCTAACATTCTTTCAGAACTGGCAATCACTAATTCTTAAAATGTTTTTAAAGCTCTATGGGTATTTAAAAGAAATGTGTACTACAATTAGGATTTATTTTTAAATATTAGGCTGGGTACAGTGGCTTACGCCTGTAACCCCAGCACTTTGTGAGGCCGAGGCGGGGGAATCACCTGAGGTAGGGAGTTCAAGACCAGCCTGACCAACATGGAGAAATTCCGTCTCTACTAAAAATACAAAAATTAGCCGGGCATGGTGGTGTGTGCCTGTAGTCCCAGCTACTCGAGAGGCTGAGGCAGAATTGCTTGAACTCGGGAAGCAGAGGTTGCAGTGAGCCAAGATTGCACCACTGCACTCCAGCCTGGGCAACAGAGGGAGACTCTGTCTCAAAAAAAAAAAAAATTAAACTCTAGGACAACACTCGAGGCTATAAGAGTAGATATCCAAAAATGTTTTTCCTCTGCAAGATGTAAGGGAAACACTCTACAATGGATGAACTATTTAATACTTACCACAGCAGCAGAGTTACCGCTTTTCAACTTTGAATTCAATGTTGAAAATTCACCAAGAGCAATACCACATTTTGAGAGATCTATTACTTTAGTGTTCAGTTCTTTAAATTTAGTTAAGAGAGGACAAGAGGGTGGTTTCAAATGCCACAAACAACACCCTAAAGAAAAATAGACAAATATCTTAATAAACCTTATTTATACACTATCCATTTACTGAATGTCAAATACGTAAACATGAAAAGTCTTGACAACTACATAATTAACACAAACATACCAAAAACCACATGACTATAAAGGGAACAAAATCCTACCCTCCAACAAATAGAATTAATAAAAATCACCTAGACTTCCCTTCCAGTTGTTTAAAACAAACAAATATTAACAAACTTTCCTTTCTTTTCAAATCAACCTTGATACTCAGGTTAAAACTTTTAGGAGGGCCAGGCGTGGTGGCTCACGCCTGTAATTCCAGCACTTTGGGAGGCCAAGGCAGGTGGATCACTTGAGGTCAGGAGTTCGAGACCAGCAATCCCAGCTACTCAGGAGGCTGAGGCAAGAGAATTGCTTGAACCCAGGAGACAGAGGTTGCAGTGAGCTGAGATCTCATCACTGCACTCCAGCCTGGGCAACAAAGCAAGACTCTGTCAAAACAAACGAACAAACAAAAACCTTTTAAGAGGCAGTTAGCAACCTGGTCTAAAGTCTAAACTTTTAAGTTAGACCTGGATTCAAACCCAACCTCTGCCACTTACTAACCTTGTGAGCACTGGTGACATCCTAAATCTTAGTTTCTTCATCCTTACATTCAAAGTGAGGGTGATAATTATAATACTCAACCTCTTAGAGTTGTTATCAGGATTAAACTAGATATGTATATGAATTGCTCAGCAGAATTCCAGACAATAGTAAGCGTTCAATAATTCTGAAGGTTGTAAGAGAGAGAGGTTCCCTCTGTGCTTGCCTCTCTGCTCATCTACAAATAGATATGCTAAGTTTTATGGCAGCACTCCTGTGAAAATGAGTTTATCAAAATGAGTCAAGAAAAGCATAACTAATTTCTACAGTTGAACATACTATTGGAAAATGCTATATAAAGCTGTACTAGTAAAAATAACAAGAAAGCCTTCATCAACTGAATGGCCAGTGGCAGAGATGGGAAATAAGAAAAAGTAGAATAAATTACTGAAAAGACTAGCTTGGAAATTCCCATGTACAGAAGAAAGGCTAAACTTTTTTTTTTTTTTTTTTTTTTTTTGAGACAGGGTCTCGCTCTGTCACCTAGGCTGGAATGCAGTGGCATGATGATGGCTCACTGCAGCCTTGACCTCCTAGGCTCAAGTGATCCTCCCACCTCAGCCTCCCGAGTAGCTGGGACTACAGGCATACACCGTCATGCCCAGCAAATTTTAATTAATTAATTAATTTAGTTAGTTAGTTAGTTTAGAGACAGGATCTTGCTGTGTTGCCCAGGCTGGTCTCGAACTCCTGGGCTCAAGCTCTTCTCCTGCATTGTCCTCTCAAAGTTCTGGGATTACAGACATGAGACACCACACCCAGCCTACACCATTTTATACAAGAAACTTGAGCATCCATGAGTGCTAGTATCCACAAGGGGGTCCTGGAATCAAACCCCATGGATAGTGAGAGAAATTGTCCTTAAAATTCCCACTAAAGTCACCATAAGAATGATAATTAAACTTCAGCCTCATCTTTAAGAAACTTACATAGTTTAATGTTCCTGCTAACCGCTGAAGAGTAAATATTCAATAATAAAAAACAAACTTACCATCATCCTTTTGTTGCACATGTACGACTCTCTGGAAACTGGTACTCACTGCATTGTACACATCCAACGCAGCAGCTTTCTTTGCAATTTGCCGTTTCAACAAATCTGGCAAACCACTCATTAGGAAGTCACGCTTTGCTTTACATTGAACATCACAATCCTGAGATTTTTCAGATGTATCTTGACTTTTAAGAAAATGATTTGAAAAAGAAAAGCTAAGGTTATAAACATTTAAAGGAATAAACTATCTGGAAAATAAACATTTTTAGGGCTGGGCATGGTGGCTTATGCCTGTAATATAAGTACTTTGAGAGGCCGAGGTGGGCGGATCACTTAAGGCAAGGAGTTCCAGACCAGCCTGGTCAACGTGGTGAAACCCCATCTCTACTAAAAATATAAAAATTAGCCAGGTGTGGTGGCAAATGCCTGTAATCCAAGCTACTCGGGTGGCTGAGGCACGAGAATCACTTGAGCCTGGAAAGCAGAGGTTGCAGTGAGTCAGGATCGCGCCACTGTACTCTATCTAGCCTTCCAGTCTGGGCAACAGAGTGAGACTGTCTCAAAAAATAACAAAAAACAAAACAAAACAAAAACCAGAAAAGAGAAGAAACACCTTTAAATTTAATTTTTAAAAATTAAATAAATTGGCAGGGCATGGTGGCTCACGCCTGTAATACCAGCACTTTGGGAGGCCGAGGAGGGTGGATCACCTGAGGTCAGGAGTTTGAGACCAGCCTGGCCAACATGACGAAACGCCATCTCTACTAAAAATACAAAAATTAGCCGGGCATGGTGGCGGGTGCCTGTAATCCCACCTACTCAGGATGCTGAGGCAGGAGAATGGCTTAAACCCAGGGGGCAGAGGTTACAGGGAGCCGAGATCATGCCACTTCACTCCAGCCTGGGTGAAAGAGGGAGACTCCATCTCAAAAAAAAAAAAAAAATTTAAATTAATTTAATAAAATGTATTAAATAAATTCAATAAATTAGTATTTTAGGTAATACATTTACCTAAATATAAAATATATATTAGGTAATTGATATAAAATACTTAAATATTAGCTTTATCTATAAAATATAATTATATAATTTATATATAATTATATAAAAATTTTGTTTTAGATTTTCTATAAAATATTGACAAATATTAATTTTTTAAATTTATTTAATACATTTAGGTAATAAAATTACCTAAAATATTAGCTGATCAAATTCTTTTTTGCTCATCACAAAAATGAAAGTCTACCCATGTTAAGAAATTAAATAAAAATAAATATGTATAGAAAAAAGTGACCTAAAGGACATCCACCAAAATGTTAATGGGGGCTATCTTTGGGTGGTAGGTGAGTTTTTTCCCTCTTTTGTTTTCTTGCTAAACAATCAGAAAAAAAAAAATCACTGTCATATTTCAAAAAGTTAATACAAGAACTTCTGATATAATATTGTTCCCAATGTAACAGGAGGAAGAGTAGGGTCCTTATTATTGTCTCAGTTTTGCCCAGTTTATCTTCAGATTGCAAATCATAGGGAGGCTGACTACAGTGGCAGGAGTGGGACAGAGGCAAAAGGGTGGGGAGAATGGGAGGTTGGAGTAGTGGAAGATGGTGTGTCACAGCTTATATGTCCTTCCTAGCCTGCCTGTAGAGAGAACAAGACTCACAATATTCTGTGCAATTAGATATTTGGGCTGGTAATTCAAAAGAGACTACAAAAACTTTTTCTGTATTTCTGTTTTCCTTTCCTCTTTGAGTGAAATGAAGGGAAAATAAGCTATGAAGCCAGATAGATACTAAATGAGATATCTCTTTGCTTTTTTAGAAAAGAGGAAGTGTATTTTTTTTAACTGTTAATTGGCGGGAAGGAGGAAAAGATGGGTAAAGTTGTAGTTAAATTAGTATGTCTCTATAGCAGAAGGTAGGTGTTAAGGAGAGGGGTACAAGGTACTAATAAAAAATATACATATTATATATAATGTATCATATATTACATATATATTACATGCATATACATATATTACACACATATAAATAGTTTTAAATGTGTGTGTGTACACATATACATACATATATAGCTGGTATGGTTTGGATGTGTGTCCCCTCCAAATTTCATATTGAAATACAGGCCAGGCGCAGTGGCTCATGCCTGTAATCCCAGCACTTTGGGAGGCTGAGATGGACAGATCACCTGAGGTCGGGAGTTCAAGACCAGCCTGGCCAACATGGCGAAACCCCATCTCTACTAAAAGTACAAAAATTAGCTGGCTGTGGTGGCAGGTGCCTGTAATCCCAGCTACTCGGGAGGCTGAGGCAGGGAGAATCGCTTTAACCTAGGAGGCGGAAGTTGCAGTGAGTCGAGATCATGCCGTTGCACTCCAGCCTGGTCAAGAGAGGGAGATTCTGTCTCAAAAAAAAAAAAAAAAAAAAAAAAAGAAATATAACCTCCAATGTTGGAGGCAGGCCTAGGTGTTTGGGGTCATGGGGGCAGATCCCTCATGAACGGATTGGTGCTGTCCTCACAGTAATGAGTAACTTCTCCATCTATTAGTTCACCCGAGAGATGGTTGTTTAAAAGAGGCTGGTACCTCCTCCTCTCTCTTGCCACTTCTCTCGCCATGTGACAGGCCTGCTCTCTCTTCACCTTCTGCCATGAGTTGAAGATTACTGAGGCCTCACTAACAGCCAAGCCGATGCTGTACAACCATGCTTGTACAATCTACAGAGCTGTAAGCCAAATAAACCTCTTTTTCTCTATAAATTACCGAGTCTTAGGTATTCGTTTATGGGAATGCAAAACAGACAAACACAATATCCTAACTTTATCTACTGAAAAGGCCTAGAAGCACTGCCACATCAGGAGCAATGAATTTAATGCTAGACCTTCATCTCTAAATACCATCCTCCACAAAAAGGAACCAGGGGTCCATAGAGAAATGGCTAACTGCAGAGCTGAGACAAGGCAAGTAAAATAGAAGCCTAGAATATCTTCCTGTTCCAGAAATTAAGAAATGCTCCATAAATTATGAGGACATGTCAAAGGGACATAGAAACCAAGCTGAAGAGCTCACACTGGCCAAATTAAAAACAATTTGAGCATCAAAATAAGTAATATCAATGGATTACAATCCACTGAATAAAATAAAAATGAAGAAATAAGTGAATAAATAGATAAACTGAGGAGACAAAAAAGCTCTTATTGCAGCCAACTAACAAAGAAAGAATGACTGCAATAGAGAATCACCATTTGGAAACCATCATCATGTGGTTAATTCCATTGGAATTCATCAATATTAAGGCCCATAATTGCAGGTTTGATGAGAAACAAGATTTTGGCATTTGGCCAGGTGGGTGGCTCACATTTGTAACCCCAGCCAGGAGTTCAAGACCAGCCTGGGCAAAATAGTAAGATCTAGTCTCTATTTTTAAAAAAGCAAAAGAGGCCAGGCAAGATAGCTCATGCCTGTAATCCCAGCACTTTAGGAGGCTGAGGCGAGCAGATAACTTGAGACCAGGAGTTTGAGACAGCCTGGCCAACATGGCAAAACCCCGTCTCTACTAAGAGTACAAAAATTAGCCAGGTGTGGTGGTGCATACCTGTAATCCCAGCTACTTGGGAGGCTAAGGCACGATAATCGCTTGAACCCGGGAGGCGGAGGATGCAGTGAGCCAAGATAGTGCCATTGCACTCCAAAGCAGTCCTCCTGTCTTGACCCTTGACCTCCTGCTCTCAAGCGATCTGCCCAACTCGGCCTCCCAGAGTGTTGGGATTACAGGTGTGAGCCACTATGCCTGGCCTACCCTTAGGATTTTTTTTTTTTTTTTTTTTTTTTGAGACAGAGTCTTGCTCTGTTGCCCAGGCTGGAGTGCAGTGGCAGGATCTCGGCTCACTGTAAGCTCCACCTCCCAGGTTCACGCCATTCTCCTGCCTCAGCCTCCCAAGTAGCTGGGACTACAGGCGCCCGCCACCACGCCTGGCTAATTTTTTGTATTTTTAGTAGAGATGGGGTTTCACCATGTTAGCCAGGATGGTCTTGATCTGCTGACCTCGTGATCCATAAGCCTTGGCCTCCCAAAGTGCTGGATTATAGATGTGAGCCACCGCGCCCAGCTCAGAATTTTTAAATATATATTTTTAGAGACCGGCACGGTGGCTCACGCCTATAATCCCAGCACTTTGGGAGGCCGAGGCAGGTGGATTACCTGAGGTCAGGAGTTCAAGACCAGCCTGGCCAACATGGTGAAACCCCGTCTCTACTAAAAATACAAAAAAAAATTAGCGGGGTGTGGTGGCACACCCCTGTAATCCCAGCTACTCGGGATGCTGAGGCAGGAGAATTGCTTGAGCCCGGGAGGCAGAGGTTGCAGTGAGTCGAGATCGTGCCACTGCACTCCAGCCTGGCTGACAGAGCAAGACTCTGTCTTAAAAAAAAAAAAAATATATATATATATAAAATAATTTCTTTAAAATAATGATATTTTAATATATGATTTGCAAATAAGGATAGTTTTACTTCTCCCCTTCCAAACCTTTATGTCCTTTTATATATTCTTCTTTCCTAATTGAACTATCCAGGACCTCTAGTAAGAGATGTCTTAGAGCTTGGAGGGTATTACGTTAAGTGCAATAAGCTGAACACAGAAAGATAAATACCCCATGTTCTCACTCTTATGTGGAAACTAAAAAAGTTAACCTTAGCCTGGGTAACATAGCAACAACTTGTCTCTACCAAAAAAACAATTAGCTGGACATGGTGGTGCACATCTGTGGTTCCAGCTATTTGAGGGGCTGAGATGGCAGGATCTCTTGAACCCAGGAGGTTGAGGCTGCAGTTTGCTGTGAGCGCACCACTGCACTCCAGCCTGGGCAACAGAGCAAGTTGCTGCCTTTAAAAAAAAAAAAAAAAAAGAAGTCTCATAGAAGTAGAGAGTAGAATAGTGGTTAATAGAGGTGGGAGAGGGGAGGGGAGAGGGAGACATAGCCAGAGGTTGGTTAACAGATATAAAAGTATAGCTAGATAGGAGGAATAACTTCAAGTGTTCTACAGTACTATATGGTCACCATAATAAACAAAAATTTATTATATATTTTCAAATTTTGAAGAAGAGCAAAAAAAAAATTTTTTTTTAGCGACCGCGTCTTGCTCTGTTACCCAAGCTGGAGTGCAGTGGCGTGATTACAGCTCACTGCAGCCAAGACCTCCCAGGCTCATGTGATCCTCCTGTCTCAGACTCCCAAGTAGCTGGGCCTATAGGCATACACCACCATGCCTGGCTAGTTGTTTACTTTTTTAAAGAGATGGAGTCCTACAGTGGTGCCCAGGCTGGTATTTTTCTGTTCTTATACCAATACAACACACTTCTATTACTGTAGGTTTGTTCAATGTCTTGAAATCATGTAGTGTAGAGGCCTTCAAATTTTTCTTCTTTTTCAAGATTATCTTGTCTATTCTAGGTTCTTTGTGTCTTTTAAATGTTAGGTTTGTCAAACCCATAAACTGGACGTCATCAAACTTCTGTACTTCAAAAGACACAACAAATAAAAAGGCAAGGTAATATATTTGCAAAACATGTATCTGACAGAGGACATGTAGTCAGAATATATAAAGAATCCTCACAACTCAACAAGAAGAAAGACAAGTCAGTAAGAAAAGGGGCAAAAGATTTCCCTAAGGAAGATATACAAAAGGCCAATAATCACAAGATGTTCACCATCAATAGACATGAGAAAAATGAAAATTAAAACTATGAGATATGACTACATAGCCATTCAAATAGATAAAATTAAAGACAGAGAAATGAAGATGTATATCCACACAAAGACTTATACATGAATGTTCATAGCAGCTTTATTCCCAATAGCTTCAAATTGCAAACAGCTGGGTGCAGCGGTGCACGTTTGAGTCCCAGCTGCTCAGGAGACTGAGGAAGGAAGATTGCTTGAGCCAAGGAGTTCAAGGCCAGGCTGAGAAACACAGCAAGACTCCATCTCTTATAGTGGAGGGAAAAGACAAAAGGAAACAATCCAGATGTCCGTTAATAGGTGTATGGAGAGACAAAAAGTGGTATATCCATACAATGAATACTACTGAGCAAAAATATAGCCAGGCACGGTGGCTCACACCTGTAATCCTAGCACTTTGGGAGGCCGAGGCAGGCAGATCACTGGAGGTCAGGAATTCGAAATCAGTCTGGCCAACATGGTGAAACCCTGCCTCTACAAAAAATACAAAAATTAGCCGAGCATGGTGGCGTAGGCCTGCCGTCCCAGCTACTCAGGAGGCTGATGCACAAGAATCACTTGAACCCGGAAGGCGGAGACTGCAGTGAGCCAAGATCATGACACTGTACTCCAGTCTGGGTGACAGAGCGAGACTCTGTCTCAAAACAAAAAAAGAAAAAGAAAACTAATGATATATTTGACAACATGAATAAATCTCAAAATCATCATGCCACCTACAAGAAGCCAGACACAAAAGAGCATATACTATATGATTTCATTAACATAAAATTCTAGAAAATATAAATTAGTATAAAGAAAAGAGACTAGCGTTTGCCTGGGTTGGGGCCACTTAGAGAACAGACTGCAAAAGAGCATTACAAGTCTGAGGCAGGCAATGGAAATAACTTGGTATCTTGATTATGGTGGTTTCACTGGGTGTACAACTGACAAAGCTCACCAAAATACACACTTTGAATTGATAGAATTGACCTTGCCTTGTGGCTCACGCCTGTAATCCCAACACTTTGGGAGGCCAAGGTGGGTAGATCACCTGAGTCCAAGAGTTTGAGACCAGCCTGGGCAACATGGCAAAACGCTGTCTCTACCAAAGAAAAAAAATACAAAAAATTAGTTGGGCATGGTGGCACATGCCTGTAGTCCCAGCCACTTGGGAGGCTGAGGTGGGAGGGACGATCACCTGACCCTTGGAGGTCACGGCTACAGTAAGCTGTAATTGCGCCACTATACTCCAGTCTGGGGATGACAGAGTGAGACTCCGTCTCAAAAAAAAAAAAAGCCTGATAATGCCAAGTGTTATCAAAGATAGGCAGCTACTAGAACGCTTATACATTGCTGGTGGGAGTGTAAAACCAAACAACAACTTGGAACAACAGTTTGCCAGGTTCTTATAATGTTAAACATGTACCTCCCTAATGACAGAGCAATTCCACTTCTAGGTATTTATTTACCCAAGAAAAATGAGAACACTTGTCCATACATGTGTATAAGAATGTTCATAGCAGTCAGGCGGAGCGCGGTGGCTCGCGCTTGTAATCCCAGCACTTTGGGAGGCCGAGGTGGGTGGATCATGAGGTCAGGAGATCGAGACCATCCTGGCTAACATGGTGAAACCCCATCTCTACTAAAAATACAAAAAAATTAGCCAGGCGTGGTGGCAGGCGCCTGCAGTCCCAGCTACTCGGGAGGCTGAGGCAGGAGAATGGCATAAACCCGGGGGGCGGAGGTTGCAGTGAGCCTAGACTGCGCTACTGCACTCCAGCCTGGGCGACAGAGTGAGACTCCGTCTCAAAAAAAAAAAAAAAAAAAATGTTCATAGCAGTCTATTTAATAATAGCCAAATACTGAAAATAACCCAAATGCCCATTAATAAAGAATAAATAAAAAATATTGCAGTAGGCCAGGCACAGTGGCTCACGCCTGTAATCTCAGCACTTTGGGAGGCCGAGGCAGGCGGATCACGAGGTCAGGAGTTCAAGACCAGCCTGGCCAACATAGTGAAACCCCGTTTCTACTAAAAATACAAAAAATTAGCCAGGCGTGGTGGCGGATGCCTGTAATCCCAGCTACTCAGGAGGCTGAGGCAGGAGAATTGCTTGAACCCAGGAAGCGGAGGTTACAGTGAGCGGACATCGTGCCACTGCACTCCAGCCTGGGCGACAGTGCAAGACTCCATCTCTCTCTCTCTCTCTATATATATATATAGCGGCATATTCATATGAGTACTACTTAACTACGAAAAAGAACAGACAACTGATATGCTACCTTGCCAAAGAAACTGGAGACAAAAGTATACCTACTGCAGGATTTCATTTATATGAGAGTCTAGAAAAGGCAAACTAGTCTATATCAACAGAAAACAGATAAGAGATTGCATGGGATTGGGCAGAAATTAACTGCAATGAGGCACAAGAAGACTTTTTTTGAGAGTGATGAAAATGTTCTATATTTTTATTGTGGTGGTAATTACAGGTATGTACATTTGTCAAAACTCAAACTGTGGGCCAGGCACGGTGGCTCATGCCTGTAATCCCAGCACTATGGGAGGCTGAGGGGGCCGGATCACTTGAGGTCAGGAGTTAGAGACCAGCCCGACCAACATGGAAAAACCCCATCTCTACTAAAAATACAAAATTAGCCAGGCGTGGTGGCACATGCCTGTAATCCCAGCTACTCGGGAAGCTGAGGCAGGAGAATCACTTGAACCTGGGAGGTGGAGGTTGCGGTGAGCTGATATCACACCATCGCACTCCAGCCTGGGCAACAAGAGCGAAACTCTGTCTCAAAAAAAAAAAAAGAGAGAGAAAAACTCAAACTGTTGGCCGGACACAGTGGCTCACGCCTATAATCCCAGCACTTTGGGAGGCCGAGGCGGGCGGATCACAAGGTCAAGAGATCGAGACAATCCTGGCCAACATGGTGAAACCCCGTCTCTACTAAAAATACAAAAATTAGCTGGGCATGGTGGTGCGTGCCTGTAGTCCCAGCTACTCAGGAGGCTAAGACAGGAGAATCGCTTGAACCCGGGAGGCAGAGGTTGCAGTGAGCCGAGATCGCGCCACTGCACTCCAGCCTGGCGACAGAGTGAGACTCCGTCTAAAAAAAAAAAAGAAAAAAAAACCCTCAAACTCTTTACTTAAAATGGGCACATATTATTATATGGACAATATAACTGAATGAAGTTGATTTAAAAATATGTATGTGTGCATTTGTTTGTGGGCGTGTATACTATGCAAAAGCAGCCAGACACAAAAGAATATATATATGAAGTTTATGTGATGTTCTAGAATAGACACAATTAATCTATGGTAATAGAAATCAAACTAATTGATGGAAATAGAAATCGAATATTTTGGTAATCTTGTGGTGATGGTGGTGGTGGGGATAATAGGAAAGAGGACACAAAACCTTTCTGAGCTAAAAAGAAGATTGTTGTTTCTTGATAAGATGCACTTGTCAAAACTGCATACTTAAGATGTGTGTGCTTAACAATATATAATTACACCTCAGTAAAACTTGAACAGAAAAAAAGATAATCTGAACCCATGTTGCTCCTAGACCTGACCTTCCATCATGCCACCCAGGCGCATAAACTAGAACTTACATGTCATCCTATACCTTCCTCTCCCACACTCTCACTCCCACAAATCTCATTAATCATCGAGGGATTTTTAATTCATCTCCTAAAATCTTTTCATATGTCATCCCCAACAACCTAGTCCTTACCTCCATCATCTCACAATACCTGGACTCCTACATCTACTCTAACCCCTCTTCCATTCCATTCTTTATCCAGCAGGCCAATTAAACTTCTAAAATCCAAATCTGTTTAGGTCTATATTTATGTTTAAAACCCTTTGGCTGCTTCTTATTTGCTCTTAATATAATGATAAAATCCCTTAACATGGCCTCCTAGGTCCTACATTGGCTGGCACCCACCTCTCACCCTTGTTCTCTGTGCTCTAGTCACACTAGCATTCTATCAGTTTTTGGTATTTAGCAAGTTCCTTCCAGCTACAGAGACTTTACATAGACAGTTCTCTCTGGCTGAAACACAGTTCCTCCTCCTGATGAACTCCTACTCATCCTTCAGATTTCAGTTCAGACATCAATTCCTCATTGAAGTCTTCTTTAATCAGACTAAACCTCCTCAATATGAATTATACCTCTCCTTAGCACAACTGCAATTTTTCACTTGTTGACCCAATGAATGTTTAATCATAGACCATCTTCCATCTCCACTTAAGCCACAGGAGAACAGGGAATATGTCCTGTCTTATCCCCATAATATCTCTGATACCAAAAACAGTACCTGGTACATACTAGTAGGTATTTAAATATTTACTGAATAAAATTCATTATCAGCTTTTTTGTATTTTTGGTTTGCTTATTTTTCTGTTTTGTCTAGCGATGGCCAAAGCACTTGCAAAAAACCAAGATATTCAAATAGCAGTTGCAGCACTGTCAATATTGTCAACTTTGAAACTGGACTTACTAGAGCTTCAAATGATAATTCACATGCTTTCTCATCAAAGTAAACACATCAATACAAATACATTCCATAAAATATTTTGGCATTTAAAAATTTGTATTGGACTGACCTGCTTTCATCAAAACTAGGGACAGGATCAGCTGCTTTTTGTGCTTTTCTGACAAGAAATAAAGGAGCGACTTTCATTTTTCCTTAGAAAAATAAATACTTGGGTTAGTATCAATGTTTACCATCTCCACCTTCAGCTACTTTCTTTCTTTCTTTCTTTCTTTTTTTTTTGAGATGGAGTCTCACTCTGTAGCCCAAGCTGGAGTGCAGTGCCACGATCTTGGCTCACTACAACCTCCACCTCCAGGGCTCAAGTGATTCTCATGCCTCAGCCTCCCGAGTAGCTGGAACTACGGGTACCTACCACCACACCCAGCTAATTTTTTGTATTTTAGTAGAGCAAGACTCTGTCACAAAAAAAAAAAGAGAAAAACTCTTCACTATACCATAACTTTACTTACTAAAATAGAAATATAATACAGTTAAAATTTTACATAAGATACTAAATTTCAATCATAAGCACGTTCAGAATAATACCCCAAAACACAGGCCGGGTGCAGTGGCTCATGCCTGTAATCCCAGCACTTTGGGAAGCCAAGACAGGCAGATCACAAGGTCAGGAGTTTGAGACCAGCCTGGCTAACATGGTGAAACCCCGTCTCTACTAAAAATACAAAAAATTAGCCGGGCATGGTGGTGGGTGCCTGTAGTCCCAGCTACTCAGGAGGCTGAGGCAGGAGAATCACTTGAACCTAGGAGGTGGAGGCTGCAGTGAGCCGAGATCCCGCCGGCGCTGCACTCCAGCCTGAGCGACAAAGCGAGACTCCGTCTCAAAAATAAATAAATAAATAAATAAATAAATACCCCAGAACACAAACACAAAACAAAACAAAAACCCCAAAACATTCTAATATACATCATAAATATTATTAACTCTGATTACCAGGTACATTTTTACTGGATGTGTTAAGTTTTTTTCCCAGCACATCATTCAAACACTGAAGTTTCTTCTGATTTTTCTCTGGATACTTTAAAGCAGTAGGACTTGAATCTATTATTATAACAGAATCCTAAGAGAAAATAAGAGAATAAATTTTAATTAAATCATATAATTAATATCATTGAAATTTCAAAAGAATCACAGTGATAGAAACCACAGAAAACATAATTAGCAGCTCCATACACCTCTCATCAGATATTATCTCATTGAAACAGAAAACACACAATAGAATAGCAGGAGCCCATGCTTACATCAAACAAGTTTATATGATATCAGGGTACGTTTATTATGACCATGGGCTTTCTTTTTTATTTTTATTCTTTTTTTTTTTTGAAATGGAGTCTCTCTCTGTTGCCCAGGCTGGAGTGCAGTGGTGTACTCTTGGCTCACTGCAACCTCCGCCTCCCGTGTTCAAGTGATTCTCCTGCCTCAGCCTCCCAAGTAGCTGGGATTGGAGGTGCGCACCACCACGCCCAGCTAATTTTTGTATTTTTAGTAGAGATGGGGTTTCGCCATGTTGGCCAGGCTGGTCTCGAAATCCTGACAGGTGATCCGCCTGCCTCAGCCTCTCAAAGTGCGGGGATTACAGGAGTGAGCCACCGCGCCTGGCCTCATGTGTTTTTTTAAATTGTGACAGGGTCTCACTCTGCCACCCAAGGTGGAGTGCAGTAACATGATCATGGCTCACTGCAGCCTCAAACTCCCAACCTCAAGCCATCCTCCCACCTCAGCTGCCCAAGAAGCCAGGACTACAGGCGCACACCACCACGCCTGGCTAATTTTTGTGTTTTTTGTAGAGCCAGGGTCTCCCTATGTTGACCAGGCTGGTCTCGAACTCCTGGGCTCAGGCAATCCTCCCACCTTGGCCTCCCAAAGTGCTGGGATTACAGGCGTGAGCCACCAGGCCCAAAAAGGCTTTCTTTTTTGAAAAAGCAACTAATGCCGGACGGTGGTTCACGCCTGTAATCTCAGCACTTGGGGAGGCCAAGGCAGGGGGGAATCACCTTAGGTCAGGAGTTCAAGACCAGCCTGAGAAACATGGAGAAACCCCGTCTCTACTAAAAATACAAAATTAGCCAGGTGTGATGGTGCATGCCTGTAATCCCAGCTACTCGAGAGGCTGAGCCAGGAGAATCGCTTGAACCCAGGAAGCGGAGGTTACAGTGAGCTGAGATCGCGCCATTAACTCTAGCCTGGGCAACAAGAGCAAAACTCCGTCTAAAAAATAAAGCAACTAACATATGACCTGGTATTCATATGCAGAAAATTTTTAAAAAGCAACTAACAGACTGTACTCCAAATAAAACAGTCAATATGACCAAGCTATAAAAAGTCTCATTATAGCCCTGTTGGAACTGTACATCCTAGAAATGTAATGAAGTCTGTGATTTTCCTGTCATCAGCATAGATTTACCGAGCACTTACCATATGTGAAGCAATATAGAGGAAATTGGGAATACACAGACAAAATTCAAGAATTGGCATCAAATGTTACATCTGAATGTAGGGGAGAAAGGGAAAGCTAGCCCATGAGCAGATAGTTTAACTAGTTATAATACAGCATGGTGAGTGCACCATCAACACAAAAAAATATACAAAAGTACATATCAGGAAAGAAAATATTTGTCTTGAAGGCATCAGCAAGCACAGTGTTCATTATTTTCATTATTTTATTTAATTTATTATTTATTTATTTATTTATTTTTGAGATGGAGTCTCACTCTGTTACCCAGGCTGGAAGGCAATGGTGTGGTCTCAGCTCACTGCAACCTCCGCCTCCCGGATTCAAGTGATTCTCCTGCCTCAGCCTCCTGAGTAGCTGAGACTACGGGCTCGCGCCACCATGCCCGGCTAATGTTTGTATTTTTAGTAGAGACGGGGTTTCACCATGTTGGTCAGACTGGTCTCAAACTCCTGACCTCGTGATCCTCCCGCCTCAGCCTCTCAAAGTGCTGGGATTACAGGTGTGAGCCACTGTGCCCATCCCATTATTTTATTTTTTTAATTTGTTTTTATTTTTTCTTTTTATATATTCAACCAGAAGAGTCTTGAATACAAGCACAGCTTTGAAGAGGAGGGGGTAAAATGTTCAGAATAGCCAAAAAGTGAAAACAACCCAAATGTCCATCAGGTGATGAATGGGATATTTGGCAACAGAAAGAAAAGAAATATTGAGGCTGTAACATAAATCTTGAAAACACATCCTAAGTAACAGAAGCCAGACACAAAAAACCACATGCTATATGATACCATTGATATGAAATGTCCAGAACAAGCAAATCTACAGAGACAGAAGCAGGTTAGTAGTTAGCTATGGCTGGTGGAATGAGGGGATTGGGGGGTGACAACCAAGAAGAAAAGAGTCTATTTTTGGGGAAATGAAAATGTTCCAAAATTGACTACAGTAATGGATGCACAACTCTTTCAATATACAAAAGTCACTGAATTGTACACTTTAAATGGTGAAATGCATGTATATGAATTATATCTCAAACTATTTTATTAGAAAGAGGTACTGGCAGTTAGCAGGATCTCAAAGTTTAAGTAGGAATTCCTCACATAGAAGAGAGTACTTGGAACGTATATTTCAAGCTGATGATAATAAAACGAATACCATGAAAACTGCACCATTTAGGGAGAAATGAACAATTCTGTGTGACTAGAGCAAAGAGTCATTTTGAAGAAAGGCAAGAGGGCTGGCACCCTAGTAGGCCAAGCCAGGTGGATCACCTGAGGTCAGGAGTTCGAAACCAGCCTGGCCAATCACCGTGAAACCCTGTCTCTACCAAAAATACAAAATTGGCCGGGCATGGTGGTACACACTCGTAATCTCAGCTACTTGGGAGGCCGAGGCAGGAGAATCGCTTGAACCTAGGAGGCAGAAGTTGCAGTGAGCCGAGATCCAGCCATTGCACTCTCGCCTGGGCAACAAGAGCGAAACTCTGTCTCAAAAAAAAAAAGGAAGAGGTAGTTCAGCTTATGAAAGATCTTGAGTGACTTAAGAAGGATTCAAACTGTATTCTGCAGACAAAAAAAAGCAGAAGGCTTTTAAAGCAAAACTGAAAATGATATTCTCTCTACCACTTCAAGCTATCACACAAACCTACCTTATAACTTTATAATGGTTTCCTTCTCCCACTCCAAACAGCAAAATAGGAGAGAATTTATACCAACAGATATTTATAATACTTACTTCTGTTTCTGACAATTTCTTCCTTTCAGGAAGTGTCTGATGTCTAGAGGAGCGCCTTAAGGGTATCGCTATTTCTTCAGTCACCTTTGACCTACTGATGTGTAAAGCTTTTGCTTTTTCAATCAATTGTTTTGCTTTTGATATGTTTTTTGAAGCATTGCTTGCCTAAACAAAAAATTGAAATATTAATTTACATCACAAGAAAATATTTTATATTTAATAATAGAAAAAAATACAATCACAAATCACATTAAATAATCAACAAAGAAATGGTTATTCAAATCTTACCAGGGGCCTTAAATTGAAATGTGTCTAGTTATCATTAGTTTGCCTTTATTTCTTACTTGAAATCATCCAGGTAAATATATTTACATGTGAGCAAAACACCCAAGAGGATGTCTGTAGTATAGACTTGGCAATCTATTTTTTAATTTTAGTCACCAAATTCAGGCAAAGTACTTTCCAAATCCAAACAGTTACCCAGCCTACTATATGAATGGCTCTAGGCTGGATACTATAAAGAAAACAGTATTATAATACATGGACCTTGGCCTCAAGGTTTTTTGTTTTTTTTTTTTAACAGAGTCTAGCTCTGCTGCCAAGGCTAGAGTGCAGTGGCATGATCTCGGCTCAGTGCAACCTCTGCCTCCCGAGTTCAAGTGATTCTCCTGCCTCAGCCTCCCAAGTAGCTGGGACTACAGGTGCCCACCACCACACCCAGCTAATTTTCGTATTTTTAATAGAGATAGGGTTTCGCCATGTTGGCCAGGCTGGTCTCAAACTCCTGACCTCAGGTGATCTGCCTGCCTCAGCCTCCCAAAGTGCTGGGATTACAGGCGTGAGCCACCACACCCAGCCTCAAGCTTCTTATATATGATAAAGAAGAAAGAGTCTGGACACAGTGGCTCATACCTCTAATCCCAGCACTTTGGGAGGCCGAGGTGGGTGGATCACCTGAAGTCAGGAGTTCCAGACATCCCTGGGTCAACATGGCGAAACCCCCGTCTCTACTAAAAATAACAAAAATTAGCTGGGCTTGGTGGCGGGCGTCTGTAATCCCAACAACTTGGGCGGCTGAGGCAGGAGAATCACTTGAACCCAGGAAGCCGAGGTTGCAGTGAGCCAAAATCGCGCCATTGCACTCCAGCCTGGGCAACAAGAGGGAAACTCCGTCTCAAAAAAAAAAAAAAAAAAAAAAAGAAGATGGCCGGGTGCAGTGGCTCACACCTGTAATCCCAGCACTTTGGGAGGCCGAGGTGGGCAGATCACAAGGTCAGGAGATTGAGACCATCCTGGCTAACACGGTGAAACCCCATCTCTACTAAAAATACAAAAATTAGCTGGGCATGGAGGCGGGTGCCTGTAGTCCCTGCTACTCAGGAGGCTAAGGCAGGAGAATGGCGTGAAGCAGAGTGCAGTGAGCCGAGACCGTGCCACTGCACTCCAGCCTGGGCAACACAGCAAGACTCCGTCTCAAAAAGAAAAAAAAAAAAAGATATATCTATTCAAGCAGAGAAAAAATATCTGGAGAGAAAAAAATCTAACTATTAAACTATTATCTGAAAGGATAAACAATAAGCTGTTATGAATATGGGGCTCTTAGGGGAACCAGTTTACTCCTTATTCTCATAGAAACATTAAAAATCTGGCCAGGCACAGTGGCTCATGCCTGTAATACCAGCACAGCACTGTGGGAGTCCAAGGCTGGAGGATTGCTTGAGGCTAGCAGTTCGAGACCAGCCTGGGCAAAATAGCAAGACCCTGTCTCTACAAAAATAACAAACGAAAAGAAAAAAGAAATAAAAAAGAAAAATCTCACCCAGAAAATTACTAAGATTTTCTCCTAGAGCTAGTACACAAGCCTGGATAAGTCTTCAGTGAACAACAAGGGCCCTGTGGTAAGAAGTTCATTGACAGAGTATGAGATAAAATAACTGATCTAAGTAAGTTTGGATAAAGGTCCCAATTTGGATACATTTAATTTTGAGACTTCTCTTGCTGGAAAATTTACTATTAAATCCCAATTTTGAGTAGTACATGAGGCAAACCAAGGTATAATTATCTCTAAAAAAATTAAAGTTGAAGCTGTCCTCTAGAATGAAATCAAGAAGAATAAAATATGTGGGACAAAGTTCACCACAGAGACTTTTAACCTTTAGCTGTAGTACAATCAGCTGGCATCTCGCATGTTTTCCAAAAGACTAAAGACCGTCTTTCTAACTGCTTGTAGTTGTATAACTCTAGGAAAGACACTTCCCAGAATCACAAATAAAAACACGTTTCCTCACCCTATGAACTAACAGCAAGTTTCTTCATCTATAAAAAAGGGTTAAATAATATTTACTTTATGAGATTAATGATGTGAGTACTAAGCACACTGCCTAGAATGTGGTAAGATGCCAAAAAATGACAGCTGTTAAATAAAACCAAAGGAGATACCAATGTAGCAGTGGTTTTCACTCAAGGATTAATTCAGAGTCACCTTGGTGGCTTTTTCGAAATACACATACCTGTACCTACTCCAATTCTGCCATGGTGGGGACAAGGAGCTTATTTTGCAGAAACAACTAAACCATTCTTATATATCTTACTTCTCCCTTTAGAGCTGTAGTTTTTCAAGTGGAAGTGATTATTTTCCCCTCCAAGGGATATTTAGCAATGTCTGGACACATTTTTGGTTGTCATTATACAGGAGTTAGTTGGGTGCTACTGGCATCTTATGGATAGAGGCCAGAGTGTTGCTAAACATCCTACAATGCACAGGACAGCCCTCCACAGCAAATAATTATCCAGCCAAAATGTCAATAATAGCAAGGTTGAGAAACTCTGCTTTTCAGTCTCTATAATCTATAGAAATAAATGAAAAATTCAATCATGACCTATAGGCAGTGTTACAGACTGAATATATCCCCTGAAAATTCATATGTTGGAATCCTAATCCACTATGTAATGGTATTAGGAGGTAGGGCCTTTAGGAGGTGATTAGGTCATGAGGGTGGAGACCCCTCTCTCTAGCTGTTCTCTACCATGTGAGAAAACAAGAAGACAGCTTCACCAGACACTGCATAGCTGATGCTTTGATCGTGCATTTCTCAATCCCCATAACTGTGAGAAATACGTTTCTGTTGTTTAAGCCACTCAGTCTATGGTAATTTGTTACAGGAGCCCAAACTAAGATCGGCAGTGTTAGGAAAAATGATCACGATGTAAACTCACTAAGAAAGCTTTTTATAAGTAAATTATACTCTGCCTTTATCAATTGCTTTCACCTCACAATAAGATATCTTAATTAACTAGAGGAACAGGATAATAGTGAAAAATATCATAGGGTTGTAGTTAACCAATTAATGAAATACATGAATTTTATTTTGGCTCATTACTTCCCATAGTAATGTGGGGTTTTTTTGTTTGTTTTTTAAGGAAACAGAATGGCACTTATAGGACTCTCTAATATTTTAATTACCTTTCTAATCTGAGAAGTAAAATCTCCATCAGTTGCTTCAGATTTCTCAGATCTTTTGTTAGATT
This sequence comes from Pan troglodytes, assembly GCF_028858775.2. Classification (NCBI taxonomy): domain Eukaryota; kingdom Metazoa; phylum Chordata; class Mammalia; order Primates; family Hominidae; genus Pan; species Pan troglodytes. The sequence goes on from NC_072417.2 coordinate 36,811,551, forward strand.
TTTTCTTAGATTTTTTGGGAGTACTAATTCTGGTGAATTTCATTCTGAAATAAAAATAAGGTATTCAGAAACATTTTCATGATTATAACATACACAAGAATCTCAATTAAATATAGATAAAATAGAGCTGGTGCAGTGGCATCTGCATGTAATCCCAGCTACTCAGAACCCTAATATGGAAGGACTGCTTGACCCCAGGAGTTCAAGACCAGCCTGGGCAACACAGTGAGAACTTGTTTCCAGATAGATAGATAGAGATGCATAGACAGATAGATAGATAGCAAAGAACCAACTAGGGCTCCAATTTCTGGAATGTTCTGAAACAGGAGGAAAAAAATAATTCCCATCAGTTTCAAACCACTGATTCAAAAGTAATCAAACTTGCCGGGTGTGGTGGCTCACACCTGTAAGCCCAGTACTTCGGGAGGCCGAGGCAGGCAGATCACTTGAGGTCAGGAGTTCGAGACTGGCCTGGCCAACATGGTAAAACCCCGTCTCTACTAAAAATACAAAGATCAGCCGGGTATGGTGGCACGCACCTGTAATCCCAGCTACTCAGGAGGCTGAGGCACGAGAATCACTTGAACCCAGAAGGTGGAGGTTGTCGTGAGCTGAGATTGTGCTACTGCACTCCAGACTGGACAACAGTGAGTGAGACTCCATCTCAAAATAAAATAAAATAAAATAAAATTAAAAATTAAAATTTAAAAAAAAATTTAATTACATGTGGCAAACAAAGAAGCATTTTTGAAGCTCTGTTCTTTTTCTTCCAGGCCGGGCGCAGTGGCTCACGACTATAATCCCAGCACTTTGGGAGGCCAGGTGGGTGGATTGCTTGAGGTCAGGGGTTCAAGACCAACCTGACCAACACGGTGAAACCCCATCTCTACTAAAAATACAAAAATTAGCTGGGCGTGGTGGCGGGTGCCTGTAGTCCCAGCTACTTGGGAGGCTAAGGCAGGAGAATTGCTTGAACCTGGGAGGTGGAGGTTGCAGTGAGCCGAGATTGCCCCACTGCACTCCAGCCTGGGCGACACAGCAAGACTCCATCTCAAAGAAAAAAAAAAAGAAATCCTGTTCTTTTTCTTTTAAACAGCTGTGTTCTAGAAAAAAAAATACCCTCCAATACTTGAAGCATTTTTGTCCCCAGCTAATAATACATGCAGAATACTAGAACGTTAGAACAAAAACAAACCTTACCTAATAGGGCTCTCTGAATCAAAGGGTACTGTTATTAATTCTGCTGTATATAAGCTGTGCTTTTCCGACAAGTTGGCTGCTTTTGGAGTGGAAGCCTTTAGTTGACTATTATCTTGTACATCTTCAGAATCAATACCTCTAATGGTTTCTGTAGTAGGTGTGCTGCTAATTCTTCCAGATCTTCTAGTTGACTTGGGCGTGGAAACATTTAGCAAGCTGGCTTCAGATTCAGCTTTAGACTGTGTAAGCTTAATATCTTTAACTGGTATGCTGGTTTTTCTTGACAATTTATTATTGTTACACAGAGAGGAAACCTTTAGAAGGTCATCATTTGCTATATCTTCATAAACAAGACTTTCATTGTTAAATAAAGGGCTGCTTTTGAAAAACTCTGTTTTCCTTTGTCTTAAACTCATTCTATTTTGATATTGTTTCTCTTTTAAGAAAAAGGTTGTTTCTTTCTTTTGAGTGTTTCCCTCTCTGTTTTTGCCTGGAATAGCCCCAGTATCTAATGTTTTCTTACTCTTCTTCTTTAGCTTTTTATTTTTCTCCTTCAGAAAACTTCCTTTATCAGTGTGTAACGGTAAATTGCCATTTTTTGAAACCATTTGGATACCAGAATTTTCCATGATTTTTTTAGAATTATCATCTCTTCCTACTTCATATAGACATTTTTCATTAAGGTCTTTCTGCTTATCAGAAGACTTTTTAACTCCATTTTTAAGTGCATCTGATGCTGGCTGCCTAAATGCTTTCATAAATTGCTGTCTTTCTTCTAGAGTGCATTTTGGTTTCACAGCTTCAGAACTTCCAGCTTCCAAAACAGCCAATTCTAATTCTTCCTCCTGTATAACAACATTAGATTTTCTTTTCTGAACTGTCTGTTCATTCTCGGGATCAGATAAACTATTTTCCATTTCAAATTGCTTTTGTTTCAAGAAAATTCGGGGTATTTTCCCTGTCTTTTTGGGCGGAATAGGGTGAACCTGTGCAAGAACAGTAACTGTCTTAAAGCGTACCTGCTGGGAAATTTCAGAGTTTTCTGATTCACTTATATAACCACTTTTGACTATTTCGTCAACAGTTTCAGAAGGAACACAAATTGACATTGTAGAGTCTGGTATCTCTTCCACTTTATTTTCCTTGTGACTTTTTAAAAATTCCTCATATGAGACAGTTATTATACTATCATTTAACTGGGCTGCTTCAGTTACGTTATCTCTAGAGTTTGCATGGCTTGTAGTATTCTCCATCTGTTTAGTATCTTTACCATCTTTTTTAAGCAAATTTAGTTCCTCTGCCAAGGGTAAGCTTTCAGATAGATCTACTACATCTCTGCATTTCCTTTTTCTCAACTTTTTGAAGTCATTTTTTGTGGTCCCTTGTTTAGGATTTACTTTTTTAGAATTTTGCAGGGAGGTCATAGTATATGGTTGACTTTTTGTATCTTGAATGTTTTCTGCAAGTACCTCTACTTGTTTCTTGTAACGTAAAACAGAAGTACTACTTTCCACAAAATCATTATTTAAACTATAGTCTTCTTTGCTATCGTCGCTACTAATTTCAATTGGAGCTTCATTTTCAGTTTTAATATTATTTAGTTGATGAGATAAATTAACCCTCTTTCTTTTCTTCTTAAACTCTACATTTGAGAACATTTCCAAAGGTGTCGTACAGTCTTTGTTGCTGTCAACAGGTACTGATTCAGATGACTTTATCTTGCACTCTTTCCCTAATTGTGTCTTCTCATTTGTGGGTGAAGTCTTTCTAAAATAATCCAGAATATTACTAGGTTTTGGTGGAGCAAAAACCCTGTCTCTAGTCTTCCCTAGTGGTGATAAATATTTTGTAATTGTTTTGCAGGAAGATGTGTCATCATCTTTCTTTCGCTTTTTGCATGGCTGGCAATTTAAAAGAGAAAAAGGCACTTATTTCAAGCAATATAATACAAAATATAAATTTTAAACATGGATCTAATAGTTTACATAATAGGATTAAAAAAAGGAAGCCTCCTTTAGGTGAAAAACGTGATATATTAGAAAGAAAATAAGCTTTAAAGTTAAACCAGGCCAGGTGCGGTGGCTCAGGCCTGTAATCCCAGTACTTCGGGAGGCCAAGGCGGGTGGATCACTTGAGGTCAGGAATTCGAGACCAGCCTGGCCAACGTGGTGAAACCCTGTCTCTACTAAAAATACAAAAAATTAGCTGAGCATAGTGGTGCACGCCTGTAATCCCAGCTACTCCGGAGGCTGAGGCAGGAGAATCACTTGAACCTGGGAGGCGGAGGTTGCAGTGAGCCAAGATTGTGCCACTGCACTCCAGCCTGGGTGACAGAGCAAGACCTTGTCTCAAAAAAAAAAAAAAAAAAAAGAAATCATACATGTATTAGAAAAACGCCATTCAGTTATTATTTATAAAGCTGCAATTGTATCAAAGGCAACATACATAGGCTCTGGAGTCAGGCAAATCTAAGTTAAGTGCTGGCTCTGACATTTACTGGTGTAAAACGTTAAGCAAATTACTTTTAACTTTTCCATTTACTTTTTCAAAAAATTTAACTTACTTTTAGCTACTTTTTACCTTCTTTCATTTGTAGAATACAGACAATAGATCATAGGGTTGCTATTAAGCAAAATAATGTGTTTAAGGTTCTTACCCTTAACATATTAAATGGTAAGTATCGTTATTATGAAATAGGGTTTCTTAGCATTAGGGCACCAAAACCAGAAACTGTAACGGAAAGATTGATAAAACAGACAACATAGAAATCAAGAACTGTGTACATCAAGTACCAGAAGACAAGCTGAGTAACTAACTGCCTTGATTTAGCAAAGGAATATCAGCATAACAACTAAGTAGACAAAAAAAACAAAAACAAAAACTAAGTAGACAAGTCACCAGATTCTGAAAAAAACAACTGGTCGCAGTTAAATGAACATACATACATCTTAACTCTCTTCAAGGACGCCAAGATACATGCTTCAGTTAGAATGCTAGTCTGAGATGAAAAGGTGTAAAATATAACAAGTCTACCTTAAGATGCTAGCCCACTACTTCATGGCATTAGAATCTCTTTATAATGACCGCTTAGTGCCTGTCACTGAAACCTGATAAACCCAAAAGAACATGTTACACTGCGATTCCTAACCGCAGATACTAAGCCATGAGAAACTGTTTTCTTTAAGTACCTTGCTTGATTTCTGTAGTGACATTCTAAAGTGGCATTCCAAGCACAGGTGGATGTATGAACTAGTTTAACTTAAAGATCTTCTTCAGCGCTAAAGTTCAGTGATTCCGTATCACGAACCCAGAACTTGACCCTGGGATCCTCTGTGACATGTCGGAAGTCCAAAACATCACGTTCCACCAACATTTCGGGATCTGGGAACTGGCCGTGTTATCTTAAGTCCCCAATTTACTGTGACCCCGCAAATATCTCACAATCCAAATGTTTATCAGGACTTGACACGACTTTAGAGTCGTTTAGACGACACACTCTGGCAACTGTTGCACACAATGTGTCACAGCTGTGGGTCCTCACAATGTCCCACATTTCCCCTTACAAAGTCAGGATCACCTTCCGCCAAGACCCACCTTCCAATCCCCCAAAAGACAGAGGAAGGAACTCAACAGATCCTCGACTCAACCTCACCTCAATCTCGCAGTCCTTCACGGGAGGGGGAGCAGCTGCAGCCGCCATGGCCAGGACCCCCACCATACTGCCCGCTTCCCGGAATCCCGTCTCCTAGGACCTTACGCGGTCCAGCCCGGCCTGCCTGGAGGCCATGGAGGCGGCCCGCTCCAGTAGCAGCAAGCTGCTGGGATTCTGCTGAGCCGTTTCGGATTCCCCCGCGCCCACCGACAGAGAGCGGGAGCGGAGGCTGGGCCCAGATCAGCCGAATCGAACACGGAAAGAGGCAATGAGAAAGCGCGGGCAATGAGATCCCTGAGGCGCGGCCAGTGTATGCAGGGTGCCCTCGAAAGCGGCGCTTCAGGCTGAGCGCTCGGGACCGGGCAGGGAAAGCAAGCGGACCACAGATCGGACCACAGAGCTTCGGAGGGAATTCTTGTCAATTGGGTTTTCGCGCCGTCCTGCGCGCAAGGGGCGGAGTTTACGGCTGCTTCAGGAGGCTGCGCGGACGGTGAGCCGAGAGGGCCAAAATGACTCCCGTGGCGAACCCGTGGGAGGCGGAACCATTGCACCGTGGAATTGAAAGCCAACCCGGGAGTTTGGAAATTTGAACTTCTGTCCTATCAGTTTCACCGTTGAGGACGTGATTTCACTAAGTCACCTAGTCAGTTGTTGACAGAATTAAAATTTAGACTTTTAACGCCCTAGGCTAGCCCCTCTTTAAAGGCGAAATTTGAAAAATGCAGAAAAAGGAAATAATTGATTTACATTGTTATCATGCACAATAAAATGCTAATATTTCGGCGAGCTTTCCACCTCAATATACGTCCTCTCAGGATCCGAAATTCGACTTTTATACCTATAAAAGTCGAAGTACCTATTCGACTAAGAAGGCATTTCTTTCTGTGGATTCCGTCCTCTCGAACAGCCGAGTCATTGCTTCATCTGGTTGGCCTGCATTCAGTCCTCGCAGGGTACCTACCAGTAGTTTGCTGGTTTCTGATCTCATGCATCATTTGCATTGTTTTCATGGGTTTGGTTAGCCTTTACTTTTTCTCTTTTCTTTTTTTTCACTGTCCCAGGTTTATCGAAAATATTACAGCATTACAGAAAGACTCAAACAGCTCCCCGAGGCGTTTTGAAATTCATCTCAACTGTAGGCTGAGTGACCTACAGGTTGGACAGACTGCCGAAGTCCAAAAGTTTCTGCATTTCCTTAGTGTCAGGATTCTACTTCAATGATCTCCTGATCCAGAGCTAAGACCTCGGGAACACAATTGTCTCTCCTTTCTCTCTCCTCCTCCTGCAGCTTCATGGAGATACCTCTCTCTTACTGGCCCCCTCTGAATCCGCTTTATCAGATGCGTGACATAGCCTGCTATCTTGTTGCGGGGCTTCTTGCTGGGAATAATGGCGATTTCCTCGCACACGCGCTTGTTCGTGTGGAAGTCTTTGCCCAGGCGCATGTAGTACTTTTCTATGATGACCCGGGCCGCCTTCTTTACTTCACGGTTTTGGTGCGCACGCGCCCCAGGTTGGTGGGTCCTTGGTAAAATAGCTCTTTTTTTTTTTACGTTAAAGTTGCAATTACATTAAATACAGCATGTTACATTTGTTTGAGTGCATCGTTTTTGTTGTTGTTGTTTGTTTGTTTGCTTGAGACGGAGTCTCCGTTGCACCAGGCTGAAGTGTAGTGGCACGATCTCGAATCACTGCAATCTCCGCCTCCCGGGTTCAAGCGATTCTCCTGCCTCAGCCTCCCGAGTAGCTGGGACTACAGGCGCGTGCCACCATGCGGGGCTAATTTTTGTATTGTAGTAGAGACGGGGTTTCGCCATGTTGGCCAGGCTGGTCTCGAACTCCTGACCTCAGGTGATCTGCTCAACTCGGCTCCCCAAAGTGCTGGGATTACAGGCTTGAGCCACTGCGTCCGGCACCGCAATTTTTTTTTTTTTTTTTTTTGAGGTGGAGTCTGGCTCTGTCACCCAGGCTAGAGTGCAGTGGCGCAATCTCTGCTCACTGCAACCTCCACCTCCCCGGTTCAAGCGATTCTCCTGCCTCAGCCTCCTAAGTAGCTGGGACTACGGGTGCGTACCACCATGCCCAGCTAATTGTATTTTTAAGAGACAGGGTTTCGCCATCTTGGCCAGGCTGGTCTGGAACTCCTGGCCTCAGGTGATCCACCTGCCTTGGCCTCCCAAAGTGCTGAGATTACAGGAGTGAGCCACTGTGCCCAGCCAATTTGCTTTTTTTCACTCAACTTTTTTTTTTTTTTTTTTTTTTTGAGACGGAGTCTGGCTCTGTCGCCCAGGCTGGAATGCAATGGCGCGATCTTGGCTCACTGTAACCTCCACCTCTCAGGTTCAAGCGATTCTCCTACCTCAACCTCCTGAGTAGCTGGGATTACAGGCTCGTGCCACCATGCCTGGCTTTTTTTTTTTTTTTTTTTTTTGTATTTTTAGTAGAGATGGGTCACCATGTTGGTCAGGCTGGTCTTGAACTCCTGACCTCGTGATCTGCCCGCCTGGGCCTCCCAGAGTGCTGGGATTACAGGCGTGAGCCACCACACCAGGCCTCACTCAACATTTTTTTCAAAAGCCATCCATGATACATATAGATTTGATTCATTCCCTTTCTTTCCTGAGCATTCTACTTATGCAACTCATTTTATTTATTCATTTCCTTATTATCATTTTTATTGTTGTTGTTTTGTTTTTGTGTTTGAGACAGGGTCTCACTATGTCACCAAGCTTGAGTGCAGTGGCATGATCTCTGTTCACTGCAGCCTCAAGCTTCCGGGCTCAAGCAATCCTCCCACTTCAGCCTCCCAAGTAGCTGGGACTACAGGAGTGCACCACCACGCCCGGCTAATTTTTTGTATTTGTAGAGAAGAGGTTTGGCCATGTTGCCCAGGTTGTATTATTATTATTTTTTTGAGACAGGATCTCACTCTGTCACCCAGGCTGGAGTGCAGTAACGTGATCACTGCTCACTGGAGCCTCCACATCCCTGGCTCAAGAGATCCTCCCACCTCAACCTCCCAATTTGCTGGGACAACACGTTCGCCATAATGCCCGGCTAATTTTTGTATTTTCTGTAGAGACAGGGTTTTGCCATGTTGCCCAGGCTGGTCTGGAACTTCCTGGGCTCAAGCAATCCTCCCTCCTTGGCCTTCCAAAGTGCTGGGACTACAAGTGAGCCACCTGTATCCATTTCCTTACTGATGAATATTTAAATTGTCTCCAATTTTCTGTTATTCAAATGCTGAGGCAATGAACAGTCTTGTCCATGTTTTCTTCAACATGTGTAATGTTTCTCTAGGATTCACATCTAGAAATGGGATTGTTGGGTTATATAGGGTGTTCTCTAGTGCTTTTTATTCTTCTGAGTTACAAAGCATTTAAACTGCATTAAGTTGTTAAGCATTTCCACTGAGTATTTTTAGATACATAGTATTTTACCAACCCTTATTTAGGAGCTCATGGCTTTTATCAATTTTGATCTAAATGAACTCTCACATTGTAAAGCAATTCACAGTTTACAGAGTGCCCATGTCATTTTAGATTATCTTCCCCATGTGTCTAACACCTACTTTTAAAAATCGTTATTGTTGTCTGGGCGGGGTGGCTCATGCCTGTAATCCCAGCACTTTGGGAGGCCAAGGCAGGTGGATCACCTTAGGTCATGAGTTCGAGACCAGCCTGACCAACATAGTGAAAAACTCATCTCTACTAAAAATACAAAATTAGCCGGGTGTGGTGGCGCACGCCTGTAATCCTAGCTACTCAGGAGGCTGAGAATCACTTGAACCCGGGAGACAGAGGTCGCAGTTAGCTTATATCGCGCCACTGCACTCCAGCCTGGATGACATAAGAGTGAGACTCTGTCTCAAAAAAATTAAAGAAAGGAAGAAAATAAAGAAAAAATATGGGTGGGGCATGGTGGCTCAGGCCTGTAATCAGAGCACTTTGGAAGACCAAGGCAGGGAACTGCTTGAGCCCAGGAGTTCTAGATCAGCCTGGGAAACATACAGAGACCCTGCCTCTACAAAAAAAAAAAATGTAAGGCTGAGGCCGGGAGCAGTGGCTCACAACTATAATCCCAGCACTTTGGGAGACTGAGGCAGATGGATCATCTGGAGTCAGGAGTTCAAGATCAGCCTAGCCAACATGGGGAAACCCAGTCGCTACTAAAACTACAAAAATTAACGGGAGTGGTGGCTCACGGCTGTAGTCCTTGCTACTCGGGAGGCTGAGGCAGGAGAATTGCTTGAACCCGGGAGGCGGAGGTTGCAGTGAGCCAAGATCATGCCACTGCACTCCAGCCTGGTTAGCAGAGCAAGACTCCATCTCAAAAAAAAAAAAAAAAAAAAAAAGACTGGGTGCAGTGGCTCACACCTGTAATCCCAACACTTGGAGGCCAAAGCGGATGGATTGCTTGAGGTTAGGAGTTCAAGACCAGCCTGGCCAACTTGGTGAAATCCCATGTCTAATAAAATACAAAAATTAAAGCCAGGTGTGGTGGCTCACGCCCATAATTCCAGCACTTTGGGAGGCTGAGGCCGGCGGATCACAAGGTCAGGAGTTCAAGGCCAGCCTGACCAACATAGTGAAACCCCGTCTCTACTAAAAATAGAAAAAATTAGCTGAGCGTGGTGGCCAGTGCCTGTAATCCCAGCTACTCAGGAGAATGGGGCAGGAGAATCGCTTGAACCAGGGAGGCGGAGGTTGCAATGAGCCGAGATCATGTCACGGTACTCCAGGCTGGGTGACAGTGCAGGACTCCATCTCAAAAAAACAAAAACAAAAAAAGAAAACAAAAAAATTAGCTGGGTGTGGTAGTGGGCGCCTGTAATCCCAGCTACTCTGGAGGCTGTGGCAGGACAATTGCTTGAATCCAGGAGGTGGAGGTTGCAGTGAGCCGAGATGGTGCCACTACACTCCAGCCTGGGCAACAGAGGGAGACTGTCTCAAACAAACAAACCAAAAAATTAAAAAAGTATCTGGGTCTACTGGCAGGTGTCTATAATCCTACCTACTAGGCAGACTGAGGTGGGAGAATCGTTTGAGCCCAGGAGATCAAGGGTGCAGTGAGCCCTGATTGTGTCACTGCACTCCAGCCTGTGTGACAGGTGACAGGCAAGCCCCTGTCTCAAAAAAAAAAAAAGCTGGAATGAAAGGTGGAGTCAGAGAGCAAAAAATTGTCAACTATGTGTCCAGTACAGTTAGGAGCGTTCTTTTTTTTTTTTGAGACGGAGTCTTGCTGTGTCGCTCAGACTGGAGTGCAGTGGCACTATCTCAGCTCACTGCAACCTCTGCCTCCTGGGTTCAAGCAATTCTCCTGCCTCAGCCTCCTGAGTAGCTGGGATTACAGGTGCGCGCCACCACCACACCCGGCTAATTTTTTGGATTTTTAGTAGAGATGAGGTTTCACCCTGTTAGTCAGGCTGTTCTCGAACTCATGACCTCGTGATCCACCCACCTAGGCTTCCCAAAGTGCTGGGATTACAAGCATGAGCCACCATGCCCAGCCCAGTTAGGAGCTTTCTGAGAAGAGGTTGGAGACAGGAGAGGGAAAAAGCCTTTGCTGACCAGATGACCAACGTATTCTGATCTGAATCCAACTCTCTGGTTATAACTTGATTTTCCAGCTATTGTGATTTTTTTCAACAATTATATTCCTATTGTAAATAAATAAATTGGCAAGCTGCTTAGTTTGTTTCTTGTGAGTCCTATTAGCAAGAGTCTGTTCCCTGGAATCCTCTGGGTACACTTGAAAAGTCAGTTCTGGACCAATGTGATGCCATGGAGATATCTCTGTAAAACCCTGTCTGATGGCTAGCTGACATCTACTTCTAAACCAGTTTCCTCGAGAGCATTTACTCTTTAGGAATTCATGCTCTAAATTTAAAAACAATGCATCCAAAAATGTCAAGTCTAGGGGTAAGCAGTTTTAGAATATTTCCTTCAATTTTCTTATTTGTTTTGTTTTTGGATATAGTGTAGATATGTTAGATACACACTTCTTGCCTTCCATCAGACTAAGAAAACAAAGTTGAATGAGACCAAGATTCGTGTCCTGGTTTTATGGAAGTTTTCCTTGTAATTTTACTTATTTATTTATTTATTTTTATTTTTATAGACATAGGGTCTTGCTATGTTACCCAGGTTGGTCTCTAACTCCTAGGCTCAAGGAATCCTCCCACCTCAGCCTCCTGAATTGCTGGGACCACAGGAGGGCGCCACCATCCGCGGCTATTTTTTTTTTTAAATCTTTTTGTAGAGAGGAGGTCTCCTCATGTTGCAAAGGCTGGTCTCAAACTCCTGGGCTCAAGCAATCCTCCTGCCTCAGCTTCCCAAGATTACTGGTGTGAGCCACCATGCCCTGCCCATAAGGTTTTATTACATACAGTCACACCTATTGTGACAGATACCTTCTGGTCTGGCAAGCCCAAGCCCAGCTTATTCACTACGGTCCTTACAGATAACACTTGCCAATACCCTTCTTGGACTTGTGCCAGAATTGCTGTCCTGCTGGTCATCTCTTGGGCCTCTCTCTTGGATCCCCCATTCGTCCACGAGCTTCTGGGTGGTGACACCTGGGTTTTGTTGTTGTTTTTTGAGACCGAGTCTCGCTTTGTTGCCCAGGTTGGAGTGCAGTGGCACAATCTTGGCTCACTGCAACCTCTGCCTCCCGGTTCAAGCAATTATCCTGCCTCAGCCCTCGAGTAGCTGGGATTACAGGCGCCCACCACCACACCCGGCTAATTTTTGTATTTTTAGTAGAGATGAGGTTTCACCAGGTTGGCCATGGCTGCTCTTGAACTTCTGACCTCAGTGATCCACCCGTCTCGGCCTCCCAAAGTGCTGGGATTACAGGCGTGAGCCACTGATCCCCGCTGACACCTGGGTCTTAGTAACCTCCCCTAAGGCCTGCTCTGCTCTTAAGGACCAGGGCTTTTGTCATCAGATCTGGGCTCAAATTCTGCGGCTTGGAAAAGTCGATTCGCTATTTTTTTTAATTTTTAATTTAAAAAAAGTATTTTTTATTTAGAGACAGGGTCTCGCTCTGTCGCCCAGGCTGGAGTGCAGTGGCTCCATTACAGCTCATTGCAGCCTCGGCCCCTGGGCTCAAGCGATCCACTGGGACCACAGGCGTGCTCCACTACGTGTTGCTAGTAGTAGCAGTAGTAGTAGTAATAATAGTAATAGTAGTAGTATTTTTGGTGAGAGAGGGTTTCGCCGTGTTGCCCAGGCTGGTCTCGAACTCCAGAGCTCAAGGGATCCGCCCGCCTCGGCCTCCCAAAGTGCTGGGACTGCAGGCGTGAGCCACCGCGCCCGGCCGATTCCCCCCTTTATCCCTCAATTTCCTCATCTGAGCAATGGAGATACGGGTAGGGCTGAAGGTCAGGCAAGAATGCGATGAGCTGTGAGAAGCACTTGGCAAGGTGCGGGTTATCAACCTTGCCAGGCCTCAGCACGTTTCCCAAGGAGGCCCAACCAGCGGCGCTGTGCCGCAGCACGGAAGAGGCGGGGTGAGCCGCGGGGCGGGCGGCGCTGGGACCCGGACGCCACCCGCGCGAGGCGCCGCCGTGCGCCCGTCAATCAAGGTCGTCGTGAGGCATGGGGCGGCGGGGCTGGGCGGTGCTTCCGCCTGCGCGAGGCCGCGCCGGGCCGCTTGGAGGCGCCCGGTGCAGTCGGGAACCCGCGCTAGGTGTCGCCGGCCGCGCGGCCAGATGAGGGGGGCGATGGAGCTGGAGCCTGAGCTGCTGCTGCAGGAGGCCCGCGAGAACGTGGAGGCAGCGCAGAGCTACCGGCGGGAGCTGGGTCACCGGCTTGAGGGGCTGCGGGAGGCGCGGAGGCAGGTCGGAGGGCCACACCCACAGGGGCGCTGTGGGCCCGGGGGTGGCGCGGATGCCGGGCGAAGGCAGGGAGGGCTTTGAGGGGTGGGAGTGTCCGAAAACTCTGGAGTAGGGAAGAGGCATTCATTTGAAAGGAGACCTAATGGAGTCTGGGAACGGGGAAGGTGGGAGTTGGGGAGGTCGTAAGGGGAAGTTTTGGGGGTGGAGGGAGGGTGTGAGGAGCGTTCACCAAACTGTGGGGCAGCGATGGGAGTAGCGGTGGCGTCCGAAGTTTGGGAGAGTGAGGGACCAGAGCAGAATCCGAGGGGGTCATGCGGGTAGTGATGAGTCGGGGGAGGAGGAGACTGTTTGGTAAAAAACCTGCGGTGGGTAGGCATTGATTTTAGAGAGCCTGAGGAAAAGGTGGGACAGTGACCTGGGAGAGCTGAAAGTGGAGACAAAATGGACATTGGAAGGGGAGGACTAAGGGGCGAGAGTGAGGGAGAGGTAGGGATTGAGAAGCAGTAGCGTTGACACTAAATAAATGCGGTTAATGCCTGAATAATATGTCATACGATCTTGAATGCTTTTTAAAAAATCATTTAGAGTAATCCCGTTCTAGAAGGTTTAAAATTTAAGGTGAAGGTGAAGCTATGTTGGAAGAGCAGAAGGAAAATGATTTCCTTTTCCTTGAGAGAGGGAATACAAAGGTATAGAGAAATGGAAAAATAGATTTTAAGAGAGGAGTGCTGAAAGGAAAAGCTAAATATAATTTCAAGTGGTGCAGTTATCTGTTTCACAGAGCAAGAGTTATCAAAGATACAGGAAAGCCATATGGTTTCTCTATACCCTCGAATATATATAGAAAAGGATATAACCCGCTGCCAATTGGCGATAGGACGGATAATCTTCAGAGTACTATTAACGCAACTGCTTAATAAGTGCTTTTTGAGTGAGTGGGATTCCATCTGAATTTCTCTGGGTCATACTTGATATTAATCTAGTTGGTCGTCTTAGCACTTCCTTGCTGCATATAACCTGAAAATGGTAGAAAAGTGCTGTGCTAACAGTGTCTTTGGATATTCTCATCATTAACGACTCAACATGTTTTGGGTTTTATATATATATATAAAACATATACAAACATATATAAGTATGTATATACATAATCTGTTTTTTTTGAGACGGAGTCTCGCTGTGTCGCTCAGGGTGGAGTGCAGTGGCACTATCTCGGCTCACTGCAACAACCTCCGCCTCCCGGGTTCAAGCGATTCTCCTGCCTCAGCCTCCTGAGTAGCTGGGATTACAGGTCTGCGCCACCACACCCGGCTAATTTTTGTATTTTTAGTAGAGAGGAGGTTTCACCAAGTTGGCCAGGATGATCTTGAACTCCTGACCTCGTGATCCACCTGCCTCAGCCTCCCAAAGTGCTGGGATTACAGACGTGAGCCACCGCGCCCGGCCGGGTTTTATATATTTAAAAATATTTGTAAAGCCAGTGTAGGCCAGACATCATTTGCATTTTAGTACCGAAACCGGAAGCAGAATCTAGATATGATTATGCTGATTTGGTGAATACTTTTCAAGGCCTTTCAATGCACTCATCTCTATTTCTCTTTGAAAATATCTGCGTTATTCCTTCTGCTATTTTGAAATAGGGACTCTAGATGTAAGACATTGTATAAAAAGAAAGATATTAAAATACAATCTAACATTTAAGTCAGTTAAGATGTATTATATATGACCATGATTATTGTTTTTGTATTAGCAATTAAGAATCAGAGTTGACACTAAATGAGTGAGTTTAGCACCTGGAAGTAATTAATTTCTCTTGATATTGGATGCATTAAAAAAAATCATGTGATTACACCCTAGATGGTTCAGTATTCAATTTTCAATTGAATTTTTTCAATTTTATATCCAACAATTTAAATACAGGACATGCTTTTCTGTAGTTTAGTTTATTAGGAGCTTTGTTTTGTTTTGTTTTTGAGGCCCATTGTCTTGGGCTTGAGACAGAAAACACTAAATGAACATCGATCACAATTAGGTTCCTGATGACATTGCCTTCTGACTAGACTGAGTAATAATGTAGTTCTGTTTTGTAAGTGTGAGTCTCTTTTGGGAATGTGTTTTGTGCCAGTGGCAGTTACAACAGCATCTCTCGAAGCTGACTCTAGTGGATTGTGCATGTTTGGGTTTGTGGCATAAGTCCTCTGTCAACTTGCATTTTAAGGAAAGTCTATGGTACAAAAATATTATCAAAATAAGCAGCTGCTTTTGTTTGGTGGTTTGGATATTTTTAGGGTTCCAGTCATTTTCAGAATAACTGTAAAATATATGGCACTTTAGTCAAGGATTTTGCATGGGAGAAGCATGAGAAGAGCAGAGAGGAAGGGATGCCACCTGTTGTCTGTATTTTTTACTTGCTGATTTTATATCTTTTTGGCAGATGATTTATTTTCTTTTTTTTTGGCGGGGGTGCGGACAGGGTTTTGTTACATTTCGCAGGCTGGTCTCCAACTCCTGGGCTCAAAAGATCCTCCCACCTCTGCCTTCCGGTGATGGAATTACAGGTGTGAGCCACTGTGCTGCCTGGCATGTGACTTTTTTTATTGAGATATAATTCACACACCGTAAAAGTCATGCCTTAAAGTTTACAATTCAGTGGTTTTTAGTATATTCATAGAGTTGTCCAACCATCACCAGTGTCTAATTCAAGTATATATTCATCACCCCCAAAAGAACTCCTTAGCTGTCACTCCCATACCCCCTGGCAACCACAAAACTACTCTGTCTCTATGGATTTGCCTATTCTGGTCATTTCATATAAATGAACTCATACAGTATGTAGCCCCTTGTGACTGACTTCTTTGACTTAGAATAATGTTTCAAGGTTCATTGATGTGGTAGCATGTAACAGTACTTCAAACCTTTTTATGGCTGAATAATTGTTATGTGGATATACCACATTTTATTTATCCATTCATCAATTAATGGACATTTGGATTATTTCCACTTTTGACTATTATGAATAATGCTTCTATAAAGAATTTGTAGACAACTTTTTGTGTGGACATGTTTTCAGTTGTTTTAGAATATAGCTAGGAATTGGTGGATCACATGGTAACTTTTTGTTTAACCTTTTCAGAAACTCTTGGCATACTTTTTTTCTTTTTTCTTTTTTTTTTTTTGAGAAAGGACCTCACTCTGTCACCCAGGCTGGAGTGCAGTGGCACAATCTCAGCTCACTGCAAGCTCTGCCTCTCAGGCTCAAGTGATCCTCCCATCTCAGTGTGCCGAGTAGCTGGGACTACAGGCACGTGCCATCACACCTGGCTAATTTTTTGTATTTTTGGTAGAGATGGGGTTTTGCCATGTTGTCCAGCCTCCTGGGCTCAGATGAACACCCACTTTGGCCTCCCAAAGTGTTAGGATTACAGGCTTGAGCCACCGCACCCAGCCTCTTTTTTTTTTTTTGAGCCAGAGTCTTGCTCTGTCACCCAAGCTGGAGTGCAGTGGCATGATCAGAACTCACTGCAGCCTCGACTTCCTAGGCTCAAGCCATCCTCCTGTCTCAGATCCCCAAGTAGCTGGGGCTATAGGTACACACCACCACGCCTGCCTAATTTTGTTGAATTTTTTTTAGTAGAGATGATGTCTTCCTGTGTTTCCCAGACAGTTTCTTTCTTTCTTTCTTTTTTTTTTTTTTTGAGAGAGTCTCGCTCTTTTGCCCAGGCTGGAGTGAAGTGGCACAATCTTGGCTCATTGCAACCTTCAGCTCACTGCAACCTTAGGCTCACTGCAACCTCCACCTCTTGGGTTCAAGAGATTCTCCTGCCTCAGCCTCCCGAATAGCCAGGATTACAGGCGTCTGCCACCATGCCCATCTACTTTTTGTATTTTTACTAGAGACAGGGTTTCACCATGTTGGCCAGGCTGGCCTTGAAGTCCTCACCTCAGGTGATCCTGCCAACCTCAGCCTCCTAAAATGCTGGGATTACCACCGTGCCTGGGTGAGCCACCGTGCCCAGCTGCCAGGCCGATTTCTAACTCCTGAGCTCAAGCAATCCTCTTGCCTCGGCCTCCCAAAGTACTGGTATTACAGGTGTGACCCACTGCATCTGGC
This sequence comes from Pan troglodytes, assembly GCF_028858775.2. Lineage (NCBI taxonomy): Eukaryota > Metazoa > Chordata > Mammalia > Primates > Hominidae > Pan > Pan troglodytes. The sequence goes on from NC_072417.2 coordinate 36,828,351, forward strand.
CTACCTTTTGTCTTTGCTTTAGTTTCTTATCCTTTAAACTCTAGCATGAAATTTGTCTCGTATTGAGAAATCATGTTGTATGAACATTTAGAAGGAAGAAGAATAAAAATGTTTTTAACTTATTCTGTCAAAACTGCCAACATGTAGCAGTTTCTCCTCTTGTGGTTAAGTTTGGGCTCTACCCTCTGTTTTCAGAGAAAAGGAAGTTCTGTGTAGGAATGCAAGGATTGTCTGTTAACTCTTAATGTTTGAATAAGTTAAAGGCTAGAAAGCTGTTCATTGTCTTCAGGAAATCAGATAATGTTTACAGCCAACTTGGCCTAGCTGATGTTGAAATCATTAAGAATAGTTCTCTATAGCTCGCTGGAATCCTTGGAATCCTTGGTACTAAGATGTAAATACCAAAGAAATTAACTCCCACTGTCCTTAAATATTCATTTGTTCATTCACTCAATAAATATTTATTGGGTGCCTACTGTAGGGCTGAGAAACTTCTAGGTCCTAGATTCTGTGTTCAAGGAAATAGATCACTGCCCTCATGGATTTATGCTTTCCTCTTTCCTTTGGTGGCTGATACTTAGGTTACTACCCCTAAAAACAAAACAAGTAAGAAAAATGTAAGTTCTATTTGTGTATTCATTTTTAGATTTCACTTCTATTATATCTTTCATCACTTGTCCTATTTCTACAGCATTGGCCTTTCTCTTTGTTATAAGTAGAGATCCAGCCTGGCCAATATGGTGAAACCCCGTCTCTACTAAAAAAATACAAATTAGCCAGGTGTGGTAGCATGCACCTGTAGTCCCAGCTACTCAGGAGGCTGAGCCAGGAGAATTGCTTGAGCCGGGCAGGCGGAGGTTGCAGTGAGCCAAGATCACAGCACTGCACTCCAGCCTGGGCGACAGAGCGAGACTCCATCTCAAAAACAAAAACATAAGTAGAGATAACTGATCAAAATGTCACGTAGTGATGTCAGCTGGCCACTCAGGCCTCACAGAGTGGCACCACCTTGATGACATTGCCAAAGTCAAGGCCTGGTCTTTAATCTTTGTAAGTCCAAAAACTTCATCTTGGTACATTATCAAACGGGAATTAGTTGAGGTACTGGAGGTGTCTACAGTGAGAAATGCCAGTATTTTAGTCTGTGTGTTCTAGTTCACTCTATAAAATGACTATGTTGGCTTTCATGTACCTTTTGGTATTCTGATTCAGTATTTCTCAGGACACTGACAAAAGCAAGTCTCTGCGCCTTCAAGAGCAAATGGTAAGATCCTGGTACCTAATTAAGATACTAGTTGGTGGCTGGGCTCAGTGGCTCACGCCTGTAATCCCAGCACTTTGGGAGGCCGAGGCAGGTAGATCACATGAGATCAGGAGTTTGAGACCAGCCTTCAACATGGCAAAACTCTGTCTCTTAGCCAGGTGTGGTGGCATGCACCTATAATTCCAGCTACTCTGGAGGCTGAGGCAGGAGAATTGCTTATACCTGGGAGATGGAGGTTGCAGTGAGCCAAGATGGCACCACTGCACTCCAGCCTCAGCAACAGAAGAAGACCGTCTCAAAAAAAAAAAAAAAAAAAAACCACTCAAAAGTTATTTCAAAAAACCAAGACAGGAAGTCTCAGTAGCTTAGCAAAGAAAAGAAAGCTGTTGGCCAGGCGTGGTGGCTCACACCTATAATCCCAGCATTTTGGGAGGCTGAGGCGGGCGGATCACCTGAGGTCAGGAGTTTGAGACAAGCCTGACCCATACGATGAAAACCTATCTTTACTAAAAATACAAAAATTAGCCGGGTGTGGTGGTGGGCGCCTGTAATCTTAGCTACTCGGGAGGCTGAGGCAAGAGAATTGCTTGAACCCAGGAGACGGAGGTTGCGGTGAGCCGAGATCATGCCACTGCACTCCAGCCTGGGCAACAGGAGTGAAACTGTCTCAAAAAAAAAAAAAAAAGGAAACGAAAAGAAAGCCATTATTGCTCCTTTTATCTCCCACTTCCCCTTCTGTTACCCATTTTGAAAACACTACAAAAATCTGTGTATAATTTGTTACAGTAGTAGTATTTAAAGTGTCCCTATTATAGTATTCTAAGAAAAGGTTAAATCCAGATACAGGGAAAACCAAGAACAGATGAAATAATTTTTTTTTTTTTTTAATGAAGTTTCGCTCTTGTCACCCAGGCTGGAGTGCAATGGCTCAATCTTGGCTCACTGCAACCTCCACCTCCCAGGTTCAAGCAATTCTCTTGCCTCAGCCTCCCGAGTACCTGGGATTACAGGTGCCCGCCACCACGCCCAGCTAATTTTTGTATTTTTAGTAGAGACAGGGTTTCACCATGGTGAAGGCTGGTCTCAAACTCCTGACCTCAGGTGATCCGTGCATCTCGGCCTCCCAAAGTGCTGGGATTACAGGCATGAGCCACCACACTCAGCCCAGATGAAATAGTTTTAAAATAACCTATAATTCTACTACTTACAGACAACTGCAGTTAACTTTTTTTTTTTTTTTTTTTTTTTGGGATGGAGTCTCACTCTGTCGCCATGCTGCAGTGCAGTGGCGCCATCTCGGCTCATTGCAACCTCTGCCTCCTGGGTTCAAGCCATTCTCCTGCCTCAGCCTCCTGAGTAGCTGGGACTACAGGCGCCTGCCACCACACCCAGCTAATTTTTGTATTTTTAGTAGAGATGGGGTTTCACCACGTTGGCCAGGATGGTCTCCATCTGTTGACCTCATGATCCACCTTCCTCGGCCTCCCAAAGTGCTGGGATTACAGGCTTGAGCCACCCTGCCCGGCCTGCAGTTAACATTTTGATGTATCTTTCTATACATATTATTCTGCAAAGTTGAGAGACTACTGTATATGCAACTTTGTATCAATTTTTAATTTTTATTAACATTATAAGCATTTTGTTAGCATTATAAGAATTTTGGTAACATCATAAGCATTTACAAGAATATTTTTCCGATGCAAAGCTTTTTTTTTTGAAGATGGTCTCACTTTGTCACCCAGACTGGAGTGCAGTGGCACCACCTTGGTTCATTGCAACCTCCACCTCCCGGGTTCAAGCAATTCTCCTGCCTCAGCCTCCTGAGTAGCTGGGATTATAGGCGCATGCCACCACACCCGGCTCATTTTTTGTATTTTTAGTAGAAGGTGCTGGTCTTGAACTCCTGAGCTCAGGCTGTCCACCCACCTCGGCTTCAAAAAGTGCTAGGATTACAAGCGTGAGCCACTGTGTCTGTCCCACAGCCTCATTTTTAATACAGAGGTGGAGTCTATTGTAGATATTTAAAGGAACATTTGTTGGTGGTAGGTTGCAATGTATTGATTCTGGTACCCCAAAATACTGGAAGCAAAACTAATTGCAAATAAGGGGGGTAAAAATAAAAGCCACACATATACAGTCAAAACAACAGGGATATATTCTCAGAAATGTGTCATTGGGCGATTTTGTCATTGTACAAACCTAGATGGTATCATCTGCTACACACCTAGGCTATATGGTATATTCTATTGCTCCTAGGGTACAAGTCTGTACAGCATGTTACTATACTGAATACTGTAGATAGTTGTAACATAACTGTAAGTGTGCATCTAAACATAGAAAAGGTGCAGTAGGCGTGCTGGGTCACACTTGTAGTCCCAGCACTTTGAGAGGCCAAGGCGGGAAGATCTCGAGCCCAGAAGTTTGAGACCAGTCTGGGCAATATAGGGAGACCCCCATCTCCACAAAGAAATTAAAAATCAGCCAGGTGTAGTGGTGCATGCCTGTGGTCCCAGCTACTCGGGAGGCAAAGGTGAGAGGATTTATTGAGCCCAGGAGGCTGAGGGTGCAGTAAGCCATGATCACACCACTGTACTCCAGCCTCGACAACAGAACTAGACCCTGTCTAAAAAAAAAAAAAAAAAAAAAAAAGAAAGAAGATACAGTAAAAACATAAAAATATAGTAATATAATGTTATGGGACTACCATTATGTATGTAATTGTCATTGTCCAAAACATCATTATGTGATGCTTGACTGTATTTGTTTGCAAAAGACCACATATTTACATTGGTTTTTGAGTCAATCTTTTCACCAATAAATCTTTTTACAAGTTGTCTTTTTTTTTTTTTTTGAGATGGAGTCTTGCTCTGTCACCCAGGCTAGAGTGCAGTGGTGCGATCTCGGCTCACTGCAACCTCTGCTTTCCGGGTTCGAGTGATTCTCCCACCTCAGCCTCCCGAGTAGCTGGGACTACAGGTGCATGCCACCATGCCCGGCTAGTTTTTCTATTTTTAGTAGAGACAGAGTTTCACCATATTTGCCAGGCTGGTCTCGAACTCCTGACCTCGTGATCTGCCCGCCTTGGCCTCCCAGAGTGTTGGGATTACAGGCATGAGCCACCATGCCCGGCCTACAAATTATCTTTTTTTTTTTTTTTAACTTTTTATTTCCTGAACAACACCAATGTACAGAAATCATCTTTAAATATGGTACTCTGAAAGCTGCCGGTTGAGTTTAAAACTCCCCAGAAATATAGAAGGAGTTCAAGGAGAATTAAAACAAGCCATTCTGGCCGGGCTCGGTGGCTCACGCCTGTAATCCCAGGATTTTGGGAGGCTGAGGCGGGCGGATCACCTGAGGTCAGGAGTTCGAGACCAGCCTGGCCAACATGGTGAAACCCCGTCTCTACTAAAAATACAAAAAAGTTAGGTGGGTGTGGTGGTGCGCCTGTAATGCCAGCTGCTCAGGAGGCTGAGGCAAGAGAATTACTTGAACCTGGGGGTTAGAGGTTGCAGTGAGCCGAGATTGCGCCACTACACTTCAGCCTGGGCAAGAGAGTGGGACTCCATCTCAAAAAAAAAAAAAAAGAAGAAGAAGCTAGCCATTTTCTGGTCGGGCAGGGTGGTTTACTCCTGTAATACCAGCACTTTGGGATGGCAAGTTGGGTGGATTACCTGAGGTCAGGGTTTCAAGACCAGCCTGGCCAACATGGTGAAACCCCATCTCTACTAAAAATACAAAAAGTTGGCCAGGTGCAGTGGCTCACACCTGTAATCCCAGCACTTTGGGAGGCCAAGGCGGGTGGATCACCTGAGGTCAGGAGTTCGAGACCAGCCTGGCCAACATGGTGAAACCCCATCTCTACTAAAAATTCAAAAATTAGCCAGGCTTGGTGGGGGGTGCTTGTAATCCCAGCTACCCGGGAGGCTGAGGCAGGAGAATTGCTTGAACCTGGGAGGCAGAGGTTGCACAGAGCCAAGATTGCGCCACTGCATTCCAGCTTGGGCAACAGTGCAAGACTTCATCTCAAAAAAAAGAAAAAGAAAGAAAAAAGAAAGAAAAAAATGTGTGTGAATGTTATAGAGGTATATTTTTGTGTGTAGATTTTTTTTTTTAAAGATGGAGTTTCGCACTTGTTGCCCAGGCTGGAGGGCAATTGCGCAATATTGGCTCACGGCAACCTCCGCCTCCCGGGGGTTCAAGTGATTCTCCTCCTTCAGCCTTCCGAGTAGCTGGCATTACAAGCATGCGCCACCACACCCGGCTAATTTTGTATTTTTAGTAGAGATGGGGTTTCACCATGTTGGTCAGGCTGGTCTCAAACTCCCGACCTCAGGTGATCCACCTGCCTCGAGCTCCCAAAGTGCTGGGATTACAGGCATGAGCCACCATGCCCAGCAATTTTGTTTTAGTGTAGATTGTAATGTATATAATTTTGATAGAGAACTTTTTTTTTTTTTTGAGGTGGAGTCTTGCTCTGTCACCCAGGCTGGAGTGCAGTGGCACGATCTCAGCTCAGCGTAACCTCTGCCTCCCGGGTTCAAGCGATTCTCCTGCCTCAGCCTCCTGAGTAGCTGGGATTACAGGCTCCCACCACCACGCTCGGCTAATTTTTTTGTATTTTTAGTAGAGACAGGGTTTCGCCATACGCCAGGCTGGTCTCCCAACTCCTGACCTTAGGTGATCCGCCTGCCTCGGCCTCACAAAGTGCTGGAATTACAGGCATGAGACACTGCTCCTGGCCGATAACTATTCTTATTGCTATAAATCTGGTAAAGAATATGACTAATTTGTCATCTAAAAAGCCAAACAAATATAAGACAGCCTTTTATTGTTATTACTATTATTATTATTTTTTCGAGACAGAGTCTTGCTCTGTCACCCAGGCTGGAGTGCAGTGTCTCAGTCTCGGCTCACTGCAACCTCTGCCTCCTGGATTCAAGCAATTCTTCTGTCTCATGCTCCCGAGTATCTGGGATTACAGGCATGCGCCACCAAGGCCAGCTAATTTTTGTATTTTTAATAGAGACGAGGTTTCACTGTGTTGGCCAGGCTGGTTTTGAACTCCTGGCCTCAAGTGATCTGCCCGCCTTAGCCTCCCAAAGTGCTGGGATTACAAGCGTGAGCCACCACACCCAACCCAGCCTTTTTTTATTATTGAGGGCTATCAGTGAGTCACTAATATTTGCAGTTATTTTAGTTGTTTGTATTAGCTGTGAAAGCTTGAGAAACTAAATTTTCCTAATCTTCAGTTTCCTTCTGTGTAAAATGAGGATAAGGGTAGTATCTGCTTTACCTGGCCATTGTGGGAATTAAAATGAGAAACTTATTTAAAATGCTTAGCACTGGGTGTGGGGAGGGGGGAGGGATAGCATTAGGAGATAGATATACCTGATGTTAAATGACGAGTTAATAGGTGCAGCACACCAACATGGCACATGTATACATATGTAACAAACCTGCACGTTGTGCACATGTACCCTAAAACTTAAAGCATAATTATTAAAAAAAAAAACACTTAGCACAGTGCCTAGGACATAGGAGATTCTTAATTAATGTCAGCCATGATAATACTAAATATTATTGTTATTCAAGGTGACATCCCCTGCTCCTCCAACTGACAACTTATTCTTTAAATGTCTCCTACTCTCTTTCCCATCATAATGCTCTTTTATGCTCTGATGGCAGTTTGTGGCTGCCCCAGATATGTAAGAACATAATTCATTTCATTATAGGTACTTTTGCTTGCCATCCCCCTTACCAGAATGAGAGTTTTTGAGGTGAAGACCATGCTTTATTCATCTTTATAACCCTAATTTCTGACACATACTAGGCCTCAATAAATGTTGAATGAATGCCTTTATGAATGTTGTGGGTGTAATTTGGCAGACATTCTTTTTTCGATTGTCTTGGTCTTGATGATGTGCACTCTATTAGTATAGATAATCAAGAATTAAGCGTGTTTTTTTTTATATGATTTGTTTACTGCTACATAATAAAACTGTGCCAAAGCTTAATGACTTAAAAAGCAACCATTTTATTTGCTTACAATTCTGGAAGTTGACTGGGGCTCAGATAGGTCGTTTTCCTGGTTTTGCTTGGCAACACTCTTGTGGTTGCAGTTGTGGCTGGAATGTCTGACAGAGAACATTCATTTATATTTGGAGACTTAGTATTAGCTAGTCTCAGTTGGAACACTGGCATACCTGGGCTTTGGTGCCAGTCTCTCTCCCTGTCTTCCTCCCTTCCTGCCTTTTCACCTTCCTGTCTCTTTCCCCTTATCCTCTCCAGAAAGATAGACATACTTCTTTCATGGTGGCCTCCAAAAAGCAGATGTTGACAGGTCTTCTGAAGGATGAGGCCTGGAACTGGCACAGGATCAGTTTCACTCTATTGCTGTGCACGTGTGACTGCATTGCTAGTCACAGGCCCAGCCCAGATTCTAGGGGAGAGGACCACACAAGGCCACGAGTAGTTGGAAGTGTGAATTCCTGGTTCATTGGGGGCCACTACTGTAACAGATTATCAAATCATATAATATACGTTTTCTGTTTGAAAGTTCTCAGTTAAGCACTTTTTTTTCTAAAAAAGTCTTAAGTGTAAGAGAAACAAGGAGAAACATAGCAGTGCTTACAAGTCCGTTCTTGAGTCAGACTGAATTCAAAATCTCTGCCACTTCACTAACTTTGTGATATGGCCAGTTTCATCTCTCTGACTCCCATGTTACTCATCTACACAGGTTCTCTTCACAGGGTTATGGTAGAGTTTAAATGAGACCATAGGTACAGATTTACCTGGCATACAGATACTCAGTAGATAATAGCTGCTGCTGTATTGTTGCTGTTTCCATTATTACTAATGACTGATGTCTTGGTGTCAGTACAAATAGCTAATGTAATATACATTTCACAGAAACTGAGAAAAAATACATTGATTAGCGTTTTCAATTTCAGTTGACTATTTTTTATCTTTGTCTTTATTATTATTTTATTTATTTATTTATTTATTTTTAGACGGAGTCTCGCTCTGTCGCCCAGGCTGGAGTGCACTGGCGCAATCTCGGCTTGCTGCAAGCTCCGCCTCCCCCGCTCACGCCATTCTCCTGCCTCAGCCTCCCAAGTAGCTGGGACTACAAGTGCCCGCCACCAAGCCCAACTAATTTTTTGTATTTTTAGTAGAGACGGGGTTTCACCATGTTAGCCAGGATGGTCTCGATCTCCTGACCTCATGACCCGCCCGCCTCGGCCTCCCAAAGTGCCAGGGTTACAGGCGTGAGCCACTGCACCTGGCCTTTTTTTTTTTTTTTTTTTTTTTTTTTTGAGACAGAGTCTCGTGCTGTCGCCTGGGCTGGCGTGCAGTGGTACGACCTCGGCTCACTGCAACCTCCGCCTCCCAGGTTCAAGCAATTTTCCTGCCTCAGGCTCCTGAGTAGCTGGGATTACAGGTGCCCGCCACCGTGACCAGCTCATTTTTTTGTATTTTTAGTAGAGACGGGGTTTCACCATGTTGGCCAGGCTGGTCTTGAACTCCTGACTTCATGATTCGACTGCCTCAGCCTCCCAAAGTGCTGGGATTACAGGCATGAGCCGCTGTACCCGGCTGTCTTTTATTTTTGATAAATATGTTTTTCTGGTTTTTTTTGTGGTGTTTTTTGTTTGTTTGTTTGTTCGAGACAGAGTATTGCTCTCTCACCTGGGCTGGAGTACAGTGGCGTGATCTCGGCTCACTGCAACCTCCACCTCCTGAGCTCAAATGATTCTCCTGCCTCAGCCTCCCAGTAGCTGGGATTACAGGCAGGCACCACCAAACCCAGCTAATTTTTGTGTTTTTAGCAGCGACAGGGTTTCACCATGTTGCCCAGGCTGGTCTCAAACTCCTGAGCTCAGGCAATCCACCTGCCTCAGCCTCCCAAAATCCTAGGATTACAGGCGTAAGCCACTGTACCTGGCCAGTTTTTAATCAGTATGTTCTTGTTAGCAAATAGTTTTGTGTTTTATATATGTGGTTTTCTTTTTTGTTTGTTTGGTTATTTTTGAGGCAGGGTCTCACTTTGTCACCCAGGCTGGAGGGCAGTGGTGCAAAAACCACCCACTGAAGCCTCAACCTCCCAGGCTCAAGTGATCCTGTCACTTTAGCCTCCCAAGCAGCTGGGATTACAAGCCATGCCACCACACACAGCTGATTTTTTATATTTTTTACTAGAGACAGAGTTTTGCCATGTTGCCCAGGCTGGTCTTGAACTCCTGGACACAAGTGATCCGTCCTTCAAAAGTGCCGGGATTATAGGCATGAGCCACTGCACCTGGCCTCTACATATGTCTTTTTAGTAACTAAACTCTGGAGGAAAATATATCAGTCACTATTGTTTTGGAGGGTTGTGAAGGAAATACTCCCTAAGCTTTTGGGTGGCTTAGTATTGAAATACAAACTTGATGAATTTTTGGCATTTTGTGAGCTCTTAATCATGTTAAAATTTTAAAACAGTTGCTTTGGGGTTATATTCAGCTGTAGTGGAAACTTTGTAAGTTTTGTTTTTTATTATTTATTTATTATTTTTTTTTGAGGTGGAATCTTGCTCTATTGCCCAGGCTGGAGTGCGATGGCACTATCTTAGCTCACTGCAACCTCCGCTTCCCGGGTTCAAGTGATTCTCCTGCCTCAGCCCAGTAGCTGGGACTACAGGTGTGCACCACTACGCTTGGGTAATTTTTGCATTTTTAGTGGAGACGGGGTTTCACCATGTTGGCCAGGCTGGTCTCGAACTCCTGACCTCCTGATCTCGTGATCCACCTGCCTGGGCCTCCCAAAGTGCTGGGATTACAGGCATGAGCCAATGTGCTCAGGCCAAAACTTTGTAAGTTTTAATGGTCTGTTATATTAAAGGTTTTAGTGGCAGATTATTTCAAAATATTATTAATCAACATAAACAATGCATATTACAGTTTCCTGTTTGAAATCTTGTCTGTCATTTGTATTCTTAAATCTATTTTGTTACAAATCACCACAGTTGTTTTTGCCTTGAATGGCTAGGTAGCATTTGAAGCTGATTGGTTGTCCACCACACAATTCTTTACACAGGGACAGGAAATACTACGTGTTATACCAAGAAGTGTCTTTAGCCAATACATAATTTACAGATTTATCTGGGAGCTCTTTTAAAATAGTGTTCTATGGCCGAGCGCGTTGGCTCACGCTTGTAATCTCAGCACTTTGAGAGGCCGAGGCAGGAGGATTGCTTGAGTCCAGGAGTTCGAGACCAGCCTGGGCCACATGATGAAAACCCGTCTCTACAAAAAATACAAAATATAGCTGGGTATAGTGACACATGCCTGTGGTCCCAGCTACCTGGGAGGCTAAGGTGGGAGAATCACCTGAGCCCAGGAGTTCGAGGCCGCAGTGAGTTGTGATTGTACCATTGCTCTCCAGCCTGGACGACCAAGTGAGAACCTGTCTCAAAAAAAAAAAAAAAAGTGTCCTGTAAGTACAAAACAGCATGGTGTAATGAAAGAGCATAGTCTTTGGAGTTAGACTGTTTCTGGCACTGCGAAGCCTTGGGTAAGTTGTCTTCTTTCTCTTCTTTGGTCCTCACTTTCTGAAACTGCGTTGTGAAGATTTATTGAGTTAACAGTGAACGCATGGAACCATTGGTACCACATCAAATATGAAGAAATTCACTCAGCAGTGGAGCTGCATTTTTAAATTAGTTTCATAAAGTCAAGCAAATGAACTTGATTAGTTACATGATTGGATTAAAGGTGACTAGGCTTTAAATCATGAAATATTTCAAGGAAAAGAAAATGATCCCATGGTGGTATCAAGTTTCAAATGGCAGTGGTTGGGATTCTATGAGCAAAAGGGACCAAATTTACAATGAGAGTACAGGAGGTGAATTTGGAAATTGAGTCTCATTTTTTTAGCCCTCTCTCTGTTTTGTGTTCACTTACTTCCTTTTTTCTGAGGTTCTGAAACAAAAACAAAACGTAGGCTCTGCAACAGCTGAAGGAGCTTTTGAATTCTTTCTAAAGAGGAAATTGACTTTACCTAACCAATGCACTTCCTGTGTATGCTATATCCGCTAAAGAGCAAGACAGGACCTCAGAGGCACAGTGCTCAACTGCAGAATTTCCTCTTGGCCATTCGATATGTATTACAGCGTTCTGACACAAGGTCTTCATTTATTCTGGTATCTGTAATATGTATACAAAGCAACTGAGGGTCCTGTTAAAAATACAGATTTGGCCGGGTGCGGTGGCTCATGCCTTTTATCCCAGCAACTTGGGAGGCTGAGGCAGGCAGATCACAAGGTCAGGAGTTCGCGACCAGCCTGGCCAAAATGGTGAAACCCCGTCTCTACTAAAAATACAAAAAAATTAGCTGGGCTTGGTGGCGCATGCCTGTAATCCCAGCTACTAGGGGGGCTGAGGCAGGAGAACTGCTTGAACCTGGGAGGTGGAGGTTGCAGTGAGCCGAGCTGGCGCCACTGCACTCCAGCCTGGGCGACAGAGCAAGACTCAAAAAAAAAAAAAAAAAATACAGGTTTGGCTGGGCGCGGTGGCTCACGCCTGTAATTCCAGCACTTTGGGAGGCTGAGGCAGTAGGATCACCTGAGGTCAGGAGTTTGAGACCAGCCTGACCAATATGATGAAACCCCATCTCTACTAAAAATACAAAAATTAGCCAGGCATGGTGGCATGCGCCTGTAATCCCAGCTACTCAGGAGGCTGAGACAGGAGAATCACTTGAACCCGGGAGGTGGAGGTTGCAGTGAGCCAAGATTGCTCCATTGCACTGCAGCCTGGGCAACAAGAGCAAAACTCCATCTCCAAAAAAAAAATAAATAAAAAAAAAAAAAAAAAAAAATACAGGTTCTAGGGGAGGAGGAGAAAAGAAAAAAAATTCATGTTCTGATTTAGCAGTTCTGGGTGGGGCCTGAGACTCTGAATTTCTAACAGTATCCCAGGGGTTGTGTTAAAATCATAAGGTATTCTCTCTTTGGTTCTTTTAGAAAGTTCTTTGAAACACACATGATTAACTGCGTTTTCACTCAACAGCATTTGTTTACCAGATGCTATGTAGATGAGGGCCCAGTTTGCAAAGATCTCATAGTTGAATGGTGAGCTGAATCAAGTGCAATTTGGGTTTATGGCCTTTCTTTCTTTTTAAAATTTTTACTTGGATTTATTTCACAGAAATTCTTTGGTAAATACAGAAATTAGTTAACAATTAATTTAGGATTTCTCTTTGTGATTTAAAGAATTATTTTACTAACTGCATAAATATTATTATAACTGCGTTAATGTCAAATGGAGAAAAAAGGGCCGGATGAGGTGGCTCACGCCTTATCCCAGCACTTTGGGAGGCTAAGGTGGGTGGATCACCGGAGATCAGGAGTTCAAGACCAGCTTGGCGAAACTTTGTCTCTACTAAAAATACAAAAATTAGCCAGGTGTGGTGGCATGCGCCTGTAATCTCAGCTACTCAGGAGACTAAGGCAGGAGAATCTCTTGAACCCAGAAGGCAGAGGTTGCAGTGAGCCGAGATTGCGCCACTGCACTCCAGTCTGGGCCACAAGAGTGAAACTCCGTCTCAAAAAAAAAAAAAAAAAAAAGGAAAGAAAATTGTTTCTATGGTCTGCCCACCCAGTAAATGATACTGCTCTTTTTCTGTTTTAGTCCTTGGGCATGGGCATTTTTTGTTTTTACATGGTCGTGAACATTGCTGGGAAACAATATTGTATTCTGCTTTTTAAATTTAGAGAGAATTTAGAGAATAAATAGAAAGTTTTTAAATCTCTGTATTAACTGTTGAAATATTGTCCTTTATTCATATTTTGATATGTTCTTTCTTGGTGGATTTTTCTTATACTTTAAACTTTCTTGGTAAGAGAAAGTTAACAAAAGGGTTATGGTGGTAAACAGTATGTCATATGAAACTAAGATAATATCTGGAAAGCAAAGTATGTTTTTGCTTTAACTTATCGGAGTGGCTTATAGTTAGAATTTTCCCATTAAGCGAGAGAAAATGAATTATATGTTACCTGAATTGTTTTTTGAGAAGAGGGCCTTGCTCTGTCGCCCAGGTCAGGTTGCAGTGGTGATCCTCCCACCTTGGCCTCCCAAAGTGCTGGGATTACAGGCATGAGCCACCATGCCTGGCCTGTTATCTGAAGTCTTTAAAATAAAAATCTGGTCCAGGTGCAGTGGATCACTCCTGTAATCTCAGCATTTTGGGAGGCCAAGGTGGGAGGATTGCTTGAAGCCAGGAGTTCAAGACCAACTTGGGCAACATAGCAAGATCTCGTCTCTACAAAAAGTGAAAAATAAAATTAGCCAGGTGTGGTGGCCCGCACCTATAAGCTCAGCTACTCAGGAGACTGAGGCAGGAGGATCACCTGAGCCCAGGAGTTCAAGGCTGCAGTGAGCTAGGATGTGCAACAGAGTGAGACCCTGTCTCTGAAATAAAAGAAGAAAAATCTGGTGTCTGTATAAACAACCTATTTATCTTCATAATATATTTGACATGAAGATTTTCCTGTCATATCCCCTAGAATATGGGTTCTTAATCTGAGATCTGTAGATTTAGGGCAATGTTTCTCAAATTGTGGGCTACAGAATCACAGGTGTGCTTGGAAAAAATGAGAACTCCATCCATACACTCCTTTAGCCCCTCCTGTCATTTTCTGGTTCAGTAGGTCTGGGATGGAACTCTGCAGTCTGAATTATAACAAGTAGCCTACATGATTCTTCTGCAAACAAAGTTTCATAATTACTGCTCCAGGCAAGCCATGGTTTGGCTCTGAGGGAATTTGTAAACTTCTGCAATTGAATAATTTTTTAGGGTATAGATTATGTATTTTTTGGGGAAGAGGCTTTTTCTTCTCTTTCAATAACTTTGAAAGGAAGAGGCTTTATAAACCTCTCATTTAGATTGACAAAGAGCACTATAATTCAAAAAGGATTAAGTCATTGTCCCAGCTCTGCCTCCTACAGGCCTCTTTGGTTTTTAAATAATTTTTGGTTTTCTTTTAGCATAATGAGGGCATTTTATCCATGAGTTTTTTTTGTTTGTTTGTTTGTTTGTTTGTATTGTGGCTTTTCATTTTTATTTAGAGACAGGGTCTCACTCTGTCACCCAAGCTAGAGTGCAGTGGTGCAGTCACAGCTTACTGCAGTCTCGACCCCCTGGGCTCAGGTGATCCTCCCACCTCAGCCTCCTAAGTAGCTGGGACTACAGGCATGTGCCACCATGCCCGGCTAATTTTTGTATTATTTGTAAAGACAGGATTTCTCCATGTTATCCAAGCTGGTCTCAAACTCTTGGGCTCAAGTGATCCTCCTGCCTCAGCCTCTCTAAAGTGCAAGGATCATAGGTGTGAGCCACTGCACCTGACCATGGCTTGCTTTTTTTTTTTTTTTTTTTGAGACGGAGTCTCACTCTGTTGCCCAGGCTGGAGTGCAATGGCATGATCTCAGTTCACTGGAACCTTCGCCTCCCGGGTTCAACCGATTCTCCTGCCTCAGCATCCTAAGTAGCTGGGATTACAGGCATGCACCACCAAACTCAGCTAATTTTTTTGTGTTTTTAGTAGAGATGGAGTTTCACCATGTTGGTCAGGCTGATCTTGAACTCCTGACCTCATGATCCACCCACCTCGGCCTCCCAAGTGCTGGGATTATAGGCATGAGCCTCCATGCCCAGCTGACCATGGCTTTTTAATCTACCACTTCTTTGCTGCTTTTCAGTAAAATGAATTTTAATCCCCTCATAATTAAACAATTTTCAGTATTGAAACGTACAATTTTCAAGAACAACTTTGTATAGATAATAATTTATAACTTTTTTTAGCGAGTATAACAATGTGCCATTTATTTTACCCACTGTAGTACCTAGATTATTTTAATTTATCCTCACAGCAACTCCATGAAGTAACTATTATTTATTTCTCTTTTTTGAAATGGAGTCTCACTCTTTTGCCCAGCTGGAGTGCAGTGGCGCAATCTTGGCTCACTGCAACCTCCATCTCCCAGGTTCAAGCAATTCTCCTGCCTCAGCCTCGCTAGTAGCTGGGATTACAGGCCCGCACTACCACGTCCAGCTAATTTTTGTATTTTTAGTAGATACAGGGTTTCACCACATTGGCCAGGCTGGTCTTGAACTCCTGACTTCAAATGATCTGCCCTCCTTGGCCTCCCAAAGTGCTGGGATTACAGGCATGAGGCACTGCACCCGGCCAAAATAACTATTATTATGCTCATTTGACAAATAAGAAAATTGAGGCATAGAATACTTAATTAACTTAACCAAATTGACATAGTTTGTGAATGATGAAACCAAGATTTGGCTTATTCTATCTGACTTGAAGGGCAGTTCTGTGTACTTCTGTGTGTTTGTGCAAATGAATCACATTTGGTTTATCAATGAATGGAAGATGTATATATACAATGGAACGCCATTCAACCTTAAAAGAGAAGGAAATTCTGTCATTTGTGACAGCATGGATGAACCTGAAGGACACTATGCTAAGTGAAATAAGCCAGATACAGAAATAAACATACTGCATGATCTCATATGTAGAATCTAAAAAGGTCGAAGTCATAGAAGCAGAAAGTAGAATGGTGCTTGCCAGGGATGGAGTTGGGGATGGGGAGATGTTGGTCAAAGGGTACAGAGTTTCAGTTATTTAATATGTGTAAATTCTAGAGAGCTCAAGTACAGGATAGGGACAATAGTTAATAATAGTGTAATGTATACTTGGAATGTGTTAGGAGAGATAAGTGTTCTCACCACACACAGAGGTAACCATGTGAAGAGATGGACATGTTAATTAGCTTAACTATAGTAACAGTTCACTATGTATATGTGTATCAAAATATCACACCTTAAATATAATTTCAATTAATCTTTTTTTTACTAAATTGAAGAAGATGGTTATACAGTGCTTTTAGATTCATGTGAATTATACCTTTGGATTAGCCTTTTTTAAAGATTCTGATTTTGAGTATTTTGTTATTTCTTTTTAGATCAAAGAAAGTGCATCACAGACAAGGGATGTTCTCAAACAGCATTTTAATGATTTAAAGGGAACCCTTGGAAAGCTCCTGGATGAGCGATTGGTGACCCTTTTGCAAGAGGTGGACACCATTGAACAGGAGACCATTAAACCACTAGATGACTGCCAGAAGCTCATAGAACACGGAGTCAACACTGCAGAGGACTTAGTCCGAGAAGGTGGGAGACCAGGGAGCCTGTTGTATTAGTGCATTCGTCCATTTTCACACTGCTGATAAAGACATACCCGAAACTGGGCAATTTACAAAAGAAAGAGGTTTAATGAACTTACAGTTCCATGTGGCTGGGGAGGCCTCACAATCATGGCAGGTGAAAGGCACATCTCACATGGCGGCAGACAAGAGAAGAGAATGAGAGCCAAGCGAAAGGGGTTTCCCCTTAAAATACCATTAGATCTCATGAGAGTTATTCACTACCAAGAACAGTGTGGGAGAAACTGCCCCCATGATTCAATTATCTCCCACCGGGTCCCTCCTGCAACACATGGGAATTATGGGAGTACAATTCGAGATGAGATTTGGGTGGGGACACAGAGCCAAATTATATCACAGGTTAAATGTGGTTCGTTCAGATTGACATTTTGCTGATTTCTCAGGATAGCAGCAGGCTTCTTGCCAGCTGTGGGGTTCTTAGAATGTTCTTACCTAGAGACAGTTTGTAATATAGGATGACAGATATACAGTTAGGTATCCCATGGCAAGTGCAGTTGAAGCGTTAGTTATAATTAGTTATAAAACAAGAAAGAATAAATGATATGCGGCACATTGAGATGTTTTGATACAGGCATGCGGTGTGTAATAATCACATTGTGGAAAATGGAGTATCCATTCTCTCAAGCATTTATCTTCTGTGTTACAGTCAATCAAATTATACTTTTTTTTTTTTTTTTTTTTGACACAGGGGTTTTGCTCTGTTGCCTAGGCTGGAGTGCAGTGGTGCTGTCAGAGCTCACTGCAGTCTTGACCTCCCTGGCTCAGGTGATCCTCCCACCTCAACCTCCCAAATAGCTGGGATTACAGGCGCATCCCACCATGCCTGTAATTTTTTAGTATTTTTAGTAGAGACAGGGTTTCACCATGTTGCCCAGGCTGGTCTCGAATTCCTGGTCTCAAGCAATCTTCCCATCTTGGCCTCCCAAAGTGCTGGGAGTACAGGCAAAAGCCACCACAATTACAGTCTCCATTGTTTTATTTAGAAAATTTAAAAAAATGTGATTGGTGTTTACTCCTATCTTTGCCAATTATTTCCATTGAGTCATGCCCTGCTGCCTTCCTTTCTTCATTCTACCACCTTCCTTCAACAGAGATCTTTGTCAGGCACATAACATAAACAAGGGGGCCAGGTGTGGTGGCTCACGCCTGTAATCCCAGCACTTTGGGAGGCTGAAGCAAGTGGATCACTTGAGGTCAGGAGTTTAAGACCAGCCTGGGCAACAGCCTGTTGCTACAAAAAAAAAAAAAAAAACTTAGCTGGGCATGGTGGCATGCACCTGGAGTCCCAACTACTTAAGAGGCCGAGGCGGGAGGATCCCTTGAGGCCAGGAGATTGACACTGCAGTGAGCCGTGATTGCACCACTGCACTCCAGCCTGGGTGACAGAGTGAGACCCTGTCTCAAAAAATATAAAATAAGAATAAGAATAAAGGCCGGGCACGGTGGCTCATGCCTGTAATCCCAGCACTTTGGGAGGTCGAGGTG
Organism: Pan troglodytes; assembly: GCF_028858775.2. Lineage (NCBI taxonomy): Eukaryota > Metazoa > Chordata > Mammalia > Primates > Hominidae > Pan > Pan troglodytes. The sequence goes on from NC_072417.2 coordinate 36,846,381, forward strand.
GGCGGATCATCAGGTCAGGAGATCAAGACCATCCTGGCCAACATGGTGAAACCCCATCTCTACTAAAAATACAAAAATAGCCAGGCGTGGCAGCGCATGCCTGTAGTCCTAGCTACTCGGGAGGCTGAGGCAGGAGAATTGCTTGAACCCGGGAGGCGGAGGTTGCAGTGAGCCGAGATTGCGCCACTGCACTCCAGCCTGGGTGACAGAGTGAGACTCCCTCTCAAAAAAAAGAAAAGAATAAAATAGGTGAGAGTTCTTTCCTTTGGGATTCAGAGCCCAGTGAGAGAGAGATACATGCTAAGAGATCAAGACCTTATTGGAGCATAGAGGAGGAAGTTCTTAACTTTGTCTGGAGTAGTGTGGGATAGCTTTCTGTAGGAAGAGTTCCACAGAGGCTTGAAGCAATTCATCAAGCAGACATAGGAAAAAGAGGAGGTAACAGCATGATTCCAAGCAGAAGTAACATTATCGTAAGTGGAGTGAATGGCATATTCAAGGATTAGTTGAAGCATTTTAAGCAGCAGAGTGACAGGATCACATGTGCATTTAAAAAAAAATGACCCTACCTATTTGGAGACTATGTTAGAGATTGTAAGACTAGAGGGAAAAGAGACTGATTAAAAAGTTATTAGAGGCCGAGGCCAGGCTAACACCTATAACCCCAGCACTTTGGGATGTCAAGATGGGAGGATCACTTGAGGTCAGGAGTTTGAGACTAGCCTGGCCAACATGGTAAAACCCCATCTCTACTAAAAATACAAAATTTAGCCAGACGTGGTGGTGGGCACCTGTAATTCCAGTTACTCGGGAGGCTGAGGCAGGAGAATCACTTGAACCTGGGAGACAAAGGTTGCAGTCAGCCAAGATCACAACACTACACTCCAGCCTGGGCAACAGAGTGAGACTCCGTCTCAAAATAAAAAAAAATTATTAGAAACTGGGCATGGTGGTTCATGCTTGTAATCCCAGCACTTTGGGAGGCTGAGGTGGGTGGATCACTTGAGCCCAGGAGTTCAAGACCAGCCTGGGCAACATAATGAGACCCCATCTCAAAAAGAAAGTTATTAGAAAGTAATCCAGGTAGGAATGGTAAAGGTGGTGGCTGGTAAAGATGAGGCAGGGCTGATTTTAAGAGATTTTGAGCCAGGCACAATGGCTCACACCTGTAATCCCAGCACTTTGGGAGCCTAGACAGGAGAGGAGGATCATTTGAGGTGAGGAGTTCGAGACCAGTCTGGGCAATGTAGTGAGATCCTCGTCTCTAATTTTTTTAAAAAAATTAGCTAGGCGTGCTGAGCGCAGTGGCTCACACCTGTAATCCCAGCACTTTGGGAGGCCGAGGCAGGCAGATCACGAGGTCAAGAGATCAAGACCATCCTGGCTAACACAGTGAAACCCCGTCTCTACTTAAAATACAAAAAATTAGCCAGGCATGGTGGCAGGCGCCTGTAGTCCCAGCTACTCGGGAGGCTGAGGCACGATAATGGCGTGAACCCAGGAGGCGGAGCTTGCAGTGAGCCTAGATCGTGCTATGGCACTCCAGCCTGGGCGACAGAGCGAGACTCCATCTCAAAAAAAAAAAAAAGAAAAAATTAGCCAGGCATGGTGGCACACACAAGTTGTCCCAACTACTCAGGAGGCTGAGGTGGGAGAGCTTGAGCTATGATTGCAGCACTGCACTCCAGCCTGGGCAACAGAGCAAGACCCTGTCTCTTAAAAATAAAAACAAAAAAACAAGACAGAGTTTTTTTTTTTTTTTTTTTTAAGAAATAGAATTATTGATGATTTTACTGAGCAGTGACTGTTATCTGTAGATGATTACCTACATATGTGATGGAGGGGAAAGGAAAGGATTTGTGATGACAAAAATCAGCCTACTTTTGGATTCTGAATCAATAGTGGTGCTGTTTTTGACAAAGGAATTGAAGGAGAAGGCGGGTGCTTAGTACGTAGTTAGGCATTTGGCTTGGGCATGGTGAGTTTGAGGTGCTTAAGATGGAAATACGGGTATGATTCTTAGGAGAGAGATCATACCAGGAGATGTCAGTATGGCAGTTAATGGCATATATATCAAATCTGAATCCATTGGAATAAGTACAATCATCAAGGGACACCGTGTAATGTGAGAAGAGCAGATGAAAGAGATTAGAACGCTAAGGGTCACCAACATTTAAAAGTCAATTGAGGAAAAAGGAGCTAGGGAAGGAGACTGAATTCCATCTCTTCTGCAGAATGAGTGCTGGGAGTGGTGTGGGAAAAAAGCGTGGATGATTCACATGGCTGTCACTCCACCTGGAAGTTAATCTTCTTTTGGTCCCACTTAGAATATAGTATGGGTGTTATCTTCACATTGCTGGTTACATTTTTGTCTTGTCTTCAATGAGAAGTGTTTATTTGCCACTGACCATAACAGTACTTTTGAGAAAATTCTAGCAGTACCATGAAATGTCTTTCCTTGGTGGCTTTGCATTTGGAAACAAACCCAGAAGCAGTGCACCACGGGCCAGGAGTGTACACTCATCACCCTGAGGACTGATCATTTGTTTTTATTTTAGAAGATAAATCCTGGCCGGGCGCAGTGGCTCATGCCTCTAATCACAACACTTTGGGAGGCCGAGGTGGGCGGATCATCTGAGGTCAGGAGTTCAAGACCAGCCTGGCCAACATGCTGAAACCCCGTCTCTACTAAAAATACAAAAATTAGCTGGGCATGGTGGTGGGCACCTGTAATCCCAGCTACTCGGGAGGCTGAGGCAAGAGGTTGCAGTGAGCTGAGATTGCACCATTGCACTCCAGTCTGGGCGACAAGAGCGAGACTCCATCTCAAAAAAAAAAAAGAAGATAAATCCTGGCTGGGCATAGTGGGACATTCCTGTAGTCCTAGCTACTTGGGAGGCTGAGGCGGGAGGATCCCCTGAGCCCCAGAGTTTGAGGTTGCAGTGAGCTGTGATTATACATCACACTCCAGCCTGGGTGACAGAGTGAGACTCTGTCTCAAAAAGAAAAAATCCCTTTGAGGCAGTGTGAGTGTTACAGCATTTGATACTTGAATATTTTTGTATGTCCAAAATTTAATTTAATTAATTAATTTATTTATTTTTGAGATGGCGTGTTGCACTGTTGCCTGGGCTGGAGTGCAGTGGCACGATCTCAGCTTGCTGCAGCCTACGCCTCGCAGGTTCAAGCAATTTTCCTGCCTCAGCCTCCCGAGTAGCTGGGATTATAGGCGCCCGCCACCACGCCCAGCAAATTTTTTGTATTTTTAATAGAGACAGAGTTTCACCATGTTGGCCAGGCTGGTCTAGAACTCCTGACCTCATGATTCGCCCACCTCGGCCTCCCAAAGTGCTGGGATTACAGGTGTGAGCCACTGTGCCTGGCCTATGTTTTTTAATTAAAAAAAATTATTATACATCTCAGCAGCAGAAGGAAACTTCAGGAATATTTTTAATGTCAAACTCTTTCCTATTCTCCTGAGGGATAGAAACTTACTTATGGAATTTTGAGGATTTTATTTATTTATTTACTTATTTTTGAGACAGAGTCTCACACTGTTGCCCAGGCTGGAGTGCAGTGGCACCATCTTGGCTCACTGCAACCTCCACCTCTCGGGTTCAAGCGATTCTAGTGCCTCAGCCTCCCTAGTAGCTAGAACTACAGGAGCGTGCCACTATGCCCAGCTACTTTTTGTATTTTTAGTAGAGACGGGGTTTCATCATGTTGGCCAAGCTAGTCTTGAACTCCCAACCCCAGGTGACCCACCAGCCTCAGCCTGCCAAAGTGCTGAGATTATAGGCATGAGCCACAGTACCCGGCCATGTCTCTGTTTTTCTTTTGGTGAAGGAGAAGGTCATATGGTCTCAAAAAACTTGAGTAACTACAGGGCACATTCAGATGGAAAAGAGTTCTGGCAGTGTTCTTCAGGGCTGTGGAAGGACATAGAAGTTGGTCATTTTCATATCATATGCCTCTATGTAACTTTTTTTTTTGGCGGGGGGGACGGAGTCTCGCTCTGTTGCCCAGGCTGGAGTGCAGTGGCGCAATCTCTGCTCACTGCAACCTCCATGTCCCGGATTCAAGTGATTCTCCTGCCTCAGCCTCCCTAGTAGCTGGGACTACAGGCACCTGCCACCACACCCAACTAATTTTTGTATTTTTAGTAGAGACAGGGTTTCACCATGTTGGCCAGGATGGTCTTGATCTCCTGACCTCATGATCCACCTGCCTCCGCCTCCCAAAGTGCTGGGATTAGAGGCGTGAGCCACCGCGCCCAGCCTGACATTTTCTTTTTATTGTTCTGTTGAATAATTTTTAATCTGACATATGATACTCTTTTAGGAAAACATAGATGCATCATTTGGCTTTTCAAGCCTTATGCCCAGCCTGGGCAACATAGTGAGACCTCATCTCTACCAAAAAAAAAAAAAAAAAAAATAGCTGGGCATGGTGGCGTGCACGTGTGGTCACAGCTACTTGGGAGGCTGAGATGGGAGGATTGCTTGAACCTGGAAGTTCGAGGCTGCAGTGAGTTATGATCCTACCACTGTGCTCCAGCATGAGTGACAGAACAAGACCCAGTCTCAAAAAAAAAAAAAAACAAAAAAAAAAAAACACCTTATCCCCTATTGCTCCTCTCAGGGCAATATTTTGTACTGGCTCCTATTGAAGTTCATAATGATTCTGTAGGAGAGATGGAAAGAAGTCCCTGGGCTTTCTGCTTTGCCTAAAATTGGTTGATTTCCTTGTATAGAGTAGATAGATTTTTCATCTCTGGCAAAATGTTGCCACTGTTTATCCCTTTTCCTCTTGGATTTGATCTTAGAGTCACGTCTAAAATAGTTTCTACTTTAACTTTTTGGGAATTTGACTGTGGCATCACTTAAGAACTATTTGCAAGAACGCTAGAGACCCACCCAGACATGAGTTGTGTTGATTACTTTATATGTGACCATTTTCATTGTTCTAGTTCTCTTATTCTTGATTGTAGGTGAAATCGCCATGCTTGGTGGTGTGGGAGAAGAGAATGAGAAACTGTGGAGCTTTACCAAAAAGGCCTCGCACATTCAGTTGGACAGGTAAAAGAGTTTGTGCCTTTTTGACTTAATTTTAAGCATTTAAACTATGTCTGCTTTTTTCCTCCCTCTGTTCAAGATTCTCATTAAGGGAGATAGAGAATATATATTTCAAGGTTTTCGGACCATGCGTGGTGGTTTACACGTGTAATCCCAGCACGTTGGGAGGCCAAGGTGGGCGGATTGCTTGAGGCCAGGAGTTTGAGACCAGCCTGGCCAACATGTTGAAACCCTGTCTCTACTAAAAATATAAAAATTAGACGGGCATGGTGGGGCATGCCTGTAATCCAGCTACTTGGGGAGGCTGAGACAGGAGAATTTCTTGAACCCAGGAGGCAGATGTTGCAGTGAGCCAAGTTTGTACCACTACACTCCAGCCTGGGCAACAGCAAGACTCCATCTCAAAATAAGTATAAAATAAAATAAAAAATTATCCGGGCATGGTGGCATGCGCCTGTAGTCCCAGCTACTCGAGAGGCTGAGGCAAGAGAGTCGCTTGAATCGGGGAGGTGGAGGTTGCAGTGAGCTGAGATCGCACCACAGCACTCCAGCCTAGGGGACAGAGTGAGACTCTGTCTGAAAAAAAAAAAAAAAGCGTTTCACTGCCCATTACCACTGTTACTAATGAAATAGTTGTGATTATAATCCTTGGTATAGTATTACTACACATTTTTTCAATCCAATATATAAAAGAATTGTTAAATTTTAGAAATTCTCAATGTATTGTTGAAATGGAGTCATATTCCAGTAAACCAGATCTTTTGGCATAAACTGGACAGTTATGATCCTACCAATTTTCTGTCTTACTTATATTTATTTGAAAAGAGAATCTTTGTGTAACATCTTGCAAATCCCCTACTGCCATGAGAATTACTTACTGGGGGCTTCAGGATCTTTCAAACATGTGACTGCTCTAAAATATTTCTTGTATTTTTTAACTCTCAGTTAGAGGTCTCATAACACATGAGCTTTGTTTCCTCAGCTTACCAGAAGTACCTTTACTGGTTGATGTGCCTTGTTTATCTGCTCAGTTGGATGACTCAATTCTTAACATAGTGAAAGACCACATTTTTAAGCATGGAACAGTAGCATCTCGCCCACCAGTACAGATAGAAGAACTAATAGAGAAACCTGGAGGCATCATTGTACGATGGTGTAAGGTATGTAATTCAGAATTCTAGAAATGACTTCCACATTATGGGTTTGCGATTTGGAGGCCTTTCAGATTTTTTCATTGACTACTTTTAAATACATTCTTTTCTTCTCAAACAAAAATCTCTTTTACTTTACAGTTAAAATGAAGTCACATGGAACACTGAGGTAGCTCTTCCAGTTTTATTTTTATTTTATTTATTTATTTTTTGAGACAGAGTTTTGCTCTTTCGCCGAGGCTGGAGTGAAGTGGCGTGATCTCGGCTTACTGCAACCTCCATGCCCTCCCCCGCCTGCCGCTTCCCCCGGTTTCAAGCCATTCTCCTGCTTCAGCCTCCTGAGTAGCTGGGATTATAGGCACCTGCCATCAAACCTGCCTAATTTTTGTATTTTTTGTAGAGACGAGGTTTCACCATGTTGGCCAGGCTGTTCTTGAACTCCTGACCTCAGGTGACCCACTCGCCTCGGCCACCCAAAGTGCTGGGATTATAGGTGTGAGCCACCGTGCCTGACCTTTTTTTTTTTAAATGAAGCCTTGCTGTGTCGCCCAGGCTGGAGTGCAGCGATGCAACCTCCGACCTCAGGTGATCTGCCCACCTTGGCCTCCCAAAGTGCTGGGATTACAGGTGTGAGCCACTCCGCCTGGCTGACATTTTCTTTTTTTTTTTTTTTTGAGACGGAGTTTCGTTCTTGTTGCTCAGGCTGGAGTGCAATGGCACGATCTTGGCTCACCACAACCTCCGTCTCCCGGGTTCAAGCAATCCACCTGCCTCAGCCTCCCAAGTAGCTGGGATTAAGGCATGTGCCACCACACCTGGCTAAGTTTGTATTTTTTAGTATTTTTGTATTTTTAGTAGAGACAGAGTTTCTCCATGTTGGTCAGGTTGGTCTCAAACTCCCGACCTCAGGTGATCTGCCCACCTCGGCCTCCCAAAGTGCTGGGATTACAGGTGTGAGCCACTGTGCCCAGCTGAGATTTTATTAAAAGGAAATTTTTTTTTTCTTTTTTTATAAACATGCTGTTGTTATTTCGTAACAGGACTGTCATTCCATTTTTATTATTTTTCCTATCAGTGGACCTAGTTATTTCCAGTTTTTTGCTATAAGTATTTTTACTTGTGTTTCTTTATGGACATATGTGAAGTTTGTAAAATATTAATATTTACCTAGCTGTAAAATTATGAGGTCTTCTTAGAGTATTGGATCCATACGCTGATAGGTAATAACAAACTTTCCACAAGATGATTCTATCAATTTAGCCTTCCAAGGAGTATATGAGTTTCTGTTATTCCATATCTTGACCAATAATTGGCATTGTGAGACTTCATATTTTTGCCTAAATGTACCTTGTTGTGGTTTTATTTGTTTGTTTTTGAGACAGGGTCTCACTCTGTCACCCAGGCTGGAGTACAGTGGCACAATCATGTCTCACTCTAGTCTCAATCTCCTGGGCTCAAGTGATCCTCCCGCCTCAGCCCCCAAGTAATTGGGACTTCAGGCATGTGCTTCCACAGCCAGCTAAGTTTTGTAATTTTTTGTAGAGATGGGGTTTTGCCATGTTGCCTAGGCTGGCCTCAAATTCCTGGGCTCAAGTGCTCCACCCGCTTCGGCCTCTCAAAGTGTTAGGATTATAGGCATGAGCCATCATGTCTGGCCTTGTTGTGGTTTTAGATTGTATTTGCCATATTACAAATTAGGTACAAATTAGGTTGAATATTTATAATATATATTTTTGGCTATTTATGTTTCTTCTCCTGTAGAACGCTTATTTATGTCTTTTACCCATTTTTCTATTGGGTGGCTAATTAACATACAGAATATATGCAGGACCCCTAAAAATTAATGGGGGTTCTGTATACTGTATGTTAATTATCTCTTGGTTATTATGAATGGTGTATGGTTGTGGGAAACTTACTGAATCTTGAATGTTTTATCTTTGGCATTGATTAAAAAACATGCCATTTCTTCAAAGGAGGCAGACTTTTTTATATCAGACTGGGAAATACAGAACACATGGTTCAATAAAGAAAAGAAGGGAGCCCAGGCGCAGTGTCTCACACCTATAGTCCTAGCACTTTGAGAGGCTGAGATGAGAAGATTGCTTGAGCTCAGGAGTTAAAGATCTGAGATATGGTGAAACCCAGTCTCTACAAAAAATACAAAAAATTAGCCGGACATGGTGGTGTGCACCTGAAATCCCAGCTACTTGTGGGGTGGAAGGAAGAGGATGGCTTGAACCCGGGATGTGGAGGCTGCAATAAGCCGAGATCACGCCACTGCACTACAGCCTGGGTGACAAAGTGAGACCCTGTCTCAAAAAAAAAAGAAGGGAGATAATGATGTGATGGCATATTTTCTATGGCCTTCCCAAGAATACCCCATATTCAGCATGTGGGCCTGTCTGCTTGGTCCAAAACGGCTCCGTTCAAAATTTTTAAGCAGGAATGCTGAGAGAAGTCATTTTCTGTTTTTTACCTAACATAAAGCTTTTCTCCCTAGGTGGATGACGACTTTACAGCCCAAGATTACAGGCTCCAGTTTCGTAAATGTACTTCAAATCATTTTGAGGATGTATATGTAGGTTCTGAAACTGAATTCATAGTATTGCACATAGACCCCAACGTTGATTACCAGTTCAGAGTCTGCGCCCGAGGAGATGGCCGACAGGAGTGGAGTCCTTGGAGTGTCCCCCAGATAGGTCATTCCACATTGGTGCCTCATGGTATGCTGCTAACCTTTTCTCTCCTGAAGCCTAACTATATATTAGAATACCTGTATTCTGTGCTAAGGGCAGCACACTGACAACCAGCTATTCTAAGCATAGATCCTGAATTGATAAGAACAACATGCACCATGTCTTTTACTCAGATTACCTCATGTGATTTTTGTTTTCATCAGTTCTTCAGAGTCCAAAAAAAAAATGCTGGACAAGATTTTTAGCCTCATTGAAAACCAAAGATTGAAAATATTATGTAGGACACTGATACTCCTTTTTCTTTTTTTTATATTTTAATGTTATTTAGTTAGTTTTTTTGAGACAAGGTCTCACTCTGTCGCCCAGGCTGGTGTGTGGTGGTGCAATCATGCAGCCTGACCTCTAGATCCTTCTGCCTCAGTCTCCCAAGTAGCTGGGACCACCTGCATGCACACCACACCTGGCTAATTTTTTATTTTTTTCTAGAGACTGGGTCTTGCTATGTTGCCCAGGCTGGTCTCAAATTCCTGGGCTCAAGCAATCCTCTTGCCTTGACCTCCCAAAGTCCTGGGATTATAGGCATGAGCCACTGTGCCCAGCTGATGCTGATTTTCCAAACTCTAAAGAAATACCTGGAGAGAGACATTTTCTTAAAAGTCTGATGATTTGAGGGCTGGGCATGGTGGCTCACACCTGTAATCCCAGCACTTTGGGAGGCCAAGGCAGGCGGATCACGAGTGCAGGAGATCAAGACCATCCTGGCTAACACGGTGAAACCCTGTCTCTACTACAAATACCAAAAATTAGCCAGGCATGGGGCACCTGTAGTCCCAGCTACTTGGGAGGCTCAAGCAGGAGAATGGCTGAACTTGGGAGGCGGAGCTTGCAGTGAGCCGAGATCACACCACTGCACTCCAGCCTGGGCAACAGAGCGAGACTCTGTCTCAAAAAATAAAAAGTCTTATGATTTGAAATTGATCTCTCCCCTGCATTCTTTTTTAGAAGATGTAGACTCATTTATTAATTAGATTTTTATCAGGTTGGAATAAGTTCAAGCAATTATGCTTGTACCATGATTTTATTAGATAAGAGATAACACTTGTTTGATTTATTATGTCAAAATTATGCAGGAATATACTAAAATCTTTTTTGTAATTTGTGGGACTGATCATGATACCCTGTTAATGGAATCTTTTATTTTACTGAACTTGACCATGGCCCCTAAGAGTAGTCTCCCATTTCCATGTTTTATTTAACGTGTCTGTATTGAAGATATCCCTCAAGAGATTCTAACAGTTTTCAATATCTTTGCCTTGAAAAAGAGTGGACAGCTGGTTTTGAGGGGTACAGTCTGAGCAGTCGAAGAAATATAGCACTCCGGAACGATTCTGAATCATCGGGTGTTCTCTACTCCAGAGCTCCGACTTATTTCTGTGGGCAGACATTAACATTCAGGCAAGTAGATATTAAACATCTCACCTGCCTCAGGAAGCAGAGTGAAGTGCATAGAGCATACATAAGCTTTGAATTCAAAACATCCTGAGTTTATTCCGTCATTTATAGGCAGTGTTACTGTGGGAAGGCTTCTTTATTTCCTGTAGCTGTACTTTTCTCATCTGTATTCATAGGGTTATTACGTAGATTAACTGGGAAATGTATATAAAATGCTTGTTATTTAATATGTTTATATCTCTTTTCCTCTTGGTAAGTAGAGGTAAGTAGAATATCTCTCAAAAGTCAATCTTAGGCTGGGCATAGTGGCTCACACCTGTAATCCCAGCACTTTGGTAGGCCGAGGCAGGTGGATCACCTGAGGTCGGGAGTTCGAGACCAGCCTGAGCAACATGGAGAAACCCCATCTCTACTAAAAATACAAAATCTGCTGGGCATGGTGGCACATATGCCTGTAATCCCAGCTACTTGGGAGGCTGAGGCAGGAGAATTGCTTGAACCCAGGAGGCAGAGGTTGCAGTGAGCTGAGATCATGCCATTGCACTCCAGCCTGGGCAACAAGAGCGAAACTCTGTCTCAAACACACACACACACACACACACGCACACACATATATATACACACACACAAAATTAAAAAGTAAATCTTAAAAATTTAGAGGCCTGGCCAGGCACGGTGGCTCACACGTGTAATCCCAGCACTTTGGGAGGCTGAGGCGGGCGGATCACGAGGTCAGGAGATCGAGAACATCCTGGCTAACATGGTGAAACCCCATCTCTACTATAAATACAAAAAATTAGCTGGACATGGTGGTGGGTGTCTGTGGTCCCAGCTACTCGGGAGGCTGAGGCAGGAGAATGGCATGAACCTGGGAGGCGGAGCTTGCAGTGAGCCGAGATCACGCCACTGCACTCCAGCCTGGGTGACACAGCAAGACACCGTTTCAAAAAAAAAAAAAAATTTTAGAGGCCAAGAGACTGGACGCAGTGGCTCACGCTTGTAATCCCAGCACTTTGGGAGGCCGAGGCGGTTGGATCACTTGTGGTCAGGAGTTCGAGACCAGCCTGGTCAACCTGGTAAAACCCCATCTTTACTAAAAATACAAATATTAGGCCAGGCGCAATGGCTCCCGCCTGTAATTCCAGCACTTCGGGAGGCTGAGGTGGGTGGATCACAAGGTTAGGAGATCAAGACACCACCCTGGCCAACATGGTGAAACCCCATCTTTACTAAAAATAGAAAAATTAGCTGGATGTGGTAGCGCACACCTGTAATCCCAGCAACTAGGGAGAGTGAGGCAGGAGAATCACTTGAACCCGGGAGGCAAATGTTGCAGTGAGCCATTGCACTTCAGCCTGGCAACAGGGCGAGACCCGTCTCAAAAAAAAAAAAAAAAAAAAAAAAAAATAGCAGGGTGTGGTGGCACACACCTATAATCCCAGCCACTCAGGAGGCTGAGGCATGAGAATTGCTTGAGCCTGGGAGGCGGAGGTTACAGTGAGCTGAGATCGCGCCACTGTACTCCAGCCTGGGTGACTGAGCGAGACTCCATCTCAAAAAAAAGAAAAAAAGCATAGGCCGGGCACTGTGGGTCATGCATATTATCCCAGCACTTTGGGAGGCTGAGGTGGGCAGATCACGAGGTCAGGAGATCGAGACCATCCTGGCCAACATAGTGAAACCTCGTCTCTACTAAAAATAAGCTGGGTGTGGTGAGGTGCGCCTGTAGTCCCAGCTACTCGGGAGGCTGAAGCAGGAGAATCACTGGAAGCCTGGAGGCAGAGGTTGCAGTGAGCAGAGATCGCACCACTGCACTCCAGCCTGGGAGACAGTGCGAGATTCCATCTGAAAAAAAAAAAAAAAAAGCAAAAAAATTTACTGGCCAAGAATTTGTTTTGTCCTTTGTGAATCATTAACAGCAAGTCTTTGTAAGAGACAACACTGTAAACATATTATGTATATGCTACTCTCTAAAGTAAAACTGAAAGCAAGCCTCCCCTACCACTAATTAATGTTGTTTCTCTACCCATTTCTTTCTGTAATGGAAGTTTCTTTTTTCTTGTTTTCATGTTATCTGAGATGTATTCTTTATAGTCATGTTTCTGAATAGCTCTTCGTAGAAACTAAAGACCAGTTTTGACTTAGAGAAGTAAAGTTTGCCTGATTTTCACCATACTCACCTTAGTGTAACAAGCTCTCTAAGTTTTAAGTCTTGAGATGGGATTTTATTGTGAATGCTTGACCCAAGTTCCTTTTGTTCTCAGGCCCTTATTATTTAAGGCATGGAGAATATCTGAATATTTTATCTAAGCCAGTGTTGCGGTATTCCTCTCCAGCTAAGTAATTTGAATTGTCAGCGGTTGTCAGATTATACTAGTTTATGTTTTGTCTAATTTTTGACACCTCACCCCTTAATGAAGAATGACTCAGTAAACAGAAAAATACCAACAGAGAGAGAGGAAAAAAAAAAAAAAGACTAATACCTAAAATCTATTTAATTATTCCCCAGGTAATCATGAGTTTTCTGTACTTACATACCCCTTCTCTGCTTATGTCCCTTGTTTACAGAAACACTTCGGTTAGTGACTCTCCTGAGAACAAGGTATTTCTGTGCAATGACAGAGCTTCCTAACTTGATAAATTCAGGCCAGATATCTCAGACTGCAATAATGATGATAATAATAATAATAATTGCAGTTAATATTTAAACAGTATTTACTATGTGCCAGGTACTGTCTTAAGTATTTTACTTGTATTAACTCATTTGATTTTCATGGTAACCCAGTGAGATAGATGGGTTATTTATTTTAGGGATGAGGAAACTGAGGCATAGAGAAGTTATTTACCCAGTGTCACACAGCTAGTAAATGCCAAAACTAGGGTTTAAATCCAGGCAGTTCGACTCCAGACTGGTCCGTATTGCTTCTTTTTCATGGGAGAGTTAACATGATTCTAGTTAGTGTTGAAGTCTACAGTTTCTCTATTACTGTGTCCTTAGCTCTTTAACTTTTACCTCTTATGACCTTTCACCACTTGATCTGACGCTCTCCTGCTCTTTAAATTCTTCCTCCTTGGACACATGGTAATGTCTGATAGATTGCATAGTTAGGTTTATTTCTTAGACCATTCAGTAAATATTTATTAAGACATTGGAAATTATACAAATTGATTTAAATTCACCTCTGCTGACCGTGATGTGAAAGACACATTAGGTCTCAATAAACTGTTGAGTCTCTCTTGCCTCTCCTAAAGATGCATCACCAGGCCCCACTTGGCAGGGTGATTAACTGAAATTCAGTTAAACTCAATATAATGGTAGCCAGCCTTTTGCATTTTTGTCATTTTTTCTTTGTGCAATGAAATGTTTTCTCCCCTTGTTTAAAGGAATTTCAGGCATCAGCAGTGAAGCCAGAGATGTGAATGCAAGGGGGACTCCATGCATAAGGGCATAAGGGAGGAGCAAGTGGGCCTACTTGAATCAAGAGAAACAATATTTAGTTTTTTGAGGGTACTTAAGGGCCTAGTAGTTAGAAGGGAGACTATACTCTTGAAGGCACTACTTTAGCCGGGCGCAGTGGCTCACGCCTGTAATCCCAGCACTTTGGGAGGCTGAGGTGGGCAGATCACGAGGTCAGGAGTTCGAGACCAGCCTGGCCAATATGGTGAAACCCCATCTCTACTATAAATACAAAAATTAGCCGGGCGTGGTGGTGCGTGCCTGTAATCCCAGCTACTCAGGAGGCTGAGGCAGGAGAATCGCTTGAACCCAGGAGGCGGAGGTTGCAGTGAGCCGAGATCACGCCACTGTACTCTAGCCGGGGCAACAGAGTGAGATGCTGTCTCAAAAAAAAAAAAAAACAGAAGGCACTACTTTGTTATTTATCCCAGTCAGTCCCTGCTGAAGCTTCTGGAAGGCTTGGAGCTGCTGAAGCCAGAGAAACCTGTGATACTGGCTGGATTTTAACAGTCTCTACACTCACTCTCATTAGATGCCCAGGTCTGCTAGCTACCCCCTCCTTCCAGGTCTCCCTCACTTCCTATGTGAACATTCCTGCTCTTTCCTTGCTTCTAAGATTTTCTGTTTTTTTTTTTTAAGGTTTCTTTCTTTCTTTTCTTTTCTTTTTTTTTTTTTGAGACAAAGTCTCATTCTGTTGCCCAGGCTGGAATGCAATGGCACAATCTCGGCTCACTGCAACCTCCACCTCTCAGGTTCAAGCGACCCTCTCACCTCAGCCTCCTGAGTAGCTGGGACTACAGGCGCCTGCTACCACGCCCGGCTAATTTATTGTATTTTTACTAGAGACGGGGTTTCACCGTGTTAGGCAGGATGGTCTCAATCTCCTGACTTCGTGATCCGCCCACCTCGGCCTCCCAAAGTGCTGGGATTACAGGCGTGAGCCACTGCACCCGGCCTATTTTCTTTCTCATTCCCCTCCCCAGCTCTCCCCCTCTTTTTAAGACAAGGTCTCACTCTGTCGCCCAGGTTGAAGTGCAGTGGCATGATCTCAGCTCACTGCAATCTCCACCTCACAGGTTCAAGTGACCCTCTCACCTCAGCCTCCTGAGTAGCTAGGATTACAGGAGCCACTACCACACCCAGCTAATTTTTGTATTTTTTGTAGATATGGGGTTTCACCATGTTGCCTGGGGTGGTCTTGGAACTCCTGACCTCAGGTGATCCACCCTCCTTGGCCTTCCAAAGTGCTGGGATTACAGGTGTGAGCCACTATGCCCGGCCCCTCCTCCCCATACTTCTTTAGACTGCCCAGATATGAAATAACTTCAGAAACCTACCCAAATATTTATTATGATCCTGCATGTTTGCTATTTCACAATCAATGACATTTTGAGGCCACATTGACTATAAATAATCACATCTGTCTTTGGAAAAGCCACATTTTCTTTCACACTAATTTTTTTTTTTTTTTTTTTTTTTTTGTCCTTGCAAAGTTGGCTTTCTGGATGGAGAGAATGATGTGTCTGGCAATAGGGATCTGTACATTTCCTATTTCAAGAGCACACAAAGTATTGACATCTGAAATGAAAACACAAAAGGAAAAGCTTAAACTTGCCACATAGAAAGTTCTTCAAGCTTGAATAGTGTCTTCATAACCATAATGGGTTTTTTTTAGGATTATAATAGTTCTTTTTAAATGCTTTATTTACTTAACAAATAGTAATCAAATCATTGCAAATTCTTATATGGAAGATTTAGGCGCTGGCAGCAATAGTTACATAAATTATAATGTCAACTATGACAAACTTTCTATGTGTCTAGAGCTAGAATATAAAATAGAAGTGTGCCATCATGGCTACAAATGGTTAAGAATATAGATTCTAGGCCGGGCACGGTGGCTCACTCCGTAATCCCAGCACTTTGGGAGGCCAAGGAGGGTGGATCACCTGAGGTCAGGAGTTCCAAGACCAGCCTGAGCAACATGGTGAAACCCTGTCTCTACTACAAATACAAAATTAGGCCAGGTGTGGTGGCTCACGCCTTTAATCCCAGCACTTTGGGAAGCCGAGGCAGGCGGATCACCTGAGGTCAGGAGTTCGAGACCAGCCTGACCAACATGGTGAAACCCTGTCTCTACTAAAAATACAAAACTAGCCGGGCATGGTGGTGCATCCCTGTAATCCCAGCTACTCAGGAGGCTGAGGCAGGAGAATCGCTTGAACCAGGGAGGCAGAGGTTGCAGTGAGCTGAGATCATGCCATTGCACTCCAGCCTGGGCAACAAGGATGAAACTCCATTTCAAAAAAATAGATAGATAGATAGATAGATTCTAGAGTCAGAATGCCTGTGTTTGAGTCCTGGTTCCACCAGTCATCAGCCAGGTAGTCGGGATCAGGTTATTTAGCTATTTTTAATCTTTTTTTCTTTTCGTGCCTCATTTTCCTCACTTATAAAATGGGTATGTTAAAAATAGCACCTACTGGCTGGACGCAGTGGCTCACGCCTGTAATCCCAGCACTTTGGGAGGCCGAGGTGGGTGGATCACAAGGTCAGGAGTTCAAGACCTGCTTGGCCAAGATGTTGAAACCCCATCTCTATTAAAAATAGAAAACTTAGCTGGGTATGGTGGTGGGCACCTGTAATCCTAGCTACTTGGGACGCTGAAGCAGAGAACTGCTTGAACCCGGGAGGCAGAGGTTGCAGTGAGCCAAGGTCGCACCACCGCACTTCAGCCTGGGTGACAGAGTGAGACTCCGTCTCAAGAAAAAAGAAAAAGCACCTACCTCATAGATTGTTGTAAGAATGATAGATAGATATAAAATAATTAGAACAGTGCCTGGAGTACAGCAAGAACTCAATCATGGTTGCTGTTACTATTTAGAAAAAAACAATTGTGGTGAGATTGCTCTTTTTAAGCTAGTGGCTGTTAAGTATCATTCATGTTATATTTTTAAAAGTATGAAATGACCTTTCTACTTCATTTACAGAGTTGAAACTGTGGGACAGCCAGACAGAAGAGACAGCATAGGAGTGTGTGCAGAAAAACAGGATGGATATGACTCTCTGCAGCGGGATCAAGCTGTGTGCATTAGTACAAATGGTAAGAGATAAATAACTGTCATTCTCTTGGAAATATATTAATTATTTTAGTAATATATGAATCTGTTCCAGTTCCATACATTTATAGTAGGAGATGAGAAAATTTAGGTATTTTTCTTTTTCTTTTTTTTTTTTTTATTATGAAGTCTCACTCCATCACCCAGGCTGGAGTACAGTGGCATGATCGTAGCTCGCTGCAGCCTCAAATTCTTGGGCCCAAGCCATCCTCCCACCTCAGCCTCCTGAGTAGCTGGGACTACAGGTGCATGCCACTGTGACTGGCTAATTTTTTTTATTTTTACTTTTTTTGTAAAGATAAGTTGTTGCCCAGGTGGGTCTTGACTCCTGGTTTCCAGCAATCCTCCCACCTTGGCCTCCCAAAGTGCTGGGATTACAGGCATGAGCCACCGTGGCTGGCTGAAAGTTTTGGTCTTAATGACATAATTTATGTGACTACCATGTACCAGGCATTGTTCTAAACTCTTTACAAATAATAAATCATTCAGTCTACATCCCTAGTGCTCTTTAAAAATCACTAGCCAGAGGCCGGGCGCGGTGGATCACGCCTCTAATCCCAGCACTTTGGGAGGCTAAAGCGGGCAAATCACGAGGTCAGGAGTTCAAGACCAGCCCGGCCAACATAGTGAAACCCTGTCTCTACTAAAAATACAGAAAATTAGCCAGGTGTGGTGGCGGGTGCCTGTAATCCTAGCTACTTGGGAGGCTGAGGTAGGAAAATCGCTTGAACCCGGGAGGCAGAGGTTGCAGTGAGCCGAGATCATGCCAGGTGACAGTGTGAGACTCCGTCTCAAAAAAAAAAAAAAAAAAAAAAAAAATTCACTAGCAAGACATGTTAATAATATTTTGTGTTGTTGGCTGGGCATGGTGGCTCACGCCTGTAATCCTAGCACTTTGGGAGGCCAAGGTGGGTGGATCACGAGGTCAAGAGATCGAGACCATCCTGGCCAACATGGTGGAACCCCGTCTCCACTACAAATACAAAAATTAGCTGGGCGTGGTGGTGCATACCTGTAATCCCAGAGGCTCAGGCAGGAGAATTGCTTAAACTTGGGAGGTGGAGGTTGCAGTGAGTCCAGATCATGCCACTGCACTCCAGCCTGGGCAACAAGAGTGAAACTCTGTCTCCAAAAAAAAAAAAAAATTGTGTTGGTGAGTCAAGAATTTGGTAGAACAAGATTCTTTCTTGTTTATTCCATAAGAAACAGTCTTGCTATTTCACAGGAGGTAATTTTGTAACACTGTCAAGTTTCTTTTGATGACACTGATATGGGAAACTCAGTCTCTGCTGGAAGAGTACAACCCTGGACAGAACTCTAAAATCTATGTCCAGTTGGCATTCCAGATTTTTTAAAATCTGAATTAGGAAATGAGCTGTGTTACCAGTAATCTAGAAACTATTTCAGATCTCTTAGTTATTGCTCACATGTAAATGACTCTTTACCTTAACATTTTAGGTGCAGTTTTTGTCAATGGAAAAGAAATGACAAATCAGTTACCCGCAGTTACTTCTGGGTCCACTGTCACGTTTGACATTGAAGCCGTGACTCTAGGAACCACCAGTAATAATGAAGGTGGACACTTCAAGCTTCGAGTAACTATAAGTTCAAATAATAGAGAAGTGGTTTTTGACTGGTTACTTGATCAGTCTTGTGGTTCTCTTTACTTTGGATGCTCATTTTTCTATCCTGGATGGAAAGTGTTAGTGTTTTAGATGTTTGGGTGCTTGGCTTTGGTTTTCAGGGTCTAACGTAGCTGTCCTCAGCCCAGCGTAGTTGTAATTGCTTTAAAAAAAAAGTTGAATTCATCTCTACCTTAGGCTATCGGAAATGGAAAGTGTTTACTGGATTCATTTTGTAATATTTTAGCAAAAAGAGACTTGAATGTTGTGGACAAAATCATACAATTCAGTCAATTTTATTTTTAGCATACTGTTAAATACCACATCACAATAAAAATCAAATTGGCATTAAAAGTATAGAAGATATAGAAAGTTCTATACCCTTCCACTGTACTTCTTAAAGTTGGTTATTAGACCAGGAAAACTTAATGTAATATTATTTTAAAAATCATCTTAAAGGATCCAAGTCCAGGTAACTCTTTAGAACAAGAGGAATAGGTCAGATAGAAGAAGCTGTGTAATGTATTAATACATCCGTTCATGTGCTGTCCACATGAATGCGTTGACTGTGCTCTCCATGTTCAGGTATTTGTAAGCAGTGTTGACTTTTATCCCATCTTCAGTAATCTTTAAGTCCCCAAAACATTATAATTTTTTCTTTTTTTGTTGAGACGGAGTCTCACTCTTGTCACTCAGGCTGGAGTGCAGTGGTGTGATCTCAGTTCACTGCAACCCCTGCCTCCCACGTTCAAGCCATCCTCCTGCCTCAGCCTCCTGAGTAGCTGGGATTACAGGTGTCTGCCACCACGCCTGGCTAATTTTTGTATTTTTAGTAGAGACAGGGTTTCACCATGTTGGCCAGGCTGGTCTTGAACTCCTGACCTCAGGTGTTCCACCCACCTCAGCCTTCCAAAGTGCTACAATTACAGGCGTGAGCCACTGCAGTGGGCCAATTTTTGTATTTTTTAAAATGCTTGACCAAGTGTCTAAAATAGGCAAGTAGTACCTTTTGTTCTTTCATTGCAATTTGATTCAGTATAGGCTACAGTATTTTTACAGGGTAAAACTACTTATGGCAGTAGTATGCACAGCACTGTTAGCCATTTCATATGTATGTAATATGCACGTGTGTATCCAATCTGCCTGTGACATGCATTTTACTCTTTGCAGAGAATGAGCTGCAGTCCAGTTTAATGTCAGTTTGATAAGTGGTCTCTTTTTAGCAGAGCAAAAAAATATAGCGTAAATATTTTTTTAAAAAACTTAAATTTGTGTGTAAAATATTTATTTGAAGGACTTTAATATGTAAAAATAATTGTCTTCTATGCCAGCCTACAGATTTTATTTTAATGTGAATTTTTTTTTCATTTTTACCAGTAGTAAAAAAGTAGAAAAGTATGATATTTTTGTAAGATAATTTATTTGGGGATTCATGTTCCCTGTTAGACAATCATGACCTTTTCTACTTGTCTTTTTATATATAAGTAGTAGATTTCCACTTGTTTAGGGATTAAGAAGATGTTCTAGAATGTAGATACCTTGTCCAGCCATAGGAATCAAAATAAAAAACTAAAAAAGTTCAGTGTGTGTACTTTTTTCTTCTGTGAGATTTGGTGAATCCAGTTTTAACCTACTTTCCATTTGAAGGGAAAACAGGCTTCTTGTGGCTCCAGGCATTTTAGTAAGATATCATTGTGACTTGTGAAAGGGTATGTGTACCTTCTTGTACTTTCTTTTAAAAACTTTTTTAAAAATATTTTTTGTAGAGAATGAGGGTCTTGCTTTGTTGTCCAGACTGGTCTCAAACTCCTGGCCTCAAGCAGTCCTCCCCAGTCTTGGCCTTCCAAAGTGCTGGGATTATAGGCATGAGTGACCACACCCAGCTGGTTACTTGTACTTTCCTATATTCTGTGTCTGATACTGAGCATCTTGCCTGACACAATGTGTGCAGAATGAATGTTGGATCGAATGAGTCATTTTCTCCAGATATCTTCATCTCATTCCTTTAATTCATCAAATATTTGTTGAATGTATTTATTTCTTAGCCTCTCTAGGGAAATGACATCTTAATTTATACCTATAGAATCTGCCTGTTCACAGGAGTGCCTTAAACCTAATTTGAGACAGGAGTGGTAATATTTGGAACTCTGAAACTAATTTTTTTTTTTTTTTTTTGGAGACAGAATCTCACTTTGTTACCCAGGCTGGAGTGCAGTGGTGCAATCTTGGCTCACTGCAACCTCTGTCTCCTGGGTTAAACGGATTTCCCTGCCTCAGCCTCCCAAGTAGCTGGGATTACAGGTGTGCACCACCACACCTGGCTAATTTTTATACTTTTAGTGGAGATGGGGTTTTGCCATGTTGGCCAGGCTGATCTTGAACTCCTGGCCTCAAGTGATCCTCCCACCTTGGCCTCCCAAAGTGCTGGGATTACAGCCGTGAGCCACTGTGTCCGTCCTTGAAACTAATTTAAATACTGACTTTTTTTCTTGAACTGTGAAGATTTTTTTTAAAAAAAATGAACTCATTGGCTGGGCGTGATGGCTCACGCCTGTAATCCCAGCACTTTGGGAAGCCAAGGCAGGTGGATCACCTGAGATCAGGAGTTTTGAGACCAGCCTGGCCAACATGGTGAAACCCCGTCTCAACTAAAAATACAAAAATTAGCTGGGCATGATGGTAGATGCCTATAATTCCAGCTACACAGGAAGCTGAGGCAGGAGAATCACTTGAACCCTCTGGGAGGTGGAGGTTACAGTGAGCTGAGATCACATGATTACAGTCCAGCCTGGGCAACAAAAGCAAAACTTTGTCTCAAAAAAAAAAAAAAAAAAAAAAAATCATTCTGTTCAAGTAAGTAAGGGAACCTAGTACTCCAAACCTATGTGCTTGGAGGGAAGAGTTTGTGTGATGATATGATCATAAGAATTGATTTTTTGGCTGGGCATGGTGGCTTATGCCTAGCCATTTTTTATTCACTTAAAAAAAAATTTTGGCTGGGTGTGGTGGCTCACACCTGTAATCCCAGCACTTTGGGAGGCTTAGGCTGGTGGATCACCTGAAGTCGGGAGTTCGAGACCAGGCTGACCAATATGGTGAAACCCTGTCTCTACTAAAATTACAAAAATTAGCTGGATGTGGTGGCGCACGCTGGTAGTCCCAGCTACATGGGAGGCTGAGGCAGGAGAATCGCTTGAACTCGGGGGGTGGAGGCTGCAGTCAGCCAAGATCTTGGCACTGCACTCCAGCCAGGACAACAGAGCAAGACTCTGTCTCAAAAAAAAAAAAAAAAAAATTTAGCCAGGTGTTGTGGTGCCCACCAGTAGTTCCAAAGGTACTCAGGAGACTGAGGTGGGAGAATTGCTTGAGCCTGGGAATTTGAGGTTACAGTGAGCCTAGGCAACATTGGTAGACCCCATCTCTTAATAAATAAACACAAACAAAACAAAGAAATAGAGCAACTAGATAGATAACAAAAGCAAAATCCCCTGGATAATATCTACAGTAAGACTAGGTGACCACTTACCCCCTCAAATCCCAAAATACAAGCTAGTGAAGACGAACTACAAACAGATGCAAGACCTGCATGATCTCAGTGTCTGTGCAGGATGAAGAAGGTGCAAAGCCTGACAGATGTGAGAACAGGCGAAACCCCATATCATCGACTGGAACTCCTGGAAAGCACCATGTAACAATTGAAAAGTAGCAACTGAAACTCTAGAAATTTGTTTCCCTCCAATACCAGATGAATGCAAGTGGGCCATGCGTGGTAAATGTGTTCAGGGGTGCTTAAGATCACTTTCAGTTTCAATGATTTGCCAGGACTCACAGAACTCAGAAAAGCTGTTACACTCATGGTTACTATTTAGTAAAGCAAAAAGACACAAATTAAAATTAGCAAGTTTGGCCAGGAATGCTGGCTCACACCTGTAATCCCAGTACTTTGGGAGGCCAAGGTGGGAGGATTGCTTGAGGCCAGGAGTTGAAGACCAACCTGGGCAACATGATGAGACCCCCATCTCTACCAAAAAAAATTTTTTTTAATTAGCCAGGCATAGTCAGGCATTAGCCAGCTACTCAGGAGGCTAAGGTGGGAGGATCATTTGAGTTCAGGAGCTTGAGGCTACAGCGAGCTGGAGTACATTGGCAAATGTAGTTCGCTGTAAAAATAAATGGCCAGGCAGTGGCTCATGCATGTAATCATAGCACTTTGGGAGGCCGAGGCCGGCAGATCACGAGGTCAGGAGATGGAGACCATCCTGGCTAACACGGTGAAACCCCGTCTCTACTAAAAATACAAAAAAATTAGCCGGGCGTGGTGGCAGGCGCCTGTAATCCCAGCTACTCGGGAGGCTGAGGCAGGAGAATTGCTTGAACTTGAAAGGCAGAGGTTGCAGTGAGCCGAAATTGCACCACTGCACTCCAGCGTGGTGACAGAGCAAGACTCCATCTCAAAAAACAAAACAAAACAAAAAACTATTTAGACTAGAATGTAGTAAAAGTGTGTTCAGAGACTAGTTTGGACACAGCACTCCACAGGAATTTATCTTATAAAATACTTGATACAGGTTCAAGTATAATCACTATTAACATTTTTGACAAGATTTAAAAAAATCAAATAACCCACTTATCTATTAGACCAGCACTGGTTTAGTCAATTAAGGAACCCAAACAAAACAAAACAAAACAAAAAAACTGAGAACTTTTAAAAAGAAGTAAATCTATATGCTCTGACTTAAAATGATGCCCATTTTACAGGGTTAAGAGCTTCCAGATAGGCTGGGCACAGTAGCTCACACCTGTAATCCCAGCACTTTGGGACTCCAAGGTGGGTGGAAAACCTGAGGTCAGGAGTTTGAGACCAGCCAAGCCAACATGGTGAAACCCCCAGGCGTGGTGGCGCATGCCAGTAATCTCAACTATTCAGGAAGCTGAGGCAAGAGAATTGCTTGAACCCAGGAGGCAGAGGTTGCAGTGAACCGAGACCACGCCATCGCACTCCACCTCTGGGTGACAGAGCGAGACTCCATCTCAACAGAAACAAAGAAAAGGCCAGGCCGGGCACGGCGGCTTATGCCTGTAATCCCAGTACTTTGGGAGGCCGAGGCGGGTGGATCACAAGGTCAGGAGTTCGAGACCAGCCTGGCCAACATGGTGAAACTCCATCTCTACTAAAAATACGAAAATCAGCTGGGCATGGTGGTGCGCGCCTGTGATCCCAGCTACTCAGGAGGCTGAGGCTGGAGAATCGCTTGAACCCGGGAGGCAGAGGTTGCAGTGAGCCAAGATCGTGCCACTGTACTCCAGCCTGGGTGACAGAGTGAAACTCCATCTCAAAAACAAAACAAACAAAACCAAAAACAACAACAAAACCAACAACAAAAACCCTTCATATATATAATCCTTATAGTCTCATGAATAAAAACATACTTTAAAACAAGAAATTTAAAATGAAAAAGATCATAAAGATAAATCCATGCAGAAAACCCAAACAGTATAGATAAAAATTATTTGAAATCTCATCACCTGGAGTTAACCACTATTATAAATTTTAGAAAGAGGGAAAAAATATATATATACACACTTATGTAAAAATTTAATATGGAAATCTTGTCAAACTATCATCCTTTTTAATAGCTTTTTAGATTTAACGTGTTTCTAACGTTTATTTAAAAAATGCTGAGAAAACCTGTTACCTACATCTTTTGTTAACAAGTTACTACATTGTGACAAAAATATAAAATTTGAATTGTTAAAGACTATATATACAATTTTAACTTTATATATATTGCCAGTCTGCCCTATAGTAAGACTGTATCAACCTTTTTTTTTTTTTTTTTTGAGACAGAGTCTTGCTCTGTTTCCCCGGATAAAGTGAAGTGGCAAAATCTCAGCTCACTGAAACCTCTGCCTCCCAGGTTCAAGTAATACTCCTAAGCCTCCCAAATACCCAAGTAGCTGGGACTACAAGCATCTGCCACCATGCCTGGCTAATTTTTGTGTTTTTGGTAGAGATGTGGTTTGACATGTTGGCCAGGCTGGTGTCAAACTCATAACCTCAGGTGATCCACCCGCCTTGGCTTCCCAAAGTGCTGGGATTACAGGCATGAGCCACTGAGCCCGGCCCCCAACTGTTACATCAAAATATTATTTGAGAGTATATGTGTCCTCACGTCCCTAAAACACTAGAAACTGTCAAACTTTTAATCTTTGTTGAACTCTCAAAAGTAGTATCTCTGCATTTGCATGCCTTTGAGTACTAATAAGGTTGAGTACTGCTTTAAAAGTTTGCTGGCCATCTATATTTGTTTTTTTAAGAACTGCGTGATAGTCCTTCACACATATTTCTTATTAGACTGCGTATCTTTTTCTTGTTTCATAATTCACAATATTATGTATTCATATTAGCATTTTGTGTTACAGATATTTCCCCCATTCCATAATTTGTTTGTAACTTTAGATATTTTGCAGTATAAAAATGACTAATTTTAACCCGACAATTTTTACTTTATGCTTTCTTACTTTTCAATCATCCTTAGAAGGGTCTTCCTCACTGCAATATATTAACATTCACCTATTTTTTTTCCATGCTTATGAATGTTCATTTTTACATGTTTATGAGCCTTCCAGAATGTATTAGGCCTAAGATTATTTCCAGATGACTGAAGAAGAGTTGTCACAATTAATGAACAGTTTCTCTTTCTCACATGGCTATACCAACACCTTTATCATAAACTAAATTTCAAATATACATCAAACTATTTCAGGACTATGCCTGAATGGTATGCTTGTCTATTCCTATGGTTATACCATAGGGTTTAAGTTCTCTTAACTTCATGGTATGTACTACTGTATACTGTATATCATACTAAAACTGGTAAGTAAAAATTCTCAAAATATTTTTCTAAAATTTCCCTTAGTATTACTAAATATCCTTCTAGATTAACTTGGAACTAATTTTAAGGCTTAAAAAAATCCTTATGAGATTTTGCATTGGATGGTACACTGACCTAACATATTTAGAAATAAAAGACATCATTACAGTTTTGAATCTACCTATTTAAGAAATGTATGGATTCCTCTTTATCTCTTAAAAGAGTTATTTTAAATATGCTTAATCTAAATTCTGCAGATTTCTTGATAAATGTATTACTAGTCATCCCTTATTACCTGCCATTACAATGAATAGAATTTAAAATAGCCGTTAACATTTATTGAGCACTTATTGTATGCCAGGCACTGTACTAAATATTTTATTATTTCATCTAATCCATCAATTCTATGTCTCATGTTACAGGAAAAGAAACTGAGACATGGATAAGTAACTTGCCAAATGCCACATAGCTAGGAGCAGAGATTTGAATTAGGCAGTCTGGCTCTCAAAGTATGATGCCTTCCGTGTGGCCGGGTGCAGTGGCTCATGCCTGTAATCCCAGCGCTTTGGGAGGTCAAGGTGGGCGGATCACAAGGTCAGGAGTTCCAGACTAGCCTGGCCAACATGGTCAAACCCCGTCTCTACTGAAAATAAAAAAAATTAGCCAGGCGTGGTGGCACGCACCTGTAATCACAGCTGCTCGGGAGGCTGAGACAGGAGAATCGCTTGAACCCGGGACGTGGAAGTTGCAGTGAGCTGAGACCATGCCACTGCACTCCAGCCTGGGCAACAGAGCAAGACTCCCCCTCAAGAAAAAAAAAAAAAAAAGAATGATACCTTCCGTTAAATGCTCTGACTAGATCATTTACTTGTGTTTTTTAAAGTATAAAAAACAAAGGCCTCTACTTCCAACATGAATTAGCATTTGGGGAAGAAAACATCGATCAAAAATGGGAGTTCATAACTATAATGTGCTCAACCTTCTAAGTAGTCCATAGCTTCCCATCAAGAATAGTCTCCCATGTTGCTCTTTTCTTGCTTATTGGACATTCTTCCATTTCCTGCATGGCTACTTCATATTCCCCATCTAAAAGCTGTAAGCGCCTGTTAGACAAACACATATCCTTTAAAGTAACCTGTGTTATTACTATAAGTACACAAATTCTACATCTTTAGATTTATACTAAAACCATTTATTAAATTTATAAACTAGCTTACATACCCAACAAGATTTTAAAAATACAGCTACACTCCAGTCCTGATGAAAGCAATTTTAATGATGTACACTAAAAACTGTATTACTAGGAATTCATTACTGTAGTTACTCAGATATAACTCTAAACATGTAAAGTATAATATGCCTGAGGTCTCAAAACCTGGTACGTTGTCAACATTAAATATAAAGCGTAAGTACAGGCTTTATTTATTTGAGATGGAGTCTTGCTCTGTTGCAACCCAGGCTGGAGTGCAGTGGTGCAATCTCCACTCACCATAATCTCTGCTGCCCAGGTTCAAGCGATTCTCCTGCCTCAGCCTCCCGAGTAGCTGGGATTACAGGCGCATGCCACCATGCCCGGCTAATTTTTGTATTTTTAGTAGAGACGGGTTTCAGCATCTTGGCCAGGCTGGTCTTAACTCCTGCCCTCGTGATCCACCCATCTCGGCCTCCTAAAGTGCTGGGATTACAGGCATGAACCACCGCGCCCAGCCCAGGCTTTATATTTTTAAAAATAGGATAACAGTGTTACAATGCTTGTCTTAGGGAAACACTAAGAATTCTGTTACCTTTAACTACTGTAATTGTTTGAATTAGAATCCTTTACTTGTATACTTGACCAGTAAACTGATTATTATAATGACAAATCTGGTAACTATGGAATTCTGGGGACACCTGGCACATATAGGTGCTCAATAAACACTTCATGGAATACTAATTGAATCAAATAATTCAAATATATTCACACAATATAGTTTTAAGGTGTGTGTACATATGTGTCTATGTATAACTTATTTTTTCCATACTTTAAACACTAGTAACCACTACTAAACACCATTCTTCAACCATGCTCAGTAATTAACTGTATATATCAAGCAACTGGCTTCTCTTCGTCGCTCTTGGAGAAATTCTATTAGGTAAAAACAGCTGACATTTATTGAGTGTTCACTATGTGCCAGGCACTATTATAAACATTTTACATGGTTCATTTAATCTTCCCAACAATGCTATGAACTATGTACTATTACTCCACTGCCAGAAGAGAAAACTGAGGCAAGAAAAGGTTAAATAACTTGCCTTAAAATCAAACCATAAATAGCCAGATCTAGCAAATGAATCCAGGTGTCTGTCTCTAAAGTCTCTTAAAACCAAATGATTGACACTTAAGAATTTTTGTCTTTTCTCTATGCTGTACTACTTAAATTTAGTCAACTTCAATAGTACATCAGCAAAGCCATTCAACTATTTTAAAAACTAATTTATTTATTCAAATAGGTAATAAATTCATATATTTCTAAATCAAAAAGGAGCTTCCTTATGCTTTTACGTAGATACATACTATTCCATTTTGTGGGTGTACATTTGATACCTACAATCCAATGCACCCTCCTATCTGTAATGTATGTGGAGACCTTTCCCCCACAGCCTGATCAAGTGCTTTATCAAGTTTTTTGGTCTCTGTCAATCTGATAAGTGAAAAAACGCATCTCAGTGTACTTTTAATTCAGATGTTTTATTGTTTTAATTGTTTAAGAACCATATATATCTATTTTGGTAAACTTCTTATTGTTTCCTTTGCCCATTCTTCTATTGGGCAGTGGTCTTTTAAAATTAGTATGACCTGTTTACATTCAAGAATGAGATATCTACCTGAAAGACAAGTTGAAAATAATTTCTCCCCATCTTGTCATTTTTGACTTTGGTTATGGTGGCGTTTTTGTTTTCTGAAGAAGTTTTTGATTTTTATTTTGTTCAACTTTGCATTCTTTTCCTATATGGCTTTTGAATACTGGTTATTATTTCAAGGAATTAACTGGATTTTTTTTTTTGACAGTCGCTGTGTCAGCCAGGCTAGAGTGCAGTGACACAATCATAGCTCACTACAGCTACTCATCACCACTCCCTAATCTCAAGTAACCAGGGACACAAACACTGCGGAAGGCCGCAGGGTCCTCTGCCTAGGAAAACCAGAGACCTTTGTTCACTTGTTTATCTGCTGACCTTCCCTCCACTATTGTCCCATGACCCTGCCAAATCCCCCTCTGTGAGAAACACCCAAGAATTATCAATAAAAAAATAAATAAATAAATAAAATGCAAATAAATGTGGAAGAAATGTTAGAAAATTACCATTTTCCAACTGCCAAAGGAATAATTTATTCAAGCAAAAATAATCGATGCTAAAACTATTGGGTGACAGGCTATGGGAAGAAAATGGATATTTACTCAGCTTCATGTATTAGCATAAGAATTATATGCTGATTTATATAAAAGGGAAAAAAAGTACTGTTACAATGGAGAAATATTGTGAACAGCATCTTAACTGAGTGATCAAACCTAGTATTACCTTTTGTCTGTGATGCAGTACGTAAAGAACACATCACTCATTAGAATCCCTGCCAAAAATGTTTAACCTGAAGCTAATCAAGAGGAAATCACCATAGAAGTCCTAATTGAGATACATTCTGCAAAACTACAGGCCTATACTGGGGGAAAAATGTCACAGAATGTAGGGAGAAAGGCTAGGGGACTATTCCAAATTGAAGGAGACTGAAGAACTATGACATCTAGCTATGGAATCGGGGTGGGGACAGGACAAATTATAAAGGACATTATTGAGGTCAACTGGGGAGATAGTATTGTATTTGTATTTTAATTTTCCTCATAAGTGTACGGTGGTTATACCAGAAAATGTCTTCGTTCTTAGGAGATACATGCAAGAGAGTTTATAAATGAGGAATAAGGCAAACTTTCAAATTGTTCAGCACAAAAATAAAATATAGCCTCATAAATCAAATGTGGCAAAATGTTAACAACAGATACAATCTAGATGAAGGGTATGTGGATATTAAATGACTTTAGTATTCTTTCAACTTTCCTATAGTTTTGAATTTTTTTTTTTTTTTTTTTTGAGACAGAGTCTCGCTGTCACCAGGCTGGAGTACAGTGGCACGATCTCAACTCACTGTAACCTCCGCCTCCTGGGTTCAAGCGATTCTCCTGCCTCAGCCTCCCGAGTAGCTGGGACTACAGGCATGCACCACCACGCCCAGCTAATTTTTGTATTTTTAGTAGAGATGGGGATTCACCATGTTGGCCAGGACGGTCTCGATCTCTTGACCTCGTGATCCGCCCCCCTCAGCCTCCCAAAGTGCTGGGATTACAGGCGTGAGCCACCATGCCTGGGTGAATATTTTCAAAATAAGCTGCTGTGGGGAAATTCTCCCAGTTTCTTCTTGGCACTTTTTCTTTAAAATAAAAGCATTATCTTTTTCTTACAAGAAATGTGTAAACATATGTGTCAGGTACAGTGATTAAAAAAGAAAATAGAACATACCCCATGCTGCCTAAAATAGAACAATTAACAGCATCGATGAAGTCCAATGCACCTCATTCTAACTGTTTCCCCCACAGACATGACCACTACTTTCTAGTACATTTATGGTTCTATTGTTTTCCATTTAAATCTTCGATCCACAATAAAATTTCTGACTTTAAAAAGACACTGGCCGGGCACGGTGGCTCATCTGTAATCCCAGCACTTTGGGAGGCTTAGGCAGGTGGATGATGTGAGGTCAGGAGCTCCAGACCAGCCTGGCCAACATGGTGAAACCTCATCTCTCTAAAAACACAAAAATTAGCTGGGCATGGTAGCGGGTGCCTGTAATCCCAGCTATTCAGGAGGCTGAGGCAGGTGAATCGCTTGAACCCAGGAGGCAGAGGTTGCAGTGAGCTGAGATCATGCCACTGAACTCCAGCCTGGGTGACACAGAGAGAGTCCGTCTCAAAAATAAACAAATAAATAAATAAAAAATAAACAATAGGAGGAATGGCCTAGTTACTTTCCCTGGTTCTTTGTCCTATACCTGACAATAACTGTTAACTACCAGCACGCAGCCTGGTACAAGAAATGACGGCATAGGTTTCTTTCTCCAATCCCAAAAAGAAAAAATGCTGGATTTGCTTCCCAGACATTCTTTCACTGGTGATATTTTCACTAAAATATTTCGTTTCCAAAAAGAAATTGCAGAAATATTTAATAAGTCTGTGTTTCTTGCCATCCTGTACCAAATCCACAGAGGTACACAATGATTATACATGATTTTCTTTCTTTTTTTTTTTTTTAAGATAGACTCTTGCTCTGTCACCCAGGATGGAGCAGTGGTGTGATCTCGGCTCACTGCAACCTCTGCCTCCCGGGTTCAAGCGATTCTCCTGCCTCAGCCTCCTGAGTAGCTGGGATTACAGGCACACACCACCGTGCCCGGCTAATTTTTGTATTTTTAGTAGAGACAGGGTTTCACCATCTTGGCCAGGCTGGTCTCAAACTCCTGACCTCGTGATCCACCCGCTTCAGCCTCCCAAAGAGCTGAGATTACAGGCGTGAGCCACTGCGCCCGGCCTTCTTTCTTTTTTTAAAAAAGATGGGGTCTCGCCTAGGCATGGTGGCTCACGCCTGCAATCCCAGCACTTTGGGAGGCCAAGGCAGGCGGATCGCGAGGTCAGGAGACCGACACCATTCTGGCTAACACGGTGAAACCCCGTCTCTACTGAAAATACAAAAAATCAGCCGGGCGTGGTGGCACGCACTTGTAGTCCCAGCTACTCCAGAGGCTGAAGCAGGAGACTTGCTCAAACCCAGGTGGCAGAGGGGTTGCAGTGAGCAGAGATTGCGCCACTGCACTCCTGCCTGGGTGATACAGTGAGACACCATCCTAAAAAAAAAAAAAAAAAAAAAAAAGATGGGATCTCACTTTGTCACTCAGGCCAGAGTACAGTGGCATGATCATAGCTCATTGCTGCCTTGAACTCCTGGGCTCAAACAATCCTCCCACCTCAGCCTCGTATGTAGCTGGAACTACAGGTACATACCACCATGACCAGCTCCTCTTCCTTAATTTTTAATAAACACATAACCCCAAGATTTACGTAGGGCCCAGTCCATTTAAGTCTCTTCTCAAATACTACCTCCTCCCAGAGGATATCTCTCTAAAACAGTAACCATTTACTCTCTATTTTTCTTCACAACACTCATCACTAAGTGACATTAGTTGATTTTCTGGGTGGTGGTCTGTTTCCTCCACTAAAAGTTAAGCTCCATGGTGAAGGCAGGGATTTTGTTGCCTTCTTAATGTCTAGAACAGTGTCTGGCAAAGAGTAGACACTCAGAAAATATTCGCCAAATAAGTAAGTTTAACTGAGCTATCTATGCAAATAGTTCCTTAATTATTGTTTTCTATGAAACAGACAAAAATTCAGTGTTTGCAAATTTGTTTTTTCATCCGTAAGAATAAAAAGAAACAAAGGCAATGAAATAATCAATATAAATAATTATATTCTGCTTCAGAATGAAAACATTTCCAGAACATTGTGGGAGCCTCGCTTGTTCATCAACATTACCTGTTTTTATCAAATACTGTCATTTGTGCAACAAATGTCTTTTCCCCATCCTCACGATTTCGTTTTCTTCTGGCTGGAAGCTCTTCATTGACATCTAAATTTAACAAACATTTCTCATAAATCAAATATTAGAACAAAAATGTGTTATATGGTCCCTTAACATAAAACATGCTACATTTATCCCAAATGAGGTACGAATTACACTAAAGTTGCAATAATATACAGACCACGTTTCCAATTTTGCATTTTTACTATATGTTCTTTTTAACAATCACAACATTAACCCCACATCTTTGCAAATGCTAATGTTTCTGTTTAGAATTATCTTTGCTAGGCAAACTCCTTCTCACTCATGGTAACTCCCAAAAACTTCAAACAATACTTCAAGAGTCAAAGATTATTTCTTCCAACGTGTTTCTCTGCTGAACTTCACATATACCTGTATTATGCCACTCATCATTTTGCAGCAATGATATATTTCATGTCTATTTCCCTACGCTGGGTTGTGAGACTTTGGAGGATAGGACTGAATGCTTTAATCATCTTCGATTAAATTAAATCATCCCCAGCACCTGTGTGTTTGTTGAATGAATACCTCAAAGATGAATTCACAATTGTTGGAAGAAAAGAGGGATGGGTAGGGGGATAAATACGCAACAAGTATAATAAAATGTTAATTGTTGAATCTAAGAGATAAGTAGATAAGTGTTCACTATAAAATACTTCTCATTGTCCTTTATGTTTGAAAATTTGCACAACAAAATGTTGAGGTGGAGGCGAATTCACTGTTTGCTTTAAGACTCAGCACCATGACTATCATGAAGGAACACTGGTACAATCATTTTCAATGACCATCTTAATCTCCAGTGATAAAATCTAGTAAAAAAAAAAAAAAATTACCAATATTTTCATGGTTTCTCCATTAATCATTCCATTAAACTCTCTTCTTCCTGGACGAGTCACTCTAAATAGCAACGAGTAAGACTTCACCATATGACTGTTACTAGGTTCAAATTCATTACTGGAAACTGCAAGGGACGGGAAATTTCCAGGTTTTGTTTGATTGAGGTCAGGATTCAAAGGCACCTGCTTTTTACCTGTGGGAACTTGCCTTATTGGACAACTTACATCCTGCAAAGGTAAAGATTATTAATTTATATTTATTTGTACATAAGCAATAAGAATTATAATAAAAATTCTAATCACAGCTATAGGAAACACAGGAGATAGGCCATGATCACCAAATGGAATGTTAAAATTCTAACCATAGTTCTGAAAACTGTGAAGCAAAAATAAAAATTTGAAATACCTATATTCCAAATATTAAAGCAATTGAGGTTTTCTCCAATAATGAAATTATGATACAGTACATCTAATATTTAGCTAACAGTGATCTGAAACAGTTGTATATTAGAAATTTAGAATTAAAAGCATGCTAAATCTCTCTGGTAAGGCTTTTTAGCAACAACAAAAAAACCAGGCTAAAATGTTAAACTCATGTACTTTTATCAAATCTCTTAAATGTTCTATTTTAACATGACAATGACTAATAGGACCATTAGAAATAAAAAAAATGACTAATAATCCCATGGTCAACAACTACATTATGAAACAGTAAATCCATATAGTTAAAATATGTTGTTTAACAGAAAGGATCATCATCCTTAAAAAAACAAAAACAAAACTGGTTTTATCTACCAATGATCATATTCTGAGTAATATTCTGTTATTGTATGATTAGTTACACTGAAAATGCATACTAGAAAAACTGGAAGGATCAGAAGACTTTTATGACAGTATCTTACAGCAGCTACTTCTTTTAAAATAAATAGAATACATACAGTCTAAAAAAATTTCTATTTTATAAGACTATAAAGTGAAAACTATGAATTCTCACCCACCCCCAGGTCTTACGCTCCGGAGATGACTAATACTAGCAGTTGGCTGTGTATATTCTTCCAGGAAAATGATTACCCCGATACATTTTTTTGAACATAAGAATGACTATATTTATATTCATATCTTATTCTAAGTAATGTATCTTGGATTTTCATATCATCACTTGTAATGTGTATGGTGGTTAGGTAGGAGTAAGAAGTGATAAAGGCTGGAGTGCAGTCTTGCAATCTCGGCTCGCTGCAAGCTCCGCCTCCCGGGTTCATACCATTCTCCTGCCTCAGCCTCCTGAGTAGCTGGCACTACAGGTGCCCGTCACCACGCCTGGCTAATTTGTTGTATTTTTAGCAGAGACGAGATTTCAGCATGTTAGCCACTCGATCTCCTGACCTCGTGATCTGCCCACCTTGGCCTCTCAAAGTGCTGGGATTACAGGCGTGAGCCACCGCACCTGGCAAGGAGTGATATTTCCTAACTTTACATACATTTTTTTTTTCTTGAGACAGTTTCACTCTGTCGCACAGGCTGGAGCTCAGTGGTGCAATCATGGCTCACTGCAGCCTCGACTTACTGGGCTCAAGCAATCCTCCCAAGTAGCTGGGACTACAGGCACAGGCCATCATGCCTAGCTCATTTTCGTATTTTTGGTAGAGACAGGGTTTCGCCATGTTGCCCAGGATGCTTAACTCCTGGGTTCAAGCAATCTTCCCACTTCTGCCTCCCAAAGTGCTGGGATTGTAGGTGTGAGCTACGGCAACCGGCCTTTACATAAACTTTCAAAAATAAAGTTCCACTGCTGCCTCCATGGTGCCTTAGTCTACTCCCTCCCAGTGATTGAGGCCCTTATGGCCTATGGTCTTGGAAGAATATCAGCACTGGGACCCTGGACCCAGACCAGTTCCTACTCCTCTTGAAACACTGGAGGACTTGAGGCAACTAAAGGTACATATGTTGGCTTTGATCAGTTGACCAGGAAACATCTTAACACTTGTTTCTATGGTGAAATAACTTCACCTTATAAAAATTTGAAGCAATGTACTAATAAGTGAATGGCTAATAACGCTGACAACAAAATTTCTTTGCCTGAGAGCAGTGTTACAAAGGATAATCTTGTGGAAAAAACTCTCTCTTAGCCCTTATCTAAAATGTCAATGGGTACAAATAGCTAAGAAATACGCTAACAGATTGAAATGGTAGAAAAGCAACTGAATTTATGCCAGATGCTAAAACACAGCTTCTCCATTTCCAGACTCCTATGAGAAAGTTTTGTACAGACACTTATTAAAAGACTAGAAAAACTACACAGATATGCGAGTTGGCAAAAGAGGTTATCAGTTTTATAATTAGGCCATCAACACATTTCTTAAGCTTTCAAAATTTAAAACTCAGCTTTAAAATACAATATATATGCATAAAAATGTCCAATTAAGCAAATTATTCCATTTAATCTACCAATATCATTTTGTTGACATTACCTTTTCTTTTTTTGTGGCAAACTTTCACAAGCAGGACTTCCAGGGTAACAGAATTTTGTTCATTTTCTGAGTTTGGTGATGGCTTACCTAAATAGAAAATCAGCATTTTAAAATATATTTTAAAAATATATGAACACGGTATTCATTTTGCTAACAAGTCAGGGAACTTCAAACAGAGATTTCCCATAATAAGACTTCTCAAAAGTTCACTCATTCTTTTTTCCTCAAATCAGTTCCAAACTTACAGCAAACTCTTTAAAAGCCTTTATATATAGTGTAAATAAATCACTCACAAAACAAATATAATTACCGTCCTATATGCTGTAATTTTTTTTTCCATTAGATATAGGATTTGCTCTGTTGCCCAAGGTACAGTGCAGTGGCACAATCACAGCTCATTGCAATCACAAGCTCCTGGGATCAAGTGATCCTCACACATCAGCATGGCAGCCTCCTGAGTACCTGGGATTACAGGCATGAGCCACCATGCCCAGGTTGTAAGTATAAAAAACATTCACTGGCCAGGCATAGTGGCTCATGCCTGTAATCCCAACACTTTGGGAGGCCAAGACAAGAATATCACTTAAGGCCAAGAGTTCAAGACCAGCCTGAGCAACACAGAGACCTCGTCTATACAAAATGTCAAAAAATTAGCTGGGTGTGGTGGGTGTCATGTGCCTGTAGTCCTAGCTACCTCAGAGGCTAGGTGGAAGGATCTCTTGAGCCAAGGAGTTCAAGGCTGCAGTGAGCTATGATCCTGTCACTGCCCTCTAGTCTGGGCGAAAGAGTGAGATCCTGTCTCTAAAACACATCTACACATTTCCATTTATATATATATATTTCCTAATTCCTTTTTCCTTTTCGAGACAGAGACTCGTTCTGTCACCCAGGCTGGAGTGCAGTAGGGCGATCTTGGCTCACTGCAACTTCTGCCTCCCGGGTTAAAGTGATCCTCCCACTTCAGCTTCCCAAGTATCTGGGACTACAGGTGCGCACCACGACACCCAGCTGATTTTTTTAATTTTTAGTAGAGATGGGGTTTCACCATGTTGGCTAGGCTGGTCTTGAACTCCTGACCTCAAGTGATCCACCTGCCTTGGCCTCCCAAAATGCTGGGATTACAGGTGTGAGCCACCACACCTGGCCATATTTACTGAATATTTCTAATTTGAAGATTTAATATTTTTGTTTGTTTTTCAGACAAGGGTCTGGCTATGTTGCCCAGGCTGGTCTCAAACTTCTGGGCTCAAGTGATTCTCCCATTTTAAGCCTAAGTAGCTGAGACTACAGGCACATGCAACTGGGCTGGCTTGAAGATTCAACATTTATGATAATACACTGCTAGTCAAAAGTAATTTTGACAAATACAGTTAAAGCTTCTTGGCAGAAAGCATAAATGAAAATAGTTGCAGAAGGGCCGGGTGTGGTGGCTCACGCCTGTAATCCCAGCACTTAGGGAGGTCAAGGCAGGTGGATCACCTGAGGCCGGGAGTTCGAGACCAGCCTGACCAACACGGAGAAACCCCGTCTCTACTAAAAATACAACATCAGCCTACAGCTAAAAATACAACAACAGATTACAGGTGGTGCACGCCTGTAATCTCAGCTACTTGGGAGGCTGAGGCAGAACTGCTTGAACCAGGGGTGGGGGGCAGAAGTTGCAGTGAGCCGAGATCACACCATTGCACTCCAGCCTGGGTGGGCAACAAGAACGAAACTCTATCTCCAAAAAAAAAAAAAAAAAAAAAAGTTGCATGAGACAACCACATTCAAAATAAGCATCTTCAATTTTTTTGTTCTCCTAAAATCTACTAGAAAAATTATTAAGATAACATTTGAATTAAATCAGTTACTATTATACATGTTTCATTATGAATGCATAGAGACAACTAAACTAAAAAGTTCTTGATCTGACCAAGACTTGTGGCCAAAAGGATAAAAAATGGATTTCAAAAAACATTAAACATTATAAAACGTAGAGACAGAGCTATTTTTAGACGCTTTCCCCAGAATTTCTCTACAGTTTAAATGGGATAACAAAAATCAAGATATTATTTACTATCTAGAAGAATATCTTGGCTTACAAAAAATTTAGGGGTGTTAATTTTGAATACCATAGTCTATATTCTCTATGTAAATTAACTAACAAAGGCTTTACAAATTAAGGCACCACTGCACTCTTGCCTGGGCAACAAAGCAAGACCCCGTCTCAAAAATAAATAAATAAATAAATAAATAGTTAAAAAAGGCACATTGACTTATCAACCTACTAAAAATAAAAATGAGCCGGGCACGGTGGCTCACACCTGTAATCCCAGCACTTTGGGAGGCTGAGGCAGGTGGATCACAAGGTCAGGAGACCGAGACGATCCTGGCCAACATGGTGAAACCCCTTCTCTACTAAAAATACAAAAATTAGCTGGGCGTGGTACCGTGTGCCTATAATCCCCAGCTACTCGGGAGGCTGAGGCAGGAGAATTGCTTGAACCAAGGAGTTAGAGGTTGCAGTGAGCCGAGAGCGCGCCACTGCACTCCAGCCTGGCGACAGGGCGAGACTCAGTCTCAAAAAATAAAAAAATAAAAAATAAAAAAAATAAAAAAAAATTGAGGCTGGGCATGGGGGCTCATTCCTGTAATCTCAGCACTTCAAGATGTCGAGGTAGGAGGATCACTTGAGGATAGGAGTTCAAAACTGGCCTGGGCAACATGGTGAGACCCTGAATCTACAAAAATTCAAAAAATTAGTGAGATGCGACAGTACATGCCTGTAGTCCCAGCTACTCAGGAGGCTGAGGCAGGAGGATCCCTTTAGTCCACGAGTTCAATCCATCAGTGACCTATCATTATGCCACTACACTCCAGCCTCGGTGACAAAGTGAGACCTTGTCTCAAAAAATAAAAATAAGGCCAGGCATGGTGGCTCACACCTGTAATCCCAGCAATTTGGGAGGTCGAGGCGGGTGGATCACCTGAGGTCAGGAGTTTGAGACCAGCCTGGCCAATAGGTGAAAACCTGTCTCTACTGGGAAAAAAAAAACCAAAAATTAGTCGGGTGTGGTGGCAGGTGCCTGTAATCCCAGCTACTGGGGAGGCTGAGCTTGAGAACTGTTTGAACCTGGGAGGCGGAGGTTGCAGTGAGCCAAGATCATGCCACTATATTCCTGCCTGGGTGACAGAGCAAGACTTTGTCTCAAAAAATAAAAATATATGCTTGAAAATAACCCTAATAAAAGTTC
Organism: Pan troglodytes; assembly: GCF_028858775.2. Classification (NCBI taxonomy): domain Eukaryota; kingdom Metazoa; phylum Chordata; class Mammalia; order Primates; family Hominidae; genus Pan; species Pan troglodytes. Next base: position 36,885,046 of record NC_072417.2, read on the forward strand.
TAATTCAGGTATCCTTTGAGGGGGTTGTTCTCCAGCTACTAACAGAAGACGAGGAATAAGGACAAGAGAGAAGTGACATTTTGCTTCGTTTGGCCCTGGTAAACACTCGGAAGCAACTCAGCTTTAAAAATCTTTTCATGATGCATTTTAGTCCATGGAGATGCACTCAGCACTCAAGAGTTGTTACCAGAGAATTCCAACATTGGGGACAGGCACAGTGGCACATGCCTGTAATCACAGCACTTTGGGAGGCCACGAAAGGCGGATCACTTGAGGTCAGGAGTTCAAGACCAGCCTGACCAACATGGTAAAACTCTGTCTCTACTAAAAATACAAAAAGTAGCTGGGCATGGTGGCAGATGCCTGTAATCCCAGCTACTCAGGAGGCTGAGGCATGAGAACTGCTTGAACCCGGGAAGAGGAGGTTGCAGTAAGCCGAGATCGCGCTACTGCACTCCAGCCTGAGCGACAAAGCTACATTCCATCTCAAAAAAACAGCAACAAAAAAAAGATAATTCCAAAATTGGTAGGACAGCATAAGAATCCCTAGAATCCTGCTAGCATATACAACTACACAAAGGCAAGAGATTTATTCTAATCAGCCATAGTGCCTGGTCAAAATCCAAGAAAAATTCAAAACTGGAGTACCAGAAACAAGAGCTGGAAAGGATGTAAGGCATTGTATCAGACCTTCTGTAAAGAAAATAAAGGCCAGGCGTGGTGGCTCACATCTGTAATCCTGGAATTTTGGGAAGCCAATCTGAAAGGATCACTTGAGGCCAGGAGTTTGAGACCAGCATGGGCAACAGAGCAAGACCATGTCTCTTAGAAAAAGAAGGCTGGGCGCAGTGGCTCACGCCTGTAATTGCAACACTTTGAGAGGCCAAGGTGGAAGGATCACTTGAGGTCAGGAGTTTGACACCAGCCTGGCCAACGTGGTGAAACCCTGTCTCTACTAAAAATATAAAAATTAGTCGGACGTGGTAGGGCATGCATATAATCCCAGCTACTAGGGAGGCTGCGGCAGGAGAATCTCTTGAACCTGGGGGACGGAGGTTGCAGTGAGCCAGATCGCACCACTACACTCCAGCCTGGGCGACAGTGTGAGACTCTGTCTCAAAAAAAAAAAAAAGGCTGGGCGCGGTGGCTCACACCTGTAATCCCAGCACTTTGGGAGGCCAAGGCGGGTGGATCACGAGGTCAGGAGATCGAGACCATCCTGGCTAACATGGTGAAACCCTGTCTCTACTAAAAATACAAAAAATTAGCCAGGCGTGGTGGCACGCACCTGTCCCAGCTACTCGGAAGGCTGAGGCAGAATGGCGTGAACCCGGGAGGCGGAGCTTGCAGTGAGCTGAGATGGCGCCACTGCACTCCAGCCTGGGTGACAGAGCGAGACTCTGTCTCAAAAAAGAAAAAAAAGAACTAACAACCATTTAATAGCCCATGTTTTTCTATCAGCTCCTTCCACCAACAAGTTTCTGCAACTGACTTAAGACAACTGTAGGTCTAACATATAAAAGACCCTGAAACACTAACTTCTTTTGAACAGATAATGCTCATATCTTGGTTTAGTTTATAAATTACTACAAACGTCATAATAAACTCAGGCATTTATTTGACTGAACTAACTTTTGGGCTATACTACTATGGTATTTTTATCTTGATACCCCTTGAACTTTGAGGAATGAAATATATTGGGCTCAGGAGCAGACATACTATAACTTTGGCAGTGCTAAAAGATCATGAATTCTAGTGGAAGACTCCCAGACTAGACCTGTACAGATCCGGGACCCAGTCAAACTGAAATAGTACAAAGAATGTATGCCGGGCGCGGTGGCTCACGCCTGTAATCCCAGCACTTTGGAAGGCTGAGATGGGCGGATCACGAGGTCAGGAGATCGAGACCATCCTGGCTAACACGGTGAAACCCCGTCTCTACTAAAAATACAAAAAATTAGCCGGGCGAGGTGGCGGGCGCCTGTAGTCCCAGCTACTCAGGAGGCTGAGGCAGGAGAATGGTGTGAACCCCAGGGGGCACAGCCTGCAGCGAGCCGAGATCGCGTCACTGCACTCCAGCCTGGGTGACAGAGCGAGACTCCATCTCAAAAAAGAAAAAAAAAAAAAAAAAAGAATATAAATGGAGGAGAGATACTTTTGTGTATGACTTAAGATATTAACTTCTACTAACTAATGTTATGGAACAACAAAGATTTATCATCTTTTTTCTTTTTTTGGGACAGAGTCACATCTTGCCCAGGCTGGAGTGCAGCAGCACAATCTTAGCTCATTGCAACCTCTGCCTCCCGGGTTCAAGGGCTTCTCCTGCCTCAGTCACCCAAGTAGCTGGAATTACAGGTGTACACCACCTCGCCTGGCTGATTTTTGTGTTGTTTGTAGAGAAAAGGTTTTCCCCTGTTGGCCAGGGCAGTCTCAAATTCCTAGCCTCAAGTGATCCACCCACCTCAGCCACCAAAATGCTGGGATTATAGGTGTGAGCCACTATGCCCAGCCTGTGTTATCTTTTAAGAATTTGACAATAGATTTTAGAAGCAAATATTTATATTGCTGGCATCATATACTGGTGTTTAGGGTCCTTCTTACAACCCTGTGTGATAGGTTTAGGAGAAAAATAAGATTACCTTAATTTGAAATAAGAAATAGATTAAAGGAGGCTGGGCGCAGTGGCTCACGCCTGTAATTCCAGCACTTTGGGAGGCTGAGGTGGGCAGATCACCTGAGGTCAGGAGTTCAAGAAAAAATTAGCTGGGTGTGATGGCGGGCACCTGTAATCCCTGCTACTTGGGAGGCTGAGGCAGGAGAACGAGGGAGGCAGAGGTTGCAGTGAGCGGAGATCACGCCATTGCACTCCAGCCTGCACAACAAGAGCAAACCTCCGTTTCAAAATAAATAAATAAATAAATAAATACAAAAATTGGCCAGGCTTGGTGGCTCACACCTGTAATCCCAGCACTTCGGGAGGCCAAGGCAGGCGGATGGATCACTTGAGGTCAGAAGTTCAAGACCAGCCTGGCCAACATGGTGAAACTGTTTCTACTAAAAATACAAAATTAGCTGGGTGTGGTGGTGCACATCTGTATTCCCAGCTATTCAGGAGGCTGAGACAGGTGAATCGCTTGAGCCCGGGAGGTGGAGGCTATAGAGCCAAGATCGCGCCACTGCACTCCAGCCTCAGCAAGAGGGAGACTCAGTCTCCAAAAAAAAAAAAAAAAAAAAGGCTGGGTGTGATGGCAGGCGCCTGTAATCCTAGGTAATTGGGAGGCTGAGGCAGGATAATTGCTTGAATCCAGGAGGTGGCAGTTGCAGTGAGCTGAGATAGCACCACTGCATGACTCCATCTCAAAAAAAAGAAATAGATTAAAGAAAGTTAATAATGTAGGGTCTTAGCAGTAAACTTAAAATGACACACTTTCTTAATTCATCTTAGTGCCTCTGGGAGCAATACTGAGACATTCATAAGAATCTTGAGAGGCTTAAATGGCCAACTCACTGGTCCTAGCTAGACCCTAAAGACTGAAAAAATTCTCTTCCAAAACTACCAGCAGGAATTTATGTAACCCTCTGATTTTAATCTTTGAGTTGCTATTGAATCACTGGGTCAAAAGGAACAAAATTACTGGGGAAACAATTGTTCAGAGAGAATTGAACAGTATGTATCTCCCACACACTCTTACTTAGGGAAGCTCTGTAATTTCAAACCCAATGTCACAATGAGATAGTAATAGGGTTTAGTAGTGAAGGTAAACCTTGATGAGGAAGATGAAGAAAAGGGTCCAGTGTTCTTGCTGTTGGTTCATGCTTCCTTCTCACTTGAACCCTGAAATGACTATAGGGCAAACTTTTAATGTGGTCAGGAGAAAAGAAGCAGGGAGGTCAGACCAGGATCTTACTACAGTCTGTATTTTAAGTAACAAAGGCCCTGAGGATCCCAAGAGCTCTGTCTAGGGTAGGTGACCAGACAAGAATCTGGAATATAAATTCTAGTAAAGAAAAATGTGCGTGCACTGCGAATATTCTCAGTTCTATCTTATAGGGTCCTCCCTGGGCATTAACAGACGTACCAGGTAACAATTCAGGATCTCAGCTTCTAGAATGGACTATCACAGTTTATTTACAAGTCAGGACTGCCTAGACATGGAAATATAAATTATACTTCAACCCCACAAGATTGCAGGATATAAAATAAAAAATATCATTTTACAATCCAAGTAAAAAAATCACTTAATTCCAAAGCCAAACTTAAAATAGAAGGAAGCCAAACTGAAAAAAAGGAAGTCTTTTACCAGTCAACAGAACAATGGGAAAACAATGAGATGCATAAATGATGCATCATTAAGTGTATATCCTACCTAAATTCTTAAGCTGTGATTTAAAACTAAGAGGAAAAGAAAAATGCACTGTGACAAATTTTCCAACTCTATTTTTTCAAGAATCTAATATTTTTAGTTCTGCATTCTCTCTAAAGGTAGTTAATGAATGAACAAACACCACCCAAGCTGCTGTTTCTCCTTAGAATATTCAATTTTCTATCAAAAGTATCAAAAAATAAAGTTTACATATCAAAAAATAAATAGAAGCATACTATCTAGAGTAGACAGATATCAGACTAGTCAGAACATTTAGGGATTCGTTCTAGGTATATATTTGATAATGTACAATAATTAGATTCTGTCCAAATGTTCAAGTTTCTGAAACTATGTGAGAAACATATTTCAAATATGAAATAAAAGTTATGAATATGTTGCCTGACAGATTTAAATGAGAAGAAAAAGATGGAAAAAAAGAGAACCCCTCTCATATTTGAGAATAACTTACAAGATACGTGATATTGTGAAGTCCATGCCACAGTACCTAGCACATATACTATAAATGTGAGTATCCCTCTTTAAATGAGGTGGTAGAGTTAAGACCAATGGCAGAAGTCAGAGGTTTCACTCAAAATGGAAGAAACTGGTAATAAAGATAAACAATAATAAATACAACTACACTGGAGGTATTCAAGCCACAGCTTAAGTATTCTCTGCCAGGAATGCTACAGAAATTAATTTCTGACTTGTGTGTGAGTTTGGACCAAACTGACCTCTAAGATTCCTTCTAACTCCTTATATCAAGGTGATCACTAGGAAAATGATCACTGTAATTTTTCCTCTTTCCTAAAGTATATCACTTAATGTAAACTGATAGGTTATCTTACCTATGAGATTCTTGCTCTCCTTTCATTTTCTCTACTTTTGATAACATATCATCAACTTTAAATGTTTTCCTGGAAGAAACAGATAAACAAAATAATCACTTCTCAACTGGATAAAAGAAACAAATTATACTTTATTGTCACTCTAATAGGCAAGATGGAAATCAGATTTTGATTATTTTTAGTAAGATAAACTATGGATGATTAGCCATAACAATGAATACTATGGAGACGGTGTATAATACAGCACACAAGCCTTCAAGCCCCATCTAAAACGCCAACTTGTTTTCATTAAACCTTTTACCCAATTATTCCCAAACCAGTGATTTCTCCTTACCCATGGTACTTGGTTTATATTTATTTTGACACTTAGTTTTCACTCAGTTTCCTACATGTAAAACTCATGTAAATATTTTATTTCTCCTACTAGATTATACACTCCTGAAGGGCAGTAATTGCTCTTCTTCAAGGAAAGCTATGCAGTGCTGGCATAGTGCCTTATACTTGGTAGGTATTCAAGTATCTGTTGAATTAAGCCAAACAAATATAAATTATGTGTATTCTGAAACACTTAATACGTCTACTAAGCAACACAACAAATATGTACTAGCACCATCACATAAAAAAAGAAATATTCTATAAAATATATTTGAAGTTCATAAGGTATCCTCAAAGATTATCAGCAAAGCCTAAAGCTCAATGATATGTCATATTAAAGAGATGGTTGTTGACATCATGAAAAAATTTTGAAGTTAGGGAATGATCCATCAAATCGTAATAAAACTATTACCTTTTAACTCGACAAGTTTAAGAGAAAAAATCTATTTCCCAAAAAATAGAAACTTAAGTATAACTTCTCAAAGCAATTAAAGAATGAATGGATTGTAAAACAAGCCTCATCTTAGTTCTTAAGGTGGTCTATGACATGTTCTAGAGATAGAGTCTAAAAATCTATACCCATATATAATTTAATTAGAAAAAATGTTTCTCTTTATACTCATATAGTCCCTTCCTCTTTAGGACTTGAAAAGCCAAATGTATTCCACATCAATTTGTTACTTTATAATGCTTGAATGCAGACACCAAAAATTACGAATAATCTCTTTCGTCAAAAAGAGTTTTTTGGTTTTTTTGTTTGTTTGTTTTGTTTTGTTTTTGAGATGGGAGTGTCACTCTTGTTGCCCAGGCTGGAGTACAATGACATGATCTCGGCTCACTGCAACCTCCACCTCCTGGGTTCAGACAATTCTCCTGCCTCAGCCTCCCGAGTAGCTGGGATTACAGGTGTGCACCACCACGCCCAGCTAATTTTTGCATTTTTAGTAGAGACAGGGTTTCACCATGTTGGTCAGGCTGGTCTTGAACTCCTGACCTCAGGTGATCTATCCACCTCTGTCTCCCAAAGTGCTAGGATTAAAGGTGTGAGCCACCATGCCTGGCCAAAAAAGAGCTATTTATTGTATTCAACTACTGTAAAAATTATCAGTAGAGAAACGTTAATGTAAATATAGTAAACTACTGATATTAGAGCAGAATTGATGCAATCTATATTTCAAGTGAATGAGAAGAGCCTCCATAGCAAAGCTCTTAAGGGAAAAAAAGCTTCTCTAACTTTAGAGTTACTGAAAACTTCAATATTAAAGTTTCATCCAAGAGTATAGTAAGAAGTGCTTTCTGAAGGATGGCAATATATTTTCAATCTCCACAGATAAGAGAGAAAAAAGAACAAAAATAAAGGACTCTTTTAGGCTAGTTGCAAAGAGCTATTCAGTATAAATACTGAAAGTTACTATTGGGGAGGGCCATGAAATTACTGAAAACTTTTCAGAATAATGTTTATGTAATGATTAAGAAATTCTGTCTGCAGAAAAAGACTGTACGTTCTAAGGTTCATCTCATCTACCTTTATGAAGCTGTATACAGGAGAAGTGAATAGAACTGAATATTAACCATTTGAAACAGATAAGATCACAAAAGCAACCCAGCCTTCCTTAGGAAAAAAACAAAACAAACCTCATAAGCAACTATATAAAAGCCGCTCCTCCCCCAACACCAAGGATTTCTGTTCTTTAGAAAGGTAATGTTACTGTAGGTCAGATTTAAAGAAGGATATAATTATCAAAAGGTCATTGAAAAGGAGCGTATTTAAAAATTCAAGAAATTTCAGAAAATTTTCTTGGGAGACTTCAGAAACAGCTCACACGAAATCTAGCAAAATGGATTCAATAAAAGATGCCCTTCTCGTGACCTATATTTTTACTTTGTTGGGGCAGTGTTAGCCTATGGAAGTTGAATACTTCTAGAAAGAGTAAAGCACGAGCTGACTTTAATAAATATACCAGAATTAATATCACGACTGAGAGTATGACTTTAAAGGGAGTGATATGCTTATTCCAACAATGGATATTATGTTGTTGTAATAGTAAAAAAGGAGTTCTGAAAACATTTTGAGAAAAGACGACAATAACTGGGCTAAATCTGCCACCTTCGAAAGTCACCAACTACGCTGAAGACAACAGCAAATGAGTTGTGCTTTAATTTCTTAATAATTAGTCCTAATAAGTAATAAGATCAGGCATCTAACAAGATGATTAAATGATTCCCATACTTTTTTTTTTTTTTTTTTTTTTTTTTGAGACACCGTCTCCCTCTACTGCCTAGGCTACAGTGCACTGGCACATTCATAGCAACCTTCGAACTTCTGGGCTCAGGTGATCCTCCTGCCTCAGCCTCCTGAGTATTTGGGACTATAGTCATGAGCCATGACGCCCAGCTAATTTTTTTAATTTTTTGTAGATATAGGGTCTCGCTATGTTGCCAGGGCTGACCTGTAACTTTCACCTTTAAATGTAAACTTGTTCACTTGATATGCTCAAATAAATATAATCTTGCACCTAGGACAAAAAACTTGCATTCATAATTACATATGGTTAAGTACTAAATGTTACACAAGCAATCCTTCCAACTCAGTCTCCCAAAATGCCGAAATTACAGGTCTGAAACACCATGCCTAGCCTATTCCTACCCATTTCTGTAGGAACTAAACTAGGTGGGACTTAAATTTGTTTCTTGGCTGGCAGATGGCTTAAAAATTCCCCAAAGACTTTTTTTTTTTAACCTAAAGGGCAATAACTAAGAAAATCAGTTTTTACTTAACCAAGCTTTTAAAATTATCTCTACCCATGCAGACAACAGAAACATATCTTGCAATGGGACACATTAATAAACATGACGGGAAAATGGAACTTAGATTTTAAGTGTGTACTTTTTAGCAGGACGCGGTGGTTCACACCTGTAATCCTAGCACTTTGGGAGTCCGAGGTGGGCAGATCACCTGAGGTCGGGAGTTCGAGACCAGCCTGACCAACATGGAGAAACCCCATCTCTCCTAAAAATACAAAATTAGCCAGGCATGGTGGCGCATGCCTCTAATCCCAGTTACTCGGGAGGCTGAGGCAGGAAAATCACTTGAACCCAGGAGGTGGAAGTGGCAGTGAGCCAAGATTGCACCATTGCACTCCAGCCTGGGCAACAAGAGCGAAACTCCATCTCAAAAAATTATAATAATAATAAAATAAATGTGTACTTTTTAATCTATGAATGCAAACTTATTTTATAATAATTTAATTACTTTGTAAATTAAGATCAGGTTGCATCCTAGGCAGCAACTCAACTGACCTTCTATATTAAAAATGCTTTGATGGCCAGAGACGGTGGCTCACAACTGTAATCCCAGCACTTTGGGAGGCCAAGGCAGGCGGATCATGAGGTCAGGAGTTTGAGACCAGCCTGACCAACATGGTGAAATCCTGCCTCTACTAAAAATACAAAAATTAGCTGGGCGTAGTGCCACACGCCTGTAATCCCAGCTACTCAGGAGGCTGAGGCAGAATTGCTTGAACTTGGGAGGCGAAGATTGCAGTGAGCCGAAATTGCACCACGGCACTCCAGCCTAGACGACAGAGCAAGACTCTGTCTCAAAAAAAAAAGCTTTGATGAAACAAAACAGTTAGTCGAATTCTACTAGTTTTATAGAATAAATCAAGGGTGGGGAAACTATGGACCATGGTCAAATCTGGCCTATCGCCTGTTTTTGTACAGCCTGGAAGGTAAGAATGGTTTTTACAGATAAACATTAGCAATTGATTTGATTATAGAAAACACTAACTCTGAACCCCAATTCAGCTAAGTGTTATCTCCCCTACCCTCACAAAAATAAAATTCTCATTTCTCATTAGTAGGCCTGTATTACAAAATGTTGTATCTTATATTGTTGTATTTTTATCAACAAAAAATTTACAGATTGACATTTTGGACTGAAATTTTAAAAAACTGTAAATTTTTTCTTTCTTTTAATACTAAGTACCTACATAATATCCTCAATTTTGCATCCTGGCCAGAAAGCCTAAAATAATTACTATTTACTGGTCCTTTACAGAAAAAGCATGCTGAATGCTGGCAAAAATCAAATAATGGAGTAGACAGGTAAAGGGTGGACAAAACTAATTCTGTAACCTAATTCATCACCTCCTTTTTGGTTACTTAGGTGCTCAGCAATTTTCACCTATTAATTGCAATGCAAACTTGCTCATGCACGCTCTCTATTCAGAAAGATTGCCAAAAGACAAATAATTTTCACATTTCAATCCTTCAAAATACAAGTAGATTTACAAAACTCAACTATGTCTTGCTATAGAAATGTGATACCTACTTAATAAACAGTAGTAGTCCACCAAAGAGCTTAGTTTCAAACTATCAAGATAACTTGATGGTTTTACTAAAACTATAATGACAATACCAAATGCTTAACACAATTCTCGCCTTTAAATGTAAACTTGTTCACCTGATACTCTCAAATAAATATAATCTTGCACCTAGGACAAAAAACTTGCATTGATAATTATGTATGGTTAAGTACTAAATGTTACACAGCAAAAATAAGCTGTCTCCCACCTCCAGACCCCACTTTAAAATCTAATAATTTAAGACTTCATTGTTTTTAAAAAAACCTTCATCCTATTGATTTCAAAAAGCGTTTGCCCTTCAATAAGACCACCACCAAGGCCGGGTGCTGTGGCTCAGGTCTGTAATCCCAGCACTTCAGGAGGCCAAGGTGGGTGGATCACCTGAGGTCAGGAGTTCAAGACCAGCCAGGCCAAAATGGTAAAACCCCGACTTCATGAAAAATACAAAAAATTAGCCAGGCGTGGTGGTGGGTACCTGTAATCTCAGCTACCTGGGAAGCTGAGACAGGATAATCCCTTGAACCCAGGAGGTGGAGGCTGCAGTGAGCCAAGATTGCGCCATTGCACTCCAGCCTGGGCAACAAGAGTGAAACTCTGTCTCAAAAAAAACAAAAAAACAAAAAACAAAAAACAAAAGATATAAAATGAGACTTTCTGAACCCAGCATTACAGGAGCTAATTCAAATTACACACAATAATCAAAAGTTAACTTAAATTTTATGTAACAAATATAGTTACCCTGAGCCCTTTAGTAAATATTTAAATCCTCAACTTCTATCAAACTTGAAAATAACCAGTGGAGGCCAGGCGCAGTGGCTCACGCCTGTCATCTCAGCACTTTGGGAGGCCAAGGCGGGAAGATCATGAAGTCAGGAGTTTGAGACCAGCTTGGCCAACATAGTGAAACCCCATCTCTACTAAAAATACAAAAAATTAGCTGGGTGTGGTGGCAGGAGCCTATAATTCCAGCTACTCGGGAGGCTGAGGCAGGAGAATTGCCTGAACCCGGGAAGCGGAGGTTGCAGTGAGCCGATATCGCACCACTGCACTCCAGCCTGGGAGACAAGAGCGAAACTCCATCTCAAAAAAAGAAAAAGAAGGCCAGGCTGGGCATGGTGGCTCACTCCTGTAATGCCAGCACTTTGGGAGGCTGAGGCAGGCGGATCCTGACGTCAGGAGATAGAGACCATCCTGGCTAACACAGAGAAACCCCGTCTCTACCAAAAATAGAAAAAAATTAGCCAAGCATGGTGGCACGCGCCTATAGTCCAAGCTACTCGGGAGGCTGAAGCAGGAGAATCTCTTGAATCTGGGAGGCGGAGGTTGCAGTGAGCCGAGGTTGCGCCACTGCACTCCAGCCTGGGAGACAGAGCGAGACTCCGTTTCAAAAAAAAAAAAAAAAAAAAAGGCCAGGCACGGTGGCTCATGCCTGTAATCCTAGCACTTCAGAAGGCCGAGGCGGGTGGATCACCTGAGGTCAGGAGTTCGAGACCAGCCTGGCCAACATGGGGGAAACCCCGTCTCTACTAAAAATACAAAACTTAGCCAGGTGTGGTGGCAGGCGCCTGTAATCCCAGCTACTTCAGAAGCTGAGGCAGGAGAATCGTTTAAACCCAGGAGACAGAGGTCACAGTGAGCCGAGATTGCACCATTACACTCCAGCCTGGGGGACAAGAGTGAGACTTCTCTCAAGAAAACAAAAACAAAACAAAACAACAATAAAAAAAAAAAAATGAGGCTGAGGCAGGAGAATGGCATGAACCCAGGAGGCGGAGCTTGCAGTGAGCCGAGATCGTGCCACTGCACTCCAACCTGGACAACAGAGACTCTGTGTCAAACAAACAAACAAACAAACAAAAAAAAGAGAAATAACCCATGGCACAGAGTAAAAATATAATCAGTAAAATCACTTTATTCACTTAACTACTAAAATCAGTTCTTTTTTTTTTTTCTTTGAGGTAGAGTCTCACTCTGTTGCCCAGGCTGAAGTGCAACGGCGCAATCTCGGCTCACTGCAACCTCCACCTCCCGGGCTCAAGCACTTCTCCTGCCTCAGCCTCCCAAGTAATTGGGATTACAGGCACACACCACCACGCCCGGCTAATTTTTGTTTTAGTAGAGATAGGGTTTTGCCATGTTGGCCAAACTGGTCTCAAACTCCTGCCCTCAAGTGATCCGCCCAACTTGGCCTCCCAAAGTGCTGGGATTATAGGCATGAGCCACCACACCCAGCCTCATTTCTATTAGGGGGGAAAAAAAAAAGCTAATAACAACCTGAGACTTACAAAGATTATACTATTGAAAACCACTGTGCAACCAATTCAACCAGTCACTCTCTCACTTCAGTTTTCATATTAAATATTTAGTTAGAAATAGTACTTATTTTTGTTCTTTTTTTTAATTTTGAGAAATAGTACTTTAAAATAAAACATGGTTTGATCAACTTGAAATAAGATTCATAAAATGTACCTTTTGATGTTTGTTCTGGAGTTTCGATGAGACATGTAAGTAAGAGTTCTGTGCAAAAATATTGGCTACAAAAAGAGTTTTAAAAATGTTAAAATTGAATACAGATGCAGTTATAAGAGAGAAATAATATTGATGAATTTTGTTGACTACTTACTGCTATGAGATTCCGAGTTCGAAGAAATCTATAGATCTGTGTTGGCTCTAGGTAATAGGAAACAAAATCCAAACATGATCTAAACTTACTTGTCAGAAAAATATCAACCGAGACCATGTTATAATCAATATAAACTTGTCATCTGCTATGGAAATCACGCACTAAATATTTATATCGCACTAAATATTTACATCAAGAAAGTTAGTATGCACAGTAAGATCAAAAGGTATTCAATCAATGGCATACATTCACAAAGTTCATCTACGCTTTTTATACTGAAGGTTCTCTACAATATTTTTCTTAAGCCTTTCTAAGATAGTTATTGTTACCAAGCAGAACTCAAGAGAAGTAGTTGTACTCATTTAACTTAGCTAATTTAAACTATTTATAACCGATTTTCTTCCAAAAAGCAGCTGTAATAGGTAGCTGGAGTCAACAAAAGAACTATTGATTGATGCCAAACAAGATGAAAATTTCACTTTTTAAATGGTCACTTAAAAAATTTGTAGTCAGCCGGCCAGGCGCGGTGGCTCATGCCTGTATTCCCAGCACTTTGGGAGGCCAAGGTGGGCAGATCACCTAAGGTCGGGAGTTCGAGACCAGCCTGACCAACATGGAGAAACCCTGTCTCCACCAAATATACAAAAATAGCCAGGCATAGGGGCGGCGCATGCCTGTAATCCCAGCTACTTGGGAGGCTGAGGCAGGAGAATCACTTGAACCTGGGAGGCGGAGATTGCCGTGAGCCGAGATTGCGTCATTGCACTCCAGCCTGGGCAACAAAGAGCGAAACTCCGTCTCAAAAAAAAAAATAGTAGTCAGCCAAAACAGAATCCTAATACATCCTAATACAGATATGATGACATCCTAATACAGATATGATGACATCCTAATACAGATATGATGACATCCTAATACAGATCCAGACATTCCTAATACAGGTATGATGAAAGTCAGTCAAGATTTTTTTTTTCTTTTTTTGAAAAGGGGTCTTGATATGTTGCCCAGGCTGGTCTCAAACTCGTGGGCTCAACAGATCCTCCTGCCTCAGCCTCCAGAGTAGCTAGGATTACAGGTGGGATCCACTGCACTCAAAAGTCAGTCAATGTTGAAATAAATCTCGGACACAAACTGCAGCAAAAATTCTCAATAAATATTCCTAATTATAATTTAAAGTTGTATCTATTTTGTTCAATATAAATATTATCTCAATACATTTTTTAAACAATTGACAGATTCACAAAACCGTCTAACGCTTAAAATGAGTTGAATTAAATTTCAAATTAGTTAAAATGTAACTTGTTATACAGGACTTAAGTGGATGAAAAATACATATACTATTAGTTACATTAATGACCTATTAGTATCACGTTGTCATTATACAGCAGTATCAGAATAAACCAAATAGAAATAACCATGTGAATAATCACATTCAAGTATTTAAACTTTCCAGTAAACAACTTCAAGTTGTTTTATGACCAGATCTAGCTCTTAATGACACTTGACTTCCCTGAGGTCGACTCATCAGAACGCAAATACTTAAAACTTTCTTGGAGGATGTGTCTTCTCTTAACATTCAGAAAGAACTTTTAAAATTTCCACCTAAATCTTCAATTGGTTAGTTTTATTTTAAATTAACTAAAGGGAGATGAGATACTTTAGAAGGGGTACAAACAAGTATCATTATTGTCACCACTGCCCTTCAGTTCTCCATCCTATTTCCAATTAAAGCCTCTCCAGATATTTCAAAGTATATTAAGAAATATAATATGTGAATAATGTGAATCTCTCTGAAGCAGGTTCAATATTCGTTTCCATAAAAACTGAAATTCCTTCTATTAAGTTCCAATTAGAATTTCATGAAGCACTAATGAGAGAGAATGAAGGAAGGGTATTAAACAACGTAATACGTCTTTCTAAGCACAGCTGATACCATGCCCTTAATATATGCCACAGTGAAATTGTAAATAAGGACACTGGGCGGTAGAGCCAAGTTTATTCAAGTTTCTGTAAGATTATTTAGCTATTAAAGATCACCCAAATTATAACACACAAAAGCAAAAAAGGAAACCAATCAGGATATAACATTCCTTAAAGAACAATCAGGATTATTTATAGTCACGATGTTTTTAATAAATTCTATTGTTTGTTTCCAGACACCTTGCTCTCCTTTCCAAATAAGTCAGTTTCACCCTCCAGACAGAACTTAGAAACAGAAATTGACGCAAGAAAATGTTCTGTAAGCCAGGTAGAAAAAGCAGAATTCCGGGGTCGTCTCCAGAGAAGATGCTTGACCACTCTCTGGCTCAGTTTACATATCCACAAAATGGGTGGATAGATTTGAAGGGTTTTAAGCATCCAAAGGTGCCATATGAACCTGCAGCACCAAGTTAGCGCGAAGGCATTTCAGACTAAGGACAATTTCTTCGGTTCCACTGCACTTATCCCTTCACAGGCTTCATTTTGCCCCTCAAAAGCTACAACCGAAATCCCTGTATTTATAGAGTCCGAAAGGCATGAAAGAAAACGAACCAGTCTCGGGATGTGACTGCGGCTCAGTTCAACTGCTACCTCCTCATCTAAAAGCCGCCTGCTCTGAACGTGGGGCCCCAGTCCCGAGCCTCTTGCGTCAATCTTGGGGGAGTCAAGAACCCACCCGGACTCTCTTTTCCAGCTCTCCCAAGGCCCTGGACTCCGGATCCCCTGGAGACGTAATCTCCGAAAGGGGGACATCCCCTCAATTCCTCCCTCCACTACCACACAAGTGGACTCCCGAGGAGGAAGGGGGCCCAGCAGTGTCCCATCCCCGGTGTTGGCAGAGTAGGTCTTCCTGCCCTCAAAGCCTCGCACGCACTCACTCTCAAAGGCCTGGAGGAAAAGCTCCTGGTCAGCCTGGACGTGCTCCATTTTCGACTTCTTCACCGGTAACGCCGCGGAGGCGGAGGCCGAGTAACTGCCACCGCCTCCACAGCCCCCGCCGCCGGATTTGCCGCTCGAAGCCGTCGCCGCCGAACCCCCGAAGCCGCCTCCCCCGGACCCCGCGCTGGGCCCCGAGCCGCCCCCTCCCCCACCGCCCTGCTTCTGAGGCGCCATCGCGGTCCCTGCCTCCTCCACCGGCCAGCTACTCGCCGGGCGGCCCCGGAGAGTAAGCGCCTGCAATACCAACCGCTCGCCCCAGCAGGCTCCGGCTGACCGAGGGGGGAAGGAGGAGAGAGGGGAGGAAAGGGGAAGGGAAGGCAGGAGGAGAGGAGGGAAGGAGGGAGGAAAAAAAAGTGTCTCCTCAGAGCCCCGCTCCGCTACGGAGGCCGCTCACCCTGCCCTGGCCTCGCTCCGCCCACTTCCCTCGCCCGGCGCTCTGATTGGCCGGCGGGAGCGCGCGCCGCCGGGCCGCCCAGCCCGTTGGCCCGCGGATTCCCCCGTCAGTCACGCGGAGGCGCGGCTTGGTTGGCCCGTGCGCGCTGCCGATCGCGGGCCCGGCCGCCTCTTTGAACTGAATTCGCGGGAAAATTAGGGGTCGGAGCGGCCTTCCTGCTGGCCCCGGTGCATTGTGGGGAGAGAAAGACCCAGCGAGCGGTTTAGGGAGTCTAGATCCTTAGTTTTTTGCCCCCAAACACCGTAAGAGTGGTCAGAGAGGTAAACTGGTTGAGAAGTCCTTACATACACTCTTCTCTTCTTGAGGATCTATAGCTTTTCAGCTCAGAAAGCTGAGAAGGAATCCGGTGTTTTGCGAGTCTTGCTTTTTTTTTTTTTTTTTTTTTTTGAGACGCAGCCTCCCTCTGTCGCCCAGGCAGGAGTGCCAGTGGCGCGATTTCGTCTCCCTACAACCTGCGCCTCCCGGGTTCAAGCGATTCTCCTGCCTCAGCCTCCAGAGTAGCTGGGATTACAGGCGCTCGCCACCACGCCTGGCTAATTTTTTGTGTTTTTATTAGAGACAGGGTTTCACCATGTTGGCCAGGCTGGTCTCGATCTCCTGACCTCGTGATCCGCCTGCCTCGGCTGCCCAAAGTGCTGGGATTACAGGCGTGAGCCACTGTGCTGGCCAGAAACACACATTCTCTGAGGCGGGCCCTCCAGCATGGGAACCCCTGCTCTTGTCACATCCAGCTGTCATCCCAGCCAGTCCCATCTCAGGCTGTCCTGGGCTCTCAGTACCATCATTGAGCCAGCACTTTCAAATCTCTTATGTCCAGCCTGGAATTTCTCATCAGAGCCCCCACTACCATTTCCCTGCTGAAAACCAAAACCCTTGTAATTGGCCCAGTTAGCTCCCTGACCCCATGTCTGCTCCAGCCACTCCTGCTATTCCTGGACCACAGCAGGCCTTGCCCCAGGGCCTTTGCACCTGTCGCTTCCTCCACCTGTGGCTTCTGCCAACCCACTGTCCACATGGCCGGCTCCTTCAGGCCATTGCTCAGATGGAACTATTCACCTGGTGTATAGAATGTCCTCTTCATGGGGCAGGGATCATTGAACTGTTTTGCTCATGGTGGCCGTATCCCCAACTTTTACTTTTTTTTTTTTAGAGATAGGGTCTTGCTCTGTCACTCAGGCTGGAGTGCAGTGGTGAAATCATGGCTCACTGCAGCCTCCACCTCCCAGGCTCAAGCGATCCTCCCGCCTCGGCCTCCCTAGTAGCTGAGACCACAGGTATGCGCCATCACGTCCAGCTAATTTATTTTATTTTGCAAAGATGAGGTCTTGCTATGTTGCCCAGGCTGAACATGAACTTCTGGCCTCAAGAGATCCTCCTGCCTCAACATCCCAAAGTGCTGGGATTACTGCGTGAGGCCATCACCACTGTTGTCTTCATATACTCAACTTTTAGAATAGGCCTGGCACGCGGCAATGAATTAATTATTTGTTGAATGAATCTCAGATCCCAAAGCTGAGACTCTGCCTTGATTCCTCACCTTCCCTGTCATCCCCCTCACAGAAGCCATCAGCAAGTCCTGTGGGCTCTGCCTCTCAAGTATCTCGCGACCTGCCCACTTCTGGCTCTAAGCACAGCACCCAGGCCCATGCCACCATCCTATGTCACCTGTATGTTGTCCTGGCCTCCTTGCCCACCTCCCAATCCGCCCTTCACTCAGAGCTAAGGGACCACATAATGATGTTGATCCGAACATTAACTGACCCCCTGGTCTCTGCTGGGGTCTCATTTCCTCACTAGAGCCCAGAGGCTGTGGGTGAACTGGTGCCACCAAGCTCTCCAAGCCCCATTCTGTCCTCCCTCCTGTTCCTGAAACATTCAACATTCCAGTTCCAGCCCCCAAGCAGGATCCCTGCATGTTGGCTGCGGCTGCTCATTGTTCAGGGCTCAGCCGCAAGGTCACCGCTGCAGAGTGACCTACCCTGGCCCCCTGCAAACAAAACAGTCCTCGCCTGCTGCCCTCACCCGCCATCCTTTTCCCTGTTTTTAATTCACAGCTCTCAAGTGAGCACCTGAAATTACCTTTTTATCAACACGAGCTTCTTGAGAGAGGCCCTTACAAATCAGCACACGGCTGGGCACGGTGGCTCATGCCTGTAATCCCAGCACTTTGGGAAGCCGAGGCGGGTGGATCACCAGAGGTCAGGAGTTCGAGACCAGCCTGGCCAACATGGTGAAACCCCGTCTCTACTAAAAATACCAAAAAATTAGCCGGGCGTGGTGGCGGGTGCCTGTAATCCCAGCTACTCGGGAGGCTGAGGCACAAGAATTGGTTGAACCCGAGAGGTAGAGGTTGCAGTGAGCCGAGATTGTGCCATTGCACTCCAGCCTGGGCAACAGAGCCAGACTGTCTCAAAAATAAATAAATAAAATAAAACAAATCGGCACAGGCCCTCAATAAATAAAGATCCCCACAGGGCAGGACACCTGGTCCAGACCTCAGTCTCCTCACATGGGAAATGGGAGGATAATATCTGCAAGACAGCCCTGAACACCCCCTCTCCAGCCCTGTAGCTCTCTGCCCGCTTCCCCTCTCATGCCCACTCCTGATACCAGCTCCCTCTCCACTGCCCCAGCTTCTTCAGTAAATACCCCCCAGCCACCTCCAGCCCCCATCCGCATCTCCCCCCACATCCCTGACTAGACACGGCTGGTGTCACTTTCAGATCATTTTACAGCGTGTTACTCCCCCAGCCGCCACCAGCCCCCATCCGCATCTCCCCCAACATCTGTGACTAGACATGGCCAGTGTCACTTTCAGATCATTTTCCAGCATGTTATTTTAGGGATGGGGAGTGGCTTCCTTATTTCAACTTCCTCATTTCTCCCCCAACTGCCCAGCCACAGAAAGGTTCAGTGGAGGCAGTGTTCCCAAGCTGAGGAGTACTCCCCTCCCAGGGTCTCCAAGCGCTTTCTTTCACACTGCAACAGGCATCCTAGCAGAGGAACTGGTTAGGGGAAGTAAAAATGGCTGGATTTGTACGGTGACTCATGCCTGTGATCCCAGTGCTTTGGGAGGCTAAGGTGGGTGGATCACTTCAGCCCAGGAGTTCAAGGCTGCAGTGAGCTATGATCGTGCCACTGCACTCCAGCCTGGGCAACATGTCTCTAGAAATTTTTTTTTTTTGAGACGGAGTCTCACTCTGTCACCAGACTAGAGTGCAGTGGCACGATCTCGGCTGACTGCAACCTCCGCCTCCTGGGTTCAAGCGATCCTCCTGCCTCAGCCTCCTGAGTAGCTGGGACTACAGGCATGCGCCACCACGCCCAGCTATTTTTTGTATTTTTAGTAGAGACGGGGTTTCACCGTGTTGGCCAGGATGTTCTCGATCTCTTGACCTCGTGATCAGCCCACCTTGGCCTCTCAAAGTGCTGGGATTACAGGCGTGAGCCACAGCGCCCGGCCAAATTTTTTGTTTTTTAATTTGGCGTGGTGGCACCCAGCTACTTGGGAGGCTGAGGCAAGAGGATCACTTGAGCCCAGGAGTTTGCAAGGCTGCAGTAAGCTATGATCCTGCCACTGCACTCCAGTCTGGGCAACAGAGCAAGACCCTCTCTTAATTAAAAAAAAAAAAAAAAAAAAGGCAGGGAAGCCACCCGATGCCAAGTTGTGTGGGCAGCGAATCCACATGGGTCTAGATCCCAATTTTGCCTTATACGTGCCCTGTGTGACCTTGAGCTGGTCTCCTCACCTCCCTGGCCCTGGTTCCCTCTGCGCTGCTATTCTGCAGGGTTCTGGTAAGGAGAGCAGTGCACGTACACGCTGGGCCAACACAGGCCCCATCAGAGGGTGCCGTGCACAGCCTGGCGCCAGTCAGGGCACAAAGACACCCACGGAAGAGGCAGTCCCTCTCTTCCTCCCAGGCTGCACCCTAGAATGCTGAGACTCCAGAGTGGAGCCCCCCCTGAGCCATGTATACTTCCACCGGGAACTCCAAGGCATCTTCAGCCCAACCAGACCAATACAAGCCCCTACATCAGTGCACAGTGCCACCATCCTTCCGGGCCCTCCAGCCAGAACCCCAGGAGCTGAAAGCCTTGACTCCTCTTTCTCTCACCCCTAAATCCAGTTCAAGAGTAAGTCTTTGGGCTGTGTATACTTCCAGAACACCCCAGTGTTGGTCCACACATCTGTCTTCAGCATCTGCCCCTCTAGTCCTGGGCCCTGGCCACTCCCCAAGTGCCCTCTGGCCCCTTTGCCTCTGATGTCCAGGCTCTCCTGGCAGCCAGAGGCACCACCTCCATTTTTTTTTTTTTTTTTTGAGACGGAGTCTCACTTTGTCACCGGGGCTGGAGTGCAGTGGCACAATCTTGGCTCACTGCAACTTCCACCTCCCGGGTTCAAGCGATTCTCCTGCCTCAGCCTCCTGAGTAGCTGGGATTATAGGCGCCCACCACCATGAGTAGACACGGGGTTTCACCATGTTGGCCAGGCTAGTCTGGAACTCCTGACCTCAAGTGATCCACCCGCCTCGGCCTCCCAACGTGTTGGGATTACAGGCATGAGCCACTGTGCCCAGCCTCCAAAACTTTTTTATCACCCCAAATAGAAACTCCATACCCACTGAACAATAACGCCCACTCCCCTCGTCGCCCAGCCCTGGTAACTTATAGTCTACTTTCTGTCTCCATGGATTTACCTATTCTAGACATTTCATACAAATGGAATCACAGGCTATGTGGCCTTTCCCCCCCCCCCCCCCAGTTAGATGGGGGTCTCACTCTGTTGCCCAGGCTGGAGTGCCGTGGCCCAATCTCGGCTCACTGTAACCTCCACCTCCCAGGCTCAAGTGATCCTCCCGTCTCAGCCTCCTGAGTAGCTGGGACTATAGTCACATGACCCCTCTAAATTAACTCCTGGCTAATTTTTGTATTTTTTGTAGAGGCAGGATTTCGTCATGTTGCCCAGGCTGGCCTCAAACTCCTGGACTCAAGTGATCTGCCCATCTTGGCCTCGTAAAGTGCTGGGATTACAGGTGTGAGCCACCATTCCTGGCCTTATTTTGTGTCCAGCTTCTCACTCAGCGCCACGTTTCCAAGGCTCACCTACGTTATAGCCTGGATCCGAGCTTCATTCCGTTTTATGGCTGCATAGTATTCCACTGCATGGGTGGACCATGTTTTCTTTATCCAGTCATCGGTAATGGATATGTGGGCTGTTGCACAGAAGGGTCCTTTTTATTTTCTCCCTAGCTTTACTGAGGCATCACTGACAAATAGAAATTACATATATTTAAGGTTACATGATATTTTGATATCCATTATGTGTTGTGAAATGATTACTACAACCAAGCTAACTAACAACATATCCAACACCTCACCTAGATACCTTTCTGGTGTGCATGGTGAGAACACTTGAGTCTAATTCCTCAGCAAGTTTCAAGAAAACAGTATGCTATAATAATAATTATTATTATTATTTTGAGACGGAGTCTTGCTCTGTCACCCAGGCTGGAGTGCAGTGGCGCAATCTTGGCTCACTGCAACTTCTCCCTCCCAGTTCAAGCAATTCTCGTGCCTCAGCCTCCCAAGTGGCCGGGGCTACAGGTGGGCACCACCGTGCCTGGTTAATTTTTGTATTTTTAGTAGAGATGGGGTCTCATGTTGCCCAGGCTGGTCTCAAACTTTTGAGCTCAAGCAATCTGCCTGCCTCGGCCTCCCAAAGTGCTGCGATTATAGGTATGAGCCACCACACTTGGCCTGCTATTATTAATTATAGTCACCATGCTGTACCTTAGGTCTCTGGAAGTTTTTTTTTTAGAGATGAGGTCTTGCTCTGTTGCCCAGGCTGGAGTGCAGTGGCACCATCATAGCTCACTGCAGCCTCGAACTCCTGGGCTCAAGAGATCCGCCCACCTCAGCCTTCCGTGTAGCTGGGATTACAGGCGTGTGCCACCATGCTTGGCTGATTTTAAATTTTTTTGTGGAGACAGGGTCTTGCTATGTTGTTCAGGCTGGCCTTGCACTCCTGGCGTCAAGCAATGCTCCCGCCTTGGCCTCCCAAAGTGCTGGGATTACAGGCCCAAGCCATTCTGCCTTGTTAAAACGTTTATCTGAAAGCTGAAAGCTTGTACCCTTTGACCTACCTCTCCCGCCTTCCCCTGTGCCCTCACCCCCATAACCACGGCTCTACTCTGCTTCTACGAGTTCAATTCTTTTTTAGATTCCACAGATAAGTGAGGTCACGCACTATTTGTCTTTCTGTGTCTGGCTTATTTCACTTAGCATAATGTCCTCCAGGTTCATCCATTCCAGAGGGGTGTTTTAAAAGACAATCTTGGCCGGGCACAGTGGCTCACGCCTGTAATCCCAGCACTTTGGGAGGCCGAGGAGGGCAGATCACCTGAGGTCAAGAGTTCAAGACCAGCCTGGCCAATATGGTGAAACCCCATCTCTATTAAAAATACAAAAATTAGCCAAGTGTGATGGCGGGGACCTGTAATCTCAGCTACTTGGAAGGCTGAGGTAGGAGAATTGCTTGAACCTGGCAGGCAGAGGTTGCGGTGAGCCAAGATCACGCCACCGACTCTAGCCTGGCTGACAGAGCAAGACTCCGTCTCAAAACAAAAACAAAAACAAAAGACAATGTTGAGTGGTGGGTCTTCTGCTTTAACCCCTCCAACACCTCTGACTCCCGCCTTGTCTCCCTCCAGCCATGCGGGTTCCCACCCTGCAGCCTCAGCCTGTCCCCATCTGTGTCCCTCAGACTCAGAGGTGTCCTACCCAGAGACGCAGACATGGGCGTCCGCCACCCTGTATCACAGTGCCCTGCAGTCACCACCTGCCTGTGCATCCCTCGCCATGCTGTGACCTCTTGTGTCTCTGTTTTCTTCTTGGTAAAACGGGGATACCTCAGAGGGCAGCTGTGCAACAGGACAAATTCACACACGAGACACTCGGGATGCTCCTGGCACATAGACAGGGTGAAGCATCCCTTGTCCCCATTGTCACCTTCTCCATTAGCTCGGGCTGCCATAACAAAGTACCACAGACTGCGTGGCTTACACAGCAGAAATTTACTTCCTCCTAGTTCTGGAGGCCAGAAGGCCAAGATCAAGGTGCCAGCGAATTCAGTTTCTGTGGAAATTCTCTTCCGCCTTCTCACTATAACCTCACAGGGCCTCTTCTCTAGACATGCATAAAGGGAGACAGATCCCTGCTGTCTCTTTTTTTTTTTTTTTTTTCTCTGAGACAAGGTCTGGCTCTCTTGCTCAGGCTGGAGTGCAGTGGCACAATCCCGGCTCATTGCAGTCTCAACCTCCCAGGCTCATGCGATCCTCCCGCCTCAGCCTCCTGAGTAGCTGGGGCTACAGGTGCGTGCTCCTGTGCCCAGCTACTTTTTTGATTTTTTTTTTGTAGAGATGGGGTCTCACTGTGTTGCCCAGGCTGGTCTTGAGCTCCTGGCCTCAAGCGATCCTCCTGCCTTGGCCTCCCAAAGTGCTGGGATTACAGGCATGAGCCACAAGCCCCGGCCTCTCTCTTCTTATTGGGATACCAGTCCTCTCAGAGTAGGGGGCCCCACCCTTAAGATCTCATTTAACCTTAATTACCTCCCTCAAGGGCCTACCTCCAAATACAC
The DNA here is from genome assembly GCF_028858775.2 of Pan troglodytes. Lineage (NCBI taxonomy): Eukaryota > Metazoa > Chordata > Mammalia > Primates > Hominidae > Pan > Pan troglodytes. The sequence continues at coordinate 36,908,635 of NC_072417.2, forward strand.
TCACGCTGGGAGTCAGGGCTTCAACCTCTGCATTTGGGAGGGAGGTGAGAAGATACAATTTAGTCCATAACCTCATCCATCCCATCCCTGCTCTATACTTTTACTTGACCACTCCTAGAGTTCCTTTATTTTATTTTATCTATTTATGTTTTGAGATGGAGTCTCACTCTGTCGCTCAGGCTGGAGTGCAGTGGTACGATCTCGGCTCACTGCAATCTCCACCTTCCAGGTTCAAGCAATTCTCCTGCCTCAGCCTCCTGAGTAGCTAGGATTACAGTCACACGCCACCACGCCTGCCTAATTTTTGTATTTTTAGTAGAGACGACGTTTTGCCATGTTGGTCAGGCTGGTCTTGAACTCCCAAACTCAGGTGATCTGCCTGCCTTGATCTCCCAAAGTGTTGGGATTACAGGCGTGAGCCACTGCTCCCCGCCTTTTCTTTGTTTTGTTTTGAGACGGAGTCTTGCTCTGTCGCCCAGGCTGGAATGCATTGGCGTGATCTTGGCTCACTGCAACCTCTGCCTCAAGTGATTCAAGAACCTCGAGTGATTCTCCTGCCTCAGCCTCCTGAGTAGCTGAGATTACAGTCACAGGCCACCACACCTGGCTAATTTTTGTATTTTTAGTAGAGATGGGGTTTTGCCATATTGGTCAGGCTGCTCTCGAACTCCCAACCTCAGGTGATCCACCCGCCTCGGCCTCCCAAAGTGCTGAGATTACAGGCATGAGCCACCGCGCCCAGCCTTCTAGATTTTCTTTCTACTCCCAGGAGAATGGAAACTCCTGAGGCTGGAACTTGGTTTCCCTGACTCCTGTCTCCTGGTCCCCTGAACACACAGTGGGTCCCCAAGCAAAAACTTACTTAGTCACAGGGGAGTGACTAAGGATGGCAGTGAGGATAGCTGGAGATGGGGCATCTGCCCTGTGACCTGGGGGGCCACGCCTGACCCCCACAGGCAGGGTGCCATTGCCTTAGGGGTACAGAGAGTTCCCCAGGAGCACGACGCCCTCTCCCCAGCGTGGCTCCCCTAGGAAGCTCCAGACACCCCCAGGGACCAGCCTCAGCTTGGCAGGTGGTGGGTGTCCCCTGGGAGACCCAGGCCTGACCATCCCTGAGACCTCTGGAGGGGGAGGTGTTACAGATTGAATTACAGCCCCCGACCCCCACCGCCAAAGAAAAAAAAAATGTCAGGCTGGGCACAGTGCACAGTGGCTCACACCTACAACCCCAGTACTTTGGGTGGCCAAGGTGGGAGGATCACTTGAGCCTTGGAGTTTGAGACCAGCCTGAGCAACATAGTGAGACCCCCATCTCTACAAAAAACACAAAAATTAACCGAGCACGGTGGCACGTGCCTGTAGTCCCAGCTACTGGGAAGGCTGAGGTGGGAGGGTTGCTTGAACCCAGGAGGTTGAGGCTGCAGTGAGCTCTGATTGCACCACTGCACTCTAGCCTGGGCAAGAGAGTGGGACCCCATGTCAAAAATACAAAAGATATGTTAAAGTCCCAACTCCTGATAACTCAAATGTGACTGTGTTGGGAACATCTGGAGTCCTTACAGAGATAATCAAGTTAAAATGAGGTCATTAGTGTGGGTCCTAATCCAACAACTGATGCCCTTATACAAAGGAGAAACCTGGACACAGACATGCACAGAAGACCATGTGACCATGAAGGCAGAGATCACAGTGATGCTTCTAGAAGCCAGGGAAGATTGCCAGTTAATGACCAAAAGAAGCCAGGAGACAGGCCTGCAACGGATTCTCCCTGAAGGCTCCCAGAAGGAACCAACCCTGACGACAACTTGATCTTGGACTTCCAACCTCCAGAGCTGTGAGGCGACACAATTCTGTTGTTGGCTGCAGTGGCTCACGCCTGTAATCCCAGCACTTTGGGAGGCCAAGGCGGGAGAATTGCTTGAGCCCAAGAGTTTGAGATGAGCCTGGGCAACACAGTGAGACCCCAGCTCTATAAACAAATATAAAAAAGTAGCTGGGCATGACGGGATGCACCTGTAGTCCCAGCTGCTCAGGAGGCTGAAGTGGGAGGATCACTTGAGCCCGGGAGGTTGAGGCTGCAGTGACCTGTGATCGCACCACTACACTTCAGCCTGGGCAATAGAGCAAGACCCCATCTCTGAAACATAAACAAAAAAACCAATAAAGTCTCTGTTGCTAAAGCTGTCCTGTCTGTGGTAATTTGTTGTGGGAGCCTAGGAAATTCATATAGGGAGTCAGGACACACAGAGAGTGAGGAGGGAGGCAGAGATGGGGGCAAGGGCCTGAGCCGCAGAACTTTAAAGAAACCATTTACAGGAAACAGCAAACGACAGGGTGGGCATCTAGCTGGGCTCTCCAGCAAGGAACCACCTGAGATGCCTGGGACAGTGGCGGACACCTCCAAGTCCCAGCCCGAGCAGCTTCCACATGTAGCTCATGTAATCCTAATAACCATTTAGGAAGGAGAGATGCTTGTACCCACAGGTTACAGAGGAGGAAAGTGAGGTCCTGTCATTGAAGAGATATACCCAGGGACACTCAACTGGTAAGGGGGCTTGAACCCAGGGAGGGCTGGCTCCCCAGGTTGGGCTTGATGAGCTGTGGGGGTATCCTGGGGGGCCAGAAGAGCCCCCACCCCCAGGCCCACACTGTATTTGAGTGTCTATGCAACCTCAGAGCTGGTCACGCCTGGACGTTCTACACCTGGGAAGCCAGGTGAGCCCACACCTGTGTCTGTCCCCCCCTTGCACCTCAGTAGTCTCCAGTCACCTTATGTATCTTTCTTTTTCTTTCCTTCTTTCTTCTCTTTCTCTCTTTTTTTTTTTTTTCCTTTGAGACAGCAGGATCTTGCTCTGTTGCCCAGGCTGGAGTGCAATGGTGCACTCTCAGCTCACTGCAGCCTCATCCTCCCAGGCTCAAGTGATCCTCCCAGCTCAGCCTCCTGAGTAGCTGGGACTACAGGCACACAAACCCCCGCCTGGCTAATTTTTGTGTTTTTTGTAGAGATGAGGTTTCACCATGTTGCCCAGGCTGGTCTTGAATTCCTGGGCTCAAGCGATCCTCCCACCTCAGCCTCTCAAAATGCTGGGATTACAGGTGTACCCAGGAATCCATTGCACCCAGCCATAGGCGACCCTATTTCACCCATGGGAAACGGGGCTGCACACCTGCCTGTATGTTCGCATCTAAACCCTACGTCTGTCTCAAGTCAAGGGTCGGTGCGGCAGGGTGGGCCACTGAGGCCTAGACTCTGTCCTCGGGTGCCCTGGGATGGAGATGGGGAGAGCAACAGGAGGAGAAGCGGCTGCTGGGGGAGAGGGGGCGCCTCTAGCCTGCCCTAGCCTGCAGTTGCCATGGCAACCCTCTGCGCGCTTGAGTGGGTGGGAGTCTGAGTGCCTTGGGTGGGGTGGGGGGGAACCAAGGTGGGGATCTGGGATCTGAGCCCCCTTCATGGTCTCCTCCCTTCCTGGCAGCAGCCAGCCCCTCCACACACAGCCCTCTGGCTGCATCTCCTGCCTCCTGCCCACTCCCCAAACCCAGCCGCCCATGAGCCCGCCTCCTCCAGGAAGCCCTCAGGCATCCGGCAGGTCCATAAGGAAGCTGCAGGCCCCGGGGTGACTATGAAGGCCCAGCTGAGAGTCGAAGCTCCTGAATTTCAATCTGCTGTGTAGCTTCAGAGCAAGCACTTGGCCTCTCTCAACCTATTTCCCCATCGCTGCTCAGGGACTAACAGACCTACCTTGCAGAGACAGAGCACGTGCCCAGAGAGGGCCCAGGTACATGGTCCTCGGGCAGGGCAGGGTTCTCGCGGCATCTCCAGTCCCTGCCCCATCCTCCAGCTCAGCGGATGGCAGCCCAGTCCCTCCAGGTGCTCAGGAACCGGACAGTCATCCTGGATCCCTCTCCCCTCACATCACATCCAGCCCCATCAGGTCCTGTGGCTACTCCTTCAGAGTCCACTCACCTCTCGCCACTCCTCAGCTTCTCTGGTCCAGCCCCATCATCTCCTGGCTGGACCCCACTTCCCCACCTCACTGTCTACACCTCGTCTCCCCATCTATCTGCCACCCCTGTCCCATCCAATCTCTACCCCGAGGCGAGAACAATCTTTGCAAAATGAAACTGTCTACAGTATGTTTCCCCCATGGCCACCAGAGGGCGCTTGTGAGCATCTAAGTCAGCCGCTTCCCTCCTCTGCTCAGAACCCTCCGTGGCTCCCACCTCACTCGACCAAAAGCCAAAGTCTGTATCATACAAAGGCTCTGCACTGGGCTGGATGTGGCGGTGCACACCTGTAATCCCAGCACTTCGGGAGGCTGAAGCGGGCTGATTGCTTGGGCTCAGAAGTTCCAGACCAGCCTGGGCAACATAGTGAAACCCTGTCTCTACCAAAAATACAAAAAGTTAGCCAGGCATGGTGGCACACGCCTGTAGTCCCAGCTCCTCGGGAGGCTTAGGTGGGAGGATCTCTTGAGCCCGGGTGGTGGAGGTTGCAGTGAGCTGAGATTATGCCACTGCACTCTAGCTTGGGCAACAGAGCAAGACCCCATCTCAAAAACAAAAAACAAACAGGCCCTGTACAATGTGAAACACCAGGCACTGTTCTGCCTTGGGGCCTCTTCACGGGCTGTTTCTCTCTTCTCCAGATCCCCTCACAGCTCCTCCTGCATCTTCCTTTTGGTCTTTCCTCAAACATCACTAGCTCGGCAAGGTCCTGCTGGTCCCCGCACTCCTACGCCGTGTCCTGACTTGATTTCTCCATACCTATCACCAGCACGCCATGCATTTTATTTGCTTATGAACTCTCTGCTACTAGATGCTGGCTCTGCAGGGTGGGGTTTGCATACTACACTCAGCACAGTGCCTGGCACAAGCAGGAAGCTGAAATATAATTGTTCAATGAAGAACCTTTTAAAGGTCACCCTGGAGCTGGGCACAGTGGCTCATACCTGTAATCCTAGCACTTTGGGAGACCGATGCAGAATTGCTTGTGGCCAGGAGTTTGAGACCAGCCTGGGCAACACAGTGAGATCCTCTCTCTACAAAAATTTAAAAATTAGCCAGGCATGGTGGCACACACCTGTGGTCCTGGCTACTTGGGAGGCTGAGGCAGCAGGGTCATTCAAGCCCAAAAAGTCAAGGCTGCAGTGAGCTATGATCATGCCACTGCACTCCAGCCTGGGTGACAAAACAAGACTCCGTCTCTAAATAAAATAAAATAAAATAAAGGTCACCCCAGCCACCAAGCAGCGCTAGACTGCAGAGCAGTAGGGGTCGTTCAAAAAATTCCCTGCACCCCCCCGACACCTTCTCCTTCGTCTCCCCATCTATCTGCCACCCCTGTCCCATCCAGTCTCTACCCTGAGGCCAGAACGATCTTTGCAAAATGGAAATCCAATTACACCCCTCCCTGCCTACAACCCTCCATGGCTCCCTATTGCCTGTGATGCTCTAACATGGCATCTCAGGCCCTGCTGTCCTGCCACCTTCCCATCACTTCTACTCAGCGTCTGTCTCTCTCTCACACACAGTTCCTTATTCTGCTCTCCCTCCAAAGGGCTCTGCCCAGAGGATGGCATTCGTATCTCTCATATCCACTCTCACAGCACACAGGGCCTGTGTTTTGCTCCCCTAACTGGACTTGGGCTCAGCTGTTAAACGTCTGTCTTCCCCACCATCGAGGGACTCTGAGGGGAAAGTACCATTGTGGGTTGGGCTGGCTCTTGTTGCATACCCAGCCCTGGGCAAGGAGTGGATGCTTGTTCATTTGTTTAATGAATGAAGATGAAATAGACCCAAAAAGCAGATCATCTATTCAGTGGATGTTTACCGAGTTCCCAACTGGTCACAAGTGCAATGGAGGAAGGTGTGCTTGAGAGGGGGTATACGTGTAGGTGCAACTGTAGACAGGGTGGCCAGGAAATGCCTCCCCTAAAAAGTGACATTTCGGCAGAGGTCTTGAGGAGGTGAGCCATCTAGGTACCTGTGGAAAGAGCATTCTGGGCAGAGGGAACAGCACGTGCAAAGGTCCTGGGGTAGGAATGTGCTGAGATGTGGCTGGGGCCCTGCAAGCAAGGGAAGAGTGGAAGGAGGTGAGGGCGGCTGGGGAGGGGGGTCACAGAGGCCATGCAGGGCCTTGTGGACCTCAAGGAGGACTTTGGCTTTCTAGAGAGGTGGGAGCCATTGGGAATCCTGAACAAAGGAGGGATGGGATCTGGCTCGGGTGTTCACAGGTGTCCTCTGGCCACAGAGGTGGAGATCAGACTGTGTGTGGGGAGGGTTGCTGGGAGTGGAGGGTACTCCCTACCCCACCTGTCCCTTGCCTTTTGTCCACAGGGCTGTCAAAGCCAGAAACCTGAAGCTTCCACCAAGTGCTGGCTGCTTCTGGCCCTCACCTTGCTGGTTGCCTCCTGGCCTCCCTTCTGGCCTCCTGGCCTCCCTTCCTGCCAACTATGGCTCTCTCCCATGTAGCAGCTAGAGGGAGCTCATGCTAAACATTCTCACCCTGACATCTGGATCCTGACATAAACCCCCTACCTCTACCCCCATCCCTGCCACAGGCCCTGGCAGCCCCACGGACAAACCAAACAGACTCACGGTCACAAGGCCAGCCAGCAGCCTCCAGCTTCTCTCCATGTGCAGTTGTGAAACATCTCTCCTTCCTCCCCTTTGAGCCACCACCTTCTGTCTGACCTCAGGGCAGCCCCTCTCTCTCACAGATGCTCCTTCCCCTCCACCATACCCCTCCTCCCCCTCCAGGTTGCAGCTGGGAAGCCCCCGCCTCCGGGAAGCCTTCCCTGACTTGCACCTCTGCTGTGCTCACCATCATGGCAGGTCCTGTGGCCTGTGGCCTGTGGTCTGTTTCCACTCCAAAGTGTTCACTGTCCAGCCCCAAGCTTTGCACTCTGAGTTCAGCAGAGCAGAGCTGAAAAGAGTTCTAGAAGCTAGGGCCCGAGCAGAGGGCACAGAGGCGGGATCCCCCTGCCTCATCAGATGCCGGCAGTTAAGGGGCAGGGTGAGACCAGGAGATGGGGGCATGGTGCCTAGCAGGGCAGGAGAGAAGAGGCCCCGGGCATAGCGCCCTTAAGTTGCAGGTTCAAATCCAGGCTGTGCACCGTCATGTCGGCAAGACAGGACACCCACATCACTCCTCTCAATTCTGTCTCTCCACGGGGGAGCTGGGGAACGAGAGCATCCCAGGGTGGCTGTGGGGGTTAGAAATAATTTTCGGCAATTCCACACATCTTTTTTGGAGCATCTTCTATGTGCCAGACACTGAGGAGCTGGGTACAAAAAAGTCGATTCTATAGCGTACCAGTGTTGTGAAAGAAGATAAAGCCAGGAAAAGTGGCTATGAGTGTGTGTGGGTTTGGGAGTGTTTCTTTTTTTTAATCGTATTTTTAAAGACAGGGTCTCGCTCTGTTGCCCAGGGTGGAGTGCAGTGGTGGGATCATAGCTCACCACAGCCTCTGAGCTCAAGGGATCCTCCTGCCCCGGCCTCCCAAGTAGCTGGGACCACAGGGCGTGTGCCATCGTGCCCAGCTAATTTTTAATTTTTTTGTAGAAATGGGGGCCTCGTTATGTTTCCCAGGCTGGTCTCGAACTCAAGCAATCCTCCCGCCTCATCCTCCCAAAGTGCTGGGATTACAAGCATGAGCTACTATGCCCGGCTGTTGCAATTTTATTTTATTTAATTTATTTATTTATTTGAGACAGAGTCTTGCTCTGTCATCCAGGCTGGAGTGCAATGGCGTGATCTTGGCTCACTGCAACCTCTGCCTCCCAGGTTCAAGCGATTCTCCTGACTCAGCCTCCTGATTAGCTGGGACTACAGGCACCCACCACCACGCCCAGCTAATTTTTGTATTTTTAGTAGAGACAGGGTTTCACCATGTTGGTCAGGCTGGTCTCGAACTCCTGATCTCAGGTGATCCACCCACCTTGGCCTTCCAAAGTGCTGGGATTACAGGCATGAGCCACTGTGCCCGGCTGTTGCAATTTTCAACAGGATGATCAAGAAAGGTCATCTCCCCTGAAGAAGATGACATTTTAGCAAACCTCTGTGAATTTGAGGGAGGAGCACGCAGGTGATCAGTTCAGGAGAGTTAGAAGAGCATCCTAGGCAGGGTCACAGCCCGTGCAAAGGCCCTGGGGCTGGACCGTGCCTGTATGTTTGAATAACGGTGGCAGCTGCATCGAGGAAGCGGGTCGTGAGCTGGTGAGGAGAGTGGGAGCAGGTGAGAGCAGGGAGGTGCCGGGAACAGACTGTGCGGGACTCGCCTTGTACTTTAAGCACACAACTGCTCCCCAAATGGGGCCGCCCCTCTGCCCAGCCTTCACTCCCAGAAGCCACTAGGGGGCGATCTTGGGCAGGGTCGGCCAACCATGGCCAGGCCCCCGCCTGCTTTTGTACAGCTGGTGAGCTAAGAATGGTGTTTACATTTTTAAAGGACTGAAGAGAAGAGAAAAGAGAACAGCCCACAGAACCCGTCTACGGCCCGCAAAGCTTGCAGGATTTACCATCGGGCTTTCTACAGAAAAGTCAGCCAACCTCTACTCTATTTTATTTATGTATATATTTTTTTGAGACAGGGTCTTGCTCTGTTGCCCAGGCTGGAATGCACTGGCGGGATCACAGCTCACTGCAGCCTTGACCTCCCAGCTCAAGTGATCCTCCTGCCTCAGCCTCCCAAGTAGCTGGGACGACAGGCGTGCAGCACCATGCCCAACTAATTTTTTAATTTTTTATTCTGTAAAGAAGGGGGTCTCGCTTTGTCGCCCAGGCTGGTCTTGAACTCCTGGACTCAAGTGATCCTCCTGCCTCAGCCTCCCAAAGTGCTGGGATTACAGGCGTGGGCCACCTTGCCCCACTGGCAACCTCTACTCTACAGCCATCACTGCCAACCCAGGACAATTCTGCCCCTGATCCCAGTATGTTTAGCAATGTCTGGAGACTTTCTGAGGTGTTACAACTGTGGGGCTGGAGGTGTCACTGACATCCATCGGGAAGAGGCTAGGGTGGCCTCTGAGCATCCTATAGTACAGAGGACAGCCTCCCACAGAGAATGATGCAGTGCCAAAGTCAGGAGTAATGGAAATCATCTGGGAAATCCTGTCTGGGAAAGCCAGCCCCGGACCCCTCACCTCAAGGGACAGGAAGGAGAATCCACCTGGCTTCCTGACCTGATCATTTGTGACCTGCAGGGTATTTTTAGCCTCTGAGGGAGGGGCACTGACTATTCTGAGGTTTTTTTTTTTTTGGCGGGGGGGGGGGGGGGGTGGCAAGGCTATTTTTGGCCTGGGCATCTGTTTATTGAATTTTTATCTCCCCCCAAATTTTGGAACAGGAGACAGTGAAGGCAGGGGCTTTTTTTTTTTTAAGAGTCAGGATCCTGCTTTGTCACCCAGACTGGAGTGCACTCGTGCAATCATAGCTCACTGCAGCCTCAAACTTCTGGGCTCAAGCGATCCTCCCACCTCAGCCTCCTGAGCAGCTGAGACTACAGGTGCATATTCACGATGCCCAACTATTAAAAAAAATTTTTTAGAAATGAGTCTTGCTATGTTGCCCAGGCTGATCTCAAATTCTTGTCCTCGAGCAATCTTCCCACCTCGGCTTCCCAACATTCTGGGTTTACAGGTGTGAGTCACCACACCTGGGTCAGGTAAGACTTCTTGAACGCACACTGTGGGCCAGTGATGACTGCTGACACCTGGGATTCCCAAAGCAAAGCAAATCACAACATCCTCGCACACTTGGATCCTCCTCACAGACACAGACAGTAAACAAACAAGCGCAGAACACCAGGAAATTACAGACTATGTGAAAAGCCGTCCGCTGTACTGAACATCAGGAGGGATGTGGGAAGCTGAGACTTTGCAGAAGGTGCCTGGGAGTAAACCTTACTGGGGAGGTGATATTTCAAGAGGGTGGGGGAGAAAACGCCTCGCAAATATCTGGGGAAGGGTCCTAGGTGGCAGAACAGCAGTGCAAACGCCCCAGGGTAGGATCACACTTAGCACACTGGAGGAGCAACGAGGAGGGAGGAGGTGGCCCAGAAAGACCATGAAGGGCCAGACCCCAGGACAGTCCAAGCCTGTGGGCTACTGCAGTCAGAATTTGGGGCTACCCTCGAAAAGGAGACACATGCCTTCTCCCCCAACTCGCATGACAGGAGAGTTTTGCTTTTTTGTTTTGGGTTTTTTTTTTTGAGAATGAGTCTTGCTCTGTCGCCCACGCTGGAGTGCAGTGGCACAATCTCGGCTCGCTGCAACCTCTGCCTCCTGGATTCAAGCAATCCTCCTGCCTCAGCCTCCCTGGTAGCTGGGACTACAGGTGCACACCACCATGCCTGGCTAATTTCTGTACTTGTAGTAGAGATGGGGTTTCACCATGTTGGCCAGGCTGGTCTCAAGCTCCTGACCTCAGGTGATCCACCCGCCTCAGCCTCCCAAAGTGCTGGGATTACAGGTATGAGCCACCACGCCCAGCTGATAGGAGAGCTTTGATGGAAACCCCATATGTGTTGCTAGAGTGTGAGCTCCATGAGGACAGGACGTGGCCACCACCCCCCATGGCACCCCCCGCATGGTGCTGGGTGGGGAAGGCACTTGGCAAGTGTGTGCAGATTGCATGACAAGGTGCACCCAGCCTTGCTCCAAGAAATCCTGAGCACACAACTGCAGGTGCACAAAAGATGCAGACAGCTCCATGTGTGCACACAGACAGCTACTCCTTCTTGCAGCCCTACCTCCCCCAGCATGACCACCCCCTCTGCAAAACACAAACACCAGCACACAAGGGACCCTTATGAACACCGGATGTGCCTGATGGTCACGTGGCCACATGCACCCTTGGCTAGATCACCATCCAGGCCACACAGGCAGAGGACACCTATGCACAGGTGGAGACAGACAGACATCTGGATTCTGGGGACACCGGGACCCCCTCCATGTTTCTACTTGGCCTCCCACCTCACTCCAGGACCCGTCTCTCCCCTTCCATCAGGGTGCCCAATAGCAACCACTTTGCCCCAAACCCAGCCTGGGAGGAGCTGTCTGTCTTGCCATGGCACCTTCAGGGTCACTGGGGTCAGGGTTTCAGACCCAGGGAACCCCCGCCTCGGGAGCCCCTCTCTCTGCCTCCCCACGGAGGGGCTGGAGGAGGGGAAGTGTCTGGCATGTGGAAATCAGATCCGTGAGAGGAACCCACACAGAACCCAGAGCCTTGTGTGTCCTTGGCCACATGTCTCGCCAGGGAGGAAGGAGGGGGTGGAGGGCAAAGACGATGCTCCAGCGGGGATGGCAGTGCTCCCACTCCTCCCGTTCCTCTTGAGGGGCACCCGCTGCCACCCTCCCCACCGAGATGCCTGCAAGCATCACACAGCCTCACATGCAGGTGGAGACGCCACCGGCCAGGAGCCCAAACTGCTAGATGCAAACACACTCCCGTGCAGCTGAGGCGCCTGTAGGCTCCTCCCCAACCTGCCCACAGGGTCCTACTAGGCCCCCCAGGAGAAAGGGCTCCCCTGGGCAGGCTGGGAATAGAAGCTGGGCTTCAAGTCCCCCCCTCCCACCCCCTCCCTGCAGGCTCCACAGCCCAGGTGTGCTGGTCCCCAGCTCCCCATCCTCCCCAACCCTGGGCGCCAGCTACACCCCCAAGAGCAGGAATCAGCCTGGGTGATCACGGGGTACGCAAGCTTCCCAGAAGTGGGGATTGAGATGGGCGCCCCTTGGAGAGAAAGAGGGCCTGCAGGGGTGTCCCAGGGCAGGTGCCACAAACACATGGGGTGGACCGAGCAAGGCCATGAGGGAGGTCACCAAGCTGGGTAGGAAGATGGTGGCAAGACCAGCAGGAGGGCCGGGACCCACACGTGTGAGCGCACACGTATGTCGCACATGTATGTGGCTCCGTGCACGGGTGCGATCGCTGCCAGCCATGGAATTAGTTCCCTTTTCCGAATTCCAGATGATTTTTCATCTCTGTAATTAATGGGCAAGTCAGTTCTGAACGGCATGGCAGGCAAATTGCTAGTTAGGAAAATCACGGATAATTTTCTCGATATGATATTGAAGATTGTAAACCTCTTATTCTCCCTGTTTTCATCCTACTTTTAAGTAATAAATTTGGCATTAGTGGGAGGGGAGCAGGGAGGAAGGAGAAGTCACCTGCCCCCCAAAGCTGGGGCCTGACAGGGGCCCACGCAGAATCAATCCCCTGCCCACGGGCCGTGGGGCAGACTGGAGAAGAGAATGAGGGGTGTGGACCCTCCGTGGGGTTGATCAATTCAGGGGGCCAGGCCCTGGAGAGCAGGTGGAGGGCAGGGAGCTTTCAGGCTGTGAGCCAGGGTGAAGGAGTGGGGTCTGGGGTCAGGTTAGGCACATGGCAGCCCTTGGGGGTGTTGGAGAGAGAAGCAGAAACCAATGGTCTGTCCCCAAACATCATGGAGGTCAACGGCCCGGAATATACATTCACCCTCAGGTGTGCCCCACTGGGTCCAACCTCCTCTAAGCAGTGACTCCCTACCAGGATAAGGGAGCCGGGCAAGCAGAGAGGGGAAGAGAGAAAGAGAGAGAGATATAGAGAAAGACAGAGAGCGAGAGAGAGACAGCGAGCCAGCCATCTTGGCAGCCATTTTGAACCCCTCCAGCTCCTGCCCCCAGGCACACATGTTGGGATGTGGGATGTGGGAAGACAGACCCCAGCTCTGAGTCCAGTGGAAGCCAGGCGGAAGAGGGGGGCCCTGCCTGGAACTGGGATACAGAAACACCCACGCAGCTGCCATGGCTGGGGGTGGATGGGGGTTGGAACAGGAAGAAAGGGTCCAGGCAGGTACAGTGAGGTGCTGGCCAGGGATGGGGCAGTGTGAGGACCTGGACTGGAAGTGTAGGGACAGGGGTGTGTGTAGCCAGCGGCTGTCTTCAGATGGGGGCCGGGGGTGCACTGGAGAGATACCTGGGAGGGCATTTTCTGGACACGGCTGGAGCAAACACAGCACCCCCCCACCCCACCACTTCAGGCCTGGACTCGGGTCCCAGGACCGTCAGATGGGAGGATGACAACTGAACCCTCGTAGCTCAATCCAATGCGCACCTGGGGTGGGGGTGGGGAGCTGTCCTCAAAGCACGAATAATCCGGGTGGATCAAACCTGCCGGCCTCCCGTGCTTTAACCCGGCACCACGGAGAGAAGGTGCTGCCTGGCTGCACCCCCTCTTCCTGACAGCGGCGCCCCCCGGACTGCGGCCGGCTTGACACCCAGACGGACCCCTCCCCATCCCCCGCGCCACTGCCTCCTAGAGAAAAACAACCCCCTAGCCCAGCATCCTGTGGTGCCAATCCCCGACACGGATCCTCTGGGGCCCGGGGCCGGCGCGCGGCGCGCACACGCACACGCACCCCCTCCGCTCACACCCAGACACCTACACAAACAGGGCGCCAAGCACCCGCGCGCACACGCACCGGGGACACGCAGGCACCGCCGCGCCGCTTCCCCACAAAGGCTGGCGCGCGCGCGGGCACACGCAGCCACGCGCGGGCACACTCGCGCTTCCCTCCCCCCGCCAGGCACCCTGCGGTCGCCCGTCCGCACCCCCGCGCCCCGGGAGCTCCGTGGGGGCCGCCCCTCCCGGGGCCCTCGCCAGTGGGGGTGAGGTGCGGGCTGCCCCCTCCGCCCTTCCCGCTCAGGTGCGGTGCCCCGCGCGGCTCCAGCGTCCCCTCCGCCCTCGCGGCCAGGACAGGCCCCGGCCTCCCATCCTTCCCGCCTCCCCTCTTCCGCGCGCCCCGCACACCTGGCCCAGGTGCGGCTTCGCCCCTCGCCCTGGGCCCGCAGACACTCACCTGTCCAGCGCCGCTCTGGGGTCGGCCCAGCGTGTCTCTCCTGCGGCTCGGCGAACCCAGGCCCCCCGCCCGGCACATCTCCCGGAGCCGGGGCTGGGGGGAAGCTGGTAGGAGGTGGCGGGGCGAGGGCGGCCTCCGTGTCCCTTCCTTCCCCCGGCCCAGCACCGCCGCCACCAACCAAAAATTAGAAAAAAAAAAAAAAAAGAAAAAAGAAAAAAAAAAAAAGAGGCGGATTACACGGATCCAAAGGCGGCCCCCTCGCGGCGGCGGAGGCTCGGGACTGGGGGCGATCGGGTCTGCGCCCCTCCCGGGGAGGGAGGCTGTGGGGCGGGGGCGGCGTCAGAGCGCCGGGGGCTGCGGCGAGGCGGAGCGCCCCGAGGCGGCGCCGGCAGCGGCCCGCATCTCCCCCGCAGCTCCGCGGCCCCGACGGAGGCGGCACGTGTGCGCCCAGGCGACTTCCCAGCCCCCTCCGACGGCGGCGGTGGACGAGGGGTTAACGGGGCAGCCGGGGCGCCCCTGCAGGCCCCCGCCGCTCGGCGGCGCCGCTCCGGGGCCCGCGCGGCCCCATCAGCCGGGGCCTCCTCGGCAGACGGCGGGGCGGGGGCACCGCAGCGCCGATAGCTCCCGCGCCGACGGCTCGGGCTCCCCGCAGTGGCCGCGGGGAGCTCGGGTTGGGGGCGGGCGGCGCGGAGCTGGCGGAGGGGGGCGGCGCGGCCGGAGGGGGGGCGCCAGGCCGGGCCCGTGGGCACCGCAGGACGCGCGGACCGAGCCGGCGCCGGGCACCAGCAAGGACAAGCCGCCTGCTCTCCCCTCTCCCCGGCGCACCCGCTCCGGGAGGGGGGCGGTGGGCGCGCGCAAAATCCGGCCCGGAGTCGCCGCCCGGGACTGGCCGCCGCAACCCGCTTGAGCGCCCCAGGAGCCGGCCCGAAAACCCGTGCTGGAGTTTCCTTCCTTTCGCCTCCTCTCGCCTCCTCCCTGGAAAAGCAGGGAGAGGGAAAGCGACGTGCTGGAGCCCCGCGTTGGAGCGGGGAGTGGGGGAAGGGAGACAGGCGTAAGGAAGACCCGGAGCGGATTTTCCAGTGAAGTAAAAGGAAAGGCGCCGAGCCCGGGGAAGGGGGGCGCAAATGGGGAGATCTGGAAGCGTTATGCAAAACCCGAGTTGGATTAGATAAAGATGGGAGGAACGGTGTTGGAGCTGGGGGTTGGGGGGTAGATGCGACAAGCCCAAACGCACCCGGGGCACGCAAATTTCGGGCCGGATTCTTTCTTGGGAGACGGAGTAATGCGTCAGGCCTAACGCAGTGAAAACAAGCAAGACCCAGCCCGGAACTCCCGGGACCTGGGTTCGCATGGGGGGAGTTCTGGAAGGGGGATGCTTAGTGGCTGAGGCGACTTGGGCTGCCCTCATCTTCCTGGCAGCGACGTGCAAGGGGGAGGGGCAAAAGGAGGGCTGGACTCGGGTACGACGGGATTCGGCGTGCTGGCTGCACCGGAGCGGACAGGTAAAAGCGGTTTCTGGATCCAGGGGCGCTGCGAAGGGAATGCGATGAGGCCGCTACCCTGGGAGACCAGACCTACAACAAAAGGCGAGGGAGGCACGCCAAGCCAGGACTGGAGCGCGGGACAGAATGAGACCCTTAGCAGAAGATCCTGGGCCACCGGGACAGGGGCTTGGAGCTGACCGGGCAGCAGGGGCGGAGGGAAGCGTTAGGGGGAGGTTTGTATCTATAAACGCCTCAAAGTCTTGCTTTTGGGGAGGGGGTGCAAGGAGAAAAATTGAATTTTATGTTCTCTGAAAGAGTAAAAACCCGGCATGGATTTTCAACACCTAACAACTCCATTGCAGCTGGTGGACTCTAAGAAGTAGGGCAAGAAGCAGGCTTGGGTTCCCAGGTATCAGACCAAGTAAGGCGAGGGGCAGGTTTCGGGTTGAGGCTGCAGAGGGAGCCCCCGCACCCCCTCTCTGGGGTGGGGAAGGCTGTTGGACCCGGCTTGGCTGTCTGGAGAGCGAAAGTTGTGACTGCCAAGACCTATAGCTGGGGCTATAAAACTGGGCCCCTAGCCAAAAATAGGCACTTCGGCAGAACAGGCAACTTTGTGCAGGGTGGGGGCTGGAGGGAAATGGAAGTGGGGGGAAGAATCCTGGCGTAGAGGGAACAGGGGGAGGGGGGAGTCCCTGAAGCGGGGCTGCTGGCTCCATTTTATGAAAGATGGGAAGACTGATGGCTGGGGAGGGCTTGGAATCCTCAGGGAAGGGAATCCATTCAAGTGAGGCCCAAATGTTAAAGCAGACAGCTCAAAGTTCAAAGTTGGGCTGCATCTTAGCAGCAGGGCAGACAAACCCTGATCTGAGTTTTAGAGGAGGGGGACGGGCTGAGGATGGGGATGGGGGAAACCCCCATTCCCTACATGTCCAGGGAAGAGAGTGCATTGCTAACCAGGCGCTTTGCAGAATGAATGAGGAAAGGGAAAAGGGTTCCTGAGTAGGAGTGGTAAATCCACAAAACTTGAGGCATAGCTGGATGGGAAAAATGAGTATCTAAGAAAGCCTGAATTGATAGGCTGCACGGGAATTAACTTGGCCTCTAAGAATCCCTTCCTAGAAGCACGTCGCTGTGGCTAAACTGGAGGAAGGACAGGGACACCAGACTTCCAGGCTGCCCAGGTGACCACGCACCACTGCTGTGGCAGCCTGTCACCCTCCACCGCCTTCTATGGACAGCTGTCTTTTCATGACTGGGAAGGGATTCTTGAAAGCCAGAACCTAGGCAAATCTGGCCCCAGAGAACTTCAAAATGGAGGGATGGGTCACTTTCGTTCCTCCTTCATGCCCAGGATTTCATGGCTGCAGAGCTGTCCAGCCTTGAATCTGGGTGGCCAGGCTGGACACCTGGATCTGGGGGACCAAAGGGGTATAAAGTAGGAGTTGGTGAGTGCAAAACAGATCCCATCCATCTGTGGTTGACTGCAGATCCACTGGGTGTGGAGGAGGGCATCCCATCTCTCTACGCCTCGATTTCCCAGTTTGAGATACTGACAGTAGCAAGTAAGACCCATGAAGGCTTTGAGATGGAGGGCACTCCAGGCAGCCAGCTTTCTATAAACCTAGCAGTACCGAAAAGGGAACAGAACTTGACGCTCAGGAAAAGCTTGTCACCTCCTTGTCGTTCTCTTGCTCCAGGCCTTTGTCCCCACCCCACCCTCCAGCCCTGAGCAGCCCACCCACTTCCCCCTACAGAGCTAGCCTAGGAGGTGGTTCTAACTTGCACTCTCCAGAGGCTACGAGAAGGAGTGGCCTTTACTTATATGAGGGAAAGCAACGACATTCTTTAAGGCACCCTCAGCTCAGTTTGGAAAACCCCAGCCGGAACCCCCTCACCCTCGCCCCTCACCCCTTTCTAGACCCTCTAAACCCCACTGGTCCCAGCTGGGATCGGCTCTCCAGCCTCCATCTGATCCGTGTCTCCTGGACTTGTGAGCGGCGTGCTCAGGAGGCAAAGGGTGCGGAGAGGCTGGGGGCCGCGTAAAGAGCCCTGGCGCACCTCAGACCTTCGGCTGCGCAGCCGCAGTGGAGGCCGCGCCAGCAACTGGGCTCCGGGAACCAAGGCGTCCGCGCGCGCACGCAGACTCGCCCGCGCGCCGCGTGCCCCGCGCTGCCCAGATCGGTACCCGCGCTTCGGACACCCTGCTCCCAGGGCGCTCCTCGCTTCCAGCCTCCCACCTTGCGCCTTGAGATTCCCATGAGCCCCGCGCCTGAGACACCCCACGCTCTGTGTATTCCGTCCCACGGGACCTCCACGCCCACGGTGCCACGCGCCTCGAGTACCCCATGTTCTATGAACCCTGCACCTGGACGCCCCATCTTCTGTGCACCCTGTGCTATAGAACCCGCACGCCCAGGGTGCCCTATGCCTAGGGCACCCTGTGTTCTCCTGCGTATCTGGGACCCCACATTTTGTACGCCTAGCACCTCCAGCATCCCAGCGTCAGACACAGCTGGGCTCGCCTGTGCCTTGTCTGTCCCCTCTCTGTGCCTTCCATGTATTGCGCCCACTGCCTCGGTTGGGCCCCCAACCTCACAGTCCTGAAGGCTCTGCTTCGCCCCAGTGCTCAGCTTCCCTTTGCCTCAGGCCCAGCGCCCTCGTTCCCGGGTGCCCTGCCTCAGGCTCCTGGACAGGTCAGTGCAACGCCAGACAGCCACTGCCCACCAGGCGCCCCCAGCCCGTGTTTTCCTAGAGCCCACTCGGTATAGGATGCACAACCCTGCTGTTCATTTCACTGCTCCGTGCACGTATTCATTCCTTCCATTTACGCCTCAAACACACAGCACGCACCTTATATGCCCTTACCTGTCAGGTGCAGTGTGATGCATTGAGGATGTGCCTCCAGTGCACAGGGAACAAGGCAGGGAGCCTTCTCTGGGCGCTTCCTTCGTCATGGAGAAAATGGACACAGAATGCGTGATGGAATGAGCCCTGGAAAGTCAGCAGGTGCCAGGGAGTGGAGGATGGACCTATCCAAGCCTTGAGGTGTGGGTGAAGTTTTGTGTGTCCCTGGCCTTTCCAGAGGCTCCCTGTACCCCCATCTTAGGCAACTTCTTTTATTTATTTATTTATATTTTTATTTATTTATTTATTTTGAGGAGTCTCGCTCTGTTGCCCAGGCTGGAGTGCAGTGGCACGATCTCTGCTCACTGCAACCTCCCTCTCCCGGGTTCAAGTGATTTCTGGCTAAGTTTCGTATTTTTAGTAGGGACAGGGTTTCACCATGTTGGCTAGGCTGGTCTCGAACTCCTGACCTCAAGTGATCCGCCCACCTCGGCCTCCCAAAATGTTAGGACTACTGGCGTGAGCTACCGCGCCACCCTATTTATTTATTTTTAGAGACAGGGTCTCTTTCTGTCGCCCAGGTTGGAGTACAGTGATGAAATCATAGCTCACTGCAGCTCACTGCACGAGCCACCACACCCAGCTAATTTTTTTTTTTTTTTTTTTCATAGCTTGCTATGTTGTCCAGACTGGTCTCAAACTCCCGGACTCAAATGATCCTCCTTCCTAAGTCTCCCAAAGGGCTGGGATTACAGGTGTGAGCCATGGTAGCAGGCCAACCTTGGGCGATTTCTGAGCTCCATTCAGTTCCACCCCCACTGCCAAGCCAAGTGGAGGGCAAGATAAAGAGGTCCCAGAATTGGGCTAGGAGGATAGGTTGGGGGCAGGGAGTAATTCCAACTGTGTTCTTTTTTTTTTTTTTTTTTTTTTTTGAGATGGAGTCTCACTCTGTGTCATCCAGGCTGGAGTGCAGTAGCATGATCTCGACTCACTGCAATCTCTGCCTCCCAGATTCAATTGATTCTCCTACCTCAGCCTCCCAAGTAGCTGGGATTACAGGAATGCGCCTCCATGCCAGGCTAATTTTTGATTTTTTTTTTTTTCAGTAGAAACAGGGTTTCACCATGTTGGCCAGGCTAGTCTTGAACTCCTGACCTCAAATGATCTGCCCACCTCAGCCTCCCAAAGTGCTGGGATTACAGAAATGAGCCACTGCACCCGGCCAGGTTTTTTTGTTGTTTGTTTTTTGTTTTATTTTGTTTTGTTTTGTTTGAGACGCAGTTTCACTCTTGTTGCCCAGGCTGGAGTGCAATGGTGTGATCTCAGCTTACCACAACCTCCACCTCCCGGGTTCAAGCCATTATCCTGCCTCAGCCTCCGGAGTAGCTGGGATTACAGGCACTCACCACCACGCCCAGCTAATTTTGTATTTTTAGTAGAGACGGGGTTTCTCCGTGTTGATCAGGCTGGTCTTGAACTCCCATCCTCAGATGATCTGCCCACCTCAGTCTCCCAAAGTGCTGGGATTACAGGCGTGAGCCACCGCGCCCGTCCTCAGGGGGTATATTTTGAAGGTGGAGCAGATGGATTGGAAGTGGGATACGAGGGAAAGAGGTAAGTCAAAATTTGTGAGCTGAGTGAGCCCCTGGAAGGATGGAGAGGATGGAGAGGGGGCAGTTTTGTAGGTTAGATCCAAGCCTTTGGTTTGATATGTCCAAGTGGAGGCATGAAGTTGGTGCCCGGGGAGAGGTTCAGGTTGGCCGAGAAATGGCTCAAATGAGCACGAATGCTCTCATTTATACTTTATGGTAACTCTGTGGGTGGGGGACTTTCTCCCCATCTTACAGAAGGGGCAACGAAGGCTCCAGAACATGCCCAAGTAGTTAAAAAATGTAGTTATAGGCCGGGTGCAGTGGCTCACGTCTATAATCCCATTACTTTGGGAGGCCGAGGTGGGCAGATCACCAGAGGTTGGGAGTTCGAGACCAGCCTGACAAACATGGAGAAACCCCGTCTGTACTAAAAATACAAAATTAGCCAGGCATGGTGGCGCGTGCCTGTAATCCCAGCTACTTGGGAGGCTGAGGCAGGAGAATCACTTGAATCCGGGAGCTGGAGGTTGTGGTGAGCCAAGATCGCACCACTGCAATCCAGCCTGGAGACAGAGCAAGACTCCGTCTAAAAAAAAAAAAAAAAAAAAAAAGTTAGGTTCCGAGCCGGGTCCTGGATTTGGGCTGGGAGGATAGGGTGGGGATGGGGAATAATTCCAACTGTGGTCTTTTTCTTTTCTCACTCTGTTGTCCAGGCTGGAGTGTAATGGCTCAATCTCAGCTCACTGCAACCTGTTTCCTATGTTCAAGCAAGTCTCCTGCCTCAGCCTCCTGAGTAGCTGGGACGACAGGTGTATGCCACCATGCCTGGCTAATTTTGTATTTTTGTAGAGACAGAGTTCCACAATGTTGCCCAGGCTGTTCTCAAACTCCCAGGCTCAAGCGATCCTCCCGCCTCGGTCTCCCAAAATGCTGGCATTACAGGTGTGAGCCACTGCGCCTAGCTAGGCAGGACTATTTGAAAGGCACCAGGGCTAGGCTAGCATGGTGGGAGGCCAGGAGAGGGTCTAGATTATATTCCCAGTGATACTAGGAACCCCAAGAGGGCTTTCAGAAGTGGGTGGCATGATCTTATTTGGATGTTTAAAAGATTATAGGGCTGGGCTTGGTGGTGTGATCCTGTATCCTAGCTGAGGCAGGAGGATTCACGCACACAGGCTTGAGCCTAGGACTTCCGGGAGGTGGTGTGTGCCATGACCATCAACGTCAATGTGGTGACCCCCCAAGAGCAGGGGACCACCAGGTTGCCTAAGGAAGAGTCAACTGGCCCAGGTTGGAAACACAGCAGGTTAAAACTCCTGTGTTGATCAGTAGTGGAATCACGTCTGTGAATAGCCACTGCACTCCAGCCTGGGCAACAGGGTGAGAAAAGAAAAAGACCACAGTTGGAATTATTCCCCGCCCCCAACCTATCCTCTCTAAAACCCCCCAACCCTGTCTCTAAAACAAAATGTTAAAATAAAAATAAATAAAATAGGCCAGGCACGGTGGCTCACACCTGTAATCCCAGCACTTTGGGAGGCCGAGGCGGGTGGATCACGAGGTCAGGAGATCGAAACCATCCTGGCTAACACAGTGAAACCCCGTCTCTACTAAAAATACAAAAAATTAGCCGGGCGTGGTGGCGGGCACCTGTAGTCCCAGCTACTCGGGAGGCTGAGGCAGGAGAATAGTGTGAACCGGGGAGGCGGAGCTTGCAGTGAGCCAAGATCATGTCGCTGCACTCCAGCCTGGGCAACAGAGCCAGACTCTGTCTCAAAAAAACAAATAAATAAAAATAAATAAATAAATAAATAAAATAAAAGATTATATGAGTGCTCCCTCAATAACTATAACACAGAATTACTATATGAGGCAGGGCACGGTGGCTCACGCCTGTAATCCCAGTACTTTGGGAGGCCGAGGCGGGTGGATCACAAGGTCAGGAGTTCAAGACCAGCCTGGCCAAGATGCTGAAACACCGTCTCCACTAAAACTACAAAAATCAGCCGGGCGTGGTGGCGGGCGCCTGCAATCCCAGCTACTCGGGAGGCTGAGGCAGGAGAATCGCTTGAACCCAGGAAGCAGAGGTTGCAGTGACCCAAGATTGTGCCACTGCACTCCAAACTGGGCAACAGAGTGAGACTGCCTCAAAAAAAAAAAAATGCTAGGGGCCGGGGCACGGTATCTTACACCTGTAATCCCGGCACTTTGGGAGATAGAGGCTGGCAAATCATTTGAGGCCAGGAGTTTGAGACCAGCCTGGCCAACATGGAGAAACCCCATCTCTACTAAAAATACAAAAAAAGCCGGGCATGGTGGCACGTGCCCATAGTCCCAGGTACTCCAGAGGCTGAGGCAGGAGAATCACTTGAACCCAGGGGCAGAGGTTGCAGTGAGCTGAGATCGCACCACTGCAGTCCAGCCTGGGCAATAGAGTGAGATGCCAAAAAAAAAAAAAGGAAGGAAGGAAGATAAGAAGGAAGGGAGGAAGGAAGGAAAGAAAATGCTAGGAATGCTGGTGTGCTCCTGTAATCCCAGTTACCTGGGAGGCTGAAGTGGGAGGATCACTTGAGCCTGGGAGTTAGAGACTGCAGTGAGCTATGACTGCAACACTGCACTCCAGCCTGGGTGACCGAGCGATACTCCTATCTCTTAAAAAATATATATTATTTATAGATTATTATTATTTTTTAATTATACAGGTCAGCCGGGCGCAGTGACTCATGCCTGTAATCCTAGCACTTTGGGAGGTCAAGGCGGGAGGATCGCTTGAGCCCAGGAGTTCGAGACCAGCCTGGGCAGCATAGCGAGACCTGGTCTCTAAATAAATAAATTATATAGTCAATTTGAGAGGGAGCCAGGAGATTCGTGAGGTGATCACCACTGTCATCCAGGTGAGAGGCAGGTGATGGAGGCCCAGAACGGGATGCTGGGGGAAAACGTTAGGTTTTGGGCATGTCTTAGGGGCAGAGTCAACAGGACCCCTTACTTTGCACCCTCCTTGAACTCTGCTTATATGTTACCTCCTGACCACTCTATTGAAAATGCAAAACACAGGACCGGGCGCGGTGGCTCACGCCTGTAATCCCAGCACTTTGGGAGGCCGAGGCGGGCAGATCACGAGGTCAGGAGCTCGAGACCATCCTGGCTAACACGGTGAAACCCCGTCTCTACTAAAAATACAAAAAATTAGCCAGGCGTGGTGGTGTGCGCCTGTAGTCCCAGCTACTAGGGAGGCTGAGGCAGGAGAATGGCGTGAACCCGGGAGGTGGAGCTTGCAGTGAGCAGAGATCATGCCACTGCACTCCAGCCTGAGCGACAGAGTGAGACTCCGTCACAAAAAAAAAAAAAAAAGAAAAAAGAAAAGAAAATGCAAAACACAAAAAGTAGCTGGGTGTGGTGGCGCATGCCTGTAATCCCGGCTACTTAGGAGGCTGAGGCACAAGAGTCGCTCTAACCCGGGAGGTGGAGGTTGCAGTGAGCCGAGATCACACCTCTGCACTCCAGCCTGGGCGACAGAGCAAGACTCTGTCTCAAAAAAAAGAAAAAAGAAAACTGCAAACACCCCCACCCTCCTCACTCCCTTGATCTCCTCTCCCCTTTATCTCTCTCCAGTCCCAGAGGCTGGGGGGGGGGGGGTCTCACTATGTTGTCCAGGCTGGTCTCGAACTCCTGGTCCCCACAGCATATCGTGACCTAGTTTCGTTTTCATTCATTTATCTATCTCCCTCACTAGAATACCAACTCCCCAGTCCAGGGATGTTTGTTTCTTGTTCACTGCTGTCTACCCGGAGCCTAGGACCGATCCTGGCACATAGTAGGCGCTCAGGAGAAAGCGGGGGAGTGGAGGAAAGCGAGAATCCCGGAAGCCGCCGGGTTCCAGCCTGAGCAGCAGGCGGGCGTTTAAGTGGAGGCGGATTCCTAGTTAGGCAACCAGCTGGAAGGGGAGCCCTGCTGGGCTGCGCTTCCTTCCCCGGCCGCTAGGGGCCGTTTCCCCGCTGCTCTGCGGCCGCCAGGTGAGGGGGCCCCGCCTCTTCTTCCCAGGTGCTTAGGAGGGGCAGCCCGGGGAAGGGAGGGGGGTGAAGAGCGCAGAGCTGGGGGAGTTGGGGTGTGAGGGGACAAAGTGGGGGTGAAGGGAGAGAGCTGAGCGTGTTTGAGATGGGGACTGCTTAAAGGAAGGGAAAAATGCGTAGGGAGGTTGGGAGGTGTGAGAAGGTGAGGAGACAGCCCGGTGTTAGGGAGAGAGGAGCGGAGAGTTGAGGGAGGTGCGGGAAGATGGGTGATCAACTGGGGAGTCCGGGAAAGTCTGGCAGGCGGAAGGCCTTGCCCTGGTGGCTCCACTGGAGGAAATTTGGACTATGCATGGAAAAGACCGGGACGATTGAGGGGTGGGATTGGCCTGTGGGATTGAGGATCCCAGGGAAGAAGCCCTAAGCTTTGCTGGACTTGGACTTGGCCAGTGTGTTCTGGGGAGGAAGAGGGATTTCTCAGACCCAGATCCCTCGGACCAGCAACGGGGAGGGACTCCCCCTTTGAGGAGTGCGATGTGCCTGGCAAGTTCACCAGCTAGCTTCTGCAGAACGTGTGGCCAGTAAGTGGCTTATTCAACCTGGCACTGACTCTGCCTCTCTCTCCTTCAAGCCTCAGGGCCAGGATTCATTGTGTAATGAATTGAGTGGTAAAACAGCAATGAATGAGACAGATCCAGTCCCGGCACTGGCCAGTCCTGGCACAAAGAAGGCTGCCCAGCCCTGGGGAAGTGACAGGTAAACTGAGGCAGGGACCTGCTGGCTTTAAATAGCAGTCCCCCTCATGGTGATCTGGGCAGAGACGACCACTCATATGGAGGCTCTGTGGCTGTTACCAAGAAAAAAGCCGGCAGTATCCAAGCTGCAATAGTGTGATAGGGAGTGGTGGGGTCTGCGGCAACCCAGAAAGGCCTGCCAGCTCTAAAGGGATCCTGTGTTTGGGATTAAGGTGGATGTGGGGGCTTGCAGGCTCTGTGGAATGGAGATAGGTTGGGAAGGGGGTTGGGAATAGGAGTGAGGGGTTATAGGTGGGTCCCAGAGAGGTAGAGGTGATGGCCATGGGAAGGTAGAAGGTGACTCCTAACCTTGCATGAGCTCATTTCAGGGGACACAAAGCCAAATGCTGACCAGGGAATGAAAATGCAGAATTTGGGCAGGTGTGAGGCAGTGGTGAAGGACAGGGTAGCTGAAGTTGCACCACCCCCCCTTTTCCATGGGCACCCGCTTGCTACCACTCAGCTCCAGCTGTGCGCTACCACGTGGGAACTCAGGCTCAATGTTGCCAGAATAGCTTCTTCAAGAGAAGCCAGAAATCACAGTTGTTGCACAAAATTCCCTGAGCTTTAAATATCCCATGGGGATCTACTAAAGTTAAATTGCTACGACTCAGCAATTCCATTCCTGGGTTGATTCCCAGTGGGAACAGGAGCTTAGGTTCACCTAAAGACACATCCATGGATGTGCCTAGCAGCTTCATTCATGATCGCCAAACACCAGACACCCCTTAAGTTGACCATCGACTGGCAAGTGGAAAAGAAATGGGAGGACATTCATATAATGGAATATAACGCAGCAATGAAAAAGAATAAACTACTGATGCATTCACAGCATGGATGAATACCAGAGACATAATGTTCAGTAGGAGAAGCAAGATAACAAAGAGAATACCCTGAGTGATTTAATTCCTGTATTGTTCAAGGCCAGGCAGAAGTAACCTATGAAAAGAGTTGGGGAAGCCCAGGGTTTCCTAACTTCGGCCTCATTGACATTTGTGGCTAAATGATTCTGCTTGATGGGGGCCGTCCTGTGCACTGTAGGATGTTGAGCAGAATCCCTGGCCTCCAACCATTACGTACCAGCAGCACCCCCCAGTTGTGACAAATGTCTGTTGTTAGGGGCATAATCACCATCAGATGGGAGCCACTGGTCCAGGCGTGGTGGCTCACACCTGTAATCCGAGCACTTTGGGAGGCCAAGGCAGGTGGATCACTTGAGGCCAGGAGTTCAAGACCAGCCTGGCCAACATGGTGAAACCCTGTCTCTACTAAAAATACAAACAAATTAGCCAGACGTGGTGGTGTGTGCTTATAGTCCCAGCTACATGGGAGGCTGAGGCAGGAGAATCGCTTGAACCCAGGAGGCAGAGGTTGCAGTGAGCAAACATAGCACCACTGCACTCCAGCCTGGGTAACAGAGCAAGACTACATCTCAAAAAAAAAAAAAAAAAAAAAAAGCCACTGGCTTAGTGATGTTTTGAGGCAGCCCACTTCCTGGAAAATAGCCCAGGGAGCCTCCTGGGAGACTGGAATGTTCTTGATCTTGAACTAGGTGACAGTGATAAGGGTGAAATGTATTTCAAAAATCCACAGACCTGTGCCCCTAAGATTTATGTGTTTCACCATAAAGGCATTAACTCTACAACATGGATGACCCTTGAAAACATTTGGAAAAGTGAAAGAAGCCGGACACAGAGGGTCACATAGTGTATAACTTCCTTTATATGAAATGCCTAAAACAGGTAAACACATAGAGACAGAAACAGATTGGTGATTGCCAGGGGATGGGGGATGGGGAATGGAGATTGACTGCTAGTGGGGATAGGGCTTCTTTTGGGGGTGATGGAAATGTTCTGTAATTAGACGTGATAGTTGCACAACTCTTTTAGTATACAAAAGTCCAGTGAATTGTACATTTTAAAATGTACAATTGGGGCCAGGCACAGTGACTCATGCCTGTAATCCCAGCACTTTGGGAGGCCGAGGCGGGCAGATCACTTGAGGTCAGGAGTTCAAGACCATTGTGGCCAATATGGTGAAACCCTATCTCTACTAAATATACAAAAATTAGCCAGGCATGGTGGTGCACACCTCTAGTCGCAGCTACTCAGAAGGCTGAGGCAGGAGAATCACTTGAACCCAGGAGGCAGAGGTTGCAATGAGCAAAGATCACACCACTGCACTCCAGCCTGGGTGTCGCAGCAAGACTCTGTCTCAAAAAACAAAAACAAAAAAATGTACAATTAATCTTGGCTGGGCACAGTGGCTCATGCCTGTAATCCTAACACTTTGAGAAGCAGAGGTGGGAGGATTGCTTGAGCCCAGGAGTTTGAGACCGGCCTGGGCAACATAGCAAGACCCCAGCTCTACAAATTTTTTTTTTTTTGAGACAGAGTCTTGCTCTGTTGCCCAGGCTGGAGTGCAGTGGTGCAATCTTGGCTCATTGCAACCTCTGCCTCCCGGGTTCAAGCGATTCTTCTGCCTCAGCCTCCCAAGTAGCTGGGATTACAGGCGCGTGCCACTACACCTGGCTGATTTTTGTATTTTTAGTAGAGACAGGGTTTCACCACGTTGGCCAGGCTGGTCTCGAACTCCTGACCTCAGGTGATCCACCCACCTCAGTCTCCCAAAGTGCTGGGATTACAGGCGTGAGCCACAGTGCCCGGCGAAAATTTTTTTTAATTAGCTGGGCAACGTGGAGCCTGCCTGTAATCCCAGCTACTTGGGAGGCTGAGGTGGGAGGATCGCTTGACCCCAGGAGTTTGAAGTTGCCGTGAGCTATGATTGCACCACTGCACTCCAGCCCGGGGAGACAGAGAGAGATTCTGTTTCTAAAAATAATATAAAATAAAATGACGAGTGTTATGTTAACTGAATTTTATTCCAAAAAGGAATTTAAAATTTTTTTAAAATTTTTTTTTAAAAAAGGAATTTTTTAAAAACAAGGAGTTAACCATACAGGCCAAACAACACATCTGGGGCCAGTTTGGCCCCAGGGCTGCCGTCATTTGGGAATGGAGGGAAAGGAAGGGGACGGGGTGGAGGGGTGGGAGGGTAATGCACCATCCAGGAGTTGTGGGCGTTCTTGGTGAAGGTTGGGGGATGAAGCAACTTGGAGGCAAAAGAAAGTATGTCTCGGCTCAGGGGAGCGCTCCCTCTTAACCCAACCTGTCAGCCCTGGAAAGAAATCAGCTACGGGTCGGAGGCCAGCCAGCGAACTGTCAAGGAAGTGCAGAGTTCTGACGGGTTAGAGAGAAATGACAACCGCTCAGCCCCTCCTGACACCCTGGCGGTGGCATGATGAAGTGGTGCTTGCCGGGTGGGCGGAGGATGCTCTCTGCGAGCTTGCGGGAAAGTGGGGGTGCCCACCCAAGTTCTTCTGCAGTGTGAAGAGAGGTGGGTTCGGCCTCCCTGGTAACAAAGGGTGGACGGGGTGGCATTTGCCCCTACCCATCCCTCCTGGAGGGAGAGCCATTCCCGTGGGTGCAAGGAAGAGAGAAGACAGCGGACTTCTGGGGGCACAGCTGGGGGTGCAGGGTCTGAGTCTCCATTGGCTTCAAAAAACTGAATGATGGCCGGGCGCAGTGGCTAACGCCTGTAATCCTAGCACTTTGGGAGGCTGAAGCAGGCAGATCACCGGGCGTCAGGAGTTTGAGACCAGCATGGCCAACATAGTGAAACACTGTCCCTACTAAAAATACAAAAATTAGCTGGGTGTGGCGGCAGGTGCCTGTAATCCCAACTACTCGGGATGCTGAGGCAGGAGAATTGCTTGAACCCTGGAGGCAGAGGTTGCAATGACCCAAGATTGTGCCACTGCACTCCAGCCTGGGCGACAGAGCGAGACTCCACTCAAAAAATAATAAAATAAAATAAAAAACTGAATGAGTGAAGAGAGACAGAAAGAAAATTAAGGAGGCGAGGCACGGTGGCTCATACCTGTAATCCCAGCACTTTAGGAGGCTGAGGCAGGCAGATCACTGGAGGTCAGGAGTTTGAGACCAGCCTGGCCAACATGGTGAAACTCTGCTCTACCAAAAAGTACAAAAATTAGCCAGGCGTGGTGGCGGGCACCTGTAATCCCAGCTACTCGGGAGGCTGAGGCAGGAGAATGGTGTGAACCCGGGAGGCGGAGCTTGCAGTGAGCCAAGATGGCGCCACTGCATTCCAGCCTGGGCAACAGAGCAAGACTCCGTCTCAAAAAAGAAGAAAGTTAAGGCCTCCCGAGTAGCTGGGACCACAGGCGCACACCACCACACCCAGCTAACTTTCATATTTTTTGTAGAGATAGGGTTTCGCTATGTTGCCCAAGGTGGTCTTGAACTCCTGGCTCAAGTGATCCTCCTGCCTCAGGCTCACAAAGTGCTGGGATTATAGGCGTGAGCCACCGCACCTGGCCTGCATATAACTTTGGACTTCCCAAAAACTTAACCACTGATAGCCTATGGTTGATCAAAAGCCTTACCAATGACATAAACAATCCATGAACTCGTATTCTGTATGTTCTATATATTACACACAGTATTCTTAGAATAAAGTAAGCTAGAAAAAAGAAATGTTATGAAAATCATGAGAAAGAGAAAATGTGTTTACTATTCATGAAGTGGAAGTGGATTATCATAACCGTCTTCATCTACAAGCCTTCCGATGGAATAGGCTGAGGAGGAAGAGGAAGAAGAGGGGCTGTCTCAGGGGTGGCAGAGGCGGAAGAACATCCACTTACAAGGGGACTCAAGCAGTTATGGCTCAAGCCCATGTTGTTCAAAAGTCAACTGTAATAGAATTTTTTCTTTTTTTTTTTTTGAGGCAGAGTCTCACTCTGTCACCCGGGCTGGAGTGCAGTGACGCGATCTCGGCTCGCTGCAACCTCGGTCTCCCGGATTCAAGCAATTCTCCTGTCTCAACCTCCCAAGTAGCTGGGATTATAGGCGCCCGCCACCACGCCCAGCTAATTTTTGTACTTTTAGTAGAGACGAGGTTTTGCCATGTTGGCCGGGCTGGTCTGGAACTCCTGACCTCAGGTGATCTGCCCACCTCGGCCTCCCAAAGTGCTGGGATTGCATGTGTGAGCCACTGCACCCAGCCAGTAAAAATGTATTGCTTACAGTTCTGGAGGCCAGGAAGTCCAAGATCAAGGCACCAGCAGATTTGGTGTCTGGTGAGAGCCCACTCCACCCCCCAGGTTCAAGCGATTTTCCTGCCTCAGCCTCCTGAGTAGCTGGGATTACAGGTGTGTGCCACCATGCCTGGCTGACTTTTGTATTTTTAGTAGAGATGGGGTTTTGCCATGTTGGCCAGGCTGTTCTTGAACTCCTGACCTCAGGTGATCCACCAACCTCAGCCTCACAAAGTGCTGGGATTATAGGTGTGAGCCACCGCACCTGGCCAAGTGAGTTATTTTTATTTTATTTATTTGTTTATTTGAGACAAGATCTGGTTTTATCACCCAGACTGGAGTGCAGTGGCGTGATCTCGGCTCACTGCAACCTCCACCTCCCAGGCTGAAGCCATTCCCCCACCTCAGCCTCCCAGGGAGCAGCTGGGACTGCAGGTGCGCACCACTACACCCAACTAATTTTTTTTTTTTTTTCAGACGGAGCCTCACTCTGTCGCCAGGCTGGAATACAGTGGCGTGATTTCGGCTCACTGCAACCTCCACCTCCCAGGTTCAAGTGATTCTTCTGCCTCAGCCTCCCAAGTAGCTGGGATTACAGGCACCTGCCACCATGCCTGGCTAATTTTCTCTATTTTTAATAGAGACAGGGTTTCACCATGTTGGCCAGGATGGTCTTCATCTCCTGACCTCGTGATCCACCCGCCTCGACCTCCCAAAGTGCAGAGATTACAGGCATGAGCCACCGCACCCAGCCAATTTTTGTATTTTTTGTAGAGATGGGGTTTGTCATGTTGTCCAGGCTGGTATCGAACTAGTGAGCTCAAGTGATCCGTCTGCCTCGGCCTCCCAAATTGCTGGGATTACAGGCGTATGCCACTGTGCCTGGCCTATTTATTTATTTATTTTTCCAATGTTTGTTTTAAGTTCAAGGGGCACATGTCCACGTTTTTTATTTGGGTAAATTACGTGTTGCAGGAGTTTGGTATACAGATAATTTTGTCACCCAGGTAATCACCATAACACCCAATAGGTAGTTTTTCAATCCTGACCCTCCTTTTACCTTCCACCCTCAAACAGACACCAGTGTCTGTTGTTCCCATCTTTTTTTTTTTTTTTTTTGAGACGGAGTCTTGCTTCGTTGCCCAGGGTAGAGTGCACTGGCATAATTTCGGCTGACTGCAACCTCTGCCTTCCAGGTTCAAGAGATTCTCCTGCCTCAGCCTCCCTAGTAGCTGAGATTATAGGCATGTGCCAGCACGCCTGGCTAGTTTTTGTATTTTTAGTGGAAATGGGGTTTCACCATGTTGGCCACGTTGGTCTCGAACTCCTGACCTCAAGTGATCCACCTGCCTCAGCCTCCCAAAGTGCTAGGATTACAGGCGTGAGCCGCCATGCCTGGCCTGTTGTTCTCACCTTTGTGTCCATGTGTACTCAGTGTTTAGCTACCACTTATAAGTGACAACATGTGGTATTTGGTTTTCTGTTCCTACATTAGTTGGCTTAGGAGAATGGCCTCCAGCTCCATCCATATTGCTGCAAAGGATATGATCTCATTCTATTTTTTTTTTTTTTTTTTTGAGACAGTCTCATTCTGTCACCCAGGCTGAAGTGCAGTGTCGTGACCTCGGCTCACTGCAACCTCCGCCTCCCAGGTTCAAGCAATTCTCCTGCCTCAGCCCCTCGAGTAGCTGGGACTACAGGCACCTGCCACCATACCCCGCTAATTTTTGTATTTTTTTGTAGAGATGGGGTTTTGCCATGTTAGCCAGGCTGGTCTCGATCTCCTGGCCTCAAGTGATCCACCCACCTTGGCCTCCGAAAATGCTGGGATTACAGCCATGAGCCACCATGCCCGGCCTCATTCTTTTTTAATGGCTGCATAGTATTCCATGGTGCATATGTACCACATTTTCTTTATCCAATCCTCCATTGACGGGTGCCTAGGCTGATTCCAAGTCTTTGCTATTGTGAATAGTTCTGCAATGAACATACATGTGCGTGTGTTTTTATAGTAGAACAATTTATATTCCTTTGAGTATATACCCAGTAATGGGATTGCTGGGTCAAATAAAATAGAAGAATTTTAAATTGTTTGAGAAATCTCCAAACTGTCACACTCAATTATAAGGGCAATAATCTCACCCATGAGAATGGGGCCCTCCTGGCCTAATCACCTCCCAAGAACCCCAACTCTTCCAACATATGGATTTGGAAGGGACACAGACATTCAAACCATAGCGGTTACCTTATTTGGACAAAGCGTTTTTGCAGATGTAATTAAGTTAAGGATTTTGCAATGAGATCATCCTGGATTAGGGTGGCCCGAAATCCAATGATAAATGACCTTAGAAGAGAAGGGGGTTAGACACAGAGAAGAAGGCCAAGTGAAGACAGGCAGGGCTTGCAGCAGTACAGACACAAGCAAGGAACCATCAGAGGCTGGAAGAAGAAAGGACGAATCCTCACCTAGTGCCTTCAGAGGGATTGCAGCCCTGCACCACCCTGATTGCAACCTCTGGCCTCTGGAATGGTGAAATAATAAATTCTTGTTGTTTCCAGCCACCTAGTTTATGGTAATGTATTTCAGCAGCCCCAGGAAATGAACACAGGCCCTGATATCCAATTCCACGAGCACTTGATGAAGCATCTGGAGGGGCCCGCGGTGCAGTGGAGGGGGAGGGAAACTCGAAAATGGGGAGTGTTGAGAAACGGATGGGCAGTGAGGTGGAAGACCAGAGAGCCTTTTTTTCTTTCTTTTTTTTTTAGACAGGGCCTCTCTTCATCACCTAGGCTAGAATGCAGTGGCGCAGTCGACCTCCTGGGTTCAAGCGATCCTCCTGCCTCAGCCTCCCGAGTAGCTGGGACTACAGGCACATGCTACCATGCACAGCTAATTATTTACTTATTTTTTGTAGAGATGGGGTGTCACTATGTTGCCCAGGCTAGTCTTGAGCTCCTGGCTTCAAGCGATCCTCCTGTCTTGGCCTCCCAAAGTGCTGAGATTACAGGCTTGAGCCACTGTGCCCAGACTAGGGAACCTCTTTATAGCAGAGGTGATGACCCAGAACTGAGCTGAAGCATGCCACAAACCTACAGGGACAGACAGTAGGTAATATAAATATGCCAAGCAGCCAAGATAAAAAGACTGACTGCACCAGCAATGGAACAACTTCAGTGTCAGGGACACAGTAAGGAGGGTTGGGACTATGGCAAATAATGATAAGAATGAGTAACATTTATCAGCACTTGCTAAGCCTGTTCCTTATATAGCATGAACTCATTTAATTCAGTTAATTCGGTTGTTTTGTTTTTTGTTTTGTTTTTTTGAGATGAGTCTTGCTATGTCGCCCAGGTTGGAGTGCAGTAGCACAATCTCGGTTCACTGCAACCTCCGTCTCCCAGGTTCAAGCAATTCTCCTGCCTCAGCTTCCTGAGTAGCTGGGATTACAAGCATGTGCCACCACACCTGGCTAATTTTTGCATTTTTAGTAGAGACAAGGTTTCGCCATGTTGGCCAGGCTGGTCTCGAACTCCTGACCTCAGGTGATCTGCCCATCTAGGCCTCCCAAAGTGCTGGGATTACAGGCATGAGCCACCACGCCCAGACAAGGTTTCATCTTTAGGGGAAGTCAGGCATCCAGATTTTAATGCAAAAATCACATGAGGTCTGGCACTGGTGGCTCAAGCCTGTAATCCCAGCACTTTGGGAGGCTGAGGGGGGCGAATCACTTGAGTTCAAGAGCTCAAGGCCGCCTGACCAACATGGTGAAACCCTGTCTCTACTAAAAATAGAAAAAAATTAGCTGGGCCTGGTGGCCTTCGCCTCTGATCCCAGCTACTTGGGAGGCTGAGGCAGGAGAATCGCTTGAACCTAGGAGGCAGAGGTTTGCAGTGAGCAGAGATCACACCACTGCACTACAGCCTGGGCGACACAGCGAGACGCCATCTCTAAAACAACAACAACAACAACAATGAAAAAGCAGCCTATATTTAAAAGCTAGCAAGTCATGGGCCGGGCACGGTGGCTCACGCCTGTAATCCCAGCACTTTGAGAGGCCGAGGTGGACGGATCACGAGGTCAGTAGATCGAGACCATCCTGGCTAACACGGTGAAACCCCGAATCTACTAAAAATACAAAAAATTAGCCAGGCGTGGTGGCAGGCGCCTGTAGTCCCAGCTACTAGGGAGGCTGAGGCAGGAGAATGGCGTGAACCCGCGAGGCAGAGCTTGCAGTGAGCCGAGATCGCGCCACTGCACTCCAGCCTGGGCGACAGAGCGGGACTCCATCTCAAAAATAAATAAATAAATAAATAAATAAATAAAAGCTAGCAAGTCATTACAAAATGTTTTTAAACCCTGCATGGACCAAGCCAATTACATCTGTGGGCTGGATTCAGCTCTGGGATGGACACAGAGGGAGGGGCGGGGCATTTGGTGAAGGCGATGCAAAGCATCATGGGTGAGTTGGGGACCACATGGGCCAGGGGGTTTGACTAGGTGGTGCCTAGGCGGGTGCCAGCATGTTTGTGGGGGCAGGCGCGGGGCGGGGGCGGGGGGTGGTTTAAACTGAACAGGTGTTTTGGGTCTAGGTTGGAGCCACGATAACATTTTTCAATTTTGAAGAAGTCAGTGATAGCTTTTAAACAGCCGAATGACTCAGTCATGCCTTCTGTCCCCATCCCCCAATCCCAACACCCAGAAAGCTGTGAATCAGGCTTTCTTTGGGGGTGGAGGGACAGTAGATCCATCCATGAAGGAAACAAACTAAACAGCCCCCGTCTTCCAGCGCGCTCACAGCCCGCCGGGGAGTGGGGGAAGTTGTCCTTAGTAAGGTTAGGATAGGATGGCAGGCGTGATGGTGGGAGCGTGGCAGAGGGTTAGTGGTTGTCTGCAGATATGGGAGCCACTGCTATGTGTTCAATGCACTAAGGATGCAACGACGAACAGGACAGACATGGCCCTGCCTTCAAGGAAAAAGACTGTGAAGGAGGAAGGCAATAAGGAGAGACGGTAATTCCAGGGGGTGATGAGAAAATGTAAAAATTAAAATAGCAGGATGGGGGATGGGGCTCAGATCGGCAGCCTACAGGCCCAGGAGACAGAGCGGGTGGGGAGGAGGATGGAGGATGCGGAGCGGGGGTCCTCAGTGGCTCACAAGCCACCCCTTGCTCCCTGGGACCCAGCAGCCTGGCTGGGCCTCTGTCTCCCCAGAATCACCCTATCACACCAAGAACAAACCCACGGCTGACATAGATTCCTGACTCCGAGCCCAAGCAAGGGGGAGAAAGGGGAGGAAAAAAACACCCATCTGTTCTTCCTCTGATGGAATGTGATTTTTCACCCAGCGCTTAAACCTCGAGCTTCTCCTCCCATTTCCTTTCGGCAGCCGCGGCGACGCGATATAAATCGCTGTAAATGGGTTTTCCCGGCCGGTTGCCGTGTTGTTTTAATAATGGTTCATTTTCTGCCTGGTGGGAAAAATAGTTGGTAAAGAAATTGAGGAGGGGGGGTTCATTTTGTGTGTGTCTGTGTGTGATTGTGCTTGTGTGTGTGTGTGTGTGTGTGTGTGTGTCCCGTTGCCTCAGAGAAGATTCCCGAATATTCCACTGGGACACCAAGTGACCCGTCCAGTTGGGGAATTGGGGAATTGCTGGTCAGAGAACCAGTGCATCCCGCTTGCCTGGACAAAAGGGATTCCTTTTTTTTTTTTTTTTTTTTTTGAGACTGAGTCTTGCTCTATTGCCCAGGCTGGAGTGCAGTGGTGCAATCCCGGCTCACTGCAATCTCCACATCCCTGGTTCAAGCGATTCTCCTGCCTCAACCTCCTGAGTAGCTGGGATTACAGGCGCCCGCCAGCATGCCCGGCTAAATTTTGTATTTTTAGTAGAGACAGAGTTTCGCCATATTGGCCGGGCTGATCGTGAACTCCTGACCTCAAGTGATCTACCCACCTTGGCCTCCCAAAGTGCTGGGATTACAGGCGTGAGCCGCCGTGCCTGGCCGAAAGGGATTCATTTGAAAACCTCCTGGGCACATATATTAAGTACTTACTGTGTGCTATGCCTGACTAGGTGCGTGGGATATGTAAATGAATAAATCTCCCAGGCCCTGACCTCTCTGGGGGCTCACATTCCAGAAGCAGAGAGAGCAACATTAAGACATCACTCTGCCAAACTAGGTAATTACAATTGTGGAAACTGCTCTGAGGAGAGTGTTGAGTGCCATGGGAATGGAAAACGGATCTTGGCAGGGCTAGGCTGAGCATGGTGGCTCACAGCTATAATCCCAGCACTTTGGGAGGCTGAGGTAGGAGGATCGCTTGAGGCCAGGAGTTTGGGACCAGCCCGGACAACATAGCAAGACCACCAACTCTAAAAAAATTTTTAAAAATTAGCTGGGCGTGGTGGCACATGCCTTCTAGTCCCAGCTACTTGGGAGGCTGAGGCAAGAGGATCACTTGGACCTAAGAATTTGAGGCTGCAGTGAGCTATGATCATGCCATTGTACTCCAGCCTGGGCCACCGAAAAAGGTCCCATCTCAAAAAGAAAAGAAGGCTGGGCATGGTGTTTCATGCCTGTAATCCCAGCACTTTGGGTGGCCGAAGTGGGTGGATCACTTGAGGCCAGGAGTTCGAGACCAACCTGGCCAACATGGTGAAACCCCGGCTCTACCAAAAATACAAAAATTAGCCGGGTGTGGTGGCTCATGCCTGTAATGCCAGCTACTCAGGAGGAGGCAGGAGAATTCCTTGAACCTGGGAGGCGGGGGTTGGAGTGAGCCAAGATTGTGCCACTGCATTTCAGCCTGAGGGACAGAGTGAGACTCTGTCAGAAGAGAAGGGAAGGAAAGGGGAGGGGAGGGGAGGGGAGGGAAGAGGAGGGGAGGGGAGGGGAGGGGAGGGAAGAAGAGATCTTGGCATAACCCAAGCCCCCTTCAGAAGGTTCACCCTGGCTGCTACTTTAAGGATAGGCAGACAGAGGGAGTTGTGGGAGGGAAGGCCAATCAGGTAGAGAGACTTCCTTGTCAAACTTCTGGAGGTTGAAAGAGTGTGATGCGGGCTCTGACCTGGGAGAACAGTCATGGAGCCAAGGATAGTGGGGGCAGGGGATGCTGGGGTCCTGGGGAATGGCGTGGGGAGTGGCCAGAAACTTGAGGACTTTTGTTCCTGAGCAGAGTCTTCCATTCCTCCGGCATTGAGACTTTTTTTTTCTTTTTTTTTTGAGACAGGGTCTCACTCTGTTGCCCAGGCTGGATTGCAGTGGCGTGATCTCGGCTCACTGCAGCCTCTGCCTCCAGGGTTCAAGTGATTCTCCCGCCTCAACCTCCCTAGTAGATGGGATTAAAGGCATGCACCACCATACCAGTTAATTTTTGTATTTTTAGTAGAGACAGGGTTTCACTATGGGTGAACTGGCTGGTCTCAAACTCCTGGCCTCAGGTAATCTGCCTGCCTTGGCCTCCCAAAGTGCTGGGATTACGGGCATGAGCCACCACGCCCAGCCAGGCTCTCTTTATAGACAAAGATGTTAGCGTTCTCGCCCTCTAATCTCACGGGGCATGAGGTCTCTCTCCAGCCTCTTGTGTAAAGGCACAGGTCCCATTCATGAGGTCTCCACCCTCCTCACCTCCCATAGGCCCCAATTCTTAACACCACGACCTCGGGGGTTAAGATTTCAACACATATTGGCCAGGCATGGTGGTGCACACCTGTAATCCCAGCACTTTAGGAGGCCAAAGTGAGCAGATTGCTTTGAGCTCAGGAGTTTAAGACCAGCCTGGGCAACATGCCAAAAACCCCATCCCTACTAAAAATGCAAAAATCAGCTAGGCATGGTGGTAGGCGCCTGTAATCCCAGCTACTCCGGAGGCTGAGGCTGGAGAATCACTGGAACTCAGGAGGTGGAGGTTGCAGTGAGCCGAGATTGCACCACTGCACTCCAGCCTGGGCAACAGGGTGATGAGACTCCATCTTAAAAAAAGAAAAAAGAAAAAAAAGATTTCAACATATAAATTTGGGGGGACACAAACATTCACACCAAAGCACTTGGCTCACCAAGTCACCTCCCCACCCCAGCCCCATCCCTTTCCTCCCTATAGTTGGTTGAATGACAGTCCTCCAAAAATGTACGTTCATATCCTAACCCCCAGAGCCTGTAAGTGTGATCTTATTTGGACAAAAGGTCTTTGAAGTTGTATTTATGTGAAGAATCCTGACATGAGATCATCCTGAATTAGAATGGGCTCTAAATCTATTAACAAGTGTCCTGGCCGGGTGCAGTGGCTCACGCCTATAATCCCAGCACTTTGGGAGGCTGAGGCAGGTGGATCACCGGAGGTCAGGAGTTC
Source organism: Pan troglodytes (assembly GCF_028858775.2). Taxonomy (NCBI): domain Eukaryota; kingdom Metazoa; phylum Chordata; class Mammalia; order Primates; family Hominidae; genus Pan; species Pan troglodytes. The sequence goes on from NC_072417.2 coordinate 36,946,661, forward strand.
AAGACCAGCCTGACCAACGTGGTGAAACCCTGTCTCTACTAAAAATACAAAAATTAGCCAGGTGTGGTGGCGGGCGTCCATAGTCCCAACTACCTGAAAGACTGAGGTGGGAAGATCAGATCACTTGAGTTGGGGAGGCAGAGGCTGCAGTGAGCCAAGATCATGCCACTGCATTCCAGCGTGGGTGACAGAGCCAGAGGGGAAAAAAAAAGAAAGAAAGAAAAAATGTCATCAGAAAAGAATAGAGAGGCCACCATGACTCACACCTGTAATCCCAGAGCCTTGGGAGGCTGAGTTGGGAGGATTACTTGAGCCCAGGAGTTTGAGATCAGCCTGAGCAACATAGTGAGACCCCTGTCTTTAGAAAAAAGTTTTTAAAAATTAGTGGGGCTTGGTGGTGTGTGCCTGTAGTCCCAGCTACTCAGGAGGCTGAGGTGGGAGGATCACTTGAGCCTAGGAGGTCGAGGCTGCAATGAGCCATGATTGCACTGCTTCAGTCTAGGCTGGGTGACAGAGCAAGATTCTGTCTCAAAAAAATTTTAAAAAAAAGGAAAAGAAAAAGAAAAACAGGGAACCAGACACAGAGACACAGGGAAAAAGTCCATGTGACAATGGTGGCAGAAACTGGAGTGATGCAGCCACAAGCCAAGGAATGTCGGGAGCCACCAGAGGCTTGAAGAGGCAGAAAGGATCCTCCCCTAGAGCCTCCAGAGGGCCACCTTGACTTGGGGCTAATGATACTGATTTGGGACTTAAGGGATCCAGAACTGTAAGAAAATAAATGTCTGTTTTTTGGTTTTTGTTTTGAAATTATATTTTATTGATATATAATAGTTGTATTGTTTTGTTTTCTGCTGTCCTGAAGCCACCCAGTTTGTGGGCATTGGTTACAACAGTCACAGGAAATATTATAGTTGGCCCTCCATATCCACGGGTTCCTTATCCAGGATTCAACAAACTGCGAATGGAAAACATTAGGGGAAAAAAAAACCCTAATCCTAGCACTTTGGGAGGGTGAGGCAGGCAGATCACATGAGGTCAGGAGTTCGAGACCAGCCTGGCCAACATGGTGAAACCCTGTCTCTACTAAAAATAGAAAAAAATTAGCTGGGCGTGGTGGCAGACACCTGTAGTCCCAGCTACTTAGGATGCTGAGGCAGGAGAGTCGCTTGAACCTGGGAGGTGGAGGTTGCAGTGAGCCAAGATCATGCCATTGCACTCCAGCCTGGGCAACAGAGTGAGATCCTGTCTCAAAAAAACAAAAAGAACAACAAAAAACAACAACAACAAACCCTTGCTAGCCATGCTGGCTCATGCCTATAGTCCCAACAATTTGGGAGGCTGAGGTGGGAGGGTTGTTGGAGCCCAGGAGTTGGAGAGCAGCCTGGGCAAAGTAGCAAGACCCCTATCTCTACAAAAAACATTAACAAAATAAGTCCAGTGGGTGGCGCACACCTGTGGTCCCAGCTACTCGAGAGGCCAAGGCAGGAGAATTGCTTCAGCCTGGGAGGTTGAGGTTGCACTGAGTGATGACTGCACCACTGCAATCCAGCCTGGGTGATAAAGCAAGACTCTATCCAAACAAACAAACAAACAAACAAAACCATATTTTATCTATTTATTATTTTTATTATTTTAAATTATTATTATTATTTATTTATTTTTGAGACAGAGTCTCGCTCTGTCGCCCAGACTGGAGTGCAGTGGTGCGATCTTGGCTCACTGTAAGCTCCGCCTCCCAGGTTCACGCCATTTTCCTGCATCAGCCTCCTGAGTAGCTGGGACTACAGGCACCCGCCACCACGCCTGGCTAATTTTTTGTATTATTATTATTATTTTTTGTCTATTTTTTTTTTAGAAGGAGTCTCGCTCTGTCACCCAGGCTGGAGTGCAATGGCACAATCTCAGCTCACTGCAACCTCCGCCTCCTGGGTTCAAGTGATTCTCCTGCCTCAGCCTCCCGAGTAGCTGGGACTACAGGGATGTGCCACCACGCCCGGCTATTTATTTATTTATTTATTTGTATTTTTAGTACAGATAGGGTTTCACTGTGTTAGCCAGGATGGTCTCGATCTCCTGACCTCGTGATCTGCCTGCCTCAGCCTCCCAAAGTGCTGGGATTACAGGCGTAAGCCACCATGCCTGGCCAATTTTTTGTATTTTTAGTAGAGACGGGGTTTCACCATGTTAGCCAGAATGGTCTTGATCTCCTGACCTCGTGATCCACTGCCTCGGCCTCCCAAACTGTTGAGATTACAGGCGTGAGCCACCGCGCCCAGCCTATGTTTAATTATTTTATTATTTTAACAATTATCTTTATGGTTAAAAATATCACAACAGTAAAAAAAAAAAAATACATTCTCTGCAGCCCAGATTCAGAAAATGATAAAAATTAAAAAATAAAAATGAGGCAGGCGGATCACTTGTGGCCAGGAGCTCAAGACTAGCTTGGCTAACATGGTGAAACCCCGTCTCTACTAAAAATACAAAAAAATTAGCCAGTCATGGTGGCACGTGCCTGTAATCTTCGCTACTCGGGAGGCTGAGGCTTGAGAATCACTGGAAGCCGGGAGATGGAGGTTGCAGTGAGCCAAGATCGCGCCACTGCACTCTAGTCACACATATGTATACATATACATATATGTGTATATATACATACATATATACAGCATATATACATATGTATGTATATATACAGCAGGAGGTGCATAGGTGATATGCAAATACTATGCTGTTTTATAAAAGAAACTTGAGCATCTGTGGATTTTGGTATCCAGGGACGTCCTGGAACCAATCCTACAGGATGCAAAGAGAGGACTAGAATACACTCCCTTTCCTAGCAAAACATCCCAAGAGTTATCGCTGGGTCCGGCTGCTCTTCTCTCGTCCTCTCTCTGATCCTCTCCTTTCAGTATTTTGTTCCCACTCAGCCACTAGAAGGGCTCCATCCTGCCCAACCTGATGGTCGTTTCTCAGCCTCTAGGACTGTGCACTCCCAGCTTCCCCTCCCACCTCCAAGGCCACCACTTCTTAGTCTCTTCTGTGATTCCTCTTCATCTCCCAATCTTAGCCTTGAAGAGAAAGCCAAGAGCCGAGATCGCACCATTGCTCGCCAGCCTGGGTGACAGAGCGAGATTCTGTCTCAAGAAAAAAAATGATTAAAATAAAATGAAATAGGCTGGGCACAGTGGCTCACGCCTGTAATCCCAGAACTTTGGAAGGTCGAGGTGGGCAGATCACGAGGTCAGGAGTTCGAGACCAGCCTGGCCAAGATGGCGAAACCCCGTCTCTACTACAAATACAAAAAATTTGCCGGGCATGGTGGCGGGCACCTGTAGTCCCAGCTACTCGGGAGGCTGAGGCAGGAGAATGGCGTGAACCCGGAAGGCAAAGCTTGCAGTGAGGCGAGATTGCACCACTGCCCTCCCGCCTGGGCAACAGAGCGAGACTCTGTCTAAAAAGAAAAAATAAATAAATAAATAAAAAATAAAATAAATGCTGGGCTGAGTGTGGTGGCTCACTGTAATCCCAGCACTTTGGGAGGCCGAGGTTAGTAGTTTGAGACCAGCCTGGCCAACATGGTGAAACCCCATCTCTACTAAAAACACAAAAATTAGCCGGGCATAGTGGCAGGCACCTGTAATCCCAGCTATTCAGGAGGCTGAGGCAGGAGAATCACTTGAAACCGGAAGGTGGAGGTTGCAGTGAGCTGAGATCGCGCCACTGCACTCCAGCCTGGGCAACAAGAGTGAAACTCCATCTCAAAAATAAATAAATAAATAAATAAATGCCACCTACACCCGACAGCTCCCAGTGGTGTCCCCACCTCTCACCTCTCTGCTGACCTTCACCTGCCCCCCAGATGTCTCCGCTGGAAACCCAGTGGGTACACCCAAGTATCACACCGGAAGCAGACTCTTCATCACACTCCAGACCTGTTTCCTCCTCTGTCCTCCCCCTCCGTCCTCCCCACTCCTCTGTCCACCCCCTCCTCTGTCTTCCCCCCTCCTCTGTCCTCCCCGCTCCTCTGTCCTCCCCCCTCTGTCCTCCCCCCTCCTCTGTCCTCCCCCCCTCTGTCCTTCCTGCTCCTCTGTCCTCCCCCCTCCTCCATCCTCCCCCCTCCTCTGTCCTCCCCCCGTCCTCCCCCCTCCTCTGTCCACCCCCCTCCTCTGTCCTCCCGCCTCCTCTGTCCTCCCCCCTCCTCTGTCCTCCCCCCTCTGTCCTCCCCCATCTGTCCTCCCCCCTCCTCTGTCCTCCCCTCTCCTCTGTCCTCCCCCCTCCTCTGTCCTCCCCCCTCCTCTGTCCTCCCCAACTCAGTTAATGACACATCATCGTCCTCTATTGGTGCAGGAGATGGAATAGTGTCTTCCTCCCCTGACAAAATTCATGTTTACCTGGAGCCTCAGAATGTGACCATATTTGGAAATAGCATCTTTGCAGATGTCATTAGTTAAGTTAAAATAAGATCTTACTAGCCCAGCACTGTGGCTTGAACCTGTATTCCCAGCTATGCAAGAGTCTGAGGTGGGAGGATCACTTGAGGCCAGGGGTTGGACACCAGCCTGGGCAACATGATGAAACCTTGTCTCTACAAAAAGAAAAAAAAATTTTTTTTTGAGACGGAGTCTCGCTCTCTCGCCCAGGCTGGAGTCCAGTGGTGCAATCTCGGCTCACTGCAAGCTCCACCTTCCAGGTTCACACCATTCTCCTGCCTCAGCCTCCCGAGTAGCTGGGACTACAGGCGCCCGCCACCACACCCGGCTAATGTTTTTGTTTTTTTTTTAAATTTTTATTTTTAGTAGAGATGGGGTTTCACCATGTTAACCAGGATGGTCTCAATCTCCTGACCTCGTGATCCACCCGCCTCAACCTCCCAAAGTGCTGGGATTACAGGTGTGAGCCACCACACCTGGGCTTTTTGTTTTGTTTTGTTTTTTGAGACAGAGTCTCACTCTGCAGCCCAGGCTAGAGTGCAGTGGCATGAGCTCTCCTCACTGCAACCTCCACCTCTTGGGTTCAAGTGATTCTCTTGCCTCAGCCTCCCAAGTACCTGGGATTATAGGCATGCACCACCACACCCAGCTAATTTTGTATTTTTAGTAGAGATGAAGTTTCACCATGTTGGCCAAGCTGGTCTCTAACTCCTCAGCTCAAATGATCCACTCTCCTCAGCCTCCCAAAATGCTGAGATTACAGTTGTGAGCCACCACACCCAGCCAAAAATTTTTAAAAATTAGCCAGGCATGTGGCACACACTTGTAGTCCCAGCTACTTAGGAGGCCAAGATGGGAGGATTGCTTGAGCCCAAAAATTGGAGGCTGCAGTGAGCCATGATTGTGCCACTGCACTCCAGCCTGAGTGACAGAGTAAGACCCTGTCTCTTAAAAAAAAAAAAAAAAAAAAAGATGAAGTCTTACTGGACTAGAATGAGCCCTAAATCCAGTGACAAGTGTCCATCTAAGAAGAGGAGAGGACCACAGAGACACACAGAGACCATGGAAGCCTCTCCATGGAATGATTGGAATGATGCAGCTTTGAGGTGGGGAACACCAAGGATTACAACGAGCCACCAGAATCTAGGAGAGAGGCAAGGTAAGATTCTTCCCTAGAGCCTTCAAAGGGAGCCCAGCCCTGCCAACACCTTGACTTTGGACTTTGAGCCTGTAGGACTGTAAGAGAATAACAAACTTATGTTGCTTCAAGCCACCAAGTTTGTGGTAATTTATTGCAGCAGCGCTAGAAAACTAATACAGTTGGGTGCTTCAGAAGTGTACCCGAGACACTCTGATTTGAGTAAAAGTGGTTTACCTGGAAGGTGATTGCAGGGAGTGCTGGCAGGGGATGGAGGAGGTGAGATGCAGAAGGGAGGGCAGCCAGTATGTCATGTGGAAATGAGCAGGTTATCCTGCGATATCTAGGTCTTAACTCATCTTGGACAAACCCCAAGAGTTATCTTATGCAAAGGGTGAGGGAGCTGGGGTATTTATCCTCCAACTCCCAGCCTTTATTAGTTGAGGTATGCTAGCAGGGAAAATGAATTCTCCAGAACTTCTGGCTGCCTGCATGCACCAGAGCAAAGCAGTCAGGCAAAGAGTCACAGGTACGGGTGGTATGAAGCCACTGGATTGACGTGCATGGTGTGGGGACAGCCTCTAAGATGGCCCTCAATGTTCCAGCCCTTGCATTAATGCCCTACCCTTTAGTGTGGTTAGACTCTATGACTTGCTTCCTGCCCATAGAATGTGGCAAAATCGATGCAATGTCACTTCTAAAATTAGGTCACAAAAAAGACCATGCCTTTCATCTTGGGTGAACTCCCTTTTTTTTTTTTGGAGATAGAGTCTTGCTCTGTCATCCAGGCTGGAGTGCAATTGTGCAATCTCTGCTCACTGCAACCTCCACCTCCCGGTTCAAGTGATTCTCCTGCCTCAGCCTCCCAAGTAGCTGGGATTACAGGCATGGGCCACTATGCCCAGCTAATTTTTTATTTTTAGTAAAGATGGGGTTTCACCATGTTGGTCAGGCTGGTTTTGGACTCCAGACCTCACCCACCCACCTCAGCCTCCCAAAGTGCTGGGATTACAGGTGTGAACCATTGTGCCCAGCTGGATGCACTCCCTTTCTTGCCCTCTCTTCTGCTCACTCTGAGGGAAGCCACCTGCCAGGCTGTGAGCTGCCCATTGGAGAGGGTCACAAGGCCAGGAACCAGAAGAGGCCTCTGACCAACAGCCAGTGGGCAACTGATCCTGCCAACAACTCATGAGCTTAAAAGTGGATCCTCCCCAGTCGAGCTTTCAGATGAGATCACGGCCTCAGCCACCAACTATTTCTTTTTAATTGAAATGCATCCATGCCCATTTGCTTTTTGTTGTTGTTAGTTAATTAATAAATAAATAAATTAATTAATTAATTAAAAAATAGAGATAGGGTCTCACTCTGCTGCCCAGGCTGGAGTGCAGTGGTGCAATCAATAGCTCCCTGCAGTATCGAACTCCTGGGCTCAAGTGATCCTTCTACCTCAGTTTCCCAAGTAGCTGGGACTATAGGTGCATGCCACCACATCTGGCTAATTTTTTGTTTAGTTTAGTTTTGTTTTGAGATGGAGTCTCACTCTGTCACCTAGGTTGGAGTGCAGTGGTGCAATCTCGGCTCACTACAGCCTCTGCCTCCTGAGTTCAAGTGATTCTCTTATTCAGCCTCCTGAGTAGCTGGAACTACAGGCCCATGCCACCATGCCCAGCTAGATTTTGTATTTTTAATAGAGATGGGGTTTCACCATGTTGGCCAGGCTGGTCTCAAACTTCTGGCCTCAAGTGATCCGCCTACTTCAGCCTCCCAAAGTGCTGGGATTATAGAGGTGAGTCACTGCACTGGCCTAAAATTTATTTAATTGACAAATTAAAATTGTACATATTTATGGTGTATGACATGATGTTTTGAAGTTCATATACATTTCAGAATGGCTAAATGGAGTGAATTAACATATATATTACCTCACATGCCTATTTTTGTGTGGGACAAGAACACTTAAAATCTTTTTCAGTGATTTTCAAGTATACAATACATTGTTATTAGCTATAGTCACCATACTGTAGAAGACATCTCTTGACTGTATTCCTCCTGTCTAACTGAAAGTGTATAGCCTTTGACCAACATCTCCCCAGTCCCTCCACTCTAGCCCCTGGTAACCACCATTCACTCTCTGTTCTTTTTTTTTCTTTTTTTGGAGACAGGGACTCACTTTGTCATCCAGGCTGGAGTGCAGTGGCATGATCATGACTCACTGCAGCCTCAACCTCCTGGGGTCGGGTGTTCCTCCCACCTCAGCCTCCCAAGTAGCTGGGACTACAGGCACATGCCACCATGCTCATCTAATTTTAGTATTTTTTGTAGAGATCAGGTTTCACCATGTTGCCCAGGCCTGTCTACAACTATTGAGCTCAAGCGATCCACCTCCCTTGGCCCCCCAAAGTGCTAGGATTATAGGGATGAACCATCATGCGCGATCTCGGCTCATTGCAACTTCTGCCTCCCAGGTTCAAGCAATTATCCTGCCTCAGCCTCCTGAGTAGGTGGGATTACAGGTGCGCACCACCATGCCCGGCTCATTTTTGTATTTTTAGTAGAGACGGGGTTTAACCATGTTGGTCAGGCTGGTCTTGAACTCCTGACCTCATGATCCGGCCGCCTCGGCCTCCCAAAGTGCTGAGATTACAGGTGTGAGCGACTGCACCCGGATAGTAACCCATCTCTACCCCATCACTGTAGACTCCCCTCTTTCTGTCATCCCTCACATCCAATCCATTAGCCAGCCCTGTCCACTCCAACTCCAAAACCCACCCTGAGCCCATAGAGACTTCCTCACCTGCACTGCCACCAGGCTGGGGCAAGTCATTCTTGTCTGTCATCTGAATTGAAGCAAAGATCTCTCCTCCCTATCAAGCTCTATCCAGGTGGATCTCCTCAGCCAAGGTAGGCTTTTTAATTCTTTATTTTAGAGACAGTGTGTCACTTTGTTGCCCAGAAGGGAGTGAAGTGATGCAATCATAGCTTACTGCACCCTCAATCTCCTGGGCTTAAATGAGTCTCCTGCCTTAGCCTCCACAGCAGCTGGAACTACAAGTGCATACCACTGTGCTCAGCTAATTTTTTTTTTTTTTTTTTAATGGAGTCTCACTCACTCTGTCGCCCAGGCTGGAGTACAGTGGTGTGATCTTGGCTCACTGTTACCTCCCTCTCCCAGGTTCAAGTGATTCTCCTGCTTAGCCTCCCAAGTAGCTGGGATTACAGGTGTGCACCACCCCTCGTGGCTAATTTTTGTATTTTTAGTAGAGATGGGGTTTTGCCATGTTGGCCAGGCTGGTCTCGAACTCCTGGCCTCAAGTGATCTGCTGCCTTGGCTTCCCAAAGTGCTGGGATTACAGGCGTCAGCAACTGTGCCTGGCCTAATTTTAAATTTTTTGTAAAGATGTGGTCTCGAACCCCTAGCCTCAAGCGATCCTCCCACCTCCATCTCCCAAAGTGCTGGGATTACAGGCGTGAGCCACTGCATCCGGCCTCCTGCACTTCTTCCTCAAGCACGTGCTCACCCAGTGCTTCCATTCATGCATGGGACCAACACTCATTAAGCACTTACAGTATTCACCTGACCTCTGAGTATCCAACAGGCATTTTTCTCATTTAATCCTTGAAATGACCCTACCGTCATTGTACCTATGTTATAGCCAGAGAAACAGAGGTACAGACCAGCAAAACCACTTACCTAAGGTGACTCAGTCAATGCCAGGCAGGGCTGGGATTTGTAGGGTTTTTTTTTTTTTTTGAGACGGAGTCTTGCCCTGTCATCCAGGCCGGAGTGTAGTGGTGCTATCTCAGCTTACTGCAACCTCCACCTCCCGGGCTCAAGTGATTCTCGTGCCCCAGCCTCTCAAGTAGCTGGGATTACAGGTGTGCACCACCATGCCTGGCTAATTTTTTTTTTGTTTCGTTTTCTTTTGTTTTGAATTGGAGTTTCACTCTTGTTGCCCAGGCTGGAGTGCAGTGGCGTGATCTTGGCTCACCACAACCTCCGCCTTCCGGGTTCATGTGATTCTCCTGCCTCAGCCTCCTGAGTAGCTGGGATTACAGGCATGTGCCAACATGCCCAGCTAATTTTTTATATTTTTAGTAGAGACAGGGTTTCTCCATGTTGGTTAGCCTGGTCTCGAACTCCCGACCTCAGTATATCTGCCCGCCTCGGCCTCCCAAAGTGCTGAGATTACAGGCGTGAACCACCACGGCCGGCTTTTTTTTTTTTTTTTTGAGATGGAGTTTTACTCTGTCACCAGGCTGGAGTACAGTGGCGCGATCTTGGCTCACTGCAACCTCCACCTCCTGGGTTCAAGCAATTATCCTGCCTCAGCTTCCGAAGTAGCTGGGACTACAGGCGCATGCCACCACACCCGGCTAATTTTTTGTATTTTAGTAGAGACGGGGGTTTCACCGTGTTGGCCAGGATGGTCTCAATCTCCTGACCTTGTGATCTGCCCACCTCGGCCTCCCAAATGATTTTTGTATTTTTAGTAGAAACGGGGTTTCACCATGTTAGCCAGGCTGGTCTTGAACTCCTGACCCCCCAAGTGACTTGCCCGCTTCAGTCTCTTAAAGTCCTGGGATTACAGGCATGAGCCACTGTGCCTGACCCCAGGGCTGGGATTTGAACCCACACAGTTTCTATACCAGCCCTGGGGTCTTCACTGACATTCAGTTTATGCATCCAATGTGTTAATCCTCTCACTTCCAAACAGATGGGCGTTTCCAAGTGCCCAGAGACCCCGGCAGGTTTACATCCCTTGGCTTTATCCAGAAGGTGGTTTGGTCTTCAAGGCCGGGCGCGGTGGCGCACACCTATAATCCTAGCACTTTGGGAGGCCCAGGTGGGCAGATCACCGGAGGTCAGGAGTTTCAGACAAGCCTGACCAACATGGAGAAACCCCGTTTCTACTAAAAATACAAAATTAGCCGGGCGTGGTGGCACATGCCTGTAATCCCAGCTACTCAGGAGGCTGAAGCAGGAGAATCGCTTGAACCCAGGAGGTGGAGGTTGTGGTGAATTGAGATCGCACCATTGCACTCCGGCCTGGGAAACAAGAGCAAAACTCCGTCTCAAAGAAAGAAAAGAAAAGAAGAGAACAGAAGGTGGTGTGGTCTTTCTCAGCTGCGCTGATGAACAGGCCCATTTCTTGTCCTCAGAGATAGGGTCTAGCATAGCAGGGGAGACAGGGGAGGTATCACTCAACTGAAATCCACAGGAACTACTCAACCCTGTGTAAGAGCACTTGGGATGTGTTAACTCTGCCTGGGAGAGATTTGGAAAGGCAATAAAATACGATATATTGAAAGACATACATTTGAATCACTACCATTTTTGCAGTATATGTAAGTTACAAATATAACTTTTTTTTTTTTTTTTTTTTTTTTTTTGAGACGGAGTCTCGCTCTGTCGCCCAGGCTGGAGTGCAGTGGCGCGATCTCGGCTCACTGCAAGCTCCACCTCCTGGGTTCACGCCATTCTCCTGCCTCAGCCTCCCGAGTAGCTGGGACTACAGGCGCCCGCTACCATGCCCGGCTAATTTTTTGTATTTTTAGTAGAGACGGGGTTTCACCGTGTTAGCCAGGATGGTCTCGATCTCCTGACCTCGTGATCCGCCCGCCTCGGCCTCCCAAAGTGCTGGGATTACAGGCGTGAGCCACCGCGCCCGGCCCGCACAAATATAACTTTATTACATTTGGAATTTTTATAAAACTTGATTATAAACCTCTTTGCTATTCATTTTGAAATATGATTAAAATTTGACCAGTAGAAAGGTACTAAAATTATATAGCAAGTCCTTTTTGTCTCTAGCAAAGATTAGTGTGAGAATTATTACACAGATCATAGTGAATCATCAGAGAGCAGTGGTTCTCAACTGGTGTGATTTTTGTACTCAGGTGACATTTGGTAATGTCCAGAGACACTTTTGCTTGACAAAACTGTGGTTGTGCTCCTGGCGTCTGGTGGGCAGAGGCCAGAGATGCTGCTAAACATCCTGCAGAGTATAAGACAAACCCCCACGGCAAAGAGTTATATAGTCCAAAATGTCGATGGTACTGAAGTTGTGAAATCCTGTTCTAGAGAAATGAAGATCACTTAACACAGGTATTTACTGAGCGTTCACTGTTTTGTAGCTAATGCACCACATGTGCAATATTAAAGTATAAACCATAAGCCAGTATCTTCCACAGTGAGATTGCCTTAGTGCACAGAGAAAGGATTGAGGTGATGTTCCATCCTATGTAAATTAGACTCACAGCAAATGATAAATGTTCTGAAATAATTTTTTTTTCCTTTGGCTTATGTCTTTTTTTGTAGAAATCTGGGCTGCAATTTAATTACAGAACTGAGCCTTGGAACATTTCAGGCCTGGCACGGAATGCAGTTTTTACACAACTTGTAAGTGAAATAGAAGATGAATACGTGTAAACAACTATTTTGTATAAAAACTCATACAATTATTGGTTAGCTGGGTATAAGCCCATTATGAACTCTGAAAAGTGTGTCTTAAGATCCATTCGTTTTTCTCAAATGGGGAAACTAAGGTACAAAGCGGCCAAGAGACTTACACAGCTTATATATGACCTGCTCTGCTTGTCCTAGTTCTGACCTATGGCATGGGCAAGAAAAGGCATCAAACAAGTGACCCTCAAATTAGCCTTGTTGCTGGGTGGGTGGCTCAGGCCTGTAATCCCAGAACTTTAGGAGCTGAGGGGGGCGGATCACCTGAGGTCAGGAGTTCAACACCAGCTTGGCCAACATAGTGAATCCCCATCCCTACTGAAAATACAGAAAAATTAGCTGGGCGTAGTGATGCAGTTTTTTGCTCCCTGGAGGACTTTGTGTTAAGCTTTCTTCCTTGCAGCTAAATGTTGCAGACATTTAAGCAGTTTGAAACTCTGCATATGAGCAGGAATCAAAGTTAAATCCAAAGTGTAGGGCTGGGCGTAGTGGCTCATGCCTATAATCCCAGCACCTTGGGAGGATCACTTGAGGTCAGGAGTTTGAGACCAGCCTGGCCAACATGGCGAAACCCCATCTCTACTAACGATACAAAAATTAGCAGGTCGTGGTGGCAGGCGCCTGTGATCCCAGCTATCGGGAGGCTGAGGGTCGAGAATGGCTTGAACTCCAGATGTGGAAGTTGCAGTGAGCCGAGATTGTGCCACTGCACTCCAACCTCCCCTCCAGGCTGGTCTCGAACTCCTGTGACCTCAGGTGATCTGCCCACCTTAGCCTCCCAAAGTGCTGGGATTACAGGCGTGAGCCACCACACCTGGCCTTGTGGATTTTTTTTTTTTTTTAGAGACTACAGGTGTAAGCCATTGTGCCTGGCTTTTTTTTTTTTTTTTTTGGTAGAGACAGGGTCTTGCTATGTTGCCCAGGCTGGTCTCAAACTCTTGGCCTAAAGGGACCCTCCTACCTTGAGCTCCTGAGTGGCTGCGATTACAGACTCCGGACACTGCACCCGGCTCCAGGTGGGTTTTATTACCATCCTCATTTTATAAATGAGGAAAGGGGCTTGGAGAAGTTAAGTAACATGCCCAATGTCACACAGCTAATAACTGTGAAGCCGGGATTTGAACCCAGGTTCTTGGATTCGAGAGCCTAAGATCCTGAGTTCAGGTAAGTAATACAATGTCAGCTGGCTGTAAGACAGATGATGGTAAATAACAGGGACCACTGGGCTTGGCAAGGTGGCTCACACCTGTAATCCCAGCACTTTGGGAGGCAGAGGTAGGCGGATCACCTGAGGTCAGGAGTTTGAGACTAGCCTGGCCAACATGGTGAAACCCTGTCTGTACTAAAAATACAAAAATTAGCCAGGTGTGGTGGCATGTGCCTGTGGTCCCAGCTACTTGGGAGGCTGAGGTGGGAGAAATCGCTTGAACTCAAGAGGCGGAGGTTGCAGTGAGATCACACCACTGTGCTCTAGCCTGTGTGACAGAGCGAGACTCCATCTTAAAAAAAAAAAAAAAAGGCCGGGGGCGGTGGCTGACGCCTGTAATCCCAGCACTTTGGGAGGCCGAGGCGGGCAGATCACGAGGTCAGAATATTGAGACCATCCTGGCTAACACAGTGAAACCCTGTCTCTACTAAAAATACAAAAAATTAGCCGGGCATGGTGGCGGGCGCCTGTAGTCTCAGCTACTCAGAAGGCCGAGGCAGGAGAATGCCGTGAACCCGGGAGGCGGAGCTTGCGGTCAGCCGAGATCAGGCCACTGCACTCCAGCCTGGGCGACAGAGCTAGACTCCGTCTCAAAAAAAAAAAAAAAAAAAAAAAAAAAAAGGCCGGCGCGGTGGCTCATGCCTGTAGTCCCAGCGCTTTGGGAGACCGAGGCAGGTGGATCACCTGAGGTCAGGAGTTCTAGACCAGCCTGGCCAACATGGTGAAACCCCGTCTCTACTAAAAATACAAAAATTAGCTGGGCGTGGTGGCATGCGCCGGTAATCCCAGCTACTCAGGAAGCTGCTTGAACCCAGGAGGTGGAGGTTGCAGTGAGCCGAGATTGCACCACTGCACTCCAGCCTGGGCTACAGAGCAAGGCTCCGCCTCAAAAGAAAAAATACAAATACAAATAAAATAAAGAGAACAGCCAGTGGGAAGTCCCAGAAATGGGCACACACTGGGTGTGTCTGGGGTGCAGTGAGGGGCCCCTGTGGCTGAGGCGAAAGTCTAGGGATTATTGCACCCACTTTGCACGTGTGACCTTCCACAGTTCTTCACACAGCGACTCCTTCACAACAGTCTCATGACATAGGTTTTTATAATTCTCCTCTCTTGACGGGTGGGGAAACTGAGGCTCAGGGTGGCTAATTGAGCCACAGCCAGAAAGCAATGGAGCTCCAATCTGAATCCAGGCAGCCTGCCCCCACTGCCGAACTCCAAAGGAAACACAGTAGGGAGCCAATGCCAGCAGGCTGGGAGGGCTGCCTGGAGGAGGTGGATGTCACCAGAACCTGTGGGAGGACCCTGAGGAGCAGGGAGGGAGGGAGCTGCCGCTGACCAAGGCACAAAAACATGTTCCTGGGGCAGTTCTTGGAAGGCAGATTTCCAGGCGCCTGCCCCCAATGTGGCCCTGCCTCCCGCTCCCCCAGGCCCCCTCTTCCTAGAGGGAAGGCGGCAAGAGGCGCTTCATTAGCGCCTCTGAGACCCCAGCAGCCCCGAGGGGATGAAAAGGGCCTAGGAGGGGAGCCGTCTTCATTTTGGCACACCTGGCAGGGGGCCCAGGACCACTGAAAGGGATTCAGCTGGGGCCGGCTGGGCAGGCCCCGTCATTGTTCTGGCTAGATCCGCGGTCAGGGCTTCAAATGCAAAACCGGGCTGGGGATGGGGTTGGGGCGCCAGTGGCCTCTGCTCTTCCTTTAATAGACCAAAGGACTCTGGCGGCTTAGCTCTTTTTCCTAATTTAAAGATATTTTCAGGCGTTTGGGAGCTCCCCTAGGCGAAGCAGGAAGGCTGGGAAGTGGGGGGCCTTGAAACTCTCTTCGTGGTTGCCAGCGGAGGATGGAAGAAAAGGCGGGGAGGAGGGGGGCTGAGGTGGGTCTGGGGTCACGGGTGGGGCGCTGCCCCCCCGTGTTGAGTTCTCGGCTGTCCTCTGCCCCAGTTTCCCTCTCTGGAAACTCTGTCTGGTTTCTGGAACCGTCCCCAGCAGGTAGGACGGATGCAGGTGTGCCCAAACGGCAGTTTCTTCCTAAGGAGCTCTTTCGGGTCAACTCTGGAGGCCTTGACTTGGGAGGCAGATGGAGGAGGCTTGATCCCTCTCAGCATGGCAGCCGTGGTGCCAAGGCAGGAAGGAGGGTAGGGAGGCAAGCCAATGGGGTGCAGCGGCCTCCATGCCAGAAAATGGGGGCTCCCTGGAGCATCTCCTCGGCGGGAGGGTGCAAGGGGACCAGGAGAGAGAACCAAGGGGCCCCGCTGGAGGGGGGCTTGGAGCCTAGGGACAGTTGAGGGGGTACTGTCTTCCCCGCTCTCCTGGTCACGCTGCCCAGTCGGCCTTTTTCTCCCCTTTCGCCCCCACCCCCGCCTGCCCCCCTCCAGGCCCCAGCGCCCCCCACTCCCAACCCCCCGGCCTGCTCTCCTGCCTCCCCCGTGCCACCTCCTTGGGCTGCGTTTCTCTTCCCTCCTCCGAGTTCCCAGCCAACCCCTCTCTCCCCCTCCCCAGCCCACCCTCCTCCCTCTGACTGGCTCCCGCCTCCCCAACGCTCTCTCAGCCTCCCAGCCCCCTCCTCCCTCCCTCCCTCCCTCCCTCTCTCCCTCTCTCCCTCTCTCCCTCTCTCCCTTTCTCCCTTTCCTTCCTTCATCCCGGCCTCTCTTCCCACCTTCCCCAGCCAGAGAGAGGGGGCCGCGCTCCCCCCAGCCCCTCCCCCTCTCTCCCTGGGGCCGCCGCCATCTTGCAGGATGCTGGGGAGGGAGCCGCGTGCAGGCAATGGGAACAATGCATCTTTTATGAAGCGATCCCCTCTCCTTGCCTGGAAACCTTGCATTAATGCGGCATTGATTTCCCTCGTAATAGAGGGGGCTCTCCCGCGCCCCCAACCCGAGGGGCGCAAGAAGGGAGGGGGCCAGGTTCGGGGGCGAGGAGGGAAAAGTGGAGGGTGATGGAGTCATCGCTCCGGGCTCCCAGCTCTGCAGCCGGCGGCCTCCCCGCGCCCAGCCTGGAGACCCCCACCCCAACCCGCAGGCGGAGGTTCCCAGAGTGGGGGAGGGGTTCCGGCGCGAGGCCCTCTAGTAACTTCTGGGCTGAGACCCAGCCACAGAGTCCCGGCCGATGGGACCCCCACCCCCCTATTCTCAGCCCTGGCATTGGCCAGAAAGGGCGCAGGAGACCCTCGGCTGCCCCTGGGGCCTGCTGTCTGCGGCCAGGTCCTCTGGGACACGTGTCCCCCCTTCCCCCCAGAACCCTCAGAGGTTCCCCATCTCCTCCAAGCCCTGTTTCCTTCTCCTCTTCTCTTCCATCTTGCCGCCTCACTCCCATCCTTACAGCTCCTGCCTCCCTCGTCCTCTCCTGGCTCCCCCTTTCCCCTTCCCTGCTGCCTGCCCCCTCCCTCCACACCCCCTTCCCTGCGTGCTAATGGCCCGGTGGCAGGCGGCTCCGTGGCTGTTTCTGGGGGAGGCGGGTTTGCAGCCAGGGGAGATGTTGGAGCGGTTTGGTGAGGGGGAGGAAGAAGAATTATACATACGTAAATCTGGGATAATGACGGTGCTGCTAATGGGGCGGGCGGCGGCAGTTCCCCCAACAAACCCACACCCCATCACACACACTCAGGGACCAACCTGGCTTCCTGAGGCGTTTGAGGGTCCGTGGGCCCCGATCATCTCCTTGACTGGCCCTGAACCATCCCTGCTGCAGATATGGGGTCCATGCTCATTTGTGACATCAATGAAACATCCCCCTCCAGCCCCCCAATTCAATTTGCGGCTTGCCACTTTGCTTGCCCTGTGGCCTAGGGGTGAGTAGTTACCCCAGCAGGACAGGTGTGTTCACTTGGGTCTTTTACCCCACCACCAGCCTGGACCCCCCACTCTTCTAGGTTTTCTGAGGTCACACCACCCACCACATGACATCTTTTGCATAACTGAAGGAAGGTCAGACGGATTTTCTTACCCTTTCTCCATTTCATAGCTGTGTGACCTTAGGCAAGTTAACCTCTCTGAGATTCAGTTCTCTCTGCTTGTAATTTGGGAATAATTATGTTCAAAGAACCTGAGGCTGAGGTGGGAGGATCACTTGAGGCAAGGAGTTGGAGACCAGCCTGGGCGACATAGCCAAACCCCTGTCTCAAATTTAAAAAAAAAACTTTTTGAAAAAATAAGTCAAGTTAAGGGCCAGGCACAGTGGCTCACACCTGTAATCCCAGCACTTTGGGAGGCCAAGGCAGGTGGGTCACTTGAGGTCAGGAGTTCAAGACCAGCCTGGCCAACATGGTGAAACCCTGTCTCTACTAAAAAAAAAAAAAGTACAAAAATTAGCCGGTATGGTGGTGCATGCCTGTCATCCCAGCTGCTTGGGAGGCTGACGCACGAGAATCCCTTGAACTGGGAGGCGGAGGTTGCAGTGAGCGGAGGTCGCACCACTGCACTCCAGCCTGGGCAACAGAGCAAGACCCTGTCTCTAAAAAAAAAAAGAGAGAGAGAACATGAATTCACCCACTTCTTTCCACTTTTGTGCTTCCCAACTCCTTCATCACTTGCCTGGATTTACTGAGGTTGCCTTGGCCACAGCCTCCTGGCTTCTGCCCTGGCCTCCATCATCCGTTTGTTTCGGCCTCAAGTGATCTGTTCGTCTCGGCCTCCCAAAGTGCTGGGATTACAGGTGTGAGCCACTGCGCCTGGCCAAAATTTATAAACCTTGACTCTTATTCTCGGTGTGTCCCACAATACCTGGCACCTACTAGATTTTCAAATATGTGTTGAATGAGTGAATTAAATAAATAATGTTGTGACTATGTAAGGATATAACTGATGTAAAGTTCTTGGCAGGTCGCCAGCATTCAATAAACCAAGATGCTGGGCACAGTGGCTCATGTCTGTAACCCCAGCATGTTGGGAGGCCAAGGCAGGAGGATAGTTTGAACCAGGGGTTAAGAGCAGCCTGGACAACAAAGCGAGACCCTGTCTCTACAAAAATTACAAAAAAATGAGCTGGGTGTGATAGTGTATACCTGTGGTCCCAGCTATTCGGGAGGCTGAGGTGGGAGGATCACTTGAGCCTGGGAGGTTGAGGCTACAGTGAGCCAGGTTCCTGCGATCCAGCCTGAGTTACTGAGACCCTGTCCACATCCCCACAAGAGGTAAACTTATGTTCATCAAAAGACATGTACAAGGATGTTCATAGCTGCTTTATCTACAATAACCATTCACTGCAAACAACTCAAATATCTATCAGCAGTAAGATATACATTGTGATACATCTCCACAATGGAATATTATACAACAAAGAAAAAGAACAGGAAAACAGACATGACAATAGATTCTCACAGATACAATGTTGCATAAAAGCAAGATGCCAAACCATGTATTTCCACTTACACAAAGTTCAGGGGTAGGCAAAACTAATCTATGATGAAAATGTCAAATTGGAGGATATTGACTGAGAAAGAGCATTTGGGAATTTCCTGGAGGGATAAATATGTTCTTCTGGTCTGCATGGTGGATACACGGGTATACATGTGTAGAAATTCACCACGCTGAAATTTATGATTTGTGCACTTTACCATATTCATTAAAAAAAAAAAAAAAAAGAGGAAGCCAGTCATGATGGCTTGTGCCTGTAATCCAAGCTACTCAGGAGGCTGAGATGGGAGGATCGCTTGAGGCCAGGAGCTCGAGACCAGCCTGGGTAATGTAGTGAGACCCTGTCTTCATTAAAAAAAAAAAAAAAATTAGGCTGGGTGCAGTGGCTCACGCCTGTAATCCCAGCACTTTGGGAGGCCAAGGTGAGCAGATCACTTGAGGTCATGAGTTTGAGACTTGCCTTGCCAACATGGTGAAGCCCCATCTCTACTAAAAATATAAAAATTAGCCAGGTTAGGCCAGGGACGGTGGCTTACGCCTGTAATCCCAGCACTTTGGAGGCCGAGGTGGGCGGATTATAAGGTCAGGAGTTTGAGACCAGACAATATGGTGAAACCCCGTCTCTACTAAAAATACAAAAATTAGTCAGGTGTGGTGGGCGCCTGCCTGTAGTCCCAGCTACTCAGGAAGCTGAGGCAGAAGAATTGCTTGAACCTAGGAAGCAGAGGTTCCAGTGAGCTGAGATCGCGCCATTGCACTCCAGCCTGGGAGACAGAGGAAGACTCCGTCTCAAAAAGAAAAAAAAATTAGCCAGGCATTGTGGAGGGTACCTGTAATCGCACCTCCTCAGGAGGCTGAGGCAGGAGAATCACTTGAACCTGGGAGGTGGAGGTTGCAGTGAGCCGAGGTCACACCACTCCACTACAGCCTGGGTGACAGAGCGAGACTCCATCTCAAAATAATAATCATAATAATAATGAAAAGAAATGATGCTGGATGCAGTGGCTCATGCCTATAATCCCAACACTTTGGGAGGCCAGAGCAGTAGGATCACTTGAAGCCAGGAGTTTGAGACCAGCCTGGGCAATGTAGCAGGACCCTATCTCTACAAAAACATATATATTTTAAAAATTAGCCAGGTGTGGTGGTGCATGTCTGTAGTCCCAGCTACTCGCATGGCTGAGGCAGGAGGATCACCTCAGTCCAGTAATTTGAGGCTGCAGTAAGGTGTGATCATGCCACTGGACTCCAGCCTGGGCAATAGAGCAAGACCCTATCTCAAAATAAAAGAATAAAATATACAATAAAAATTAAACAGAGCAAAGAGAATGTCCCCTAGAGCCATGTGTGATCCATACGCTTTGTGAATTGTGACACCTCCTCTCCTTCGAGGTTGTACAACTGTCTTCCAAAGTTGGAAAAAAAATGTTTAAAGCTGCCCAGATTCAGGAGGGAGGTCCCAGGGGTACCAGTGCCCTCCCCCATTTCCCAAGGACGACAAGGGTTTCCAGCCTCACTTGGCCTTGGGGTGTGCGCAGCTCGGTGTGAGGGCCAGTGGTTGATCTTGAAGTTTCTTTCCTACTCACTCATCCGTTTCCTGCCGAAGCTGTGGTCCCAGCTGACTCCCCTATCAGAGGCTGCGAGTGAGTTCGGTTGTTATGGCAACGGGGCTGCGGAGATCCCCGGGAACCTGCTGCTCCGCCTCATTGCCTCACCGTATGGGGAGCTGCTTTTCCCCTTAAAAATGAAACGGGAGTGGGATGGGGGAGGAACCCCCTTCTGCTCTGGAATGAAATGCCTCCCTCACCTGCTTTGTCGCAAACCCTCGGTTTGGAGAGGAGGGTCTGGATGGGACCCAGACTGTGGATAAGGATGGAGGGAGGAGAACTCTGCTCCCTGGGTTTTAGCAGCCTTCCCAGGTCTCACAGAACACGAGGAACACGGTCTTTCTCCAGCTCCAACTTTTCTCATCTGTTCATTCATTTTTTCCACAGGAGGCATGAGGAGGTGAGAGATGGAAAGAATGCTGTCTGTCATTTGGAGTCAGAAGGAAAAGAAGGTTGAGGGTCTGCCAGCTCTGCTCTAGTGGTTTTTTCCTGTTTCACCTTTTACAAAATCGAGATAATCGTTTCTACTTGGTAGCGATATTGTGAGGTGTAAAATGGATTAATACATGGAAAATGCTTAAAGCAACTTCTGGCATACGGTGATCGCTCAACCAATCCATTGTTATTTTATTATTATTATTTTTGTAAGACAGAGTTTTGCTTTTGTTACCCAGGCTGGAGTGCAATGGTGTGATCTCGGCTCACTGCAACCTCTGTTTCCCGGATTCAAGCGATTTTCCTCCTCCTGAGTAGCTGAGATTACAGGTGCCCACCACCACACCCAGCTAATTTTTTGTTTTGTTTTGTTTTTTGTTTTTTTTGAGACACAGTCTCGCTCTGTTGCCCAGGCTGGAGTGCAGTGGCACGATCTCGGCACACTGCAAGCTCTGCCTCCCGGGTTCACACCATTCTCCTGCCTCAGCCTCCCCAGTAGCTGGGACTACAGGCGCCCGCCACCACGCCTGGCTAATTTTTTGTATTTTTAGTAGAGATGGGGTTTCACCGTGTTAGCCAGGATGGTCTCCATCTCCTGACCTCGTGATCCACCCACCTTGGCCTCCCAAAGTGCTGGGATTACAGGCGTGAGCCACCGCGCCTGGCCAATTTTTTGTATTTTTAGTAGAGATGGGGTTTCACCATGTCAGCCAGGCTGGTCTCAAACTCCTGACCTCAGGTGATCCACCCGCCTCAGCCTCCCAAAGTGCTGGAATTACAGGTGTGAACCACCGTGCCCAGCAGGGAGACCCTGTTTCTACAAGAAAAAATGTACTGTGATCCCAGCACATTGGAAGGCCAAGGTGGGAGGATCACTTGATCCTAGGAGTTCAAATCCAGCCTGGGCAACATACACAGGGAGAACCCATCTCTTAAAAAAAGAAAAAAAGGAGAAATAATTACATGTAACCCTACCAGCAGTTTTGTGGGATTGCTGTGACCATACCCATTTCACAGATTAGGTAACTGAGGTTTTAGTGCCCTGGAGATGAAGGCATTCTCTAGTCTCCCAGAAGCCCTGAACTCTTGAACAACCCCAAATGCTAAACTCAGCAGTAAAATGGCTGGTGGCTCCTACCTGAGGGTTCACAGAGGGGCTGCCTGTGCTTGCCTCCCAGCCCTTTCTTCCTGCATCCCAGCCCTTTCTTCCTGTGTATTAAGAGGGTTGCGGCTACTTCAGGGCCAGTGTCTCCACGAGTCATCATGACGGCTTCCTGATCATGGCTCTCTCTCTCTCTCTTTTGTTTTTAAGACGAAGTCTCGCTCTGTCGCCCAGGCTGGAGTGCAGTGGCACGATCTCGGCTCACTGCAAGCTCCGCCTCCTGGGTTCACGCCATTCTCCTGCCTCAGCCTCCCTAGTAGCTGGGACTAGAGGCATGCACCACCACGCTCGGCTAATTTTTTTGTATTTTTAGTATAGACGGGGTTTTACTATGTTAGCCAGGATGGTCTGGATCTCCTGATCTCGTGATCAGCCCGCCTCAGCCTCCCAAAATGCTGGGATTACAGACGTGAGCCACCGCACCCGGCCGCCTCTCTCTTTTACTAACCACAGGGATTCAGAAAATTCTTCCTCCCTCGGGGCAAAAAAAAAAAAAAAAAAAAAAAAAATCATATATTAAATCATATATTATAGATGAACTGATGCAGTTTGGATCTGTTTCCCTGCCAAATCTCATGTTGAACTGTAATTCCCAATATTGGAGGTGGGGCTTGGTGGGAGGGGATTGGATCATGGGGGCGGATCCCTCATGAATGGCTTAGCGCCATCTCTTTGGTGCTGTCCACACAATTGTGAGTGAGTTCTTTGGAGAATTAGTTGTTTTGTTTGTTTGTTTTTTGAGATGGATTCTCACTCTGTCACCCAGGCTGGAGTGCAGTGGTGCAATCTCAGCTCACTGCAACCTCCACCTCCTGGATTCAAGCGATTCTCCTGCCTCAGCCGCCTGAGTAGCCAGGATTATAGGCCTGCGCCACTGCGGCCAGCTAATTTTTTTGTATTTTTAGTAAAGATGGGGTTTCACTGTGTTGGTCAGGGTGGTCTCGAACTCCTGACCTCAAATGATCCACCTGCCTTGGCCTCCCAAAGTGTTGGGATTACAGGCGTGAGCCACTGCGCCTGGCCTGGAGATCTGGTTGTTTAAGTGTGTGGCACCTCCCCTCCACCCCACTCTCTCTCCTGCTCCTGCTTTTGCCATGTGAAGTTCCTGCTTCACCTTCTGCCATGAGTTAAAGCTCCCTGAGATCTTTCCAGAAGCCAAGCAGATGCCAGCACTGTGCTTGTACAGCCCGCAGAACTGTGAGTAAATTAAGCCTCTTTTCTTTATAAATTACCCATTCTAGCCAGGTGTGATGGCTCACATCTGTAATCCCAGCACTTTGGGAGGCCGAGGCAGGCGGATCACTTGAGGTTAGGAGTTTGAGACCAGCCTGGCCAACATGGTGAAACCCCATCTTTACTAAAAATACAAAAATTAGCCTGGTGTGGTGGCACACACTTGTAATCACAGCTACTTGGGAGGCTGAGGCAGGAGAATCGCTTGAACCCGGGAGGAGGAGGTTGCAGTGAGCCAAGATCGTGTCACTGCACTCTAGCCTAGGTAACAGAGTGAGACTCCATCTCAAATAAAATAAAATAAAGTGAAATAAAGTAAAATAAATAAAATAAAATGTACCCATTCTTTGATATTTCTTTACAGCAAATTTACCCATATAGGCAACGGCCTAATACATGAACCCTCTCAACCCCCATCCCAGTTCCCTCCTTACAGAAGCTACTGCTGTCTGTTTGGAGTGTATCCTTACAGACCTTTTTCTAAACGTTTACATACACCTATACCAGCTATATAAACACACTATTGATTTTGTGAGATATCTTAGTTTGGGTCCTCCCAAAGGCAGAGACCCTGAGACAAAGATTTGCAGGGGTAAGTTGTTGACCTGGGAGCAGATCCCAGGAAATAGCAACAGGGAAGCTGGGAAGTGAGAAAGGAATGACAGGTTGTGATTTGCAAAGATTGTCAGCCCTGGTTTTGATCATATTGCATAGGCTCTTCTTACAAAGTGCTGGTGCTCCTCTCGTGAGAGGCAGGGTGTATTAGTTCCTTATCACACTGTTATGAAGAAATGCCTGAAACTGGGTAATTTATAAAGAAAAGAGGCTTAATTGGCTCATGGTTCTGTGGGCTGTATAGGAAACATAGCTGGGGAAGCCTCAGAAAACTTACAATCATGGTGGAAGGCCAAGGGGAAACATGGCTGGAGAAGGAGCAAGAGAAAGAGGAGGGAAGTACTATACACTTTTAAACAACCAGATCTTGTGAGAACTCACTCACTCACTATCACAAGAGCAGCAAGGGAGGACTCTGACCCCATGATCCAATCACCTCCCACCTGGTCCTTCCTCCAACACCAGGGATTACAATTCAACATAAGATTTGGGTGGGGGGGGGGGGGATACAAATGCAAACCATATCACAGGACCTGTGTTCCCACCTCCTAAACCTGGGTGGGACTTGTGACTGCCTGGCAAATTCTAAAGTTTTTTGTAGAGGTGGGGTCTTGCTGTGTCGTCCAGGCTGGTCTCCTTGGCCTCCTAAAGTGCTGGGATTGCAGGTGTGAGCCAACATGCCTGGTCCAATTTAGATTTTTTTTTTTAAGATGGAGTCTTGCTGTGTTGCCCAGGCTGGAATATAGTGGCACCATCTCGGCTCACTGCAAGCTCTACCTCCTGGGTTCAAGCAATTATCCCTGCCTCAGCCTCTCAAGTAGCTGGGATTACAGGTGCCTGCCACCATGCCCAGCTAATTTTTGTATTTTTAGTAGAGATGGAGTTTTGCCACATTGGCCAGGCTGGTCTCGAACTCCTGATCTCAGGTGATCCACCCACCTCCGTCTCTTAAAGTGCTGGGATTACAGGCACGAGCCACTGCACCCGGCCCCAATTTAGATTTTAAAGAAATTACTAAGGCTGCTAAACCTTATGTTGCTCTCAGCCCCAAGGGCGCTGAGAGTTGGGTTTTCCCAATCCCGGGCTTCCTGGGTATAGCTCAGACCACCCTTAAGTTTTCCACCCATGCTCCCTCATCCATTCTTTCTTCCCTTCTACAAATTTTCCCCTTCTCTGTTGGCCAGGAACATTTATGCAATAATGTCACACCAGTGACTACCAGAGCTGAATGCCGATAGAGTAACAGAATGCTAAGATGGACATTTCAACCAGGCAGACACAATGACTAGCAACGGAAGCCAGACCACAGTGAAGATCTTTTCTTTTCTCTTTTCTTTCCTTTTCTTTTTTTTCTTTCTTTCTCTTTCTCTCTCTCTCTCCCTCCCTCCCTTTTTCTCTCTCTCTTTCTTTCCTTTCTTTCTTTTTTTTTTTTTTGAGACGGAATCTCGCTCTGTTGCCCAGGCTGGAGTGCAGTGGTGCAATCTCGGCTCACTGCAAGCTTGGCTCACTGCAACCTCCGCCTCCCAGGTTCACTCCATTCTCCTGCCTCAGCCTCCCGAGTAGCTGGCACTACAGGCGCCTGCCACCGCGCCCGGCTAACTTTTTGCATTTTTAGTAGAGATGGGGTTTCACCGTGTTAGCCAGGATGGTCTCAATCTCCTGACCTCATGATCTGCTCGCCTCGGCCTCCCAAAGTGCTGGGATTACAGGCGTGAGCCACTGCGCCCAGCCCATCCTTCCTTCCTTCCTTCCTCTTTCTTTCTCCTTCCCTCCCTCCCTCTCTCCTTCCTTCCTTCCTTTTCTCTCTCTCTCTTTTTTTTTTTTTTGAGACAGTCTTGCTCTGTCACTAGGTAATCTTGGCTCACTGCAACCTCTGCCTCCCAGGTTCACGCCATTCTCCTGCCTCAGCCTCCTGAGTAGCTGGGACTACAGGTGCGCACCACCACACCTGGCTAATTTTTGTGTTGTTAGTAGAGATGAGGTGTCACCATGTTGGCCAGGCTGGTCTCAAACTCCTGACCTTGTGATCTGCCCACCTTGGCCTCCCAAAATGCTGGGATTACAGGTGTGAGCCACCGTGCCCAGCCTCTTTCTTTTTTTTTGACAGAGTCTTGCTCTGTTGCCCAGGCTGGAGTGCAATGGCACAATCTTGGCTCACTGCAACTTCCCCCTCCTGGATTCAAGCGATTCTCCTGCTTCAGGCCCTCAAGTAGCTGGGATTACAGGTGCGTGCCACCACGCCCAGCTAATTTCATATTTTTAGTAGAGTTGGGATTTCACCATGTTAGTCAGGCTGGTCACAAACTCCTGACCTCAAGTGATCCACCCGCCTTGGCCTCCCAATGTGCTGGGATTACAGGTATGAGCTACCACATCTGATCCCTAATTTTTATTTTTAATTGACAAGTAATTGCATATGTTTATGGACTATGATATGATGTTTCAATACTGTATATATTATAAAGCAGGTCACGCTAATGAACATATCCATCACCTCACATACTTATTTCTTTGTAGCAAGAACAGTTTGTTTTTTTAGAGACAGGTTCTGTAAAATATTGCCCAGGCTGGTTTTGAACACCTGGGCTGAAGTGATCCTCCCATCTCAGCCTCCCACAGTGCTGGGATTACACATGTGAGCTACCGCACCAGACCCTACAGGGAGACCATTTAAAATCCACTCATTTCACAAGTTTGAAAATACATTATGGGGCGGGGCGCAGTCACTCACGCCTGTAATCCCAGCACTTTGGGAGGCCGAGGCAGGTGGATCATGAGGTCACGAGTCCAAGACCAACCTGGCCAAGATGGTGAAACCCTGTCTCTACTAAAAATATAAAAATTAGCCAGGCGTGGTGGCAGGCGCCTGTAGTCCCAGCTCCTCAGGAGGCTGAGGCAGAGAATTGCTTGAACCTGGGAGGTGGAGGTTGCCTTGAGCTGAGATTGTGCCACTGCACTCCAGCCTGGGCAACAGAAAGAGACTCTGTCTCAAAAAAAAAAGAAAAGAAAAAGAAAAAATATACATTATGATTAGCTATAGCCACCTTGCTGTGCAACAGATCACCAGCACTTACTCTTCCTAATGGAAACTTTGTATCCTTTGGGCCACATGTTTTCTGCGACCCCAGACTCTAGTAAGCACTGTTCTACTCTCTACTTCTGTGAATGTGACTTTTTTTTTTTTTAGATTCTGCATGCAAGTGAGATCATGAACTATTTGTCTTTCTGCACCAGACTTAGTTCACTTCGTATAATGTCCTCCAGATTCATGCACGTTGTTGCAAATGACAAGATTTCCTTCTTTTATCAGGCTGAACGGTACTCCATTGTGTATATGCACCTCATTTTCTTTATCCATTCATTCATTGATGGACACTTAGGTTGCTTCCATATCTTGTTATTGTGAATAGTGCTGCAAAGAACTTGGGAGTGCAGATAGCTCTTCCGAATACTGATTTCCTTTGCACATTACTCGGAAGATAAATTTTTTTGAGATGGAGTCTCACTCTGTCACCCAGGCTGGAGTGCAATGGCGTGAGCTCGGCTCACTGCAAGCTCTGTCTCCCGGGTTCACGCCATTCTCCTGCCTCAGCCTCTGGAGTAGCTGGGACTACAGGCGCTCACCACCATGCCCGGCAAATTTTTTTTTTTGTATTTTTAGTAGAGACGGGGTTTTACCATGTTAGCCAGGATGGTCTCAATCTCCTGACCTCATGATCCACCTGCCTTGGCCTCCCAAAGTGCTGGGATTACAAGTGAGAGCCACCGCACCCAGCCTAATTTTTGTATTTTTAGTAGAGACGGGGTTTCACTATGTTGGTCAGGCTGGTCTTGAACTCCTGACCTCGTGATCCACCCACCTTGGCCTCCCAAAGTGCTGGGATTACAGGCATGAGCCACTGCACCCAGCATTTTTTTTTTTTTTTTTTTTTAGACAGGGTCTCACTCTGTTGCCCAGGCTGGAATGCAGTGGCACAATCTCAGCTCACTGCAACCTCTACATCCTGGGTTCAAGTGATTCTCCCACCTCAGCCTCCGAGTAGCTGGGACTACAGGTGGACACCACCACGCCCGGCTAATTTTTTTTTTTTTTTTTTTAGTAGAGACGAGGTTTCACTGGTGAGGCTGGTCTTGAACTCCTGACCTCAAGTGATCCACCTGACTTGGCCTGAGACAGGAGAATCGCTGGAACTTGGGAGGCAGAAGTTGCAGTGAGCCGAGATTGCCCCACTACATCATTCCAGCCTGGGTGACAGAGTGAGACCCTGTCTCAAAAAAAAAAAAAAAAAAGAAAGAAAGTGAAAGATTTCATTCTGAACACCACTAGGCCCTGAGAGGCAAGGTTGGCTGACAGCAGACCCAGTGTAATGAGAACCATCTGACCCCCGGATTTGTTTCCTTCCTGTGGCCGCTATAACAGTACCACAAACTGAGTCACTTAAAACAACAGAAACCTATTTTCTCACAGTTCTACAGGCCAGAAGTCTGAAATCAAAGCATCTGCAGGGCCACGCTCCCCACAGAGGATCTAGGGAAGAATCCCTCCTGGCCCCTTCCAGCTTGTGAGGGCTCCAGGCGTTCCTCGGTGGCAACCACAGCCTTCCAACCTCTGCTTCCGTCTTCACGGGTCCTTCTCTACTGTGTCTCCTCTATGTGTCTCTCCTAAGGAGAGTCGTTTGTGGATTTAGGACTACCATGTTTTCCAGGATGATCTCATCTTGAGAATTCTAATATCTGCAATGACCCTTTCAAAATCCCTCCTACAGAATTGACAAGGATTGCATGCTAGATTCCAGACAGAAATACAGTTACAATGAACCATGAATCAGGCTGCACTAGGGTCCCCTTCCTTGCTGCTAAAAGTCAGGTAGCACTTTTACACCCCATTGTTTCACTGGGCGCAGTGGCTCACGCCTGTAATCCCAGCACTTTGGGAGGCCAAGGCGGGTGGATCACCTGAGGTTGGGAGTTCGAGACCAGCCTGACCAACATGGAGAAACCCCATCTCTACCAAAGATACAAAAATTAGCCAGGCATGGTGGTGCATGCCTGTAAGCCCAGCTACTGGGGAGGCTGAGGCAGGAGAATCGCTTGATCCCAGGAGGCAGAGGTTGCAGTGAGCCGAGATCGCGCCATTGCACTCCAGCCTGGGCATCAAGAGCGAAACTCTGTCTCAAAACAAAACAAAACACAAATACATCCCATTGTTTCTACAGACAGGATCTCTGACATTAGGAGCATATGGCTTTTTTTTTTTGAGATGGAGTCTTGCTCTGTCACCCAGGCTGGAGTGCATTGATGTGATCTCAGCTCACTGTAACCGCTGCCTCCCGGGTTCCAGCGATTCTCCTGCCTCAGCCTCCAGAGTAGCCGGGATTACAGGCGTGCACCACCACGCCTGGCTAATTTTTGCATTTTTAGTAAAGAAGGGGTTTTACCATGTTGGCCAGGCTGATCTTGAACTCCTGACCTCAAGTGATCCACCCGCCTCGGCCTCCAAGTGCTGGTATTACAGGCGTGAGCCACTGCGCCCAGTCAGGATCATATGGCTTTTGCTTAAGGATCACTTCAGATGTTTTTGCAGATCTTGAATTCCAGCAACCAGTCTGAAGAAGACCCCCCATATAGGAATGGGATCAGCATGAGAATACAGCTTCTTCACCCACCCCTTGTACCTCAACTCCCGCCCAATCCTCTGTCCCAAGACTTCACCTTGCACTCTGACCAATCAAAGGATCTCCACACTTGGGCCCACTCCATACCCCTTAAAAACCCCAGCCCCAAATTCCTCGGGGAGATGAATTTTTTAATTTTATTTCATTTTTATTTATTAATTAATTTTTGTTTGTTTGTTTTCTGAGAGAGTCTCACTCTGTCACCCAGGCTGGAGTGCAGAGGTGCGATCTTGGCTCACTACCACCTTCATCTCCCAGGTTCAACTGATTCTCCCACCTCAGCCTCCCAAGTAGCTGGGACTACAGGCATGCACCACCACGCCCGGCTAATTTTTGTATTTTTAGTAGAGACAGGGTTTTGCCATGTTGGCCAGGCTGGTCTCAAACTCCTGGCCTCAAGTGATCTGCCCACCTCAGCCTCCTAAAGTGCTGGGATTACAGGTGTGAGCCACCACACCCACCCAGGAGATGGATTTTATATTTGCTCCCATCTCCTCGATCTGTGGCCCTATGATTAAACCTCCTTCTCTGCTGCAAACTGGTATCTCAGCATGTTGACTTGCCCAGTGCCTCAAACAATGGGCCTATGACAGTTACAGTTTATCCACCTAAGATCACATTCAGGCCAGGCGCAGTGGCTCACGCCTGTAATCCCAGCACTTTGGGAGTCCGAGGTGGGAGGCTCTCTCGAGGCCAGGACTTTGAGACCAGCCCGGGAAACGTAGCAAGAATCTCTGCAAAAAATACAAAAATTAGCCAGGCATGGTGGTGCATGCCTGTGGTCCCAGCTACTTGGAAGGCTGAGGTGGGAAGATCACTTGAGCCTGGGAGGTCGAGGCTGCAGTGAGCCGAAATCATGCCATTGCTCTCTAGCCACCCTGAGTGACAGAGCAAGACCATGTCTTTAAAAAAAAAATAAGTTGGCCAGGCGTGGTGGCTCATGCCTGTAATCCCAGCACTTTGGGAGGCCAAGGCAGGCGTATCATCTGAGATCAGGAGTTTGAGACCAGCCTGGCCAACATGGGGAAAGCCCGTCTCTCCTAAAAACACAAAAATTAGGTGGACGTGGTGGCAGGCGCCTGTAATCCCAGCTACTCAGGAGGCTGAGGCAGGAGAATCACTTGAACCTGGGAGGCGGAGGTTGCAGCGAGCCTTGATTGCACCATTGCACTCCAGTTGGGAGACAAGAGCAAGACTTCATCTCAAAAAAAAAAAAAAAAAAAAAAGTTAATATAATAACATCACGTTCACAGGTTGCAGGGGCCAGAATGTGGACACATCCTTTTGGGGGGCCACCATTTGACACACTATATTCCCTCCTGGAGCTGCAGCCCTGGCCGTGAAAGGAAAGGAGAGGAAAGCAAGAAGGAAGGGGCCCCTGCACTACCCAGACCCCCAGAACATGATGCTGGTTCGGATGGAGGAGAGGCAGAAGGAAATAGGATTGAAGTCTAAATCAAGGCCCCAGCTTGGGTCTGGACATTCCTTGTTTTGAATTGAAGCCGAGCTGCCCTGTGACTAAGGCAACTCCAGGAACATCTGTTATCTGAGATGAACAGAGAACAAAGTCATAAAGCTAAGATTTTATCAAGGGGATTGTGGGGCAGGGGGGACACGTTTCCCTGTGAAAAGCACGTTATAGAGATCATGAGAGATCAGCCCTTGACTGAATTCACACAATGCTGGTTCATTTCATCACAGGGACCACCTGACCCCCAGGATTGTTCTAGAAGGTCTTTTTCTCTACCATCTCCACACCAATCCCTCTCCACCTGCCGCTCCCACCTTCCACTGGGTCCCCATCCTCCTCTGGGCTGGGGCCCTGTCTGCCTGCCATCCATTCACTCAACAAACACTTATTATTATTTTTTGAAACACAGTCTCGCTCTGATGCCCATGCTGGAGTGCAGTGGCGTGATCACTGCTCACTGCAGCCTCTGCCTCCCAGGTTTAAGCAATTCTCATTTCTCAGCCTCTCGAGTAGTTGCGATTACAGGCATGCATCACCACACCTGGATAATTTTTGTATTTTTAGTAAAGACGGGGTTTTGCCATGTTGGCCAGGCTGGTCTTGAACTCCTGGGCTCAAATCTGTCCGCTCGGCCTCTCAAAGTGCTGGTAGTTACAGGCGTGAGCCACTGCGCCCAGCCCTAACACTTATGGAGCACCTGCTGTATGCCAAGGGCCAGGGAAGGGGGCGGCATACAGAGCCAGGAGGGAACAGTGTGGAGGAACTTCCCTCTTGGAGCTGACTTTCCAGTGGGAGACCTGGGCGATGACAAGATGAACAAGGAGTGAATATTCTGTGGTGTAGCCAAAAGTAGCCAGTGCAATGGAGAAAATACAGCAGCCTCAGGCCTGTAATCCCAGCACTTTGGTAGGCCGAGGCGGGCGGATCACTTGAGGCTAGGAGTTCAAAACCAGCCTGGTCAGCATGGCAAAACCCCGTCTCTACTAAAAACACAAAAATTAGCCAGGTGTCATGGAGCATGCCTGTAATCCCAGCTACTGAGTAGACTGAGGCAGGAGAATCACTTGAACTCCGAGGTGGAGGTTGCAGTGAGCTGACAGCACACCACTGCACTCCAGCCTGAGCAACACAGCAAGACCCTGTCTCAAAAAAAAAAAAAGCAGCAATAAGAGTCTGTGGATGTTGTAAATTGGGTGTGTGTGCATCAGAGAAGGCTCCCCTGGGGAGGGGCACAAGTGAAGGGAGACCTGGAGGAGGTGAGGGAGGAGCCATGTGGATATCTGGGGGAGGATGACTCAGGCAGAGGGAACAGCCTGTGCAAAGGCCCTGAGGCAGGATGTCTTTGGTGAGTTTGGAGAACAGTAAGGAGGCCCATCTGCTTGGAGAAAGCTGGGTTTTCTGGCCTCCGTGAGGACTGGAGTTTTGCTCTGAGTGAGGCAGTTGGTAAGGAGAACAATGCCCTCCTTCCCAAGATGTCTACTTCCTCATCCTAAACTTTCAAGATCTCGTGGCCTGGGGAGGATAGGAGAAAGGGGCTGGTAACTGCTCCAGTGGGTTGATAAACATGGGTACTTCAGGGAGGCTTCCTGGAGGAGTGTCAAGCATATGACTGGCTTGAATTGCGGGAGAGGCAGGCTGAGCAGGGAGCAGGTGCCCAGGGAGAGGCAGAGGACAGGTGAGACACTTAAAAGTGTCTAAAGGAGAAAGAGTCCTTTGGACACAGCCAGGCCCTGAGAAGCAAGATTAGTGAATTGCTACCTCATGCAACAAAAGGGACTTTGCTGATTAGGTAATTAAGGACCTTCAGACAGGGAAATGACCTTGGATCATCTAATCACACAAGTCCTTAAAGTGCAAGGCGGCGGCAGAGGGGAGTTGAAGGCTGTCATATGAGGAGGACTTGACTCGTCATTGCTGGCTTTGAAAATGGAGGGAGGGCCCACGAGCCAAGGAATGCAGGCAACTTCTAGAAACGGGGAACAGACAACCAGCAAGAAAACAGGGGCCTCAGTTCTACAATCCCGAGGAACTGAATCTTGCACCCCTAAATGAGCAAGAAATAGATCGTCCCCTAAAACCTCCAAGAAAGGACTGCAGCCTGCTGACCTCTTGGTCTTAGGCAGGTGAGACCCGAACCACATCTCTGACCTCTAGAGCTGTAGGATAATTTGCGTCGTTAAAAAAACGCTAGCTTGTGACGGCAACCATGGGAAATTAACACAAGTTGGGAGCCTTCCGGGTTCTGAGCGGGAGGAGGGGGCGTGGCCTGATCAGGTGTTCGCTCGCGCCCTCTGGAGGCTGCGGAGGGAACAGGCTTCAGGGCCAGGCTGGAGACCTGAGCAAGGGTAGAAGGAACTGCACAGTCCAGGTGAGGGATGCTGGGCTGGACCAGGTGAGGGATGCTGGGCTGGACCAGGTGAGGGATGCTGGGCTGGACCAGGTGAGGGCCGGGGAGGTGGGGAAGAAATGAAGTCCGAGGTTTGAACGTGGATGGAAAGAGAAAAAAAGAGAGGACTCCAGCGGGGCGCGGTGGCTCACGCCTGTAATCCCAGCGCTTTGGGAGGCCAAGGTGGGAGAAACACTTGAGGTCAGGAGTTCGAGACCAGCCTGGCCAACACAGTGAAACCCCGTCTGTACTAAAAATACAAAAAATAGCCAGGCGTGGTGCTGCACACCTGTAGTCCCAGCTACTCGGGAGGCTGAGACTGCAGACTTGCTC
Organism: Pan troglodytes; assembly: GCF_028858775.2. Taxonomy (NCBI): domain Eukaryota; kingdom Metazoa; phylum Chordata; class Mammalia; order Primates; family Hominidae; genus Pan; species Pan troglodytes. Next base: position 36,980,168 of record NC_072417.2, read on the forward strand.
GAACCCGGGAGGCGGAGGTTGCAGTGAGCCAAGACTATGCCATTGCACTCTAGCCTGGGCGACAGAGTAAGACTCCATCTAAAAAAAAAAAAAAGAGAGAGGACTCCAGTCAAGGATGACCAGAAGCCTCTGAGCTGGGAACTTGGAGTCTCCCGTTCCCTCCACCCCAACTCCACTAGTCCCTACCTCCCCTTGGCCTCACCTGCCAGCAGTTGTCCCAGGCGGAGGCCACATGCTTCCCTCTCCTCTGAGGCCTTGCCCCTGCCTGTGACCTCTCACTTGTCACATCTGCTGTCTCTGTTCTCAAGACAGGAAGTCAGATGGGAGTTGAAGACGGCTGGGACCTATGAGTCCCCAGGCCCCCAGAGGGATTCCGGATTTGAGAGTCGGCCTCCTCCCTCCCATCCAAGCCCAGCCCTGCCAAATCAGCTCCCAGCGCACTCCCTGGTCTGCACCTCTTTCTCTGTCTCTTTCTCTCTCTGGAATTTTCATTCTCTTTTTGGTAACCGAATTATCCCATCTCCGCCTCTCACTGGGGGCCACCCACAGAGGCGTGGGAGAGGAGGGGCCCAGGTCGCAGCGCGAGATATTAAACCGTCAATCACCCGCCAACGCCGACTCCCCCGCACCAGGACCCTCCGTTGGCTCCACCTGGAAGCAGACCAGCTCCAGTGCAGGCCTGGAGGCCTGGGGACCCCATCAAAATGGGAGGCCTTGGAAGAATCTCACAGGCCCTGCATCCACCTGGGCAGGTGCCTGGGTGCAGATCGGCCTGGCTCAATGCACAGAAAGGTGTCCTGGGTTCAAATCTACAAGCTACTTCTTATCCACACATGGGAGCCACTGCATTGTTCTGTGTCTTGGTTTCTCCACCTGTAAAATGGTGATAACAGCCGGGCACGGTGGCTCACGCCTGTAATCCCAGCACTTTGGGAGGCTGAGGCGGGCAGATCACCTGAGGTCAGGACTTCGAGACCAGCCTGGCCAACATGGCAAAACCCCATCTCTACTAAAAATATAAAAATTAGCCAGGTGTGGTGGCGTGCCCCTGTAATGCCAGCTACTTGGAAGGCTGAAGCAGGAGAATCACTTGAACCCAGGAGTCAGAGGTTGCAGTGAACCGAGATTGTACTACCGCACTCCAGCCTGGGGGACAGAGCGAGACTCTGTATTAAAAAAAAAAATGGTGGTAACATTTTCTACATAATTGGGGTTCACTGTCAGGATTAAACCAGTTAAGGCAGATGGCAATATCTGGCTGATAGTAACTCCTGCCTAGGATTTGCTGCTAGAATGATTTTCCTTCAAGATTGGGGGGGTCATTCACTTGTGAAGGAAATCCAAGATTCTTGGCTTTTGGGGGGACTTAATGGGGTTCATACTTGTGTCACCTCACAGCTGCTGCCTTGTATAGGTTGGAATTGGATTTTTTTTTTTTTTTTTTTTTTTTGAGATGGAGTCTCGCTCTGTCGCCCAGGCTAGAGTGCAGTGCACGATCTCGGCTCACTGCAACCTCCGCCTCCCAGGTTCAAGGAATTCTCCTGCCTCAGCCTCCTGAGTAGCTGGGACTACAGGCACATGCCACCATGCCCAGCTAATTTTTTTTTATTTTTAGTAGAGACGGGGTTTCACCATCTTGACCAGGCTGGTCTCGAACTCCTGACCTTGTGATCCAGCTGCCTCGGCCTCCCAAAGTGCTAGGATTACAGGCATGAGCCACCGCACCTGGCCGGAATTGGATTTTTTTGTTTTTTGTTTTTGAGACAAAGTCTTGCTCTGTCACCCAGGCTGAAGTGCCGTGTGGTATGATCATGGCTCACTGCAGCCTCAACCTTCTGGACTTAAGTGATCCTCCCACCTCAGCCTCTTGAGTAGTTAGGATTACAGGCATGAGCCGCCACACCCAGGTCTAGGGGAAAAAAAATTAAAGGCTCTTTCAGAACCTTAACTAGGGCCAAGCAACCCATATTTCAAGGTGCTCAATTCACAAAACAAGGTCTCAGTGCTTTGCACAGGCTGTTCCCCCTGCCTAAAATGCTGTTCCCTCAGCCAGCCACATGACTCCTCCTTGCCTGCTTCTGGGTTTGCTGCAATGTCACCTCCTCAGTGAGGTCACTTTGTAAAAATTGCACCCAGGGCCCCTGCCCGCCCCCACCCTTCCCAGCTGTATTTCCCTCCATAGCATGCACCCCATTTTGCATACCGTATGCAGTGCTTGTGGGGTTTGTTTGTTCATCCCACTGGAGTGTTAACCCCAGGGCAAGGTTCATTCATTCACTGCCCAGCACGGCACCTGGCATGAAATAAACACCCAGTAAATACTTGTTGAGTGAAAGCATGAACAAATTCCATTCAGCTGCTCCCAGAGGACCCCACAGGTTGCAGCCAGCTCAAAGCTGCTCTAGCTGGGCCTGTCAGCAATCTTGGGTTTCCTGGAGGGGGGTGGAGGGGGTATCACTGGATGTGTTCAGAGATGCAGCTGGTTCACTATCAACTATGTGTGGACTTTTCTCTCTTTTTTTGAGGCTGGATCTCACTCTGTCACACAGGCTGGTGTGCAGTGGCGTGATCACAGCTTACTGCAGCCTCCACTCCAGTGATCCTCCCACCTCAGCCCCCTGAGTAGCTGGGACCACAGTTGTACGCCACCATGCCTGGGTAATTTTTGTATTTTTCATAGAGACAGGGATTCACCATGTTGCCCAAGCTGGTCTTGAACTCCTGAGCTCAAGCAATCTGCCTGCCTAGGCCGCTCAAAGCAGTGGGATTACAGGCGTGAGCCACAACGCCCGGCCAGGATGTTTATTTTCTCATTATTTATTTATTGTAGAGATGGTGGTCTCCCTATGCTGCTTAGGCTGATCTTCAGGTCCTGGGCGATCCTTCCGTCTTGGCCTCCCAAAGTGCTGGGATTACAGGCATGAGTCATGGCGCCCGGCCTTGTGTAGATCTTTAAAAGGTACCCCTTCCTTGCTGGGTGCCGTGGCTCATGCCTGTAATCCCAACACTTTGGGAGGCTGAGGTGGGCAGCTCACCTGAGGTCAGGAGTTCGAGACCAGCCTGGCCAACATGGTGAAACCTCGTCTCTATTAAAAATACAAAAATTAGCTGGGCGTGGTGGCGGGCGCCTGTAATCTCAGCTACTCGGGAGGCTGAGGCAGGAGAATTGCTGGAACCTGGGAGGTAGAGGTTTCAGTGAGCTGAGATCGTGCCATTGCACTCCAGCCCAGGCAATAACAGTGAGACTCCATCTCAAAAAATAAAATAAATAAAATAAAATAAAATAAAATAAATAAAAGGTACCTCTTCCTCTGGGCAGATGCAATGTGTGGTGAGGGGAACAGATGATGTTAGCTTCTGCTCTAGCCTCTGTCTGGTATGTTTGTGCAGTGCGCAACTTGCACAACTGTTCTTGGCAGTACTGCTACTGTCTCCCATCTCTTGAGTAGCTCAGAAGGTGGGGGACGCTGTGAAGACCAAGTAACCAGAGGCTGGACCTCTACACCCAGGTGTTCAGAGGGCCAAACCCCAACCTCTGTGCCCAGCTCACTGCTGGTGAAAAATCTGCCAAGGAACTGGACTGTTCTAGTGACACCCCAAAGACTCCCCTCCTGGTATCCCCAGCAGTGTCTCCCTTGCTCCTCCGGACTAGTGGTGCCCTCGCCTTCCCCAGCCCCCTCTGCACGTTTCCACCCAGCCAGGAGTCCCACACTTGCCTGCTTCTCCCAACCTTCTCTCTCTCTCTCTTTCCAGCACAGTGGCTATTTTTATTTTTCCTTCTTATTAAATTTCCAACTTCTGCAAACACCATGGCCTCTGCCTCGCCGCGCCCCCCCCCCTCCCTTAGGGCGGATTTGATTCACTTGCGTTTTATTAACAGATTAAAAAAAAAAAACCCGCTGCTGCCACCACAATGTGACTTTCTCCGCTTTCCTGGAGGTTTAGGGAACCGAGGAGAACTGGGCTACAGGATCCCCTCCGGGTTTAAATTTGCCCTCCTCCCCACTCCCAGGGACCTTCCCATCACAGCCTGAGCGGCGAGGTCGGGAAGGGGCTGGGGAGTGAGGTTGGATCTCGTTCTGGGTTTAGGGGGGAATGGGATGGGTGTCAGGCCTGATGCGGTTCCCCCAGCCAGGGACTCGTCCCAAGGCGGAACTGGAAATTAAGAAAAAAAAAAAAAAAAAAAAAAAGCAATCCGTTGGGAAGCCCCGCCCCCGCCTCGCCCCCCCCCCCCCCCGCAGACCCTGGGTGCTAAACGCTTCGGGTGGGAGGGGCAGCCTCGGGGGTGGGGGCTTAGAGTTGGCGCCTCCCACACAGAGCTGGGGTCGCCCCTACCCTCTCTCTCTTAGGATGGCTGGCAGGGGGCCTCGGGAAGGTTTGCCACCTACCCAAGCCCGGCTCGCTCAGTTTTCTTTCCTCCTTAGGACATTCTGATTCCGGTGCTGACTCCCAGACCTGAGAGCAAATTGCTTCTTCATGCCCCGGGGTGTTTTCCTCCCCTCAAGTCTTTTTTTTGTCAGTCGCCATGGCAACCAAGAACCCAGCTGCACTATACTTCCCTGGGATACAGGATGGGGGTAGGGGGTGATGGCGAAACTAACTGGGTCGTTTAGGCCAGGACCTTCCTACCCTCCTCTTTGCCCCCTCTCTTAGTCCTCCACCCCTTCCCCACACCACGTGGTCCAGCCTTGATTGACAAGAGGGCAGGTTGCGCCTGACGGGGTTACCCATCTTGGTGGTTGGGCCACAGCTTCCTTCTGGGTCACTCTGTTCTGGGAAGGTCTTTCATTTGGCCCGAGGACTAAGGCTCCAGCTGTCAGTGAAATCCCTTTCCCCTTCCTTTCCTCCACTCTTTAGTCCCTCAATAAGGGTGGGCTGGTACGGTTGGGCAGGTTGGACACTGCACAAGGGGACACTGAGTGTGTTCAAACTAAGCTCCCGATTTCCATTGCTCCCTTACTCCATAGCACACTACAGACTAACCTCTCCTCTGCCTTACTGACACCAACTCTCTGTTTGCTATCAGGAGAGCCAATGATTTCAATAAAATACTTCAGTCCTGGTCACACCCCAATGCAGAGCTGAAGAAAGGAAGTCCAGTCGGGAATTTGGGGTCCTGAACAACCCAAGCCACAGCTCCTGTGGGAGCTTAGAGAGGGAGCAAACCTGGGCAGAAAGAACTTCTACAGAGGGCCGGGCGCGGTGGCTCATGCCTGTAATCCAGCACTTTGGGAGGCCGAGACGGGCGGATCACGAGGACAGGAGATCGAGACCATCCTGGCTAACGCAGTGAAACCCCGTCTCTACTAAAAATACAAAAAATTAGCCGGGCGTGGTGGTGGGCGCCTGTAGTCCCAGGTGTTCGGGAGACTGAGGCAGGAGAATGGAGTGAACCCGGGAGGAGGAGCTTGCAGTGAGCCGAGGTCGCGCCACTGCACTCCAGCCTGGGTGACAAAGCGAGACTCCGTCTCAAAAAAAAAAAGAACTTCTACAGGGGCCAAAGCTAGAGTCGAGGACCATAGAATGCCTTGGGGTACCCAGGGAGGGGCAGGGAATGATTATCAAAAGCCCCAAAGGAATCATGGGACTGGTCAAGTTGGCTTCACGGATCCAATTCTACCGCCCACCATCTATACTCTTTGCCTAGGTAGCTCCTCCCACTGGGAGGTGGAGCCTATTTCCACACCCCTTGAATCTGAGTTGGTCTCGTGATCTCCTTTGGTCAATCAATGGATTGCAGCAGAAGTGAAGTCACTTCCCAATCTAGGCCTGAAGAGGTGGTGCATCTTTCTGGTCGATGTCTGGAAACCCTGCCCCTGTCAGGTGACCAAGCCCGAGCTAGCCTGCTGGAGGATGAGGGAAGAATCCTGTTGTCCTAGACCAGCCTATAGCCAGCCGGGCCCCAAATATACGAAAAGACCCAGCCTGAATAAATACAGTGTGACTCTTGGACCCATAGACGCTGGTGGGTGAGCAGAAAAACTGCCCTGTAGCCTGCGAAGCCAAAATTAATGCTGATTGTCCTAAGCTGCTGGATTTGGGCGTTGTTAGGCAGCTTTTTTTTTTTTTTTTTTTGGCTCAGTCTCACTTTGTGGCCCAGGCTGGAATGTAGAGTGGTGCGATCTTGGCTCACTGCAGCCTCTGCCTCCCTCCCGGGTTCAAGCGATTCTCCTGCCTCGGCCTCCCGAGTAGCTGGGATTACGGACACCCGCCACCACGACTGACTAATTTTTGTATTTTTAGTAGAGACAAGGTTTTGCCATGTTGGCCAGGTTGGTCTCAAACTTGTGGCCTCAAGTGATCCACCTGCCTGGCCTCTCAAAGTGCTGGGATTACAGGCATGAGCCACTGTGCCTGGCCTTTGTTAGACAGCTTAATTGGCAACAGGTAACTGACAAGGAGCCTGGCAGGCACAGGTGTGCATTGGTCAGCACGTCCCCTTGCCCACGAAGGAGCTAGACTCAAATCCCGGGGTCCCTGAAATTGATTGTCAACTCTTTAACTTCCTGAGGAATCCTTCCCCATTTTTCCTTTATTTGTTTCTTTTTTGTTTGTGTTTTGGCATGGCCTTCCAATGAAATTCCCCATTTTTCCTTTTTCTTTCTTTCTTTCTTTTTTTTTTTTTTGAGACGGAGTCTCGCTTTGTTGCCCAGGCTGGATTGCAGTGGCGCGATCTCGGCTCACTGCAGCCTCTGCCTCCCAGGCTCAAGCGTTTCTCCTGCCTCAGCCTCCCGAGTAGCTGGGATTACATGTACCACCATGCCCCACTAATTTTTGTATTTTTAATAGAGACGGTGTTCCACCGTGTTGGCCGGGCTGGTCTCTAACTCCTGACCTCGGGTGATCCGCCCGCCTTGGCCTCCCAAAGTGCTGGGATTAAAAGCGTGAGCCACCGTGCCCAGCCCCCCATGTTTTCTTTCCTTGGTATATCTCTGATTGCACCTCCTCTCCTCTCTCTCTCACTTCCGTCCAGCCACATCAGCCTCCTAGCTGATCTCTACTTCTCCATGCTAGTTCCCACCCCAGAGTCTTGGCACCCGCTGTTCCTCCTGTCTGGAACCTTCTTCCCCCAGATCTCTATGTGTATCCTCCGCTTTTTCTCCTTCAGGTCTCTGTTCATGTGCCTGATCCTCTGAGGTGCCCTCCTTAACTCAGAGAGATACGTCTCCTTCCAGGCCCTCACGAACCTACTACTGCTCCCAATGGGAGCCACATCATGTCCAGCCTAGGACGCTAAAGTTGACCCAGGGCTCAGATGGGAGCAGAACAGGCCTCCCCTAAAACATTCCTTTTTTTTTCTTTTGTTTTCTTTTTTTTTTTTTTTTTTTTGAGACAGAGTCTTGTTCTGTCACCCAGGCTGGAGTGCAGTGGCGCGATCTTGACTCGCTGCAACCCCTGCCTCCCAGGTTCCAGCAATTCTCCTGCCTCAGCCTCTCGAGTAGTTGGAATTACAGGCACCTGCCACCACAGTGGGCTAATTTTTGTATTTTTAGTAGAGATGGGGTTTCACCATGTTGGCCAGGCTAGTCTCGAACTCTTGACCTCGGGTGATCCGCCTGCCTGAGCCTCCCAAAGTGCTGGAATTACGGGTGTGAGCCACTGTGCCCGGCCACACAAAACCATTCCTCATCCACCTTTCCCCTAATGATTTTACTATCCATGGCTAATCAGGTCCTAGATCCATGATTTCTTTCTTTTCTTTTTCTTTTTTTTAAGAGATGGGGTTGGGGGGGGGGGTCTCATTATGTTTCCCAAGCTGATCTCGAACTCCTGGCCTCAAGCGATCCTCCCACCTTGCCCTCCCAAAGTTCTGGGATTACAGGCGTGAGCCGCGGTGCCCGGCCTAGAGCCATGATTTCATTACAAGTTGCAAAATACTGCATTCCCAGTTTATCATGGCATTTTCCCATTTATACATCTGTCGTCTCCAACAATCTGGAAAGCCCTCAACGGCAGAGTCAGAGCCACAGGGTACCAAGGAAACATTTGCTGAAAGAATTTGCATTCAGGAGATGGAGCCTATTGGGGGGAAAATCCCAAACCAACAGGTATTTGTTGTTTAGGGCAAAGAAACATGGCACCATTTCTCCTGCTTCTAGGATCAAAGGCTGTTCCACTCCAATCTCCACTGGATGCCAAGCCTGGCCAAAAGTCCCAGGACATGGCCTGGCCCCCTACCCCTCAATGCTGTCCCTCTTCTGACACCCCATGGAGTCACCCTATGGACTCAGGACCAATGGGGTTTTGGGGAGAAGACAGATCGTCTGTCTACAGGTATCAACATTGCTTTCCTTCTCAAAAATTTTTTTTATTTTAAACCTCCCCACAATTCAAACATTCCTCTTATTATCTTCTGCCGAGGGAAAAAAATTAATAACATGGCACAATATAAAATACTAAATTAAAGGCATTTTGGAACCAGCAGTTATTTCATAAGCTTCTCTTTTATTGCCACGCTAATGTGCCTAATTGCTATCTTAATGAGGACATTAATTTCTGGCTAATGTGATGTTACTATAGAAATTGCAGTCAATCTCTTAAAAGGAGGAAAGTGCTAGAAAGCCGTCCCACGAGGCAGAGGCTTTGGTCACCCTGGGGCTGAGGGGCAAAGGGGAGGGGAGGAGACGGTGCTGGAACCCGGGCCAAGACTGGCGGAAGGATGGGGCTGCTGGGAGCCAGAGAGGGGGAAGGCAGGTGACTTGTGCTGAGACTAAAACCTCCCAGGGAGGCCCTGATCTGAAAGCCAGCTGTTTCCATGCCCGGGGATCTAGGAGATGAAACTCTGAATAGGGGAAAGGGTTACAGCAATAATAAAACCTGACATCAGTGGCAGGCACGGTTGAGGCATTTTCTATGCTAATCCTTGCAATAGCTCTATAAAATAGATAGTGTCATTTCCCCCATTTTATAGATGGGGGAACAGAGAGGTTGAGTAACTTACCCAAGGTCACACAGCTATTACATGGTAGAGATGGGATTTGAACCCAGCCCGTCTGGCTTAACTGCTGAGCTATGCTGCCTTTCAGCCAGCACCGTGACACCATCGAGAATAATAATTTCAAACATTTATTGAAGGCTTATTATGCGCCAGCTGTGAGTCGAGCCTTTTGCACACAGCATCTCTGGGTGGGCTCCATCTTGGAGAAAGAGGTGCAGCTACAGCCACATCTGAGCACTCCTTAATATACAGGGAGGATGAGGCAAGGCTCAAAGCTCCGGGGCTGGTGTTGCAGCTCCCTCCCCACACAGGAACAGGAAATCCATTGTAGGTAGAGAGACATCAGGGCCCAGAGAGGAGGTTATTTACTCTGAGTTGCACCTTATCACAGGTTACTGTGGTGGTCAGGGTAGGTTTTGAAGGCAAATGGTCTGGGTTAGAATTCTAGCTTTTCCCATTTGGCGAGTGGCCGACCCTCTCTGCACCTCAATTTCCTCATTTAAAGATTGGGGCTATGGGAGGCCGAGGTGGGCAGATCATTTGAGGCCAGGAATTCGAAATCAACCTGGCCAACGTGGTGAAACCCTGTCTCTACTAAAAATACAAAAAAAAAAAAATGAGCCAATCATGGTGGCCTGTGCCTGTTATCCCAGCTACTCAGGAGGCAGAGGCAGGAGAATCACTTGAACCCAGGAGGCGAAGGTTGCAGTGAGCTGGGATCATGCCACTGCATTCCAGCCTGGGCAACAGAGTGAGACTCCATCTAAATAAATAAGATTGGGGCTAACAATGGAACCTACCTCCGAGGGCTGTTATAAGAATTAAGCAACTGGTTGGGCATGGTGGCTCACACCTATAATCCCAGCACTTTGGGAGGCTGAGACGGGAGGATTGCTTGAGCCCAAGAGTTCGAGACTGGCCTGGGCAATATAGCAAGACTCCATCTCTACAGAAAAAAATATTAAAAATTAGCTGGTTATGGTAGCATGCGCCTGCAGTCCCAGCTACTTGGGAGGCTGAGATGGGAGGATCGCTTAAGCCCAGAAGTTTGAGACCAGCCTGGGCAACATAGCAAGACCCCATCTCTACATAAACATATAACAAATTAGCTGAGCATGGTGGTGCCCCCACGTCTGTAGACGTGGTTGATCTACGAGCAACCTGTAGATCCCAGTGGCTTAATGCACTAAAGGCTACTTTCTCACTCACATCACACTGCTGCACCTGGGAACCAGACTCCAGCTATATTGTGGCTTCACCTTCTTCCAGTGACTCAGAGGCCCCACAAGACCCTCTTTGTCCAGCCAGAAGATGCAAAGGAAGAATTAGAAGGTGCAGGTGGGAGGTGTTAAAAGCCTGAATGTAGCACACCTCACTTCCATTCACATCCCACAGAAGCAGATAATGATAAAGGTTAGGAAATAGGTTTGGAGTCTGGGAAACATGGGGAGACCTCATATTTACAAAGAAAAAAACTTTTTTTTAATTAGCTGGTTAATGGTGGCGCAAGCCTGTTGTCCCAGCTACTCAGGAGGCCAAGGTGGGAGTGAGGTAGGAGGCTGGGAGGGACTCTAGAGGTGAAGTTCAGACACTGGACCAAATTCATGGCCAGGTGTGGTGGCTCATACTTCTAATCCCAGCACTTTGGGAGGCCGAGGTGGGTGGATCACCTGAGGTCAGGAGTTTGAGACCAGCCTGGCCAACATGGTGAAACCCCGTCTCTACTAATAATACAAAGATTAGCCGGGTGTGGTGGCAGGTGCCTCTAATCCCAGCTACTCGAGAGGCTGAGGCAGGAGAATCGCTTGAACCTGGGAAGCGGAGGTTGCAGTGAACCGAGACATACATAGTCAAAAGAATTGCAAACAAATAGTCATGCAGAAACGCATACACGTATGTATACAGCAGCATTATTCTCAATGACCAAAAGGTGGAAACAACCTACATGTGCATTAACTGATGAATGGATAACTCAAATGTGATTGATCTATATAACGGATATATTATTCAGCCTTGAATGAATTTCTGACGCATGTTACAACATGGAGAACCCTTGAGGGCATTATGCTAAGTGAAATAAGCCAGTCACCAAAGGACAAATACTGTATGATTCCTCTCATATGAGGTACTTAGAGTGGTCAGATTCATAAAGACAGAAAGTAGAAGGGTGGTTACCATGGGCTGGGAGGAGAGAATGGGGAATTAGTGTTTAATAGGTACAGAGTTTCAATTTGGGAAGATGAAAAAGTTCTGGAGATTTTTTTTACAACAGTGTGAATGTACTTAACACTACTGAATTGTACACTTAAAACTGGTTAGAGACAGCCAGGTGTGGTAGCTCATGCCGGTAATACCAGCACTTTGGGAGGCTGAGGTGGGAGGATCACTTGAGTCCAGGAGTTCAAGACCAGCCTGGGCAACATAGCGAAATCCTGTCTCTACAAACAATGCAAAAATTGGCCAGGTTTGGTGGTGTGTGCCTATGGTGCCAGTTACTTGCGAGACTGAGGTGGGAGGATCACCTGAGCCCCGGGGAGGTTGAGGTTGCAGTGAGTCATGATCACACCACTGCACTCCAGCCAGGAAGACAGAGTGAGACCCTGTCTCAAAAAATAGGTGGGGAGAGGGGGCAGTGGTTAGACTGTAAATATTATGCCTACTTTACCTCAATTTTTAAAAATTGTTTGAAGCCACACACAAAAGTCTTATTTAGTGAAATCATGTATTGTATGATTTCATTTATATGAAATGTCCCAAATGGGCAAATTCATAGGAAGTAAGTAAATACTTGCCAGGAAATAGGAGAGAAAATGGGGAGCAGGGCCAGTGATTCTGGGGCTGCTTTCTGGGGTGATGAAAATATTCTGGAATTAAATAGTGGTGATGGCTGTACAGTCTTGTAAATACTATACTAAAACCCACTAAATTCTGCACTTATTTAAAAGCGTGAATTTATGGTGTATAACTTATATCTCAATAAAAATTAATAAAAAGGAGTGGTATGAGGAATTGGGAAAATACACACACACACACACACACACACACATATATACACACATATATGTGCCTTAACTCTAATCAGTTCCCTTTGTCCTTTCTGAAACAAAGTTATACCCAACTGATAGTATAAGGTGTCCAGTCCAGATCTCTCTCTCTCTCTCTCTCTCTCTCTATATATATATATATCTGTATGTTTCCAGAAAAATATGCAAAATGGCTTGGTGAATTTTCTTTTTGATTTTAACACTTAACTTTTTTTGGCCAGTCGTGGTGACTCACACCTGTAATCCCAGCACTTTGGGAGGCCGAGGTGGGTGGATCACTGTAACCCAGGAATTTAAGACCAGCCTGGGCAACGTATCAAGACCCCTTCTTTACAAAAAATACAAAAATTAGCCAGGCTTGGTGGCACGTACCTGTAGTTCCACCTACTTGAGAAGCTGAGGCAGGAGGATCACTTGAGCCTGGGAGGCAGAGGTTGCAGTGAGCCAAGATTGCACCACTGCACTCCAGCCTGGGTGACAGAGCCAAACCTTGCTTAAAAAAAAAAAAAAAAAATCTAGCCTCACAGTGGCTTATGCCTGTAATCCCAACACTTTGGGAGGCCTTTATGGCAGGAGGATGCCTTGAGCCCAGGAGTTTGAGGCTGCAGTGGGCTATGATTATGCCATTGCACTCCAGCTTGGGAGACAGAAAGAGACCTTGTCACAAAAATAAATTTTGTTTTTCTTTGCTTTCTTCCTTTTTTTTTTTTTTTTTAAAGACAGGGTCTCACTCTTTCAACTGTCACCCAGGTTGGGGTATAACAGCTCAACCTCAGCTTACTGCAACCTCCACCTCCCAGGTTCAAGCGATACTCCCACCTCAGCCTACCAAGTAGCTAGGACTACAAGTGCACACCACCACCCCTGGCTCATGTGTTTTGTGTATTTTTTTGTAGACATTGGGGGTTTTGTCATGTTGACCATTTTTTTTGTAGAGATGGGGGTTTTGTCATGTTGCCTGAACTGGGCTCAAGCGATCCACCCACTTCAGCCTCCCAAAGTGCTGGGATTACAGGTATGAGCCATTGCGCCTGGCCAATTTTTTCCTTTTACTGTCTGTGGTTCCACAACTTCCTTTTTGCCTGTTCTCTATGGACTTTCTACTTCATTTGGACTCTACTTAGATTGGCCTAGTTTTCTCTTTAGTCAAATCTTCAGTAACCAATTTATTACCATTAAAAATGATCTAACAAGCTTTATTTTTATTATTGTTAAAAATTCTCATTTTGAGGAACACAACCACAAAGTAAAGAAAGTTTTCATTGATTTACGTAAAAAACCAATATTTAATAACAATTTTTAAAACATGGCTCCAGGCCATCCACATGCTTTAACTCGTGCTCAGCCTCCTGATATTGATGGGTTGTCTTTGTATTTTTCTGATGCCCTTTTATGTGCATTCACCTGTTTTGGAAGAAAACACAATTAAGGTTATCTATCACAACAACCACTATCTCCAATGTGTATTCATTCCTTTTATTCATTTTAAGTCTCATCTACCCGATGAGATAACTTTTTTGAAGACAGGAATTGTATGCTGTTTAAGAGTGCTTTGATTCTTCCACAGTTCAGTCATCCTTGCTACCTTGCAGAGGACTGGTTCTAGGATATCGCCCCCAAACCATACCAGAATCTGTGGATGCTCAATCCCTTACGTATAATGGTGCAGTGTTTGCATATAACCAACACACACCCCCCCCCCATATACTTTATTTATTTACTTACTTAGAGACAGGATCACCCTCTGTCACTCAGGCTGGAGAGCAGTGTCACAATCACAGCTCACTGCAGCCGCAACCTCCTGGGCTCCAGTGATCTGCCCACCTCAGCCTCTTGAGTAGCTGGGACTACAGGTGCATACCACCACACTGGCTAATTTTTTTATTTTTATTTTTATTAAAGACAAGGTCTCACTATGCTGCCCAGGTTGGCCTCCCAAAGTGTTGGGATTACAAGTGTGAGTCACCGTGCCTGGTTCCATGTACTTTAGGTCATCACTAATAAAATGTATAGATATTGTATAATGGCAACAGTTGTTATACTGTACTTTCTAATTGTATTTTTATTGTTTCTTTCTTCAAATATTCAGCCTTATCTAGTTGAATCTGAAGATGTGGACCTGCTGATGAAGAGGGCTGACTGTATCTAACTTAGGGTCTTGCATGCAGCTGGTACTTAACGCATTTTATTGACTGTTTTAGCTAACATTCAACAGACAATTCCTAATAAAAAACTCTTAAAAGTATGAAAAAAAAGGAAACCTGCTCTAAAGTGGCAGGAAAACCAGCCTGGGCAACATAGCAAGATCTTGTCTCTACAACAAAAGTTTTAAAATTCACTGCCTGCCTGTAGTCCCAGCCACTCAGGAAGCTGAGGCAGGAGGATCCCTTAAGCCCAGGAGTTTGAGGTTACAGTGAGGTAGATCACACCATTGCTCTCCAGTCTGGGTGACAACAAGGCCCTGAGAAATAAAAAAAAAAGAAAGGAAAGGAAGGAAAGAGTGTAAGTATTGAAAAGGAAGAGACAAAACTGTCATTATTTGCATATAAAATAATAAATGTTAGCCAAAGAAGCCTAAGAGAATCAACTAAGATTTTACTGGAAGTAATATGAGAATTCAGTACGGTGGCTAGAAACAAAATCAAGAGAGCAGCACACAAACCTCAACTGCTTTTCAGATGTACCACCAATAACTAACTAGAAAATGGAAGAAAGATCCCATTTACAATGGCAATACAAATGTCTGAAGTATTTAGGAACAAAAATACAAAGATCTGTTATCTAACAAAAGATGTGTAAGATCTATATGATGGAAACCCTAAAACTCTTCTGAAAGACATTAACAAGAAATGAATTCATGACATGAGATACCATGTTCTAGAATGTCGTACAGATGTCAATTCTCAAATTTATCTACAAATTTAAGGTAATCCTATTCAAATCCCAAGATAGTTTTTGGTGGTGGCTGTTTTTGAGACAAGGTCTCGCTCTGTTGCCCAGGCTAGAGTGCAGTGGTATGACCACAGCTCGCTGCATCCTCGACCTCCCAGGCTCAAGCAATCCTCCCACTTTAGCCTCTGAAGTCTCTCATATGGTGTCCAAGAAATGGGGACAAATCTCACAAAGGGACTAGGCTCAGGAGGGCTGGAATATTCAGGGAAGTTTCTTTCTTTCTTTCTTTCTTTTTTTTTTTTTTTTTTTTGAGGCAGAGTCTCGCTCTGTCCCCCAGGCTGGAGTGCAGCAGCCTGATCTTGGCTGGCTGCATGCTCCACCTCCCAGGTTCACGCCATTCTCCTGCTTCAGCCTCACAAGTAGCTGGGACGACACACGCCCGCCACCACACCCAGCTAATTTTTTGCATTTTTAGTAGAGACGGGGTTCCACTGTGTTAGCCAGGATGGTCTCGATCTCCTGACCTTGTGATCCGCCTGCCTTGGCCTCCCAAAGTGCTGGGATTACAGGCGTGAGCCACCGCACCTGGCCTATTCAGGGAAGGTTTCAAGCAGAAAGATGAACTGAGTTGGCTTTGGAGAGATTCACAGGACTCCCACAGGCAGAGTGAAATAAGGGCATTGTAGATGGACAAAGGCACAGATAAGCAGCAATGGGGACGGTGTGACTGGGGGACGCTGAGGGGCTGCTGTGGCTGGAATGGAGGGTTGCCACCATAATGGAAATGGCCAATGAGGCAAATAAGGTTGGATTAGGAGCATAGCATCAAGGGTGCCAGCTTATTAAATCCCTCTTCCAGTATGCTAGCACTGGCCTGCTGGGAAAAGTAATACATCACATAATCAAACAAAAGGCAAAAAGAGGCGAGCTCCAGGAATGGGCACTGTAAACAGGACTCGCCCCAGGGTAGCCAGATGCAGGCTTTAGATTTGTTGATGCAGGTTGAGCATCTCTAATCCGAGGGGGAATGTCTCATATGGTGTCCAAGAAATGGTGACACATCTCACAGAGGGCCTAGGCTCAGGAGGGCTGGAGTATGAGACATTCCCCCTCCCCTGTGAATTTGAAAACGTGGCCAAAATTTTTTTTTAAAAATGGCTACCCTGTAGTTCTTTAACTGGACCTATTTAGACAACACCTTACACACTGGAGAAGGATGATTCTATGTGAATCTAGTAAGTCTACAAGACAATACTTCTCTCTTTTGGCTGTCTTCTTCCTCTCCAGGGTGATGACAACTCCGTGAGGGTGGAGATTATATGTCTCTCATCATTTAAGCAACAAGGAAATAAATTAGTGGCAGAGTAAGGGGTGACTCAGTGAGTACATCCAATTGTTGAGATAGTTTTGCGTGGGAGAAATTTTGCTATTATATCAACTTAACTTCTTAAAATAGTCTAGTGGGATTAACTTGGTTTTATTTCACAGAGACCTCCTGGAAGCGAGGATCCTTTAAAAATCCTGGAATATACATTGCAGTAAAAGAACAAAGCACACCTCAGCCTTAAATGACAGAAGAAGAATGTCAAGTGGGAAAGTGACATTGGTTTTCAGTTTGTGGATTCTGAATCCACACAAACACAGGATTGTATTCTGAAAACCTGAATTAATTATTGTCCTTACCTCTATAAGACAAAAAATTATAATCAAAATTATTAGTATTACAGTCACAGATATTGCGAAGATGAGTTTGTTCTTATAGTCATATCCTGGAACTTCTTTCATGAGCTAAAAAAAAAAAAAAAAGAAAAAAGAAAGAACAATTAAAAAAAAAAGAGAGAGAGAATGGAAGCTAAATTTTCAAAACCCCAGTATTCCAGTTGAGTAGCTTACAGGTTCTTTTGATCTTTTTATTTTTTTTGAGACAGGATCTCACTCTGTCACCCAGGTGGGAGTACAGTGGTGCGATCACAGTTCACTACTGACTCAACCTCCCTGGGCTCAGGTGATCCTCCCACCTCAGCCTCCTGAGTAGCTGGGACTACAGGCACGTGTCACCACACGCAGCTAATTTTTGTATTTTTTGTGAAGACAGGGTTTCACTATGTTGGCCGAGCTGGTCTTAAACTCCTGACCTCAAGTGATCCACCCACCTCGGCCTCCCAAAGTGCTGGGATTACAGGCATGAGCTACCACCCCCGGCCTACAGTTCATCTTGTGCCCTAATCTATTTCACTGTCTACATGAGCAAAGTGGGAGATCACTGTCATGGCCAAAGTTACATGGCCAAGACAAGCTATGGCCTGGGAGTCCCAGGTTCTCCTATGTGGGCACTTTCCTGGCATATGCTAAATGATGGGAAATCTGGGTCTCATGTTTCTGTGTGGTCCTCACCTCACTTGACTTCTGCTCTTTCTGTTCATTCTGTTCCATGTTCTCATTAATATAATTTGTTTTTTGTTGGTCCGTATCCCATTCTACATTCAATGCCTTTGCTTCCTGCTGCTCGCTGAGAAGCTTCATCAGGAGGCCTGTTTGCAACATGAGCTTGGCACAGCTCCCTTGCACATGTGTTTCTGAACATTCCATTTTCAAGGTCCGGATAACATGAGACATGAACTTTCTCACATCCTCGTTGGGGATGAGGGACCGTAGCTGCTCGGTTAGCTGAATTTCAAGCTGATCACCTGGGGATGAGAGCAATGGGTAATTGAAGCTTTTGGGCTCAGGGGACAAGTCAATGCCCACATTGTTGTATTCCCATTTTGTCTCAGTTTGTTTAACATTTGGTTCTAAGTTGAATGCAGTCCCAGCGGAAACTGCCTCAGGAGGATGATTGTAGTTTGTGTTTTCAGAGATGTGTCTTTGAACACATCTCTTTTGTGTCTTTTACATTAGTTGTGTCTTTTACACTAGTGTTTTCTATAAAACGTTCTGAAGGAGCAACTACTTCCAGAAGAGGGTTTTCTTGAGGACTCAGGTCTCCTAAGGATGAAAAAACCCCTTGCGAATTTATGAGGCTCTTCGCTGCAGAGAACAGCGGCCTCTTTGCGAGCATCGGTCTGTTGAGATAACTGCCCTTTCTAAACTTTCTAATCTTTTTGGCCTTGGGTGTTCTGTGGGCCACACGGGAGTGAGTTTTATAAAAGCGGTATTTTTTTCTGGAATGTGCGATTGGTTTAGCAGCCTTCATGTTTTTCACTCTAGCCATTGCCATTTCTAAAATTAAAATGGTGTAGGCTGTCTTTCGATCTGTCTCTGACCTGAGGTAGGGCTTTTGCAGGGCTAGAGGCAGAAGGCACGCCCATGGAGAAGGGTTTCAGCACAGAGGAGACTGCTGCCTTATGCTCTTGGGTGAATGAAGGCTTGGTGTAGATGGTGTTTCCCACTACCTTCTCAGGCCCCTGCACTATGTGAGGCTGTTCCAGCTCCCTCGGGGCTGGACCCTCAAGCCTTTTTCCTTTGGCAGCATTGTCCACAAATGCCTGGGCATCCTGTTCTTTCCTAGTGCTGTGCTTTCCCATCTCTTTGAAGTGCCTTTCCTGGATGCTCCTTGGGCCTGTGAGGACTCTGTTCACTCTCTGCAGGTTTTTGCCTACACTTTGAATCTTTGCCAGGCTGTTTTCCTGTGGTTGCACAGTTTCTAATTTTTTTTTCAAATATTTGGTTTTTAAATTTGTTACCTAGAAGGCTGGACTGTGAGGGGCTCTTTCTATTGTTTTTCAAAATACTCAGGAGCCTATCTCCATCTTGTACATTTGAAAATAGCTGTTCAGTGAACGGTAACAACATTGATTCTGCACCTAGATTTCCCAGTGAGAGATAAGGCAAGATGTAACTTAGTGCACTGCTAACATCACTCTCGTCATTGGTGTCTAGCTACTCACTCCCAAAGCCTGACAAGTTGATGCCACTGCTGTCTGAGGGCGCCTCCGACTCAATAGTCAGCTCAGTGCTCATGTGCTGCTTCCGGGCTTGTAACATCTTCATGAACGCTCCTTCTGGATTGCCTACAGATGCTTCTTCAGCTGTCAGAAAAGAAGAGACTGCTTTGATCATGAAATATCTTTGATCATCTTTCATACTCAGTCCATAGCTGTATGCCCCAGTCACACAGAGTAAGAGTCAGCAAACATTCGAGTGCCATTCAGAGAGGAGAAACATACACCCAAACCTAAACCTATCAAATGGCAACAACGAAAGGAGGAAAAGACATCTTTTGAAAACATGGCCACCTACTTGGAACATTCCATAGTGTGACATAGAGTAACTCTGCTTAGGATTATTCCGTTGATCCCCAGGGGCCAATTGCCCATGGCTCAGTCAAAGCCCAAGGTGGAAGACAAGTGCTTCCCTGATGAGCTGATGAACTGGCCTCTCTGCAGACTGCTCCATACCCTGTGCTGTCCTGCCTCATATGCAGAGACAGCACAAGGCTCCCACTCTCCTCATCCTCAGTGTGCCTGTGTTCTTGCTACCATCGCAGCTGAATGCAATGAAAGGCGGTCCTCTGAGAGGAGCAGGGTGGAGATGCTAAAGTGGATGCCCCCTCCCATTGCTGATAGATCCTCATCTGGCATGTGCTCCACCCACCCACCCCATTCTCTGCTCCCACATATCATAGCCCCATCACAGAGGATGTGACATGGAAAAAAACACTGTGTCCACCTTAGTTCTTTTCTTAAATTTGGGCAGGGATTCAGGGTGTAGGTTAAGAGATTTTTAATTTGCCAGATTGTATGCCTATGTTGTTAAATATACAATGAATCTATGGTATGGTAGCAGTTTCTGGATAAACATTACTTGAGGTCCTAAATGCAGAAGGGAAAAAGTGACTTTTGTCAGATGCCTACTTCACTTTCATTCATCTCTAATATTTTGGATGGGGAACCATCCAAAGCTTCTGACTGCATGAAGGTCAAGTGTGCCAGTGTGCAGCTGGGCTTCTTTTCCAGAATTAAAAGTATTTTGGGTGGTGCTGAAGGTCAGCGGAAGAAGTAAAGATTGTGAGAAAGGAGAAACATGGGCTTGGGGAGAACCCAGAATTGGGGACAGAAGACCTGGCACTAGGCTATAGCACTTAGCACCTCTGATCTTGTTTTTCCTCACCTGTAAAAGGAGATTAACAATGCTTTTCTGCCCACCTCTTGGGGAGAAGGGAAGAATATAATTGGTAAAAAAAAAAAAAAAAAAAAAAAAAAAGAAAAAGTTTTGAAAAATAAGCAACACTGTCTTTATAGAAGTAGCCAAGCATTATTAATTATCCACCCCATATCACTGGTAGATACCTGTATTCAAGCAGTCACATTTTAGAAGTCATGAAGTTGGTGCTAATAAACCTAATCTACAGAAAAACTCTTGAAAAAACTTGAGCATTTGTTCTGCGAATAGAAAGGTTTGAGATTCAGAGAAAGTTCAGAGTTGGATGGACTAAGAATGGAAAAGCCCTCCATTCCAATAGAAGAGCCAGGTAGCAATTTCTGGTTATGGAACCAGAAGCTCTCAGGCTTCAAATAAAACAGCATCACTTCTACTCTTATAAAACTGTAAAAACAAAAACAAAAACAAAACCGGATCTACATCTGTCCTAAAAGGCAGAGAGTACTTGAGACCTCACGGATATAAAACCAGCTTACAAACTACATTGCACTATATGAAGAAATTATCACTGGGGGCAAAGCACCAAGCAGAGAGCACAGTACACAGTGTGTGGATGTTAATGTTATTCCCTAGCCTTCCCATTTCTTTCTCTTGGTCCTTTATGCATATGGAACTGTTCCATTATTAAATTTTGTAATAATAACTGAGAACCTGACTCCCAGCAAGGGAGTCATTCAGAAGTTGAGGGATTTGAAATCTGACTGAGTAAATAAAACAATTATATCATCAGCTTAACATTTCATCAATTAAAAATAAAAATTTAAAAACAAATACTTAAAATAATGTAACAATTTATCACCAGGCAATTTGGACTCACGACAATGTATGCTGTTAGTCAGACATGCAGTGTTGCAATGCAGCTTGACTGTCTTGGAGACAGCCTCAATGCTATTTTTAAATTGGCAGAGGCAGCAGACCATATGGCTAGGTAAGATCCTATAGATGAAAACACAAAACAATAAATTAGTGGTAAAGCGGTTACTTGAGTAGGTAAAGGAGGCAGCCAACGCTACCACAGGGCTGGGCAAAGAGGTGTTACTGAGACCCGTGGACTGGACACTTGGGTAGGAACCAGAAGGCCAATGGGAAGGAGGACACAGGTGCCCAACTGAAGGGTAAGCATGGCAGTGAGTATGGTATGCCTAGAATAAAGGTGGTTGGGATTAGAATTGGGTGACACTGATCAGTAGTTTAAATTCAGAGGTATCTCTTCCCGACTCAAAAGTCTCACTTTGGGCTGAAAGTATACAGGAAGAAGGTAGACTTCTAAGAAGAGTCTGAATAAGCCCCCAACTTCTGAAGGCCCTTTCTCAATTCCTGTTGGGAGTGGGAAGTATTAGAAATTACTCTAGGCATTAAAAATAGCTCAGCTTAACCTGGATTGTGGGGTTAAAAAAAATAACAGAGATTGCATTGGCCAAATCTGGACAATTTGAGCATTCAAAAGAATAACAACAATAAGCTACAACATAATATATAAAAAATCCATGAAGAATGATATTTTAAAAGAGGGGGAGTTGTTCTTTAATGAAATAATGCTAGCTAATAAATGTAGAAGGAATGACAGAATTTTAAAAAGTGTCACTTTGCAACCACCAATGTAATAAAAATAGATTCAGACAAAGATTATCACTGATGGAGTTGGGTGAAAAAAGACATTTGAGAACAGGATCTTCACTGATCTCAAAGTACCACCCCACAGATTTTTTACTAATTACCAAAGGGAAAAGTTATTTTTTATTTTTTTATGAGACAAGGTCTCAGTCTGTCACCTAGGCTGAAGTACAGTGGCAAAATCATAGCTAACTGCAGCCTCGACCCCCTGGGCTCAAGTGACCCTCCAAATTCAGCCCCCCAGGTAGATGGGACTATAGGCTTGCACCACCACCCCAGCTAATTTTAGTTTTTTATTTTTGTTATTTTTAGTAGAGACAGGGTTTCACCTTGTTGTTCAGGCTGGTCTAAAACTGGACTCAAGTGATTTGCCCATCTCGGCCTTCCAAAGTGCTGGGATTACAAGTGTGAGCCACCACACCCAGCAAAATAACTACAGTGGAGAGATCTGGAAGATCACCTTAAACAAGTGATCAAACTTAGCATTATGAGCCACCTGGGGTCATGAGGCAGGAAAGATACGTCACCTATGCAGTATTCTTCCCAAAGATGCTTAACTTGAATCTCATGTGGAAACAGAGAAATCCAGATTGTGGGACAACTTACAAGACAACTATCTTTGACTCTTAAAAAATGCCAATGTCATGAAAGATCAAAAAAAGTAGAGGCATGTTTTAGATTAAAGGAAATGAAGACATGACATGCAGTGCCTGATCTTTGACTGGATTCTGTAGTAGTCTTTCATCTTTCTGGCATGTTTGAATTTTTTTCAAAATATAAATTTGGGCAAAAGAGATAACCAAGATAATTGATTAATTTATTGTTATGGCTTCTTGGGGGCAGTTTCAGAGAAATAAAAACAATCTCTGTAACTGGAATAAATTCTCAAGGTTAATCTTAAGCAGTATAGCATGGTCATTAAGAATACAGATTCCACAGCCAGACTAGGCTTAAATCCCAGCTCTGTGAATAATGTAAATTTGGGCAAATTGCTTAATCTCTGTTCCTTGGCCTTGTCATTATAATAGTACCTACCTCAAATGAGTTTTGAGGATTAAATGAATCCCTACCTGAAAAATGTCTGGCACACAGTGAGTGATCAATAAATGTTAACTACTGTAAATATTACATTACAGAAGTTGTAGGGGGGCCTCTTTTGAGTCCTCTAAAAGGATGACTTTGTTAGGGCCACATTAAGACTGTGGAAACAGAAGAGTATTCAATGGATACATGAAGTCTGTGAGTTGGGGGTATGATGTATGGAGTTTTAAATTAAAACTGCATCCAGTAAGTTGGCCTGATACATCTTTCAAATCTATAGAGGAATAATCACAAGTGACTCGTATTCCTTTGGGTCCAATAGAAGCCTCTGATCTTCATATAGATTGAATGTACCCAGAACCATAACCTAGCATTTTACTTATATAGCAACCTTAACTCTGACACAAAGATGTTTCTTTTGTTTTGAGGCTGAGTCTCGCTCTGTTACACAGGTTGAGTGCAGTGGTGCAATCTCGGCTCACTGCAGCCTTTGTGTCCTGGGCTCAAGTGATCCTCCCGCCTCAGCCTCCTGAGTAGCTAGAACTACAGGTGCGTGCCACCACACCTGGCTCATTTTTGTATTTTTTGTAGAGATGGGGTTTCACCATGTTGCCCAGGCTGGTCTCAAACTCCTGAGCTCAAGCAACCCCCTCTCCTTGGCCTCCCAAAGTGCTGGGATTACAGGCATGAGCCCAAAGGTTTTGTTATTCTTTTCCTGCCCCCAGCTTTTGATTTTAAACATTTTCTTTTTTTCCTTTAAGGCTTAGGATGGCTAGGAAGCATTTTCAAATGGTATAACGAACACCTGTATAACTTTCATCTGGAATCAACAGTAGCTAATACTTTGCCACATTTCCTTTCCATGTGTGTATGTCTATACATTTTCTGGACAAACCATTTGAGAGTCAGTTGCAGACATAATGACCCTTCACCAGTAAAGACTTCAGTGTGCAGCCCCTAAGAACCAAGGCATTCTCCTCCATAACCAGAAGACTCTCATCACCCAATGGAACTTAATATTATCATTGCCTACTATGCATTCCATATACACATTTTCACAATTGTCCCAATCATAACATGGCTTAAAAAATTCAGAATCCAATCAAACATCAGACATTGCATTTTGTGTTCATGATTTTTTTTTTTTTTTTTTTGTAGAAAGACCTTTAATACTTCTGTTTACAAAATTCGGGCATACATTTCAGTTTGCCCTGAACCGTGCCGCCCAAGGCTGTGTGCTCATCTCTGCCAGGGTGTCTGTGCCCTTCATGTACTGCTGACCACAAGGGTGCAGAGCAGAGCCTGGGGTCCGGAGGCTTCGCTGGGCCTCAGGGGGAAGGGAATGTGAATGTGGCCCAGCCCAGAGGACCCTCCATTTCGTCGATTTTGGATTGGGCGACAGAGGAAGCAGATGTCGGGGCTGCAGACATGCTGGCCTGGACAGGGGTCTGGGGACCCCGGGGCTGCCTGCCGTGGTCTAGAGGAGATGGCTGGGGCCACTTCCCACAGGGTGGGGTGGCAGCGGCTCGGCAAGGGGAGGCCTGGCTACCAGGGGCTTGAACATTGGCTCACTGGAGCCTTTGTGCTTGGCCCTTAGCAGCACGGCTGGGGCTGTGGTCCCGTGCGAGGTGTGCTGGGGGGGTGTGTAGGTGGCTGGGGGTGGCAGCTTGTGCCAGAGTGACACAGGCTTCCGTGGGCCTGGCTGGGGGCAGTTAAAAAGCTGAAAAGGTACTTGGTGTGTGAGGGTAAGGCTTGGGAGGCAGGGCCCTAGAGGAGGCCATGTTCTCTGTCCTGGTTGAGGGGAGCGGTATGGGGGGAAGGTGGGGCAGATCCCAGCTGGCCTCTGTCTCCTGGCTGCAAGCTGACAGCAGGCCAGGGAAACAGTGAGGCCCTCTGCCCTGGCCTTGGGGAGAAGGAGTGCATGTGTGAGGCTGGGGTACTGTGGCCCTGGAGTGGGGCTAGGGTTCATCGCCAGGAGCAGGCTTGTGGGGGGATTTAAAACCAGGGTCCTGTCTCTGAGCCACCCCACAGGGACACTCGATCCAAGCCTGTTAAGGCCGTGGAACTCGAGGGTAGGCTGTGGGCTGGGCCCCCATGGGGTCAGGACGGAGGTGGGGGCTGCCCTGGAGGAACATTAGTGTTTCTGAGAGCACCTTAGTGTTGCCCCGTCTGGGCCAGCTGGGTGAGGAGTTGGGGAGCAGGGAGGAGGCCGGCGCCATGGAGTGAGGAAGGGAGCCATCACCGTTGGGGGTCAGCGCTAGTGTAAACAAGCGTCCCCACCCACCCAGATAAGCCTCCCACCCAAGTGTGGCTCCCTGCTGAGGGAGTACCTCAAGGGCCCGGGCCTGGGTGGCGCCGGCAGGCTTGGACACCGCCTTGGCAGCAGGAGCCCATGGAAGGCAGGAGACCTGGCAGGGGGTGCCACCCAGTGTGGATGGAGGGGCGGGGCGGGGGCACCAGTGAGTCACTGGGCAGAGGCATGAGCACGTCCATGTAGCTGAGCAGGAAGAAGCCCAACTGGCTGTCCAGCATGCCCTGGTACCAGTTCTCGTTGATCTGGTTGATCAGCGTGAAGACGTCGCCCTCATGGAAGCCCAGCTCCCCATGGTTCTCAGGCTGGAAGTCATACAGCACCTTGCAGCTTGGCTGGTCTAGGGGCGGCATGCTCCTGCTAGGAGTCCGGATGGACTTGTCGGAAGATCGGAAAGAGGATGAAGCTGCAATCTTGGGGACTGTGGTGCAGGGGAAGCCCCCGTTGGACTGCTCAGGCTCTCCGAGGTCAAAGGGCTCCCAGAACTTGGGCTTATGCTCCCGCTTGGGGCGTGAGGAAGCTTCCCGCATCCTGCGCTTGAGCTTCTCTGCCAGCTCGTCCAGGATCTGCATGGCCTGCCAGTGGTAGTTCAGCTGCGCCTCCGCCAGGGCCCGGAGTTGACTCACCTGCTCAATGTCGGTCTCCAGGAGGTTGTGCATGCTGGTTTCTGCTACCTCCTTGGAGTCCTCAAACTTCTCCAGTGCCTGGTGCAGCTCCTCGTCGGGGATCTTGCCCTGCCGCTTCTTTTAGTCAAAGTCCAGGCGGCGGCCCTCCAGCTTCTGCAGGTGGTGCTGGATCCCCTTCAGGTCTTTCTCACACAGGTTCTGGAGGAGGTCAATGAACTTCTGCTTGACCTCTATGTCCAGGGAGTCCTTCACCTCTGCCAGGTGCTTCATGGACTCGCCGGCATCCAGCAGTGCGTCACTGAAGTTGGACTCGTTGCCCAGCTCCTTCTGGTGGCAGATCAGGCACTCGCTCAGGAGCCCCTCCGACTGCGGGTAGCCGGGGTTCTTCACCTGGCCCTGGATCTTGCACACCGTGTTGAGCATGGTCAGCTTAGCCTGCGAGGCTGGGTTGGGCTGCAGGTACTTGATGGTCCTTGCCAGCATTTCCGTCACCGCCTTGCTGATGACATCTCCATCTCTTTGAAGTCATCGTCCAGCTTGGTCCCCTCAGCCCCTCCGACCTTCTCACTGACCAGCTGGCTCGCCTTGTAGAACTGCTTCTTCAGCCCTGCAACCGACAGACTGCCTCCCGCCGCCGAACCTCCCGCCCGGACCGCGCCAGTAACAGGCTCCCAGGTGCGTGACCCTCTGCACGCCTCAGGGGCCCCACCACGTCCTTGCCAGCTCTGCGCCTGCCCCGGGGCCACCTCGAGTTCATGATTCTTCAGTCTCCTTCAATCTAGATCTGTTCGCAGGATTGTTTTAAAGTATACTGACAAAACTTTGAGACTGTAAGTGACCTGAGATATACATTATCCTTACTTGAGAATAGTAATTTTTCAATACGCTTTAAGGATTACACATGAGCCAAGACAAATGAGCTGGCCTACTTACTTTGTAGATAAATGTGTAAACTCCTCAAGACTTCCAATAATGAACTCCAATAAGGAAATTAGTTCAATGTCTTTATGGCCTTGGTGACAAATGGTTACAGAAAATCAGAGCATTTTTTTTCCTATCCACTAATGGTCAAGAAGAAAGCAGACAGATCCTCACTATCTTAGAGAACTAAGTGAGAAAGTTGGTCGATGAAGAGGACTTCATCCAGAGAGGAAGGGATGTAGCTTACAGGGAAGATGCTGCAGGAGGCTGAGGAAAGTGAGGCTAGAGCAGTAAAACACATCTGACAGCCCGGTGAAGATAAGAAAGTGACCTGACAAAAATGAACGGAGCAGAGTGCCAAATGAAGGGCCCTTTCCATGCTAATCTTGCATAGTGCCCTCAACCAGCCTTAGCATAACTGAGTTTCTATTTAGCTTGCCATATTGTGGGGGGTGGTGGTGGCACAATTTAAGTTGCAGTAAGTTGTGTAACAAACTCACAATAGGGCCCTGCAGAAATATATATATATATATATATATACATATATATATATAGAATATATAGAAATATATAAAAAATATATAGAAATATATAGAGAATATATATAGAAATATATAAATACATATATAAATATATACTATATATATAAATATATAGTATATATATATATTTTTTTAGGCAGGGTCTTGCTCTGTCACCCAGGCTGGAGTGCAGTGGTGTCATCTTGGCTCACTGCAACCTCTACCTCCTGGGTTCAAGCGATACCCCCGCCTCAGCCTCCCTAGTAGCGGGGACTACAGGAGTGTGCCATCACACCTGGTGAAGATATATATAGATATAGACAGATATATATCTATACCTATATCTACAAAGAAGGCCAGGCATGATGCCTCATGCCTATAATTGCAGCACTCTGGGAGAACGAGGCCGGAGGATCACTTGAGGCCAGGAGTTCGAAACCAGCCTGGACAACACAGTGAGACCTCATTTCTCCAAAAAATAAAAATAAAATTGCAAAAAAACAAAAAAACAATAAACCTCACACCATATATGCAAATTAACTCAAAATGGATCATAGATCTAAATGTAACTACACAATTTCTGGGAGAAGACATAGAGAGTAAATCTTTTCCACTTTGGATTAAACAACAGGTTCTTAAAGATTTCTTAGGTAAGAAACAAAAAAGCACAAGCCATATAAGAAAAAATTGCTAACTTAAAGCTGATCAAAATTAAAAACTTCTGCTCTTCACAAAACTTTACTTATTTATTTTCTTTCTTTCTTTATTTTTTTGAGACAGAGTCTCACTCTGTTGCCCAGGCTGGAGTGCAGTGGTGCAATCTTGGCTCATTGCAACCTCCACCTCCCAGGTTCAAGCACTTCTTGTGCCTCAGCCTCCTGAGTAGCCGGGATTACAGGCATGGGCCACCACAACTGGCTAATTTGTGTATTTTTAGTGGAGATTGGGGTTTTGCCACGTTGGCCAGGATGGTCTCGAACTCCTGACTTCAAGTGATCCACCTGCCTCGGCCTCCCAAAGTGCTATGATTACAGGTGTGAGTCACTATGCCCAGCCAGAGAACACTTTTAACAGAATGAAAAGACAAACCACAACCTGAGAGAAGATATTTACCAAACACATATCTATAAGGCCTTGTTTTTTGTTTTTATTTATTTACTTATTTAATTTTTGAGATAGTATCTCACTCTGTGACCCAGGCTGGAGTGCAGTGGCGATCACAGCTCACTGCAGCCTCGACCTCCCAGGCTCAAGCAATCCTCCCACCTCAGCTGCCCGTGTAGCTGGGACCACAGGTGAGCACCACTGCACCTGCCTAATTTTTATGTTTTTGGTAGAGACAAGGTTTCACCATATTGCCCAGGTGGTCTAAAACTCCTGGCCTCAAGCAATCCTCCTGCCTCAGCCTCCCAATGTGCTGGGATTATAGGCATGAGCCACTGTACCTGGTCCCTGAAAAGACTTGTATCTAGAATCTATAAAGCACTCTTTTTTTTTTTGTTTGAGATGGAGTCTCACTGTGTCGCCCAGGCTGGAGTGCAGTGGCATGATCTCTGCTCACTGCAAGCTCCACCCCCTGGGATAACGCCATTCTCCTGCCTCAGCCTCCCAAGTAGCTGGGACTAAAGGTGCCCGCCACTATGCCCGGCTAATTGTGTGTGTGTTTGTGTGTGTGTGTGTGTGTGTGTGTATTTAGTAGAGACTGGGTTTCACTGTGTTAGCCAGGATGGTCTTGATCTCCTGACCTTGTGATCCACCCGCCTTGGCCTCCCAAAGTACTGGGATTACCGGCGTGAGCCACCATGCCTGGCCTAAAGCACTCTTAAAACTCAATAATAATGAATCTCCAATGGGATAACAGGGAAAAAAAGCCTCAATAAAAATATTAATATCCAATTAAAATATGGGAACAGATTTGAACAGTATAGTAAAGAAGATATTTGCACATGAACATTCAACATCACTAGCTATTAAAGAAATGCAAATTAAAACCACAATGAGATTCCACTACACATCTAGCAGTAGAAAGGTGAACATTTCTTTAAAAACTCAAATATAAGAATCTGCTGGGCTGGGCCATGCATGGTGGCTCACGCCTGTAATCCCAGCACTTTGGGAGGCCAAGGCAGGTGAATCAAATGAGGCCAGGAGTTTGAGACCAGCCTGGCCGACAAGATGAAACCCCATCTCTACTAAAAATATAAAAATTAGCTGGGCATGGTGGTACGTGGCTATAATCCCAGTTACTCAGGAGGCTGAGGGAGGAGAATCACTTGAACCTGGGAGGCCGAGTTTGCAGTGAGCTGAGATCTTGCTGCTGCACTCCAGCAATGAGTCTGTCTCAAAAAAATATCTGCTGGGCTGGACATGGTGGCTCACGCCTGTAACCACAGCACTTTGGGAGGCCAGGGGGTGTGGATCCATTGAGGTCAGGAGTTCAAGACCAGCCTGGCCAACATGGTGAAACCCTATCTCTACTAAAAATATAAAAATTAGCTGGGTGTGGTGGCGGGTGCCTACAGCTACTTGGGAGGCTGAGGCAGGAGAACTGTTTGAACTCAGGAGGTAGAGGTTGCAGTGAGCCGATATGGCACCACTGCACTCTAGCCTGGGGATAGAGCAAGACTGTGTTGCAAAAAAAAAAAAAAAAAAAAAAAAAGCTGAAGATGTGGAACAACTGTGACTCTCATACAAAGCTGGTGGAAATGTAAAATGGCACAGCCACTTTAGGAAACAGTTCAGCAGTTTCTTAAAAAGTTAAATATACACTAAGCATGTGAACAATCCAACTCCTAGGTATTTACCCAAAGAAATGAAAACATTGGTTCACACAAAGACCTGTATATGAGTGTTTTTAGGAGTTTTATTCATAATTGCAAAAAATTGGAAGCTACCCAAATGTCTATACATTGATGAATGGATAAACAAATTGATACATCCACACAACTGGAATACTACTGAGCAATAAAAAGGAGTGAAGAGTTGTCCCTCGGTGTCTGCAGGGGATTGGCTCCAGGACCCCCTGCAGATACCAAAGTCCACAGATGCTGAAATGTTTTATATGGAATGACATAATACTTGATATAATAAATGACATAAGCCTCGGGTATACTTTAAATACCTAGTACAGTGTAAATGGTATGTAAATAATTGTACCGTGTTTTAAATTTTCTACTGTTTTATTGTTGTATTATTTTATATATTTTATTTTTTCCAAATATTCTCCATCCATGGTTAGTTGAATCCATGGACGAGGAACATGTAGATATGGAGGGCCAGCTGTACTGATAGGGGCAACAACATGGATGGTAGCATAATCTCAAAAAAAATTATGCTGAGTGAGGCCGGGCGAGGTGGCTCACACCTAGCACTTTGGGAGGCCGAAGCAGGCAGATCACTTGAGGTCAGGAGTTCGAAACCAGTCTGGCCAGCATGGTGAAACTTCATCTCTACTAAAAATATGAAAATTTTCTGGTCATGGTGGCACACACCTGTAATCCCAGCTACTTGGGAGGCTGAGGCAGGAGAACCACTTGAACCTGGGAGGCGGAGGTTGTAGTGAGCTGAGGTCATGCCTCTGCACTGCAGCCTGAGTGACAGTGAGACTCCGTCTCAAAAAAAATAAAAAACAATACTAAGTGAAAGAAGTCAAACACAAGAGGCTACATGCTACATGATTTCATTTATAAGACATTCCGAAAAAGACAAAACTATAGGAACAGAAATCAGATTAGTAGCTAACAGGGGCTGATGGTGGGAGGAAGGGATTGCCTACAAAGGGAAATGAGGGGCCTTTCTGAGGTGACAGAAATGCTTTATATTGGGAATGTGGTGGTGGTTATGTAACTACACATTTGTCAAAACTCATCAAACTATACACTTATAAAGGGTGAATGTTATATGAAAATTAAATCTCAATAAACCTGACTTAAGAAAATAATAAAACAAACCTAAAAAACCAACTAAGTAAAAATAAATCTAAGAAAAAATAACTTACAGTTTTTCCAGTTCAACAGTTATCGTGAGAATGTTCTTAAGTGTTGTAAGTGTGATGTGTGTTGTTCCCATGTCTCTGAAGAAGAAAGCCGAAACATTCAAGATATGAACCCATTACAAAATTCTGTACTTCAAAAGATAATTCAAGGACATGTGATTACTTCTATTTTGGCTTCTCTATAAAACAAGCCACTTCAATAGTTTATTTGCCGTAAAATTCCAGAGAGATCTTATTAAAGAAATTTAAGTTGATCTACATCATCAAATTAATGATATTTAAGAGAACTTACACTTTTTTTTTTTACCATTATCTTACTTCTCATTTCATATTGCATTCAACCATCTTGATTTACTCTTTTCTTCCTTTTTAGAATAATGAACACTTATTTCTCTTTGCTTTCTTGGTTAAGTAATATTCCTCCATGTGTCTACATGTTCCAAATCTATACGGCTTCTTCAACACTAATCTCTTCCCCCGCTGGCTGTCTTGACCATTATACATCCTTTCTTAATCCTTTTATTTGCCAATAACTTTTTTCAATAACTCAGTTAAAATTTAAATTATGACTTTTTAGCCTAAATGCAAAATACTTTATCTTTGATGACAAATTTAAAAAGCACAAATCATCTCATGACTCATGAGAGTACTATAGTACTTACAGATATTTTAATGCCGGCAGTTCAAAGAGATATGGATCTTCGACAGTAGTCAGAGGATTGCGATTGAGAATTCTGAAAAATGCAATGAAATTAAAATTACCTGCATTTTCAATGTGTGAAACTGCATAAAAAGTCTATATTCATTTTTTGGTATGGAACTTTTAGGTAAAAAAAAAAAATTTTCTGCTTTTACATAATAAATCACCATTAGACTCCATGAAGCACTATTCCTTTGGGAACTACCTAGGTCTCTAGAAGATAAAGTAGAGGAGAGAAAGCAGGGAAGAAATAGAAAAAAAAAAAAAAACCACAAGAAGTGGATAGGAAAGAAAAAATATGCCACAGAACTTTTCAGGTCAAAAACCCTAGAAATGACGATGTTGGTAGGAAGCCCTGACTCTGTAGGAAACACTATTTCTAGTGTCCTCCATAATTCAAGTTGTTCATCCATAATTCAAGTTGGTTTTTTTTTTTTTGGAGATGGAGTCTTGCTCTGTCACCCAGGCTGGACAGCAATGGCTCCATCTTGGCTCACTGCAACCTCCACCTCCTGGATTCAAGCAATTCTCCTGCCTCAGCCTCCTGAGTAGCTGGGATTACAGTTGCCCTCCACCATGCCCAGCTAATTTTTGTATTTTTAGTAGAGACGGAGTTTCATCATGTTGGACAGGCTGGTCTCCAACTCCTAACCTCAGGTGATCCACCCCCCTCAGCCTACCAAAGTGTTAGGATTACAGGCCTGAGACACTGCGCCTGACTGCTTGCCTTTTATCTTTATAAAGTTTTTTAAATTTATGGTTTAATTTGCACAGTTAAGGAAAAAAAATAGGACCAATTCTTTTGCTTTATACCCAAAGAAAAAGGGATAAATCTAAGAGGAGGAACTGGTCAAAACCATACTCCCATCACACACTCCCACTTGTCTTCCTGTATGACATCACAGCCTTCGTTACACTGCATGTAACCACCTGTCTACTTGTCAGTCTCCCGGGCTATCAGCTCCTTGAGGGCAGAGACCACATCTTATTGTCATTGTCATCCCTGTGCCTGGTATGATGTCTGAAATTTACTAGGGATTTAATAAATGTTTATTGAATAAACAAATGACATTTTGTTTATCTGTCAATAAAATGAATAAATTCATTTTGATGTGAATTTTTATTCCAAAATGCTGGAATCTATTTTCTTTTTAATTCTTTAAAGTGAACAAGAAAAAGAAAAGAAACAGGAAGAAATAAAAGAAAATCACGCTTTAGGTTAACCCAAGAATCATCACTGTACTTTTGCAGAAATTATAAAAATAATAATTCTTACAGTGAGTATCTATTAGGCTGCTACGTATTTGTGATCAGCATTTCACATTTCATCCTCATAATAACCTTATGTGGTAGATATTATTATTGCCCTATTTTATAAATGAGGAAACTGAGGCACAGAGAGGTTACATAACTTGTCCTAGGTCACCAAGCTATGAAGAAGCAAAGCTGTAATCTGAACTCACGTGCTTACTCTGTATGAAGAAAAAAGGTTTACTTTAACCTTATGGTTTTACAATTTTTTCTTTTCTTTCTTTCTTTCTCTTTCTTTCTTCATTTCCCTCCCTCCCTCCTTCTTTCCCTTCCCTCCCCTCCCTCCCTTCCTCCCTTCCTTCCTTCCTTCTTTTGAGTTAAAGTTTCCATTTATTGGCTGGGCCTGGTGGCTTAGGCCTATAATCCCAGCACTTTGGGAAGCCAGGCGGGTGGATCATCTGAGGTCAGGAGTTCCAGACCAGCCTGACCAACGTAGTAAAACCCCATCTCTGTTGGAGCCTTGCTCTGTCGCCCAGGCTTGAGTGCAATGGCATGACCTTGGCTCACTGCAACCTCTGCCTCCTGGGTTCAAGTGATTCTCCTGCCTCAGCCTCCTGAGTAGCTAGGATTACATGTGCCCACCACCACACCCAGCTAATTTTTGTATTTTTAGTACAGACGGGGTTTCACCATGTTGGTCAGGCTTGTCTCGAACTCCTGACTTCAGGTGATCCACCCACCTCAGCCTTCAGAAGTGCTGGAATTATAGGCATGAGCCACCGCTCCTGGCCACCAGATTCTGATGTGGGACTCCCACTGTTATAAAGTGCTTAGTAAAGGTGGTGAGTTTAAGACATTTGTATTGATGCTACCCAAACCTCTTGGTGGAGGGACCTAATGAGCCTGTTCTCTGGTGTGAGGGCAAAAGAAAAACAGACCCTCAGTGTCTCTTCCCTAAGTTGAGCATCAGCAAATTAATGAAGACAGAGAGGAGCATCTGCAGAAACTGCTGCTCTAATCCAGACACATCCTGAACACGTCCCTCTACCTCAAAATGAACTGTGTGAAACTAGATTTCTGAACCACAAGAAAGGTGGAAAGTATTTTCTAAAGTCAGATGTAGAGGAGAATCTTCACCTTGAGTCTAAAGTCCCCTTCAGGCCATTGAATATACCCACTCTGATTTGCTGGGTATGTTATACAGAGAAATCATAGAATTTTTGCACTTATGGTAGAAGAGTAGTCAGGAAAGTATATGGAATTAAAATAGAGCGACGTATTTTCTTTACAAAATTTTTTTTTGCACAATAGCTTAACATAAACACCATTTTGGCCAGGCTTGGTGGCTCACGCCTGTAACCCCAGCACTTTGGGAGGCTAAGGTGGGCAGATCACCTGAGGTCACAGGAGTTCGAGACCAGCCTGGAGGGGAGGTTGGAGTGCAGTGGCACAATCTCGGCTCACTGCAACGTCCACCTCCGGAGTTCAAGCCATTCTCGACCCTCAGCCTCCCGATAGCTGGGATCACAGGCGCCTGCCACCACGACCTGCTAATTTTTGTATCGTTAGTAGAGATGGGGTTTCGCCATGTTGGCCAGGCTGGTCTCAAACTCCTGACCTCAAGTGATCCTCCCAAGGTGCTGGGATTATAGGCATGAGCCACTACGCCCAGCCCTACACTTTGGATTTAACTTTGATTCCTGCTCATATGCAGAGTTTCAAACTGCTTAAATGTCTGCAACATTTAGCTGCAAGGAAGAAAGCTTAACACAAAGTCCTCCAGGGAGCAAAAAACTGCATCACTACGCCCAGCTAATTTTTTTGTATTTTCAGTAGGGATGGGGATTCACTATGTTGGCCAAGCTGGTGTTGAACTCCTGACCTCAGGTGATCCGCCCCCCTCAGCTCCTAAAGTTCTGGGATTACAGGCCTGAGCCACCCGCCCAGCAACAAGGCTAATTTGAGGGTCACTTGTTTGATGGCTTTTCTTGCCCATGCCATAGGTCAGAACTAGGATAAGCAGAGCAGGTCATATATAAGCTGTGTAAGTCTCTTGGCCACTTTGTACCTTAGTTTCCCCATTTGAGAAAAATGAATGGATCTTAAGACACACTTTTCAGAGTTCATAATGGGCTTATACCCAGCTAACCAATAATTGTATGAGTTTTTATACAAAATAGTTGTTTACACGTATTCATCTTCTATTTCACTTACAAGTTGTGTAAAAACTGCATTCCGTGCCAGGCCTGAAATGTTCCAAGGCTCAGTTTTGTAATTAAATTGCAGCCCAGATTTCTACAAAAAAAGACATAAGCCAAAGGAAAAAAAATTATTTCAGAACATTTATCATTTGCTGTGAGTCTAATTTACATAGGATGGAACATCACCTCAATCCTTTCTCTGTGCACTAAGGCAATCTCACTGTGGAAGATACTGGCTTATGGTTTATACTTTAACATTGCACATGTGGTGCATTAGCTACAAAACAGTGAACGCTCAGTAAATACCTGTGTTAAGTGATCTTCATTTCTCTAGAACAGGATTTCACAACTTCAGTACCATCGACATTTTGGACTATATAACTCTTTGCCGTGGGGGTTTGTCTTATACTTTGCAGGATGTTTAGCAGCATCTCTGGCCTCTGCCCACCAGATGCCAGGAGCACAACCACAGTTTTGTCAAGCAAAAGTGTCTCTGGACATTACCAAATGTCACCTGAGTACAAAATCACACCAGTTGAGAACCACTGCTCTCTGATGATTCACTATGATCTGTGTAATAATTCTCACACTAATCTTTGCTAGAGACAAAAAGGACTTGCTATATAATTTTAGTACCTTTCTACTGGTCAAATTTTAATCATATTTCAAAATGAATAGCAAAGAGGTTTATAATTAAGTTTTATAAAAATTCCAAATGTAATAAAGTTATATTTGTAACTTACATATACTGCAAAAATGGTAGTGATTCAAATGTTTGTCTTTCAATATATCGTATTTTATTGCAGGATAAATCTCTAGGAAAAATAAAAGGAAAATATTGCCTTGATAAGTTATCAGTGTTGACTGGTATGAATAATAGCAAGAGTTTAGAATAATATTGAATACACATTTTTCATCTCGACTCTAAACATTTGGACCTGTATTTGAACTTTCCAGAGCTCCTAACCCTGCCTGTACCTCTCCTAGAGTCTCACCTTCATACTTTTAATAAATAAAATGTACAACTTAATAGACTTTGGAATTAATTTTTCCTGAGAGCAGTAGACTTGATTAGATGCCCTTTTGTAGTCTCATCAAATCCTAGATTATGAGCTCAAAGCTTTTATCTCTATATATAGTTTCTAATATTAAAACGAATAGCCTCACATTTATACACCTTCCTAGTTTAGCTTTGTTTTCCTAAGCCAGTTCAGTATCAGAAGAAATAAAAGACATCCTTTCAACAGCATTTGAAAGGAAGTTACCCCTTTACTTAATACATAACTTTGAACTAATATTCAAATCATATTAATACAATTAATTTCTATCATATTAATAGAAATTCATTTTTGGTTTTATATTGCTTTAATATTTCATGAAAGCAATTTCTTCAGTTATAGAGAGATGGGGCTTTTCCCTCCCTCTTTACCTGGATGGTGTAACGTTGTCTGGCTGATGTCTCCATCTCTAGTCTCTCCCTTCCTAAACTATCCTCCACACAGTCATCATATAAACTCTCCAGAAGTGGCTTGCAAAGACCAGCACCTCCTGGGAAATTATTGAGGATGCAAATTCTTGGTCCCACTCTAGACCAACTGAATCAATAACTATGAGGGCGGAGTCCAGAACTGAGTTCTAACGTGCCCTCTCAGTGACTGTGATGCAGATCCATCTTACAGCACTGCTGTGATAACAGGGTTCCCCATGATGGCTCCTCAGCTTGGCATTCAAAGCCCTAGAAGATCTGGCTCCAATTTCCTACTCTCCCTCCTTGTAATCTACAGATACTCATGGCATTCCTCGAACACTTTCCTGTGTTTTGCCCTTCTCCCATTTCCCTTTTGCAAGTTTAGAATATTGTCCCCAAGATGTCTGTCCGATGCTACACAATGGTCCTTCAAAGTCCTATTCAAATGGGATTGTTCTAGTAACAGCTTCCTGGGTCCAAACTGAAGTCATTTTCCCCTCTTCTATGCTTCAGAAACAATTTACCCCTCCTAGTGCCCACATCCATTTCTTCTTCTTGATGTAGTTATTGTTCATCCCATTTTTTCTGAGCATAAACTCCTTGAAAGCATGGACTAGGTCTTGATCATCTGCATTGCCCACCATGTTTAAAACTGACACATGGAAATAAATTAAAATATTTGTAAAACAAATGAATAGCTGGCCGGGCGCAGTGGCTCATGCCTGTAATCCCAGCACTTTGGGAGGCTGAGGCGGGTGGATTACAAGGTCAGGATATCGAGACCATCCTGACTAACAAGGTGAAACCCCGTCTCTACTAAAAATACAATAAATTAGCTGGGCGTGGTGGCATGTGCCTGTAGTTCCAGCTACTCGGGAGGCTGAGGCAGGAGAATGGAGTGAACCAGGGAGGCAGAGCTTGCGGTGAGCTGAGATCGCACCACAGCACTCCAGCCTGGGTGACAGAGCAAGATTCCGTCTCAAAATAAATAAATAAAAATAAATAAATAAATAAATAAATGAATAGCTGGGGGAGTGAGTAGTAGGAAAATGATTATTTTAAAGCAAATGTAGTTTTATTACTTCATGGCCTCTGTAGCACTTTGGCATCCACTTGAGGGTCTTTACACCCACTTTCCTTAAGCCTTTCACATTTGAAAGAATCTGTCTGCAAAAGAGCATCACTAATAAGGATTAATGACATACACACCTCTATGGACAGAGGATAAGAATCAAGCTTTCATAGCAATTGAACATAGTATCTTCTTGTCTCTAAACAGACAGAAATACTATGCAGGTATCCTTTTCTTGGTAACAGGGCTGGGGAGATAGTTACTGTGTAATTAGTGAAGAGTTAGGGGCATTTCTGATATGCTTCTTACTGTAAACATTTCTAGCTCTACCACTTAACCATCATTTTAAACATCTGTTTTAATATAACAATTCCTGAAATGAAATCCTTAATACTAGTCTATTCTCTTGGTAGCTTAATATTCTTGATAATATTATTTCTATAATTCAGCTGATTTCAAATATTTAAATGTTAATTTAATTCGATTAAATTACCAAAAAATTCTGGATTAATGATGTTCAAATGAATGTAGGTGGTCTATATTTTCTTCTCCTTTAGGCAACAATCTGAAGTTAACTTTAATTCCTTTCATCCTACTAAACCAACTTTTTCAAATCGTTTTTTGTGAAGGTCAGACAGTAAATATTTTAAGGCTCTGTGGGCCACATATGATCTCTCTCGCATATTTCTCTTTCTTTTTTCTTTCACAGTCCTTTAGAAATGCAAAAACCATTCTTAATAGGCTATTAAAAAATAGACCTTAGGTTAGATTTGATCTACTGGCTGTAGATTGAATAGAAGAAGATGGTATGTAAACCCTTATAAAACAAGGTTCATATGGGTGTCAGTCACTGCTCAGATCTTCTTAGCATGTGAAATTTTTTCTGTCTGTATTTTGTCTATACAATTTAAAAACTGAAAATGCATAGGATGTAGCTAATGCTAGAGATGGGCTGAGACCCTATACAAACTTACAGAATTGCAGAATTTTATTGCTGGAAGAAATCTTAGACATTATCTAATTTGAACCTCTTATTCATTTTAAAGATAATATGACTAAAAACTCAAAAATATGATTAACTAACTTACAAATACTGGAGGTATAGCAGGCCTTCAAATGAATCCTTAGGTAATTCAGTCAAATAATTTTCACTGAGAATTCTGGAAAAGGAAAAAGTTATTTCTAGGTTAAAATGCAAACTACAACTATTTGCTACACAGGACTATCTCCTGCATGTGGAGGAAAGCTGGGTCATGGTCATTTCAAGATGGTGGGATCTGCTCTGCTTTCGTTCAAACCTTTTCTTCCATTTTCCTTTTTGTGTTCATCCCTCTCCACCACCACCACCACCACACACACAGGCAAGCGCACAAACACACTTGCAAGCACACACACATTTGCAAGCACACACACACACAAGCACACACACACAGGCAAGCACACACACACACAAGCACACACACAGGCAAGCACACACACACATGCAAGCACACACACACATGCACACACACAAGCAAGCACACAAACACAAGCACACACACACGTGCAAGCACACACACACAAGCACACTGCTCCACTCTTCCCACCAAATTGTATCTTTAATGACTCCTCTCTAGATCATAATATACCTTTCAGAATCCAACTCTGGGTGGCACCAAGATCAGCAGAACCTCCATTTCCTCCTCTCTTTTCCCAAACCTTATTACAAAAGCCCCACATGGGACCATGTCAGGGCTGCAAGTGAAGCCATTCGACTTTTTTCCCCCATCAAAAAAATTTGAGAACTACAATGTGCGTAAAGTGCACCTAACATAAATGTTGTTTATATTTAATTTAATTTAATTTAATTTAATTTCTGAGACAGGGTCTCATTCTGTTACCCACACTGGTCTCAGACTCCTGGCTCAAGTGATCCTCCTGTCTCTGCCTCCCAAAGTGTTGGGATTGCAGACATGAGCCACCTCACCTGGCCAAATATTCAGTTTAATAATTATAAAGCAGATACCCATGTAAACATTGTTACAAAAGATTATTGCTAGCATCCCAGAAGCCCCAGTGTGCCCCTTTCCAATCATATTCCTCTCTCTAACCCTAATAGGTAACCACTACCCTGACCTTTGTATTGATTTTCTTGCTTTTAAAATGTAGTCCTGGCCTGGCCTGGTGGCTCATGCCTGTAATCCCATCATTCTGGAAAGCCAAGGCACATGAATCACCTGAGATCATGAGTTCGAGACCAGCCTGTCCAACATGGTGAAACTCTGTCTCTACTAAAAATAGAAAAATTAGCTGGGCATGGTGGCGGGCACCTGTAATTCCAGCTACCCAGGAGGCTGAGGCAGGAGAATCCCTTGAACCCGGGAGGTGGAACTTGCAGTGAGCCAAGATCGCACCATTGAACTCCAGCCTGGGCAACAAGAACAAAATTCCGTCTCAAAAAATAAATAAAGCAATTCTCCTGCCTCAGCTTCCCAAGTAGATGGGATTATAGGCACCCACCACCATGCCTGGCTAATTTTTGTATTTTCAGTAGAGATGGGGTTTCACCATATTGGCCAGGCTGGTCTCAAACTCCCGACTTCAGGTGATCCACCTGCCTCGACCTCCCGAGGTGCTGGGGTTACAGCTGTGAGCCACTGCACCTGGCATGTGTTTGATTTTTAATTTAGAACTCATGTATGTCTTGTCTATATAAGTCAAACTAATGATGTGACACAAACTGTTGTGAAAAATGTTACTTTGAATGTAAGCATTTTTTCCAAAATCATTTATGTGTCTCAACTAATTCCTTCTATAAATCAGGAAGAAAACGATAAAACAATTCAACAGGAAAATGAACAAAGGACAGAAAACTCAGAGAAGAAACACAAATGTTCAATAAACATATAAAGATATTTAATTAAATTCATGAGTGATCAGAAAAATTCAAATTTGGATGGAATCCCTTTTATTCATCCATAACTTCAACAAAAAGTTGGCAAATACCCAACAGTGAAAAGGTGTGGGGAAATGAATGCTGTCATATTCTGCTGACGATACAGTCAGTTGGCACAACATTTTTGAGGACAATTAAAATTTTATATCTACATAGTCTTCACCCCAACTCTTCCATTTCTAGATATCTATGCTACAGGAATACTTGCCCACTAAGCATAAGCTCAACATTCATCAATGGGGAAATTATTAAATAAACTATGATGCATCCATACTATGGATTATGCAGGAGTTTAAATGAATGGGGTGACCCTCTAAGTCCTAGGAAGGAAAGAAATTATGAAGTGAAAGAATATCATGTAAGTGATACCATGAAGTGAAAGAATCAAGTTGCAAGATGTTACCCTTTATGAAAAGAAAAAAGATTTTAAAAACCACACAACAAATCTATTTTGCTTTATGTAAATATGTATATAGGTAAATGGGGAAAAGTCTGGAAGCATGTATACTAAACACAGAGTAGCATTACCTCAGGGATGAGGGAGTAGGGCACAAGGAGGGTTTTTGTTATACCTGTTATTGCATTTTTATACATTAAAAATAGAATCATGGGCTGGGGGTGGTGGCTCATGCCTATAATATGAGCACTTTAGGAGGCCAAGGTGGGAGGATCACTTGAGCCCAGGAGCTCAAGACCAGCCTAAGCAGCATAGGAAGACCCCGTCTCTACAAAAAATACAAAATTAGGTGGGCGCGGTGGCATGCACCTGTGGTCCCAGCTGCTTGGGAGGCTGAGATGGGAGGATCACTTGTGCCTGGGAGATGAAGGCTGCAGTGAGATGTGATTATGCCACTGCACTCCAGCCCAGGGGACAAAGTAAGACCCTGTCTCTGAAAAAAAAAAAAATGAGGAAAAAAAAGAATATAACCATGTATTATTTGTATGATAAAAAATAAATTTAAATTGCTTCTTATTTTAGAGAGAGCCTACCAAATTTAATTTTAAAATAACCATAGGATTGCAATCCACAGAGGTTGATTTGGGGTATGGAGGGGAAATATCTTTTCTCAGAGGTATGGACCTCAAAATTCTGGACCAAGAAGGATCTTACAATGCAGTTAGTTTTTTGTCATATTTGGAGAGAATATACTCACAGTTTCTCGGTCCAACTGTATGCTTTCCATACATTTCCATCAATGTATGAAATATAGTTTCCTTGGAAATTTCTGTGAAGAAAGTTTATATCCTTGAATAGGCAGGCAAAGAATGAACAGGATAAATAAAAGAATCATGGCAACCTTGTCGGGGATATTCAGAAACAGAAAATAACACCTGCTTTCTCATTTCCAGAGCTATCAGCTTCCCAGTTTGCACAATTCATCAAGAAATAATGCGGGGCCACTGGCACAAATGATGAGGCATCTCCCGGAAGCTTAACTTCCTATCCATCCCATCTCTTGGACAGACGATGCCAGTTAATTACTTTGAATGTAAGTATTTTATCCAAAAGCACTTATGTGTCTAAACAAACTCCTACAAATCAACACAAAAATGGTAAATAATTCAACAGAAAAATGGGCATAAGCTTATCTTTATCGATAAATAAGTAGAAAGAAACCCTATGCCAGGTAACACCAAAGCTTTGCCCTCTGTTGAAACATCCTAGGCTTTTTCTTTCCACTCTTATTACAACTGATCTGATTTAGCCCCTTCACACTTTACTCCTACATTTTGCTAGACCTTTCTATTTTGTCTCCCTGAAATAAGCTTTTCCTTTTGGGCACTCTACATATGGATTCTAAAATAATCCTTTGCATGTCTATACTTGAACATAAAGCAAAAAAATAAAATAAAATAAAATAATCTTCCTGTTTTAATCATTTAATCTCTCTTGCTTGGAAACTTTCAATGGCTTTCCATACCTCATTGCGTACCCTTTAAGACCCAAGTAAACTTTTAGCTTATCCATGTAGCTTTCCCTGATCTCCACACCTCAAGGACCACAGATTCTGGTAAATTCTAGCACCGATGGTATGCATTATCTTTTAGGAATTAATTATATACACCGCCCTTTTTATGCCTATTCTCTTTCTTCCCTCCTATCATTTTCATGTTCTGCAGACAATAGCATACTTGGTCCTGGGTTTGACACAAAATGAGTGCTACATATAAAAAGCCAGGGACAAAGATGAGTTCTGGACATAACTAAAGGACAGAGTAATCATGTTAACAGCCAACACTCCTACACATGCTAGGCACTGATGAAGTGTTTCATATATTCACTCACCCAAATTTCACAACA
This sequence comes from Pan troglodytes, assembly GCF_028858775.2. Taxonomy (NCBI): domain Eukaryota; kingdom Metazoa; phylum Chordata; class Mammalia; order Primates; family Hominidae; genus Pan; species Pan troglodytes. The sequence continues at coordinate 37,023,159 of NC_072417.2, forward strand.
ATCCTATGAAATGGTAACTAGCATAATCCCCAGTTTAAAAGGAGGAAATTGAGTCACAGAGCAGAATAACTTGCTCTGGATCACCAAGCTAATAAACAGACCTGGGTTCAAACCCAGGCAGCCTGGCTCCAGAATCAATTCTTAACCACTTAGAGCATCATCACTGAGATCGGGAGAGTGACAGGCTGCTGTAAAGAGAGTGAAGCGGGCCAGGCGCGGTGGCTCACGCCTGTAATCCCAGCACTTTGGGAGGCTAAGGTGGGTGGATCGCCTGAGGTCAGGAGTTCAAGACCAGCCTGACCAACATGGAGAAACCCCGTCTCTACTAAAAACACAAAAAATTAGCCAGGTGTGGTGGCGCATGCCTGTAATCTCAGCAACTCAGGAGGCTGAGGCAGGAGAATCACTTGAACCCGGGAGATGGAGGTTGCGGTGAGCCAAGACCGTGCCATTGCACTCCAGCCTGTGCAACAAGAGCAAAACTCTGTCTCAAAAAAAAAAAAAAAAAGAGGGTGAAGCGAAAATAGGAGCAGAGCAGCGGTTAAGCAATGATGTGATGGGGTAAATAAGAATGGATAAGAAAACGAGTAAGAGTAAAAGACTGGAGAAAAAGTAAAAGACTGGAGAATGGGTCTAACATTAAAGGAGAATGAGGAGAAGGGAGAATTGACAAGCAAAGGTGAAAGCGGAAAGTCACTTGTCAGTATGGCTTGGGGAGATAAAGAAGGCCCAGGAAGGCCTCCAGGAAAAGGCTGCCATGTCAGGCAAGACACAGAGGATGATTGAGGAAAGGTGATTCTTACAAGATGGTGAAGATGCCATTGTAGGTGTCGGGCTCTGGCACAGGCACTTGGCTGAGCCTCTGCTTTGGGCTGAGACCAACACATGACAGAGTCTCATCTCCGCAGGTGCAGAGCTCACATATGTTGGTGCTTGTGGAGGCCTTCTGTTCCTCTGGTGCAGTTTCAGACTGCACCAATGAATCCTGCGAAGATTCTAACTTTGTAGGTGGACCTGTGACTTCAGTCAGGCTTCGATGCAGAGTCTGAACCTGGTCTGGATGAGGAGCTCTAGTCTTCTCCAGGGCTGTGGAATGTCCAATCTCTGTAGTGGGTTCCGGAGTTATGGCAAGCCCCAGGTCTGGAGGCTGAGCTGAGGTTTCCTCCGTGGTTGGAGACGGTTTAACCTCTGTAGTAGGCTCTGTAGTTATGCTAAGCTCCAGGTCCAGAGGTTGAACTGTGGCTTCAGTCAGGTGTGAATGCTGAGCCTGACCCTTGTCTGAAGGTGGAAGTGTCACCTCAGGGTGTTCTGGAGGAGGAGCTGTAGTCCTCAGGGCTGTAGAAGAAGGTTCCGCCTCCTCTGGAGGCTGAATTGGGGCCTCCTGCTGGGCTTGGGTAGATTCTGTCTCATTTTTAGGCTCTGAAGTCATGGTAACCTCCACATCTGCAGGTTTGACTGTAAACTTGGGCAAATTATAATGAGCTTGATCCTCACCTGGAGGTTGAACTGTCACTTCATGATTCAGTGGAGTTTGAGCTAGACTCTCCATAGAGGACTCTGGAGGCAGAGCTGGGGCCTCCTGCTGGGTTGAAGGTTCTACCTCCTGAGGGAGCTGTAGAAGCTGCGCTGGGGCTTCTTCCTGGAGTGAAGAAGACTGGATGTCTTCAAGGGTCTCTGGATTTTGACTTTTGGGCTCTAGATGGAATTGAGAAAGTCCAACTTGCTCAGGAGGCCCTGGAGGCTCATCTGCGTTCACCCGGAGTTCTGGAGGCAGGCTGCCGGGATACAGTGTGTCCATACTCAAATAATCATCAGGCAAAGTCTGTTTCTGACGCTGAGGTTTGGATAATTGGTGTGGAATCCCAACAATCTCAGCAAGGCTCCAACGTTCAGCTAGATCTTTCTTCAGGTTCTTGGGCGAAACAACAAATTTGGTTGGTCTTGAAACCTTACTGTCTAGTGGGACAAGTATTTCATCTGCCTGATGACCTGCAGCCCGATCTGGATCTGTAGTTTGAACCCACTTGAGGCGAGGAAGCTGAACTAGGGCCTGGTTCTGATCCCGGTCCAGAAGCGGCACCACCTCTGGGAGCCTTTCTTCTGGAGTCCGCTTTTCATTTAAATCCTGATGTGCAGCCAAGAACGGCTCTGGCCCCAGGGGCAGCTCTCCAGCTGAATCCAATTCCATCAGGAATGGAGCCAAATTTTCAGTTGGTTCCTGAGGCAGGGCTGACATCTGCGAAGAAGCAGAGGGCCCCAGGTAATCAAAGTCCCCCGGGGCTGCTGGGGGAGCAGGTGCATGGGGAGATTCCCACGGGAGATGGGAGGAGCGGGAAGACCAGGGCTTAGGTGGCCCCAGGGGGTTAGAGGTCAGCTGGAGCGGGTCCTTGACCCACACCAGAGGCTGAGCCTCCTTGACTAGTAAAGACAATAGTTGCCACGTAAGGAGGGGCCATGGGCCCCAGAAACGCAGCCAAGACATGACACACGCTGGTGCTATGCACTCAGCAAAAGCCATTCTGGCAGCCCTGAGATGCTCATGCCCCTTATAAGCGTGTGCCACGCCCTGTCTTTATGACACCTTTTATTGTCTTTATGACAATCTGCTGGCCCTGCTCTACAGCACGCAGGGTCTCTGCCAGTGCACCCCATCTGCTGCTTCCTGGGAGTGGTGGCTACTTCCTCAAAAGGAGGGTGGATCTGCTCTCCTGTGCACTCCCCCTACCCCCGAGGGACTTGTGGAGCCCTGGCCACATCCTCCCAGGGTAAGGGCATGAAACTGGGCTCCTTGCCCTTCTTACTGCTTGGGTGACAAGCCTGGGGTCATCCCTAGGCCACGTCACTGCCCCTGCTTCTAAATGGAGAGCATTTTGCCAAACCTTCCTGGGAGAGGCTGGGGGCTCATCCCTGTTGTCTGTTCCATCTTGGTAAAGCCAGGTTAAGACATCTGGGTAAGCAGACAGTAGAGTGGCACCCAGGAAGGGTGGGTGGAGGGCGCTGGCATTTAGGCTTGCCTGGACCATGGTGGGAGGGGGAAGGTTACCAGAAAGCAGTGCTGTCAGGGCTAAAGTCAGGAGGAGGTGGTTATGCTGGTGAGGCAGGGGTGTGGCTGGCTTGCGGTGGGGCATAAATGAGAGCCAAGGTTTGTCAGCATGCAGAAGAGGCAGCTGACTCATCCCTAGGGGCTGCGGAGGAGGTCAGGTCACTCTTGATCCCAGTTCCCAGTGAAAACTGTAGGTTGCCATCACCTAACCACACATGCAATAAAGTCTTCTGCCTGCTGCTTACAGCCCCCGAGAACCCCTTCTCCGAGAGAATAAAACCTTTGACCGCTGCTCTTCCTGAGTGGATTTTGTTTGTGTCTTCTGATGAACTGTGATGTCCCGTCTATCATTTTCCCAGGCTCAAGGATCCACCAAAAGTTGACGCCTCTTTTGGGGAGGCTCTGCAGTGCCTTCTTCTCACCAGGCTCCCCGGGAAGCTTGTGAACTTGGCTTGCACCCTAAGCAGCCAGGTACACGCAGGGGCTCTGCTTCTCGCTTTCACTAAGAGAGAGAGCCAAGAAAGAGACTGAAGCATGGTCTGCAGAGAAGACACTGGTGCAAACGCCAGGAGAACGAGGGGCCTGAGTCATCTTCATTCCCCTTAAAAACACGCATTCCCTCCCAGGCCACCTTAGGGCATGAAGCACAGTGAGTGTGTGTGTGTGTGTGTGTGTGTGTGTGTGCAGGTATATGCATGTGTATTTATGTGCATGTGTGCGTGTGTGTGCGTGCATGTGCATGCACGTATGCATGTGTACATGTCTGCTTGCATGTGTGCATGTGTGTATGGTGCAGGGATATGAGGTGGACAGGATGTCGGAGGGCAGCTCCAGCTCCAAGCTGCACGTTTCTCTGTTAGAATGGTTTAGATTCCCTGGACCACAGCAAGAGAGTGTTTTCACGTGCATCCATTTTTCTTAGCATTGAAACCCATATTTTTAGCAGCATGTAAACCTTAATTTGCTTAACTATTCTTAGAAGCATTTATACCGGTGGTCCCCAACCTTTTTGGTACCAGAGACCAGTTTCACGGAAGACTTTTCCACGGACCCGGGAGAAGGGGAAAGGATGATGCAGAGATGATTCAAGCCCATTACATTTATTGTGTACTTTATTTCTATTATTATTTCACTGTAATATATAATGAAATAATTATACCATTCACCATAATGTAGAATAAGTAGGAACACTGAGCTTGTTTTCCTGCAACTAGACGGTCCCATCTGGGGGTGATGGGAGACAGTGACAGATCATCAGGCATTAGATTTCATAAGGAGCACACAACCTAGATCCCTGGCATGTGCAGTTCACAGTAGGGTTCATGCTCCTATGAGAATCTAATGGCACCACTCATCTGACAGGAGACACAGCTCATGTGGTAATGCAAGGGATGGGGAGCGGCTGTTTCTACACATGAAGCTTTGCTCACTGGCTGGCTGCTCACTTCCTGCTGTGCAGCCTGGTTCCAAACAGGAGGGAACCCCTGATTTATCCAGTAAGATAAATCCATTATGTAAGTTGACATTATTCACTCTGCACCACCCAAAATTATCTTGCATACCTACACACACCCAAGGGTCCGATAGCACACTCTGGGAGCTGTAGACAGTAAGCCTGGAGGTCCATTGCGAATTCCATCTCTTCACCCTGTAGGCTAACAGGCTATGTTAGTTTCCTAGGGCTGTTTTACAGTACCACAGACTGGGCACCTTCAACAACAGAATCTTACTGTCTCACAGTACTGGAGGCCATGAGTCCAGGATCAAAGTGTCAGCAGGGTGGGTTTCTTCTGAGGCTGTGCAGGAAGGTTCTGTTCCAGGCCTGTCTCCTGGCATGTCGGTGGCTCCCAGTCTCTAAAAAAAAAAGAATATGGAAAGGAAAGGTCATTCTGATGAAGTCTCAGATGGAAATCAAGAAGAGGTAAATGGAAACTGGAGGAAAGGTGAGTGACGCTTGCCATAAAGTGGCAAAGCACTAGTGTTTGGTGGAAGGCAGAACTTGTGAGTGATGAAACTGAAATTTGGCAGAAGAAATATCTAAGCAAAGTATTGAAGGAGCGGCTTGATTGTCTTGAACGTTTATAGGAAAATGAAAGAAAAGAGGAATGATTTAGAGACAGAACTTATAATCAAAATGGAAGCAGAACTTAAAGATTTGGGAAACTTTTAGCCTTCTCAGCCTGCCCGTTTTGAACAGATAAGAAAGTGTGTTTGGGAGCGAACACGAGGGTGTGGGTCAGGAGGCCTGCATGGATCAGGGCTGTGCTCCTCACCAGGACAATGGAAGAGCGACCCTGAAGGCATTGTGTGGATCACTCAGGCTGCACTCTCGTCACAGGCCCATGGTGCCAGGGCACTGACGGCAGTACGGTTTCCAAGGAAGGCCCTGGGGCGCCCTAAGGACCCCTGAGGACCTTGGGGCTTGCTGCTCAGCACTCCCTGAAGTCACTGGTTCCCACATTGTGCTGTGGTGCTCCTTGGCTGCTCCAAGTGTTGCTCAATGGGCCCTGGTGGAGTGGGGGACATGATATCACCCCTCCAGAGGACACAGGCAGAAAACTCTTTGGAGCATCCACATGGTGCTCATTCTGCAGGTGTGCAGAGTGCAATAGCTGTGGGATATGGCTGCCTCCACCTGCATTTCAAAGTATGTCCCAGACAGCCTTGGGGTCAGGCAGAAAACTGCCACAGGGGCAGGGACACCACAGAACGTTCCCACTAGGGCAATGCCCAGCAGAGCCGTGGGGAAGAGGCTATCCCCAAGATTCCAGGATGGTAGAGCCAGCAGTGTGCAAGTCCACCCTGGGAGAGCCTCAGGCATCAAACTCCAACATGTGAGAGCTGCTGCCTGGGCTGCACCCAGCAAAGCCATGGGGGAAGAGCCACCTGAAGCCCTGGGCCGCCCAACCACATCCTAGTATATCTGGAACATGGGCCATGGAGTCAAAGAAGGTTCTCAAGTTTTAAGATTTAATGTTCTTTTCCCGGTTGGGTTTTGGACTCACTTGGGGCAACAACGACAACCAAAAACACCAAGCTGAAAGCAAAAAACACAAAATAAACACCTTAACCCTATCCCTCCATTTAATGTAATTCAGGACTCTAACCAAGAAGAATTTCCCAATTTCTCAGCAAAGCTACAGGGCTAGTATTCAAACCCGCCTATAAGCAATGCTATTTCTTTTCCTTAGGTAATTATTTTCCCAGAACTCTATAAAACAACTAAAATATTTTTGACCAGAAATTAAACATATAAAAAAGACCATCTAGGCCTTTGCAGCATGCACCTCCAAACTCTTCCAGCCTCTAGTCATTATCCACTTGCACATTTTTGCGTATTTTTTAGAGCAGCATTCCCCTTCCTGGTATCAAAAATCAATACGAGTTTGCTAGGGCTACGGTAAGAATATACCACAGATGGAGGTCTTAAATAACAGAAATATTGTTTCTCACAGTTCGGGGTCCCAGAAGTCCAAGACTAAGGTATCAGCAGAATTGGTTTCTTCTAAGGCCTGGCTCCTTGGCTTATAAGTGGCCACCCTCTTGTCTGTGTCTCCATGTGGTCTTCGGTCTGTGTCTGTGTCCTCATCTCCTCTCCTTATAAGGACACCAGACAGATTGCATGAGGGCTCACCCATATGACCTCGTTTCCCCTTAATTACACCTTTAAAGGTCCCATCTCCAAACACAATCCCATTCTGAGGCACTTGGGGTTAGGACTTCAACGTATCAACTTGGGGGTGGGGGACACAATTCAGCCCATAACACCCGACTTCTGTGCCTCCAAAACTGCTTAGGCAGAAGAAATGATGGGGTGGCTCACCATGGTCCCTTCAAAGCTTCTGCCCAGAAATGGCACCTGTGACTTCTGCTCCACTTCACTGCTCACAGCAGGTAACAGGGTTCACTTCAAAGGGACAGGGAGGTGCTATCCTACCATGGATTTAAATATAAGACCTCAAACTATAAAAATCCTAGAAGAAAACCTAGGAAATATCCTTCTCTACATCAGCCTTGCCAAAGAATTTTTGGCTACGTCTCCAAAAGCAATTGCAACAAAAATAAAAAGTGACAAGTGGGACCTAAGTAAATTATGTTGTAAATCAATAAATGTGATTGACTTATTGAATCGGCAAATGTACATTTATTGATTATAAATTTTATACACTTTATAATAAAGAGTTTCTGCACAGCAAAAGAAACCATCAACAGAGTAAACAGACAGCCTACACCATGGGAGAAAATATTCACAAGCTAGGCACCCAACAAAGGCCTAATATCCAAATCTATAAAAAACTTGAACAAATCAGCAAGCAATAAAAACCCCAAATAACCCCACTACAAAATGGGCAAAAGACATGAAAAGACACTTCTCTAAAGAAGACATACAAGTGGACAACAAGCATATGAAAAAATGCCCATCATCACTAATCATTAGACAAATGCAAATCAAAACCACATGAGATCCCATTTCACACTAGACAGAATGGCTACTATTAAAAAGCCAAAAAACAACAGGCACTGGTGAAACCATGGAGCAAAGGCAATGCTTACACACTGCTGGTGGGAATGTAAATTAGTTCAGCCACTGTGGAAAGCAGTTTGGAGTTTTCTCAAAGAACTTAAAACAGAGCTAACATTTCACCCAGAAGTACTATTACTGGGTATATAACCAAAGGAATATAGATCATTATACCAAAAAGATGCATGCACTCATATGTTCATCGCCAAACTATTCACTATAGGGAAGACACGGAACCAACCTACGTGTCTGTCAATGATTGAGTAGATAAGAAAAATGTGGTACGTATACTATGGAATACTACAGCACCACAGAAAAGAATGAAGTCATGTCCTTTGCAGCAACATGGATGCAGCTGGAGGCCGTAATCCTAAGTGAATTAAGACAAGAACGTAATACTAAATACCACATGTTCTCAAGTGGGAGAGTGGGAGCTAAACACTGAGCACATGTGGTCAAATACATGGGAAAATTGGACAGTGCAGACTATTGGAAGGGGGAGGGTACAGGATGAAAAACTATCTACTGGGTACTAGGCTCACTACCCGGATCCAATATACCCATGTAACAATCCTACACCCGTACCCCCCTATATCTTAAATAAAAGCTGGAATTTAAAACAATATTGCTAAAAACACTAAAAATTTTTTCAGCGAGTTGTAATCTTTTTGTTGGTAGAGGGTCTTGCCTCAATGTTTATGGCTGTTGACGGGTTAGAATGATGACTGCTGAAGGTGGGTGTGTGCTGTGGCAATTTCTTAAAACAACAATGAAGTCTGCTGCATCCATTGACTCTTCCCTTGAAGAAAGATTTCCCTGTAGCATGTGAAGCTATTTGATAGCATTTTTCCTACAGTAGAACATCTTTCAAAAGTGGAGTCAATCCTCCCAAACCCTGCCACTGCTTTATCAACTAAGTTCATGTAATATTCTAAATCTATGGTTATCATTTGGATAGCGTTCACAGCGTCTTCACCACAACTAGTTTCTATCTCAAGAAACCACTTTCTTTGCTTATCTGTAAGAGGCAACTCCTCATAAGTTCCAGTTTTCTCATGAGATTGCAGCAATACAGTCACATCTTCAGGCTCCACCTCTAATTCTAGCTCTCTTGCTATTTCCTCACATCTGCAGTTGCTTCTTCCACTGATGTCTTGAATCCCTCGTCATCCATGAGAGCTGGAATCAACTTCTTCCAAACTACTCTTAATGTTGATATTTTGACCTCTTCCTACCAATCCTGAATGATATGAATGCCATCTAGAATGTTGTCTTCTTTCCAGAAGATTTCAATTTACTTTGCTCAGATCCATCAGAGAAATCACTATCTATGGCAGTATCAGCCTCCTTGTGTACCTTTATCAGACTTCTTGCGTAACCAGGTGGATTATCAATGAGCAGGATATTTTGAAAGGTATATCTACATTTTCCAAGCAGTGGGTCCCAACAGTGAGTTTAAACTATTCTGCAAACCATGCTGTTAACAGAAGTGCTGTCATCCAGGCTTTGTTGTTGCACTCAAACAGCACAGGCAGAGTAGATTCAGCTTCATTCCTAAGGGCCCTGGTAGTTTTGGAATGGTAAGTGAGCACCAGATTCCAACTGTAGTCACCAGCTGCGTGCACTCCTGAAACGAGGGTCAGCTTGTTCTTTGAAGCTCTGAAGCCAGGCCTTGACTTCTCCTATCCAGCTGTGGGAATCCTAGATGGCAGCTTCTCCCAGTAGAAGGCTGTTTGGTTTACATAAAAATCTCTTGCTTAGTGTAGCGCCACCTTCATCAGTGATCCTAGCTAGATCTTCTGGATAAGTTGCAGCAGCTTCTGCGGCAGCACTTGCTGCTTCACCTTGCACTTTTATGTTATGGAGACAGCTTCTTTCCTTAAACCCCATGAACCAACCTCTGCTAGCTTTAGACTTTTCTTCTGAAGCTTCCTCACCTCTCTCCGTCTTCATAGAATTGAATAGAGATAGGGTCTTGCTCTGGATTAGGCTTTGGCTTAAGGAAGTGTTGTGGATTGGTTAATCTTCTATCTAGAACACTCAAACGTCCACTCCAATGTCCTCCATTATTAGCAATAAGGTTGTTTCACTTTCTTGTCATTTATGGGTTCACTAGGGTAGCATTTGTAATTTCCTTCAAGAGCTTTTCCTTTACATTCACAACTTAGCGACCTGGTACAAGGGGCCCAACTTTTGGCCTATCTCGGCTATAGACATGCCTTCCTCACTATCCTTAGTCATTTCTAGCTTTTGATTTAAAGTGAGGTATGTGCAACTCTTCCTTTCACTTGAACACTGAGTGGCCACTGCAAGGTTATTAAGTGACCAGATTTCAATATTGTTGTGTCTCAGGGAAGAGAGAGGGCCAAGGAAAACAGGAGAGATGGGGGAATGGCTGGTTGGAGGAGCAATCAGACACACAACATTTATCAATGAAGTTTGCCATCTTAGATGGGCACAGTTCATGGAGCTCCAAAGCAGTGACAACTGTAACATCAAAGGTCATCAATCACAGATCACCATAACAGATAGAACTACAACGAAAATGTCTGAAACATTGTAAAAATATCCAAAATGTGACTCAGAGGCACGGAGCACATGCTGTTGGAAAAATGGCATTGATGAACTTCCTCGAGGCAGGGTTGCCACACTATCAATTTGCAAACTGTGTTTTTAATATCTGGAAAGCACAAGAGATCACAGCACAATAAAACAAGGCATGCCAGGAATTGTTAAACTGCACTGTTAGGGACCAATGACAAGAAAAAATGGTCTTATGTGTTCAGTACAGATGCAACAATTATTTTAAAAAATCTTTTCCATCCATGATAGGTTGAATCCAGGGATGTGGAGGCCCAACTGTACATGATTTCAGCAAATGCATTTGAGTCTCTAGTGACAGAATTCTGTATTTTGTTCTTCACTATTATTTTAATGAACTCATTTTAGCAGAGTTCCTGATATTGCCTCTCTACAAGTCTATAACCCTTCATAGGCCAATCTTACCCAGGAACCCAGATGCAATACAGGCAAACAAACAAACAAACAAAAAACAAATGGAATCACAATACATAAAAGGACCCACTTGGATATATCTCAAAAATGCAAACTTGGCTGAAGTTGACATTTTTGTAATGCAAAAATTTTGTATTAAAATTTCTATACATACAATGTGATTCCAATCAAAATCACATCATCCGTTATTTCTGAAACTTAACAAAATAATTGTAATATTTATATGTTTAAGAAAAGCCAGAGCACCTGGAAAGAACAAATTGGATGAGTATGTCTTATCAAATAGTAGGCTGTGTTAGGTATAAACCCATAGTACTTACATCACTGTGATGCAGGGAAGGAAAAACTGATGAATGGAGCAGAACGGACAGTTCCAGTAGTAACATTTGTATACAGGAATTTGATTAATGTCAGCATTGCAGATTAGTGGGAAAGAATGAGTTTTTCTATGAACTGTGCTGGCATAACTGATTATCCAGATAGAAAGAATTGAAATTGCACCTCTATAGCGTGCCATATAGATAATCACTCCTAAACATTCTATGATGAATGGAGTAGGTAAATTTCCAGGGCCAAGGGAAAGCTACAGGAGTATATGGGTGATTTCTCTAAGGAATGTGATTGCAATGTGCAGATCGTTCTCATAGGGTCCCTGAAGGTAAGTACAGTGCCTCAGGCTAATGAGATACTCAGGTAGAAAAATCAGAGGAAGAAAGAAAAACACAGCAACTGAGAGCTAAGAAAAGACAAGATTCAGGAGGAAAATGTTCACAGTAATGATGGCCTAAGGTCTTTGAGGGCCAGAATATTTGATCTCAGATAGTGATATGTTCTCTATGTAGCTGGGCTTCAGATAGTCATAGGGAAGGTCTAGTTTCTCATTTCGGGCCACAATTTCCCTTTCCAGGTTGTCCAGATCTGTTTGAAATTGTCTCAGCACAGCTTTGGGCTCAGGGCCTGAGACATATACTTTCTGATGCTCAAGGGGGTACCCGGGGCAGAAAAGAGGATGAATGAGCTCCTAGTTCCAAGACACAGGGACCCGGAATCCATCCCCGCACCCTGATATCTCCTCTGTAGTCTCAGAGGTCCCCTCTCACCACGTCCACCTGCCGCCAGCTCAGAAGCCACATGACGCTTATTTGAACATAGGATTGCCAGACATCAGGGAGTGACCTCATCACTGTGGGCCTTGTCGCATCTTGTTTGGTGGTGGGTGAGGGCATCCTCACTGAGCACGGGCCATTAGGGATCCAGGCATACCAGTCAAGCTAGAAGAGGAACCTGAATTCACCCTGAACCTTGATGTGTGGACACTAGCCCCCGGCTGTCTCTTTCAAGAACCCCAAGTCCAGACACCTGCCCTGACAGATGCAGGCTTTTGTTTATCCACGGCTGGCCCTGGTTGATGGCTGCATGGTGGGGGGTGCATGTGAAGATTCACATGGCGAGGAAACGGCAGAGCTGAGCTCGAGACTGGAAGGAGACAGGGAAACCTAGGAGAAGAATGAGCCAAGTTTACAATCTGCAGCCCCAGAGGGGATATAAAAGTAAATCCTCATGTCCTGGGACACCCAAGCCTCAGAATTAATGAGTGTTTATTCACTTATTCAAAAAGTATACAACTGCTATGTACCAGGCACTCTCTAGGCATTGGGAATATGTGGGTATACAAAAGTAACAAAAATCCCCGCCCTCTCAGAATTTAGATTCTAATAGAGAAGAAAGAGCATATATAGAATCATTAAAAATTAAAGTTACGCATAGTATGTTAGGGATAAGAATAGAAATAAAGCAGCAAAAGGAGATATGAACAGTCAGAGATGATTGCTGGTAATTTTGTTAAGGGAGCAAGCCTCAATGACAATCATCTGCAAAGCAGGGAGTGCTGTGGTCGGAGCACAGGCTGTGGCATCAGCTCTGGGTACAGTCCTGGCCCTGCTGCTGCCCAGCTGCATCCCCTTGGACCTGTTGCTCACTCTGTCTGAGCCTCAACATTCGCCTCTGAAAGTGGGGATAATATTAATTACCTTATACATCAGATGATGATATAAAGCCCCTCAGTACCTTATAGCTATTATTATTATGGTAGATTTTGAAGGATGAGGAAATCTGAGAGGCTGTGTGGTGGTCAAATGTTCCCTGTTAAAAAACAGTTTAAAATGAGGGAATAATAGGAGACAAAAGGAAAATGGGCAAAACGATTTTAAAGGGGTCTGCACAAAAGAAGATGTCCATGTGGCTACTCGGCCTAGGAAAAGGTGCTCAGATCCACTGGTCATTGAGAGAATGTGAGTTCAACTCACAACATGATAATGCAGCATATTCACCACAACAGCTAAAATGAAAACGACAGAAAATGCCAAGTATGGCTGGGCGCGGTGGCTTACGCCTTTAATCCTAGCACTTTGGGAGGCCCAGATGGGTGGATCACTTGAGGTCAGGAATTTGAAACCAGCCTGGCCAACACAGTGAAACCCCATCTCTACTAAAAATACAAAACAATTAGCTGGGTGTGGTGGCAGGCGCCTGTAATCCCAGCTACTCAGGAGGCTGAGGCAGGAGAACTGCTTGAACCTGGAAGATGGAGGTTGCAGTGAGCTGAGATCATGCCACTGCACTCCAGCCTAGGTGACAGGGTGAGTCTCCATCTCAAAAAAGAAAAGAAAAGAAAAGAAAACACCAAGTATTTGAGAGGATGTGAAGCAACTGTAACTCATATTCTTCTGGAAAAAGTGGAAATTGCTGGAACTACTTCAGGAAACTTGTCAGTAACTACTAAAAGTGTATATGCACATAACCTATGATCTACCAATTCCACTTCTAAGTATATACCCAACAGAAATGCACATACAACCATGTTCATAGCTGCACTGACGTTGTTAGCCTCCAACTGGAAACAACCTAAATGTCCATCAGTAGCAGAAAAAAATAATAAAGTGTGCCATACTTATATAATGGGATACTTTACAAAATGAAAATGAAGAACTATCTGCAACAATGTGGGTAAATCTTAAACCTATTGCTTAGAGAATGAAATCAAGCACAGGTGAGTGAGTGTTTTTATTTGCATTTATGTCAAATTAAAAAGTAACCTACACTGTTAGAAATCAGGACAGTGGTTACCTTTGGATCAAAAGACTAGGAGAAAATACAAGGAGCTTCTGGGAAAGCTGCTAGTACTGTGTTGATCGATATGAGTGCTAATCATATAGGTTTGTAACCTTAGGAAAAACATATCAAGTTGTACACTTAGGATTTATACAACTTTTCTGTAAGTTTATTTCAGTGAAATCTGTCTCTGACACCCAAAGTAGTTAAGAATACCGAAGCATGCCCTCCCATTCCCAGGAGGTTTTAGGCAGTGGTTTTAGGTATCTGGATTATAATGTAGAGAAATAGAGAGGTCCTAGACTCATGTCAAAGACAATAAGGAAACTGGAAATCAACTATTCCATTCCACTCAATTTACATGTGAGATGGGCATCAGAGAATTTAATGACGTCCATCATGTGGCAGGGCCTGGGCTCTCCTACTCCACATGCGTATTGGGGAGGTAGTTTTTGTAGAGTGGGGCATATGATAACAATCATCTTACGCCGACTGTACTACCCACACTTCAACAATGTCACGTTCATTATTTATTTGGTCTCAAAATTCTGAATGTGTGTGTGTGTGTGGGGGGGGGGCATGCAATACATCCATTTTAGAGATAAGGAAACCAGAACTCAGAGATTAAATAGCTTGCTCAAGGTCACTTAGCCAAAAAGAGGACCATCCTAGTCCTTAAAAGAAAAATTTTAAATCTCAGTAAGTGACACTCATTCCTAGTTGAAAATGAACAATGTAGAGAAAGATGAGTCCTGTAGAACCCGCATGAACCAAGCCCCTTCAAGTGATAAGTGAGAAATATTAGCCACTTTGCTCTTTACTATTCAAAACACTGATCCTTGCCATTATAGACTGGAAGGTCTACCTTATTAATCATATGTATATTGTAGTGGCTTATATTGGTTTGTATTTTCTAGATGATAGACACAAAGGAAAGAAATCTGAGTAAAATATAATAAAATCGGGTAGCTATTGTTCATTTAAAGGATCATCACCTAAGTGCTACCATTTGAAGTCCCATGCGATTTTGTGATTCATGTGTCAGGACTGTGCCATTACTGTTACGTAGATTTCATTGGAATTGCTGGTTTACCGGATAATTTCTAAGTGTCTTTGATATCATTTACTTCCTTCTTCTACTCCCATCAATGGAAGCTGAGAGACGTACGTACATATTTGTTTTCAAATTTCCTCAAATAAATCTGACATGCACGCTCTGTTAAATGCTCCTTTCAAATGACAGTATTTGTTTGGTAAAATATTACGGTAAAATAAAAATAAAAATAAAATAATTGTTCCATGGTTAAATAAATTTGAATTGAACATAGCGGGGATGAAAAAACCACTTGGCTGGTGCTGGGATAACTGGCTAGCCATATGCAGAAGATTGAAACTAGATCTATTCCTTACACCATACACAAAAATTTACTCAAGAAGAATTAAAGACTTAAACGTAAAACCCCGAACTATAACAACGCTGGAAGACAACCTAGGCAATACCATTCTGGACATAGGAATGGGCAAAGATTTCATGATGAAGACACTGAAGCAATTGCAACAAAAGCAAAAATTGACAAACAGGATCTAATTAAACTAAAGAGCCTCTGCACAGCAAAAGAAACTATTAA
The DNA here is from genome assembly GCF_028858775.2 of Pan troglodytes. Lineage (NCBI taxonomy): Eukaryota > Metazoa > Chordata > Mammalia > Primates > Hominidae > Pan > Pan troglodytes. The sequence goes on from NC_072417.2 coordinate 37,038,478, forward strand.
TAGAGTGAAGAGACAACCTACAGAATGGGAGAAAATTTTTGCAAACTATGCATCTGACAAAGATCTAATGTCTAGCGTCTACAAGAAACTTAAATTTATAAGCAAAAAGCAACCCCATTAAAAAGTGGGCAAAGGGCACAAACAGACACTTTTCAAAATAAGACAATACATGCAGCCAACAATCATATGAAAAAAAGCTCAACATCAATGATCATTAGAGAAATGCAAATCGAAACTACAATGAGATACCATCTCACACCAGTCAGAATGGCTACTATTAAAAAGTCAAAAAATAACAGATGGTGGCAAGGTTGTGGAGAAAAAAAGAAAGCTTATACACCATTGGTGGGAGTGTAAATCAGTTCAACCACTGTGGAAGACAGTGCAGCAATTCCTCAAAGACCTAACAAAAGAAATACCATTTGACCCAGCAACCCCATTGCTGGGTATATACCTAAAGGAATATAAATTATTCCATCATAAAGACACATGCATGCCTATGTTCACTGCAGCTCTATTCACAATAGCAAAGACGTGGAATCACCCTAAATGCCTATCAATGGTAGGCTGAATAAAGAGAATGTGGTACAGATACACCATGGACTACTAGGCAGCCATAAAAAAGAACAAGATCATGTCCTTTGCAGGAACATGAATGGAGCTGGAGGCCACTATCCTTAGCAAACTAACGCGGGAACAAAACAGATACTTAAAGTGGGAGCTAAATGACAAGAACACATGGACACATAGAGGGGAACAACAGACACTGGGGCCTATGGGAAAGTGGAGGATGGGAGGAGGGAGAGGATCAGGAAAAATAACTAATGGGTACTAGGCTTAATACCTGGGTGACAAAATCATCTATATAACAAACCCCTGTGACAAAAGTTTACCTATATAACAAACCTGCACAGGTACCCCTGAACTTAAAATAAAAGTTAAATTTAAAGAAAATTAGCACATTGCCTTTTCCTCAGGTGATGACAGAATGGTGAGGTAAAAAGAGTATTGAATATGGCACAAGAGAAATGGGGAATGAGAGGTTAAAGTTTATGTGTAAATATGTATTGTACAATCTCTAATGTGGCTATTTCATGGGGAGAAGAGAGCCAAGGAGAAAAATAACGGTCTTTTGGGGCATGGGTTGCCTAAAAGAAAGAACCTAGAAAACTCGAGAAAGTGGCTGGGCGTGGTGGCACACACCTGTAATCCCAGCACTTTGGGAGGCCAAGGAGGGTGGATCACGAGGTCAGGAGTTCACGACCAGCCTGGTCAAGGTAAGGCTGAGGCAGAAGAATCACTTGAACCCAGGAGATGGAGGTTGCAGTGAGCCAAGATCGCACCACTGCACTCTAGCCTGGGCAACAGAGCAAGACCCCATCCCAAAAATAAATAAAAATAATAAAATTAAAAAAAATCTCCAGGAGGGAGGTGGGGGGGGGCAGCCCCCGCCCGGCCAGCCGCCCCGTCCGGGAGGGAGGTGGGGGGCGCCTCTGCCTGGCCGCCCCTTCTGGGAAGTGAGGAGCCCCTCTGCCCGGCCGCCACCCCGTCTGGGAGGTGTACCCAGCAGCTCATTGAGAACGGGCCATGATGACGATGGCGGTTTTGTCGAATAGAAAAGGGGGAAATGTGGGGAAAAGATAGAGAAATCAGATTGTTGCTGTGTCTGTGTAGAAAGAAGTGGACATAGGAGACTCCATTTTGTTCTGTACTAAGAAAAGTTCTTCTGCCTTGGGATGCTGTTGATCTATGACCTTACCCCCAACCCGGTGCTCTCTGAAACGTGCTGTGTCCACTCAGGGTTAAATGGATTAAGGGCGGTGCAAGATGTGCTTTGTTAAACAGATGCTTGAAGACAGCATGCTCGTTAAGAGTCATCACCACTCCCTAATCTCAAGTACCCAGGGACACAAACACTGAGGAAGGCCGCAGGGTCCTCTGCCTAGGAAAACCAGAGACCCTTGTTCACTTGTTTATCTGCTGACCTTCCCTCCACTATTGTCCTATGACCCTGCCAAATCCCCCTCTGCGAGAAACACCCAAGAATGATCAATTAAAAAAAAAAAAATCTGGAGAAAGTTTGGTTCTTGAAGGGCCCAAAGGGTGGGATGGGATGGGTAAGGTGGTGTAGCCCCAGGTCCTCCAGGGCAAGACTCCCCTTTAAGGCAGGGGGTTAATTTATTGATATGGGCGTCCCCGGGGCCTGGCCAGTGGGTGTTTGCGTTTTCCCACACAGGCAAAGGGTGGGACTCAAGGTGTTGCTCTGAAGGATGAAGGGAGAGAAGCTGAAGGATGACCTGAAACAATCCTGGCTGGCCCATGTGTGCGAGAGAGAGGAAAATGAACCTGGGAAGGGCACAAGAAAGGCTATGTCTTCTCCATAAATAAAAATGCAGTGGCGGGGACAAAAGGTAGCAGCTAGATCCTAGGGAAGGGACTGACCCAAGCGTCAGGGCATTGAGTTCAGGTTGGAGCCAAAGCATATACAGTATTGAGATGGCATCTAGAGCTGGCCTTGCACTGCCGCGGGGGTGCAGCAGGTCTGCGCCCTTCGTGTGTGCTGGACAGTAGCAGGCAGGAGGGGAAGGGAGGGAAAGCCAAGGTAGGTCACTCTGAGCTTTGGAAGGGAAAATCTCCCTGTTTGCATCCTTAGGTAAAAAGCAGACAAACGTGAAGTGAGAACATGAGCCCCAGCAGGGACCGGCAGACCCCCTCACAGCTGTGGCTCTGGCCTGGTTGGACCCCAGGATATGGCAGCTCAGGGGCATCTGTGACTGGGGTGGGGTGGGGGTAGGGTTGATGGCCAGGGTCTCCAAGGAGGACAGTCCTCAGATCTCTAGAAGTGTCCTGAGTCTGGGGAGGTGGGAATGGGATGCAGATGCTTTCCTGTGTGGAGGAAGGGAGGTGTGACGAGAGGCTGGGGTCCTGTCCCCAGAAGGGCAGCACTGGGAAGGGTCCCTGGCAGAGTCTCCCAGGAGCTCCTATCTCTGGGACAGATCTTACCTCGGTCCTGGGCCTGGCACAGCCCCACCTCCATGATCTCCTGATCCCAGGCCTGCAGCTCAGGGTCTACCCTCACCGTGTCATCCCTTTGGTGGAAGAGGTGGACGATCTCCACGCACCTGCCCAGGGGAGAAGGCGCTGAGCCTCGGAGAGCAGGAGGCCCGGCCTCTGACCTCTCCTCCTCTTTCTGTGACATCTGCCCAATGCTTTCAGTGTATCTGGATAGACCTCACAAGATGTGCCTTCAGGACATCCTACTGGGTAATAATCTCCCAGGGCCTAAAGCATCATGGGTATGGACAGCACGTGGGAGTCCCAGCAGGCCACAGGCAGCCAGGTCATCAGGACAACAGAGGGAGCCGCAGGTCAGCTGAGCCGCTGCCCGATGGAGCAACCGCACATGGCCCCCTCCACCTGTGCTCACTGCCTGGGACAAGAGAGATGACAGGTCTTGAGGGATGGGAGCACAGCTGGAGAATGAGGACATACTATAAAGAGGGTTCAGAGGTGGGGTTTTCATATTTAAAGTCATGGCTATAAAAGGGATAGGGCTTAGGGGCTTAAGCTTCAGGACGTTCACACAGGTTGGCCTGGGAGATCTTGAAGCTGGCAGGACAGAGATTGTTGGATGATTAGGTGACCTCATGCCCCATTCCCTTCTTACCCTAGCAAATATTCCACCATCTGAGATGTGTTGGGATCAGGTCCAGATGTTGATTTCCATGATGTAGTAGATATGGGGGACCAGGAGCTGGCGAGGAGGAGATTGGAGGGGTGGTGGGTGGAGACCATGCTTGGCTCGTTCCTGGGAGGGCCCATTACACAGCATGGAGCCTTCTCCTCTCGATGCTTTCCTCCCCGCTGCTGCCTTGACAGGCTGGTCTGCTGCTGCCCTGACACTCACGCTCGCGCTCTCCAACTTCCTTGTGCGTCATGCCCCAGAGTCAGACTGACCTGGATTTGAGTCCATGTTCACCTCTAATTTTGATACTTGGCGATGTAATAAACTCTCCCAGTGTCAATCTCCTTATCTGTCAGTGGGAGGTGATAACCAGGTCTCTTATTTCAGGCACTGTGGTTATGTTTATGTCCGTGATGTACAGAGGGCATTTTTAGCACAGTGCCTTGGGTACACAAGTCCTCAAATAGCAGCTGTTATCATTACCTCTATTATTTCCACCTTGAGTACAGCTGCCCTTTAAGAATCAGCCCCTTAACGTTTGATTTTTTATATACCTCCTCTATCATTCACATCCTTATAGCTTAAACTAGCCTCTGCTTATTTTCACAGCTGTTCCTCCAATCTCTGATCATCTTACTCTTATTGTTTATATTGAAGTGGTGTTGAGTACGGTGGCTTCAGTCAGAATTCATGGAGCAAAGCCAAGCTATTCTCATCAAATCTTCCCTGGCCCCCAGTTAGATACTATTAGGTTTCCTCTTTCCTGCTTTTCTTTGACTCTTAAAAAAGGGGTCCCTGATTCTCACATTCATTTTTTTATTCTTAACCTATTTGGGGTCAAACATGGTGGCTCACACCTATAATCCCAGTACTTTGGGAGGCCAGGGCAGAGGATCACTTGAGGCCAGAAGTTCGAGACCAGCCTAGGCAACACAGCAAGCCTCTGTCCCTAATTAAAGTTAAAAATTAGCCAGGTACACAGGTGTAGTGGTGTATGCCTAGACTAAGCTACTCAGGAGACTGAGGCAGGAGGATCTCTTGAGCCCAGGAAGCTGAAGCTGCAGTGAGCTGTGATTGTGCCACTGCATTCCAGCCTACGTGACAGAGCAATACCCTGTCTCTAAAAAAACAAAAAAAGAACTATTTTGTTTTCATTTTCAACTGGTTCATATGCAGGATTTATGCCATTGGTATCTATCTAAGGTCTTTAATGCCGGACACACGGGACCGGCCCAAAGAATACTCTCGAGGCAAAGATATCAAAGCAGCTCACGTTGGCTTGAACCTGGAAAACTCCATGGAAAGATGGTGAATGTCATAGAAAACCCAAAGTCCAGATGACGTGGGTAGATACCCAAGGATAAGCAACCAATAACAACAACATGGAGTGAGTTGGCTGAAGGTAAAAAAAAGAATAAAAAATAATAACAACATACCCAAGGATAAACAACTAACAATAATAACATATTGCTACATAGTAATAGGAAAGACTCGCCTATCGCTCCTATTTATCCTGAGTCACACTGTCTGTCCTGTCGTTTAATCCCTTAACAACCTCACAGTGGAAATTCTGTTATCTCCATTCAGAGATGAGGACCCTGAAACACACACCTGTTAAGTACTGAGGACTCAGACTCCAACAGTCTGAGTCCAGAGCCTGCACAGGTCACTTTTATGATATTTGCGGGCTTAGCCCTCCTCTGTGTCTTGACAACAACTCAGCTGTTTGCCATGGGAGGAAGTGGTTATGCGAGGGAGATGAGGGAACAGAGGGCTGAACTAGTGAAGGGGGATTCTGAGATGTGAGAGTGGGCTTAACCTATTCAACCTGGGCACCAGGTGGTGAGGCAAAGGCAGCATGAACGCAATCAAATCTAAGATTCCATAAAGTATATTAATGCCTACCTTATCTATGTTCTCTCAGACCCAGAGGGACCACAACTAGTAATAGCCAGATTTGGGGGTGGAGGTGGTGACCAGCAGCAGAAACACAATCCAGCTGTCCTGCCTGCCAGGCGCTCACTTGCCTATCTTGCCAACTCTTCGAACTCCATGCATCTAAAACAGAACACCTCATCTTTGTCCCCGAAACTGCCTCCTTCTCCTGACTTTACTGTTTCTGACAACTGCTCTGGTTCATAAGCTTATATCATTTTGCTCCCTTTTTCTATATATAAAATGTCATAAAGATTTTGAAAACATGTTTAAGCAAGCACAAGTTTTACTTTGCTGCTTTCTGCCTAGCAATAGATAGTAGACTCACTGTTTTGTAAAATGTTAGTATTTCTGGGGAAGTACAACATGCCCCCCGTAGGCTCCTAGGTGTTGAGGAAGCTTACATCTCCAACGTTCTCCATTCCATCTTGGACACAGGCATGCTGCAGCTACTCTTCCCCCATCACCAGGTATTTGATTTTTCTCTTCCATCCTCCTGTCACTGCCATGCTAATGTCTTTATCTACCTCTCTCCTTAGTCAGGTATGAGAAACCCGCTGGGCTGCTCGCCTTGCCCTTTGGTCTTCTACCTAAAGACTCCCCACTTGTGGTGGAACATTCTCCATAGATACTATAGTGATTACAGCTATTTCTCTTCATCTCAAACTCTGTTTCTAGATTGTGGTAGTCTGTTTTGCATTGCTATGAGGGATGATCTGAGACGGGAAAATTTACTAAGAAAAGAGGTTTAAGTGGCTCATGGTTCTGCAGACTGTACAGGAAGCATGTTGGCATCGCGTAGCTTCTAGTGAGGCTTCAGGAAGCTTTCAATCATGGTGGAGGGTGAAGGGGGAGCAGAGCAGGCACGTCACATGGAGAGAGGGAGCAGGAGAGCAAGAGCAAGAGCAAGATCTCTTTTAAACAACCAGATCTCGTGTGAATTCAGAGTGAGAACTCACTCATTATCAGGAGGACAGCATGAAGCCATGACCCAAACACCTTCCACCAGGCCCTGCGTCCAACACTGGGGATTACACTTCAACATGAGAAGTGGAGGGAAAACATCCAAACCATATCACAGATACTGTTTTGTTTTTTTCTCATATGTACTGCCTGTCTTTCATGATAAATGATAAATCTCCCAATGCAGATGCAACACTTTTGCTTAATATATTTGTATTCCTACTCTACTCAAGACCCACTGCTAGAGAATTTCAGAGAACCACCCTACAGTATGTACTGGATAAATGCTAAGTGACTTGACTTAATGGGATAGATGGGATCTCTTTAGTATTTCTAACAACTGCCTGTGAGTCTATAATTAGCTTACATTAAATTAATTTAGATATTAAAAGTACAATCACAAGGCTGAAGGCCCTGGCTCAATCATCCATCTCCTCTCGCCTCCATTTACAAATTGCCGTGAAGATTCTCTGCTGTAATATCATATGGATGTTTGTGAAATTTCAAGCAGCTCTGTTTACATGTTGTCCCAGGTGCCTCAGATTTCTTTAAAACTAGGCAGCTGTTGGGTTGTTGCTTTGGGACATGGAGAGTGGTGGAACTTGTACCTTGAAGACAGGGCGCAAACGTGGGAGGCACATTATGGTGACAATAGCAATGACTTCAGCTACCAGATGAGTGTTCAGCAAATAGTATCGGAGCTTGTGCAGTTGGAATCTGAGTTTCAGATCCAGGATTTAGCCAGGAGCCAGGCGAGCAAAGGATTTGAGGGCAGGAACAGTACTGGGGTGGGAGAGCTGAAGCTGGGAGGGTGAAGCCAGAAGGAGGAAGAATTAAGCATTTATTCACCTCTCCCCATATGGATGATGCTATGCTGAGTGTTCTGGGGGGAACATATGGCTAATGTAAGATTATTGCCTTCCAGGTAGTATGAAGAATGAAGACCCCTCCACCCTGCCTCTCACTATCTGTGGTGCCCTGTGAATACAATGATAGGTTAAGTGCAGGAGATAATGGTAGAAGGAAGCCAAGTAAGGCTAACAGTGCTTTGGGAGAAATGTCGTGAGGGTCTGAGTCAGGATAGTGGAATGAGAAGGAGAAGCTGGATGTATGAGATAACTGACAATCCCTGTCCACTCACTGTGTGAACAATAGGAGTGAAAAAAAAATCATTAAAACCAAAAGGAGAAAACATGTTTAAGAAAGAGGGAATGTTCAATAGATTCAAAGGTCACAAAGAGGTTGAGTAGCCTCAGGATGAGAACCAAGAGATGCCGTTATGACTCTCAGAAGGTAGTTCCAGGTGAGGAAGGACAAGACAGCAAGCAGTCACTGGGTGACTGAACACAAGGACTGGACCTGCTGAGTGGGGGTAGCTTTGGGAGCCAAAAGCCAGGAGGCTGGGTCCCTGGGAGCAGAGGTTAAAATGAACAGAGCACAGTGTAGGCAGGGAGGTCCAGGGCCCTCACCTGGATGACCATGGGTAGCAGCTTCCCAGGAGGCTCCATCTTCAGCATGACGAGGGCTGCAGCCTGGTACTGCTTCCCTCTTTGGATCACATTGGCTGGAATTCCATCCAGTGGGATGAAGTCAGCCTGAAACAGGGGCCTGTTCTGTGGAAAGGAAGAGTGCATGGATGGTTAGAGTTCAAAGACTACACCTGGAGGGACAGGGCAAAGGGCAAGTCACTTACATTCAACCTAGCTTCTTGCCATCATCCTCCATCAGTACCAGTGTCCTAGTGGCAGAGCTGAAGGAAGCATCCGGAGCATCAGGTCCAAGTCCTCTCATTTCACGGTGAGGAAAGAGGCCCAATGAGGGGAGTCTTTTCCAGGGACATGCAGCTTTTTTGTGATGAAGGTAGTTTTAGGACCAGTCCTGTCCAATCCATGCATACTAAGCTCTCTTCTTGCCCAAGTGTCCAGGCCTCTTTCTCCTTTACATCCCATTGTCTGCTACCCAGTATGATTGTAACCAGCCTTGTGTTTTTTTCCTTACATACTTTATCATCTCTAGATTTCTCCAGCACAGGACCCTGTACCAAGGTGCAGTGGGTTACTGCAGCCTCCTTTCCTCTGACTCCTATTTGGTCTCTTCCCTTCACCACCTCTCCTTGCCACAGTCAAGGAGAGAACATGAAGGGTCGGAGGAGACACCTGGGGTTCTTTCTCCAAGTATACCTGAAGCTCCTCCATCCCAGAGGCCAGCACCAGCCTGGAGGGCAGACAGGTGGAGCAGTACTGAAACATTAACAGGATTGAAATAAGTGGAGGGAAATATCATGATATGAACCGAAGGAGTCAATACTGTAACGATGTTCATTCTCCTCCAATTGACCTATATATTTAGTATAATACCAATCAAAATCCAGCACGTTTTTCTTGGAAGCTGATAAAGTGATTCTGTAATTTATATAAAAATGCAAAAGACCAAGAATAGCCAAGACAACCTTGAGGAAACAGAACAAATGGGCAGGACCTGTACTACCAGATATCAGGACTTATTGTAAAATTACAGTAATTAAGATAGAGTGGTATTTTCTCAAGGGTAGAAAAACAGACCAATGGAAAAGAATGAAACATCCAGAAAAAGACTCCCACCTAGACAATTGCTTCACTCATGGCAAAGCTGGTGCTCCAGTGCAGTGAAGGAAGGATGACCTTGTCAAATGGTGCTGGATCGATTGCATATCCATATGGAAAAATGAATCTTGACCCCTGCCTCAAATCATACATAGTAATTAGTTGCACAATATTTATAGTTCTAAATTGAAAAGCAAAATAATACAGCTTTTAGAAAAAAAAAATGGGAGAATATCTTCATGGCATTGGAGGTAGGCAAAGATTCCTTAACAGGATACAAAAACACTAACCACAAAGGAAAAAAATAGATAAATTGAATTACATTAAAATTAAGAACTTCATCAAAACCACCATTAAGAAAGGAGAACAAGGCCAGGCATGGTGGCTCATGCCTGTAATCCCAGCACTTTGGAAAGCCGAGGTGGGCGGGACCAGCCTGACCAACATGGTGAAATACATGAAAATTATTTCACCAACGTGGTGAAATACCAAAAATACAAAAATTAGCCAGGTGTGGTGGCCTGCACCTGTAATTCCAGCTACTTGGGAGGCTGAGGCATGAGAATCGCTTGAACCCAGGAGATGGAGGTTGCAGTGAGCTGAGATCACACCACTGCACTCCAGCCTGGGTGACAGAGCAAGACTCCATCTCAAAAAAAAAGAAAAAGAAAAAAGAAAGTATGGCTGGGTGCAGTGGCTCACACTTGTAATCCTAACACTTTAGGAGGCCGAGGTGGGTGGAGGAGTTCGAGACCAGCCTGAACAACATGGTGAAACCCCATCTCTACTAAAAATACACAAAAATTAGCTGGGCGTGGTGGCACATGACTGTAACCCCAGCTACTGGGGAGGCTGAAGCAGGAAAATTGCTTGAATCTGGGAGGTGGAGGTTGCAGGGAGGCGGAGGGTGCAGTGAGCCGAGATCACACCACTGCACTCCAGCCTGGATGATAGAGTGAGACTCCGTCTCAAAAAAAAAAAAAAAAAGAGGAAAGAAAATAAACGACAAGTCACAGAATGGGAGGGTATATTTGCAACATATTTATTCAACAAAGGAAAAATTAACTGGAAAAAGACAGTCGGATTAATCAATATGCAAACATCTGAAGGGATATTACATAAAGAAAGATATCCTAACAGCTAGCAAGCATGTAAAAATGCCCAACCTCGTTAGCTATCAGGGAAATGCAAATTCTGACTGGCATCATTAAGTGTTGCTGAAGATGTGAAGGAAATGGAATATTCACACATTACTGGTAGGCATGGGCATTGGCACAATTGCTTTGGAAAACTGTCTGACAACATATCTTAAAACTGAGTATGTGCATCACCTATAATCCAACAATCTTATTCCTAGGTATAAGCAACAGAAAAGTGTACATGTGTGGCCCAAAACCCATGTTCGAGAATGTCCAGAGCAGCACAATTTGTAATAGTTCCAAACTAAAAATAAAAGCTATCGGTCTAGAATGGAATGACTAAATAGAATGTGTGTACTTATAGAGCGTGACACTCTAGAGTAGTGGTTCTCCACCTCTGGCATGCATCAGAACTGCTTGGAGGCTGGTTAAACTGACTGCTGGGTTCCACCTGTCTATCTACACAGAACCGACCTTACATTTCCCCGCTCAGCTGCCTTTATCAAAATTAAGGATGTCTGCTGATCACCTCTTGAATGTTCTCTCCTCTCCCACATCAGCAAGAGGGAACAAAAGAGGCAAAAGAGGCCCGGTTTCTCGCTATTAGGACAAACCCAAGGATATCTCTTATGTCAGGTGAGCCCTGCACCCCTGGCTTTGCTGAGATGCTTATGAGCATTTCCTCACATAACCCTGACAATATAATCAGGGCACAATTATGGTAGCCATCCTTATCACCATTTTATAGAGGAGGAATTGATCACTGGCTGGATTAATTGCAAAGCTCTAAAATTAGACAGTGGGGCTGGCTGCACAACTAATGTACTAACCCAACAGTACACGATTTTTTAAACATTTATTTTTGAGACAGGGTCTCTGTCACCCAGGCTGGAGTACAGTGGCACAATCATTGCTTACTGCAGCCTTGACCTCCTGGGCTCATGATCCTCCCACCTCAGCCTTCCGAGTAGCTGGGACTATAGGTGCACACCATCATGAATGGCTAATTTTAGTTTTTGTAGAGACAAGGTCTTTGCTGTGTTGCCCAGACTGGTCTCAAATCCCTGGTCTCAAGCAATCCTCCTGCCTAGGCCTCTCGAACTGCTGGGATTACAGGTGTTAGCCACTGCACCCAGCCAATTCTACAATTGTAGATTCCCATTATGCCTCCTGAAGTTTCATGTTAAGAGATTCCCCTTCACTTCTAGGGCTAAAATACTAGTGGACTGTTCATATGATGGTTTCTGAATGACACGTGACAGCTTTTCAGCACCTGTATTATTTCATCCTGGGTTTCAGGACATCATGAGAAACACTTATCAACACCAAAGATACCATAATCTCTATCCCCAAACTACCTTGATGGTTACTGTTTCAATATAAACAATTACAAATGCAATCATTTAGATTTCTAATTTATTATTAAATTACATACCAAAGCTGCTTCTATACAGTCAGAAAATGCACATTTAGATGAGAACAAAAATTAAGTACAAATACAATAAAATTGGTTCCAAGAAGCTATTTTAAAAGCAAAAACTTACAAAGTGCATTTGGAAAACAATAGGTTTTAAAAATCTGTATTGGCATTTTTTTCAAGAGGAAACATCTTCCATCACAGGAAAGTCTGGTTGGAATTGATTTCCCTCCTCCCTTAAGAGCTAACAGGGTGGGAATGGATGCAAATACCTTGATATTAAAGTGAGCTCTCAGGTACAGAGAAAACGAGAAAGATCCCTCAAGACCATGCATGGCTCAGCTTTAAGCTTCTTATCCGCTAAACTCCTCAAAATTCACTTGTTCCTCCCTCATGTTCTTTTTGCCTACAAAACTTAAAGAGTATGCAGGTTTATAAAGGAATAAACAAGATTAGTTTATTAAGACTGCGATGAAAAGTTCTGCATCTTTTTGGAGACCAGGGTAAACAACCCTTAACCTAACAGGAGAGTGGAACACAATGATTCTAACTTTCTGAGCAGAATCCATTTGTTCTTTACTTACATTTGCCAGAAAATTCAGTGTAACACTAGACATGGCCATTTATCCGCAACAACTTAATCTTCCAAGTTAGAAGACTCATGTCAATTTCCAAAAATCATACCTGATGATCAAATGAGCTATCAGAAACCAAAAAGCTAGTCCAGTTCTTTAAAGTCATTTTCATCAGGTTGAGATCACTAACACTGAAACAGAAAATTAATAGTGGGAAGGCAAACCCAAGGTGCCTGAATTCCATAGAGGCCAAGAGCCACTGCATCAAAAGGCTCAGTAAGTATCTTTTTCTATTCAGATGTATTCACACCCAGTATGAAAGAGCTAAAGTATTATTTGGTTCCACGTATAAGGATTGCTCTCATAGTATCTCCTCTCATCACCTGTCTCCATTCTCATGTGTTTTCTTTCATGCCTGATCCGAGTACCAGGCAGTATGGAAAAAGACAGCAGAATCATAGAGAAGGAAAGCCCCTTTGTAAGATGAGGGAAAGAAAAGGTGAACAAATGCAGATTACAGGGAGTCCTCCAGCATCATTAATAGGAATTGACAAGAATGTAGAGATTGCCAGGATAGATAAGCGAAAGCACTTGGATCTGAGTTTGAACTTGAGTGGTGAATTTATTACACATTTTTACTAAAGTCATCAGTACACATTAAAACAAAATGTCAGAAATATGTCTTTTGGAATTTCCTGCCTTTTCGTTGCCATGTTTCTTCTTTTTTTTTTTTTTGAAACAGGGTCTCACTCTGTCATCCAGGCTGGCGTGCAGTGGTGCAATCATGGCTCACTGAAGGCTTGAACTCCCGGGCTCAAGTGATCCTCTGGCCTCGGCCTCAGTAGCTGTGAGCTAGGACCACAGGCACTCACCATCATGCCAGGCTAATCTTTTAATTTTTTTTTGTAGAGACAGAGTCTTGCTACATTGCCCAGGCTGGTCTCAAACTCCTGGCCTCAAACGATCCGCCTGCCTTGGTCTCCCAAAGTGCTAAGATTACAGGCGTGAGCCACTGCACCCAGCCCTATTGTCATGGTTTTTCATATTTTTTCAGTGAAATGAAAAGTTTTGAGTGGTTACTTAAAAGGACCAAAAAGGAAAGATTCATTATAATAAGACAATAGTTGAGGGGGCATAACTTCCCCTAAGAGGTAACATTTGGATCCAGAAGTAGAAAATTCCTTCTGACCTCCTGGCTGTGACTAGCATTAACAAGTGACTAACTGTTAGCCTCTGAATCTGGTAACTGGTCCGTAAGGAGGACAGCAAAAAAGGAGAGAAAGCCAAGGTGGTTAAACAAAAAAGTTCAATGACATGGAGCTGAAAGAGCTCAAATCCCTTCATGGGATCCCCATGGAGCCCCTTCCTGTGGACACACACCTCTCTTCCCTTGCTGGAGGTTTCTTTCTGCAAAGAAACCCTAAGAGGAAAAAGCACTGGCCTAGCTGTCTACATGTGGCCCTGGGTCACCTTAGTATGGGCTGCAGCACGGAGAGGTTAGTCAGACCTATCTGACACCAACATCTACACCAAGCCTTTTAACTTCCTTGGAAGAACTGGTTTATTTTCATAAAGAAAATAACCAACATAATTCCATTACTTCACATAAGCAAAACCCTAATGGAAAGGCCCATCAGCCATCAACAGGGTTTGCTTGGCTGCAGTGAGCTAGACTAGCTTGTGTCCCAGTTCACTCTCACACAATCAGCTTTAATGAATGCACCAAAGAATCAGACCAGTAAAAAAGACTGGTAGTATAATTAAATAAATAACTTTATTTATGATACTTCAGATTTTATAAATGCCAACTACATAGCAAAGTCCCATAAATTTTAACCGAGACACAACCACCAATCAAGGCCCTTTGAAAAATCAAAGATAATAAAGTGTCAAGGGAGAAAAGTTTTGTTCTCCCAACAGAGAATTTAATCAATGAACTTACTTCTCTGATCATTTAAGGTTCACAATGGGAAAACTTTTAAGGGTACCCTGAATCAATGAACAGTCAATCAACCCACATTTAGAAAAATAAACCCCATAGTTAAGAAAAATATATCAAATGCCCTTCACACCCATAATGTAACAAAACTTTGACACCAGAATGAAAAACTTCTCAGTCTCTGTACCAAACCAGGTGTTAGTCCACCCATGAGCAAGTTCGCCTGAATAACAGCATCTATACACCATGATGTAGCTGAGAACTACAGCTGATATGCTTTTATTGCCTGTGGCTCGGACTGAAGCCAATACTATAAATACCACAGTGAATTCCAATGGTGAAGAGCAGCAGTGTAGATGTTGGAAGTCTACAAACCAGGCTGTAGTTCAGTAAGACAAGTCATGAATTTACAGAAACTAAGAAATGGTTAACTCGAAAAGAATTCTGGTGGCTAGCTTAAAATCTGTCACTGTCCAGGGATGGTAACAGAAGACAGGTGCAGAGAGAGACAGATTCTGCCACATGCACCCTCAACAGTGAAACCATTCTCTGGATGTTTGGAAATGCTTAACAGATTTGGAATGAACAGATTTTCACAGAACTCAGGATTCCTGGTACATCAGGCAGTAGTCCTTAAACTTTTGCCCATACGTTGTGGAGCATTTACAAATGCAATTCTCTGGACAGTGAGCCCTCAATGCCTTTTTATATGTGGCTTCTTGATAGATCACATTAGAAATTGAGCAGTCCCCTTCCTCAGCTACCAGTGTCAATGCTGGTATGAGGAGGTGCAGTGGGGGCACTGACAGACACTGGCGATTCGTTTCTTTTATCATAGTGGAACTGAGATTTCACTTCTTTTCAGTAGAAAATATTAATCCAAGGGAAGAATTAAAAAAAAAATGGAAACAATGACTGGTGCCTTAAATATAAGACTGCCATTCTTGATGTTTTTCCAGCAATACAGTTAACCCCAGTGTACTTGTAATTTAAAAGAAAAAGACAGTTTTACAGTGATCTCCATTTCAGACAACCTCAAACATGCTGAAGCTGGTCCATCAGCATCTCAAAGAATCTATGAAAAACAGAATTTTCCCCAAATATCAACAGAGTTGAGGAGACAGAGTAGAAATCTATAGCACAGATCATCAAGAAAGAACTTGGGATTTCTCATTATGAGTGTAAAATAAGAGGACAAGAATTATTTTTATTTTTTTCTCGTCTTTTTTTTTTTTTTAATTGATCATTCTTGGGTGTTTCTCGCAGAGGGGGATTTGGCAGGGTCATAGGACAATAGTGGAGGGAAGGTCAGCAGATAAACAAGTGAACAAAGAAAGGTCTCTGGTTTTCCTAGGCAGAGGACCCTGCGGCCTTCCGCAGTGTTTGTGTCCCTGGGTACTTGAGATTAGGGAGTGGTGATGACTCTTAACGAGCATGCTGCCTTCAAGCATCTGTTTAACAAAGCACATCTTGCACCGCCCTTAATCCATTTAACCCTGAGTGGACACAGCACATGTTTCAGAGAGCACAGGATCCCAAGGCAGAAGAATTTTTCTTAGTACAGAACAAAATTAAAAGTCTCCCATGTCTACTTCTTTCTACATAGACACAGCAACCATCCGATTTCTCAATCTTTTCCCCACTTTTCCCCCTTTTCTATTCCACAAAACCGCCATTGTCATCATGGTCCGTTCTCAATGAGCTGCTGGGCACACCTCCCAGACGGGGTGGTGGCAGGGCAGAGGGGCTCCTCACTTCCCAGTAGGGGCGGCCGGGCAGAGGTGCCCCCCACCTCCCGGACGGGGCGGCTGGCCGGGCGGGGGGCTGACCCCCCCACCTCCCTCCCGGACGGGGCGGCTGGCCGGGCGGGGGGCTGACACCCCACACCTCCCTCCCGGACGGGGCGGCTGGCCAGGCGGGGTGCTGACTCCCCCACCTCCCTCCCGGACGGGGTGGCTGCCGGGTGTAGACGCTCCTCACTTCCCAGACGGGGTGGCTGCCGGGCAGAGGGGCTCCTCACTTCTCAGACGGGGCGGCCGGGCAGAGACGCTCCTCACCTCCCAGACGGGGTCACGGCCGGGCAGAGGCGCTCCTCACATCCCAGACGGGGCGGCGGGGCAGAGGCGCTCCCCACATCTCAGACGATGGGCAGCCGGGCAGAGACGCTCCTCACTTCCTAGATGGGATGGCGGCCGGGAAGAGGCGCTCCTCACTTCCTAGATGGGATGGCGGCCAGGCAGAGATGCTCCTCACTTTCCAGACTGGGCAGCCAGGCAGAGGGGCTCCTCACATCCCAGACGATGGGCGGCCGGGCAGAGACGCTCTTCACTTCCCAGACGGGGTGGCGGCCGGGCAGAGGCTGCAATCTCGGCACTTTGGGAGGCCAAGGCAGGCGGCTGGGAGGTGGAGGTTGTAGCGAGCCGAGATCACGCCACTGCACTCCAGCCTGGGCACCATTGAGCACTGAGTGAACGAGACTCCGTCTGCAATCCCGGCACCTCGGGAGGCCGAGGCAGTCAGGCGTGGCGGCGTGCGCCTGCAATTGCAGGCACTCGGCAGGCTGAGGCAGGAGAATCAGGCAGGGAGGTTGCAGTGAGCCGAGATGGCAGCAGTACAGTCCAGCCTCGGCTCGGCATCAGAGGGAGACCGTGGAAAGAGGGAGACCGTGGGGAGAGGGAGAGGGAGAGGGAAGAATTATTTTTATTCACAATCCAATCTGGCAGCTAAAAGAAAAGCAGTCTTTGGATGTAGAAACCTGGTTTTCTGAAGAGCCCAGCTGTAAGACCTGGCTTGTCATTAGGCTTCAACACTATCATGGAAACACAGAAAACTCTGTTTTTGATTGGTTTACCTGCCTCCTAGGGAGACAAAAGCAACTGAAAACCTTTTTGTTTTTTTTTTAATTAAAAACAGAAAAATGTGTTAGAAAACACAGCACAGAGAAACTGTGGCTTCAGCTCAACCTGACCATGTCACAGAGTCCATCACTGTCAGTCTTGCATTCATCCTGCTGGTCAGGCTAATTATCAAGACAGTCAACTTCTCCCTCCGACGTTTCCTTATTCCAGACCAGGGTGTGAAAGCGGTGGTTGTCAAGAGTCCCTGAAGATGTCCCATCAATGGAACGCATACAGCAGCAACAGGATGGTACAGATCCCAATAACACCCCCTAGGATGAGCGAGTCCCGCCGCTTCCTCAGGTTGATCCTCTGGATCAGGCTGTTTACAGCAGGAAAACGATCTTTGGGAAATCTTTATTAAGGTCATATTTGGAAGAAGCCTCTCTGGCGAAAAGTCGTAGGAATCACAAAAATAGAGATCAGTGGTGTCTAGAAACAGTGATGAAAGGCATGGGGAAGAAACTCACACCAAGGGAATCTTTAGCAGATGCACTTGCCCAAACCGGGAACGCGCTGCAGCTCAAGGCCCCTAACCAATACACATCTCCCAGTCTTGTGTGTAACACAAATAAGAATAGTAATAGAGAGAGAGAGGGAGAAGAAAAGGACGATGACAGTTCCCAAGCACTGAGGGCTTACTGCCAGGCTTCAGGTCAGGGTGGGAGCCAGCGTGGCCAGGAATGGAGGAACTCTGGCAGGGAGGCACAGGCATAGCCAGCTCCCATCTCCACCACCACCCATTTCCCTCCCTTTCCTCATTTTCCTTCTCTCTCTTTTCCTCTTCTCTCAGGAGACTGGGGAGTTCTGCCTGAGAGTTTGAAGAAATACCTGATCTTTTCCCGCCTTAGATTCAGGCAATTCATGGGAACCAACTCTAAGGTCTATATAATCAGACACTGGTGAATTATTAATATTTTCAAAGTTACTTCGCAGCAGAAGGCAGATACAGGAGGAAAGTGGACTAAACTTTAGCCCTGACCCACACCCATTTTTTTTATTTATTTTTTTTTTTGAACACATTCTTTTGGAGTAATTGTAAAATTCCCATGTGACTTATTTGTATGAGGCACTATGCTAGGTTTCAGTATACTACTTTGCCTTAAGGGAACTTAGTGTTGGGCTGGGCAGGGTGGCTCACACCTATAATCCCAGCACTTTGGGAGGCCAAGGCTGAAGGACTGCTTGAGCCTAGGAGTTTGAGACTCGCCTGGGCAACATGGTGAAACCCTGTCTCTACAAAATATACAAAAATTAGCCGGGCATGGTGGCACGTGTCTGTAGTCCCAGCTACTCAGAAGGCTGAGGTGGGAGGACTGCATGAACCTGAGAGGTTGGAGGTTGCAGTGAGCTGAGATCGTGCCACTGTACTCCAGCCTGGATGGTAACAGGGTGAGACTCTGTCTTAAAAAAAAAAAAAAAAAAAAAAGAGAGAGAGAACTTATGGGAGAGATGCTTACAGAGCAGTAGAGAAGAGGTCACAAAGAAGAGTGGTGGTAAATTCTAATGAACAATTGAGAAAGGCTTTAGTGTTTTAAATCATCAGCTATCTGACTCACACTTCTATTTCAAAGTTTCAAAAGTTTCACTAAATACAAACTCTTAAATTCACTAATCAGCTTTTCTGGCTAGCAATTGAGTTCACAGTTTACTAAAATGAGATAATGTATATAACAGCACTCTGTAAATTTTATAGCCCTATCTAAAATGTGATTTTAGACATGTGGTTTTATACTTAGGGTGACAAGGCAAGAACAAAATTCACAGTGGACTGGAGAATAACAGCACACATCAGGAGAGTCTTTTCCTTAGGCAAAGACATATCAAACTAAAAGTGAACTCAAATTATCTAGGACTACAAGATACTCAGCTTTTGAAAATTCTAGGTTCCTCCCCCTTTGGCAGTTGGGGAGGAAAGCTTTTTGCCTAGAAGGCTTGTCTTTTCAGAGGTTCGCTGAATGAAATGACTCAGAGTGCCAGGCTTTTCTGGTTCCCTAGTGGGTTTCTGGGAAGTATTAATAATCCTAATTTAAAACAGAAAACTGAAACATTTTAAAGTAGAGGTTACAACAAACAAGTGGAGAATGTATCCCAGAATTCAGCCTGTGCATAGAGTTACAAACTCCATCAGTAGCTATAGCTCATCTGCACGGGTGGCTGTCTCCTTCCTTCCCCCTTCCAAGCATCTGCCACTGACTTATCTCTAAATGGGAAAAACAACAAAGGCATATAATTTATCATGTTTAGGTAAGAATAATGTATAGTGTGGAGTTCTAACATGAATTTAAAAGCTTTCTAAAATGTAGAAGAAATTGGTGAATAATTTTTAAATTCACATTTATAATTTTTTTCTTCTACATCTAGTAGTAAGAAACTTCTGAGGTGCAGTCTTTTAGGAATGGTACTAAAGAGCATAAACTTTCACAAAGTAGGAATGCACAGTATATTCATATTATGCAATTACTGATGGGCTCTACTGCTACTGATGATGGCAACCTGCCCCCTATAAAAGCACACACAGACACTTCTCCCCTCTACCCTCAAAACACAGACTGCGAACATTCAAAAAGGATACTGGCCAAAGTGTTCATTTTGCTGTGAATTGACTTCAACATTCCTCTCTGTGAAGTCATATTTTCTTTTGTTGCCATAGCAATGCTGCAAGGGGAAAAAGAGATGACAAATCACCATTTAAGATTATTCTGCCTGGAACCATCATGCCTTTAAAAGTGAAAGAAAACTACAGTGAGCAACATCATCTTAGAAAGCACTGTGCCAGAAAATAAGGGGAAAAAATCACTTCCGAAGCCACTTTACCACTGTGCTTTTTCCAAATGACTCCACTGTTCTCTGATATCTTTTTATACAAGGCAGTAAGCCACTTCCTATGTTTGCTTCAAAATAACAAACAAAATAAGGCATAAACAGACAAATCACATATTACAAAAGCTTCTTAAAATTTAAAGTTTAAAAACTTTAAAAAGTTTAAAAAGAGTTTAAAAAGAAGCCAGCTACTAAAATATCTTTAATCAGGAAAAACTGTTGAAAGGGAATTATAATTATAAAAATAGAAAAGAAATATAAAATATCATAAAATGTGAATACACAACCAGCCCTTAATTTATGAAGAGATTATGTTCCAAAATTCTACTTGAGAACCAACTAGACATGCATGCAACATTATGCTGGGTTTCCACGATGGCTGACAAAGGTCACAGACTCATTAAACGTGGCTAAAACAGCTGGGTGTGGTGGCTCACGTCTGTAATCCCAGCACCGAATTTGGAAGACCGAGGTGGGAGGATCACTTGAGCCCAAAAGTTCAAGACCATCCTGGGCAATGTGGTGAAATCCCAACTCTACCAAAATAAAAAATTAGCTAGACATGTGTGCCTGTAGTCCCAGCTACTCGGGAGGCTGAGGTGAGAGGATCAATTGAGCCCAGGAGGGGGAGGCTACAGCGAGCTGTGATGGAGCCACTGCACTCTAGCCTGAATAATGGAGCGAGACCCTGTCTCAAAAAAAAGAAAAGATTAAAGAGAAAAGAGAAAGTCACTTTTTGTCGAACACAATCTCTTCCCTGTGACTACCTTGATATCCTGTTTAAAAGATCTCTTGAGTTAATATCCTCTTTTTGGGGGGGTTGGGGGTTGGGGGACAGGGTCCTGCTCCGTCACCCAGGCTGGAGCCCAGTGGTGTGACTGTGGCTATTGCAGCCTTGACTTCCTGGGCTCAAGCAATCCTCCCACCTCAGCCTCCTGAGTAGCTGGGACTACAGGCATGTGCCATCATGCCTGACTAATTTTTTTTTTCTAATTTTTAAATTATTTCTAGAGATGGGGTCTCCCTATGTTGCCCAGGCTGGTCTCAAACTCCTGGGCTCAAGCCATCCTCCTACCTCCGCCTCCCAAAGTGCTGGAGTTATAGGTGTGAGCCACCAAGCTTGGCCCTAAGTTAGTATCATTTTGCTATCACTTCCAGGATTATTCATTTCCCATAGTCTTATCTCTCTGGACATTAGAGCCCTAGAGGGCAGGGTCAGTATCCACTTTGATATGTAACACTCAGAGGAGTGCTTTGCATGTTGACATTATAAATAGCAACAGAAAATGAAATGCTGTTGAGCAATTTTGAAAATATCTTTTTTTTTAAAAAAAAATCAAGAGATTGAGATTTGGGGAAGATGATGGTGAGAGGATAAATTCCTGACTTGACCTTTGGTCCATTTCCTCCATGGAGGAGCACAAGAATAAAAGCAGACACACTAAGGAGGGTCCATCTGAGGCCCCAAGTTCCCTTGAGATCTCCAGAGAAGAAAGCCAGGTAGAGGGCTATACTCTCTGAAGTGAAGAGAGAACCAGGGAACTGACAGCAGGGAAGCTTAGATTTTTCTTCAAGCTTGAGGCAAAGACCTAGGGCTTCCTTGCTTCCTGAGGAACCCAGACAGTGGAAGACTATGGATCTGCATACACAGGGGTTGCAGTGAAATTGCTCCCAGGCACTGAAGCTGGGAAAGGACTGCTACATGCAGCCAGAAAGATGACAAGCAGAGAGCCGATAGTCTTGTAGCTGGTGTGATGCCCAGCCCCTAAGGGAAGAGCCCAGTGATGGATGCATCACTGCCTGATATGCCATTGCTTAAGAGGCTCTCATAGCTGGATCTATCTGGGAGCTGAGTGAACACATTTTTGGCCAGGTAAGGTCTCACAGAGTAAACCACCATGTATCTTATTGAAGGGAAATGCTAGAAGGAGTATTCTAAACAAATGACACATGAATCAAAACTTGAATTTCAAGATTTGAGATGGCAAAAGAGAAACAAAAGTGTGTAAGGAGGTATATACAGGTTGAACATCCCTAATCTGAAAATCAGAAATCCCCAAGACTTCTGGTCCCAAGTATTTTGGATAAGCAACATTCAATCTGTAAAAGAATATTTGTTGAAGCATTTTTGGAATAGTAAAAAATGAACAACAACAGCAAAAAGACCAAAAAAAAAAAAAAATCCCCCAAAACTGGAAGTAACATTTGAATGGTATAATAGATTATGATATAACCATACTTTGGTTATTAAAAAGGATGAGTTAGTATTATTTCTATTAACATGAAGGGATGTTTATAACATAATTGAGTGATTAAAGCAAGCTACGGAATGTGCAGAATATCAATGCTGTAATATTTTCAGAAACAAACATCCTTGGGGATGTTTGTATGACAGTGAAAAAGTTGTATATCAGTAAGATACACAATTGTCACTTAACACAAGTTACTTCAGAGGTTAAGAATGGAGGGGTACTACCAGGAGATTGACTTTTCCTTTATCCATTTTAGTATTAGTTAAGTTGTTACAATAAGAACATTTTGATAATATACAAATGTACTTCGATAATATATAAATATCTAATAAAGAAAAATGAAAAGAACATTAGAAAAATCCCACCTGAATGATTAAGAAATGTTAATAACATCTGAAGCTACACACACACACAAAATTAACATGGACATGCTAGGATTTAGATCACTTTCAACTGAAATCACAGGCAGTGATTACACAGTATTTGGGTATTTAAAGAAATGAGTTAGGGCTAGGCACGGTGACTCATGCCTGTAATCCCAGCACTTTGGGAAGCCAAGGCAGGTGGATCACTTGAGGCCAAGGAGTTCAAGACCAGCCTGGCCAAAATGGTGAAACCTCTTCTCTACTAAAAATACAAAAATTAGCCAGGCGTGGTGGTGAGCACCTGTAATCCCAGCTACTGGGAGGCTGAGGGTGAAGAATCACTTGAAGCCCAGGAGACAGAGGTTGCAGTGAGCTGAGATCGCGCCACTGCACTCCAGCTTGGGTGACAACACAAGACGCGGTCTCAAACAAAACAAAATAAAGTTAGTATTTCTATTAACTTGAAGGGATGTTTATAACATATTGAGTGATTAAAGCAAGCCACAGAATGTATAGAATATGAATCCTCTAATAATTACAGAAACAAACATCTTTGGGGATGTCTGTATGACAGTGAAAAAGGTATCAGAAGGATACACAACTGTCAGTTAACACAAGTCGCTTCAGGGGTTAAAAATGGAGGGGTACTACCAGGAGACTGACTTTTTCTTTTTCTTTTTTTTTTTTTGTTTGAGACGGAGTCTTGCTCTGTCACCCAGGCTGGAGTGCAGTGGCGCGATCTTGGCTCACTGCAACTTCCGCCTCCCAGGTTCATGCCATTCTCCTGCCTCAGCCTCCTGAGTAGCTGGGACTACAGGCGCCCGCCACCACGCCCAGCTAATTTTTTGTATTTTTAGTAGAGACGGGGTTTCACCGTGTTAGCCAGGATGGTCTCGATCTCCTGCCCTCGTGATCCGCCCGCCTCAGCCTCCCAAAGTGCTGGGATTACAGGCGTGAGCCACCACGCCCGGCTGACTTTTTCTTTATCCATTTTAGTATTATTTAAGTTGTTACAATAAGAACACTGTACTTGTATAATATACAATATACAAGTGTCTAATAAAAGAAAAATGAAAACATTAGAAAAATTCCACTTGATTAAGAAACGTTAAATAACATTTGAAGCTACACACACAATTAACATGGACATACTAGGATTTGGATCACTTTCAACTGAAATCACAGGCAGTATCTGCAAATTTAGAAAATGAAAAGTCCTAGAGAATATTACAGTTCTTCCAGGGTCCTGATTTCCTATGTGTTTTAATGCTGACAATCCCATCTTCCCAATACTTTTAGGCCTATTCTAGAAAAATATCTGTTCATGTGGAGATATTATGGTCTGGTCTTTTGAAATGACATTTCAGAATAAAGAAATGTAACTGGGTAAAACTAAAACAAACAAAAAAACACATTAGCAGCTCCAAATCCACCACTGTGATGCACCTCAATAAAATTATGAGTCAAGCAATGATTTTAAAAAGTTTTCCACAGATCTCAGAAATGCTCAAGAATGGAAGGGATCACTCTCTCTGAGGACAGAACTGTGGAGTAGGGTTAAAAATGGAGATTTGTAGAAATTTGTACAAGGAGTTGCCATACCCCAAAATTGCCCTTCCTAACGCATACAGCTAGGTGGCTGCCCCTAGTCCAGTAGAAGACCTAGCTCAGGAGAAGAGACATAGAGGTCTGGCAATTTGAAGTCCCCGGTGAAACAGCCAGGTCCGCCTGATCACGCATGGTGAGGCCTAACACTCAACAAGTGTCACCACCCTATGCTCACAGGATGAGTTTCCCAACACACATTCTTTTCACAACATGGAGAAACAGCATGTCTACAGAAAAATACAAAAAAAAAAAAAAAAAAGCTGGGCATGGTGGTGTGTGCCAGTAGTACCAGCTATTCAGAATGCTGAGGTGGGAAGATTGCTTGAGCCCAGAAGGTCAAGGCTGCAGTAAGCCATGATCATGTCACTGCACTCCAGCCTGGGTAACAGCAATGAGTGATTGGAAGCTCATCCTCTTTTGGAGTCACACCCTTAAATATGAAGGAACAGCCAATAATCACTAGATGTGTGAGGAGGTAACATGAAAGGCAGAGTTCAAATAAACCACCCAGCAAACAGAAAAGTGAGGCTGAGCAAACAGGGCAATAAAGGAAGCTCAAGAAACTCTAAAATAAAATTACATTTAATGTTTTCAGGGAGATAAAAGATTATTACATCCACAAAACATACACATAAATGTGTGTATCTGTCCTCACGAAAGAGCTCATGTAAATTAAATGAAGAGCTGATATAAAAATGTAATAGAAGAATTGGAAGGAGAAAATCAGTAAATCTCCCAGAATGTTAAACAAAAAGATCAACAGAAACAGAGAGAAGGTAAGAAAGGATCAATTCAGAAGGCCCAACACATAACCTTTTTAATATTTTTTTGCATGAAACAACAGAGAAAGAAGAGGGAAGAAAATGATAAAGAACGTTAAGATAATTTCCAAGAACTGAAGATGAGTTTCCAGATTGTAAGAGTTCACTCAATGCCCAGAGCATTGGACTGGAAAAGACGCATGCCACTGTGGACTTTAGAAGCATGCCAGCCTGGACTTTAGAAGCAATACTGGAAACAATGCCTTTAAAAATTTCAAAATTATTTCCAACTCAGAATTCTATCTTGGCTAAGTTAAATAATGAATCAAGAATACGAGCAGAATAAAGACTTTTTGGATGTGGGCAGTCCAAAACAATTTACCTCCTGTTCTTTCTCAGGAAGTTACTAAGGACATGGTTCAGCATAATAAGGGAATAAAGTAAGAAAGTGGAAGGCACTAATCCCAAGAAGTAGGTAATCCAATAGAGGAAATTATTTTAGGATAATGGAGGAAGGACATCTAGGACCAGAACAATGTTGGAGGTGTAGAGAATCACCAGTCAAGATTAGAGCAGAAGGAGGGAGCGATGTCAACCACACAATACACTGAATTTTTGATCCCCAAATGAAAGGAACACAAGAAGAGCGTAACAAACAACTTCCTTTGCATCATTTAGTTCTTATTCTTAATTTTTCAGTTTGAGAGATTATGACAAAATATGATACATTGAAAATGTGGTTGTTTTGTAGAAAAGTTTACAAGGTATTGCAAGTAGATACTATGGTCTTGTATAAAGTAACAGCTTTCAAACCTATGCTGGCCCATATATCAATCTTTGAATGATATATTATTATTTTTTTGAGACAGGGCCTCACTATGCCATGCAGGCGCGGCTGCAGTAGCACCATCATGGCAGCCTTGACCTCATGGGTGCAAGTGCTCCTCCTGCCTCAGCCTTCCAAGTGGTTGGCTTACAGATGTGCACCACCATGCCTAGCTTTTTAGAAACAATTTTGTAAAGATGGGGTCTCACTATGTTGCTCTGGCTGACTCGAGTTTCTGGCCTCAAGCAGTCCTCCCGCCTCAGCCTCCCAAAGTGTTAGGATCATAGGTGTGAGCCACCATGCTGGGCCTGCTTCTGTTTTTCAAACTGGAACTATCACCATTTCCTGTAGACTTTGACTCACAAGTGGACAGAGGTTAAAAAATAATTTCTGCAAAGCACTTTGTATTCCTTGGGGAATAGATATCATCATCATACATTATGTTAACTTGTTGAAGATGCATGATTTCCAGTACCACAAAGTATATCTAGACATAGTTTCTCATCTCATTTCATGACTCAGAGTCAAGCAGAATGAAATCTAGGCTGTTATTTCAAGGGTCAAATATTTAGAAGCAAAATATAAGCTCTAAATAATATATAATGCTTTTAAAATGATAAATCATTGATATGCTTACAGGAACTTCAACTTTCTTACCTGTTACCTGCTCTGTGAACTGAACTCAGTCACCTTTTTTTCAACAACAGATAATACAAGTCATACATTTAAAGGTTAGAAATGAATTTATAAATATTAAAAATGCTAGTTCTTTTCAATAAGTTGATGTCAAAGTCTATATTCAGTTGCTCACATAGTTTTAAAATGTATCTCTAAAAGGAAAAGGTAAATTTTTCCATATGGAATATGCAAAAATACTATTTGACACAAACTTTATATTCTTCATAAGAAATCATAACTAGCTTTATACTCAGTGAAACTTTTCTTGTAATGCCTATCATATTTTGAAACAAGGGAAAATACTGAAATAAAAGACCTAATAACATGTTTTCTAACTGGCAAAATAATAGTAACAATTCAATGGTTCTCAATTGTTCCTTTTAATTTCTTTTTTGCCCTATGAGGTACCCCAAGTTTTTATACTCATATTACCAGCCCTTAAGTAGGCCAGTTCTGAAGTGAAAGCTTAATTAAGGCAGCCTGGCCCTAGAAGAGCAGGCAGAAAGAAAGGGAAATAAAGGAAAAAAGAAAAAGGATGATTGGGAAACTTTAAGTAAAGAATTCCTGGCAAAATGTGATCAGATCTCATGTGCTGATGAAAAGGAAAAAGTTACAAGGAAGAAACTTCAGTCAACATTAGGAAATTCTGTGAGAACTTTCTTCAGGTGGAAGGCTCAGCACATACAATTTAAACAAAAATTCAAGACACAATCATGGCTTACTGTTATAAAAGATTAAAATGTATTAAGATGATTAATGATGGAAAATATTCCAATCCATTGAATAAAGAATCCATGAAGCCATACAAAAGAAACAGATATTTAGGAAACGAACACTGAAATATTTAGGAGTAAAGAGCATCAATGTATGTTAAACTTTGTAGAAGTTGGGTAAAGGGTATATAGGACTTCTTTTCACTACTGAAATTTTTCTGAAATCTGAAATGATATCCAAATAAAAAGCTAAAAAAGAAAGGATTGGTATTAATAATATAGCTACCATTTACAGATTACCTAGTATTAGATCAGGCATTTTCCTCACATTATCCTTAACAGTCTTACAGATAAGTATTATCTTCAATACTATATTTTTAAACAGATAAGAAAATGAAAGTTCCAAGAAGTTAATTATCTAAAGAACAGAAATCTAAGATCTAATAAACAGCACAGGCAGGTTCCAAACCAAATCAGACCCAAAACCTTGTATTCTTTCTGCAATGTGGTAAATATAGCAGTGGTTTAAATAGAGCTCTGTTTCTAGAGTTGGACTAAGACTGAATCAGGATCTGAATCCTTAATACTATTTACTAGTCATGTGACCACAGGCAAATTACTTAATTTCTGTTTTGTTTTGGAGATAGTTCCTAATGATTTGTGTCTATCTAATGGGTTATTGAGAAAATCAAATAAAATAATGCATGCAAAGTACTTTTAGCACAGGTCCAATATCCACGGTAAGAACACAAATGTGGCTGGGCGCAGTGGCTCACACCTGTAATCTCTGCACTTTAGGATGCCAAGGTGGGCAGATCACCTGAGGTCAGGAGTTCGGGACCAGACTGGCCAACATGATGAAACCCTGTCACTACTAAAATTACAAAAAATTAGCCAGGCATGGTGGGACACACCTGAAATCCCAGCTACTCAGGAGCCTGAGGCAGGAGAATCACTTGAACCCAGGAGGCGGAGGTTGCAGTGAGCCGAGATGGCACCACTGCACTCTAGCCTGGGCAACAAGAGTGAAACTCCATCTAAAAAAAAAAAAAAACGAATGTTTGTTATTGTCATGTACTTTGATTTACCTTTCCTGAAAACCAATGCTTTACACATTGGTGAATTCTAGAGCACAGAGACCTAGTTAATGTACTTTTTTACTGTCATAAAATAGATACTTTAAAATTCATCAAACCTAGAAAGCTAAGCAGTTCAAAACAAGCAATAAATGTCCCTTAACTTAAGCAAGAAACTAGTTCAATGTTATTATAGATACTATGAACTATTACTGCAGTAGATTTTCTGCAGGTGCTATAACAGCAAAGTCTGTATGAATGGCATAAAGTTATTTATCAAATTATGCTTTAAATCACTTTGCTTTAAAAAGTGGGAATAAAAAGACTGAGATTGAAAATACTAAGTATAAATTAAGTGGAAAAATTAACCTAAGTAAAACAGCTTAATTAAAGTAACTATGGAAATGTTACTTTGGGTGTCAAACGTCTCTTGTAAGGGAAGGACATAGTAAAAATTTCATCTTTAAGGAGGATAAACGAACTTTGATCTGTTCATTAAATGTTTTTTCTTCTAAAACAGCTGTAACACTGTTCATTAAATTTACATGCAAACAAACAAAAACCAACAAAGCAAAACAAAAACTTATTCCTACCTTATTGTCTCTTCTATCAGACGATCTGAGCTGCAAATAAAAAGAAAAATTCAAATTCTGAATTTACTAAATGCACATGTAAAACCTGTATTAATTTTTCTACATCTATAAACTTTTTAGTCATTTATGTATACAGAATGTCTAGCTTTTTGAAAGCATCTGGAGAAAATTCTGGACTCTAATTTTTTTCTTTTTTAAGACAGAGTCTCGCTCTGTCACCTGGGCTGGAGTGCAGTAGTGTAATCTCAACTCACTGCAGCCTCCGCCTCCTAGGTTCAAGCTATTCTCCTGCCTCAGCTTCCCAAATAGCTGCGAATACACGCACCCGCCACCATGCCTGGCTAATTTTTGTATTTTTACTAGAGATGAGGTTTTGCCATGTTGGCCAGGGTGGTCTCGAACTCCTGACCTCAGGTAATCTGCCCACCTCGGCCTCCAAAAGCTCTGAGATTACAGATGTGAGCCACTGTGGCTGGCCTGGACTTCGAAATAAATTTAATTTCATTCGCATACAATATATATAATTTCCATCTTACGACCAGGCACGGTGGCTCACGCCGGTAATCCCAGCACTTTGGGAGGCCAACGCAGGCAGATCACTTGAGGCCAGGAGTTCGAGACCAGCCTGGCCAACATGGCGAAACTCTGTCTCTAGCAAAAATACAAAAATTAGCTGGGTATGCTAATGTGTGCCTGTTGTCCCAGCTACTCGGCAGGCTGAGGCACGAGAACTGCTTGAACCCGGGAGGCATAGGTTGCAGTGAGCCGAAATCATTGTGCCACTGCACTCCAGCCTGGGCCATAGAGCAAGACTCTGTCTCAAAAAAACTGCAAACAAATAATTTCTATCTCACTTTCGTTAGCTTAAATCTATTTTTTCCACAGAGATACCTGACAATTAGAGTCAGAACAGTTTTAATGACAGCATAAAGAAATGAACTTTCTCTTTAAATAGCTCAAAGTTGTCACTATCATCTATTCAGAACTTAAGAATCAGAACCAACTTGTTGAGACAGGATAGGCAAATATAATTCTGATGTCTATAAGTAGTAAATATTTACATCTTAATGTTTATTTCTTTTTTGGGAAACAGGCTTTTTTTTAACTAAAATTTCAGCTTACTAAACTTTAGAATTCAAGAATCTTAAGAAACCAAATACACCTTTTATCTGTAAATTGTCTGCCTTTATGCAGCACACATTGGAAAGAAAGAAACAAACAAAGCCATTTTAGGGAGAAATGAATAGGTAAAGTTTGGAAAAGGGCCAGCTTTACAGCAGAAGTAGGAAAACAAACTTCTAGACATCTGTATCCACTTGGCATAGAGTAAAGTACACAGTAGGCACTCAAATAAATATCTGCATGTATTTTTCCAACTACTTATTTCCAAAAGAATTTCTAAGTTCATGCTACGAAGTCAAGGTTTCATTATAAATTAGTGGACTAGGTAATCTAAGTTATTGCATATATTAGGGAACAAATGAGCTTTAAAAAGTCATAAATACCGGCCGGGTGCTGTGGCTCATGCCTGTAATCCCAGCACTTTGGGAGGCCAAGGCAGGTGGATCATGAGGTCAGAAGTTCTTGACCAGCCTGGCCAATACAGTGAAACCCCATCTCTACTAAAAAATACAAAATTTAGCTGGGCACGGTGGCTCACACCTGTAATCCCAGCACTTTGGGAGGCCAAGGCAGGTGGATCATGAGGTCAGGAGTTCTTGACCAGCCTGCCCAACACAGTGAAACCCCATCTCTTCTAAAAAATACAAAAATTAGCTGGGCACGGTGGCGGGCACCTGTAATCCCAGCTACTCGGGAGGCTGAGGCAGGAGAATCGCTTGAACCCAGGAGGTGGAGGTTGCAGGGAGCCGAGATTGCGCCACTGCACTCCAGCCTGGGCGACAAGCTAGACTCCGTCTCAGGAAAAAAAAAAAGTCATAAATACCATGTATAAATCCTGTTATTAAAAATTTCAAAAATTACAAAGACGGTAGTGAAAGACAGACTGTGGCTATTTGAATGCTGAATCTACCACTTATTAGTTATTTGACACAGGGCAAGTTTCTCCATGCCCCAGTTTTCTCATCTGTAGACTAGCAAGGATAATAAAACCTACTTGTTCAAATAAAGGGGTTTGTATAGTGATTGGATCAGTACCTGGCACACAGTAAGTGTCAAGTATTTTTTGCTATTAGTTTCTCAATAACTACACATTGTAAATCTAAACAGAAAATTGATATAAATTTCCAGATAAACTCACTATTCTGATGAAATCTGATTATTAACTATGCACTTACTCTTCTAACAAACATGTATAGAAGCACCCCTGAAGGGCACTGGGTCAGAAAGTGGCTACAAAGATATGGCACTAACCTGCCAAGATCTTACAATGGAGATAGACAAGACACATGCCAAAAGGCATCTGGTGAAGTGGCCACAAGGTCACAAAAAAGGGGGTTAACTTGGGTTAATACCTCCTTCTTCAATATAATGGTTTGGCTGACTGTCTTCATCAGGGCCACTTAGCACATTAGAGAGCATAAACATAAGATATTCCAAAATCTAGGAAGTATAATATGAAGATTTATATTGCCCAAATCAACAAACTAGTTTTGTGCCAACAGCCTTAATGAAGATAAAATAAATGAAATAAACTACTAAATAAAGTAAAAAAGAGCAAACAATCTATTAATTTACTAATTTTGTTAAGAATAATGATAGCTAATACTCACAGAGAGCTTACTATGAGCCACGTCCTATCCTAAATGTCTTACTAAACAAGTAAGTTAAAACACAACTTCATCCTCCCAACAAATCTATGAGATTGATTCTAAAATTCTCTTCACTTAGGAAAAACTGGGGCCTTGAGAGATTTCTCTGTACCATAAGATGCTGTTTGGTAGCATTTTGCCCCCAGTAGAGCTTGTTTCAAAATTGGAGTCAATCCTCTCAAACCCCTCTGCTGCTTTATCAACTAAGTTTATACACTCTTCTGAATCCTTTGTTGTCATTTCAACAATGTTTACAGCGTCTTCACCAGTAGAATCCATCTCAAGAAACCACTTCTTTTGCTTATCTGTTAAAATCAACTCCTCACCTGTTTACGTTTTATCATGAGATAAGATTGCCGTACAATTCAGTCACATCTTCAGGCTCCGCTTTCTAACTTTTTTTTTTTTTTTTTTTTTGAGACAGAGTCTTGCTGTGTCGCCCTGGCTGGAGTGCAATGGCACAATCTTGGCTCACTGCAGCCTTCGCCTCCTGGGTTCAAGTGATTCTTCTGCCTCAACCTCCCGAGTAGCGGGGATTACAAGTGTGCACCACCACACCCAGCTAATTTTTGTATTTTTAGTAGAGTTGGGGTTTCACTATGTTGGCCGGGCTGGTCTCAAACTCCTCATCTCGGGTGATCCGCTCCTCTTGGCTTTCCAAAGCGCTGGGATTACAGGATTACAGGCATGAGCCACCACGCCCGGCTCAGGCTCCACTTCTAATTCTAGTTCTCTTGCTAGTTCTGCCACATCTGCAGTTATTTTCTCCACTGAAGGCTTGAACCCCTCAAAGTTATTCATGACGGTTGAAATCAATTTCTTCCAAATTCCTGTTAATGTTGATATTTTGACCTCCTCATGAATGTTCTTAATGGCATCTAGAATGGTGACTCCTTTCCAGAAGGCTTTCAATTTACTTTGCACAGATCCATCAGAAGAATAACTATCTATGGCAGCTTTAGCCTTGCAAAATGTATTTCTTAAATAATAAGACTTAAAAGTCAAAATCACTCCTTGAACCACAGGCTTCAGAATGAATGCTGTGTCGGCTGGCATGAAAACAGCACTCCTCTCCTTGTACATCTCCATCAGAGGTGCACTGTCAAAGAGTAGTAATATTTTGAAATAATTCTTTTTTTTCTGAGCAGTAGGTCTCCAGAGTGGGCTTAAAATAGTCAGCAAACCATGTGGTAAACAGATGTGCTGTCTTCCAGGCTTTGTTATTCAATTTAGAGAGCACAGGCAGGGTAGATTGAGCATAACTGTTAAGGGCTCTAGAATTTCTGGAATGGTAAATACACAATGGCTTCAATTTAAAGTCACCAGCTGTATCAGCACCTAAAAAGACAGTCAGCTGTCCTTTGAAGCTTTGAAGCCAGGCACTGACTTCTCGTCTCTAGGAGGAAAGTCCTAAATGGCATCTTCTTCTAACAAAAGGCCGTTTATTCTACACTAAACATCTGTTGCTTAGTGGAGCCACCTTTATCAATGATCTTAGCTAGATCTTCTGGGTAACTTGCTGCGGCTTCTACACCAGCACTTCCTGCTTCAACCTTGCACTTCTATATTATAGAGATGGCTTCTTTCCTTAAACCCCATGAACCAACCTCTGTTAACTTCAAACCTTTCTTCAGCAGCTTCCTCACCTCTCTCAACCTTCATAAAGCTGAAGAGAGCCTTGCTCTGGATTAGGCTTAGGCTAAGGGAATGTTGTGGGTGGTTTGATCTTCTAACCAGACCATTAAAATTTTCTCCATATCAGCAATAGGGCTGTTTTGCTTTCTTATCATTTGTGTATTCACTGGAGTGGCACTTTTAATTTCCTTCAAGAACTTTTCCTTTGCTTTCACAACTTGGCTAACGGGCACAAGAGGCCTAGTTTTCAGCTTAGATTGGCTTTCGGTATGCTTTCTTCACTAAAGGTAGTGGTTTCTGCCTTCTGATTGAAAGAGTTGTGCAACTCTTCCTTTCACTTGAATATTTACAAGCCACTGCAAAGTCATTAATTAGCCTAATTTCAATACTGTTCTGTGTCAGGTAATAGAGAGGGGCCTGAGGAGAAGGAGTGAGTTGGGAATGGATGGTGGATGACACAGTCAGAACACACACAACTGGCCGGCACGGTGGCTCATGCCTGTAATCCTAGCATTTTGGGAGGCCGAGGTGGGAGGATTACTTGAGTCCCCAGGTGTTTGAGACTAGCTTGGCCAATATAATGAGACCTCGTCTATACAAACAATTTTAAGATATCCGAGTACAGTGGTGTGCACCTGTAGTCCCATCTACTCAGGAGGCTGAGGTAGAAGGATTGCTTGAGCCCACAAGGTGGAGGTTGCAGTGGGCTGGGATCATGCCACGGCACTCCAGCCTGGGGGCAACTGAGAAAGACCCTGTCTCAAAACAAAACAAAAAAACCCCCACACATACACAACATTTATTAAGTTCACCCTCTTCTATCAGTGAGGTTGTAAGCAATTACAAGAGTAACATCAAAGATCACTGATCGCTATAACAGATATGATAATAATGAAAACATCTAAAATACTGTTACCGAAATGTAACACAGAGACACGAAGTGAGCATATGCTGTTAGAAAAACGGCACTGCAAGACTTCCTCGACACAGGGTTGCCACCAACCTTCAGTTTGTAAAAAATAGTATCTGCAAAGTGCAATAAAGCAAAACACAAAATTTGGTAGGCCTGTACATGAGATTTCTTTGTATTATTATTATTATTTTTCTTTGTAGAGATGGGGTCTCACTGTCACCCAGGCTGGAGTGCCGTGGCACCATCACAGCTCACTACATCTTTGAACTCTGGGCTTCAAGCAATCCTCCTGCCTCAGCCTCCCAAGTAACTGGAATCACAGGCATAAGCCACCACACCCGGCCTCTCTCTATTATTTCTTAAAACTGCATGCAAATCTATAATTAACTCAAAACAAAAAGTTAAACATTTATAAAGTGACCAATGTACCAAACGACAATAACAAAAACCCAATTCCAATTTAGATTGGCTACAAAGCTACATACCTTAAGTGGTATACAACTGTGAAGAAGCATTTAAAAAAACAGATAATCAGTCTGTGGAAATACACTTCTAACTAAATAAACTCAATGTATCAGCCTAGAAAGAAATATAAAATTACAAAGCCAAGCACTTCACACAAATCGTCAGAAAGCCAGCCAGGTACACTTTATCATTTCCACTATCTGCTTTCTATAATTCTCTTGTATCTGTTCTCAACCATAGAGGTCAGAACTAAACTAGCTAATAAACTAGCCTAACTACTACACTTTAGTTGGAAAATAAACTCATTATAATTTGTATTCAATGTTCCTGAGGAACTGGAGTTGAAATGGACGCTAAGGAACAACTTTCTGTGTCATTACATATAAAGAAAATTCTTTGAAGTTGTTTGTGGCACACAGATAGAATCCTTGTTCTGTGTAATAAGACCCAATTTTAGTACCCATTACGTAATGAGTACATACATCTTAGGTATACTTTCCGAAAATGACATTTTGACCAATTTAAATCACATTTTACATGTAATGAAACCATTTTCTATTTACATGAATCAAATAAAGTCTCATAAAGCAAACACTTACGCCCCCCACTTATTTCCCACTTTTTGCACAAAATTGTATTTTCATAGAATAGGTTTTCGTAAAAGGATAAATGGTCACTGAAATTGGTCATTTTATATATTTGAGATTGACAACTATCCTCAAATTACAGTAATTTTACAGCAATACTGGAACTACAAGTCAAAGAAAAAGAGTGTTTGCTGGATTCACTTGAAAATGAAACCAACTGGCCAGGTGTGGTGGCTCGCACTTTGCGAGGTTGAGGCAGGTGGATCACCTGAGGTCAGGAGCTCGAGACCAACCTGGCCAACATAGTGAAACCTTGTCCCTACTAAAAATACAAAAATTAGACGGGCGTGGTGGCGGGCGCCTGTAATCCCAGCTACTCAGGAGGCCGAGGCAGGAGAATTCCTTGAACCCGGGAGGCGGAAGTTGCAGTGAGCCGAGATCGTGCCATTGCACTCCAGCCTGGGCGACAGAGCACGACCCCGACTCAAAAAAAAAAAAAAAAAGTTAAATGAAACCAACCTAAAGAAAACGAAAATTATAATCCCAAATATGCTACCCTACAGAAGAAGGGGTTTTTCTTCCTTTTAAGTCCCCTTACACATCAGTCATCTTTCTTTTATTAAGTCCTAAAATATCCTGTAAAGCATATTTCAAAATATACATGAGTACGCAGGAGTCCTGCTCACAGAAGGGATCTTTAACTTACAGGAAGACGATGCTGACACTAGCTTAACCATGCATTTAGCACACCACAGTTACAGTGAATCACACAGGAATTCCACACACATTCCCTACCCACTGTCATCCTTAGCTTATATGGTGGCATCAACAGAGAAAAGCCAGTGATTCCTAAATGTCTTCTCAAATTGCCCAGTCTCCAGGTCTTTACTCATTTGGCTAAGACCAAATAAAGTAACCAAACACCATTCATTAAACATATCCTGGACGTGTGGACACAACAACAGAGTGACTCCATGCAGATGGCATCATCTGGTTAAAATTAAATTTAAACTTATTTTCCTTTGGGGTATAAAATATATAATTCAAGTGGAATTGTCCTTCTTAAGCAAGCACTTGATAATAGCCCAGAGATGTTCTATAAAGTCATCTAGAGCCTGTAATTAAGAAACAAATTTCCATTTGTCTCAAGACCAATTTAAACTAGCTGAAAACAATAAGCTACATTTCATCACCAGTTATCGTGCTGAGGAATCACTAAAGCCATATTTAAATAATTCTCTTTTTAAAAAATAACTTATTTCCCCCAACACACACACTACAAAAGGCACACATTTCAAGAGCAAACATGTGATTTCAAGCATGTATCTTAAAGCAATATAAACCAACAAAATGTAAGAACTTGGCAAAATCACTTAGATAGTATCTTCTTCCTCTTTTAAAATGGTAGGAAAGTAATAAGCAAATAAATAAGCAACTAAATGAGAAAGCAAATAAGCAAGTACATACTAAATAATGAATAATAAATAAAAATTTAAAAATCAATCCCTTTGCATGCTGCAATAATTGATGAGGTTGTCACTAACCAATCAGACCATTTACATTAAGCATTGTGGTGAGATAGTCTTTCACTTACAGTTAACCAGAGAGATCCTTAAGATCTACGTCTTAATTATTTCTACATTTCTTATTTAATCTCTTCAATTATGTTAACTGAATACAATTAAGCTGCAGTAGAATACATATATACTGTTTCAGTGCTAAGAGCTTTTTATTTTACAGAGCACATTTGGAAAATACAGGAAAACAAAGATGAAAGTGGAAACCAGCTGTAACCTCTCTTCCATTAACACTGATATGGTGGCATAATTCCTTTCAGTCTGGGTAGATGAAGGAATATCTTTATTTGCTTTGTTCATGGGTTGTTTAGCACAAACATTTTCATAATCACAGCAAGTTACCGGGAGACAGAAAGTGAAGCACCTGACAGATTCCTGCTCAGTTCAAGGAGAAAATAAAAAAATAAAAGCTGAGTCATTAGCAGTGAGATCCTAGAAAATCACTTTTTCCTTTTTAAAAAATGAATAGAATTATTGCTAGAACAATTTTAGACATATAGAAATATTCAGTAGAAAGTACACACTATACACCCGTTCTCCTCCACCTGTGATTACCTCTTG
This sequence comes from Pan troglodytes, assembly GCF_028858775.2. NCBI lineage: Eukaryota > Metazoa > Chordata > Mammalia > Primates > Hominidae > Pan > Pan troglodytes. The sequence continues at coordinate 37,075,814 of NC_072417.2, forward strand.
CCTTAGTGTGCCACATGTGTTACAACTGATCACCCAGTACTGATAAATTACTAACTAAACACCATGCTTTAGAGTTGACTCTTTGCATTGCACGGTGGTAGGGGTTTTGTCATGGATCCATCCTTGCAGTATCATACAGAAGAGTTTTACTGCCCTAAGTATCCTGTGCTTCACCTATTCATTTTTCCTCCATTTCCCATCCTCAACCCCTGAGAATTGCTGATCTTTTTACTGTCTCTATAGTTTTCTTTGTCCAAAATGTTATATAGTTAAAATTATACAGTATGTAGCCTTCACAGACTGGCTGCTTTTATGCATTTAAAGTTCCCCCATGTCTTTTCCAGGCTTAAAGGCTTATTACTTTGTATGACTGAATAATATTCCATTGCATGGATGTACCACCATTTGTTTATCCATTCACTTATTTAAGGACATCTTGACTGCTTCCAACTTTTTGGCAATTATGAATAAAGCTGCTGTAAAACATTCATGCACAGGTTTTTGTGTAAATGTAAGTTTTCAACTCATTTAGGTAAATCACTAGGAGCATGACTGCTAGAATGTATGGTAAGACCATATTTAGCTTTTTAAGAAAACTGCCAGGCTCGGCATGGTGGCTCATGCCTATAATCCCAGAACTTTGGGAGGCCAAGGCGGGTGGATCATGAGGTCAGGAGTTCAAGACCAGCCTGGCCAAGATGGTGAAACCCCGTCTCTACTAAAAATACAAAAATTAGTCGGGTGTGGTGGCACGCACCTGTAATCCCAGCTACTTGGGAGGCTGAGGCAGAAAACTGCTTAAACCCGGGAGGCGGAGGATGCAGTGAGCCGAGATCGCGCCACCGCACTCCAGCCTGGGTGACACAGCTAGACTCTGTCTCGGAAAAAAAAAAAGAAAAAGAAAACAAAACTGCCTAAGTGTCTTCCAATGTTGCTGTACCATTTTGCATTCACACCAGCAATGAGTGAGAGTTCCTGTTACTCCACTTCCTTCAGTGTTCCTTCTAATGTTGTCAGTGTTTTGGATTTTAGCCATTCTAACAGTTGTGCAGTGGTATCTTACTGTTGTTTTACTTTGCAGTACCCTAATGATACTTAATTACATTAAGTATCTTTTCACATGCTTAATTTATTGTCTGTATATCTTCCTTGGTTAAGATGCCTGTTCAGATCTTTTTTCCACTTTAAAATTGTTGAATTTTAAGAGTTCTTTGTATATTTTCATATAAGACCTTGTTCCTGGATTGGAAGATTTACAGTTGTTAAGATGTCAATTCTCTCCAAATGGATCTCTAGATTCAATATAATCTTATTTGAAATTTCAGCAGGCTTTTAAACAATCTGATATTAAAATTTATATGGAAGTGCATAGGACCCAGAGGAGTCAAAATAACTTTGAAGATACATGATAAAGTTAGGAGACTTACACACCACCTCATTTCAAAACTTATGAAGCTACAGTAACCAGAGTACAACTAGCCTAAGGATGGATCTGTAGGTCAACAGAACAGAACAAAGTTCAGAAATAAACTAGCAAGTGTCCAATTAATTCTCTAGAAAGATGTCAACATCTTTGAAAAGATTAAACAGAGGAAAAGAGTCTTTTCAACAAATGGTACTGAAACAATGGAATATACATGTGTTTAAAAAAAAATGAATCCTGACCCTTAACTTACACCACACACAAAAGTGAAGCCAAAGTGGATTATAAACCTAATGTTAAAGCTAAAACTGTGTGATGCTGGCTGCAGGTTTAAAAACAAACAAACAAACAAAAAAGCTAAAACTAAAACTCCTGAAAGAAAACAAAAGAAAAAAATCTGTAACCTTAGGACAGCCAAGATTTCTTAAATAGGCCCAAAATACATGAATCAGAAAGAAAAAACTGATCAACCAGATTTCATCAAAATTAAAAACCTCAGCTCTTTTGAAAGTCACCAGATGAAAAGAAAAGGAAGTCACAGGCTGAGAGAAAATACTTGCAAAACCTTTATCTGACAAACGACTTACATCCAGAGTACACAAAGAACCCTTATAACACAATAGAAAAAAGCCCAAAACAAAAGGCAAAAAGACTTGAACAGACCCTCTTACTAAAGAAGATATACAAATGTCACAATAACCTGTGAGTTGTGAATAATAAAAAAGAAGATACGTGAATGGTTAATAAGCATTTGAAGGAAGGCTTAACATCACCAGTCCTTAGAGAAATACAAATCAAAACCACAATAAAAACCATTACACTTCTACTAAAATGGTTACAATAGAAAGGCGTGTTGGCAAGGGCTTAAAGCAATTTGAACTCTCACACAGCACTGACAGGAATGCAAAAATGGTATAACCACTTTGGAAAAGTTTGACACTTTCTTATAAATTGGAACACATCCTTACCATACAACTCAACAATACAACTCCTAGTATTTACTCAAGAGGAATGAGAACGGCCGGGTACAGTGGCTCACGCCTGTAATCGCAGCACTTTGGGAGGCCAAGGCGGGTGGATCACGAGGTCAGGAGATCAAGACCATCCTGGCTAACACGGTGAAACCCCGTCTGTACTAAAAATACAAAAAATTAGCTGGGCGTGGTGGCATGCGCCTGTAGTCCCAGCTACTTGGGAGGCTGAGGCAGGAGAATGTCATGAACCCAGGAGGTGGAGGTTGCAGTGAGCCTAGATTGCGCCACTGCACTCCAGCCTGGGTAACAGAATGAGACTCCGTCTCAAAAAAAAAAAAAAAAAGAGGAATGAGAACATGTGACCACACAAAGTTTTGTTTATGAATGTTCATAATAATTTTGTTTTTAATAGCCAAAAACTGAAAATAACCCAACTGTGCAACAATGGTTGAATGGATAAAGAAATCATGGTATATCATACAATGGAAGTTATCCCGCTATTGAAAGAAATCAATTACTGACATTTAAGAAAAAGAATTAAGTCTCAGAAACACTATGCTAGGTGAAATAAGTGCAGACTGTATGAATTCATTTGTATAAAATTCTGGAAAAGGTAAAACTAATCTATAGTGACAGAAAGCCAGTAAGCAGCTGCCCGGGACTGAGGGACGGGGACGGACTCCAAAGGGGCATAAGGAACTTTTTTGGGGTGATAGAAATGTTCTCTGTCTTACTGTGGTGGCGGTTAAAAGAGTCTATATATTTGTTAAAACGTACCAAACTGTAAACTTAAAATGGATACATTTTTACTGTAAGTAAATTCTACCTCAGTAAATCTGATTTATGAGGAAAAAGAATGGCAGCCTCGGCTGACCCCGGTGACCCTCAGAGCCCCCCCACTGCTCACTTTCTTTTGCCCAGTGTGTCCTCTTCAGGTGCCAGAGTGAGGCCTATAACCTGGGAGAGGGTTTGGACTATGAGTAAATGCGTGACGTTTCAAAATAGATCCATTTAATAATGTATGAGGAATGATACGGATTTAAGAAGAGAAGACAATGGCATGGTCATGAGGTCTGAGTTTCAACTTTTCAATCTTTTTCTATCTCTACTTGGAGAACACCTACTCATTCCTCAAGAACCAGATCATATGTTCGACTTCTCTAAAGCCCTTTCAGAAGCTTCAGCAGAGTAATGACTCCCTTTCATGTGCTCCTCTAGGGTACGCACAAACCTTTGCATATCATAATAAAGCACTTATTACTTTGCACTGGAACTACCGATTCACATTTCTTTTCTGCTCCCCACCCCACCTGGCTGAGCTCACCGAGGACAGGGATGATGCCACTATGCTTTACTCAACTTCTCTATCTCCAGCACCCAGCACAATACTTTCCACATCATAGATGCTCAACAAATGCTCGTTAAAACAACCAAAACTGGTACCAACAAATTACATGTGCATCCGGATATGCACATGAAGAAACAGGTGGAATGCAACTGAAATTTTATTATCTCCATCTAAAAAAAAAAAGGATTTGAATAAATAAAATGTTCATTATACTGATATATAATAAGACTAATGACTAATAAGAGTAATTTAAAAATAAATTGATTTTTTTTTTTTTGGAGATGGAGTATTGCTCTGTCACCCATGCTGGCATGGAGTAACGCGATCTCAGCTCACTGCAACTTCTGCCTGCCAGGTTCAAGCAATTCTCCTGCCTCAGCCTCCTGTGTAGCTGGGATTATAGGCGCCTGCCACCACACCTGGCTTATTTTTGTATTTTTGGTAGAGATGGGGTTTCACCATGTTGGCCAGGTGGTCTTGAACTCCTGACTTCAAGTGATCCGCCTGCCTCGGCCTCCTAAAGCGCGGGAAGTACAGGCGTGAGCCACTGCATCTGGCCATACATTGAGTTTTAATAGACAATCAGGGTGAGGTGACATTCATCTATCTAGTCCTACATGCCATTCTGGCATTGACGGGTTCCACAGGGCTGGAATCACTTAGCTCTAGGTGCACAATTCTAATGTATGAGTATACTTTTCTATTCTAACACCACTATAGGCAAAATGGCTCAATGTAATTTTAGAATTCGTCTACTCCATATCAAGCTCTGTAATAGGTTAACATTTTACATACATCCTCTCTCATCTTTGCAACATTCCATAAAGTAAGGGTTATTTCACCCATTTAAAAGACACTGGAAAGTCAGAGAAAAAGGTCCTTACCCCAAAAAGATAGAGTCCACACCAGGATTTGAACCCAGGACTCTCTGGCTTCAAAACCCTGCCCTAATCATTTCACTATACTACCAATCCAAGGAATAAAGAAACTTAAGGTATCTTAGTCAGATAAAAGTGGTAAATTAATGAGAGGAAGATGAAAAAAAATTAACCCTAGAAACCAAGAAATATACTTAGTATTTTTATTATTATTATTATTTCAGAGACAGAGTCTTGCTATGTTGCCCAGGCCAATCTCAAAGTCTTGGCCTCAAGCAATCCTCCCAACTCAGCCTCCTGAGTAGCGGAGATTACAGGCTTTACAGGCATGAGCCAATGCCCCCAGCAAGAAGTCTGTATGTTCTTATCATACATATGATTAAATGAAAATATACTCTAGGAAACCAACAAATTAGGATAATATTTTAAATATCATGACTACTCTAAAACTCTGCCAAAGGTATTTTTAAAATGTCAAGGATTTTTAAGCTGATGTGTTTAATGTGCACAATCTGCAATTCTAGTTGTAATCAATGACATGCCCATAAATCAGAGAGTACTTCTATGAAAACAGTCACAGCCTGTAAGTATGGATAAATCTCCTCAGCTTTACCTTTTAGATGGTTCTATACAATTTCAGAATTCATGCCTCTTTCTTCAACTCTCTAATCTTATTATCCTTGGCAGTAAAATAATTTTACCAATTGCTTTCCCTATGACATTGTGAATGAAATTCCCATTTCTCTTTGCTAGGTATTGTTAGCTGCCATCTCTGGGAAGGAGAAAGTGTTTTTATAGACAAGCATGTCAAGGACAAATAATGGAGCTGAAATGCAAGGGTGGATGGCAAATAAATTGCATCTTGTGAACTAACTCCAACTAATTTCTGCCTGGAGCGCTGTGTTTAAAAGGATTCCTAGGCCACATCTGGAGGGACTCAGGAAAAAAACAAAAGAGAAGTAAGAAAGGTAAGTGGAGAATCAGTAAAGTGTAGTGCCACAGTAGCCTAGGGTTTCAAGGAAAGGAGACTATAATATCAAGTCAGGCAGAGCAGCAGCCAAACAACATGAAGAAAAATGTCCATGAGACTTGGCATGCAGGAGATCACTGATGTGCCTATTGACAGCAAGTTCAGTAGTGTTGTGAGGGAAGAAGTCAATGGGCTAAAGCGGGAATGAGTGCTGACACAGAGACAGCAGGTGTAAACCAGAGACAGACAGTGTACCGGATGGCTGAAGAGTCAAATACTTACACAGCAAATGGGGATAGAGACAAGTGTCCAATGCACGTATTGGCCTTCTCAGGACAAATATTCCATCCCCTAACAACTATAGGAAAGGGGCAAAGAGGGATACTCCTATAGGTCAATTTATAGAAAAGATCAAAACCTTAAAAATCTCAATGAAGTGGAAGCTAAGAACCTCTGTATTAGGTGAAGAGACAGGAAGGTCAAGAGGGGGAAGGAGAAGATTTGGTAAAGTTCTTGAAAAGAATGAGAACTAAACAGGGCTAGGCAAGCAAAAGGCATCAGGCAAGGCAGAGTACTCAGATGAGGTTGAAAATATTTAATAGTTAATTTAAAACAGAGTTAATCTGTATGACTAGTTGCTTTTTCTTTAGCCCTCTCATACAGAAGTAGAACAACAGACTGTGGATTGGGCTGGCATTTTGCCAGGGTACAGCAGGAAGACAGGGGCACAGGAAAGGCCCAACATTGGGAGTATTTCAGTTAATCTCCTATGAGATCCAGGCTGGCTAAGGTAGCAAGGTAGGTTATAAGAAGAAAAATACAGACAAACTCATGAGACTGCAGAGGCTTGGAAGGAGAAAATGTGTTGGCTGACAGTGAGATGCAGAAGATTGCTAAGGTGACACACCTGAGAAGGTGGCGGTCCCAGCCTGGGTAAAAGGTGACTGATCTACACCTGGTGATGACCACTGGCATTAAAGGAATCCAGAAGAGACGAGGCTTTTTCTGCTTGTGTAAGTTATCTCCTTATTCAAGTTTATCTTCACCACTGAAAACCTCTGAAAGTTGTCAACTTCATTAAGGTAAATACAGAAGACGTATTTTATTCAAAATGACAAAATGCTTCTAGAGAAAAAGCATCATATGCCTGGTCAAGTAATGAATGTATGATTCTGGATAAATTATGGCATTTCAATGTTTGAGGTAATATAGTCTGTCTGTCTCTACTCCTTAATTCTCCATCTATAAAGACAGCAAGAATATAATCAGCCATATGTCTTTTTTTTTTTTTTTTTTGAGCTGGAGTCTCGCTCTGTCACACAGGCTGAAGTGCAGTAGCGTGATCTTGGCTCACTGCAACCTCCGCCTCCCAGGTTCAAGCAATTCTCCTGCCTCAGCCTCCCAAGTAGTTGGGATTATAGGTGCCCACCACCCGGCTAATTTTTGTATTTTTAGTAGAGATGGGTTTTCACCATGTTGGCCAGAAAAAGCCATATATCTTATATAAAATAAATACAAAGAGAGAAACAATGGGTGACAGAGTGAGACCCTCAAGTCAAAAAAAAAAAAAAGTCTGGGCACATTGCCTCACGCCTGTAATCCCAGCACTTTCAGAGGCTGAGGTGGGTGGATCTCTTGAAGTCAGGAGTTCAAGATCAGCCTGGCCAACATAGTGAAACCCCATCTCTACTAAAAATACAAAAGTTAGCTGGGTGTAGTGGCAGGTGCCTGTAGTCCCAGCTACCTAGGAGGCTGAGGCAGGAGAACTGCTGGAACCCAGGAGGCAGAGGGCACAGTGAGCTGAAATCACACCGTGACACTCCAGCCTGGGCAACAGAGTGAGACTCTGTCTTAAAGAAAAAAGAAAGAAAAGATTATAAAGGCAGAAATTCTTGGGGTGGGGAGAAGAACTATACAAAATTAACTAGATACTTTTTCAAGAAGAAAAATATCAGGGAGTACTGAAAAAGAACAATTACATAAAGAAAGAGAAATTATCTAAATAGCAACTAAAAACCCTATGAGAATGTATCAACAGTCCAGCAAAAAACAAGTAGTTACAAGCTTGACACTAATTCAAAGTCAGTATTTTCTTCTGACTGACAGACTCAGGGAAAGAGAAGCCAAAAATGAAAGTTACTTTATCCACCATATAGCAAAAGAAATTTGTCATCCATAACACAAATTGCTAAAACCTAACAGCATTTATTTTTAGATAAAAAGAGTATTAAGGAGAGCTGGTAAAAACAATTCATTACAAAGTTGTGTGTGTGTGTGTGTGTGTGTGTGTGTGTGTGTGTGTGTTAAGTCTGGCATTCATTTACAAAAACTGATTTACTCTTTTTCCAGGCAAAAATATGTGCTTTTGGAGCAAGTAAAAAATTACATTAACATTAAAAAACAATATTTATGAAGAAGCAAAAGCTTAAACATAGTTCTAGCCATAAAAGGTCTGACCCTACTGCAAAATATCAAACTTGGAAATTTGCCAATATTATAGAAAAACTTTGCAAATGAGTGTGTTCTTTAATCCTGCAATTCTGATTTAGGAATTTAGAATGAGGAAATCATGACGGATACACACAAAGGCTTTACTGTGTATAACAGTAAAAACAGAACATAACCCAAAAGGCCAACATTAGGGAAATGGTTACATAATTTATGGTTTATCTTTATTATGGAATATATGCACCATTTATTTTAAAAAAACAATCAAATTATATGGGAAAAAGCTTGCAATCTACTGAAGAGTAAAAAATGTTACAGAATTTGTAGTAATGTGTCATTTCAATTTTCTTTTTGTGTTGTTGAACTATCCATACTTTCTAAAATGAGCACTATGAAAGGCATTTATAGCTTTTGTTATTTAAAGTTATTTCAAAAAAATCTTGCCACTTCTTCCTCAAAGCACTTGGCAAATGAAATACAAAAACACTGAAAAACTAAAGTTTTTCACATTATTTTGTAAACATATTTTACTGATAATTTTAATGTTATTTTACTACCTAGCAAGTATTTGTAATTACAAAAAAAAATTGATTTAAGAGAAGTATTTAGAAGCTTGTATTATCATACTGAGGGCAATGACTAAGCCCATCTTTTCAGTCTCTACGACTCATCTAATTCATCAGGAGCTCTTATTCCATTCAGTTTCATCCTGTCTCAGTCTCACTCTGTAGAGAATTAGCACATGCACTGGCCGGGTGCGGTGGTGGCTCACGCCTGTAATCCCAGCAATTTGGGAGGCCAAGGTGGGTGGATCACGAGGTCAGGAGATGGAGACCATCCTGGCTACTTGGTGAAACTCCATCTTTACCAAAAATACAAAAAAATTAGCCAGGCATGGTGGCACACGCCTGTAGTCCCAGCTACTTGGGAGGCTGAGGCAGGAGAATCGCTTGAACCCGGGAGGCAAGCGGCTGCAGTGAGCTGAGATTGAGTCACTGCACTAGCCTGGGTGACAGAGCGAGACTCCATCTCAAAAAAAAAAAAAAAAAAAAAAAAAAACAACCATATTAAGGTAACAATTAAGTGATGTGAAATATTCAACAGCATAGGATCTTTCCTAATTATGGTTGGAACAGTTGCAATTCCTTTTCTATTGAAAAGAGTCATTAGGAGAATAAAATGAATTAGCATGGACAAGGCACTCAGTATAATAAACATCATAAAATGTTGGTTACATAAGTAAATGAATTAATAAATGTGGAAAACCACATAATGCACATACATTCAATACCTACTTTCGAAGGTGGTCATGTTCTTTCAAAAATAGCTCAGTTCTTCTGTTGTTTACTCCAGACCCACTTTTATATGACCTGGGACAAAAGAGAAAATTTAAAAACATTTTTGGCAGAGAATACAAAATCAGATTAAGTGACTGACCCTAGTGATCTTGTAAGTAGAAAAATTGAGCCTCTCCAGAGTTTTGAATGAACAATGAAAGTACATAATCCTTTGCATTTCCCTCTGAAAAATGTTATCTATTTTAGGTAGATAAATATTAATGCCTCTGCATCTCTAATTTAGGCCCAACAGTTTACTGTTTTTCACCAAAATAACTCAACATTCTGAAACAAACAACCAAAACAATCTTACTTTTCCTTTACCTCCTATCTTTGATATCTTCATTTTTCTCCAAGTAGAAGTAAAACTTAGGACTGATTTAGTACACAGCACACAGGGTGGGAAAGCTGTTGAAATGAAATGTTTTCTTTCACAATAATATATGCGGTCCACCAACTGAAGCCTAAGGAACACTGAAATCAAGCTAAAGATTTGCTCATTTTGGCACACTTAAGGATAACCATTTTGGTCTTTAGTGTATTCAAGTTGACAAAAAAATTACTCTTATCACTACTATCAAAAATTTAATTTTTCTGTTTTCCACTAATAATAAAGTATCAGGAACAATTTTTTTTTTTGGAGACAGAGTCTTACTTTGTTACCCAGACTGGCATGCAGTGGCACAATGTTGGCTCACTGCAGCCAACATGCTGTTAAAACTGAAATACTGGCTGAAAGGCAGTGCTACAGGAGAAACCACCACCAAGGAAAGCAGAATAATATAACCAAGAACACATTGGACTCAGGAGACTGATGACTTGGATTTAAATCTATACTGAATCATTTCATAGCCACTTCACCTCAGACAAGTGTCTCAATACCTAGTTTTGTAAAATGAGACTGATCATTTCTATCTTAACCAAAAGATTGCTATGAGGCCAAAAAATATAATACATTAAAAAATACTGTGTAAACTACTACATATACTTTCCTCTAGCACTTAGATTCTAAACTCCTACAGGGCCACATTGGTCTTTTCCTTTTTTTTTTTTTTTAGACAGAGTCTTGCTCTGTCACCCAGGCTAGAGTGCAGTGGCATGATCACAGCTCACTGCAACCTCCACATCCCAGGTTAAACCAATTCTCCTGCCTCAGCCTCCCGAGTGGCTGGGATTACAGATGCCTACAACTACGCCCAGCTAATTTTTTTATTTTTAGTAGAGACGGGGTTTCACCATGTTGGCCAGGCTGGTCTTGAACTCCTGGCCCCAAGTGATCCGCCTGCCTCAGCCTCCCAAAGTGCTGGGATTACAGGCGGGAGCCACCACGCCTGGCCGGTCTTTTCATTTCTACCTTCTGCTGTGACTAACTCAGAGTTGATACTCAGGAGACAGTTTAATGAATAGATGAACATATCTTTTATGGCCATTTTTCAAAAAGCAAGTTATTACAATGGGTTGCATTCTAGTGATTCCCACAAATTATGGGGGGGGCTCAGTGTCTATACATTAAAGACCATCCCCTATATGGGTTCCCAATGCATTCCTCAAAACATATATATAAATGGACTACATGGCAATTAAACAAAAGACTTAAATGTCCTGAAGGACTAAAAATATTACAACAATCTTACTGTTGAAACTGTTACAATAAAATAAAGGATCTCTAGGAAAGTGTTTTCGAGAGTACACATAATATACAGTTTACCATAAATGTGTATCATAGTTTATAAAATGTATCACATAATTTATCACATTTATCACAAATGAGATGATGACAGGTATCATTAGATGGCTCCAAATTGGAACATCTTCAGCTTCAATGAGACGCCCATGGGACTTAACTTTGTCAGTAGTGTTCAGTTGTAAAAAAATTTCCAAAAATGCATATGAAATGGTAGAATAGATCATTAAAGGTGAGGTGAAGGGACAGAAGAAAAAACCAAATATTTAAAATTATAGATTGAGATCAGTATGAGAATGTTGGGAGTCCTTAAATAATTTAACATAAGGCTATGAGTGAGTTTGTACATATTACTGTTTGTAATATGTAACTGTTGGGACAAGGGAGAGGGCCAGGGGATAGGTGATAATCAGGAAGAGAAACATGGGGAGCTTCAGTTACCGATAATGTTACAATTAAAGAATTTTTTTTTCTTTGACACATCTGCAGAGGATCATAAAAGTAACATTACAATTCTTAGGGTGGGAGGTAAGAGATCAGAGAACCATGAAGAACCACCTAAGCTGGACTTTGAATTAAGACAGGAAAGTCAAGGTTGGCAGGAGCCAATGATAAAGTAAGAGGAAGCATGAGATAAAAATGGAAAAGTAGATTAGGATGACATTGTAGCAGCAATGTTAAAAAGACAGTGAAATGGGAATTGGAAACCCTAAAATCTCAACCACGGTTCTGCCACTCAATTTGCAATTAACCGTGAACATATCCTAAAGCCAAATCTGAATAAATATTCTACAAAATAATATAAAAAGTAACTTACTCAATATCTTTTCGTACTGATCCCATGAGATTCTCCCTTTCCCGTATTGCCATAAAGTTTGCTTTGGTTTTATGGAATTCATGTGTATAATCCTGTAATAAATCAACATCCAGTCTCAACAGAAGCTAATTATGGATTTTCATCTCACTGAACCAGTTATGTATCATCATCACACTGTAAATTTGTCAAGAAAACTGCTATTTAAGAAATCAAATTAACCAAAGGTAAAAATAACTTTAAAATTACTTTCCTGAAGAGTGACCAACTTCTTTCAAGTGAAAATAATTCAGTGCTAGGGAAACAGTGACATTAAATCACTATCCTTTGTACCTCCTAGTACTTTGTCTTACGAGGCAGAATTAAGAAGAAAAAAATTCTGAGATAAAATAACTTCAAATAGTCTAGGAGAAAACTTGAGAGGCTCTTTTTACTTAGTAGTATACTTAATAGAGCTTATTTTCAAATTTCATCATTTTGGAGCTCTCACAAAAAATTTAATTCCTAAACAAAAAAGAACAGAATCAAGAGAATTATAAGGAACAAAATAATCTTTAAACATTTTCTACTATTTTCGTACCACTGTTAAAAGTATTTCATTACTTTTCATAAATTCAGAGATGTAGATAAAGAAGAAAATCAAAATCTTGTCTCCCACAGAGTCCCTGTTGACCTTTTAAAAAACAAAAGTAACACATAAACATGGAGGAGAATATTAAAAGAGCACCAAAAGAAATAAAGGTGAAACAAAGGAAAACAAAACATTCTGCTCCATACCTCATAACTGTTACCATCATTTTGTATTTTCTTCCAGGAAATTATTATTTTCTTTTTTTTTGGAGACAAGAGTCTTGCTCTGTCGCTCAGGCTGGAGTATAGTGGTGCCATCTCAGCTCACTGCAAACTCCACTTCCTGGGTTCAAGCGATTCTAGTGCCTTGGCCTCCCTAGTACTGGGACTATAGGAGCGTGCCACTACATCCAGCTAATTTTTGTATTTTTAGTAGAGATGGAGTTTCACCATGTTGGCCAGGCTGGTCTTGAACTCATGACCTCAACAGTTCCACCCACACTGGCCTCCCAAAATGCTGGGATTACAGGCGTGAGCCACTGCACCTGGCCAGGAAATATGTTTTTACATATACAAGCTTATCTATTATTTCTTTCACTTTGCCAAGTAAGTCATAATATACATTCTGATGTACACCTTGCTTTTTGTACTTCATAAAGTATCAAGCAATCTTTCCATATTAGGAAAAAGAAATCTACATCATTCTTTTTAATAGCTGCATAGAATATTATCTTATGACTATCACAATTTAATAAATTCCCTACTGATAAACACATTAGTTGTTTTCATTTTGTTTGCTATTAAAAATACTGCCAGACTAGGCAGGGTGGCTCATGCCTGTAATCCCAGCACTTTGGGAGGCTGAGGTGGGCGGATCACTAGAGGTCAGGAGTTCGAGACCAGCCTGGCCAACATGGCGAAACCCCGTCTCTACTAAAAACACAAAACTTAGCCAGTGTGGTGGAACGCACCTGTAGTCCCAGCTACTTTGCTCAGGAGTTTGAGGCAGGAGAATCACTTGAACTTGGGAGGCAGAGGTTACAGTGAGTTGAGATCATACCACAGCACTCCAGCCTAGGCAACAGAGCGAGACTCTGTTTCAAAAAAAAAAAAAAAAAAATACTGCCAATAAACATTCTTACATATATTTTTTTAACTGAACTCTTTTATTTTAAAAAAACTATATTTAGGCTGGGCGCAGTGGCTCACGCCTGTAATCCCAACACTTTGGGAGGCCAAGGCGGGCGGATCATGAGGTCAGGAGATCGAGACCATCCTGACTAACATGGTGAAACCCCATCTCTACTAAAAATACAAAAAAATAGCCGGGCATGGTGGCGAGTGCCTGGAGTCCCAGCTACTCGGGAGGCTGAGGCAGGAGAATGGTGTGAACCCGGGAGGCAGAGGTTGCAGTGAGCCAAGACCACGCCACTGCACTCCAGCCTGGGTGACAGAGTGAGACTCTGTCTCAAAAAAAAAAAAAAAAGTATATTTAAAGAGTAAATGTCTATTAAGTTCAACAGAGCTTAAAAAAAAAAAGGAGTAAATGCCTAGCAATAGAATAATTGGATCAGGGCTGGGTACGGTGGCTCATGCCTGTAATCCCAGCACTTTGGGAGGCCGAGGTGGGTGGATCATGACATCAGGAGTTCAAGACCAGCTTGATCAATATGATGAAACCCCATCTCTACTAAAAATACAAAAATTAGCTGGGCGTGGTGGCGCACGCCTGTAGTTCCTGCTACTCGGGAGGCCGAGGCAGAAGAATCGCTTGAACCCAGGAGGTGGAGGCTGCAGTGAGCCGAGATCGCACCATTGCACTCCAATACTCCAGCCTGGACAACAGAGTGAGACTCCGTCTCAAAAAAAAAAAAAAAAGAATAACTGGATCAAAGAATCTTACATTCATTTAAATTCTGGTAGTGCTAAACTGCCTTCTATAAACATTACATCAATTTATGTTCCCACCAGCAATATATGAGTGCCCTTTTTAAATTTTTACTCTTGCCAATAATGGGTTACAAATGTTTCAACATTTGCTAATCTGACATGTGAAAAATCACCTCTTTTAGATTTCTGTATTTTTATTTGGAAATACTGCTGAAAATGTTTTTATAGTTTTGGCCATTCATTTTTTTGTAAGCAATTTTATATCCTTTGTCCATTTTCCTACTGTCTTTTTCTTATTTCTATTATATCTCTGTGTAGTAAGCAAATTAGCCATTCGTTATGGTTTCCAGTATCAAGTCTTATTTAGAAAGTCCTTTCTGCTCCAAAGTTTACAAATTTCACCTCTGCTTTATGGTTTCTTTTTCTATACTTCTTGGATCCATTTGGAATTTGTTCTGGATGTGAGGATTGAGATAGAATTGTTTTTTTAAAATCTCTGAATAATTAGGCAATGGTTATAGTTCCATTTATTTTATAATTTCTCTTTGCCCCACTGATTTTAAACAACATCTTTATCAGAAACTAAAAATTTCCAAACATAATTGGGTCTACATATAAACTCTGTTTAATTGTTTTTATTTATTTATTTATTTTCTCTAGTATCAAACTGTCTTAACTATTCCAGCTTTTTAACAGGTTTTAAGATCTGGTAGAACTAGGAACCCTCTACCACTTATCTTCATTTTCAGGTTGTTTTTCTTGGTTGTTCTTGTATGTCTATGATTCCAAATGAACTTTGGTGTCATTATGTCATTTGTTTTTAATTAAACAAACAACGATACAACCCTGCTGTTTCCACTGGGATGTCATGCAATTTAGACGAAAGTCTTCCTATCCAAAAACAGAATGATTCTTTCCTTTACTTAAATCTTGTTCTATGTCCCTCAGTAGAATTCTGCACATACAAGTCCTACACATTTCTTATTTAATTCATATATAAATGCTTTATAGTTTCTTCCATTGTATTTTCTAACAGGTTATCATTTATTTCCTATCATAATAGGAAAACTATTTGCTTTTATGTATTCATTTTGTGATCTACCATCTTACTGAATTTAATTGTTTCTAACTTTTTATCAGGTAATTTTCTTGCGTGTACTAGACATATAATTTTATCCTGCTACCTCACAGAAATTTTGCCTCTTCTTTTCCAATATTTACATCTTTTTTTTTTGTTTTGAGACAGTCACTCTGTTGCCCAGGCTGGGTGCAGTGGTGCAATCTCGGCTCACTGCAACCTCCACCTCCTGGGTTCAAGCTTCTCCTGCCTCAGCCTCAGAAGTAGCTGGGATTACAGGCGCCCACCACTATGCCCAGCTTATTTTTATACTTTTAGTAGAGACAGGGTTTCGCCATGTTGGCCAGGCTGGTCTCCAACTCCTGACCTCAGGTGATCCACCTGCCTCGGCCTCCCAAAGTGCTGGGATTACAGGCATGAGCCACTGCGCCCGGCCATCTATTCCTACTTTTAAAAACAGTTTTTAAAATTAGAAATAGTTGCTGACTTTTCTCAATATTAAAAATATTTGTGGCTGGGTACAGCGGCTCATGCCTATAATTCTAGCACTTTGGAAGGCTGAGGGGGTGGATTGCCCATACACAGGAGTTAAGAGAACAGCCTGGGCAACATAGCAAAAACCTGTGAACACAGGAGTTAAGAGACCAGCCTGGGCAATATAGCAAAACCTCGTGAACACAGGAGTTAGAGACCAGCCTGGGCAACATGGCAAGGACCTGTCTCTGCAAAAGCTTTTAAAAAATTAGCCAGGCGTGGTGGCATGTGCTTGTGGTCCCAGATGCTCAGGACGCTGAGGTAGGAGGCTTGTTTGAGGTAGGAGGCTTGTTTGAGCTTGGGAGGTTGAGGCTGCAGTGAGCTGTGATTGTACTACTGCACTCCAGCCTGAGTGACAGAGAAACCCTATCTCAAAAAAAAAAAAAAAAAAAATTGCCTTCCTATTTGTACTACCATATTTTTAACATATCCTCCATTTAAATCTTTAAAAGTTTATTTAGTTTTATTGGTGCATACACATTTACTGTTTTCTTAAACAATATACTAAGTATAGTAAATCATTCCCCCTCCATATTATCTTCAAAGCCAGCTGAAAGTACACGCTTACCCACCATGTTATTGTCTATACATGACCATTGGCTATTTCACTGTTACAGCTAGCTAGCTAGGTCTCCCATAGTGGAAGTATATGTACCCAGTGATGAATATTACTCAACTTCGCCAGGAAATAGCAAGAGCTATTAGATATTTTCAGAATTTTATAATGGTGACCCAAAAAAAAAGTAAAACAAGTCCCTTTAGCACGGCATTTATTTTCTCAGATTTTTCTCTTTGTCCTTTTAAATATATGTGCACATATCCAATGCAGGGATTAAAAAAAAAAAACCCAAACTCCTGTGATAATGAAAACATCTCGAGCCCAATATATTACCTGCAATATGTCTCTATGCCGCTGTAATGTATGCATCAGGGCTGCATTCAAGGAGGGGACACCTGCACTGTTGGTATATTCTGCCATTTTATCATTTACCCCTGTAAGCTAGAAATAAAGAAAAAAAAAACAATCAAAATATTTTACTAAGCACTATAAACAGCTAAAAGCAAATTATTTGCCTATATGCCCTTTTGGTTGACAGCAAAACAAAACAAAACAAAACAAAAAACAAACAAGAGAGCAAGTAAGAATTCAGCATTCCCCCACATAATCCATAAAGACCAAAATAACATCATATCACCTGAGAATGGCTGTCATCAAAATTCAAGTGGTGTGGGGAGGTACACATATTGAATGGAATGGATAATTTCAATAAACATGTCTGTCTCAATATAATCCAGGATCCTACCTAACAAGTATACAGTTATTTGCAAAATAGCCATTTAACAGAAAGCACTTACCCTTGCCAAAAGTTGTTCAATCTCAATCGCCATTGTCTCAAACATTCTGTCTTGGCTTGATCCATTTAAAAGGGGTGTTGTATCAGAACTAAAAAGAAGTTCAGTTAAAGAGGATCCATTACTCAAATGCAGTCCTTTAAAACATACTTAAAATAATAAGGTAATTAATAGGAGCCATAAAATGAATTACGGATTATGTTATATAGGGTCTGTGAGAAACGATCTTTTACATTTTTACCCCAAAGGAATTATGGTTCCTTCAACCTCAACATTACGTTCTCTCTTCTTTCCTTGACTCTTACCAAGAGGAAATAAGATTGAGGTTTAAATGATCCACAGATTGGATAACCAGCTAACGAATACTCAGGAACTGGCTTTAAATCCAATATATACAGCCATGTCCTGCATGCTTTGGTACTAATCTTCTCCATTTTCACTTACAGTATGCAATCATCCTTTTGTTTTGTAGAATTGTGTTAAATTGCCTTTTCAAATCTGAATAGTCAAAAATCTATCTTTTTACAAGTGAAACTTATGTTTGACAGATTCAAATTCTAAACCCACCTGTCCTCAGTGTTTCTTTTGCCTTTTCCAAAACACCACTAACCTTCATCAGGTTAGGTATGTATTAGCATCTGATGAGCAGCTCAATACAGATCAGAGTTATACTGGACACAGATAAATGCCCAGGCAATGACTATGCTCTCCAATCTTACTGAAGACTTTGTGCTACCCTGTGACAGTGCCTGGGTGTGGCAAATGAAAAATATTAAATAAATGCTCTGTAGACTACTAATATAAATCCTCCTCTACCAGATATATGAAAAAGAACAATATGCCAATAGAATTAAAGCTTCATGAAGGAAGGAAAAAACTGCTCTGTCTTATTCATAGATATATGCCTAGCACCTAGTATACAGCCTGGCACATAGTAGATGCTCATTAAACTTCTGTTGAATAAATGAATGAACACGAGAGCAATCTCTACTACTGGTTATTCTATGCTCATTGTATTCATATATTCATCAGGACAGTGTAAGAGTAAAGGGAAATGGCCAAAAACTAATTCTTCACAATACTGGGATTCAGTTAAATTTAATTCATCTTATAGGTGGGTAATGATTCATAGACCTTGAAGTTCTCAAAATACAGAAAGTTAAAAAAAGAAAGAAAGAAAGAAAGATGCCTGGAATAAATAATATTCTAGTTATTGCTTAGTTGACTCATAGTGACATGCTTCCAACCTGGGCATCAAACAAGACACTTTAGAATAGACATCAAATCCTGATCCTCATGGCCTTAGGTTTTTATTTAGAAGGGGAGTTAGGCTGAAGTAATTTTACAAAGCCAGTTTCAGTTTGTGGTAGAATTTCTTGGGAAATGTTTTCAAGATAGTTTTTCCTTTAGAGGAATAACAAAAGTATTAGTTCATGAAGCACACAGAACATAGAAAATGCATAGAAAGAACATTCTTCATTCTCTTTACTTGCTAAATAAAGCCAAGCCCAAAGCAATGCAATCTATTTGATGTGTTAGTAATTTATTTTTAGATCCTAGAGTCAATGTTGGCCTTGCTGCCTTTACAACCAAGGAGTCCTTATGAAAAAGAAATAGTAATTTGGCTATAGTGTTGAAATTAGCTTTTTGTTCAAATGTATACACTATAGTAGGGTTTAGAGTGTGGGCTCTGGAGATAGACCTAGATTCAAATCCAAGCTCAGATTTCATTGTTTTTATTAGCTGACAAATATCCTACTCACTTCTAATCTTTGAAAAAGTATGTAAAATAAGTGTGGATTAACAACAACTCTGCTACCAGCAATTTCACCGCTAGGTATATAGAAACATTCTGCGTAAAAATGTTCCCAGCAGCATTTATAGAAAGCTCTTACCTAACATATAATGAACACTCTTATGTCAGCTATCAAAATTATTATTAATTAGCAAAAATTAGAAACAATGGCCATCATCAAATGGTTAAACTGTGATACAGTCATAAAATACTACATATGAATTACAAATGAATATACCAGAGTTACATGAATCCATAGCTGAATCTCAAAAATGTTAAAGAAAAAGTTGTAGAATAACTATATTATATATATACTATATAACATAATAGAATACTATGAATTGCTCAGGAATATAAACATGCAGTAAGAATATATGTTGATTATGGGGTGGGAGAAAGTGGGGTGCCATAAGGGGCTTCAGTGGAATGAGTAATTATCATTTTTTAAAAATGGGAGATAGGGTCATGGGGGTTCATGATATTATTCTTTGTAACTGTCTTAAATATTGCCTAATTAAAAAAATTTTTTTTATTTCTATTTTTTTTAGAGACAGGGTTTCACCATGTTGCCCAGGCTAGTCTTGAACTCCTGGGCTCAAGTGATCCATCTGCCTCAACCTCCTAAAGTCCCGGGATTACACGCGTGATCCACTGTGCCTGGCTACTCCCAATATTTTCTTGAAACAAGTGGATGACTTACAGAGAGCATAAGCTTCAAAGATAAGAATATATTTTCCATACATTTAATATGGTAATACACTAGTTTCTCAAAAAAGTACCAAAATTAAAGATAGCTTTGATAATTAATAACAAGGATACACAGTGCATTAGATACCCTCTAATACAATAAACACCAGAAAAGCAGTATGTATACCTGGCACCTGGGTAGATCCACAGGTCCATTTAGCAATTGAAAAACACAAGAAATACATGCCACACGGGCAAATCAGCCACCTTTTCCCTACACTGGCTGAATTAGACACTTATATTTTTGATACAAACTTATTCTGAAGTTCTAGCAGGTTTCTTCTGACACTGTAACAATCTTTGTCTAAGGATTCCAAATAAATGCTAGTCTCGAGAATTCAGAAGAATTTTAATAAGTCACTAAAAAATAAAACAATGAATGGCAAAACAAAACACCAAAAATTCACCAATAGACCAACTTACAGAAGTTATATATTTTAGTTTATTTTTTAATGCTTTAAAAACACAGTTAAGGCATAGGAGACAGAATCTGGTAGTACCTATACCTGTCGCGTCTTCCATCTCGGGTACTGCTATGACTGTAACTTGTACATAGTTTGCTGAAGGAAACTAGTTTCAGGTCAAGTTCATTTTCCAGCTGTCGAGCCTGTTTCCTGAGATCTTTAACAAAATTATAACAACAAATAATTAGACATAAAAAGTAGACACAAAAATCACAGCACCATTCTAAAGAAAACAAACTATGAAAATGATCATATACTGATCTTGTTACCCCCATAAAGAAAAGTGTTGGCTGGGCACGGTGGCGCACGCCTGTAATCCCACCACTTTGGGAGGCCAAGGTGGGCGGATCACCTGAGGTCGGGAGTTTGAGACCAGCCTGATCAACATGGAGAAACCCTATCTCTACTAAAAATAGAAAATTAGCCAGGTGTGGTGGCGCACGCCTGTAATCCCAGCTACTCGGAAGGCTGAGGCAGGAGAATCGCTTGAACGCAGGAGGGAGAGGTTGCGGTGAGCCAAGATTGCGCCATCGTACTCCAGCCTGGGTAACAAGAACAAAACTATGTCTCAAAAAAAAAAAAAAAAAAAGGAAAATAAAAGTCTTCAAAGAAGGAAACCAAGGACTTGCCCAGCAAAGCAGATTAGTCACTTATAAACTTCAGAGGGGGCAAGAAGGGAAATAGTAATGGTAGATGCAACTTCGCAGCTTTACTCCAAAGATGGCTAGAAAACAAATGTTGTTCTATCCTTCCTGAAACTATTTGTATAGCAATAACTAAAATTCTGCAATTCAGAGAAAAACAAGAAGATAATACAAATCACAAAGGAACTAAAAATATGGTTTATGACCAGCATTATCAACTTACCAGTTAATGTTATAAGAAAGAAGCCATTATTCTTTTGAAAGGGATTTTGCTTTTTATGTTCCAAAGCTTTATTAGGCTTATGAACTTCTTTTCATAATAGCAAAATGACTTATCTTTTTTTTTTTTTTTTTTTGAGATGGAGTCTCGTTCTGTCACCCAGGCTGGAGTGCAGTGGCATGACCTTGGCTCACTGCATACTCCACCTCCTGGGTTCAAGCAACTCTCATGCCTCAACTACCTCCCAAGTAGCTGGGACTACAGGCACACACCACCACGCCAGGCTAATTTTTGTATTTTTAGTAAAGACGGGGTTTCACCATGTTGGCCAGGGTGGTCTTTAACTCCTGACCTCAAGTGATCCACCCACACCTTGGCCTCCCAAAGTGCTAGGATTACAGGTGTGAGCCACCACGCCCGGACCAAAATGACTTCTCAATTGAACATAAAGAAAAAAAGTTACCACAAAAATTGCCTTTTTCTTTCTTTTTTTCTTTTCTGTTTTTTCTCACAATGTTGCCCAGGCTGCTCTCGAACTCCTAAGCTCCAGTGACCCTCCTGCCTGGGCCTCCCAAAGTGCTAGAATTACAGGCATGAGACATCGCACCTGGCCAAAAACCGCCTTTAAAAAACTTACTGAGGCCAGGCGCAGTGGCTCACGCCTGTAATCCCAGCACTTTGGGAGGCCGAGGCAGGCGGATCATGAGGTCAGGAGATCAAGACCATCCTAGCTAACACGGTGAAACCCTGTCTCTACTAAAAATACAAAAAATTAGCCAGGCGTGGTGGTGGGCGCCTGTAATCCCAGCTACTCAAGAGGCTGAGGCAGGAGAATGGCGTGAACCTGGAAGGCACTGGAAGGCAGAGTTTGCAGTGAGTGGAGATTGAGCCACTGCACTCCAGCCTGGGCGACAGTGCGAGACTCCATCTAAAAAAAAAAAAAAAA
Organism: Pan troglodytes; assembly: GCF_028858775.2. Classification (NCBI taxonomy): domain Eukaryota; kingdom Metazoa; phylum Chordata; class Mammalia; order Primates; family Hominidae; genus Pan; species Pan troglodytes. The sequence goes on from NC_072417.2 coordinate 37,097,931, forward strand.
CTTACTGAAAGTAATTTGGAGGGCTAAAACTAACAATAAACAATGTGCTACTAACAAGGTCGAATATGAGTATGATAGAAATAAGTACATAAGTTTTAATAGCAGAAGCAAACAGGCAAGTAGAGAAATTGGTTTAGCAGTCTGGCATCTAAGGGTTGCGTGACAGAAGCCACAGTCTGGACACCCACACACAGATACGAGTATTCTCATTCATGGTGAAGTGAAGGTTAAAATAAAAGGGCAGAAGTACCAGAGGTAATGGTATAAGAATCTCTCTTTCAAAAAGAATACAAAACATTATTTCAATATGCTTTTCAACCAGAAATAGAAAGCGTAGTTAACATAGTGGAGCATATTTGCCCAGAGACCAAATGCCAGTTCGAATCTCGGCACAGCCACTTACTGACTCTATGATTTATCAACAATCTACTTAACCTATGAACTTCAGCTTCTTGTTTTTTAAACCCCTACCTTCAGGGTTTGCTTATGTATTGGTAATCATATGCTTATAGCAGCTGGCACAGAGTAGGTTGTCAGTAATGAGCCGCTGTAATATTATAGCATGCTGCTTCAAAAAACCACAGGCTAATGACTAGTAATAAAGATATCAGTAGCCTCTTCTACATAATTTTAAAATGTTTTCTAGCGGCCGGGCGCGGTGGGTCACACCTGTAATCCCAGCACTTTGGGAGGCAGAGGCAGGCGGATCACGAGGTCAGGAGATCAAGAACATCCTGGCCAACATGGTGAAACCCCGTCTCTACTAAAAATACAAAAATTAGCCAGGCGTGGTGGCATGCATCTGTAGTCCCAGCTACTCAGGAGGCTGAGACAGGAGAATCGCTTGAACGCAGGAGGCGGAGGCTGCAGTGAGCCGAGATCGATAGCGCCACTGCACTCCAGCCTGGGCGACATAGCGAGTCTCCAAAAAAAAAAAAAAAGTTTTCTAGCTGGTACACACATTTCAAATGGGCATTGTAATACATGTTTTAAACTATAAGCACGCTTTTCTGTGATTGGAATAATTGTCTTCTCTAGTAGGAAACATAAGTAAAAGCATTTTGAAAGTATGATAGGCAAATCTGGATAAATTTAGAATTGAGTTTCTTAGACCAAGGGGCTGATAGTGACAATACTGTGGTTTCTAGAGGCTTCAGTGTATAGCAATAAAAACAGGTCAAAGGAATTTGGAAAGTAGTTTCTATGCGGCTGTAAAGCAAAGAGACAGTTGGGAGAAAAAGGTGAGCTTTCTCTGCTCTTGTTGATCATCATGATCCAGGAATGAGTTTTATGTAAGCTCACTTTATCCGACTATATTTTCAGGAATTAAACAAATGCATTTGTCAAATCACGAGAAGGTTTTTTTGGTGGGAGAAGTATAGCAAATGTAACTGCAATTCACACAGGTTCTCTCAACTTTTTCAATAAAACCGATTCTAGACTCTAGAGCAGAAGGGTAAGTTATTTTCTCCTCCTTCAAACACCCAGTCCTGGAAGTCCCCAACCTGTAGTTGTCATGGGGACCCAATAAGAGACATTCTGTCTCCTATTCTCTTCATATTTCCTCCGACGGACCGGAATGCAAGTTCCTCCTCCTCTTTTCCCACTCAGTTTTCCAATAGTGACCTCAGCTCCAATGCGCTGACTCCTCCAGTCTCCGGGGCTCTGGATCTTCTCCCTCAACATTCGTTTCCTCTCAGAGTTCGTACCCCAAGCCCCTTCGTCCGAGTTCCATTACTCCCTCAACACAATTCTACCCAGGCGATTGAGAGCCCTCTTCCTCTACATCCCCGCTCTGTCCACTCTGCCCAACCCCTGCCCCACGTCCCGCTCACACGCCCCGGCCAGGCCAGACCCCTGCCCCAGACCGTTCGGTATCCCCAAGGCCCCGGGGATCCCACTTAGACAAGCCCCGCTGCTCAGCTCGGCCGCTCCGGGGGTCTGGTTCTTTCCTCTGCTGCTTCTCCCAAGATCTGTCCTCACTCAGCCCCTCTCATCCTCGTAGGACGCACCCGGAGCCCTTCTCGCCCTCACCTTCCCAGTAACTGCTGCTCCCTGCCGCCATCTTTGTTGTCCAACGTCAGCCGGGATAGGGGAGCGGAGGCGATGCAGGCCGGAAAGTCACCATGGTGCGTGTTTCCGCCTTGAGAGCCAGGGCCGACGGGATGCGAGCCTCCGCGGACACTGCCACCTGCTGATCAATTCGTTATCTTACAGCTTTTAAGTAGCGAGAGATAAAAAACTTCGGCTTTAGCTCCTGTCTTTCATTCCCGCTTTCTGCGCCCCAAACCATCATCATCTCCCTCATCTCGGCTTATCCTTTCTCTCAGCAGGTGCCTACTTGACTGGGAGGAGAATCATCCTCAGGCAACTCCCTCAATTTCCCTCACCTTGTCTCTAATTTGTATCTTCAGCCAATTTCTTCCTTTCTCAGACATAGAGACCCTTTCTTCCCAGAGCCATTTCCTTCATCCTACCTCCCCGCCTGTGCTCCATCATCCACGTTCTTTGGCGTATGCGCTCTTCTCCACTGGCTGCTATCCTTGTCTACAGCAGTTCTAGTCCCAGCCCTCTTTGTCCTTGTCAGCCGCCACATCTAGAAAGAGTGAGCTAACTGCTTCTACATGCTCTCGGCCTGAGCCCTCAACCTGATAAAATCTGCTGTCCAAACCCACACTTTATAGATACATAAATTATCACAGTCTACCGGTGCTGACTTAATTCTACTGAAGTGTAGAAACCTTAATTCCTGTAAAGTTCTTTCCCCCACTCATTTATAATATAGTTGTTTTTAAGTATTTCCTCTGCATTCATTGAGGAGAACCACGTCAGTGTTACAATATTTGCTTCAAGTGTCAGGCATAAGTTAGAGAATTCAAGAGAAGAGGAAAGCTTACTTGATTTATGCATATTTTACTCTTCTTCGTTCCTAGTGTCCCAAGATTCCTTTTTCTAATCGTTTCCTTTCTGTTTCAAGAATTTCCCTCAGCCATTTTTTTTAAAGAGTAGATCAGCTGGTGACAAATTCTATTAGTTTTTCTTCATCTGAGAATGTCTTGATTTCCCTTCATTTTTGGGGGATCGGATATTGTTGCCAGATATACAATCTGAAGTTGACAATTTCTTTCTTCAGCACTTGAAAAATGTGCCAATTCCTTCTGGCCTCCATAGTTTCAGATAAGAAATTGGCTAAAATTGGAATTGTTTTTCCACTGTAGCTAAAATACATTTTCTCTCTCACTGCTTTCAAGAACTGTTCTTTAGTTTTCAGAAGTTATGATGTGCCTTGGTGTAGATTTCTTTGGATTTATCCTGTTTGGGATATCCTCAGCTTCTTGATTCTGACATTTATGTCTTCTGCCAAATTTGGGGGATTCTCAACCATTGTTTCTTCCAGTACTTTTTCTGTCTCATACTGTTTCTCTTCTTTTTCTGGGAGTCTGATGACGTGAATGCTAGATCTTGTGTTAATGTCCCACATAGCTCTGAAGTTATGCTAATTTTTTTTCAGTCTATTTTCCATCATTCGGATTTGGTACTATCTACTATTCTGTCTTCAGATTTGCTGACAGAAAGTATGTCTTTCCTCTGTTCCCTCCATTCTGCTGTTGAGCCTATTCGTTGAGTTCATGTCAATTACTGCATTTTTCATATCTAAAACTTCTGTTCAGTTCCTCATTATATCATCTGTTTCTTTGCTGAGACTCGTTTTATCATTTGTTCTAAGTTTGTTTGTAATTGCTCACTAAAGTATTTTTATTAGAGCTGCTTTAAAGTCCTCATCAGATAATTCCAACATCTGTGTCATCTTGATGTTGGGGTCTGTTGTCTTTTTTTCACTCAAGTCGAAGTTCTCTGGGCTATTGGAATGACAATTTTTATAAATTGTATCCTGATGTTTCAGGTATTTGTTATGAGATTCTGATCTTATTTATGTCTTCTGTTTAAGCAGACTTCCTCTGACACTATGCTGCTGGGGGACATAGGGAAATGCTTGCTACTTCCAGGTGGCAGTGGAAGTTCAGGCTCTCCCTTGGCCTTCACTGATTCCCCAGGGAGGGGGTGCCTTGTTACTGCTCCACATGTGGTCCCCACTGCCACCATGGCAGGGAGCCTCATTGCTGCTGTGCAATGGACGAGAAGTCCAAGTGGGGGGTGGGTGGAGTGCTTCATTAGGGCCAGGTGAGTGTGGAAGCCTAGCCTCCTCACTCAGCCTTTGATGGCAAGGAGTGAAGATGGGCCTCAGTTTTTTCTGTGGCATTTGTCCAGAGTGGTGAAATTATTGTCCAAAAGTATTCTGTCTTGTTAGGATACCTGTTTCCTCATCCCTTGTCTGGAGAGAGAAGGCTTTCCATTTTCCTTTGGACTTTTCTTGTCTGCACCCTTTGGCATTTCTAGGTTGCCAGTTTCTCCAGCACCCAGTATAGGACATACGAAACAAAAAGGAAACCCAGGGAACTCACCTTCATGTTCTTTACATTCTGAGGTCCCTAGCTGGTCTGCCTTCTTCTTTCCACCTTTTTGAGTCTTTTTAAAAATATATATATAATTTTTTTTTTTTGCTGTGCTTAGTGGGAAAAATAGAAAGAAATACAGCTAATCCATTTTGTCCAGAAGTGAAATTGTTGATTTAATTTTTAAATGTTTTAATTATCGGGCTGGATGTAGTGGTTCATGCCTCTAATCCCAGCACTTTGGGAGGCTGAGGTGGTAGGATTGCTTGAGTCCAGGAGTTTGAGGCCAGCCTGGGCAACATAGTAGGACCTCATCTCTACAAAAAATTAAAACATTAGCCAGGCGTGGTGATGCGCCCTATAGTCCCGCTACTCAGGAGGCTGAAGTGGGAGGATTGCTTGAGCCCTGGAGGTCAAGGCTGCAGTGAGCCATCACCACACCACCGCACTCCAGCCTGGGTGACAGAGTAAGACCCTGTCTTAAAAAAAAAAAAAAAACCTGCTAAAATTCTTCATCTTGTCTTCTACTTTCTTGAATTCATTCATCATTCTTTTTTTTTTTTTTTTTTTTTTTTTTTTTTTTGAGACAGAGTCTTGCTCTGTCGCCCAGGCTGGAGTGCAGTGGCACGATCTCGGCTCACTGCAACCTCCACCTCCTGAGTTCAAGGATTCTCCTGCCTCAGCCTCTCAAGTAGCTGGGATTACAGGTGCCTGCCACCACACTGGCTAAGTTTTGTATTTTTAGTAGAGATGGGCTTTCACCATATTAGCCGGGCTGGTCTCGAACTCCTGACCTTGTGATCCTCCCACCTCAGCCTCCCAAAAGTGCTGGGATTACAGGTGTGAGACACTGCGCCCGGCTTTTTTTTTTTTTTTTTTTTTGAGACGGAGTTTCGCTCTTGTCACCCAGGCTGGAGTGCAATGGCGTGATCTCAGCTCACTGCAACCTCCGCCTCCTGAGTTCAAGTGATTCTCCTGCCTCAGCCTCCCGAGTAGCTGGGATTACAGGCATGCACCACCACGCCCAGCTAATTTTGTATTTTTATTAGAGATGAGGTTTCTCCATGTTGGCCAGACTGGTCTCAAACTCCCAACCTCAGATGATCCACCCACCTCGGCCTCCCAAAGTGCTAGGATTACAAAGGCGTGAGCCACCGCACCCGGCCCATCATCATTCTTTAAAAATTTCTGATAACTGAGAAATCTGTACTTCCCATAGGATTGTTTCTATTTTTCTTGATCATTCACAATTTAATCTTGTCTTTTGATAATAAGAACTTTTGATTGGATGCTATATATTATAGATACAACTTTGTATTAATCATTTGAGGATCTAGATGATGTTGTCTTTCTCCAGAAAGAATTTACTGCCTCTTCTTGCAGGCAGTTCAGGTAGGGGCAGATCAGCTTAATCCAGTATGGGGTGGAACTAATACCAAGAGGGATTCTGTGTTTGTTAAAATTGGTCTATTTTTGGTTAACCCTTAATTCTAATGTCTAGCCATTCAGGTTTCCTAACTGGAAGACTGTTTACCAGTGCCACTTCCTTGACAGGTGCTAACCTCATATTTTCCTCCACCCAGTGATACTGCCTAAAACTTCTGTTTGAGTTCTCTGTCTCTTGCCTGGCCTCTCTTCTGTCACCTATGAATTGAAACATACCTGGAGGTGAAAGTTTTACCATCATGCTCACCTCTCAGCTCTTTTTGTTCCGGAATCTTGATCCCATAAGTCCTTCTTACATTAGTAGTTATCCAATCCTTCAAACAGTTTTTTAAAAAAATAAAATTTAGCTTTTCTAATTGCTCTTGACGAGAAGTCTTTCCATTTCAAGCCAATCCACTCATAGCTGGAAGTGGAACTAAATTTTATTATTTCTAATTTATCTGTAGATTATTTTGTATTTTCCATATATATAAGCATATCATCTGCTAATAATGACAAATTCATCTTATCAATATTCATTCATATATGCTATTTATATTTTCATGTTTCATGGCTGAGATCTGTTCTGATAATAGAGCAAAGCTAAGGTATTAAATACTTTAGTAGGTATTTTTGTTGGCATGTTCGGGGAGGAGTTGTAAGTGCTCTGATTTTGCAGTTCTCATTTGACTAGCAGGACTCGAATTTCCTCCTTTTCTTCTTTTCATCACCTAATTTTCTTTTGCTTCTTTTCATCACCTAATTGTCAAAGGTGCTTCTCCTTTTTTCATTTTTCCCTTCACTAGAAGCTCTTCTTTTCTTTTGAAGCTGTGTGTTTCAAAGACTGCCTCATTAAGTCACACCTGCCCCCTTTAAATTGTGCTCACTCTGAAGCCTCTTGCCTCTGGTTTCTGCCCGGATCTGCTTGGACATGTTTTTGAGATTGAGAGTTAGGTGGACCTAGTCTTTCTGGCAGTAGTTTTAGGCCAAGATTAGAACATTACTTTCTTTTTCTGGCGTCCCTCTCCTGACTTCCCTGCAGTTTATCTCCATCTGGCTTCGCTCCACAGAGCCTGTGGGATGCTGCTGGGGTGGGCCTGTGAGAATCCATGTTGCGATCTGCTGATTTTCCTCATCTTACTCAGTTTGAAGTTTCAAAATTCTCTGACTTCAAATTATGCTGAGAGTGTGATTTCTGTATACTTTTTCCTTCATGTGCTTGCATTATTTTGCAATGAAATATCGGCAGACAGGTAGCTAGGCTGCCACTAATGTTTTCAGCGACCGGGAAGTTCGCTTTCATTCTTGAAAGGTATGTTCAATACAGAATTCTATGTTGGAAGTTATTTAATGTTTCCCCCAGCATTTTAAAAGTATAATTTCAATGTACTTTGGCTTCTATTGTTGAGAGTGTCTAATTGCTAATCTCTTTTGTCTTTGTCTTTGTTGATCTGCAATTTCACTGATCTAAGTGTGGATGTTACATTTTCTTGCTTGGATTGAGTTTCTTTAATCTATGGGTTGCTATCTTTATCAATTTGGGGAAAATTCTCATTGCCTCTTAGTTTCCTATGCTCTTTCTTTTCTTTCTTCTAAAACTGTGGTTATCAAACATGTGGTATTAGTTGTATGCCAAATCCACATTTTAACCCTCTCCTTTGTATTTTCTACCTTTTTGTCTCCATGCTACGTAAGAATTTCTACAGATCTGTCTTCTAGTTAATTACTTCTCTGTGCCCAATCTGCCACTCCAACTATCCATTTTAGTTTCTGTACTTTCATTTCCAGAAGTTCTGCTATTATGTTATAGATCTTTGTGATAGTCTCAGGTTTATCTTTTATTCATTTGAAAACAATAATTATATTTTACAGTGTTCAATAATATAAACATCTGAAACCTGTATAAAAGTTTTTCTGCTCTTCTTTTACTTGTGAAAAATTGTGAGGTCTGCTCCAACTCTAGGAGGGACACACCTTCCACTAGAGATTTCAATTGAACTTGGTCACCTAGAAGCAGAGCCACATGGCTTGACACCTGGAGTACCCAAACTGTGCATGGCTGCCTAGATTCTAGACATCCTATTTCCTATGCCCAGGCCCTCTTTCCAATGTGTTCCATTCACGTTCTGCTAAATAGAAAACTGTGTATAATCCTTCCTCTTTTGTCCTCCCAACACACATCTTCCAAATCAAAACCCAGGAGTCAACTCTGTATGATCTCTGCAACTTTTCTATAAATCTAAAATTATTATTTTTAAAAATATAGCAGTCCTGCAATTCAGTCATTACTGTAACTTGCCCAGTCCCTTTCTGTTCCATTCCCTCTCAATAGCATCAATGCTTTTGACTGTAGATCAAAAGCCTGTTTAGTCTTGAAAAACTCTACTAGGAACCATATGTACATAAATAAATAATAAATAACAATAATAAATACTGGAATAACCTCAAATATTTGAAATTAGCAATCTAGACTTTCTCCATTACTCCTTCACTTTGGCTCCACCTCAATGGCAATTACAGAATATAATCCATGTTACATAGCAATTTCTATTTAATCTGCACTCTATTTCCTCCGTGTTCCGTCTTAAGTTTCTCCACTTGCTGATTTTCCACCTACAGTTTTGACTTGATCACTGCCTCTTCATATTGCTGAATTTGAAATATCCATCTCAGTATACTCCCACTTCCAATTATCATACCTTCAATCTTATCAAGTAATTCTCACCCTTTTTTCCTCAGTCTTCTAGGCTGGCCTCTAAACTTCAACACCTTACTACTCCATATAGGCCATCCTGTCTCATTCGTGCTTACCTTGTCTACATTTGTTTACACAGTAATTAGGGAAGAGGATTATTTGACCTCAACTAAAATGCCAAAGAAATAGCATGTTTACTTTTAATATTCTACTAATGTAGGTGAAAATTGTGATATTAAAGTTAAAATTGGGGCCGGGCGCAGTGGCTCACGCCTGTAATCCCAGCACTTTGGGAGGCCAAGGTGGGAGGATCACTTGAGGTCAGAAGTTCCAGACCAGCCTGGCCAACATGGCGAAACCCTGTCTCTACTAAAAACACAAAAATTAGCTGGGTGTGATGGCGCATGCCTGTAATTCCAGCTACTTGGGAGGCTGAGGCAGGAGAATCGCGTGAACCCGGGAGCCAGAGGTTGCAGTGAGCCGAGATCGTGCCACTGCACTCCAGCCTGGGAGACAGAGTGAGACTCTGTCTCAAAAAAAAAAAAAAAAAAAAAAAAAAAAAAAAAATATATATATATATATATATATGTATGTATGTATATACATATACATACATATATAGAGAGAGAGAAAGGTAAAATTGGGCTTTATCTACTGATTTTATTGCTTTAAAGTTGTGTGTAATAATTAATGGTGTATTTATCTGAGGTTTGCAATAAATAGCATAGAACCAGTTGGTATTCTAACTATAAGTGAGACTAAGACATGAAGACCCACACAATGGCACTTATTCATAATTGAGTAGTATTAGCGTTGACCATCATGTTTAATTTGCTGAGAACAATCAGCTATTATAAATCTGAAAAGCTGAACATAATAACTAGATTACTGTTTATGAAACAAACCAAAAGGGTTCTTGATTCAGGTATGAGAAAACTAAGAAAATTCAGGAAAATATTTCAAACACTGAGAGAAAAAGAACTGTTATCACTATTCACACTTCCTGTAGCAGTTAAGTAAGGCTGTTTTCACTAAAGAAGCATAAATACAACTTAATTTCATTTAAAAACAAATATGAAGCATCTTGGCATAATTAAAACTTTACTGCCATGCTTTAGACAATCTATTGAACCACATAATAAAAAATTTCTTTTTTTTTTTAGTATTTGTCTCAGAATTTCTTCTAAATTAAAAAGATCACCTATAAACAGATCTTTATTTATACATTTGATAAAGTAACTTTCTTTCAAAGGCATAAGAAGACATCACATGAAGGAAAATGATGCTGGTTACCATGGGCATTCAATTCCAAGTCAAATATTATGTTGGGACCTTTGCTAACATTATTTCATTTAATTTTCCACTGCAATCCTATCAAGGATTATTCTTTAACCAGTAGAGAAACTGAGGCTCAGAGAATGTCAAGAAACTTGTACAAGGTCACATTGGAAGCAAGTAGCAGAACGAAGAATCAGTCACAGATTGGTCCAACTCCAAAGTCCATGCTCAAACCTCTATGCTTTATTTCCTTTACAGCAGAGACTTTTAGATGAACCAATCACTACTGAAATATAACTTATTTCCATTTATATTTCTCTGGTCTGGACTATGAGTACTTTATCAGCAGAGTCTTTCTCATATAACTTTGCTTTCCCAATTCCTATTAGGGTAGAAGTAACACATTGTTGCTAAGTGAAAAGGGGATATTGAATTCATCCTTGCTGTGCCTAAAAGTGCCGGGACACATTATTCTAACTGGGCCTCACCTGGAAAAAGGACCAAATTTTTAACGAACAAGTTTAAAATGCGTACATAAAAACCTTTCAATGACCAGTTTTGTGTTGTTATTGTGAAATGATTGAACATATATAACAATCTAGCTGAGCTACAAACAGAAAACCGTGGCTACTACATAATGCAATTTCAGAAACAAAGCTTTCTTTTGAGTCAATTCATAAATACAGAAACATTCCATAGGTGATACCCTGTATTCTGATCCTGGTACTATTTTTCCACTAGCATAGGCAGAAAAACTAAATAATTTTCAAACTGGACCTATAACTTTTTCCGGCATATTGCATCTGAAAAAAGATTATGAGACAAAACACAAAGAAAGACAAACATCGTAAAATAACTTTTATACAGGATTAGTAGATCTGTTTACATATAAAAAACAGAAAGGACCTCATTACAGTTAGATTTCACATAAATTACAAATTGACTTTTAAAAACTACTATTCAACTTCATTTAAAGTCCCTTTTAAAAATTTCATTTTGAAGGCACAGTGCATGAAATAAACCAAAGACTGAAGCACTTGAGATGAATGGGTGTTGGGCACCTCATATAAACAGCTGTAGATTGCTCTAGAACTGGGAGTATCACTTGGAAAAACTGGAGAGGTGAAAAGCTGATTTTTAATCTGAGCATAAAAAAATACTATTGTCATACCTCCAGAAAATCTGTAGCATGGCCAGCATAGAAGGTAGTTAGTACACTCATGTTATGCCATTTATAAAAATCATAATCATACATATTTACATAATTTATATCCAACTGCCTCAAAATGGTAACCTACTTTCAAATTTCATAATGTACGCTGTCAAATCAAAATCAACCAGGACAATATTCTGAAAATCAAGTGGAATCATTAACGAATTATTGCTAAAAATAGGATAAATGGGTATTGGGAGAGATTTCTTCATGAACTAGAAATCCAAGTTCAGTTGACATTAATCAAAGACCCAAATCATATCCCCAAAATTTTAGCTAAAACAAATCAGAAACCCAAAGAGTTACCAAAAAAGTTGCTATAGAAAATCACTGAACATCAATCATAGTGGAATTTTTGGTAATAACAATAAAACAAAAATATATTGGAAATCCTGGGTTGTCACTGTTAAAACAATTCCACCAGAAAACCATAATGTAGGGCACTATTACAGAATTCATTGCCAAGAAGCTTTTCATACAGCAGGGACAATACCTGGCACAAGTGCATTTCTGGCAACAACAAGATAAAACTATTTAATGTTGAGAATAAATGGAAATGGAGGAGCAGGTCATGGTTACTGAGTAACCTGGTGTTAGCTCAAACACAATAAGCTCAGACATAAACACTATCTTTTATTTATTTGTCAACTCATAATTAGTTTTAAATTCAATAGTCATTAATTCAGCAAATCCCATTCAAGTAAAAGTTACCAAAGATAAAGCAATCAATCACACTGGGCCAAATATACAATATGTTTCCTTCCTGGAAGATGACAAAGTCCCAAAGAAAATCCCTTCAATGAGCATTGCAAGCATTCCTCAACTGGATAGGATCCCACTCACTACCCAAGTGTTCAGCAAAATGCATCAAAACCAAAGGGTCTTTCTTTCTGAAATGACTTGGGCACATCTTACTGAACTACATAATCAATACAAGTACATGTACACAGGCAGACACTTTGAACATTACCTACTCAATCACTTTGCTTTTATTAAGGAGCTGGGAAGGAAGAAGGCTTACAAACTGATCACCAGGACAAAGCCCATGCCTTGTGAGTAAAGAAAGGCACAACTCAGATTTAGGCAAATTTCTTGATACTATGATACTTACTTGCCGCCATAACTCCAAGGAAATGGGAAGTCTCTCGGAGAAACACTGAAGAAATGCATTCCCCATCCCATATGGCTTCAATGCCTTAAGTGGTTAATATATTCTAATATTAGATTAGATCCGCAAATAAAAGACAGGGCAGGGCTGAGAATATAGTCTTAGTAGTCAGGTATCCTATACATTCACGCTTCTAGGTAACACAAGCTGGGAAAGTCTTGTTTTCCAGCTAAATGCATTATTTAAAAGTTCATTGAAGATCAAGATTTATAGCAGAATTTGGTTTTTCTTTCAGGAAATATTACTAAAATAACTATGTGTATGTTCGTTTCTTTAAAAATTTTACACATGCTTAAAAGGCATGGCCTCCAGCCACTGAGATGTACAGTTAAAGACATATTTGATCCAAGAGAGAAGTACATGTAAAAGGTATCCTCTAGTGAAGACCAATGATAACAAAGCAAAGCTTGTCACATTAACTTTGTTTCACTTGCTGTAATGTCCCAAGCAGGGGCAGCCACTCTTAGGCCCCTTGTTGGTTTCCTGACTGTACTCTTAAAAATAAAGCTGAAAAAGAGCAATACACCACCATCCTTAAAGAAAACATAAAGATTATTAGAAATTAAATCATGTATACTTCACTAACTATTAGCATCCCACAAGCTCTGTTCCATGTATGAGGTGGCAGAATTTACAGTTGCTAATACCAGAATACCAGAATGGCTTAACCTTGAACCACGGATTTATCACAGATACTTATTAACAAATGACATGACCTCATTATTCTTGCTAAACAAAATCTTCTTTTATAAAGCCACTTTGAATGCATTCCTCACAAAACCTGGTTGAACGACCTAGGAAGGTGGTAAACCCCTCCACCTGAAGGCTTTGGGATAACTGATACATTAATGGATATGGAATACAATTTGAGAAGATAAGAGCAAGTTTTTTGGTCCCCTGATTTAGTATAAGTTCAGCAGCAACTTGGTTATTAAAACATTCAAAGGTATTAAACCGTTACATCATTGGTAAGATGCATACTTACAAAAAGCATCATTTCCATTGCATGATAAGACAGACATAATAAAATGCAAATCTTTCCGGTCTTTGCCTGATTGGCAGTGAAGATGACACTTTCACACCACAGTGTTTTATCACTCAGCAGTCATAGTTTACATTTTTTTTCAAGGGAGGAAGCTACACTTAAAAGCTTTCGACTGAACTTTTAGCAAAATTGGTTGATCAAAAAGAGACCGTCAAATGAAACATTAGGGCAAAGAACCAAATCACTCCCAGAGGCCTATGTGAACAAGACCGCTCAAGCGATTTCAATAATAGTATGCTATTACAGGGTATAGGCTTGGGCTGGAGCATGAAGTATAGATATTTTGTGTTCAAATACAGGTTAAGAATGTGCAAGTAGGTCTCTTCCACATTTCCAGATATTTTCAGTAGAATTCAGATCTTGTAGATGGCTGGGTCATCTGAAAACCATGTGTGCAACATAGAAAAAGGTTCCGATTTAGGCAATATTAAAGAATCAGGCATTCCTAGAATAAGCTAGTGCTTCACAGATATAAGCAGCAGCACCTGTGGGTTTTTACCAAGTTCAAAGATAGACAACATGAGTTTTAGCTTTTGCTAGATCTCTCTCTCAGCTTCATTCAAGTGGGCATTTAGACCTTTCACAACAAAGTTAGTAAGTTCTCCCTTAAAATGGGCTATTTAGAAGTTTGCTAAACCTTAAGAGAGGTAGTGAAATCCTGCTTACAGCGTAGTCTACCAGTTCCGATCTAGCCTTGGAACAGGTAGAAAGCCAAATGCAGAAGCCCATTTATTCATTTCCTACTGTTATATGTGTTTAAAAATCAATTCAACCTCCATTAAACCTGAATAAGAAAAACTCCAGCTATTTAACAACTAGAGAAAAGTACTCCTCAGTAGGTTGAAAAAACCTTGAGTTTTTAAAGCTTTATGTCGATTCTGACTGCTGTCCCTGCCTTAATGTTTCTGGATTCTTTTGGCCATTTAAAACAAAGAAAAATACTAAAGCCACTAGTAAACACCTGATGTGCAAAATACAACATCCTCTAGTTGGCTTTATGCCATTATTACATAAGCTCCAAATAGCTCATCTTAAATTAAAAAGAAAAAGTGGCTGTCCCATCTCTGCTGCATAAATCAGATTTTTTTTTAAAGGTTTAGAGTACTTTAAGGAAGGGAAGTTCAAAACTGCCAGTGAAATTCACAGAGAATACAAATTTAGCAATTTAATTTCCCAAAGCTCTTTGAAGAAGCAAGAGAGTCTCTCTTCTTAATGCAGTGTTCTCCCAAGAGGAACTGTAATTTTGCTTGGTACTTATGCTGGGAGATATGCAAAATGTGTTTTTCAATGTTTGCTAGAATATAATGTTTCCTCTTCAGTGTCTGTTTCATCCTGGAACTCATGGCTTAGGAGGGACTTCTTGGAGCCGGTAGACATCATGCGAATTTCATCTTCATACTCATCATGATGCTGCCTGAGCCGATGAAAGCCATCCTTGTGTCTATTAGACTTGATTGAGCAGATGCACCAAATAATGCAAGCTGTTAGGATCAATGCCGACATAGTAGCACCTGACAAACAAAAACCATCATGTGGGTGATATTATACTTTAAGGATATTAATAAGCAGCCGCTTACAATGGAACTTTTAATAATATACCCCTCATTTATTTTATTTCTATTTCATGCACTTAAGAACAACCTTTATTATTATAGAAGCAGTATATGTACAATATACAAAGTTTAAAAATACAGATAAGCAAACTAACAAAGCCAAAACCAAAAAACCTCCTATATTTACATTTCCATTACCCAGAGATCATTTTTAGTTATAAGATCTTTTGTGTGTGTGTGTAATCCTCCCACCTCAGCCTCCCAAGTAGTACCACAGGTGCACGCCACCACACCTGGCTAATTTTTTTTGATTTTTGCTAGAGATGGGGTTTTGCCATGTTGCCCAGGCTAGTCTAGAACTCCTGACCTCAAGTGATCCACCTGCCTTGGCCTCCCAAAGTGCTGGGATTACAGGCGTGAGCCACCATGCCTGGCTCCAGATCTTTCTTTATGCATATGCACGTACATGTATTTTTTTCTTTTACCATAATGAAATTATACTGTGTCTACTGTTCTGCAACATGCTTTTTATGACTTCTATTATACTTTTCCTTTCCAGTAAACTTTCATTTCATCCAAATCTCCTTGTTTATTTTAAATTTGTATGAGGTTATCAAAATAAAAGTGTTAGAAACTAAAAGTAATAAAAACTAAGTTCACAATAGCTAATGGGTGACAGAGCCAGATTTAAACCATGGCTGAATTCTACCTCCTGTGTTTTTAACCACTAAGTTATTTACACTTTATCTGAGACAAGCTAAGAACCCTTTAAATACACCACACAGGATCTATGATTGGGCCATGTTTCCAATATACTACTTTCTCTCAACTAAGGGTCTCTCCCACAGGAACCCTGTGATAAAACTTGGTTATTCTGCCTCATCCAAGCTGCACTTAGAAATAAACTAAGGCTGTTTGTATCAAATAGATAAAGTACAGCAGAGTATTCATTTTACCACATTTTTTTTCTTCCTAACCTTTCAGTAATCCAAGCAATGACATGAATTAGTTCCAGCATAAACAAACATTTCCTCTTTCCTGGATCTTGAAAAAGCAGAACTAATATAAGTCAAAGTCCTAGGAACTTATGACTTTAATATAAAGCAAATCATTCATTCATTCAACAACTCTTCGTTAAGACCCACTGCGTGCTAACCATCGTTCTAGGCTTGGAGGATACAGGTAGATTCCTCCCTCTCTCAGAACTTATGTTTTAGTGGGAGAGATTGAATATAGACAAATACATGAACAAATATATAATGTTATGAAAGTGCTATAATGAAAAAAAGCAGGATAGAGATAGTGACAGGGGTAGCTAGGGTGATCAGGGAAAGCCTCTCCATGGAGGTGACGTTTGAGTATAGACCTGAAGAAAGAGAAGTGTTGGGAACAGGCCCCCCAAGATCTGGCCATAAACTGGCCCCAAAACTGGCCATAAACAAAATCTCTGCAGCACTGTGACATGTTCATGATGGCCATGACATCCACACTAGAAGGTTGTGGGTTTACCGGAATGAAGGCAAGGAACACCTGGCCCACCCAGGGCGGAAAACTGCTTAAAGGCGTTCTTAAAGCACAAACAATAGCATGAGTGATCTGTGCCTTAAGGACATGCTCCTGCTGCAGATAACTAGCCCAACCCATCCCTTTATTTCGGCCCATCCCTTCGTTTCCCATAAGGGATACTTTCAGCTAATCTAATATCTATAGAAACAATGCTAATGACTGGCTTGCTGTTAATAAACACCTGAGTAAATCTCTGTTGGAGGTTCTCAGCGCCGAAGGCTATGAGACCCCTGATTTCCCACTTGACACCTCTATATTTCTGTGTGTGTCTTTAATTTCTCTAGCACCGCTGGGTTAGGGTCTCCTTGATGGAGCTGGTCTCGGCAGAGAAAGGCAAGCCAGGAGAACATATGCGAGAACAGAGGTCCAGGAAAATCACATTTAGATAAGGAGACATTAGAAGACAAGTGATTAGTTTCAGGATCAATATGAGAGAGGTGACCCACTCTCATATTGAAATGTCAAGATTGTTTTTAACTTTTACTACTAAAAATCAAAATGTCTTTACCTGATACAGTTACCACAAGCTCCCTTGGCAAACCAAATATCCGGTTATCTGTGTCAAAGACTATCACCACAGAACTAGCTGCATCATGATGCACAAAGACCTAGAAGGAGAAAGTGTAAGAATCATGACAAATTCTGCTTAAGGTGTACTGTATCCCTGCTATATTATTAGGCCCCATATAGCAAACTAAGGAGATGATGCATTGCCATCTAAAGTATACAAAATGCTAGAAAATTTTCCCTTTTGTTAGCAAGGGGTACAAGGATAACAAGATATCATAATCAAGAGGCAGTCACACTTTTAATTTCTTTATTCCCTTCAAGATTTCTAACAAGAGTTTCAAAATAAAACAGAAGTATTATTAAGAATAAAAATTTACATGATGCTACTCAATTTGAGTTTCTTACCTGTGAATGTTGTTGCTGGTACCCATCAGCGATGGCAATAATGTTATGGACACCTGGCGCTAAGAGTACATGGAAATAACCTCCCTCTTTTGTTTGTACCTTTATTCCTTCATTAAGTACAATGACTGCTTTAGAGATTGGCTTTCCAGTCTTATCTTTAACAAATCCATGAACTCCCTTGTGAACCTGAAAAAATGTTTAAAATATAAATTTATGTTGTCATAATGCCAGACATCGTAGAGGCACTAGCTTGAGGCATGACCAAAACCAACCAAACAAACAAACAAAACAAAAACCACACACAAACAAGTATCAAACTCTGTATGGCCTGCTGCTTCTCTTCCCTCCCCACTGACTCTGACCTTGTTTGCTATTCATTCAATATTCAGGCTCACAGAGCTGGAAATAAAAGAGAACTCTGATATTGTCATAGCCTAAAGCATTAGAACCCAATCTTCTAATGCCTTGAGTGATTTCCTTCCTACCATGGTATACTGACTCCAGTAACTCTGTGATATTCAAATTAAAGAACTTGCAGCATCTTGCAAGGTCAAATTACCTAAATTATAGCAGATTCCAGAGATGTGAATAAATGGCATCTATTTAGGAAACATAAAATGACCAAAACTCTTCTTTCTATATAAATTTAAAATAAATAATATACATTTTTGGTAAAAGACAATGTTTTGATAAAGGTTTTCACTGAACATATTCCTGGGAGTTTGCCTCCAGTTAAAAGGAAAAGACTCACCTCCACTAACATACTAAGAAGAGATCTCTTATTGTCTGCCCACAAGGAAGGGAGTCGTGCAGCACTAGGAAAGTAACAGCAGCTTGTGTATACTGTGATTTCCGGACAATGGCCATAGGTGACACTATAATCCTAGAATATAAAGTTCAAAATCAAATGTGGGAAAATTAATAAGTAAAAGAAAGAATGAGGCTTTGTAATACAACAAATGGAGTAAATGAAAAGAAAACGTAGCTGATGTAAACAAAGAAGCTGTAAAGCATTTTATGACAAATATAAATAAACCTCTCTGTATTATAATCAATCACAAACTCTATGAGAGCCCTTGAGGACAGGGGCTATGTCGAATTCATTTTCCTATCTTCAGTGCTTCCCACAGTGCCTGGTAGTGCCAGGTAGATGGGGTTTATTCGGGTTTGCTGAAGAAATGAATGAATGAGTACATGCAGAAGAGGGTCAGCTTCCCTCAAAACCCAGAAATGTCACAGTTGTACTTGAAGCTATGGAGATAATGATCATTAGCTCTCTCATACCCTCAACCTGGACCCCTGCTGGTGACAATATCCACTCCCTGCAATACGGCATTGATATTATCAAGGTACAGGAACTGCCTGTGCAGACAGGTTCAAAAACCCAGCTTACCACCTTTTCCCAAAATCTCTTCTTTTTCCTAACTCAGTTAATGGTATTAACTCACTTTCTTACATAGCAATGAAACCTCTTGTCTTTGACTTCTCTATCTCACTATCATCCATAATTTGCTGAATCTTGTCAATTCTACCTCTATAGAATATCTAAAATGTCATCCTTTGACTCTACTCTCGTTGCCACTAGCATAACCTAGGTCCTCATTACTTTTTGTCTAGATAATTCCAAACCAGTCTCCCTGTACCAGTCTCTCCTTCCTCCAAACTATCTTAACTGATTATTTAGAGATTAGTTTTCCCATAGCATAGCTCAGATCATGTCAATATTGTTACCCCTGCTCAAAACCTCAGTTTCCCATTCTTTTTTAAACAAAGCATTCAAAGCAACAAGCACTCTTTCCATTCTTAAACTTCTGTGGCTCTGCATTACACCCCATATTCTAACTAAATTAGACTTCTGCTATGTACTGCTTCCTCTTTCTGGAATGTTCTGCTTCACTATCTCTGCAGCCCAAATGCCATCTCCTCTACAGAGAAAAGGCTGTATCTCTGACTAGATATAATTTTTTGTGTCTTTAATTTCTCACGGCCTGCTGAGAGTTGCTCTCTTCCAGATCAAATCAATTAATTATGTAACACAGTTAATTTGTACAATAGGCCAGGCAGTATATTTTATTTATCACTAATATAGCAAAATGCCTCCCAGTAGTAAGTTCTTAGTAAATAAAGGAGGGAAGACAGGCAGAAATGGGAATAAAGTCAATTTTCTGGTTGCACATGTGAATAAAATGATCAGCCAACCACCCATCTGCTAACAACTCCTGCCTAATTTGAAGTGGATGGACAATGAATTAAAATGCTGTCAGAAATTAAAGAAGACCTAAATAATGGATAGGAGGACAATATTGTAGAGATGTCAATACTACACAAAGTGATATACGGTTTTAACACAACCTCTAACAAAATTCCAACACCCCTTTTCTCAGAAAAAGAAAAGCCAATGCTCAAATTCAAATGGAATGACAAGGGGCTCTGAATAGCCAAAACAATCTTTAAGAACAATAAAGCTGAAAGACTCACACGTTCCAATTTTACAACTTACTACAACAAACCTACATTAATCAAAACAGTGATACTGATGAAGCTGGAAACCATCATTCTCAGCAAACTATCGCAAGGACAAAAAACCAAACACCGCATGTTCTCACTCATAGGTGGGGATTGAACAATGAGAACACATGGACACAGGAAGGGGAACATCACACACCAGGGCCTGTTTTGGGGTGGGGGGAGGGATAGCATTAGGAGATATACCTAATGTTAAATGATGAGTTGATGAGTGCAGCACACCAACATGGCACATGTATACATATGTAACTAACCTGCACGTTGTGCACATGTACCCTAAAACTTAAAGTATAATAAAAAAATAAAAAATAAAAAATAAATAAAAATAAATAAAAAATAAATTAAAAAAAGGAAAACAACAACCAAAAAAAAAAAAAAAGTGATACTGGCATAAAGGCAAACATATAGACCAATGGAATAGAATTGAGAGTCCAGAAATAAATCCACACATCTATGGTAAACTCATTTTTGGGAAGGATACCAAAACCATTCAGTGGGGAAAGAATAGTCTTTCAACAAATAGTGCTGACACAACTGAATTTCTACATACAAACAAACGAAGTTGAACTCCTACTTCATACCATAAAAAATAAACTGCATCAATGACTGAAATATGACAGCTTGATCCATAAAACTCTTTTTTTTCTTTTTTTTTTTTGAGACAGGGTCTCACTCTGTTGCCCAGACTCAAGTGCAGTGGCGAGATCTCGGCTCTTCGCAATCTTCCCATCCCAGGCTCAAGCAATTCTCCTGCCACAGCCTCCCAGGTAGCTGGGATTACAGGTGCGCAGCACTACAGCCTGGCTAATGTTTGTATTTTTAGTATATGGGGTTTCAACATGTTGGCCAGGCCGGTCTTGAACTCCTGACATCAAATGATCCACCCACCTTGGCCTCCCAAAGTGCTCAGATTACAGGCCTGAGCCACCGTGCCAAGCCCATAAAACTCTTCAAAGAAAACACAAGGATAGGCGGCAGGGAGGTGGGCAGGGGGGCCATGTACCCCACCCCTCCCACTCATCCCACATCTGCCCTCCAAAAAAAGAAAAGAAAACATGGGGTGGGGCGGGGCATCTTCATGACCTTGGATTTAGCAACAGATCCTTAGATAGGATAACAACTGCAAAAGCAACAACAACAAAAACAGGTACACTGGATTTCATTACAATTAAAAACTCATGTATCAAAGGACATAATCAAGAAATTTAAAAGGTAACCTGAAGAATAGGAGAAAATACTTGCAAATCATGTATCTGATAAGAATTTCCTATCTAGAATACACAGCATCCAGAATGGGTTTTGTTTGTTTATTCGTTTTTTTGAGACAGAGTTTCGTGCTTGTTGCCCAGGCTGGAGTGCAATGGTGTAATCTCGGCTCACTGAAACCTCTGCTTCCCAAGTTCAAGCGATTCTCCTGCCTCAGCCTCCCAAGTAGCTGGGATTACAGGCGCCTGCCACCACGCCCAGCTAATTTTTTTGTATTTTTAGTAGAGATGGGTTTCACCATGTTGGCCAGGCTGGTCTCAAACTCCTGACTGACCTCAGGTGATCCTCCCACCTCGGCCTCCCAAAGTGCTGGGATTATAGGCATGAGCCACCACCACGCTCAGCCTTTTATATTAATATATAAAGAACTCCAGCCTAGGCAACAAAGGGAGAACCTGTCTCTACAAAGAATTAAAAATAATTGGTTCCGCATGGTGGTGCATGCGGGTGGTCTTGGCTACTCAGGAGGCTGAGGTGGGGGGATGGCTTGGGCCTGGGAGGTTCAGGCTGCAATAAGCTGCGAAGGAGCCATAGCCACTGCACTCCAGCCTGAGCAACAAAGTGAGACTCTGTTTAAAAAAAAAAAAAAAACCAGCAAATAAGTGTTGGTGAGGAGAGGATATGGGAAAATTGGAAACCTCAAACATTGCTGGTAAGGAATGTAAAATGGTGCAGCTGCTGTGGAAAACAGTTTGGTGGTTCCTCAAAAGGTGAAACATAGACTTACAATATAACCAGGCAATTCCACTCCTAGGTATCTACCCCAAAGAAGTGACAGATACTTGTAATACCAATGTTCATGGCAGCACAGGGTTCAAACAGATACCTGCAATACCAATCTTCATGGCAACATCATTTGCAACAGCCAAAAAGTAGAAATCCAAGTGCCCATCGACACATGAATTAACAAATAAAATGTGGTATAAACATAAATAGAATATTATTCAGCCATAAAAATGAATGAAGTAATGATACATGCTCTAAAATGGATGAATCCTAAAAACATTTTGCTAAGTGAAAGGGTAAATATTGTATGATTCAACTTACATGAAATACCTACAATAGGCAAATTCATAGAGGCAGAAAGTAGACAGGGGTTCCACGAGCCGTGGGAGAGGGGAATAGGGAGTTATTGCTTAGTGGGTACAGAGTTTCTGTCTGGGGCAAATGAAGTTTTGGAAATAGATATGGTTTTTGGGGCACAACATTTAATTAATGTCACTAAACTGTACAATTAAAAATGGTTAAAATGGCCAAAAAAGTACTGTCGGGTTAATGTAAGGGCTAAACATGTCAAGAAAGCCATGAGGCAGATGCCATTCACTTTACAATACCAGAAAAGTCACCTATTCTTGTACTCAATGGCTGATATTCATAAACTCCATTCTTTTTTTTTTTTTTTTTTTTTTGAGATGGAATCTTGCTCTGTTGCCCAGACTGGAGTGCAGTAGTGCGATCTCGGCTCGACTCACTGCAACCTCCACCTCCCAGGTTCAAGCGATTCTCCTGACTCAGCCTCCCAAGTAGCTGGGATTACAGGCGTCTGCCACCACACCCAGCTAATTTTTATATTTTTAGTAGAAATGGGGTTTCACCATGTTGGCCAGGCTGGTCTTGAACTCCCAAACTCAGAAAATCCACCTGCCTTGGCCTCCCAAAGCACTGGGTTTACACATACGGCATTGTGCCTGGCCATAACTCCATTCTAACCATGTTCTAGAAAGCTTACCTTCATGCTGCCCAGGTGACTATGCCATTCTGCTCCACGCATTACTCCTCCTGGAATATTCTCATCTATAAAAGCATTAAGAGATGTGGAATCAGGAAGACCTTAAGGTGAAACTCCTTTCCCCACAAAAGCAACAACAACAACAGCAATAACAAAAGGTATGGAAAACATCTACCTGATTTGTTTGGGCAACTGGGCTGACCCATGTGCATGGATGGATGATTATTTGCATAAAGAGATGCCAAATGCTTCAGAGTCTCTTTATTTTCCACTATAGAAAGAAAAATTTAGAAGTCAGTGGAGAAATCCAAATGATTTTTTTCCCCCAAGTTAACCTTCATGGATATAAGTCATCTTTTTCTCCTAATAAATTTTGCACTCCACTTAAGTATACTGTTACTATAATTAACCCTAAAAGGTTTTATTTAGCCCAAGATAATAGAAGACAAACATCCTCCTTACATGAAAAGGTTCTAATGGTGAGTTTTCACAACAGACTATCACACTAAAATACAAACTTGTTTTGGTATGTCTTACTGCATTTTGGGACAACTGTAGCCTAATAACAATATTCTTTGTAAGATGCACTGAAAACCACCCAAACTATCTCCATATACTGCGACCCCACAGAGATTAAACAACCAACTATTTAACTCACCATAAGGTGCAACCACTTAGTCAAAGTTTAAAACAGGGAAGGACAAATCTGTACTGTTAGTATTTGGTTACATAGGAGTTTCATGAGGCAGAAACCGTGTCATACTCACTTTTATATTCTCAATATTTACAGACATAATAATTGCTCAGTAAATGCCTGTGGACTAAATGGAACAGATGGAACAAGATAGCTAGACTCAATAAAGCTGGGCTACCATTAGATCTGAGCTCTCCAAGTAACTGAACTGCTGATGTATGTACAATCTTCTTTGGTTGGTAATTTGCTCACAGAGTGTGCTCAAATGCTCACTATTTATAAAAATGTGGAAGGGACATTACTTAATTGGGATTTGCTACCTAAGCTTAAACAGTATATATATAAAATGACATTCTACATACCTGTCTGTACTGGCTTGTCATAAGGATATGTGACCAGCATGGAACCACCATCTAAGGCAACAGAAAGACTAAAGTCCTGTTTTTGAATCAAATTTTCAATGATGGCTTTAGTCTCAGGTTGGGAGGCATTATCTAAAAAAGAGAAAAGTCAAATATAAAATATCAAATTTTAAATCTTAGTATGAGTATCTAAGAAAATATTCTCTACTTGAATACAATCAAAATGCTAACTTAAAAATTTGTAGATAAATATTTTATTTCTCCATAAGCCACTATCTCAAGCAAGAAAGATACATTACAGAAGGTAGGTTAGTCTGAGTTTTATTATGTACTTCAGGATGTGTATATACTAATGACTCTAAGCAAGTTAAAGAAAAATCTTATTAAAAAATAAAAAGAATAAGCATATCCAGCTTTACAAAATAATTTAGGGAATATATAAATAACCTATCTGATATGGTTTGGCTGTACCCCCACCCAAATCTCAACTTGAATTGTATCTCCCAGAATTCCCACGTGTTGTGGGAGGTACCCAGTGGGAGGTGACTGAATCATGGGGGCGGGTCTTTGCCATGCTATTCTTGTGATAGTGAATAAGTCTCACAAGATCTGATGGGTTTACCAGGGGATTCCACTTTCACTTCCTTCTCATTCTCTCTTGCCACTGCCATGTAAGAAGTGCCTTTCATCCTCCGCTATGATTTTGAAACCTCCCCAGCCATGTGGGACTGTAAGTCCAATTAAATCTCCTTTTCTTCCCAGTCTCGAGTATGTCTTTATTAGCAGTTTGAAAACAGACTAATACAGTAAATTGGTACCAATAGAGCCAGGTGTTGCTGAAAAGATACCCAAAAATGTGGAAGCAGCTTTGGAGCTGGGTAACAGGCAGAGGTTGGAACAGTTTGTAGGGCTCAGAAGAAGATGGGAAAATGTGGGAAAGCATAGAACTTCCTAGAGACTTGTTGAATGGCTTTGACAAAAATGCTGATAGTGATATGACCAATAAGGTCCAGGCTGAGGTGGTCTCAGACGGAGATAATGAACTTGTTGGGAACTGGAGCAAAGATGATTCTTCTTATGTTTTAGCAAAGAGACTGGCAGCATTTTGCCCCTGCCCTAGAGATTTTTGGAACTTTGAATCTGAGAGAGATGATTTAGGGTATCTGGCGGAAGAAATTTCTAAGCAGCAAAGCATTCAAGAGGTGACACGGGTGCTGTTAAAGGCATTCAGTTTTATAAGGGAAGCAAAGCATAAAAGTTTGGAAAATTTGCAGCCTGACTATGCAATAGAAAAGAAAAACCCATTTTCTGGGGAGAAATTCAACCCAGCTGCAGAAATTTGCATAAGTAGCCAGGAGCCTAATGTTAATCCCCAAGACCATGGGGAAAATGTCTCCAGGCCATGTCAGAGACCTTCTCGGCAGCCCCTCCCATCAAAGGCCTGGAGGCCCAGGAGGAAAAACTGGTTTTGTGGGCTGGGCCCAGGGTCCCCGTGCTGGGGGCAATCTAGGGACTTGGTGCCCTGTGTCCCAGCTGTGCCGGCTGTGACTAAAAGGGGCCAAGGTACAGCTCGGACTGTTGCTTCAATGGGTGGAAGCCCCAAGACCTGGCAGCTTCCATGTGGCATTGAGCCCGCGGGTGCAAAAAAGTCAAGAATTGATGTTTGGGAACCTCCACCTAGATTTCAGAAGATGTATGGAAAAGCTTGGATGTCCAGGCAAAAGTTTGCTGCAGGGGCAGGCCCCTCATGGAGAACCTCTGCTAGGGCAGTGCAGAAGGGAAATGTGGGATCAGAGCCCCCACACAGAGTCCCTACTGAGGTACTGCCTAGTGGAGCTGTGAGAAGAGGGCCACTGTCCTCCAGACCCCAGAATGGTAGATCCACGACAGCTTGCACCATGCCCCTGGAAAAGCCGCAGACACTCAATGCCAGCTGGTGAAAGCAGCTGGGAGACAGCCTGTACCCTGTAAAGCCACAGGGGTGGAGCTGCCCAAGACCATGGGAACCCACTTCTTGCATCAGCATGACCTAGATGCAAGACATGGAGTCAAAGGAGAAAATTTTTGAACTTTTAAGATTTGACTGCCCTGCTGGATTCTGAACTTGCATGGGGCCTGTAGCCCCTCCATTTTGGCCAATTTCTCCCATTTGGAATGGCTGTATTTACTCAATGCCTGTACCCCTATTTTATCTAGGAAGTAACTAACTTGCTTTTGATTTTACAGCCTCAGAGGCAGAAGGGACCTGTCTTAGATGAGATGTTGGACTGTGGACTTTTGAGTTAATGCTGAAATAAGACTTTGGGGGACTGTTGGGAAGGCATGATTGGTTTTGAAATGTGAGGACATGAGATTTGGGAGGGGCCAGTGGCAGAATGATATGGTTTGGCTGTGTCCCCACTCAAATCTCAACTTGAATTTTATCTCCCAGAATTCCCACTTGTTGTGGGAGGGAGCCGGTGGGAGGTAACTGAATCATGGGGGCGGGTCTTTTCCGTATTATTCTTGTGATAGTGAATAAGTCTTACGAGATCTGATGGGTTTATCAGATCTGCTTTTGCTTCCTTCTCACACTCTCTTGCTGCCACCATGTAAGAAGTGGCTTTCATCCTGCACCATGATTGTGAAACCTCCCCAGCCATGTAGAGCTGTAAGTCAAATTAAAACTCCTTTTCTTTCCAGTCTTGGGTATGCCTTTATCAGCAGTGTGAAAATGGACAAATACGTTATCTTTGGAAGAAAATTAGAGTTTCAGAAAGCCGGGTGTTCTCTGCAGCACTGTTTACAAAAGCAAAAAAATCAGAAATAAAGTAAGTATCTATCAGTAGAAAATGGTTGAATAAATTAAGAGTACTGTCATAGATTCATGGCATACTAGATGCCATTAGAAAAGAATGTTGGGCCTGGCACAGTGGCTAATGCCTATAATCCCAGCACTTTGGGAGGCTGGGCAGGCGGATCACCCGAGGTCGGGAGTTCAAGACCAGCCTGGCCAACATGATAAAACCCCATCTCTACTAAAAATACAAAAATTGGCCAGGCATGGTGGCGGGTCCCTGTAATCCCAGCTATTCAGGAGGCTGAGGCAGGATAATTGCTTAACCCAAGAGGCGGAGGCGAGCCAAGATTGTACCATTGCACCCCAGCCTGGGCAACAGAGTGAGACTCTGTCTCAAAAAAAAAAAAAGAATGTTAAGAGATCTATAAGTACTGAAATTGAACCATGTCAATGATACATATTCAATGAAAAAGGTCCCATTTAAGTAAATAAGAAATAGGGCTCTCCAAATCAATATACATACGTGTGTGTTGTGTGTGTATACACATACACACATACATAGGAGGGGAGAGAGAATACACATCTCTACACAACTAGTGAAGAAACAAACATCCCAATATAATGGATTGAATTTCTATGAAAAACTTTAATTATTTTTGCAAATAATAATGGAGAAAAATTCAAAAACTTTTCCAGATGTCTGAATTCATTTATACCTCATATTCATAACCCAGACAAGAAAGTACTCCATTATTCACTGACAAAATGGATCAATCAATCTTCTAGCAGAAAGAAAATTATCTCCTAAGTACTTTAGTAGCCTAAAAATTAGTCTTACTTGTGAAGTCTGTATCCAAATCTTTGCCACGAGCATTTGTTTGTCCTATTTTTGAAGTACAGTCTTTCTCTTGAGCTCTCTCTCGCCCATCTGGATTTAGAGAAGGGACAATCACAATCCTAGTCCTGTCAACCAACTGAAGCAGAAACAGAAATTAACGAGTTACTAGCTGCATGTAGAATCAATGGGTACCCTCTCATGCCTCAAACAGAAAGTCTGTTTATTCTACACACAGTTAATTTAAAAGACAGAACTAAAATGAATGAAAAAATAAAAAATTAAATTTCCTTTTGCTTCAAATATATTAAAAATAAGCAAAAAACTACTGTACAGCTAATGTCCCCAGAGACCTTCCAGTGACTTAGAACAGGGGTGAGAAACCACTAACTGCAGGCCAAATCCAGTTGGTGCCTGCTATTGTATATAAAGTTTTACTGACACATAAGCATGACTATTCATTTACATTATGACTGTTTTGTGCTCTAATGGCAGAGTTGAGTAAGTTCGCAACACAGAGCACCTGTCCCACAAAGGAAGATAACATAATTTTTGGTCAGTCTGATTTAAGTTCATGTCACCTAATTACACAGGTCCCTTCTGATCCTAATCATGACATCAATTCTTTCCCAATTTGTTTTGGGGAGGCAGAACTGCACTGGGCTTCAAAGTAGACATACTTGGGTTTAAATTCTAGTTTTACCAGTTTCTAGCTGTGGGACTGCCTCAGTTTCTACATTTATAAAATGGAGATAATCATTATCACATGGTTGAGGATATAATGACGTATATAAAATACCTGGTATATTACCCAGCACATAATATGTATTCAATAAATATCAGTTCTTTTTCCCTTTCCTAAGTCCACTATGGACAGTGCCAATTAGTGAGTGTTTCACTCTTTCCTTCCCTTCTCTGAGGCAACGTACAACTAGGATGCTTAATCATACGTGCCCAAGCCTCTGGGTCAAAGTTTTGTTTCGTTTTGTTTGTTTTTGAGATTCCAGCCTGTTACCCAGGCTGGAATGCAGTGGTGCAATCACAGCTCACTGCAGTCTTGACCTACTAGGCTCAAGTGATCCTCCCACTTTAGCCTCCCAAGTAGCTAGGATTACAGGTGTGCACCACAATGCCCAGCTAATTTTTTAAATTTTTGTAGAGACAAGGTATCACTCTGCTGCTCAGGCTGGTCTCAAACGCCTGGCCTCAAGTGGTCCTCTCTCTTCAGCCCCCTGAAGTGTTGTGATTACAGGCATGAGCCATCACACCCCAGTCAAAGTTCTTTTCTGTAGTCACAGATTGCTAAAGTAGATAACACCATATTGCTTTTTCTAAAATCTCTTAGCAGCCAAGATGTCCAATAATTTTTTATGTATTACATGAAAAAGAAAACTATACTGAAAAACTAGGCTTTCACTAGATTTTTCAATATAGTGTCCTAGTTATAAGTAATTCAGAATGGAAGTCCCTCAAGTCAGAATGTAAAAAACTGGCCAGGCGCCATGGCTCACGCCATGGCTCACAGCATTTTGGGAGGCCAAGGCAGGTGGATTACCTGAGGTCAGGAGTTCGAGACCAGTGTGGCCAACATGGCAAAACCCCGTCTCTACCAAAAATATAAAAAAATTAGCCGGGCATGGTGGTGGGCATCTGTAGTCCCAGCTACTCAGGAAGCTGAGGCGGGATAATTGCTTGAATCCAGGAGGTGGAGGTTGCAGTGAGCCGAGATCATGCCATTGCACTCAAGCCTGGGTGATAGAGCAGGACTCTGTCTCAAAAAAAAAAAAAAAAAAGTAAAGAACTATGAATAAAGACTGGAAGGGTAGTGTGGCTATTAAATGACGGAGTAGGAAATTGAATGTAAATTTTTAGTATTCTTTCCTGCATGCCTCTTAAGACATACAAGGAAATATAATAGAAAGACACTATTAACAAAGGGTATATACTACAAAGATGGTTCATTTTTAAAGAGTAAAGTTCATAATGTACTACAAGTGACTCTGTAAAATCTAGCAAGAAATTAAAAATTTTAAAAATGGTGCCCTGATATTAATGTTGAGCTTTTTCCTTTTAAAGCATGTCAACCTCGGCTATTCTCTTACTTGGGTAACAGCTGGGTTCTTTTTGTAGTTCAGGCAGAGAAATTCTGCCAGAGCCAAAAGCAGTTCAGTTCCAACTGGCGCATTTCCATGGATACCAGCAACAAAACGAATCTTTGGTTCTTCAGGCTCAGATACATTGGGCTTATTGGAGATTTCAAGAGACCAAATGTGACGATATTCAGTGCTCTGTCCCAAACTTTCAAAAACCAGAAACAAAAAAATCAGCAAGTAATCAAGCACTATGTTAATGTTGACTTATGGACTTTAAAAATAGAAATGAAAACAAAACACAAAAAGTTTTAAAAAGTCTTTAAAGAGTGAATCACTGCATCAGAAAACCTTAAGAAAATTAGTTTTCCTTGACCAAAGAACATTTATCAAATAGATGATATTATCAGATTTAGGAAAGATTTAGGAAAGATTATGATTTAGTTTACCATCCTTCCAAATTCAGTCATTCTCATACAATCATCACAATATTTGCCCTATCTTTAATCTACACTACTATTTAGTTAATATGTTTTGTACTAACTCACAAATTAAATTTTTATTACAGAAATATTTAAGTATGTATGAACATAGATAACCTCCCTTATTTATTTATTTATTTATTTGTTTATTTATATTATTGTCATTATATTTTTAAGAGACAGGGTCTCACTATGTCACCCAAGCTGGAATGCAATGGCTTGATCATAGCTCACTGCAGCCTCGAATTCCAGGACTCAAGTGATCCTCTGGCCTCAGTCTCCTAAGGGAGTAGTACTACAGGTTTGCACCACCATGCCTAGCTAATTTTTTAAAAAAAATTTTGTAGAGACAGGGTCTTGCTATATTGCTGAGGCTGGTTTCAAGTGCTTCTGGCCTCAAGCAATCCTCCCACCTCAGCCTCCCAAAGTGCTGGGATTACAGCATGAGCCACCACCCTGGCCCTCCCTTTTTAATCAAAATTAATATTTGTAAATAAGTCATGTTATATTTTACTATAAATGCAACACCAGTTTCACAGTAAAAATAATTTGAGTGGGGAAAAAATACTAATTCAATGAAAATTAAACAATGGTCAAATACTCTGCTTGCCCAAGAGCTTTGAGCTTAAGGTCTGCTTTCTTTAGCATAAAGGGAGATTTACAAGAATTGGACAGAAAAAATATAATCATATTAAATTGAGAAAAATTAACAGAAACCTTATTGCTTTCTCATGACGCTATTCAATGGTACTTAGTGCCTGTTGGTGTACCACCTAAAACTCTCTTGTGCCCCACCACTGGCATGTGTGGCATATTTTGAGAAAATATTTAACTAAAAAGTGTGTCTTGAATTAGGAGGTTAAAAAAATTAAATCAACTAAGTAAACAGACAGCAAAATAATGCCCAATTTTTGTTTGTTTTAGAGACAGGATCTTACTGTCACCTAGGCTGGAGTACAGTGGTGTGATCATAGTTCAACGTAAACTGGAGCTCCTGGCCTCAAGCGATCCTCCCACCTGGGCCTCCCAAAGTGCTGGGATTACAGGTGTGAGCCACTGTGCCTAGCCTGGTTTTATATTAAAATAAAAAAGTATATGAACTCTATGGCACTAAGATTGTATGATATTAAAACCTGAAATAGCCAGAAATATCCAAGAATCAGTTAAGGAAGAAAAGTAATTGGTATTGCCAAAGAAAGTAAGTATCACTCTGCATCTATGAATATTATAAATCAGAATTTGAGGAACTAAGTTTTCTGATGAAATTAAAAGGACCCATGAAGAAAGACAAAGTAAAAAGGTAAAAGGCTAAATAATGTTCATGAGGTTTGCAGCAGAGAACTATATGCTCAAGGCAAAATGTAAAGACCTTAACTACAACAGGCAAACCATAGGAATCAACAAATCATAGAAATAATTTTGGAGTAACTGTAACAAAATCTAAAATGAAGCAGTGCAAGTGAGGCAGAGCAACCACCACAAAGTGAAGGTAAAGGCTATCTCAGCTATCAGTTTTACATAAGCCAGGACTGTATGTTTTCCCTGGGACCCACGATCACACATGTCCCTAAAGCTTCAAGTAAGAGACTGTGAATAGAGACTAGAATTAGGACAGCAACTAGGCTTCATTTTCTAATTAAAAAAAAAAAGTTACATATAATCCCTAACAGGTGAGCTTACAGTTCTAAATTCCTCCCTTGCCCCAAGCAAAATAAAACAAACTAAACAATATTTAGTCAGAACATATTAATAGATCTGTAGCTGAGTGATGGAAAGGGTTTTACAATCAGTCAAAATAATTATCAGGAAGAGCAATTTTACATTTCCTGGAATCATAGGCTATCTACTTCTAATCTAACAAGTAATTCTCCTTAAAGTTCCCAAGATTCACTATTAAAAAGATCTCCAAGCACCCCTTCCTTACACCTTATACAAAAATTAATTCACGATGGATTAAAGACTTACATGTTAGACCTAAAACCATAAAAACCCTAGAAGAAAACCTAGGCAATACCATTCAGGACATAGGCATGGGCAAGAACTTTATGTCTAAAACACCAAAAGCAATGGCAACAAAAGCCAAAATTGACAAATGGGATCTCATTAAACTAAAGAGCTTCTGCACAGCAAAAGAAACCACCATCAGAGTGAACAGGCAACCTACAGAATGGAAGAAAATTTTTGCAATCTACTCATCTGACAAAGGGCTAATATCCAGAATCTACAAAGAACTTAAACAAATTTACAAGAAAAATACAAACAACCCCATCAAAAAGTGGGCGAAGGATATGAACAGACACTTCTCAAAAGAAGACATTTATGCAGCCAAAAGACACACAAAAAAATGCTTATCATCACTGGCCATCAGAGAAATGCAAATCAAAACCACAGTGAGATACCATCTCACACCAGTTAGAATGGCAATCATTAAAAAGTCAGGAAACAACAGGTGCTGGAGAGGATGTGGAGAAATAGGAACACTTTTACACTGTTGGTGGGACTGTAAACTAGTTCAACCATTGTGGAAGTCAGTGTGGCAATTCCTCAGGTATCTAGAACTGGAAATACCATTTGACCCAGCCATCCCATTACTGGGTATATACCCAAAGGACTATAAATCATGCTGCTATAAAGACACATGCACACGTATGTTTATTGTGGCACTATTCACAATAGCAAAGACTTGGAACCAACCCAAATGTCCATCAATGATAGACTGGATTAAGAAAATGTGGCACATATACACCATGGAATACTATGCAACCATAAAAAATTATGAGTTCATGTCCTTTGTAGGGACATGGATGAAGCTGGAAACCATCATTCTCAGCAAACTATCGCAAGGACAAAAAACCAAACACTGCATGTTCTCACTCATAGGTGGGAACTGAACAATGAGAACACTTGGACACAGGAAGGGGAACATCACACCCTGGGGTCTGTTGTGGGGTAGGGGTAGGGGGGAGGGATAGCATTAGGAGATATACCTAATGTAAATGATGAGTTAACGGGTGCAGCACACCAACATGGCACATGTATACATATGTAACAAACCTGCACGTTGTGCACATGTACCCTAAAACTTAAAGCATAATTTAAAAAAAAAAGATCTCCAAGCAAATACATGTTGCAAAATAAGTAAACTCCAACTCTCTGTACATTCTGTTCCCAAATATTTCTATATAAATTACAACTATTCAACATGGCTAATGCTGATTTTACTGTCTTGAAAAAAAAAAAAGACAATAGAAAGTGACACTTACTTGGTAAGATTTGTAATATGTGGATAGTTCATTACAAGTCCTCTCAGAAACTCTGATAAGTCTTTGTAGGAATGGTATCGATAAAGAGCCAGAGCCAGATTTGAGGAGGAGCGTAACATGAGGCTTTCCAAACCATTCTCCGCTGAAAGGTCTTTAATTAAAGTTTCAAACTCTTTAGTAGTTGGATCACTGGCATCATTGGTGCTGCTGCTAGCCCCTTTTCCTTTCTTTGATTCATTGTTTGAATCTGTTGAGGATCGAACAAGTGTGAAGTTGACCTGAATAGCGCCTTCACTCTTGACAGTCACATTCTTGGTAACTGGATTATACCTATGATAAAGGAGACAGATCAGAACCACACTCCTGCAGCTGGAGTACCCAAACCCTGGGAAGGCAGGTGTGCAGAGAACGTGAGAATCCTTGGGATAAATGTGGTGCAGCTTCCTAAAGAGACAAAATTTTAATGTTGAGTAATTTATTATTTTTAATACATTAATAAAGAATAGACATGGGTATATTACAAAATATGAATGGATTTTTTTTCATAATTTTTTTTAAGATGGAGTCTTGCTCTGTCACCCAGGCTGGAGTGCAGTGGCACCATCTCAGTTCACTGCAACCTCCGCCTCCTGGGTTCAAGTGATTCTCCTGCCTCAGCCTCCTGAGTAGCTGGGATTACAGGTGCCCACCACCATGCCTGGATAATTTTTGTATTTTTAGTAGAGATAGGATTTCACCATGTTGGCCAGGCTGGTCTCAAACTTCTGACCTCAAGTGATCCACCTGCCTCTGCCTCCCAAAGTGCTGGGATTACAGACCTGAGCCACCGCACCTGGCCTACGTTTTTAAGATTAAATATATGGCTTCAAAAGAAATTTAGTGCTTGTAGTGGATACTCCCATGTCTCCTGGAACTTAAATTCACTTGTCTTCTATCAGGGTATATGGGTGGAAAAGTTGCAGAGGTGCTAGGTTATGACATTCTCTGCCAAACACATCCTTCTCACCCTGTTTCTCGGATCCCCTGCTGCTTTAGTTAACACTCTGCCAAAAATGGAAGAATCACAGAAAAGACCTCATTACTCATTAGTGTGAGGTTCTAACCCATTCATTTATGGACCACTAGATATCTGAAAACCATTAAAAAACAAAGGCAACGACTAAAATGCTTTCATATTTTACCCTTACTTCAATGGGTATTCAAACTAACTCTTCAGAAATAAGTTAGCTAGCAGGAGGAAGGGAAAATATCCTGTGGTAACATCTATACTTATCAAAAGATAAAAAAGAAAACTACAAGAGAAACCCTGTCTCTACTAAAAATACAAAAATTAGTCGGGTGTGGTGGCACACACCAGTAATATCAACTACTTGGGAGGCTGAGGCACAAGCATCCCTTGAACCCAGGAGGCAGAAGTTGCAGGCAGCTGAGATAGTGCCATGCACTCCAGCCTGGGCGATAGAGAGAAGCTCTGTCTCAAAAAAAAAAAAAAAAAAAAAAAAAAAAGTTACTAGCATGTTAAATAGACTGCATTGCTTTGGGCTTGCCTGTATTTAGCAAATTAAAAGAACGAGAAATGTTCTTTCTATGCATTTTCTATGTTCTTTGTGCTTCATCAACTAACACTTTTGTTACTCCTTTAAAGGAAAAACTATCTTGAACACATTTCCAATAAATTCTACTATGAATTGGAACTGACTTTGTAGAATTACTTCAGCCTAACTCTCCTTTTAAATAAAAAACCTAAGGCCATGAGGATCAGGATTTGATGTGTATTCTAAAGTGTCTTGTTTAATGTCCAGGTTGGAAGCATGTCACAATGAGTCAACTAAGCAATAACTAGAATATTTACCCCAGGAATCTTTCCTTTTTTTTTTTTTTTCATGTACTCTATCTGCCACTAAAGGAGAGTCAAAGGTATAACCAGCCCTAAACTTCCCAGCAATCCATTCAAAGTTGCTTAACAGGCTCTCTAGAACGTTCTAGTAATAATCCTCCAGAATGGAGCCATGTTTGTCCTCCAAGCACTCTATTTCAAAGCATTCAGTCACTCACCCTCGAGCAGATGCTGTGATTTTATAAGTTCCTGGAACCAAGAGACGCCAGTAATCTCCAGTTTTGTAAGTAGTCACTGGGTGATTAATCTCAGCAACACTAATGGTGGCATTTAATATACCCCTGCCATCTGTGGCATCTAGAACAAATCCTTTGACGCCCTGATGAACCTGGATTAAGTAAGTACAAGGACACCAGATTTCAATAATAAACATCATCATCTAATTATCTTGGGAGGTGATATTCAAAATAACAGATTGTCAACACAAATAAATGGAACAAACAGGAATTTAGGAGTTCAGAGTAAAGTTCAATGTAAATGTTCATTAAAATATTTCTGAAGGCTAATTTTTCATAGGCTTTGTTTCTCTTTATCATGAAGAATATAAATAACACTGTTTAAACTTTAGCACATTCTGATGATTTCAGAATATATGACATTCTACAAGAAAACAGACCTGGCCTTTTCAAAAGGAAATGGCATTTTTTAAAAACAGAAGGACTCTTATAGCTCAAAGAATAGTAAAGAGATATAATAATCCAATGCAATGCATGAAACTTGACTAGATCCTGGTCATAAAATACAGCTGTAAAATTACATTTTGGGGACAAATATGGACATTTAAATATAAACTAAGTATTAGGTAATATTAGGGAATTACTGTTAATTTTCTTGGGTAGGACAGTAGCACTTAGAGATAGTATGTAGTAGCTCCTTATTTTTAGGAGACAGATGCTGAAATATTTAGGGGTAAAATACCATACCATACCTGCAATTTATATTACAATAGTTCAGTCAAAAATATGTATGTGTATGTGAGTGTGTAAATAAAATTTACATTAAAATAAAGCAAATATAACAAAATGTTAAAAATGTTAAATCTAGGTATAGGAATAATTATTGGCTAGTCATAACTTTTCTGTATATTTAAAATTTTTCAGAATAAAATGTCTTTAAATATAGTAAAAAAAACTCACAGACTTTATGTCACACCACTCAGGAAAAAGAAAAATGCAGAAATGTACTGGCACAAAGTATTAGTCTGATTATCCTAATTAACATTAGTATATTTCTTATAATCTTTACCTACTGGCCACCACACATATCCAAACAAAAGGAAATTAATCATTTCACAGTAAATCACTGGCAATAAGAAAAAGAATAAAAACATTCACTCCACAGCCCATCTTTCTATCACTTGGCCAATGATTAGGTGTGTATCCAATTTATGCTGGTCTTTTTTAAACACGGGTAAAAAGTGACCACTAACCCTTAAGAGCAAAATATCACTACCTTGTTCAATCATTTTCTTCAACTTTTCCTCACATATACAAATAAACTCATTTCCATTCATGAATTTTCTAGATAAATATATTAAACACCTTGGAATATACAAACTGGTTAAATATACTAAAATGAATTGAAATTTTAAAGAGTGTATTCCAAAATCACTGCACAAAAACCACGTGTACGCACAAAAATCTTTTCACCCTCGGGAGAAATTTCATACTTCACTCCTGAATAGTCACCTGTTTCATAAACTGGATTAGTGATCTTCGATTCTGTTCCCAAAAGTTTGGCAGCTCTTTCTCAAGTGGATATTTCACACAACCTAGTTCAATAGTCACTTCAAAGCAATTTGTTTGTAAATAGTTCCAGTCCTGCATTCCTCCTAAAAGATAAAAATTAAAATTAGTCACTCTGAAGAAGTTCTAAACAGCTCAGATCCCAAAAGGTAAGCAACATTCCTAGTAAAAAGCCAAATTTATCTCTTATCAGCATTGATAAGCTAACGTGTTCATGTGAGGGCACTTTGATGCTTGCGATACAAGCAAAACACCTATACCTTCATGTTTAAGAATTCAAATATAGCTTACACTCTTCTATTAGCACATGTAAGATTCTTTTCTAATAGCCAGAAGTAAAATGTAACCATTTAATCAAGTTTTAGTGCATTATTCTCACTCAACCCTCAACGTACATCAAACATAAAAGTAGTTGAAAAGATTATTTAAATATTTTAAACTATTTAAACCATGTTTTAAAAATAATGAGTATTCCTCAAAATTAAAAGATAATAACAAGAAGCACCATCTAGGAAAGCAGAAAGGCCATCAAGTTGTAAGGCCTTGATATAAAAGAATCTTTACCTGGCACATTATACCAACTAGCTCCATTTGTTATTCCATGAGGAAAATATTCATTAGGATACATATTCTTGCAAGGTCTACCTTGAAACATCTGGGAATTTTCCTGGAAAAACAAAAAGAATCTTTACTTGTATTTGTTTGTATCTCCATCAAAAAAAAAATACTGGAAAGATACAGGAAAATAATAAAAGTGGCTTCCAACAGGGTGTGTGAGGGGTGGAGGTGGGAGTGGGGTGGGGCTATGAGCAGTGAGACTTTTCAGTGTATAGCTTTTTATGCCATTTTGATTTTTCACTATCTGAACTTATCTATTTTTAAAAATCAAAATACAATGTGCTCCTTAAGAAAATATTGACTTCATTTATTACTCGCAATTACAAGTAATATAAAACCTAGCTGAACCCCTCTCTAAAAAAAATTTCTGCTCATATTTATACTTTGGTTTCATGCTTTCAAGGAGCTTGAAGTCCAAAAAAGATAATACACACACAATAAAAGCAAGCAGCTTTCCCTGACTGCTAGCAGGAATAAGATGGCCCCTCTGTGCTCTGACTGCCCTCTGTACAATTATCTTACCCTATTACAACTAGTTGCACCTTTCTCTTCCCTAAAGACAATACACTATTCCTTGAAACAGTTTGTGTCTCTGTGTCCTCAGCATCTAGCATACAGTAGGTGTCCAACTGATAACTCAATGAAGGGTAAGAAAAACTGCCATGGAGACACAAATGCATGCCATTGAAAGCAAGAAGAGAGAAAGATTACATCTGATGAGAGTGGCAGGGGGAGTTTCCTAGAAGAAATTGAGCTTTGAAAGATGGTCAAAACTTCATTTATCTCTTTTTGAAACAGAAAAAAAGTACTGAAAGTGTGAAGAGAAAAAGAATAATTTCCCATTTTTCTACCACAGAGAATTAACCATTTAAAATATATAAACAGGGACAGGTAAGATCACACCTGTAATCCCAACACTTTGGGAGGCCAAGGTTGGAGAATTGCTTGAGCTCAGAAGTTCAAGACCAGCCTGGGCAATACAGTGAGACCTCATCTCTACAAAAAAAAAAAAAAAAAAAAAAAGCCACACATGGTGCTACATGCCTGTAGAACCAGCTCCTTGGGAGGCTGAGACGGGAAAATAGCTTGACCCCAGGAGGTTGAGGCTGCAGTAAACCATAACTGCACCACTGCACTACAGCCTGGGTGACAAAGCAAGACTCTGTCCTAACAAAAACAAAATAAAATAAACGATCCCCATCTAGAAACTTAATATGCCAATTATGGGCTTATCATCCCATCACTCTCTTATCAAATAAAAACCATAATTTTCGATTACTGTAATAATTATATGCATGCGCTTTTGCTTTGGTTTTGTTTTGGTTTTGAAACTGGGTCTTGTTTGTCACCCAGCTCAGAGTGCAGTAGTGGAAACACAGCTCACTGCAGCCTCAATCTCCCCACGCTCAAGTGATCCTTCCACCTCACCCTCCTGAGGAGCTGGGACTATAGGCATGCACCCACACACCTGGCTAATTTTTGTATTTTTTGTAGGGATGGGGTTTGACTATGTTGCCCAGGCTGGTCTCGAACTCCTGGGCTCAACGAATCTGCCCACCTCGGCTTCCCAAAGTGTTGAGATTACAGGTGTGAGCCATCACACCGGGCTTGGTATATAACTTTTACATCTCATTTTTTTAACTTATATACGAATACAGAATGGATCCTCCACCCCTCAGTCTTCTTTAGATTTTCAAAATCCACTTTATTGAGATATAATTCACATTCCACACAATTGACTCCATTTAAAGTGTACAATTCAATGGTTTTTAGTATTCATAGAGTTGTATAACCACCCACCATAATAAATTTTAGGACATTTTCATCACCCCAAAAAGAAACTCTATACCTATTAGCATTCTCCATTTTTCCCCAACCCCTACTCCCCACCCCCACTCCAAACCCTAGGCAACCACCAATCTACTTTCTGTCTCTATGGGTTTGCCTACTCTGAACATTACATATAAACTGAATCATACAATATGTAGTCTCTTGTGACTTCTTTCACTTAGTAGGTTTTTAAGGTTCATTCAAGTTGTACTGTGTATCATTACTTCATTACTTTTTATGGCTGAATAATATTCCACTGTATGATTTTGTATGTCTACTTATCAGTTTGTTAACCCATTCATCAGTTGATGGACATTTTGGTTGTTTCCATTTGGGGCTATTATGAATAATGCTGCTACAAATATTCATGTACAAGTTTTTGTGTGAATACATGTTTCCATTTCTCTTGGGTATATACCTAGCAGTGGAATGCTGGGTCATATTACAATTCTATATTTAATGTTTTAAAGCACTGCCAGACTGTTTTTCAAAGCAGTTATACCATTTTACACCCCACCAGCAATGTATGTAAGGTTTCAATTTTTCCACATCTTTGCCTATGCATATTTTCCATTTTTTAAAATTACAGCCATTCTAGTGGGTAACAAGAGGTATCTCATTGTGGTATTGACTTGCATTTCTCTAATGGCTAATAATATTGAGCATCTTTTCATGTGCTTATTGGCCATTTTCTCTTCTTCAGAGAAATGTCCATTCAGATCCTTTGCCTATTTTTCACTTGGATGATTTGTCTTTTTATTATTTAGCCATAAGAGTTCTTTATATATTTTAGATATAACACCTTTATCAAAATATATGATTTACAAAAATTTTCTCTTATTCTGTGGGTCATCTATTTATTTATTTTTTGGGGGCTGGGGTCTCCTTCTGTCACCCAAGCTGGAGTGCAGTGGCATGATCATAGCTCACGATAGCCTCTACTTCTTGGGCTCAAGCAATCCTTCGGCCTCAGCCTCCCAAGTAGCTGGGACTACAGGCACGTGTCACCAAGCCCAGCTTCTGTGGGTTGTCTTTTTACTTCCTGGATGTTATATGTTATGGATTGAGTTGTGTCCTCCAAAAATATATTGAAGTCCTAACCCTCAGTACCTCAAAATGTGATCTTATTTGGAAATAAGTTCCTTACAGAGGTAATCAAGTTAAAATAAGGTGATTAGCATGGGCCCTAATCCAATATGACGGTGTCCTTGTACAAAGGGGAAACTGGGATACGAAGACAGAGGGAGAATGCCATGTGATGATGAAGGGTTGGAGTGATGCACCTAGAAGTGAAGGAATGCCAATGGTTGCCAGCAAAGCACCAGAAACTAGGGAGAAACAAGGAAGGATTATTCCACAGTTTCAGAGGGAGAATGGCCCTGCCAACACTGTGATTTTGGACTTCTGGCCTCCAAAACTATGAGACAATAAATTCCTGTTGTCTTAGACCACCCAGTTTGTGGAATTTTGTTACAGCAGAACTAGGAAACAAATACAGTTGTTTTTTGCAGTAAAGAAGTTTTAAATCTGGATTATGTCCAATGTATCAATCTTTTTTTGTCACTTGTGCTTCTGATGTCATATCTAGAGGAGGACCAAATCACAAAAATGTATTCCTATTTTTTCTTAGTTTTATAGTTTTAGTTCCTATATTTAGGTTTATGACCTATTTTAAGCTAATTTTGGGGTGTGGTGTGAGGAAGGTATCTAGTTTATTCTTTTGCATATAAATATCCAATTGTCCCAGCACCATTTATTTAAAAAATCTATTCTTTGCCTATTGAATTGTCTTGGCATCCTTTTCTAAAAAAAAAAAATCAACTGACCATCAACATAAGAATTTATTCCTGGGTTCTCAGTTCTATTTCATTGATCTATATGTCTGTCTTTATGCCAGTACCACACTGTCTTAATTACTGTAGCTTTGTAGTAAGTTTGAAATTGGATGTATGAGTTCCCTAACTTTTGTCATTTATTCTTCATTTCAGAGATAATTTTGTCTTTTTCT
The DNA here is from genome assembly GCF_028858775.2 of Pan troglodytes. Classification (NCBI taxonomy): domain Eukaryota; kingdom Metazoa; phylum Chordata; class Mammalia; order Primates; family Hominidae; genus Pan; species Pan troglodytes. Next base: position 37,139,367 of record NC_072417.2, read on the forward strand.
TCCATTTTTTTCCTGAGTCCTATAAACTTTATTTTATTTATCCCTGTTTTTTGTTTCCTGGCCTCTGTTTTTATTTTTTGACTATCTGAGTTGAGGTAGTTTCTCATATTCTCAACGTGTATTTGGGTATACTTAATCTGTTTAGAATGCCAACTGAACAGTTTTCTTCTGCTTCTTGATTATTTTTTGCTAATGGTAGGGTCTCCTTAGTGTCTATATGTGAAGTTTCATTTCCTAATTTTCTGCAATCATTTTCCATGGACTTTATTTTCCTCTTTATTTTTATGATATTGGGCATTTAATATTATTCCTAGCTTAATGGTACACTTTTCTGTTGGTCTAGCAAAATCCAGGTACCTCAGTGTGGTTATTTATTTGTCTTGGTGGTAAGGGTGGAGCTGAGAATCTTCTGATTTTAAAGTTCTTTTCTGTCTTGGAAAACCTTACATTTCTCCCCACTTTTTCCTTTTCCCATTCACCATCTAATTGCCAAGGAGCACTTCTTCATTTCTATCTTTGCCTCTTTTTCTCCTTCTCCAGAAGCTATGAGTTTGGAAGATCTCCCTGTAACCATCCTCTCCTTTTAAATTGTACTTATCCCGTTAAATCACACCAGATCCTTTAAGTTGTGTGCATTTTGAAATCTCTTCCCTGTATTCCAGAGCTCTCATCTGCCCAGTTACTCTTTTAGTATTTTTGGATTTAGTGCATATGTGATGTATGGTGGTCATTCCAAATTACCTTCACAGCTGCCCTTCACTGGCACCCACTTCTGTCTTCTCCGTAAGTTTTCTTGGTCTGCTTTACCTCACCACAAAGCCTTGTGGTGGGGCGAAGGTGGGGTAGGTGCATGATAGATCATGCTGAGACTTCTTGATTTTTAAAAAATTTACAGTTATTTTGCAGTTTCAGGATCTTTTGTGATGCCAACAGTGTGGTTTTGTGTAAAATTTGGTAGTTTTTAAGTCGTTTTATATTGTTTAAAGAAAAACCCTGGGAGATAGGTTATCACATAGCCATCACTGTCTTTGGCTGCTCAGATGTCTCCCAAGACTATTTGCTTTTGAGAAGTTTTGAAGAGTAAAAATAAAGAAACTTTGAATGGTAGCTTCATGGGGGCTTACTAAGGTTAGCAGAAGACAATATTTTTAGAGGAGCTGCTTATTGACCAAGAGAAAAAAGGCTGTGAGTGAAGACTGGGGAGTTTAATTATCACCTTCCTCATTTATTTATTTATTTATTTATTTTTTTTTTGAGACGGAGTCTCGCTCTGTCGCCCAGGCTGGAGTGCAGTGGCGCGATCTCTGCTCACTGCAAGCTCCGCCTCCCAGGTTCCCGCCATTCTCCTGCCTCAGCCTCCCGAGTAGCTGGGACTACAGGCGCCCGCTACCACGCCCGGCTAATTTTTTGTATTTTTAGTAGAGACGGGGTTTCACCGTGTTAGCCAGGATGGTCTCGATCTCCTGACCTCGTAATCCGCCCGCCTCGGCCTCCCAAAGTGCTGGGATTACAGGCGTGAGCCACCGCGCCCGGCCTCACCTTCCTCATTTATAAAATAAGATATGAAGACACAAGATTCCAGGAGGCAGAATGCAGTGGGATCAAGAAATGGAGGAGAATATTGTTAAGACACACATGAGAAACAATTGAGAAGACAGAATCTTAGTGAACTCACATCAGATTACTCAAAGTTCTACTTGAGTTCAATGCAAAGTGATCTACTATGAATAAGAGGGATAGAGCTGGAACAGGAGGCTCAGATAGAGGATAAAGGCTCTGAATCACCATAGTGGGAACTGAGCCAGGGAGTCAAGTAGCTAAACAGGAAATGTTGCCACGTAGGACTGAGGGTTCAGCTGAAGTTGGAGAGCACACATATGGACTATAGCAAATTGCCGTGACAGTGTGACCACTCTAGGCTGTACTTGTAATATTGGTATGGAGAAAAGAGATAATGGTAATTACTGAGGACTGGAGGGCAAAGCAGTTATGTCAAAGGGGTGTACAAGACCCTTAGGAGAATCATTGAAAAGGTATGTCCATGGGTCTACGCTACAGAGAAAGGTAAATCAAATCAAAAGGGTTAATGGTCTAAGAAAACAAAGAGAAGATAAGGAACTAGAAGCCAAAATGAAGGCGAAAAGCAGAAATCATGAGAATGAGCATAGAATGTGATGAGAAAATATGCAAAATCCAGCCATTTAATTTTTATTTTGATGGTTGGGACACTATACATTCTCTTATTACTCCACATATGTACTTCAAAAAGACATATATGTCCAAACAGAAAGCAATAATTCTCTAAGGTGAAATGAACAGCTGTACTCCTCTAGTAGAAACTCTGAACAATCTCACAAGATTCATTTGCAGAGGATGAGGGAATGGGAAAAGTGGAAGGATGGAGGACTGTGACTGGAGAGTACAGAGTTACAGTAATAATATTCATTACCTATAACCAATAATAGTACCAATATAACCAATAACAATACTAAGTCAGTAGTAACACCAAACATTGAAACTAACAAGCCTAGTTTACAAGCCTCAACTTTTAACATGTTTTCTAAGACAATTTTTATTTTTTTGAGACAGGGTCTCAGCTTTGTCACCCAGGCTAGAGTATAGTATTGTGATCAAGCTCACTTCAACCTCAATCTCCTGGGATAGAGCGATCCTCCCACCTCAGCCTCCTAAGTAGCTGGAACAACAAATGCTTGTCACCACAACCGGCTAATTTTTTTTTTTTTTTTTTTTTTTTTTTTTTTTAGTAGAGGCAAGCTCTTGCTATGTTGCCCAGTCTGGTCTCAAACTCCTGAGAGCTCAAGCAATTCTCCTGCCTTGCCCTACCAAAGTGCTACGATTTCAGGCATGAGCCACCAGGCCTGGTCCTAAGAACGATTTTTAAATTAAATTTTCACACACACACACATTTTAACATTCCCGATTGTAAGAGTAATCCATGTTTATCATAGGAAGTTTGGAAAATACAGAAATTTCTGCCTGCTTTTCCTTGCTATATGTAACTACAGGATCTTAAATACCTTAGACTAAAGTTTGGCAATTTTTTCTTGTAAAAAACCAGACAGCAAATATTTCAGACTTTTTAGATGCAAAAGTCTTTGTTGAAACTACTCAACTTTGCCCTTTGATCACTGGATTTTCCTTCTTTAGTTTGTTAATATAGTAAATTATACTGACTTACTTTGAAATGTTGAAGGAGAAAGCAGCCACACACAATATATAAAAATATAGCTGTGGCTGTGTGTCAATACAATTTTATTTACAAAAACAGGTGGTGGGCAAGATTTGGCTCCAGAGCTATAATTCATTAAGCCCTTATCTTGGCCTACTTTACTGGGCTTATAACTTATTTGTCAAATGAAATAAATTGACATGTATATGTTCCAGGTACTGTGTTAAAACCATAGATAAAAGGCCAATGGAGAAAGACATGTAGTGTATTCAAAAGTGAGGTGGGAAACAGGAGAAAAAGCTGTTTTTCGGAAACAGCTGAAAAAGTCATGCTTTATTAACTATGGAAGCACTTGACCTGAGTCTTGCAGGACTTTAAAGCATATTTTTAAATAAAAGAATTAATTTTGTAACATTTTATATTCAAAGACAAGCCTACCTTGGAATAAGAAAGTGCTATTTGTTGGAACACAGCATCATCTGGTGATTTACTATATGTGGCAAGTCCTTGTTCATCATCATCAAAAGGGTAGTTAACCACCAAAGAACCTATAAGGGAAATGAGGAAAATGTATCATGTTGTCTGTTTCAAGATGGATTATTAACATAAAGCTTTTCAGAATACTGCCAGAGAAGAGAAAACAATAAAATTTGCCAAGCAGAATTTCCTCAACAGAAATGAAAATTACACTAATTTCTTCAATTCAAAGTGAATAAGTGAGAAGATATCTTTCAAATGGCTAATTTTCTAAAGCCACAAAAAAAGATTTATAGTACTTCTACCAAACAGTCTACCTCAAAAAAATAATTAGCATCAATACAGAAAGGACTAGCAACAAAAGAAAAAAACAGATATACGGGATTCCATCAAAATCAAAAACTTTTATGCATCAAGAACATAAGAAAGAGAAAAGACAACCTATAGAATGGGGGAAAATGTTTTGCAAGCCTGATAAGGGTCCAGTGTCCAGTATTTAAAAACTCTTACAACTTAACAACAAAGACAAAAACTCAATTAAAAATTGGACAAAGGACTTGAACAGATATTTCTCCAAAGAAGATAGATAAATGGCCAACAAGCTCATGAAAAGATCCTCGGCATCATTAGTTATTGGGGAAATGCACACCAAAACCAAAATGAGGTCCTAATTCTCACCCACTAGGACAGCTATAATAATAAAAATAGAAAATAATAAGTGGTGGTGAGGATACGAAGAAACTGGAACCTCATACATTGCTGGCGGGAATGTAAAATAGTCCAGCCTCTGTGGAAAACAGTTTGGCAATTCCTCAAAAAGCTTAACATGGAATTATCATATGACAATTTCACTCCTAAGTGTACACCCAAAAGAACTGAATACAGGGGCTGCGTACAGTAGTTCACACCTATAATCTCAGCACTTTGGGAGGCCAAGGCAGGCAGGTGGATTGCTTGAGCCCAAGAGTTCAAGATCAGCCTGGGCAACACTGGGAGACCCTGTCTCTACAAAAAATTAAAAATAAGCCAGGTGTGGTGGTGCATGCCTGCAGTTCCAGCTACTTGGGAGGCTGAGGTGGGAGGATTGCCTGAGCTCAGGAGTTTGAGGCTGCAGTGAGCCATGATCACACCACTTACACTCCAGCCTGGGTAACAGAGTGAGACTCTTTCAAAACAAGGGGGGCACGGGGAAAAGAAAACAGGAACTCAAATAGATATTTGAATGCCAATGGGCATAGAAGCATTTTTCATTGTAGTCAAAAAGTCAAAACAACCCAAATGTCCATCAGTACGTAAATGGATAAAGCAAATGTGATATTGATATATACATATGTATATACAATGTACTATTATTCAACCATAGAAAGGAATGAAGTACTGATATATGCCACAACATGAGTGAACCTTGAAAACACTATGCTAAATGAAAGAAGCCAGACACGAAAGGTCACATGTTATAGGATTCCATTTCTATGAAATATCCGGAGATATAGATAAATCCCTATATATAGGTAAATCCCTAGAGACAGAACAAAGATTGGTGGTTACCAGAGGTTGAGGGGAGAAGGGAAAGGGGAGTCACTGTTAAATGGGTGTGGGGTATCCTTTTGCGGAGATAAAAATGTTTTGGAACAAGATAGAGGGGGCGGTTGCAAAACACTATGAATGCACTAAACGCCAGTGGAATTATGTAAACTTCACCTCAATAAAAAAATTAGTATCAAAATTTTTGAAATTTTATGAAAAAGAATATTGCTTTCCCCTATCTTCTTTCAAGATCCTTCTAAATTATAAAGATGGCAGGGAAAGGAATCAGAACATTCTGCCCCAGAATATAACTCTTTAGCATATTAATTATTTAGAGCTGAAGGCAACTGAGAAAGAGCAGATGCAGGAAAGGCTATCTACCCTCCCTCTTTCTGCCTAAAATTAGGGCATAAATTTCCCGTGAGAAAGGCACCTTCCTGGTACCATCAGAGATGGGATAGTCAACGTCAAGATGAGTTGACACAAACAAACCTTAGTAAAATAACCCTCATCTTTCATTAGTTTCCCCCGCATATTTCCTAGTCACTTTCCCACAATGTATTACCCCTAGAAGTCTAAACCCCTTCCTTTGTGTAGTCACTTTTCCACAAGGTATTACCCTTTGTTATGAGAGCACTAAGTCCTTAACACTGCTTTTTTGAGGGTTTCACGTCTTTCCTATGAACTCCCCCACTGCCTGTTGCCTGTGCCGCATACAAACATCAAATAAAATTTGTATGCTTTTTTCTTTTAATCTGTCTTTTGTCAGCTTAATTCACAAGCTCCAGCTGCGGACTCTATGAGGATTTTTTACTCCTGTACAGCAACAAAGAAATTCTCCTTCAAACTGCTTTGCCAAGATTTCAAACTCCATTTAAATAAGGATTTTAAGATGAGAAAACAAAATATGTCACGGAAAGAAAAATGTCTGCATGACTGAAGATTCCTACCTCTCACCATGCCAAGGTCTGGATACCACATCTGTAAATCTGTGACTTATTTTCACTGGAATGTAACTATTATTAACTTTCCAGATTTAGCCAACATGATGTGTGATTTATTATGAGAATATTTTTAAAGCTCTAAATAAGTGAATTCTATCAAACATAGCATTAAACACATAAAATATAATAAAAGAAAACAAAAAATTTATTTTGCCAACCAGGGCATAACTTCATAGTTCTTATTTGACTCTTTGAGAACAATATATGATTACCAACTGTAGAAGTACTTTTTTCTACTATTGGCAATCTTTCAAAGCAATTTTTGGAGAATCTCAATTAATCTCCTAAATCTAAATATCCATCAGTATGTACTGTCATTCTAAAATGGCAGGCTACTCTATATGACATGAAGTCTCCACTATGGTACTTCTGGATATTCCAATAAATGTTGAAACTAAATTTCTTCCCCATTGCCCCTGGTGCTAATACTTGTCACTTTTTTTTTTTTAGTAGTTTTACTGATGTAATTCAAATACCATGCAATTCACCCATTTAAAGTTGTTTATATTCACAGGGTTGTACAACCACTACCACTATCCAGTTATAGAACATTTTTATAACTCCAAAAAGAAGCCCCAAAATCCATTAGCAGTCACTCCCCTATCACCTCTTACCACTATTCACTCCAGCCCAATGCAATCTTTAATCTACTTTCTGTCTCTATGGATATGCCTATTCTAAAAATTTCATAAAAATATAATCAACTTGATAAAGAAAAAAATAATAATCATGCACTATGTGGTCTATTATGACTGGCTTTTGTCACTTAGTGTAAGGTTTCAAGGATCTATGTTGTAGCATGTATCAGCACTTGATTCCTTTTTGAGCCAAATAATATTCATTGTAAGGACAGACCACATTTTATTTATCTATTTATCAGATGATGGTTGTTTGGGTTGTTTCTACTTTTTTGTTATTGTGAATAATCCTGAATGAACGTTCATGTACATTGAACATTCATATACATGAGCACTGTACATTAAATGAGTGAACATTTTGTTCAAGTGAGTTTATGTGTGGACACATTTTGGTTCTCTTGGGTACTGATATCTTCACTCTTATTCGTAACCTTAGTTGGACATTGTGGCGATTTTTAATCTTGACACTCATCCTATTCAACCGATCCATCCTGCTAAATTATATGGAGGTATATGAGCTCAGTTACTACATGAGAATGTGGTCATTCTGCTGCAATTAAGGATATACCAAGTAAAAAAGAGAATATCAAAATCTAAATTTACATAAAAGAGTTTATTAAACTTCAGGGAGAAAACAGAACTAAACATTTGGATCAATTTTTATGAATGACAAAGAATATGTTACCAAGTTCCCAATGTGAGAGATAAATACAAAATACCTGAAGAACTATGAGAGGAAGAGGAGAGGAGGAGGAAGAGCAGAGTAGGGGGACAGGCGGGGGAGAAGGAGAGGAGAAGAGAAAAAAGACAAGACAGAGAAGAAAGGGGAGAGGAGGTAAGAGAAGGGAAAGAGAAGTAGTAGGTGAGAAAAGAGAGGAGAAAGGGGTGGAGAGAAGAGATGGGGGTAAAAGGAGAAGAGAAGAGGAGGAAAAAAGAGAGGAAGGAGGAGGAAAGAAACAGCCAGAACACTGGCTGAAAAAGTAATGAGAAAAGACCTTTACTTTTGTCTGCCATAAAAGCAGTAACAGGATACTCATTTTAAGAAAGCATAACACTACAAACAGATAAAATTCCACCAGGATTTCCAAATGCTCTCAACAAGAACTGATTAGTAGAATATAAAGTTGCCATACCTCCATGCAGGTTTGCTGAAAGTACAAATGGATAGGACTTCATCCAGCTCATTACAGCAATAGTTTCTGGTTGCGTAGGATCTGTGATCTGAACAAACTGGTCTGGGAAATTTCGGTTCAGGTCAAAGTTGTTGCTGTTGTTTCTGCCAATTACACTTATTGAATCTCCTGTATGATATGATAAAGGATTTGAATATAAGCCATGTTCACTTATATTTTATTCCAACACGTACTACTTTAGATACCTTAACTCAAGGCAAATGTGAACACATCAGGCTTCGCTATTATCAATCACCTATGATTATGAAACTGTCTTTGCAAAATTATAACAGTAAAAGAAATCTGACATGGTTGACTCCGCCTTTTTTTTTTTTTTTGAGATGGAGTCTCACTCAGTCACCCAGGCTGGAGTGCAGTGGCGCAATCTCAGCTCACTGCAACCCCCATCTCCCGGGTTCAAGCGATTCTCCCATCTCAGCCTCCCAAGTAGCTGGAATTACAGGCACCTGCCATCATGCCCAGCTAATTTTTGTATTTATTAGTAGAGATGGGGTTTCACTATGTTGGCCAGGCTGGTCTTGAACTCCTGACATCAGGTGACCCGCCCCCCTCAGCCTCCCAAAGTGCTAGGATTACAGGAGTGAGCCACCACGCCCGGCCAGACTCCACCTTACTTCTAACCTCCAAGCTGTCCTTGGTCATTCCTGGGCATCGGCCAAGCTAACTTTGGGAGAAATTTAGCTTACAGTTTAATCTTAAAGCAAGGATGATAACAACCTTTCCCAAAACTAAACCACCTTTGTAAAACTAATGAAAGGTCACAAGGTTGGGATTATAAGAGGGGCCTGAATTTGGCTAACATGTATGTGTAATTAAAGGATAACCAGTCATCGTTTTGGAAGTTGTTAAGATTTGTAACTTCCTCAACTACTCCTGTAGATAACATCACTACTGTAGAACCTAAGATTGGCCTTCTGAGATGTTATTCTGACTTTTGCATTTCTGACAACCAGCTGACGTCACCTGGACCAGTGAGTGAGTTGTAACTCAGCTGGTCCTGTGGTTCCCAACTAGAAGCTGACTCAGCACATGAGGACTGTTTTCCACATCCCTATGATTTCATCCCCAACCAATCAACCCATTCTCTAGTCCCTTGTCCATCAAACTATCTTTGAAAAACCCTAACCTCTGAGCCTTCAGGGAGACTGATTTGAGTGATAACTCCAATTCTCCTGCGTGGCTGGCCTTGCATTAATTAAACTCTTTACTGAGATACCATGGTCTCAATGAACTGTTTTGCCTGTGCAGCAGGCAGGAAGAACCTGTCAGGCATTACCTCTTTTTTTTTTTTTTTTTTTTTTTTTGAGACGGAGCCTCGCCTTGTCGCCCAGGCTGGAGTGCAATGGCACAATCTTGGCTTACTGCAACCTCTGCCTCCTGGGTTCACGCCATTCTCCTGCCTCAGCCTCCCGAGTAGCTGGGATTACAGGTGTGCGCCACCACGCCCAGCTAATTTTTTGTATCTTTAGTAGAGATGAGGTTTCACCATGTTGGCCAGGCTGGTCTCGAACTCCTGACCTCGTGATCCACCCACCTTGGCCTCCCAAAGTGCTGGGATTACAGGAGTGAGCCACAGCGCCTGGCTAGGCATTACAGTTAAAACACATCTTTTTCACATTGCGTGTTTAAAAACTGTATCTCTTCCAGATATTTTGAACAGAGAGGTAAAACCATTATCTTTTTATTTTTGCCCTCTGCTCATAATCTGGGAGGAAAAATATTCCAATTAGACAAATTATATTAAAGCACTGTTTAAGTGTCAATAATTCACATATAATGACATTATCACAATGTTGAGTGGAAATTACTGATCAGAGGGGAACTCTATTTTTTTTTTTTTTTTTTTTGAGACAGAGTCTCACTCTGTGGCCTAGACTGTAGTGCAGTGGCGCCATCTCGGCTCACTGCTACCTCCACCTCCCAGGTTCAAGCAATTCTTGTGCCTCAGTCTCCCGAGTAGCTGGAATTACAGGTGTGTACCACCACGTCCAGCTAATTTTTTGTATTTTTAGTAGAAACAGGGTTTCACCATGTTGGCCAGGCTGCTCTTGAACTCCTGGCCTCAAATGATCCATCTACCTCGACCTCCCAAAGTGCTGGGATTATAAGCGTGAGCCACCGCGCCTGGCCAGGAACTCTATACTCCTCTCTGTACTTGTATAAAGCTCACTAAGACACTGTAAGAAATAGAGCAAATGAAAAGAAAATTGTGATATGCTCACATTAAAGTGATCACAAAAAGATAAAGTTAGCCAAGAGCACAGCTGGAAGTTTAACCTGATGGAGGAGAAAGTTCAATTTAAGCTTAACTGTGCATATTCCATTTTAATAGGGAGTGGGAGCCTTACTATTGTCATTATAATGAGAAAAATTGCAAGAGACTAAAGAAAACTGGAGGGCGCACTAGTGTAATTAGTTCCACCTTTCAGAAAGGTGTGGGGAGTATGTAGAAGGGACTTGTGGCACTGACAAAGAATGAGAACCTTAGGGGGAAAAATCTGAAATATATACATATGTAAGTAAGATCTTGTGCCTATTTGTTCAAGTGAGCTTCTGGGGTACTAATGACCAACTTCTGGGTACTAATGACCAACTAATGACCAACTGATCCTCCCAATGGTCAGGTCAGTGCTAGTAATAAGTCATGAGACTCCATATTATACTATGGTGCCTGATAGATATCATTGCCTGGAAGAAATCATGGGCTGGGAAAAGATGAATTCTTACTCCCCTAGTGTTGTGCATAAGGGTCTGCTGTCCCATCCCACACTATAACGCCCCAGGAGAGATGGGCTTGCCCAGGGAAGGCAAAGAAATGAGAAGTCAATAAATTAGCAAGTCTGGAATATGCACAGGCAGTAGAACTGAGAGTCAAAACAGAGTCACTGACTCAGACAGATATCTGGTTTGGTTTTTCACTTATGAAATAAGGTTCCCAAAATAATGATTTAATAAGAACTGTAAACCCAAAACAAAATTCTAAGGCCCCGCTCAATAGGCAGGGCCTATCTCAACAGATTCCCTCCTCTTGACCAGGGCACTCCAAAGTTAACCTGAAAGACTGGTTCAGGCCACGATGGGAAATGGGGGTCGGACATGCCTCATTATGCCTCCTCTCTTTTGGAAATCAGGAAAAGTCAATCAGCATTAATACCAACACAGACCTTAAGTCTGATAAGAAACATTTACAATCTATTCTCTGTGAAGCCTGCTACCTGGAGGCTTCATCTGCATGATCAAACTTTGGTAACTACAACCTCTTATCCTAACCCAGACATTCCTTTCGATTGATAATAAATCTTTCAACCCTCGCCCGATTTCTGGACCAAGCCAATGTATATCTTAAATGTGTCTGACTGATGTCTCATGTCTTCTTAAAATGTTTAAAACCAAGCTGCACCCTGACTACCCTAAACACATGTCCTCTGGGTCTGAGGGCTGTGTCATGGGCCATGGTCACTCATATTTGGCTCAGAATAAATCTCTTCAAATATTTTACAGAGTTTGACTCTTTGCCAACAGAACTATTGCTAAAATAAAAAAATTTATAAAAGTCTTATACTCTATTTCTAGTAAATAAGAACCATTACCAAGTGGAAGACACCAGTAAATATATAAATTTGATCACCTAATTGTTGAACAGACCAGATCATCATATAAGAATACAAGAGCTAAAATCAATCATAAATTAAAAGGAAAAAAAATTGGAAGAAATTCCAAAAGAACCAGTTCAAATTCTCTTCTCCATCAAAATAATCATTCTATATGATGATCAAATGATTAAGAATTAAATGCTATTCTTTACCTTCCTGGGACTTTTCATACCCATCAGGATTCATGGATGGCATAAGGTGAATTCTAGTGTTATGAACCAAATCTGTGACTTCAGGGTCTGTTCCAAAGTTCTTACAAAGGTATTCTATGAGGTTCAACAGCAGTTCTCTTCCAACCACTTCATTTCCATGCATATTTCCAATGTACTTAAATTCTGGTTCACCTGAAAACAAAATAATTACATGGAAGGCTTTTTTTCCTTCTTAATCATCATGGACTCTGTTTTTTTCCGCAACATATATAAATCCTATACTAAAAAATTTTTTAAACATGTATTTTGGCAAAGGAGGCAGAAAAAACCTTCAGAAATATCTTATAAAGCAGCTTCCTTACTAATACATATGTCTGAGCAGGCTCAAAGCATATATATGCTATATAATATAAATAAATAAAACACTATTAGCAGAATAAATCTAATCTATGCACTTATTAAATACCATGCCTAATATGGGTTAGCAAAAGGATTTCCTTCTCTTCTGGGAAAAGATTGGTTACATTTTCTTTTTTGCTTTCTTTTAATTTTAGTTAGGTTTTCTTAATGCCAGTTATACAAACTGTAGGCGACCTTTCTGAATGAAACATAGCAATATTGAACATGGCTTTGAGGGGCACTACTGAAATTATGTGTAAGACCATACCAATTACCTGGTTCATGGACACCTGGATTATCAGATACCTCCATCACATAAAGTTCTCTTGACTCTACTGATTTTCCCAATGAATAAAGCCGGGTAATGTTAGGATATTCATTGGCAAACCTTCTCAAGAAGATTTCCATATCAGGGAAATGGTGGTGGTGAAAGTCCTTTGGCTGAATTGGCTGGTAGGAGGATGATGTTCCAGAAAGAATATTAGGTATAGCAACTGTGCTAGCAGTTGCTACAGCCTCTGTCGTGTCAGGGATTACTGAAGTTACAGTTGGCCTAAGAGAAAAATCCACCTCTGTGGCTGGTCCTTCTTTCACCACTACATTAGTAACAGTCAATGGCATATACCTGAAAAAAAAATTTGAAAAAGTAAATGGTTTATAGTTAAGACATACAATGCTTTAATATTATAAAAGCACAGTAGCCTTTTCATCCTCTTACACTTAGCGATCTATCAAAACTCAAACTAAATAAAGAGAGATGTGTAAATTTAAGAGTTTTAGGACATTATCTCACAAAGAACCCCAGATTGAACAACTATTTCTCTCACCAAATCTTCTCAAGTACCACACACTAGAATGTATACCAAAAAAATTACACTCAAAGGAAAGAACATGTTGAAAGATGTGGTTGTTACTCCATTGTAACCACTGCTACAGTACTCAAAGAAGGGATAAATTACACAATTCTTTGCAGTGTCTTATCAAACTGACATTCCAACTTCTTTTTCAAGTAGGAAAGCTCAAGATTAAAGGTTATCAATTAAATCCTTATCAAAGTGAGCTTCCAGAAAGCTTTCCAGGGGAGGTGGGAAACCATTCATTTAATATATTAGAAAGCTGATAAGACAGTTCTTCAAAATGTCATTTACAGAGCAATGGGTTTCTTCTACTCTGGTATTCGGTTAGCTTTAAGGCAATGCTTTACACAGCTGAATATCTTTTCAAGTTTTAAAACTTGTCCTTCCTCTAATGCTACAACTATGCTTCACATCCCATTGTACTATTAGACTATGTGACAAAAAACTCCACAATAGTATTTTCTTATTATAAAACGAGAAAAATCAGAAAATAAGGAAAAATAAAAGCCACAAAAAATAAACAACATGTACTAGACTATATTTCTGTCTCAGATATAAAACAGAGACTTGACATTTTAACTAAGAGTCTACATAGTTTAAATTCTTACCCAGTTAAAACTACTGTAAGGTTGTAAGTTCCAGGAACAAGTAATCGGTAGAAATCACCAAATCTGCCTGTTGTGATATTATGATTAATACCAGCCACTGAGATGGTTGCATTCTCTAACCCAGATCCTGTTATGGAATCTTTAACAAATCCTTTCACTCCAATGTGAACCTAAGAAGACAAGAATCCAAGCTCAGAGACGGTGAATTTGGAAGGCAAGAGCGCATAATTTCTCTCTGCACCGATACTACAATTTCTAAAAAATAAAGTGACTCTTCTCTCTCCCCCAAAACATTTTCAATCCCTTGAAGTTTAAACAAAATACAGACAGAAGTATTAAATCCTTAAACTTAAGTCATATGTCTGAACTTGACACTAGTAAGGTGCTTTTAAAATTCCCTCTCCTCAAAGCCAGATTTTTAATTTTCTCAACAAGGTGTAATTGCTGGTGTATTCAATTGCTGTATTAGTCTGGGTGATGTTTAAATTAAACTGATGTCCATGGTTCATATAGTGGTAAAGGCTCACTAGCAAATATGATCACATGACATTGTAAGAACCTGAGAGTACAAATTTGGCTAATTATTTCAGTTGTATAAGTAAGTGTTCCAAGATAGGAAAAGGAAGCCCTATGGAGCAGAGAGCTGGGGGTAAGGGGCAGGGGAAGCAGAGCTAGAATATGTTTTAATAGATTATAATCTAATAATCTTTAAAGATAATTTATAATCTTAAGTAATAAAAAGAGATAAACGACATCTAATACTGTATAGATTATCATTCACATGCATCCAAATTTCTCCCGTATTTAATCCTGTTTCTATACCCCAACCTTCCAGTCATCTACTTTTACCTTTTCAATCAATGTGATCAAAGACTCACGATTGTTCTCCCATTCCTGTCGAAGCTGTGAAGCAGGTGGGTACTTGCAACAAGACAGTTCTAATGTGATCTCAAAACAGTTGGCCCACACATAATTGTAATCTTGCATACCACCTGTAACATAAAAAAAATAAGTTTACTCTCAGAAGGAAAATAATTCTACCCTCCAAAAGACTGAAGAAATTAAATCAGCCATCTCTGGATGTATAAATTTTCTTTTCTTTTCATTAAATTGTTTGAAATTGGAGAAGGCATCTGAACTATAGTGGAGGCTAAGAAGGAAGATTAAAAGGAATTTACATTGAAAAAGAATATATAGTGAAAAAATACATTTAATTAATAGGATGAGCAGTTATAAAAAGTATGAATATATCAGTTAATACCAGTAACAATAATAATAGCAGCTTTGTGTGTTTACTATACACCAGACCTGTTCTAAGAGCTTTATGTGTATTAGCATTTAATCTTTACAGCAATTATATGAGGCAGATACTACTATTTCATCCATTTTACAGATATGAAAAGTAGGGCACAAAGAAATTAAGATTTATAACAGAAAGAAAATAAAGGGTACACATCTCAAAGTTGTGAAGGATATTCATGCCGAAGCATTATTAAGTACCTACGATTCTAACTGTACTTCCCTTTATCAAGAAGGTGGCAAGAGCAAAAAGAAAAACTGTTATCTAGGGTGGCACAGCTACACAAATCAGGGGAAAATAAGACACAATAAATTCTTTCAAAATGTGTTAAACGGAAGATGGAACTTAAAAGGGACTAAGCATCCATGGTCTATCACCTTCACCATGTTTATACCTATATAAGCCCACACACTCATTTTGTTGACAGCCTATTACCCTATCATTCTTGTCACTTGATTTTCTCACATCTTGTTTTTAGTGGATAAAGACTAAAAAGTGGAGAAAGGAGCAGGTGTAACTTCTCTATGATCTCACCTTGCTCTTGCAAAGTACAAATGTGGATTTTAAGGGTCATCTTTCCTCAACCCCCAGTGCATCTCAGATGATGTCACACAGGATCCTTCAGATCAGGAGGGAGAATAACTGATGATCTGATTATATTCATGTTCATCCATGTTAATTCAGCACTTACAAATAATGCCAAGCATTTGTTTCCCTTTCATTGACAGCACCAAAAGATATGCTTCCGTCATAGATTCTTCTGCCACTCACTCCCTTTGGCATTAACATGGGTCTTTATTTATTTATTTATATGCAAAGTGTATGTTAGATGATCACAAAAGACACTTCAAACCCTCGCATTCTATGATGTTTAAAAATACATGCTGATTTAGGCTGGGTGCAATGGCCCATGCCTGTAATCCTAGCACTTTGTGAGGTGGAGGCGGGCAGATTGCCTGAGCTCAGGAGTTTGAGACTAGTCTGGGCAACATGGTGAAACCCTGTCTCTACTAAAAATACAAAAAATTAGCTGGGTGTGGTGGCACGTGCCTGTAGTCCCAGCTACTCGGGAGGCTGAGGCAGAAGAATCGCTTGAACCCAGGAGGCAGAGGTTGCAGTTAGCAGAGATAGTGCCACTGCACTCCAGCCTGGGCAACAGAGTGCGACTCCGTCTCCAAAACAAAAACAAAAACATGCTGATTTGATTACAAGAGAAAAGGCAGGGAGAGAACATGAAAAACAGACAATTCTGAAACCTGTTTCTGGAGAAAGGTCAATGTCATAGTTTTAAGCACAGCTTATTAGGAGTTCATCAAAGAACCGGGGCTTATAAAACATTGAAGAAAAGCAAACAATACAGCAAAAATAACAAAACTTTGACAGAAATAAAATCGCAGCAATATTATTGGAGCCTAAACTCTTAATCTCATTTTTGCTGAAGTTTCATTATGTGCTTTGAAACACATCTAGTTCTTGAAATATGCACACCTTACCTAACGCAATATGCTCCATTTCACTGGCATATTTATAGGATAGATATTGGTAAGACAAAAAAGTTAGGTTAAGTGTACGCACCAAAAACTTGTAAAGAAGAAATTAGGCAAAGAACCTTTAAAAATCCAGGACTCCGTGAACTCTAACCAATGCCATTTTGAATAAGTACAAGGAAGAAAACTGAACACAATCCTGAAGTTACCCAAGCAGGATCACAAGGATACTTGTGATGTGACATCTCATCTCAGGAGATGATCTGATTATATTCATGTTCATCCATGTTAATTCAGCACTTACAAATAACGCCAAGCGTTTTGTTTCCAATCAGAGGAGGGGACAACTACATCCATAAATAATTAAATATGATAGCAGAGGACAGTGGTGAATGTTGTACAGCAATGTAAATGTACTTAATGCAAGGGAATTGTACCCTTAAAAAGTTACAATGGTAAATTTTATATTATGTATACTTTACCGCAATTTAAAAAATGAAATAGGCTGGGAGAGGTGGCTCATGCCTGTAATCCTAACACTTTGGGAGGCTGAAGGCAGTACCTAGAATAGTGCCTGGCATACAGTAGGTGCTCAATAAATATTTTGGAAGCCTGGGCAGACTGCTTGAGCTCAGGAGTTTGAGACCAGCCTAGGCAACATAGCAAAACCCCATCTCTACAAAAAATACAAAAAAATTAGCTGGGCATGGTGGCACATGCCTGTCATCATAGCTACTCAGGAGGTTGAGGTGGGAGGATTGCTTAAGCTCAGGAGTTCAAGGCTGCAGTGAGCCAAGATTGCGCCACTGCACTCCAGTCTGGGTAACAAAGTAAGACCTATCTTGGAAAAAAAAGAAAAAAATGATATTAATAATAGAGATATTATGGGTCTATGCCACTAATTTCAATTTTGGAGTTGAGGGAAGATCTATAAAGGCTTCTTGGGGAGGCAGTTTTTTAGTTATATCTTAAAGATAAAACTGTAAGTCAGCCAAAAGGATGCGGGGGTTCAGGAGCACTGCAGTCAGGGAAAATGGCTTTGTAAAGGTGGAGGCTGCTGGTGTATGTGACCACCAGCTATGAGGCTGATAAGGCCACAGAATGAGGGCAGCAGCACAGAGCTGCAGGGATGTCATGAATGGTGAGGCTGGAAAGGTAAGTAGGGTCTAAAGGAGGCTGAGGATAAAGTTTTCCGTGGCTTTCCAAAGCATAAAAAAAAATGGCATTTCATTTGTTAGTTTTGAACAGAAAAGTAGTATGATGAATAGAAGACAGTACGGTCTGGAAAGGCGTGGGGGATTGGAAGCAAAAAGCCCGGTTAGGCAGTTTCTTACAATGATACATGTAAAAAGTAATTAGGCCTAAAATGATGTGGTAGCAACTCTGTGGAAGAGAAGGGAAAGATGTGAGATAAGATACTGACAGGATCTGATAGATAGTGGGAGTTGAGAGAAAGAAAGGAATCAAAGAGGACCTCTGGCCTGATCAATTGGGCTAATGATGATGCCATTAACAGAAAAAATAAGGTCTGTGAGAGTAACTGAGCAGAAAGGGGCATGTTGAATTTGAGGTATTTGTAGAATATTTAGACAGAAATACCCAAGAAGGAATTCAAAAAGACAGGTCTGGAGCTTGGGGAGAAGAGTAGTCCTTTTCAAGAAATGATCATTTAAGACTAGGAAGTTCAGTTTTCTTTTGGCAAATATTTATTGAGCACCTAGTATATGCCAGGCACTATTCTAGGTGCTTGGGGATATGGTGATGAACAAAACAGACAAGGTCCCTGCTTTCTCATAACATTCTTTTAAAATTTAAAAACTTTAAATTCTAAAATATAAAAAACTTATAGAATTCTTACATAGGGGAAGCAGACAGTAAACAAGTATAAATAAGAAAAATATCAGATAGTGAGAAGTGCTATGCAGAATTTTTTTTTTTTTTTTGGAGACTGAGTCTCACTCTGTCGCCAGGCTGGAGTGCAGTGGCGCGATCTTGGCTCACTGCAACCTCCACCTCCCAGGTTCAAGCAATTCTCCTGACTCAACCTCCCGAGTAGCTAGGACTACAGGCTCATGCCACCACACCCAGCTAATTTTCTGTATTTTTAGTAGAGACGGGGTTTCACCATGTTGGCCAGGCTGGTCTCCATCTCTTGACCTCGTGATCCACCCGCCTCAGCCTCCCAAAGTGCTGGGATTACAGGCGTGAGCCACCACGCCCGGCCTAGAAAATTTAAGTAGAGTGATGTGATACAGCTACTGATTGGTGGCAACTAGAGACTAGGTAGTTATAAAAAGCCTTCATGAGGAGGTAATATTAAGTCAAGATCTGAAAAACAAGATGCAGCCAGCCTGGTAAAAGTCAGTGGGAAGAACATTTCAAAGGCAGGGGGAAAAGTTTGGTAAGTGTAAGGAATAGAAAGAAAGCTACTGTGGCTGGACAATAACAGACAAGGGAAGAATGGCACAAGTTGAGGTCGAGGGATTCTGGCAAAACAACATCATAAACAGCTTTGGCAGCTAGGGCAAGAAGTTGGGGATTTTATCCTAAGTGCAGTAGGAACCACAGGAGGGGTTTGGTTTTTGTTTGATTGTGCTAAAGAACACATAATACAAATTTCACCATATTAACCATTTTTACATGTACAGTACAATAGTGTTAACTATATTCACATTGCTGTGCAATAGAGCTCTAGAACATTTTCTTTTTTTTGAGACGGACTTTCGCTCTTGTTGCCCAGGCTGGAGTGCAATGGCTCAATCTCGGCTCACCGCAACCTCCGCCTCCCAGGTTCAAGCAATTCTCCTGCCTCAGCCTCCTGAGTAGCTGAGATTACAGGCATGCAGCACTACGCCTGGCTAATTTTGTATTTTTTTTAGTAGAGACAGGGTTTCCCCATGTTGAGGCTGGTCTCGAACTCCTGACCTCAGGTGATCCGCCCGCCTCGGCCTCCCAAAGTGCTGGGATTACAGGCGTGACCCACCGCACCCAGCCCTAGAACATTTTCATCTCGCAAAAAATGAAGCTCCATATCCATTATAAACAACTCCCCTTTTGCCACTCTCCCCAGCTCCTGGCAACCACCTTTCTACTTTCTGTTTCTAAGAGTTTGACTACTTCAGATACTTCATATAAGTGAAATCATGCAGTATTTTGTCTTTTTGGCTTATTTCACTTAGCGTAATATCCCTAAGGTTCAGCCATGTTATAGCATATGATAGGATTCCCTTCTTTTTTAAGGCTGAATAAGATTCCATTTTTTGTATATACAAACTTTTCTTTATCCACTCATCTGTCAATTGACATTTAATTGCTTCCACCTCTTGGTAATTGTGAATAATGCTGCAATGAACATGGGTATGTGATGATTCATGATGTAGAGCATCTTTTCAATGTTTGTTGGCCATGTGTATATCTTCTTTAGAGAAATGTCCATTTAAGTCCTTTGCCCATTTTTAAATTAGATTATTTGTTTTTTATTGTTATGTTGTAGGAGTTCTTTGTATAGTCTGGATATTAACCCCTTTTTAGGGGGTTAATATTTTATTAGAATATTTTATTCTAAGAAAAAAATATTTTTTTCCTTTCTGTAGGCTGCCTTTTCACTCTGTTTCACGTTGGACAATATTTCACAGTGATTTGTGAGTCAGAACATTCACAATGTTTGCTGTGCAGAACACTGGCAGGCTTTGCACAGAGGTGTGATACAATTAGAATTACCTTCATTCTGTCAAGATCATTCTGACTGCTGGATGGAAAATGACTGTAGGGGGACAAATGGGGAAGCATGGAGATGTATTAGAAGATAATGGTGACTTGGACTAGGTTGGTGGTAGTGGAGACAAAGAGGACGGGTCTGGATGTAGAAGGAAGAAATCAAGGACGACTTCTAGATTTTAGGCTTGAGAAATCAGGGAGATAGTAGTGCCATTTACTGAAAAGATGAAAGAGAACAAAGGCAACAGAGGTGGCATCCCTAAGGTTCTGCCTTTGGTCCTCTTCTCTTACTACTTATTTCCTTGGTATAATGAAACTCATACAGTCCCGTGGTTTGAAACATGATCTACAGGGTGACAACCCTCAAATTTCTGCCCCAGCCTAGATTTCTTCCCAGACTCCAGACTTGTACATCCAACTGCCTATTCAAAATCTTTACTTGGATATCACAAACTTAACATATCCAAAACTGAACTACTTATCTTCTCCAAACCTGCTCCCCCCACAGTCTTTCCCACTGCAGTTAATGGCACTTTCATTCTTCTATTAAATAGTTGCTCAGGCAAAAAGCCTTGGATTCACATTTTATAACCAAAGTGTCAGAAAACCATGCCGACTCTAACTTCAAAATATGTTCAGAATCCAAAAATTCATCCTCATCTCCATTGCTGTGGCCCTGTACAAGCCACTGCCATTTCTCTGCATGTATTTCTGCAATCACTCTTTTTTTTTTTTTTCCCGAGACAGTCTCGCTCTGTTATCCAGGCTGGAGTGCAGTGGTGTGATCTCAGCTCACTGCAAGCTCTGCCTCCCGGATTCATGCCATTCTCCTGCCTCAGCTTCCCGAGTAGCTGGGACTACAGGCGCCCGCCACCATGCCCAGCTAATTTTTTGTATTTTTGTATTTTTAGTAGAGACGGGGTTTCACCATGTTGGCCAGGATGGTCTCGATCTCCTGACCCCGTGATCCACCCGCCTCGGCCTCCCAAAGTGCTGGGATTACAGGCATGAGCCACTGCGCCCAGCCTCTGCAATTGCTCTTAACAGGTTCCCCTGTTCCTGCCCTTGCCGTTTTATATTCTTTACTCAACAGAGATGCCAGAGTAATTCTGTTAAAATGCAAGTCAGATGTTATTTCTCTGTTCAAAACAGTTCAGAGACTCCCTGTATTTCACTCAGACTAAAAGCCAAAGTCTTTTCAGTGGCCTAAGGCCCTGTATGATTTGATCCCCATCACCCAGCTTTCCTTCCTAAACCTCCTTTTATACTCTCTCCATCACTGGCTCTGCAGCAGACACATGGCCTCCTTGCTGTTCACGGGATACTCTAAGTACCTCCTGACTTTGCTCTACTTGTTCCCTTTGCTGGAATGCTCTTCCCCCGGATAACCTTACTACTTGACTAACTCCCTCAACTCCAGCTCTCTGCTCCAATTTCAACCTGACAATGGAGTCAGGTCATCCTGACCTCCCCATTTGAAGTTGCTACCTACATCTCTCCATCACTATCCCCAAGCCCATCCCACCAGCACTCCCAGTTCCTCTTACCCTTTTTCTACCTTGTTGCTTTTTCTACAACACTTAACAATTCACCTACTGTGTTTATTATCTACTGCCTGTTTCTCCCTGCCAGATTATAAACAACACAAGGGCAGAGATCTTTGTTATGCCCATTGATGGACATTCCAAGACTAAAACACTACCTGCCACATAGTAGCCCTTCAATAAATATATGTTAAATGAATAAAAGGAGGTTGGAGCAATGGGAAATTAAGATGTTTGTTCTTAAAGCATTAAGTTTGAAATGCCCATTGAATATCCATATGGGGATGTCAAACAGACTTTGACTTCTCAGAATATTTGCAGGTTTATGACCACCATAAGCCTAGTAACTTGGTCTTAACCTTGTCTCCTAGGGCAAGGCAATCTTTTAGCTTTCTCTTATTCACCTTGAGTCTGGCAGGAAATGGGTAAGATGCTGATTTTCCTATCCCTACCAAGCCATATTTAGTCATTATGATATTAGTCACCTTTAGTCATTGCTGACCTATAATCATCTTTGGTAACTTTAACTTGTACATATACACGTAAACACACGTGCATTCATTGTCATAATATTTATTGAAAATCTTTTCCAATTTTTACTACTACATTGGTCACAATACAATGGTCATTGTGTGTAAGGGATTATACTAAGACTATTGGGAATTATAAACAACAGATATACTTCCATCCAGAGTTTAGAGTCTTGGTGAGGAAGCAAAACAGAGAACACATAAAAATAACAATTTCAGTCACTTCCAAGATGGCCGAATAGGAACAGCTCCGGTCTGCAGCTCCCAGCAAGATCGACAAGATTGACACAGAAGAGGGGTAGACTTCTGCATTTCCAACTGAGATACCTGGTTCATCTCATTGGGACTGGTTGGACAGTGGGTGCAGCCCACGGAGGGCAAGTCGAAGCAGGGCAGGGCGTCACCTCAACTGGGAAGTGCAAGGGGTCGGGAGATTTCCCTTTCCTAGCCAAGGGAAGCCATGACAGACTGTACCTGGAAAAACAGTACTCTTTTGCCCAAATACTGTGCTTTTCCCATGGTCTTAGCAACCAGCAGACCAGAAGATTCCCTCCTGTGCCTGGCTCGGTGGGTCCCACACCCACGAAGCCTTATTCACTGCTACTGCAGCAGTCTGAGATCAACCTGCGAGGCTGCAGCCTCATGGCGGGAGGGGCGTCTGCCATTGCTGAGGCTTGAGTAGGTAAACAAAGCAGCTGGGAAGCTCGAACTAGGCAGAGCCCACCGTAGCTCAGCAAGGCCTACTGCCTCTATAGATTCCACCTCTGTGGGCAGGGCATAGCTGAAAAAAAGGCAGCAGACAACTTCTGCAAACTTAAACGTCCCTGACTGACAGCTCTGAAGAGAGCAGTGGTTCTCCCAGCATGGCATTCAAGCTCTGAGAATGAACAGACTGCCTCTGCAAGTGGGTCCCTGATCCCCATGTAGACTGACTGGGAGACACCTCCCAGTAGGGGCCGACAGACACCTCATACAGGCAGGTGCCCCTCTGGGATGATGCTTCCAGAGGAAGGATCAGGCAGCAATATTTGCTGTTCTGCAGCCTCCACTGGTGAGACCTAGGCAAACAGGGTCCGGAGTGGACCTCCAGCAAACTCCAACAGACCTGCAGCTGAGGGGCCTGTTAGAAGGAAAATTAACAAACAGGAAGGAATAGCATCAACATCAGCAAAAAGGACATCCACACCAAAACCCCATCTGTAGGTCACCAACATCAAAGACCAAAGGTAGATAAAACCACAAAGATAGGGAGAAACCAGGGCTGAAAAGCTGAAAATTCCAAAAACCAGAGTGCCTCTTCTCCTGAAAAGGATCGCAGCTCCTTGCCAGCAACGGAACAAAACTGGATGGAGAATGACTTTCACAAGCTGACAGAAGTAGGCTTCCGAAGGTTGGTAATAACAAACTTCTCCGAGCTAAAGAAACATGTTCTAACCCATCGCAAGGAAGCTAAAAACCTTGAAAAAAGGTTAGACGAATGGCTAACTAGAATAAACAGTGTAGAGAAGACCTTAAATGACCTGATGGAGCTGAAAACCACAGTACAAGAACTTCATGACGTATGCACAAGCTTCAATAGCCAATTCGATTGAGTGGAAGAAAGGCTATCCGTGGTTGAAGATCAAATTAATGAAATAAAACGAGAAGACAAGATTAGAGAAAAAAGAGTAAAAAGAAACGAAAAAAGCCTCCAAGAAATATGGGACTATGTAAAAAGACCAAATCTACATTTGATTGGTGTACCTGAAAGTGACGGGGAGAATGGAACCAAGTTAGAAAACACTCTTCAGGATATTATCCAGGAGAACTTCTCCAACCTAGCAAGGCAGGCCAATATTCAAATTCAGGAAATATGGAGACCACCACAAAGATACTCCTCAAGAAGAGCAACTCCAAGACACATAATTGTCAGATTAACCAAGGTTGAAATGAAGGAAAAAATGTTAAAGGCAGCCAGAGAGAAAGGTCAGGTTACCTACAAAGGGAAGCCCATCGGACTAACAGCAGATCTCTCGTCAGAAACCCTACAAGCCAGAAGAGAGTGGGGGCCAATATTCAACATTCTTAAAAGAAAGAATTTTCAATCCAGAATTTCATATCCAGCCAAACTAAGCTTCGTAAGTGAAGGGCAAATCAAATCCTTTACAGACAAGCAAATGCTGAGAGATTTTGTCACCACCAGACCTGCCTTACAAGAGCTCCTAAAGGAAGCACTAAACATTGAAAAGAACAACCAGTACCAGCCACCGCAAAAACATGCCAAATTGCAAAGACCATTCATGCTGTGAAGAAACTACATCAATTAATGGGCAAAATAACCAGCTAACATCATAATGACAGGATCAAATTCACACATAACAACATTAACCTTAAATGTAAATGGGCTAAATGCTCCAATTAAAAGACACAGACTGACAAACTGGATAAAGAGTCAAGACCCATCAGTGTGCTGTATTCAGGAAACCCATCTCACGTGCAGAGACACACATAGGCTCAAAATAAAGGGATGGAGGAAGATCTACCAAGCAAATGGAAAGCAAAAAAATGCATGGGTTGCAATCCTAGTCTCTAATAAAACAGACTTTAAACCAACAAAGATCAAAAGAGACAAAGAAGGCCATTACATAATGGTAAAGGGATCAATTCAACAAGAAGAGCTAACTATCCTAAATACATATGCATGCAATACAGGAGCACCCAGATTCATAAAGCAAGTCCTTAGAGACCTACAAAGAGACTTAGACTCCCACACAATGATAATGGGAGACTTTAACACCCCACTATCAACATTAGACAGATCAACGAGACAGAAGGTTAACAAGGATATCCAGGAATTGAACTCAGCTCTGCACCAAGTGGACCTAATAGACATCTACAGAACTCTCCACTCCAAATCAACAGAATATACATTCTTCTCAGCATCATATCACACTTATGCGAAAATTGACCTCATAATTGGAAGTAAAACACTCCTCAACAAATGTAAAAGAACAGAAATCACAACAAACTATCTCTCGGGCCACAGTACAATCAAATTAGAACTCAGGATTAAGAAACTCACTCAAAACTACACAACTACATGGAAACTGAACAACCTACTCCTGAATGACTACTGGATAAATAACGAAATGAAGGCATAAATAAAGATGTTCTTTGAAACCAATGAGATCAAATACACAACATACCAGAATCTCTAGGACACATTTAAAGCAGTGTGTAGAGGGAAATTTACAGCACTAAATGCCCACAAGAGAAAGCAGGAAAGAGCTAAAATTGACACCCTAACATCACAATTAAAAGAACTAGAGAAGCAAGAGCAAACACATTCAAAAGCTAGCAGAAGGCAAGAAATAACTAAAATCAGAGCAGAACTGAAGGAGATAGAGACATAAAAAACCATTCAAAAAAATCAATGAATCCAGGAGCTGGTTTTTTGAAAAGATCAACAGAATTGATAGACTGCTAGCAAGACTAATAAAGAAGAAAAGAGAGAAGAATCAAATAGATGCAATAAAAAATGATAAAGGGGATATCACCACTGATCCCACAGAAATACAAACTACCATCAGAGAATACTATAAACCGCTCTACACAAATAAACTAGAAAATCTAGAAGAAATGGATAAATTTCCGGACACATACACCCTCCCAAGACTAAACCAGGAGGAAGTTGAATCTCTTAATAGACCAATAACAGGTTTTGAAATTGAGGCAATAATAGCCTACCAACCAAATAGAGTCCAGGACCAGAGGGATTCACAGCTGAATTCTACCAGGGGTACAAAGAGGAGCTGGTACCATTCCTTCTGAAACTATTCCAATCAGTAGAAAAGGAGGGAATCCTCCCTAACTCATTTTATGAGGCCAGCATTATCCTGATAACCAAAGCCTGGCAGAGACACAACAAAAAAAGAGAATTTTAGACCAATATCCCTGATGAATGTCGATGCAAAAATCCTTAATAAAATAATGGAAAACCGAATCCAGAAGCACATCAAAAAGCTTATCCACCACGATCAAGTCAGCTTCATCCCTGGGATGCAAGGCTGTTTCAGCATATGCAAATCAATAAATGTAATCCATCACATAAACACAACCAATGACAAAAACCACATGATTATCTCAATAGATACTGAAAAGGCCTTTGACAAAATTCAACAGCCCTTCATGCTAAAAACTCTCAATAAACTAGGTATTGATGGAATGTATCTCAAAATAATAAGAGCTATTTATAACAAACCCACAGTCAGTATCATACTGAATGGGCAAGCATTCCCTTTGAAAACTAGCACAAGAATACTGTGCCAGTTTTTTTGAATACTGCAAGCATTCCCTTTGAAAACTGACACAATACAAGGATGCCCTCTCTCACCACTCCTGTTCAACATAGTGTTGGAAGTTCTGGCCAGGGCAATCAGGCAAGAGAAAGAAATAAAGGGTATTCAACTAGGAAAAGAGGAACTCAAATTGTCCCTGTTTGCAGATGGCATGACTGTATATTTAGAAAACCCCATGGTCTCAGCCCCAAATCTCCTTAAGCTGATAAGCAACTTCAGCAAAGTCTCAGGATACAAAATCAATGTGCAAAAATCACAAGCATTCCTATACACCAATAACAGACATACAGAGAGCCAAATCATGAGTGAACTCCCATTCACAATTGCTACAAAGAGAATAAAATACCTAGGAATACAACTTACAAGGGATGTGAAAGACCTTTTCAAGGAGAACTACAAACCACTGCTCAATGAAATAAAAGAGGACACAAACAAATGGAAAAACATTCCATGCTCATGGATAGGAAGAATCAATATCGTGAAAATGGCCATACTGCCCAAGGTTATTTATAGATTCAATGCCATCCCCATCAAGCTACCAATTACTTTCTTCACAGAATTGGAAAAAACTACTTTAAACTTCATATGGAACCAAATAAGAGCCTGCATAGCCAAGACAATCCTAAGCAAAAAGAACAAAGCTGGAGGCATCATGCTACCTGACTTCAAACTATATTACAAGGCTACAGTCACCAAAATAGCATAGTACTGGTACCAAAACAGATACAGAACAGAACAGAGGCCTTAGAAATAACACCACACATCTACAACCATCTGATATTTGACAAACCTGACAAAAACAAGAAATGGGGAAAGGATTCCCTATTCAATAAATGGTGCTGGGAAAACTGGGTAGCCATATGTAGAAAGCTGAAACTGGATCCCTTCCTTACACCTTATACAAAAATTAACTCAAGATGTTTTAAAGAATTAAACGTAAGACCTAAAACCATAAAAACCCTAGAAGAAAATCTAGGCAATACCATTGAGGACATAGGCATGGACAAAGACTTCATGACTAAAACACCAAAAGCAATGGCAACAAAAGCCAAAATAGACAAATGGGATCTAACTAAACTAAAGAGCTTCTGCACAGCAAAAGAAACTACCATCAGAGTGAACAGGCAACCTACAGAATGGGAGAAAATTTTTGCAATCTGCCCATCTGACAAAGGGCTAATATCCAGAATCTATAAAGAACTTAAACAAATTTACAAGAAAAAAACAACCCCATCAAAAAGTGGGCAAAGGAAAGGAACAGACACTTCTCAAAAGAAGACATTTATGCAGTCAACAGACACAGGAAAAAATGCTCATCATCACTGGTCATCAGAGAAACGCAAATCAAAACCACAATGAGATACCATTTCATGCCAGTTAGAATGGCAATCATTAAAAAGTCAGGAAACAATAGATACTGGAGACGATGTAGAGAAACTGGAAAGCTTTTACACTGTTGGTGGGAGTGTAAATTAGTTCAACCATTGTGGAAGACAGTGTGGCGATTCCTCAAGGATCTAGAACTAGAAATAACATTTGACCCAGCGATCCTATTACTGGGTATATACCCAAAGGATTATAAATCATGCTACTATAAAGACACATGCACATGTATGTTTATTGCGGCACTATTCACAATAGCAAAGACTTGGAACCAACCCAAGTGTCCATCAATGATAGACTGGATTAAGAAAATGTGCACATATACACCATGGAATACAATGCAGCCATAAAAAAGAATGAGTTCATGTCCTTTGCAGGGACATAGATGAAGCTGGAAACTACCACATTCTCAGCAAACTATCACAAGGACAGAAAACCAAACACCGTATGTTCTCACTCATAGGTGGGAATTGAACAATGAGAACACATGGACACAGGGCAGGGAACATCATACACCAGGACCTGTAGGCGGGTGGGGTACTGGGGGAGGGATAGCATTAGGAGAAATACCTAATGTAAATGATAAGCTGATGGGTGCAGCAAACCAACATGACACATGTATACCTATGTAACAAACCTGCACATTGTGCACATGTACCCTAGAACTTAAAGTATAATAAAAAAGAAAAAATAATAATAACAATTTCAGGGCCATATAAATGTAAACTAATCTAAGGGTTTTTTTGCATATGTAAAATTTAATAGCTGTGTTAATTTGCAAACATGGCCAACTCACACTTTCATTATGCTAGAAGGCAATGACGTAGAGTAACACTATAATCCCTAGGCTTGAGTCCTAGCATTCTTTTGTCTATCCCTTAATTGTCCTATTTTAGCAGCAATTTAAGAAATACTAGCTAAGACCCAGCAAGAAGATCAAGTTTACAGTAACATTTTAGAGTGTTACCTAATCAGGTTTTTAAAGGTAACTTTAATTAGACCATAACTTGTGAATTCCATCTAATGACACATACAAATATATCCCCCAGGTAGCAAGTAGGGAGGAAGGACAGAAATCATTTTAAAATAAGACTTAATTCCAAGAGAAGAAAATACATTTAGCATCCTTAGTCTGACAGAGCATATAATATAAATATTGACTTTTTAATATATATCTCTACAAACAATTACTAAAAGTCAGATTCATGGAGACAAGCCTCTTTTATTTTAGGTCTTATAGACTGATTTTAATATTAGCTTCACAGTGTAAAATCTAATGGAAATAGAAAATATTAGTTGAATCCTGACATACAGTCCCCAAATTTTTCTTTGATAAGACTATATTTAAGTTAAATAAAAAGTCAGGTAAAATGACACTGGAAATAAAAAGATGACTACTTAAAAACAATATAAAAATCAATATTTTTTACTGTATTTCAGCAATAATCAGCAAATATAATTTTTAAAAAGTTTCCAGCAACGAAATCACAAAATGTATAGGATGAAGTATAATAAAATGCATAATATAAATCAATATTATAAAATGTTACTGAGGGATGTAGGAGATTTTAGTAAAGTGTTATCATGCCTCTAGATAAGAGGCTTATAAAAATATCAAATTTCCCCAAATTAATTTATAAATATTATGAAAACATAGATTTTTTTTGTTGCAACTGGACATAATGATTTAGAAGTTAAACTGTACCAGTAACTTTGTGAGAATTTCTGAGAAATGGCTGAGAATATCTCCCAAAAAATTAAAAAATAAGAGTGGTTTAAGACGGGACCTGCATTGCCATATTACTAAAATACATATAATAAAACTATACTTACTAAAGCAGTTCATTTCAGGTATAAAAATAAAGAGACCAACGGAACAACATAGAAATCACAGTAACTGAAACAAAAGCATTTGGAATATGATCAAGGTATTTAAAACCAATGGGAGAAAAAATTAGTAACTCTTACATGGATAAAAGTGGTTGACTAGGTTAACTAGGTGGCAAAAAATACTGGTGGAGTTTTACATCATATTGTGAAAGGTATGCCAAATTCACTCAATTCACTAGGCCAAAAGAAAAAAATTAAGCTGAAAGCTGAGTCATGCAAGAAGCTGCCTTTCCTTTTGTTCCTAAGCAGATAGCTACAGATAAAGGGGTAAATATCTCCACAGGTAGCTCTTTCATGTTCACCTTATCTCATGAAAAGTGCCCATTTACTGAGCATGAGATGAATACATAATTGACTATTCCCCCAACTGCTCCTTTTCTCTTGCACTATGTGGATGACCTTTATTCTTTCCCCTCCAGCTCACTTTTCCCCTTTAAATATTGAAGCCCTCAAAAGTCATCTCTGGAGAAAGGCAAAGACCACAGACTGTTTCTGTGACTGTATTTATGTCTTCCGGGCATGTCCTTAACCTTGGCAAAATAAACTTCTAAATTGATTGAGACCCATCTTAGAGATAGATACTTTTTGGTTTACAGTATCATACCAAGTAAACTCTTTAATCCATATGGAATTTAACATAAAAATGAAGCCATTAACGAAACCAGAAGCCAACATAAATGTTTTTACTCTCTCAGAATGAGGAAAGCCCTTCTAAGTATGACAACAAAGTAGTATAAAACCATGAGAGGAATAATAGATGAATAGATTTAACTACCTAAAAGATTTAACTACCTAACAGATTCAACTACCAAAAAGCTAGTAAAATATCTGTTGGCCAAAAAGCTGCCATAAGAAATTTTAAAGAAAATGAAAGATGAAGTGTCTTTCATTAAAAAGAAAGAAAAAAAAGAGATGACAAAGGATTATAGAACATTTCTGGGTGAAAATTTAGTAATATGAATATAAAATCTTTAAAATAGGTATGACCTCAACCAGAAATTCCTTTTCTAGAAATTTATTCCAAGATAATAGCTATAAGGATGAGGACTATAGTATTCAAATTGAAAGAGCATAAAACTGGAAGCAATCTAAATGTTCAAAAATGAAAGACCGGTTTAGTAAATTATGATATAAAATGGGCTACTATGCAGCCATTTAAATTACTGCAGACATATATTTATTGTCACGATATTTACCATGCATCAAAAAAGGTTATAAAATGGCATATACAAGGCAAATATTTTTGCATGATACTTTGAATTTTATTCTTCTTTGAAGCATACAGAGGTTCTTAAATAATTTCCTTTCACTTAAGTATTAAGTAAATGATTCAAAAGAATTTTGACAATCTAGTTAACACGGTGCTTTAAAGCTTTTTTAAAAGTCAAGTTTATGGAGGTATAATAACTTATATGCTATAAAATTCATCCCATTTACATGTACAGTGCAATGTATACAGTCACATAACTACCACCACAATAAAAATACAGAACATTTCTATATCCCAGAAAGTTCCCAGACCCTGGGTTACCATTAATCTAATTTCTTTCCCTATATTTCTGCCTTCTCTAGAATGTCATATAAATAAAATCATATAGTATATAGCCTTTTGTATTAGGCTACTTTCACTTAGCATAATGCTTTTGAGACTCATCTATATTCTTCATATATAAATGGTCCATTATATTACTAAGTATTCTATTGAATAAAAGTAGTTCAATTTGCTTATCTGTTCATCATGTGATGGTTATTTCAGTTGTTTCTTGTTTTTTGGTGATTAAAGCTGTGCATAGATCTTAATGTGGGCATATGTTTTCCTATCTTTTGGGTAAATATCTAGAGGTGGCATGGAGGGATCTTATAGTAAGTTTAACTTTGTAAGAAATTGTTTTCTAAAGTGGTTGTACCATATTCATATTACCACCAGCAATGTATCCATGTTTTAGTTACTCTGCATCATCACCTAACAAGTTGCTCATGCCACTGGAAAGTCTCTTAAATTTTAAGCATTCTAGTGGAAGACGAGTGGTATCTAATTGTGGTTTTAATTTGTATTTCACTGATAACAAATGATATTGCACATCCTTTCTTTCCCATGAAAGGAGATCTTTCATGTCTTTATTTATCTTCTATACTGGAGACCCTGGAAGACAGAGACTTTAGTGAGATGGCAGATATGAGGGAATGTGAGAAAGGGATCTCATAAAATTGCCTGTGACCACCTGGGATCATCTCTAAACTGCGCATGTACAGGTCTGACCTTAAACAGCACACCAAAAGCACTGAGAACTGAACTACAAAACAGGTTACTGCCCAGCACCCAGACTGGCCCCTGAGTGGTGCACATACAGTACAGATCTGAATAGCACTATAAAGGCTTTGAAAACTGAACTGACATTGGAATTACAGCTTACATAAGGCGAGTCAAAACTTGCAGCTGAACCTAACTGGGTCATTCCCTGATAGCACAAACAGACAAGTATTATTATTTTTATTTTATTTTATTTGAGATGGAGTTTCACTCTTGTTGCCCAGTCTGGAGTGCAATGGCACTATCTCTGCTCACTGCAACCTCCACCTCCCAGGTTAAAGCGATTCTCCTGCCTCAGCCTCCTGAGTAGCTGTGATTACAGGCATGTGCCACCATGCCCAGCTAATTTTGTGTTTTTAGTAGAGACAGGGTTTCTCCATGTTGGTTAGGCTGGTCTTGAATTCTTGACCTCAGGTGATCTGCCCGCCTCGGCCTCTCAAAGTGCTGGGATTATAGGTGTGAGCCACCACACCCAGCCAACAAGTATTATGTTTTAATAGGATTTAAACAAGACCCAGATCTCATAGCATAAGATTCAAAATGTCCAGGATATAATCCAAAATTATTTGACATTCAAATAACCAGTAAAAGCTCAATATATTATAAAGAAAAAAAGTCAACAGACACCAACTCCAAGATGACACAGATGCTGGAATTACCAGACTAACCTTAAAGCAGTTATTATCACCATGTTACAAGGAATTAAGGTTTTCGTTTTGTTTTGTTTTGGTTTTTTTGAGACAGCGTCTCGCTCTGTCACTCAGGCTTGAGTGCAGTGGCACGATCTCAGTTCACTGCAACCTCTGCCTCTCAGGTTCAAGCAATTCTCGTCCCTCAGCCTTCTGAGTAGCTGGGATTACAGGCATGTGCCACCATGTCCAGCTAATTTTTGTATTTTTAGTAGAGACAGGGTTTCACCATGTTGGCCAGGCTGGTCTCAAACTCCGGACCTCAAGTAATCCACCCACCTTGGCCTCCCGAATTGCTGAGATTACAGGTGTGAACCACCACGCCCAGCCTTCCAAGGAAGTAAGATTAAACAGTCTTAAAGTAAAAGAAATATACCAAACACGCAAAATAGAAAAAAGTAGAAATTTCAGAATTTCAGAAAAATACAGTAACTAAATTTAAAAAATAAACTGAATGGGTTTAATGGAAGAATGGAAATGATAGGAAAAAGTGAGTTATCTTGAAGATGGGTAAGTAGAAATTGCCTTATGAATAACAGAGAAAGAAGAAAAAAAGATCTGAAAAAAAAGAAGAAAAAATTTTAAGAACAATACCAAAAGGCCTACCATTGTTATCACTGGAGTCTCAGGAGAGAAAAAAAAATGGCGCCATGCTATTAAAAAAAAAAAAAAAAAGTGAAATAATGGCTAGAAACACCATAAATTTGGCAAAAGACAAAAACTTACATTTCAAGAAGCTCAGCAAATCTCAAACACTATAAGTGCAAAAAAATCCATGCATGGGTATTTTATAATCAAACTGCTGAAAACCAAAGACAGAAAAAAAGTCAGCTGGGCACAATGGCTCATGCCTGTAATCTCAACATTTTGGGAGACCGAGGCAGGCGGATCCCTTGAGCCCAGGAGTTTGAGACCAGCTGGGGCAACATGTTGAAAACCTGTCTCTACAAAAAATACAAAAAAATAAGCCAGGTGTTGTGACACGTGCCTGTAGTCCCGGCTGCTTAGGAGGCTGAGGCAAGAAAATAGCTTGAGCCTGGGAGGCAGAGGTTGCAGTGAACCACGACTGCACCACTGCACTCCAGCCTGGGAAACACAGCCAAACTCTGTCTCACAATAATAATAACAGGAAGAGGAGGAAGAAGAAGAAGATGAGGAAGAAGAAGAGGAAGAGGAGGAAGAGGAAGAAGAGGAGGAGGAAGAAGAAGAGGAAGAGGAGGAAGAAGAGGAAGAGAAGAAGAGGAGGAAGAGGAAGAGGAGTAAGAGGAGAAAGAAGAGGAGAAGGAAGAAGAAAGAGGAGAAGGAGAAGGAGAAGAAGCAGCAGAAGAAGCAGCAGCAGAAGCAGCAGCAGAAGCAGCAGCAGCAGCAATAAAATAGTCTTGAAAGTGGCCATAGAAAAATGATGTGCGTATAAAGGGGAAGAAAAATTCAAATGACTGAATTTCTCAGCAGAAGCCATGGAGGCCAGAAGGCAATGGCACAAAATTATTAAAGCACTCTAAAAAACAAACAGCAAAAACAACAAACTACAATCCACAACCCCGAGTTTTATACCCAATAAAAATGTCCTTCAAGAAGGATGGCAAGGCCGGGTGCAGTGGCTCACGCCTGTAATCCCAGCACTTTGGGAGGCCGAGACGGGCGGATCACGAGGCCAGGAGATCAAGACTATCTTGGCTAACACGGTGAAACCCCATCTCCACTAAAAATACAAAATACAAAAAAAAAAAAAAAATTAACCGGGCGTGCTGGCGGGCGCCTGTAGTCCCAGCTACTCAGGAGGCTGAGGCAGGAGAATGGAGTGAACCCAGGAGGCAAAGCTTGCGGTAAGCCGAGATCGTGCCATGCACTCCAGCCTGGGCAACAGAGTAAGACTCTATCTCAAAAAAAAAAAAAAAAAAGAATGATGGTAAAATACACATTCTCAGAGATGGAAAACTAAGATAATCCATTATAAGCATACTTGCTTTAAAAGAAATGCTAAAGAAGGCTCTTCAGGCAGAAGAGAAGTTATACCACAGAGAAACTTAGAACTTCAGGAATGAATGAAAAGCAACAGAAATGGTAAATACAATCAGCTATTTTTCTCCCCTTAAGTCCCTTAGACTGTGTATGACAGTTGAAAGTAAAAATTATAACATTGTCTAGTAGGGTTTTCAGTGCAGCATATATATATAAGTTAAGTACAACATAAAAGGGGAGGATAAAGGGTATGGTGGGTAGGTTCGTACATTCCTCTTGAAGTAAAATATTAATTTTAGGTAGAACTGTGAAAAGTTAAGTAGTAACTTGTATTTACTAGAGCAACTAAACAGATATCGTTGAAAACACAATCCAATAGAAGGCAGGAAAAAGGAAGCAGTGGGATTAAAATGAGAGAGGCAAACTGAAAAATGAGAAAGTAGACCTAAATCCAAACATAACAATAATTATATTCAGTGTAAATGGTGCAAACACACCAACTAAAAGACAGGAATTGTAAAACTCATTAAAAAACAAGACCCAACTCTATGCAACTACAAGAAACACAATTTATTTACTTATTATTTATTATTTTTTTTTTTTTTGAGACAGAGTCTCGCTCTATTACCCAGGTTGGAGTGCAGTGGTACAATCTCGGCTCACTGTAACCTCTGCCTCCCGGTTTCCTAAGCATTCTCTTGCCTCAGCCTCTCGAGTAGCTGGGATTACAGGTGCCTGCCACCACGCCCAGCTAATTTTTGTATTTTTATTAGAGATGGGGTTTCACCATTTTGGCCAGGCTGGTCTCGAACTCCTGACCTCAAGTGATCCACCTGCCTCAGCCTCCAAAAGTGCTGGGATTACAGGCATGAGCCACCGCACCAGGTCAGAAACTCACTTTAAATATAATGGTATAGGTAAGTTAAAAGAAAGGAAAAAAATACACCATACACACACAAATCAAAAGATGGAGTAGCTATATGACTATCAGGTAAAATAGACTTCAGAGCAAGGAAAAATGCCAGAGATAAAGAGGGACATTACATAATGATAAAAGGGTAGATTCACCAAAACGACATAATTCTAGATGTGCATGTAACAATCAGAATTTTGAAATATATAAAACAAAAATTTATAGAACTAAAAGGAAAAATGGGTAAATCCACAATTTTGGTTGCACATTTCAACATTCTTCTCTCAGTAATCAGCAGAAAAGACAATCAGCAAAGGATAGAGAAAAATGTAATAATACTATCAACTAACTAGATCTATAAATGATATTTATACTATACCCCACCCAACAATGGCAGAATACACATGCTTTTCAAGTACAAATGGAACATGCACCAAGTCTGACCATATCCTAGGTCAAACTTAACACATTTAAAAGAACTTAAATCATACAAAGGGTGTTCTCTGACCACGATGTTATTATATTGAAATCAATAACATAAATATATTATAAAATATTTATCTCTGTCTTGATACAATCTCATAAAAGTAAAGCACGTTTCCTCTGAGTCTATAATAATGAACTGTTTTCAGAAGGCAATTAATGAGTTGTGATGTCTACCTTTATCTTCTTCAAACTCATAAATGTCTGAAGAGTAGCAAACTAATTTTTATTTCATAAGACAAAAAAGATAAACTATCCTAGCATTAGAATATCAAAACGTCTTTATTCATCAACTTCAAGTTTTGGTTTAGGAATTTTTTTTAATTATTAAAAAAATTTTTTTTATTTTTAAAATTATTTTTAAATTTATTTTTTTAATTATTTTAAAACATGGAACCAAATGGGGACATTAAGTTATGAATAATTCAAGAATTTTTTGTGAGATGTCACAGATAGGCATTATTTGCCATCTATGTTAAACGTAACATTTATTTTTCTGAAACCAAATGTCAAAGACTGTATAATAAGTAATCCTAACTAAGTAGCTGATTCAGGTTTGTTGTCTTAATTTTTTTTTTCTCAACACAAAACCTACTTACCCAAAGCTAGAGTTCACCCAAACAGGGAGCAGCCACTGATCTGTAGATAGGCCTGACATTAATAACAGCTGCAGCTACTGCCAGATTCAGTTAATATATTTGCTTATCTTTTTAAGTTGATATGTCATTTGGCTCAACAAAGATTAAAGGAGAAATGTCAGGTTTCAGAATATCTTTATTCAGCCAAAGAAAATTTTAATTTTGGAAGTAAAACATTCAGTTACAGGCACACCTCAAAGCAATAAAGCACTTTAATAGTATAAATGATCTGCAGTTTATCCTACTTATTAACAATCATAAATAAGCGAGTTTCTATTATTCTATTATTATTCTATTCTATTATTCTATTCTATTCTATTATTCTGTTCTATTCTACTATTAGTCTCTCAGGGGGTTATATAAACCAATGATCTTCAATTTGTTTGTTAATACTAAAATAACTGAAAAAATATGCGACACTTCACAAATTTTTAAGTTGGTATTCACAAGTTTTCATCTTAAGTTTAAATAGTTGTAAACAAAGGAATATCCTGCATAATGTAAATTTTTCTCTTTTTTTTTTTTTTGTAGAGACAGTGTCTCACTATTTTGCCCAGGCTGGTCTCGAACTCCTGGGCACAAGCAATCCTCCCACCTTGGCCTCTTAAAGTGCTGGAATTATACTGTGTGAACCACTGCACCATGCCCAGTTTTTTTTAAATAAAACTTTTATATTATTATTTTAAATATATCCAAATAAAAATGCCAGAGATTTGATTTCTAGAAATATCTATTTAAAAGTTGCCTGAACATGCCTCTTTAAGGAATTTTATAACTTCTTTTTTTTTTTTTTTTTTTTTGAGACAGGAGTCTTGCTCTGTCACCCAAGCTGCAGTGCAGTGGCGCAGTCACAGCTCACTGCAGCCTTGCCCTCCAGGCTCAAGTGATCCTCCCACCTTAGCCTCCTGAGTAGACTGGACTGCAGATGTGCACCACCACGCCTGGCTAATTTTTTTATTTTTACTTTTTGTAGAGACATATCTCACTATGTTGCTCAGGCTGGTCTTGAAGTCCTCAGCTCAACTAATCCTTCTGCATCGGCCTCCCAAAGTGCCAGGATCATAGGCCTGAGCCACCATACCCAGCCACATCTTCTCTTTTTCTCTTTGAACTTTTTTTCCATTCTACTTCCTCCACAGAATGCTATTTGAATGTGATATACCTGCATGCTTGAAAGTCTTTCACCAATCATTCTATAATTCTTCAATCTATAGTATGTAAGTGTATTTAAATTTTTCTTAATTTCCAGTGACTGTAATGCTCTAAGTATTAATTCTGTGTCCTCTAAATTGAATTATTACAATAGTCACTAGCACACAATTTATCAAAAAGGCATAGTTTTTTTTACAAATTTTGGTAAATAATAAAATAGTAAATATAAGAAATAATTACTGAAAATACATCTTTCAAAGAAAAATTGGGGGTGATGCTCTTATGGTACTGTTTAACCATTAAAGTAATCACCAAATTGTTCCTTTTGTTTTAGTGCCCTGGAAGTTTGTAAAACTCCAAGGCAATACACCATAACGTGATTCAGGTGGGTAGAAAAGTATGCCTGTCTTCAGGCAATTGGGAGAAGAGAATATGAGATAGAACCTCCACAGCAAGTATCTTTCTCAGGGAGATTAATTTTAGGAAAGAATACGTATGAAAACTGAGATCTAAAAATTAAGAGAGAGAGAGAGAGAAAGAGGAAGGAAAGAAGGAAAGAAAGGAAGAAAGGAAGAGGAAAGGAAAGGAAAGAAAGAAATCTACCATTCATTTACCAGTATCAAAGAACAAGACTCAAAGTGTAACCATTAGGAATCTGTCTAGTAATACTGCAAATTGTGATCAATACCAATGCTAATTGTTATGGGTAGCTAAATCTTCTGATCAAGTGATCTACTCATACCCATTAAACTCTTTCAATCGATTTGTAGCACAACTAATCTTCATATGTTTTAAGATACTCAATCCATCTTGATTAGGAAACAAGTCTCTTATCACTCTTTTCACCACAGAAAGATCTAGCTTTTAAGGGGAGGGGAGATTAATAAATTCAATCCTTCATTCAAAGATACTAAAGATTCACTCTTCTGTCTCAAACAGAAAGCCAAAAGAAAAAATATAGCCAATGCTTCAGTGTTAAGAAACATAGCAAGTTTTTTTTGTTTTTTTTTTTACTTGCCTCTGCAGGCCAACTATAAAGTGTCAAACTGCATTACACAAGAACCCTATTAATCTTTTACAAGGAAACTACAATGTGTTTTTTTAAATAGGAAAAGCATTTTAAAGTCTAGGAATATAGACAGACAATTTCTACCCTATATTTCAACTTGGAGCTTAATGATATTACTTTATTAAAACTACTTTGAAGGATAGTGAGAAATTCTCTCACGACTTTGAATTTCCTGAACAATTTTTTATAGGCAATAAGTGAGTTATTAAGTGATAATTTTGTACTTTCTGAGATATTTTTAAAAGCTAATGAGCATAACGTTTGTAAAAAATTTTTAGGTGGAAAATCTGGGCCAAATGAATGGAAAAATCAGAGGTTGCTCTTAAAAAAATTCCCCAAATTCCTAATTTTTAAATTCAAGTTCACATTGATCAAATCTTAACTAACTGAACCTGGTCTTTGTATTCTGAGCAACCTATCTTGTGAAAATCTATTTCCTTCACCACTCCCACTGAATATATATTTGCTAATGATATGATTCTACAGAGTTAAACTAAATTACACAGTCCTACATCTGTTCTCATTTTTGTCTAACTTGGTTAACACTGTCTCCCACATAGCTCTTTGAACTGTATTTTCCTTTTTTTTTTTTTTAAATGTACTCTCCCATTCTCTACCACCTGAGTTAAACAGGAAAAAAGGAAAAGAAAAAAGTACATCCAATTTATACACATTAGATCTAAAGACTGGGGGCCAAATCCTAAAGGAGTGTTAGGTTCTCTTCATTTAGGCCTATTATCACGTTACAAAGTACACAACTGCACTGCTCCTAAAGGTCAGTCTTTATACTAGGTTATGCTTCAATTTACTAAAGCCAACTCATGACTCCAAGCAAATATTCTGTTTTGGAGTATTGTTTTACCTTTTTGCTTTCCTTTTAAATTAGGCAGCACTCAGATTTTAAAAGAGAAAATAAAGGGAAGAAAAAGCCTCAACCAGGTCTTTAATGTGCAAGATCAGGTAAGACCAAAAGCACTTTACTAATGCACATTATCAACTGTACCTTTAAAATATGATCAGGCTGAGAATTAATATCTGAATTGTTGGCATTCCTTAAGGAAAACATCCCAGTACGAAATGCATTCACTTTGGAGGTAAAAAAAAAAAAAAAAAAAAAGCACCCATCTGTTCATTTATATATATGTTCTGGTTGAACTTCTAGCTCCACGCAATTAAATTATGCCAGAAAACACTATTAATTCAATTTTCAAAATCATCTACACTGCCATATGCTTTCCAAATGTCTCAAAACTTCTAAATCTCTTTCTCATCTTGACCTCTCTCCCAAGCTCTAGAACCTATACCCTAACTGCCCATTGGGTACTTGTGACTAGTACATCAAGTACTATTAATATTTCCAGTTTTCACTCCTCTTTCACCTGAACGAACACACACACACACACACACACACACACGCTCACTTGCTTGCTGTCTCCCAATCCCCACCATCCAATTAGTTTTTCCCACTCCCATTTTTTCTAATCCAAGCTCAAAATCCTCAAAGTCATATCTTTGACATCCTCTCTTTGACATTCTGTTCTGCTATTTAAACAATGGTCAATTCTGCAGTTCTTCTTGCATAATTTCTTATATATGTATCTTATACTCCCTTTTCATTCCCCTACATGCCCTCTAGGTAAAGCCCTTATCTCCAAAGAGACCTCATCCCAGATGACTGTAAACACCTCTCTAGTTTTCCCTCCTCTAGGACTCTTCCCTGCCAATACATTTTGCACAAAGATAACTCCAAAACGAATAGCACTACACTGTCCTTATCATCAAAGAAGTCACACACTAACAGGAAACAAAAAAACTATTAACAACATAAGTGGATAAGTATTATACTGATGGTACTGTATAAACAAAAAGCTCTCGAAGGTAGGATAGTGACAGTTATTATAGGAGAGGTTTCAGAAGAGGTTACAGCTAAACTGGTGAAAAGCATTTCAGACAGAGGATAGCCTAACATGTGAAGGTTCACATTTGGGAAGGACAAGTAGTCCGGTGGCAGAGGAGAGGTAGGAGCTGAGGCTAAACTTATAGGCTTGCGTCAGACTGTGGGATCTTCGCTCCCATGCTAAGAAGTATTAGACTTGATCCTATGAACCCTGTATTATAAGCTTTTTTTTTTCTTTTTTTTTGACACGGGTCTTCCCCTGTCAAAAAAAAAAAAAGGCTGGAGTGCAGTGGTGCAATCATAGCTCACTGCAGCCTCACATTCCTGAGCTCAAACTATCTTGCTGCCTCAGCCCCTCAGCCTCCCAAGTAGCTGGGACTACAGGGGTGCATCACCATGCCCCCACTAATTTTTGTATTTTTTAAGAGATGAGGTCTCACCAGTTGCCCAGGTCTTAAACTCCTGGCCTCAAGCAATCCTCCTACTTCAGCCTCCCAAAGTGCTGGGATTACAAGTGTGCTCCACTGCTCCTGGGCCTATTTTACCTGTGTATCTTTGTTGTTTAGTTTTTAATATATAATCTTAAAAACAAAGTAACACAAGCGCTAACAGAACCAGATGCATCTTCCCTAAGCGTGACAGCTGGTTTCTTAGTCATCCACACCTCAAATTAGTAAACAGACTCTGCAGGAAAATTAGATATAATGACAGTATTCTGTACACGTTCATTAGGTCAGATTGGTTTATTTATGTTATTCAAATCCA
The DNA here is from genome assembly GCF_028858775.2 of Pan troglodytes. Lineage (NCBI taxonomy): Eukaryota > Metazoa > Chordata > Mammalia > Primates > Hominidae > Pan > Pan troglodytes. Next base: position 37,181,132 of record NC_072417.2, read on the forward strand.
CTGTATCCTTACTCACATTTTTGTGATCTAACAGTTATGATCTCTATGACCTACTAGTTCTGAAAGAGGCCTATTTTAAACTTCCTACTATATTTATGGATTTGTCTGTTTCTTAATATCAGATATTGTATTTTTATAGTTACATACTGTTCATCTTATTCCTTTTTGTTTTAGATTACAATTTTCTGGTGTTATTGGGTTAATTCATAATATCCTATTTAATGACACAGAAAATACTCCTCAAAAATAAGCTTTCTGGTCCATTTCTGGACCAAATCTAAACTTTCAACAGCATTGTTGAAAACAGGTGGGTAATTATTTTCCCCATGCTCTTCCTTTTCCATCAACAATCTACTTCCAGCCAAACATACTTCAATATTTAAAGCACACTGCTACTGCTCAGTCTGACCTCCAGTTTGGGGAAAGAATAGTTGTCTGCATGATAAAAGGAGTTGATATTCACACAAAAAACTGAATTGGTTACATTATATGCTTTCTGGCCACATTTCATAACTCTGTCCGTTGTATAAAAGGAGAGGGAAGAAAATTTGATAAATCCAAAGAACAGTTTATTCTTCTTCCAGAGGAGAAAACAATCATAATTACTAGTTTGAAAAGGCTCAGCCTCAAGTTTATAGTGGCTTAAGAAGACAAATATAAAGCTTTATGGCAGCTATCCTAATTAATAATAGAATCCATAGACTCACATGAGCAATACATAGGCCTGACAACTATATTTCTGACCAATTTCCTAACTCAACACTCATTCGTATTTTAGGGAAAGCAATCTAAAAGTAGAACATCTGAGATAAATATCTGTGGCCCAGTCCTCACTGCAAATAACTGAAACATATAAACAAGTTGGGAGGAAAAACCCAAATAATAAGTTATCACACACAACTTGTAAGGTGTTTTGTTCCTACTTAGAATTTGAAAATAAATGAATTCTACCACAGGGTGATCAAGAATAGTGTTTTTTCAAACTGCAGGTCATCATGCATTAGTGGGTTGTGAGATATATTAGTGGGTTCAGACATATTTTTTAAAGAATGATATAGAACAAACTAAAAGAAATAATACCAGAATGTATAGTAAAAGTATTGTTCCATGAAATTTTTTAATGTACACACATATATATGAAATGTACATACACAACTAAAAGGTATTTCATATTATAGGTTAAAAGTAAGAAAAAAAAGTTCAAGTAATACTGATCTAGGATCTACCAGTAAGGCAAGCTTATTTACTCAGAGTAGGAGCAAAACTAGGAAGAATATTTTTATAAATTGTTATAAGATTAACTAAAGATCTAAGATTTTAGGCCAGGCGCAGTGGCTCATGCCTGTAATCCTAGCACTTTGGGAGGCCGAGGCGAGCAGATCACCTGAGGTCAGGAGTTCGAGACCAGCCTGGTCAACATGGTGAAACCCCGTCTCTACTAAAAATACAAAAATTAGCCAGGTGTAGTGGTGCATGCCTGTAACACCAGCTAACTGGAAGGCTGAGGCAGGAGAATCGCTGGAACCTGGGAGGCAGAGGCTGCAGTGAGCCAAGACTGCGCCACCTCACTCCGGCCTGGGTGACAGAGTGAGACTTTTGTCTCCAAAAAAAAAAAAAAAAAAGATTATCCAAAGATCAAATAACTATGTATTTATGTTTCGGATGGCAAAAATTCATTTATTCCAAAAAGACTATTATTTACCTTATATATACCAGGCATGGTTGTGTGTGCTAGAAATAGAAAATGGAATAAAACAAAGTCCCTATCTTCAAGAGTAAGTTTAAACTCTAGTAGATATAAGTAGCCATGGCACCAGATGCTAGGCTAAAGTGCTTTACACACATTCTCACTTGAGCCTCCTAATCTTGTGAGTAGATAGTATTTATCTTAATTTTATATAAGTGGGAATTGAGGCTTAGAGAAATTCATTAATTTGTCTCTCACCCACACCACACACACACACACGCACACAGCTAGTCAAGGCAGAGTTGTGATTCCAACCTAAGGCAACGGGATTCCAAAGCTCTCTCTTTGCCACTACACTGCACTGCCTTCTACTGTTCTTCTATCTGCAAGAAAATAAAATATAACAATGTTCTGCCCAAGAAAACTTCTAAAAGTTACATAAAACTATGATCTTTGATCAAATAATTTCAACTATACGTTGCCTGCCCTTCCTTAAATTGTATAATTTGAAAGAAGGCAATTCTTTTTTGTCTGTTTGTTTTCTTGGAGACAGGGTCTCATTATTTTGCCCAGGCTGGGCTTGAACTCAAGATCCTCCCACCTTGGCCTCCCAAGTATCTGCGACTACAAGCACACGCCATGGCTTAAAAGTTGACCTAAAACTACAGTTCAGTTTTTATTAAATCTGCTTTGGAATAAACATACCAAAACATCATATGATTTTTACAATGTCTTCAAAACTGTGAAGAAAGAACGGTAGGCAAATGGCATACAAATCAGCGCACTGTGATTTAAAAAAAAAAAAAAAAAAAAAAAAAAAAAAGGCGGCCGGGCACGGTAGCTCAGGCCTGTAATCCCAGCACTTTGGGAGGGCGAGGCAGGTGGATCACTTGAGGTCTGGAATTCAAGACCAGCTTGACCAACATGGTAAAACCCTGTTTCTACTAAAAATACAAAAATTAGCCAGGCATGGTGGTACATGCCCGTAACCTCAGCTACTCAGGAGACTGAGGCACTAGAATCGCTTGAACCCAAGAGGCAGAGGTTGCAGTGAGCTGAGATTGCGCCATTGCACTCCACCCTGGGCAACAAGAGCGAAACTCCGTCTCAAAAAAAAAAAAAAAGGCATCTTACTCCATGAACAAGTCCAGAGTAGGTCTCACAATAACGAGGCTTTGGAAGGGGATGTGGCTATTCATCAGCCTTATTAGGATAGCCATTTCCTAAATGGATCCTGAGGAGGTTTGTGAGACATGTTGAGTGAAGCAAGGCTCACCCACATAGGCAGCTAGATATGCTGGGCCAGCCCTGGCAATGAAGGCAAAGGCACTAGGGCCCAAATCACCCCAGATTCCACACTACTAATATACTGTCTGATTCCTCAGAGCAGGAGTTGTTTCTGTTTTGCTCTCACTGTATACCGGTACATCACCTAATACAGTATATGTGGCACGGCAGGAACTCAGTAAATATTTGCTATATGAATACATTATATTGCACAAGTTAGTTCCTCTCTCAGGCCTTGATTTTCTCTAAAACAAAACGGTTGGACTAAATCAATATATTCACTTTCAGCTCTAAAGGTCTATACTTCTTTAAGCTAGAATTCCTAAATATATCACATAGAACATCAGTAAAATTACTCGGCTGAGCATGTGGCTCCCGTTTATAATCCCAGCACTTTGGGAGGCCAAGGTGGGCAGATCACTTGAGGCCAGGAATTCAAGACCAGCCTGGTCAACATGGTAAAACCCTGTCTCTACTTAAAATACAAAAAATTAGCCAGCATGGTGGCACACACCTGCAATCCCAGCTGCTCAAGAGGCTGAGGCACGGGAATCATCTGAACCCAGGAGGCAGAGGTTGCAGTGAGCTGAGATCACGCCTGCACTCCAGCCTGGGCAACACAGCAAGACTCTGTCTCAAAAAAAAAAAAAAAAATTACTCCAGGACATTCGGGTTTTTTGAATATATGCCTAGTCACAAGGTTTCACAACATCTTACTCACTAAACACAATGAATTCACCCTGTTGAAACTAAAACCATCACAGCCTCCTCTTCAAGGGGAAACTGCTCAATATTTGCTGAGGTACGAAGAGAAATAAGCCAGTTATTGTAGAAATAACATAGGACATATCCGACATTCAGCTGAAACAAGAGAAAAGTTGATGCTCATAAAAATAAAAATGACGGCAGCATAATGTAGCTTCTTCAGATGTCTGAATAATCAGAAAAATCTGATGATAACTAGCTTCACCAAATAATCTCTGGCCTTAATACCAAAGTACATCTACGTTTTGTAGAGGCCGGATATTTATTTTTTAAGTAGTATGAGATACATTTACCTTCCTCAATTAATTGTCAGTTAGAAATTACTTTCTAACCTTTTACAACTTTTTCCAAAAAGGCAAAGTTAAGTATTTACCCCATTATTTTAAGTAACATCATCTCAAATTAATGAAGCAACTTGACTAGATTACAAAACCGCCAGTTCAAAGTTAGGTTTTATTAAATATATTTACCAAGGACTGAAATGTAAAAATTACACATTAAAGTAAGTCCATTATCTACAAAAAAATTTTTAATGATTTTCAAATCACCTCTAATTGTTATGGGGAGAAGGTTTCACTTCTAAATAGTATGTCAAACCTCTTTTTGAATGCTTCTGATATACAAGAAACACTGGTAGAAACTATAGGAGGATCAGAAAATTCTAGAAAGTGATAGCAGCAGCAGGCCGGAAGGTGCGGGAAAGAGGCGGACAGCCACCCCTTCTGCAGCCACCCCCCACAGCCCGCTGCCACCCCCCAGAGCCCGCTGCCCTGGGGGCTGTCGTAATGGGGTCAGGCCCAGAGCAGCACAGCCGGGGAGTAATGTAGTCAGGCAGAGAGGAACCCCTATGCGGAGCTGGGGCTGTGCTTCGGGGGCGGGGCGGAAAGCAGGAGCGGCTCCAGCTTTGGGGATCTGGCCAGAAGTGCAGCCACTGCGCCCACCCCACTGAGGGTCCCGGGTTCCTGGGCTCGGGAGGAGGCTCTGCGCGGGCCACTTGGGGCCAAGTCCCCAGTGTCCGCCACACGTGGGGTGACCTCCCAGCCTGACACTCATGACAGCCTGGCCCCAGGCCCGCAATCAGCTCCGGGCCACTCCTTAGCCCCAGGGCAACAGGGAAGCTTGTGGCAATGTCGCCCCTGGCCCAGACACTGGCCCAGGCCCAGCGAGGATTAGGAGCCACCCCGCCACAGGCTCCCAGGGGGCACGGCTGGGGCTGCATGCTCCACTGAGTCGGCGGGAGCTGGGAGCTGGCAGCAGCTGCGTCCCCCGACCTCCTAGGCCCCCCTTACCCTTGCAGGCTTGGAGATGCCTGCTCCTGCTGCCTGGCCTCTCCCCGTTCTTGCGTCTGCTCCTATCCGGGATTGGGGTTGGAGCTGAGGCGGCGCACTGTCACTGCCCGGAGGGGTACGCACATGCTTGGGCCCTGTTGCCTGGGCCCCCACCGGACTGGGCACTGACAAGCATGGAAGAGGGAACCAGGGTTGGGGACTGAGGGCGACTCAGCACTGGCTTGCAGGTGCCCCTTAGCATGAGCAGCCGGGGTGCCATGGAAAGCAGCAAGAGGCAGACTAGCTCCTGGGTATAAGGAAGGGGGTCCCTGGTGAGGCCCCACCTTCAGGCCAGGGAGGGCCTGAAGGCTGGGGGCCAGGCTGCCAGTCCCATAGACTGGAGTGGGGACTTGTGCCTTTTCCAGGCTGCCCGCGGCGCCCATGAACCAATCGGCATACACTTCCTCCCCTCTGAGGTCCATAAAAGCCCTGGGCTCAGTCAGAGCAAGGCAGAGGATGGAGAGATGATGGGACAACCAGAGGGTAGCTCCTCTCTGCTGAAAGCTGAAGCTGAACACTCATCAGGATGACCTGCCTGTAGAGAGGGGCCACCCACTCCAGGGCCTCCTTTGTGCTGAGGGCTGAACACTTGACTGGGTGACCTGCCTACAGAGAGGAGATGCCCACTGCCGGTCTCCTCTGAGCTCAATAAAGCTCCTCTTTGTCTTGCTCACCCTCCACTTGTCTGCATACCTCATTCTTCCTGGATGCAGGACAAGAACTTGGGCAAAGGCACCACCAGGCACAGAGGTTTCCAGCCAGAAAAGCAATACCCCAAAGATCCAGTAACGAAAGTATTAAGTTCTCAAACTTATGACCCATTTTGGGTACATATGGCTTGATATAAAAAGTAAAAGAGTAATTCAAAGGTTTAAATATACATTAAGAGACATGTCATAAGACACTTTATAATGTGACTGCCAATAAAAAGGTAAGGAAGACCTAAGGCATTTCATCATGGGCAGACTCCTAGAAAAGAAAAAATTTACACTGATGACATTTCCATTGGTTGACTTATTCCTTCTAAGTTCCCTCTACATCTACATCTGTGCATAAAAACAAAAACGTTATTATTCAAAGCATACCTAAAGTTTAAAAAGAGTAATAGCTGTTTTCATAGCATTTAAAGAGAAAAGGTAAACAGTTCAAGCTTGTATTAACAATTCTTGCCAGGCACGGTGGCTCATACATAATTCCAGCACTTTGGGAGGCTGAGACGGGTAGATCACTCGAGGTCAGGAGTTCGAGACCAGCCTGGCCAACATGATGAAACCCTATCTCTACTAAAAATACAAAAAATTAGCTGGGCATGGTGGCAGGCACCTGTAATCCCAGCTACTTGGGAGGCTGAGGCTGGAGAATCACTTGAAGCCAGGAGGCGGAGGTTACAGTGAGCCAAGATCATGCCACTATACTCCAGCCTGGGCAACAAGAGTAAAATTCCATCTGAAAAACAACAACAACAACAACAAACAATTCTTTAAAAAATAACATTTCATAAGAAATTGGAATTCTTATATATTGCTGGTGGGAATGTAAATGGTATATCTACTATGGAAAAGAGTCTGTCAAAGCTAAACATAGAATTACCATTTGACCCAGCAATTCTACTCCTGGGTATATATCCAGACGAATTGAAAATAAGGACTCATACAGATACCTGAACGCCAACGTTCATTACGCATTATTCCTAGTAGCCAAGGTGGAAACAACCCAGTGCTCATCAATAGATGGATAAACAAAATGTATTACTAACATATACATTCAAGGAATATTATTCAGCCATAAAAACGAATAAAGTTCTGATACCTGCTACAAAATGGATCACCCTTAAGAATGTTATGTTAAGAAAAATAAGCCAGATGCAAAAGGAAGAATATTGTATAACTCCAGTTATATAAAATATCTAAAATGGGCAAATTCACAGAGATAGAAAGTAGATTAGAGGTTACCAATGGCTGGGGGTAAGGGATAGAGATGGAAGTGGGAATTATTATTTAATGCCTACCGAGTTTCTGTTTGGGATGATGAACAAGTTTTAGAAATAGTGGTGATGGTTGCACAACATTGTGAAAATTAGTACCACTGAGCTCTACACTTAAAAATGTTTAAACAGTTAAACTGTCAAATTTCATGTTATATATATATATATATATATATATATATATGTTTTACCACAATAAAAATAAAAAAAACAGCATTCCACGATCACCTCACAGATTAAAATACAAAAGGAAAATGTGCCATTATGTAAAATGGAGAGATCTGGGCTGGGTGAAGTGGCTCACATCTATAATCCCAGCACTTTGGGAGTTTGAGGTAGGAGGATCCCTTGAGGTCAGGAGTTTGAGATCAGCCTCGGCAACACAGCGATACCCCATCTCTACAAAAAATTTAAAAATTAGCTAGCATGGTGGCACACATCTATAGTTCCAGCTACTCAGGAGATTGAGGCGGGAGTATTGCTTGCGCCCAGGAGCTTGTGATTACAGTGAGCTATGATTGTACTATTGCACTGCAGCCTGGGTAACAGAGTGAGACCCTATCTCTTAAAAAATATATACATTTTAAATTTAAATGGAGAGACCTGGTTGCTGGTGGTCATCATGTTAATCAAGCTGTCCAACTTGGCCACTTGCAGCTTGACGTTATGGGTCTGGGTCTCCTGATATGATGCACAACATGATCTATATAATAGTCTTGCTGGGAAACCTGACCTAATCTTACCATGAAGAAAGTGACAATCTAGATTATGGAATTTTTCCATAGGACTATTAGCATGGTCTCTTTACAAGAGCCAAATGCAATGCTTGAACTTTGATTGGATACTAGATCTGGATAAAAAGGGGCTACCAAGGCTACTTTGGACATAATGGGGGAAATCTGAGTTACGGATGGCATGTGGTATGATAATATTAAATTATCGTTGATTTCTCAGTTATGGTAATAGTATATAGTTAAACAGGAAAATGTCCCTGTACTTGGGAAATACATGCTGAGGAACTTATAGGTAAAGTGTTGTGAAATCTGCAACCTACTTTTGGATGGTTTGGCAAAAAAATTGTGTGATTGTGTGTGTGTGTGTGTGTGCATGCACATACACGTGCATGTAGAGAGTGAAAAAGTGAGAGAGGGAGAGGCAAGGCATCTGGGATAAGATAACAGTGGTGAATTTAAATGAAGGACAGATAGGTCTTCATGTAGTCCTTCAATTTTGCTGTAGGTTTGAAATTTTCAAAATAAAAATAAATATCTTTTAAAGTTAGATTTCTACAAAGTTTCTTCTTTTTTGCTCAGAATACACATAACAAAATTCAACGAACAAGGGGGAAAATGTAGCAAACTCAATGCTTTGCATACCTTCCACATCATACCAATGTGCGCCGTTTGTGATTCCATCTTTGAAAGTCTCGTCTTCATCTCCTGGACAATGAGGCTCACCAGTTTTCATTATGGGGTGGTTTGAAGCATAAGCTTTTGCCAAGTATTTAAATACTTCATCATCTGAGGTTTTGCTATAGATTCCAGTGGCCTTATGTTCTGGAGAATCATCAAAAGGATAGCTTGCTACCACTGAGCCACCATGCAGATTTCCAGAAAGCACAAACCTTTGAAAATACAACCAAATCACGTATCACTAAAAAAGGACACAAAACACCATGCATTAAAAAAATTCCACAAAATCTTTTAGAAATAAACTCCAATATCTCTCTTGGAGACCTAGAAAACAACTCTATCAGCTGTTATCTGTTATAAGGAGACTAACAACAACAAAAAAAGAAAATGGAAAGAAAGTATTATCAATTTAAGATTTCAAACAGCTTTAACAATTCAGGTTAACCTAAACTAACTTTAAAGAGTTTTCCTTCATTGAAAAAATAGCTGGATAACACAGTATAAATTAATATTTCAGGAGATGTCTTATTTAGGGAATTCCAAATTCATGTATTAGGTTGAACTATATGAGCTTTGAACTTGCCAATATTCACCCTTTTCTTTTTGGTAGTGATGGGGTCTCGCCATGTTGCCAGGCCTCCCAAAATGCTGGGATTAGAGGCATGAGCCACTATGCCTGGCCCTCACCCATTTTTTTGACCTAAAAAAATGACAATTTCATATAGTTCAGTCTACGACTTGTATTTCATAATACGTAAATTCCACAGAAAATATGGCTGGTATATATAAATATTCATTGCATATATGTTAGGTTAATAACTTTTATGCTTTTTACATTTACCGTCCAAAGAGAATTTTTAAGATAGGAAGTCTAATTTTTAAAAGGATATTTTGTGTTTCACTCCAGTTTCACAATATACTAAATTCACATTTTCAAGAGAGAAGCCATAGTTGAGAAGATTCAGGAAAAAAACAAACAAAGAAAACAACCTGATTCAGTGAGCTGCTTACAGAGAAAAACAATACACCATGTCAAAGACTAGTCCTCCATTGCATCACTGTAGAAGCAGCTCTTTCAAGGCCCAATGTTTCTGATTGGGCCATTAAAAAAATAAATTGACATGGAGGCAAGGCTGCTCCTGTAAAAGAAACATTTTTTTTAATGCTTCTACTTTTAAGTGAACCAATTTACAATTTGGTCAAACTTATCTATATAGAAATACTGAAGAATTCCTTTTATGGTAAAAGCTAAAACCTAAAGGCAAAAAAAATGCTAAAGTCCTATTTAAGCATCTTTCCCTTATATAACAGCTTAAACCATTACTATCAGTAGAGATTAAATACTTTTCTTTTTCCATTTTAAATTGGATTTTCTTGCTTCTGCCTTTCTGTTGTTGAAATTAACTGACCTACAGAAATTCTAAAGGGGGTTGATATATAAGATTTTTCTATATGCTTGAAAAAAAAGTAAACCTATCATGTCTAATTTGAAAGACTATTTTAAGCATGATGAGTAGTATTATCCCAGAGAAGATCAAACAATGAAAATTACTTGTAACACAAAATCTGTTCATCAGAAGACAGATCTTTGCCAATAAGGACACTGATTAAACACTAGCATAGACCATGAAAAGAAACTAGCTAAAAACTAATATAATTATAATTAGCACCCTTCCAGACACCAGAGAAGAATGCCATTTGGTGTAGTGGCAATGGCACAGGCTTTGGAGACAAATTTGGGTAAGAACATTCCGTCTCCCAGATCTGTTGCTCACCAGTAATATAACATAATTAGGAGAAGTTACTGCCTTTAAATTCACTGAACCTCAGTTTTCCTCTCATTTGTAAAATGGGGATTAATGCTACCCATTTCCCAGAGTTGTCATGAAAATTAAGATAACACACATGAAACATAATCTGGCATAAAGACTACTTTATAGCCCCTGCTCAACAAATGTTCATTTCTTTGGAGGTATCTAGCATCCTGTTTAAGGAAACACTGCCTTACAAACTATCATTCTACTCCCCACTTCCACTGCCAGTCCTTGGGTAATAGAATGATACAGAAACAAAAACTAAGTAAATATTCTAACTTTCTAACTCCACTCTAACCACCTCTCCCCTGTAGCTAAGGTATTAACAATTTACTCTCTGGTTTGTAATTCTAAAACAATTTTTAAGTATTTTTCCCCCACTGACTCTGGGAAAGTTATAAGAAGGCTGGGGCAGGTCAGGTAATCCATTCGGCAACAAACATTTCTTGAGTGTCAACTATTTGCCAAATGACGTTTCAGGGACAGATACATCCCAAAGGACATTCCAGGGATAGATACATCTGTGAGCGAAACAAACAAACAAATACCCTCTGGGCATTCATATTCTAGTAAAATAAAATGGATAATTAAATATTCTAAATAAGTAAAGCATGCTACTTTAATTACACATGTTAAGTAAAACTTTAAAATCCAAGATTCTCTACAAAATGCTGTTTTTCATTTTGTTCAACATTTCTTCCAACACTTCTCAGAAATATTGTCAAAATGGCCTAATCAAATACTTTTGAACAATGAAATATTTGCAATCTACTTGAGTAATAAAATTCACTTCGATTTTCCTTACTGTAATTACACAGTTTTGAAAGTACCAATGTCACTCTTACAGTGAAGATTTCAAGAGAAAGTGACTACAATGGCTCTAAGATTATGCTTTGAGTTTTTGTCAAATCAACTTTGCAAATCAACTCCAATCTTATTTGACAGGTACTTTATGGTTTCCATTCAAATCAATTCTCTCAAATGTTTCTCATACTTGACTTCAGTATCACATATCATTCCTTGCATAAGATTTAAAGTAGCTGGTAAATATATTAGAGATATTACAAATGAGTTTATAAATATTAAACAGTTAATCTCTAAATTAACTCTATTACGCTATCCAGGTAACCCTGTAGATAACTTGAAAAAAATTAAGATAACTTGATATCTGACAAACTAAATTTCAAAGATTCAGACAATCATAGATATGTATACATAAGCCCCCCAAAAAATCATCTGCACCCACTCTCAACACTGTAATAATGCTTTTCACAAACACATCCAAATATCATTTATATGCTAATTACCTACGAAAATTTAAGCAGGTATATTCACTTAAAGAAGCATAGGGGTCAACTATAAAAAAATAGGGGTCAACTATAAAATCTTCATTTGAATGATAATTTTTAAATATATTTTCTTAAGTATTTGTCTCAACATCCATTGGATGAAGTATAAAGTGAAACAAAGAAAATAAACTTAATTTTCCCAAGCTGGAGGAAATTAAGCCTTAAAATTTTACATATTCGAAATAACAACAAAAATCTAATTCGAATATAGCTGGGTGAATAGGATATCAAGAAATTACTCAAATGGTTTACCTCACAAAATACACTGAAAAAGGTAGTTTTCCCATACAGACTAATGTTTGAGTATTTAAAAACATCCCATCCATAAAGTTGACACTATATTTAGGCATCAATATCAAATTGTGTGTGTGCTTGTGTTTTTAATTTTATTCACATATCAGTGTCCTTTGTTATTGGTTAATAGCACAGAGTACGCATTTTGAGTGAATTCTTGAAGACTGAGTTAGGATGGATGTACTCTTTACCATATATGATCACCTACTTTCCCTTTTGATTAATTAGAGTTACATATTTGAAGAACAGATATGATTAGGGTAGTCCACAGCCACAGACCAAAATGACTCTGTATAGCCTCAAGGCGACTTGCACCAAGAAAAAGCTTATTTTCATATTTGGTCACAGCACAACTAATACTGAAAAGAAAAATCCAGGCACAGAATTTACATCCCTGCAAGGATCACAGCATTTTAAAGGTGTAAGGACAGAGCATTTTAAACATTTAAGCAATGCAAACGGTGCATTTGTTGTATCATCTCCAAAAAGCCCCGGCCATCACAGCTCTGTCAATAAGTGTATGTTAAAGTCATATTTCTTATGCAGATGTTCAGAGGTGATGACACGATCGTATTTAAAAGAAAAAAAAATCCTCCCAGAAAGTCTATGTGAAATTATATATCTTACAAGAGAGCTTATCAAGAGGAGTAAAGTAAAAGAAGACGAAAAGACTCAGGAACTGTCCTAACACTCAAGAATTTTCTAGATCTTCTATATATGACTGAAATCTTGTAGAAGAAATGATTCCAAGTCCCGCAGGGAAACTTCTTTATCTTAGCAGTCCCTCAGAAATCTTCTTTTAATCCAGATGGAATGATCAGTTATTGCTTCAAAAGCCTTATGAAGATACAAAAATGGGGAAAAGCTGATGCTAGAAAAGGGGAAGAGATGCCTGCTCACTTCAGACACTATGCCATCTGGAGTGAGTTCCCTCTTATTTTATTCCTCTCCTTTTTGCTGAAAATCCTGCCCATCTCTGGAGATAGCTCAAGCTCTACCTCTTCCACAGAGATGGTCCGTGTTATTGCAGCCCACACACATCTTGCCAGTGGGAACAATTCCTGTAAAGTTTAACTGGGTACACCAACATACCTCATAAATATTTATAACATTCTCTTGTTTTATACTAATTTCTTGAGGTCCTCCTTCTTCTACTTTGTAATTTTTTAAACCTCATGCAATGCTTAATAACACTTAAAGTGTGTATTAAAAGTGTGACCATTAGCCATTCTGCCCAGGCTAATAAGGTGCACAAATGACATCACAAACCCTTCAGAGTCTAAAATGAAGCGGCTCACAGATCTGTGCAAGTTCTCCAGCTAAGTCCATATCTTCTTAAGCTGAGTCAGAGGTAAAAATTGGAGAAAAATCAGCTTCTGTCAAATAGGCAAGGGGAAGATCCTGGGAATATCATCTGCCATTTTTGGGCTCCAGTGTCCCTCCGTGGCTAAGAGGACTATCGAGAATCAGATTGCCTAATTCTAAGTCCCAGCCACACTCCTATGTAAATCAGTTAACCAATCTGACCCTCAATTTCCCCGTATGCAAAACTGATGGTGTCTATGACATCAGGTTGTGGCCAAAATAAAGTGAGATACTGCAGTCACAGAAAAAATTAGCACAGCGCCTATAACATTAGGTACTTTTGATATAAGATAACAACATTGACAGCTTATCTATAAAATGTGTGAGCTGACCTAGGTTATCCTTAAGATCTCTTCTCGCTCATATTCTATGCCCCTGTAAGAATAGGGACCAGAAATGTCAGAAAAGAGTGTCCCCTCCAGCCATCCCTTGAACAAGTGACAGCCTCTAGGAGGCAATTCTTTGATGATTAGCAGGACGGGAGGCTACGCGGCCTGGGCCCTGTCCCCGTTACAGGGTGTCTCCCTTCACCTTCACCACCGCCACCCCTTATGCCAGCATTGTCTGAGCGCCTACTGGGTGCCGGAACCAGCCTCGGCCCTTGGAGGCTCACACGGACGGGGAGGGGGCAGGCAACACTCACTTGTTCCTGCGGATCCACTCGATGAGGGCGCGCACCTCGGGCACCTCGTCCAGGGCGGGGGGTTCGCCGGTGCTAAACTGGTCGGGAAAGCTGCGGTTGAGGTCGCGGCCGCGACTATTGTCGCGGCCGCTGGCCCCGGACGGGCCGCCGTCGCCGAAGCCACAGTCGCCCTCGCGGGCGCGCTCGAAGCCATCGGGGTTGAGGCTGGGCAGCAGGTACACGTCGGTGGTGTTGAGCAGGCGGACCAGGCGCGGGTCCCCGCGGCGGTAGCCGGCCGCCAGCTCGCGGGCCAAGTAGATCAACACCTGGCGCGACACGGTCTCGTCGCCGTGCATGTTGCCCACCAGCTTCACCTGGGGCCGGCCGGGCAGCAGCGGCCCCGCAGCGTCGGGCCCGGCAGCGTCAGGCCCCGCGTCGCCCTCAGGGATTAGCGACCCCAGGCCGGCGGTGAGGCGAAGCACCCACAGCGGCCGGCCTTCCACCGAGCGGCCGATGCTAAAGAGGCGGGCCAGGCCGGGGAGGCCCGCGGCCGCCGCCTCCCTCAGCGCCAAGTCCAACTCCTCTTCGTGGTAGTAGCGGTCGAACTGGCCCTCGGCCGCCTCGGCGCCCGCGCTCGTAGTTGTCGTAGTCGCCTCCGCCTTCTTGATGTGAGCCGCCCGGGCCGAGCTCCCCAGCAGCAGCAGGCACATGAGCAACAGGAGCCGCCCTAGCCGCCAGGGCGGCCGCTCGTCCCCGCCGCTCGCCATCTTCCAGCAGCGCCGCTAACCCCGGCTCCGCTCCCGCGGCTCAGCGCTCCGGGCGGCGGGGGCCCGCCGGATCCCCTCCTCGCCTAGCAACCCCATCCCGCCCTCTGGCCGCAGCCAATCGCGGACGGGCCTGCTGGAGCGTCACCACCAGGGGGCGGGGCTTCCCTTAAAGCAGCCGATTCCTTCTGGGCGGGCCTGCCCTCCTCCCGTCCGGGACGAGTTTGGTCACTCTCTTCCTTCGCCAAGGTTCTTCTTCTCTTCTCCTCCTCACACGTCTTCTGCGTGTGCTCCGCTTCTCGCTTAGTCTCTTCTTTATGGCTTCTCCCCTAAATTATCACCCATTTTTCTCTGAGAACTCCTGCTAGTTCCCTTCCCATCTTTGTTGCTGCCTTTCTCAGCTGCGCTTTAATGCTTAGAACCGAGAATGGAAAGAATCAAAAGGTTCGAAAGAATCATAAGACTAGAAAAAATCAATAGGTTCGAAAGAATCTTCGTTCGGACAGTCAAAGCCTTAGCCCAGTCTCCTAGGCGCCTTGTCTCCGCATCCGCCCCGCCTCCGCTGGAGCCCCGCTGTCCGCGTGCGGTTGTGCGGGACGCCTCGTGGGGAGGAAGGCTCGCACCTCACTAGGCGGTGCATTCATTTTTAGAGTTGCTGCCTGGAAAGGTGTCTCTTTTATGTCTAGCGGAAATGTGCTACGTAGTAGGCTCCCTTTGTGTTAATGTTGTCTATTTCTTAGGCGTCACCCCACGTTGTTTTACTGCAAATAGGTCCCTGTGTGTGCTGGCCTCGACCCTCATTAGGCAGATTTCATTTCACAGCTCACCGGCCCACTTCTCCCACCTCTTCGGAGCAAGTTGTATATTTAACTGTGCCCTGGAATGACATATTTTAAAACAGCAGGTTTGACATTTCTGGAAACACTTGCTTGGCATTCCTGAACTCCTCAGTGTTAGCCAAAGATGGCAATTACAGCGTTTCATCAAGTCTAGAGAAGAGGTCTTTTAAATCAGCTTTTATAGGCTCTAGTTTCTTTAGCTTGAAGAAACCCAAAACTATCCCTTAATCGAATGCGAAATTCTACCCATCTAAGAACATAATCGCAATAACCGGCATTTCCTTCTTTCAGAGCCAGCTATTTCAGGGCCCCTTCCCTGAACTATGACTGAACGCTACTTTAATAGAGGTCATTCATTCGTCAAGTATTTATTGAGCAACTTTTATGTCAAAGCTAGATGCTGGGAAACAATTCATTCTTCTGCCCAGTCAAGAGATTCAGTGTAGTTTGTGATAAATGCTACAACAGAGGGGGTACAGGTGAGGGAAATATCTGAACTTGAGGAGGAGGAAAGGAGGAGAGAAACCATGGAGGATGGGAAGGATCCCAGGCAGGAGGAGAAGCAAGCAAAGAAAGCCGCAGGATTTGAGAACAAATGCCTTGTGTTCTGGGAATTGCATGCAGGGTCAGGATTACTGGTGTGAAGGGGCTCACAGGCCAGTCTTCAGGGAGCACATTTGATCTGGAAGGCCATGGAGAACCACAGACGGGTTTTAAGCTAGTTTAGAAAAATTCCTCTGACAGTAACACGGAAAATTGAATGGGAGGCCTAAGACTTGAGGCTGAGAGACCTGGAAGGAAGCTGCAATCCAGGAAGACATGATGAGACTCTGAATGAGGGCAGTGCCAGTGGAGGTGGAAAGAAGGAAATGGATCTGAAAGACCTTCGGAAAGGAAAGTGGACAGGATCTGGAGACAAAGAGGATTGTAGGCTGACTTCAAGTTACAGCCTAAGCAACTTGCAGGTATTCACTGAGGTACAGGCCAGGAGAAAGCACAGGTTTAGGTGAAGATGATTAATTTAGTATTCTGCCATGAGAGCGAGCACCGTCACTCCGGTCCTGTGAATGGCTCTTCTCCATGCCCCATTTGATCTAGTCTACATTATGCACAGCAGCTGCAACTCATCAGAAACAAAGCCACAACTCTGTACAGAGAGACCGCCCACCACCCCCCAGGAGTGCTCAACTATTACACCATGCACTTTTACAGTAATCCAAGTCAAAGAAGCCCCAGAGGACATGTTAACTTCTAATCAAATATTTCCTTTTCTACCACGTTCACTCTCCTTTGAAACCTCTTCCAGCCCCTTCACTCCTGCAGCCTCGCCTAGAGAGGCAGCCTGAAATGTAAATAAACAAGCATGAGGGTGGTGAAATAATATGGGAATGTAACTTGAGCCGGTGTCCTCTCAGAAATCCCCAGGCCTTCCGTGGTGCCTTCGAGGCCTCTTTCAGGTCTGCAGCCTTCTTCCTTAGCAGGTACACAGTTGCTTATGGTTATAAGTGAAACCCAAAGCTCTGGACCTCAGTCACTTTTGTGTTTACCTACAGGTTTGGGTTTACCTACAGCTGAATACCTCCAATTGTGTCTGAGAAGTCTTGAACCTTGTGACAGGTGTTTCTTTCCTCTTTCCCCAAGGAAAAGGTGTGGCCTTACAAATGGAAGGGACTTGGGAAAGGCTTGAAGGTAAAAAGGCTTCCTGTTCACAGAAGCAGAGTGGCAATGACTTGGATTTTTTTTTTAAATTTTTGTATTTGATACATGATAATTGTACATATTTATGGGATACATGTGATATTTTGATACATGCATACAATATATTATGATCAAACCAGGACATTCTGGATAGCCATCACCTCATTTAGCTCAAAGAGATTTGAAATGTTTCTAGCACCAAGAAATGACAAAGAATTGACGTGGATTTTTTAAAAACAGGGCAAAAGCTTTTAGATGACCAGCCTGATTCAAGAACCATTTTCTTTACAAGATTCGTAGGTAATTAAAGCATAGCATAGACCAGGAACTTGTAAGTGTTTCATTGTCCAGCACAAACACCCGCAGATTTACAAATTCAATTTGACAAATGTTTGTGGAGCACCCAATCTGGCGAAAGGTCTGTTGTGCCAGGTACAGGAGGATTGGAAAATGAATGAAGGGGGTCTCTCCCCTCCCAGAGGACAGAATCTAGGAAGAGACACAGAACATAGACACAACACAGGACTGGATGTGTCTGTTGGACAAGAGTTACATAACAGGCACTGTGCAAAACCCTTTACATTGGTTGACTCATTTCATCTTCACAGCAGTCCTATGAGGCTGGTGCTATTATCATTCCCATTTCAAAGATAAAGAGAGGAGACATGAGGTCACACAGCTGGCAAGCCACAGATCCAAGACTCAAACCTGGGGAGTGTGACTTCAGAGTCTGTGTGCTTAAATTCTGTAATAAAACTGTTTCTATATAGTAAGCTTAAAAAAACAAAAAACAAAAACCTGTTTTTGGAACACACAAAAGCCATTATAATGAAGAGTCACCTCCCTCGGTGGCTCAAGCCTGTAATCCCAGCACTTTGGGAGGCCGAGGCGGGCAGGTCACCTGAGGTCAGGAGTTCAAGACCAGCCCGGTCAACATGGTGAAACCCCGTCTCTACTAAAAATACAAAATAAATAAATAAAAGAAATTAAAAATAAAAATAATGAAGAGTCAGAGAAAACGTCACCAATACTGCTTGATCATGCTCTTCAACAGCAGAACCAAGTTCAAATCCTGGATCAGTCCCTTTTCAGCCGTTTTAACCAGGGCAAGTTACTTCATTTCTCTGAAAATTAAAAGAAATAATACATACATAACATTTAATATAATACTTGGCATATAACAAGCGTTCAGAAATCACCATTATTTCTATTGTTTTTAATAATAGAAATTCTCAAATGGTAAAAATGGAGAAAAGAGCACTCCAGGCAGAGAGACCAGCAAGGATAGATGCACAGAGAGGGATTTCGTGACTGGTGGCTGGAATACAAGATGTGTTAGGAGGAGCAGCAGAAGCCATGCCTGCAAAGACTAGAAGTAGATGAAGGCTTTGAATACCACACGAATGGGGTTTTGCTTTATTCCAAAGCAAATGGAAAACTTACAGAGCTGTTTGTGAGGAGGAATGGTGTGGATCGCACCTGTGTTTTAGCAAGAAAATTCCAGGAACCATCTGGGCAAGGCTAAGGGATAGCTGCTATCCAGGCAAGAGCTAATTCTGGCAAGTTCAGTGAGGATAAAAAGAAGATAAATTAGAGATGTTTAGGTTGTTGGATTGACAAGATTTAGCAACTGCATGGGTAAAAGGGAAGAAGAAGTAAAAGATGACTTCATGAGCTAGTGAGGGTGACCAGGTAGGTGGCTTTGCCATTATCCAAGACAAAGAAGGCAGGAGAAAAGATGCTAAATGGAGGGGCTTGGAGTGTGTGGGAAAAGAGGTTAGGTGTTGATTTTGGGAACTTTTAGGTTTGAGATGCCTGTATGAAATCCAGCGGCAGGTATGTCTAGGTAATGGGAACAGTTTTGTTGTTGTCGTGTTTGTTGGTGTTTAAGACGAGGTCTCACTCTGTTGCCCAGGCTGGAGTGCAGTGGCACAATCACAGCTCACTGCAGCCTCGACCTCTCAGGCTCAAGCGATCCTCTTGCCTCAGCCTCCCAAGTAGTTGGGACTACAGGGACATGCTACCACACCTGGCTAATTTTTGTATTTTTTGTAGAGACAGGTGTAAGGTACATGGATGTGCTTTGGTCAAGGAATAGGCCAAGGCGGATATCCAGGCCTGCATGACTTGGAGAGTTTGGCTCGCAAGGGCACCCCTCCACTTGCTATGTAACCTGTTTGTGTAAGTTCATACATGGCCCTGAGCCACTGTTGTCTGTAAAAGGTATAACTGCCCTGTTGACACTGTGCATGACAGACATGGCTCTTGGGGCTCGGCTCGGCTCGGCTCAACATGGCTTAACATGGTGGGCACACTGGTGCCCAGAGAAAGAGAGAGAGAACCAGAGCTGTCCATCCTGCAGACAGACAGATGGGAGCCACAGCATGGCTCGCGCCGGAGCCCAGAGAGAGAAGAAGTTAAGCTGCTGACCCTGAAGGCAAGGGAGAGCCAGCCATGCAACTGCATTGTGAGGGTGGCAGGAGCCGCAGAGCCAGAGCAGACAGCCGAGATAAAGGTGGACAGTATGAGAAAGCTGTTGATGAGAGGTGCTGCTGAATAAAATCATCTTTCACCTGCCTACAGCCCCCCAAGTGTTCTTTCTGCCCATCCACCCACTGCCCTTGTATTCCGCATAGGCTGGACCCAGACCCCAGGATCTGACAACAGGGTTTTGCTGTGTTGCCCAGGCTGGTCTCAAACTCCTGGGATCAAGCAATCTGCCTGCCTCAGCCTCCCAAAGTGCTGGGAATACAGGTGCAAGCCACCGCTCCAGGTCTTTGTTTTTTAAACATGGGAGAAATTACAGGTTGGTTGTATACTGATAGGAATGATCTAGTAAAGAGGGAAAATGTGATGACCCATTAGAGAGAAGGGAGAATTGCTGGAGCCATGGCTTTGAGTATGAGTAATTGGGAAGGGATAGTATATCTAATATACCAGTGGAGGGATGGGTCTTAGGTCGAAATACAGACACTTCAGTAGTCACAAATGGGAAGGCAGAATATATGGGCATAGGTACAATTAAGTGGGTAGGTGAGGTTTTGGGAGAAGGTTCTCTGCTGATTGCTTTTATTTTCTTAATGAAATGGAAAGCAAGGCCACTAGCTGAGTGTAAGGATGTTGGAGTAGGTGTTGGAGGTTTGAGAAAAGAGAGGAAGGTGTGAAATAATCATCTCAAAGAGTGGGAGAGAGAAATGGAGGGTAAGAACAGTTTCCAGCCATTGACACTTAATAGAGCCCAGCAGTTTTCTAACATGTCATCTAGACCTGAAAGCTAATGGGACATAGAACAGAAGATTTTTGGCTTTGTTTAGTTCATTTATTTGTTGATGAGGCTGTCTGTCTGAGTTCATGGAAAATGTAGTTACAGCCCAGTGAATTGGGCTCTGAAAATCCAGCGGCCACCCTGAGGGCATGGGAGGCTCCTGAGAAGATGAACATAGAGAAGGAAGAAGAGAGATGGCATCACTGAAAACCTCCACTTCAATTTGCTCAATGCCTGGTTCCCCCTAGTGTTGACTCACCTTGACAAGTGACTACTCGCTGTGTGTCACCTCTGCAAGAGAAAGTCAAATCCTAGCAACTTACAGCCCAGGAAACATTGGTAAGAGATGAAGTCATCTCAGAACCCAAAAGGCAACCAACTGAAAGCAAATTTGGAATTTGAAATATAAATATCATATCAATCACAGTGTGCATAATACTATCACCTTATATTTCTGTGTGCCTTCCGGTATGTTATCTCACACAATGCTCACAACTCTGAAGAGTATCAGGACAGCCTAGAAAGATTCTGGTTTTAAGCTCCACCAGCTCAAGCAAGTCAAATAGCAGGACATGGAACAGCTGGGAACTTAAGCTGTGTGCAAAACCTGTCCAGAGTTCCTGCCATCACATGCTGGGGTTCAGTGCACTTAACTCACTCTAGGGTATATGTACATTGTGCGCACATCTAACTAACAGTGAGAAAAAGTGAGAGAATGAAAGTAACAACTAAACTTAAAACAGATGTAGGGCCTGGCATGGTGGCTCACGCCTGTAATGCCAGCATTTTGTGAGGCCAAGGCAGGTGGATCACGTGAGGTCAGGTGTTCAAGACCAGCCTGGCCAACACGATGAAACCCCGTCTCTACTAAAAATACAAAAAAATTAGTCGGGCATGTTGGCTGGGGCTTGTAATCCGAGTTACTCGGGAGGCTGAGGCAGGAGAATCGCTTGAACCCAAGAGGCAGAGGTTGCAGTGAGCTGAGATCGCACCGTTGCACTCCAACCTGGGTGATGAGCAAAACTCTGTCTCAAAAACAAAAACAAAAAAACAAAACCAAAACCAGATGTACATGTTGGTTTAAAACTGCAGAAAGGATGTGTAAGTAACTTTAAAGGTTTACTGACCATTAACAAAAATAAAATGCAATATGCAGGTGAACAGTAATGTGGTTAGTACCTGCGGAGGAAGAAATTGAAGAATTAACTGAGGGCCATAGAGACACATTAACTGGTTTTTTTTTTTTTTTCCCGAGATGGAGTTTTGCTGTGTCACCCAGGCTGGAGTGCAGTGGCACAGTCTTGGCTTACTGCAACCTCCACCTCCTGGGTTCAAGCAATTTTCCCACCTCAGCCTCACAAGTAGCTGGGGTTATAGGAACACGCCACCACACCTGGCTACTTTTTGTATTTTTCTGGTAGAGACATGGTTTCGCCATGTTGGCCAGGCTGGTCTCGAGCTCCTGGCCTTGAGTGATCGCCTGTCTTGGCCTCCCAAAGTGCTGGGATTACAGGTGTGAGCCACCACCCAGCCAGAGACACATAAACTTAAAGGAGAATTAGAGGCACTGACAAGAAGCTGTCCCTAGAAGACAAGGATGATGGAAACATGAAATGGCATGCAATTAGAATTTTCATAAATTTGCTAATGTGTTACAAGCAGCAAAATAATAATAATAATAATAATAAAAGAATGATTTTCTGAAATTTTTTTAAAATAAAGTCTCAAAATGGGCAAATTAAGGTAATTTTCAAGAGAACCTTTGGCCCTATCAGTTCTTACAAGTGCTGTTGGTTGTCTGCCCGGATTCTCTCTACCAGGCTCGTGCACCCATCTCCTAGCTGATGCTTACTTACATCTGCATCTTCGTGGGAAGATTTCCCTTGGCTGACAGGAGGTACTTTGCCCAGAAATGCCTAAGAAATTACACACACTGCCTCCACCCCACCTCTTCCAGGGTCATCCTACTGGTATACAGGCCCCCTTGCCTCTGGATGAGACAAACTTTGGAGCAATTGATGCTCCAGGCAGAGCTTTCTGCAGAATCAGGCTGAGGTAAGAGTTCTTTTTTTCGTTCTTGCTCAGCATCTTCTTCTGATCTGCTTCCCTTAATCCCTTTCAGGTTTCTCCCAAGGGCACTCTTCAATAAATCACTTACGTAAGCATCCCTGTCTCAGGCTATGCTTTTAGGAACCTGCCTTAGGACAGCCAGGTAGGATATCACTCCATAGTACTTCCCCCTATAGGTTAGATAGAATACATTTTGCTTTCTTTGCATTATGTTTTGTTGTTTGTTTTGGTTTAGGTGTTTAGGTGTGGGGAGGTGTTATTTAGGGTGGGGGGTGGACTTTTTTTTTTTAATCAGACAAAGTCTCACTCTTATCAGCCAGGCTGGAGTGCAGTGGCATGAACACGACTCACTGTAACTTCAACCTCCTGAGCTCAAGCAATCCTCCTGCCTCAGCCTCCCTTGTAGCTGGGACCACAGGCGTGCACCACCATGCCTGGCTAATTTTTTTAATTTTTTGTGGAGACTGGGTCTCACTTTGTTGCCCCAACTGTTCTCAAACTCCTGGGCTCACACAGTCCTCCTGTCTCTACCTCCCTAAATGCTGGGATTACAGGCATGAGCCACTGTGCTTGGCCTGGTGTAGTGTTCTTGTTTTGTTTAATTTTGTTTGTTTAAGAGAGTTTTCTCTTACTTCCTTGATGTTTTCATCTTTCTAGGCCAAAGAATAATAAAAGATGTTTACTGAAATTTCTTTTAAAATTTGGCTGAGGTTAGGTAGGGCTATTCTATTTTAAATTTTAGTTAGTTCTGTTTCTAGAGCATAGATTATGCTGTTTCCCAATTGTGAGAACATGATAGTAATTTTGATCTGTATTTCCAAAAGACTCTCTATTAGCCAGCACTGAATAAACAGTAATTCTATTATCATGAGGCAGGGAAGGAGCAAAGCAGGTATCAGATACTTTCAGTTGTATGAATCAGAAAACCTGACTCATTCTAGCTTAAATAATAAATGGAATTTATTGGCTCATATAACTGAGAACTCCAAAGGAGAAGTCTGGATTTAGGCATAGCTTTATCCTGTGTCCATTTTGGCTAAATGGGCACAAAACACCTGGTTTCTTTTTGTCCTGTGGCCCTGCCTTCTACAATGTTCACTTCATTCTAAGTCTGACTCCCCTGGTGATTCCAAGAGGGCTGCCAGAAACTCCCAATGCTACATGCACTCTCATTCATAGTTCAGCAAGAAAACAGAGGATGTTCTTGTCTTTGCAAAATTGCCAAGCGTAACTCAGATTGGAACTCCTTAGGTCACCTGCCTGCTCCTGAACCAATTGCTATGGCCAGGGATATGGAATATGCTGATCGACTTAGTTTAGTATATGAACCCTATGGCTGGTGCTGGGAATGGAATCTGATTCCCATGAACTACATGGATCCCCAAATGAAAATCAGGGCCTTTGGCAAAGGGGACAAACCAATAAACACCAACCTGCTTCATCAAACAAGCAAAGGCAGCAGAATATTGTATTCATTCGGCATTTATGAGCGTGCCCTGTCCTGGGCTGGAGGGCACATAACTGCGTATGAGACA
This sequence comes from Pan troglodytes, assembly GCF_028858775.2. Taxonomy (NCBI): domain Eukaryota; kingdom Metazoa; phylum Chordata; class Mammalia; order Primates; family Hominidae; genus Pan; species Pan troglodytes. Next base: position 37,205,210 of record NC_072417.2, read on the forward strand.
GAAAGAAGAAGAGAGGGAGGAAAAAAAGGAAATGCAGTGCAATACGTGACAGTGTGAACAAAGTGTTGCTAACCAATACCAACATGGCACTTCAGCGTTTATGCTTTTCATACACTTTGTCTCACTAACCCCCACAATTGGAAAAGGAACCTTTGTCTTTATTTTTGGATGCCCGGTGTCTGAACTCCCTCCCTTCATCCGGGGAACCCTCCCCACCTTAGGAGTCGTGGTGGAAGGCAGGGCCTTCTCCCACTCTGCAGGCTGAAAATGCCAGGTGCTTGCTCTCACAGGACATGAGACACATAGTCTAGCTTTAACCAAGCAAACAAACCTGTGACAGACTTTGAATTGGGAGCTAGTGACACAAAGAAGCAGAGGCTGTGGATAATTCTTTCTAGCTGTTGAGGGGGAAATGGCAGCAATGTATAGCTTCTGGGGCGACAGAGCAAACAGAACACCCAGCCCCCAGCGCCAGTGGTGCTGGCAGGATGAGCTGCAGCAGCTGGTACTTGGTGACAGTAGAGCGGTCTCCTAAGTTCTGCTGCTTGCTTTGCAGCATTCTTCCTTTCTGTTTATAACCCCTGATTTGCCAACTCACCTAGCAATTCTGTGAACCAACCAATATCCTTTTAATAAATTCATTTTCAACCAGACTCAGTACCTATGGCTGCAACTTATGGAAATATAACTCTTCCGGGTCAATATTATCATAATTTTACAGGTAAGGATACAGGCTCTGAGACATTAGGTTACTGGTGCCCAAGACCACGCTATCTTCCAACTGCAAACCCCATCCTTTGTTCAGTATATGTGTCATTCTTAGGTGAAGAGTAACTGGAAAAGTTTCCTTCATTCCTAAAACATTTCCTTCCTCTCCCCATCTGTTTAGTGCCTAAAATGCACCATTAGGGGTTCTCTGAGTCTGAAAGGCTTTTCCGTCAATTAAAAGGCAAACATCAAGGAATCTTGAGATCAGCTGACCCTTAAGGAATGGGGAGAAACAGTGGGAATTCTTACCTTAGAGAGGATTTGTTTAACAGGCTTCTTGGAGAGCAAAGGCCAGTGAGAATGAAGTGCAGATGATGGAGAAAAATACTGAAAGAGGAGGAGTTGGGTTGCCAAAGCCAATGGTACCTGTGTGACTGGGGCAAAAAAACAGAACTTGCCCCCACATTTCTAAAGAGAATCTTTGATTTAGCTGCTTGGCCACCTGGATAAACAGTGGCGTTCTAAGTAGGGAGAGGCATAGGGGAAATGAGATCGCATGACGCTAACGGTTCTCAGCCCTGGCTGCCCTTTTGTTTTTCTTGTTTTGTTTTTTGTTTTGAGATGAAGTCTCGCTCCATCGTGCAGGCTGGAGTGCAGTGGCATGATCTTGGCTCACTGCAACCTCCACCTCCCAGATTCAAGTGATTCTCCTGCCTCAGCCTCCTGAGTAGCTGGGATTACAGGAGTACACCCCCAGCTAATTTTTGTATTTTTAGTAGAAATGGTGTTTCACCATGTTGATCAGGCTGATCTCGAACTCCTGACCTCAGGGGATCTGCCCGTCTTGGCCTCCCAAAGTACTGGGATTACAGGCATGAGCCATCGTGCCTGGCCCTGGCTACCCTTTTGAATAGCCTAGGGGACATTTAAAATTACTGGAAGAGGGCCAGGAGAGGTGACTCACGCCTGTAATCCCAGCACCTTGGAAGGCTGAGGTGAAAGGATTTTTTGAGCTCAGGAGTTCAAGACCAGCCCGAGACCCTGTCTCTGTTTTGTTGTTTTTTTTTTAATATATTAAAAAAACAAAATATACTGGTGCAGGGGGGAATGGGGGAATGGCTGCTTAATGGGTACAGGGTTTCCTTTTGGGTAATGACAATATTAGGGAACTAGATAGAACCAATAGTTGTACAACCTTGTGAATATACTAAATGCCACTGCATCCTTGACCTCCCTGGCTCAAGCAATCCTCCCACCTCAGCCTCCCAAGTAGCTGGGACTACAGGCACACACCATATGCCTGGCTAATTTTTGTATTTTTTGTGGAGATGGGTTTTCGCCATGTTGCCTGTGGCTGGTCTCAAACTCCTAGGCTCAAGACATCGGCCCACCCATGTGGGCCTCCCAAAGTGTGGGGATTATAGGCATAAGCCACCATGCCCACCCAATTGTGCACTTTAAAATGATTAATTTTATGTTATGTGAATTTTGCCTCAAATAAAAAAAATATTGGCATCCCCTGAGAGGGAAGAGGGTAATAATGAGCTTATATGAGGGTGGAAGCAGCTCTTGAGAAGTGTGCGACTTTAGTAGAGTGACGGTGTACTCTATAATGAGCTCAGCAACTTTCTCCTAGATGCCCTCAAGATCACTTCAGGTGAATAATGAATGGTGAAGATTTACATACTTTACTTTTCAAGGCTTTTATAGGAGTTGGTCTTTGATTTCTTTTGGATGTGAATCTGGGCTGAGACAGGGCAATATAGCTTAGTTTCACCAGGGTTCTACCTTATACCTATTTTACAGGTTAGACCAAGGCTGGCCCTAGATTCTAGCAACAAATTTGAATGGGACCAAATACTGTCTTGCTCAGATGTAGTATGGTGTGCCAGATCTGAAGACATCCTCCAGTAAAAACAGCAAGAAATTGGGATGGTGCACTCTTGCATAAAGGGCCTAGGGCATGACTCCCATCTTCAAGCAGAAAAGTGTTCAGTTACCAGGAATGCCCTGGCAGCCAGCAATTTCAGCCTCTAATTTTGATGAAAACACTTGCCGAGACTGAATTGGCACAAACAAAGCACATTTACACCCAGCCAGCTGGATTCCATCTTAAGAGTACAAGCTGAAGCTCCAGAAGGTGAAGAGATTGATGCTATTCATGGGAACAGTCTGCAGCCATCTCTCTGTTATAGGCCCAGGTGAAAAAAATGGTACAAGGGAAATTATAGTGCTGGAGAAAGCAGCTACCCAAATACTGCAAGCCCACATACGAACCAAAGCTCCCTGGGAAATCCTAAGTGGGAGGGACACAGAAGAGGAGAGTAGGTCTGCAAAAGACCTTCATAAGAAAAAATTACTAGCTCAAGGGAAACACTCAAGGAAAGGAAAGAACAATGAAGCCACATAAAAGAGGGTGAACTAATGTAACCAAAGATAAGACAAAACTGGTAGAAATTACAGCAAATCTGAAGCAGATGTTCCAGGCAAGTTCTTTTATGGTGCTTTCCAATGCCACCCTGCTCCCCATTCCCTATCTTTGTCCCTTTCCCAGTACTTGGTTCTACTCTCCAAGATCTTTTGTTCATTTATTAGTTAATTCAACAGACCTTGATTAAGCATGGTCTTTATGCCAGTACAAGGCTGCAGGCATGCAGAAGTGAAGAAAACACAATTAAGGCCAGATAAAGAAGAGCCTTGCCGAGTGCGGTGGCTCACGCCTGTAATCCCAGCACTTTGGGAGGCTGAGGCGAGCAGGTAACTTGAGGCCAGGAGTTCGAGACCAGCCTGGCCAACAGGGAGAAACCCTGTCTCTACTAAAAATGCAAAAATTAGCCGGGCATGGTGACACACGCCTGTAGTCCCAGCTACTCAGGTGGCTGAGGCAGGACAATCACTTGAGCCCGGGAGGCAGAGGTTGCAGTGAACTGAGATCATGCCAGTGCACTCCAGCCTGGGTGACAGACCAAGACTGTGTCTCAATTAAAAAAAGAAAAAGGGAGAGAGAGAGAGAGAGAGCCTTAGAGACCTTAAGCACTAAAAAGATGAGGGTCTCCCTGTCCCAAAAGAAAACTCAAAATTAAATTTGATTTTTCAAGATGACATAAACCTTACATGTATGCTAACATTAAAATAGCTTCTTTCTAGATTTGGGGATTACAAAATTCAGATTTCGTTAATTAAAGATGAGTGTTTCTCTCACTGTCACTCTCATCCTGGTATTCCTGCTTTGCTAGTGCCTTCAGGGATGACCCAGCTATAAACATTCCTCTGCCTTTCAAGAGGTGAGGACTCAGGGGAGGACAATTCTTAACTTTCTGGCTACTGTGGCTGCTCTTCTCTTTCCCAATTTCTGGTAGCCAGTGTGGTTGTTAATGAATGGAAGGCTGTTGAGTGGCAAAAGGGGGAGGAATTGATATTCTTGAAAAAGGATTGACCTATTTGCTGACAAAATTGTTGGACTATTATGTCAGCTGTGGTAGCTGTTCTTCAAGATGTGAAGAATAGTCAGGCGTGGTGGTTCATGCCTGTAATCCTAGCACTTTGGGAGGCTGAGATTGGTGGACAAAAGTTATCCGCCTGCCTCGGCCTCCTAAAGTGCTAGGATTAGAGGCGTGATTACAGGATTACAGGCGTGAGCCACTGCACCTGGCCCCGAAAGGAGAGCTATATTTGAAACTAAAAATACAAGGACATAGTCTCAGGATAAAGAAGAGTTCTTGGGACGGGCACAGTGGCTCACACCTGTTATCCCAGCACTTTGGGAGTCTGAGGTGGGCGAATCACAAGGTCAGGAGTTCAAGACCAGCCTGACCAACATAGTGAAACCCCGTCTCTACTAAAAATACAAAAAATTAGCCGGGTGTGGTAGCAGGCACCTGTAATCTCAGCTACTTGGGAGGCTGAGATAGGAGAATCGCTTGAACCCGGGAGGTGGAGGTTGCAGTGAGCTGAGATCACGCCACTGCACTCCAGCCTGGGCAACAGTGCAAGACTCCGTCTCAAAAAAAAAAAAAAAAAAAAAAAGGAAAAGAAACACTTTGCAAGGCCAAGGGAAGTGGGCAGATTGCTTGAGCCCAGGAACTTGAGACCAGCCTGGGCAACATGGCAAAACACCATCTCTACAAAAAAATACAAAATAAAATAAAATAAAATAAAATAAAATAAAATAAAATAAGCCAGGCATGGTGGCCCATGCCTACAGTCCCAGCCACCTGAGAGGCTGGAGTGGGAGGATCACCTGAGCCCAGGAAGTTGAGGCTGCAGTGAGCCATGATTGTGTCACTGCACTCCAGTCTGGGCAACAGAGTGAGACCCTGTCTCAAAAAAAAGAAAAAGTCCCTTTTTTACCAAATGAAATTTAGACCTGTTCTCCCACATTATTCTTATTTCTAAAATTTCATGACAGATTAATAATAATGAAAAAATTATTTCCATGTCATCACCAGTTTGGAGACCAGAATTTGGAACCACTACCAGTAGATAGTACAAAATGGGTTGATAGGACAACCGGGGACAAAAACCCTGAGCCCATTGAAACATTATTCTGACCTATATGACATTTCTTCTGTACTGAAAGCATGCTTGCATTCAGGTATAGATGAATAGCATGCAAAAATATTCTATAGACAGTTATTGGAAGACTGAAGACCAAAGAGTCCTCTCCACCAGAGGATGAGTGAGAGCTGAGGAAACATAATGTTCTCACCCTGACACCTTCAGATAGTGCACTTGTGGCTCCCCTGCACCTATGTTCTTATTTGTGTGCCTTTAATGGGTCACCAGTTTTACCAGCAATAGCTCTTGCAATTGTGGCTTACCAGGAGCCAGGAAGTGAAGCAACCCAAGCGTGATGCATCCAGGAGGCTGAGTCTGTGTGGGTGGTGACAAGGTGAGAAGAAAATGTGACAAGTTTGAAACCACAAGGAAATTCAGAGTTGGTTCCAAGGCTTAACCTTTGCATGAAGTTCCAGAAAGTTTTGAGAGTCTGCACAGTGACTAAGCTTCATGTGCCTTCTTAGGCAGCGGTGAGGAAAGAGGTGAATGGGTGCTGCAAACTGAGGTGATCTAGGAGTTCTCAGGGTTTACTTGCAGTCTACCCACTTCCTTTTTTTTTTTTTTTTTCTAAATTAAGAGAAAGAGACAAGGTATTGCTCTGTCATCCAGGCTGGAGTGCTGTGATTATAGCTCACTGCAGCCTCAAACTCCTTGGCTCAAGTGATCCTCTTACCTTCACCTCTCAAAGTGCTGGGATTACAGGTGTGAACCACCGCACTCAGCATCACACTTTCATATTCTTTTTTTTTTTTTTAGATGGAGTCTCGCTCTGTCTCCAGGCTGGAGTGCAGTGGCACGATCTCAGCTCACTGCAACCTCAACCTCCCGGGTTCAAGTGATTCTCCTGCCTCAGCCTCCCAAGTAGCTGGGCTACAGGCATGCACCACCACACCCAGCTAATTTTTGTATTTTTAGCATAGACGGGGTTTCACCATGTTGGTCAGGATGGACTTGATCTCTTGACCTTGTGATCCACCTGCCTTGGCCTGCCAAAGTGCTGGGATTACAGGCGTGAGCCACCACGCCCAGCCACACTTCATATTCTTTAAGTAGCATTAAAATGCTTTAATAAATCAGCATGAGAAAGTTTCTTAATGACACATGCAAAATTATTTATGTATTAGAAAAGCAAGATAGTTGAAAGGAATCAGTGTCATGTGATTAATGTGATACTCCTAGTATCTGTATACATATACATCAAATAATACTTTAAATATATTTTCTATGTCATTTCCCCACAGGTAATTATCTGTAATATCGGGGAAATCTATGTTAGGGCACTTTTTAAGAAAAATCACATACTTTCAGAAAAAAATGGCAAATAAGTACGAAAAACCTTTTTACCCTGCATCGGTAGTCCCTCTACATGCTGCTCAAGGTTTTACTCTGCGCCAGCCTATGCTCCCATGTGGATGCCCTTCTTATCTTGCTTGAGCTCTGATAGCATCAACAGGTCGCCCTCATGCATGGATACCTTCCTCATTTGGCTCAGACTCTGACACTCTGCACTGAGCCACCACTACTACCCTACATGGACACCTGTCTCACCCTATGCAGGCACTCCTTGCACTCAAGCAGCCCTCCAACATAGGTACCCTGCTTAGATTCTGGCACCCTATGCTGGGCTGCACCCCTGAGTGGATGATGCACTCTTAGGCTCTGACACCCTGTACTGGGTCACACCACCACCCAGATGTCCACCTCTTCACTCGGCAGCTCTGCTTTCTTATTCACATATGTAGGTCCTATTTTGTAATATCTATAGTTGTTTTACCTTATTTCTAGATTTATATAGATTCAGACTTCATGATTAGCCTTATTAAATAGTTCCCATTTTCTAGTTTTTCATTCGGAAAAGTCTTTTTTTTTTTTTTTTTTGAGACAGAGTCTTGCTCTGTTGCCCAGGCTGGAGTGCAGTGGTGCGATCTTGGCTCACTGCAACCTCCACCTCCTGGGCTCAAGCAATTCTCCTGCCTCAACCTCCCAAGTAGTTGGGATTACAGGCATGTGCCACTGCACCCAGCTAATTTTTGTATTTTAATAGAGACATGGTTTCACCTATGTTGGCCAGGCTGGTCACGAACTCCTGGCCTCAGGTGATCTGCCCACCTCGGCCTCCCAAAGTGCTAGGATTACAGTCTTGAGCCACTGTGCGAAGCCTAGAAATGTCTTAATTGGCTAGACTTTATCATCAGGTAGCTTTTTCAACCAGTGTTTATATGTGTTTTACCTGAAGTAAGCCTTTGTCATTTGAGACTAGTTTTTGATGGCCTTATACACAAGTGGAAATTTAGCTGGGTATAAAATTCTTGGGTCACACTGGTTTTTCCTTAGAACTCTGTAAACATTGTTCTATAATCTTTTGGCATGGATGATTATTGTGAATGAGTTTGAGCTCAGCTTTACATCTTCCTATTACAAGTGGCTTGTGTTTTCTACCTAGATACCCATAAGATTATGCACTTAGTTCATGAAGTTTAGTCACTTCATGTAGCTGTGTCACAGTTCTATTCCACTATGCTAATTTTTTCTACTACACAGTGTATCTTTTTTTTTTTTTTTGAGACGGAGTCTCGCTCTGTTGCCCAGGCTGGAGTGCAGTGGTGCGATCTCGGCTCACCGCAAGCTCCACCTCCCGGGTTCATGCCATTCTCCTGCCTCAGCCTCCCTAGTAGCTGGGACTACAGGTGCCCACCACCATGCCCGGCTAATTTTTTTTGTATATTTAGTAGAGACGGGGTTTCACTGTGTTAACCAGGATGGTCTTGATCTCCTGACCTCGTGATCCGCCCGCCTCGGCCCTCCAAAGTGCTGGGATTACAGGCGTGAGCCACCACACCCAGCCTGTATCTTTTAAATTTGTAGCTTCTGTTCTTCATTTCAGGAAAGTATACCTTTTTTCTTTGAATATTTTTATTCTCCACTTTGCTCTGCTCTCTGCCTAAAGGACACCAAGTATAGATATGGTGGATTTCTGTTTTGCTTTATGAATGTATATAATTTCTGTGACTGAAAAATTCTATGTAGATGTAAGGATCATATTATTATAGGTTTGATCCAAATATGAGAATTTTAACATTCTTTCTCAGTCTAGGTTTCAAATACTAAAAACTTTGCGAATGATCTTTATTTTTTGGTGTATGTATGAGCACACACATGTGAATATGTAGAATATGATATAGTAGGCTAAGATCAGAGACAATATAGTAGTCAATTTATTTTCCAAGAGCTATAGTGAATAGATAATAATTAGAACTATTTTTTATTTAATGCTTGACTATACAAGGCAAGGACATAAGCACTTTGCATATATTTGCTCATTTAATTCTCACAATAAATATATAAAATAAGTATTATTATGCCATTATTTAACAATAAGGGGACTAAACCTTAGAAGTGTTAAATAAATCTCCAGAGTTTCATTACTACAAAATGGTAGAGTGGGTTCGGAACCTGAGTTTCCCAAAGCAATGGCCACATATTAATCCACTGTATTCTCTCTCTTTTTGTCTTCTGCTACAGTGGGAAGTCCTGGGGGGAAAAACAAGTTGTGGATGCCTCCAAAAGGTGTTCATATTTTAAGAAGTCAAGGCTGTTGGTTTCCACGAAGTCATGTTATCTTTACAGTAATGTACGTTAGATTGCAAAACACATGAACTTCTCTAAAAAGTAATTGTTAGCCGTTGTCATCCAGTTTTTTCTTTAAAAAAAAAAAAAGAAACACAGAAGCCTTCACGAATTTGCATGTCATCCTTGTACAGGGGCCATGATAATTTCTGCATCATTCCAATTTTAGTGTATGTGCTGCTGAAGCCAGCACCAGTTTCTTTTTTTCAACTGGTCCATAGGTCCTTTCACTTAATGTTCCCAAGGCACTAAAATTCAACATATTTAAAACAAAATTCATTGTTTTATTCCTCAATAACTTTGTCTTTCTCTCAATTCAGTTACTGAAACTTCCTTCTCCCCTGCTTTCTATGTGTCATTGGTTGTCAACATTTATTACTTCCGTCTTCTCATTATCTCATTCCATTAAGTCTGTTCCTTTCCATTGAAAATGTCACCACCTTAATTCAGCCTCTTATTAACACCAGCCTGGAATATTGTATTGCAGAAGTAACTGACTAGCCTTCTGTCCTCTCATCTTTTTGTCGTTTCTGTTCTTTTATCTCATACATAGGCTCAGACCTGTCTTCCTACAGCAGTGGTTCCAAACCCTTTTGAAAACACTCCGTATCAATACAAATGCTTGAGCATGAATCTCTAGTATATTCATAATTTATTCTAATGTATTGTATTGTATTTTTGAGATTGAGTCTTACTCTGTCACCCAGGCTGGAGTGTAGTACCACGATCATGGCTCACTGCAGCCTTGACCTCCCCATGCTCAGGTTATCCTCCGGCCTTAGCCTTCTATGTAGCTGAGACTACAGGCATGTGCCACCACACTCAGCTAATTTTTGTATTTTTTTTAGAGATGGGGTCTCGACATGTTTCCCAGGCTGGTCTCAAACTCTTAGGCACAAGCGATCTGCCTACCTTGGCCTCCCAAAGTGCTGGGATCACAGGCATGAGCCACCGTGCCCAGCCCAATTTATTTATTTCTAAACGATGTCCACCTATGACTATGTATATATTACATATATACATGTGTATTATATATTACATATATACATGTGTATTATATATTACATATATACATGTGTATTATATATTACATATATACATGTGTATTATATATTACATATATACATGTGTATTATATATTACATATATACATGTGTATTATATATTACATATATACATGTGTATTGTATATTACACATATACATGTGTATTATATATTACATATATACATGTGTATTATATATTACATATATACATGTGTATTGTATATTACATATATACATGTGTATTATATATTACATATATACATGTGTATTACATATTAATATATTAATATAAATGTATATTATATATTATTTCTAAATGATGTCCACCTATAACATATATATTATAAATGTACACAAGTATAGAAATTAAAAGGAGATAAAGAAGAAATGAACATTTTTAATTAAAATTTTTATATTATATATTTGAGGTACAAAAACATTTTTGTTCTCACTATAATTGAGTAAATTCCACTGTTTTAAAAAAAATTGGCTTAACAATTTGTGATGAAATGATTCACAAGTGTGTTTCTAACTTTATTTTGAAAATATGTTTTAATTGCCATCATAGCTGAGAAATATAGTCTCAAATTTACACAATGCCAAATGCACCACAAACACATTGCTAAATCCTAATATTCATTTCTATCCAGCAGCTATACAAAGTTTAATTGAAATTCAGCCAATAAATCTACTGATGTCCAAGAGTTATTTTTGCAAGCTATTGAAAAGTATTGTAAATCTATGTCTGGAATATTAATAGATTAAAAGACTCTTTCCAGGTTTTTTGTAAAGCATGCAGGTATAAATGTTTCATAGGTAATGATAAAGTTATATCATTTTCAGGAATAAAAAAACAATGTCGCAATTGTGAATGGGAGCTCACTCATGATTTAGCTCTCTGTTTGTCTCTTATTGGTGTATAGGAATGCTTGTGATTTTTGCTGAGGTTGCTTATCAGCTTAAGGAGATTTTGAGCTGAGACAACAGGGTTTTCTAAATATACAATCATGTCATCTGCAAACACAGACAGTTTGACTTCTAGACATCCATTTTCAAAATGCTTTCTTAATTAAAAAAAGAGTTTCTTTGCAAGAGCAGTTACTTTTCTATTCTTTTTCTTTGCTTTTTGAGACAAACTCTCTCTGTCACCCAGGCTGGAGTGCAATAGCCCAATCATAGCTGGAGCTGTGTGTGATCATAGCTCGGCTGCTGCACTCAAACTGTAACCTCAAACTCCTGGGCTCAAGTGATCCTCCTGCCTCAGCTTCCTAAGTAGCTGGGACTACAGGCACATACCACCAGACCCAGCTAATCTTTAATTTTTTTGTAGAGATGAGGTCTTACTATGTTGCCGGGGCTGGTCTGAAACTCCTGGACTCAAACGATCCTCCTGCCTTGGCCCCCCAAAACAGTGACTTTTCATTCACTGTTAAACACCATTTTTTTCTTAAAGATACTAATTAAATGTGCTTATTTTAATTGTTTTATTATTAATTAGTTGATTGATTATTGTAATATCTCCTGGTAGCCCAGTTTTTAAATTCATTTGTCATAACAGAAAAGGTCAGAAATTTTTGAACACTAGTCTTTTTGTCAATCTTTTTAAATTGACAATTCTTTTAAGTCCTTTACCCCTCAATGGCCCATAATCCTATTTGATACAATTGATTTTGATGGTCACTCTTCAACTCACTTTACAGTATTAGAAGGACTCTGTGATTTATTAACACTGGGCTCTAACCAACTGAGATAACCTGCCACCCAAGATTCTACTATCTAAAGTTTAAAGGTCTTGTGTTTATTTTATTTTATTTTATTTATAAAAATAGCCTAATGACACCCTACAGCACACAAATTCCTCTTGGGAGATCTCTCTTATGATTTATGACACTTGACTCATGTTCAGACAAATGTGGCTTCCAGCATCAGTTGATATATAGGGCATCAGTAAAGTTTAATTCTTTTAAAGAAAAATAAATATAAATACTAATATTTTTTCTGCGGCTCAGGGCAGCCAGCTCCTAATGAATTCCAGGAATTAGCACAAACCTCACTTTGGAGACCACTGTTACAAAGCATCGCTCTGATCCTTTTACTCTTTTGCCAGCAAACCATCTTTATCTATCCATTGGCCATTTATCCATTGATAAAGCCCATGCTCTCTTTTTCTCAATAACATGGTTGCCCCCATCCCCCTGCTGCCTTCTCACGGGCACAGGTGAGCCCTTTGTAACAGCTACACTTCAGGCTTGGAGACTGGCCCCACTTCTGAACTTTGAGGGACCAACATTGGCAGCTCACTGTTGAACCTGAGCCAGTCAATCTTTCTGCTGTGTGCAGTTTGATCTTAGCAACTTAATTCCCAGTTATGGGTTTCCTGCCTTGTACCCTCATTCTCCAGTGCTTGGGTTTGAGTACCAGACTGAATAATAATAATAATAATAATAATAATAATAATAATAATAGCAAAGACTAGAGAGCTTACTTGCCTACCGTTGTTCTGAATGCTTTACGTATATCAATTTATTGAATCCTCATAACTCTACAAAATAATACTATTAATATCCCCATTTTACAGAAGATGAAACTGAGACACAGAGGTTACATAACTTCACCAAAGTCACTAACGATAAGTGGCGGAGATGAGTGGGTTTGACTCTAGGCAGCCTAACTTTAGAGCCTGTAACACCTGGCTGCTCTGGCCTGCCTCATGTCAGCTTGCCACGGCTGATTATGGTAGGGCTGGAGAGGCATTTCTAAGCCTCTCAGCCAACAGTATTTCTAGCTTTTGGCCAAAAGCATGGCCAAGTTCAATATGATGCAGTGCCGTTTTGGGGTGGATCAGATACTCAAGGTAAAAAACACTGGCACTGGTTGGGAGCTGACATATGAAAGATGACTGGGAGCTATAGGTGGTTCAAAAGTTAGAGTGAAAAAGAGACACTGGGACTGATTCCAAGGAAAAGGACCTGGTAGCCAAGAAGTAGACTGACAGAGAATATGAACACTAGCCACTAATTATTAATGCTTATTATGTCCCAAACACTGTCCTATTTGCCTTATGTTCATTGTCCCTTTCACTCTCACAATGACCCTGTGAAAGTGTGTCACCATTTTCTAGACAAAGAAACTGAAGCCAGGCATGGGCTCATGCCTGTAATCCCGGCACTTTGGGAGGCAGAGGCGGGTGGATCACTTGAGGTCAGGAGTGCGAGACCAGCCTGGCCAACATGGTGAAACCTTGTCTCTACTAAAAATACAAAAATTAGCTGGGCATGGTGGCAGGTGCCTGTAATCCCAGCTACTCGGGAGGCTGAGGCAGGAGAATCACTTGAGCCCGGGAGGCGGAGGTTGCAGTGAGCCGAGATCACGCCACTGCACTCCAATCTGGGTGACACAGCAAGACTCTGTCTAAAAAAAAAAAAAGAAAGAGAAAGAAAAAGAAAAAAAAAGAAAAGAAAAAGAAAAAAGAAAGAAAGAAAAAGAAAAAAGAAAGAAAGAAAAAGAAAAAGAAACTGAAGCTCAGAAAATCTAACTAATTTTCCTAAGCTCACATAATCAAATCAAGTGGTTCCGCTAGGATCTGAATTATGTTTGGTGTGGAAAGGTGCTACAGTCATCAGCCTCTATAGGATTTCCATTAGTTTGTCCAAAGCCACTGATAGGATTTGGCTGTGCCCCCACCCAAACCTCAATTTGAATTGTATCTCCCAGAATTCACATGTGTTGGGGGAGGGGCCCAGTGGGAGGTAATTGAATCATGGGGGCCAGTCTTTCCCGTGATATTCTTGAAATAGTGAATAAGTCTCACAAGATCTGATGGGTTTATCAGGGGTTTCTGCTTTTGCTTCCTTCTCATTTTCTCTTGCTGCCACCATGTAAGAAGTGCCTTTTGCCTCCCATCATAATTCTGCAGCCTCCCCAGCTATGTGGAACTGTAAGTCCAATTAAATCTCTTTTTCTTCCCAGTATCGAGTATGTCTTTATCAGCAGCATGAAAACATACTAGTATAGCCACCCTAAATAAATATGCAATTTAAGGAAAAGCAGTGTTGTAACTCTTAAACACAACTTCAGCACAAGACCTCCTTCCAACTACACTGCTGCATACTTGAACTGCCCTAGGCTTATTACAAAGGTGGGCTCTTAATGATGGATCTCTATACCTCCTCATCACGAGAAGATCAAAGGGTAAGAAAGACAAGGGTGAAAATACATCTGCAGTCTTCTTCCTCAAACTCCAATTGAGAGCAAGAGACACAAAGAATCAGGAATTGGTTATGATGCCTAGTGGTGGCAGTGGTGGCAGAAACATCTGTTTCTAGGGGCAACTTGAGTTTCTGCAATGGGGCAGTATTCAGTGTTTTGAGGCCCCCATTCCAAGCTGTGGCATTTAGTGGTTCATCAGTAATGGTCTTCCTGGATGGGTTTATGGCAATGTTTAGCCTGTGGTCTTAGTTGCTACTGGGACCTTCTTGTTCCAATCCTTCACTGAACCTGTTTCTTTCTCCTCCTCCACAATATGTCATCAGTAAACTTCCTTCATGCTTAAATAAGCTAGAGTTAGTTTCTGTTACTTCCAACTAAAACCTCTGACTGGACCATGATTAAATTTTCATTTTCAATATTACTATCACAGTGCATCATATTTCCAATTTTTAAAAAAAGGACTAGTAGCTCAAAAGTAGTTCATTAAAATATTCATATAACCCACAGTTAATATAACGCTTAATAGTGAAAGATTGAAAGCTCCCTTAAAATCAGGAACCAACCAAGAATGTTCACTTTCCTTTTTTTTTTTTCTTTGGTTTGTTTGTTTATTTGAGATGGAGTCTTGCTCTGTCACCCAGGCTGGAGTGCAGTGGTGCAACCTCAGCTCACTGCAACCACCACCTCCCAGGTTCAAGCGATTCTCCTGCCTCAGCCTCCTGAGTAGCTGGGACTATAGGTGCACGCCACCATGCTCGGCTAATTTTTGTATTTTTAGTAGAGACAGGGTTTTACCATGTTGCCCAGGATGGTCTCGATCTCCTGACCTCGTGATCCACCTGCCTTAGCCTCCCAAAGTGCTGGGGTTACAGGTGTGAGCCACCGTGCCTGGCCAGAATGTTCACTTTCTATTAAACATTGTGCTGGATATTCCAGTCAGGTCAATTAGATAAGAAAAAAAAAAAAGACATCCAGATAGGAAAGAGAGAAATAAGACTATCTCTATTTGTAGATGACATGATTTACTTTTACGTATAGAAAACCTTAAGGAATCCATTATAAACCTATTAAAACTAATAAACAAGTTCAGTAAGGTTGCCAGATACAAAAGCAACATGCAAAAATTAATTTTATTTATATACACTAGCAAACAACAATCCAAAGATGAAATTAAGAAAACAATTTCATTTATAATGGCATCAAAAAGAATAAATAAACTACTTAGGAATCAGTTTAACCAAAGAAGTGCAAGACTTGTACACTGAAAACTACAAAACACTATTGAAAGAAATTAAAGAAAACCTAGACATCCCATGTTCATGGATCAGAAGACTTGATATTGTAAGATGCCAATACTTCAAACTGATCTATATATTTAATGCAATTCCTATCAAAATACTAGCATCTTTTCTTGTGGAAGTTGATATACTAATCCTAATATCCATATGGAAATGCAAGAGACTCAGAAAAGCCAAAAACAACCTTGAAAAAGAAGAACAAAGTTGAAGGATTCATGTTTCCTGATTTCAAAACCTTGTATAAAGTTACAGTAATCAAGAGGGTGCTAATAGCATAGGGATAGACATATAGATCAATGGAATGGAATTGAACATTCAGATATAAACCCTACTATTTTTGGTCAATTGATTTTCAGCAAGGGTGCCAAGACCATTCAATGGGGGAAAGAATAGCCTTTTTAACAAATGGTGCTGGGTCAACTGGATATCCACAAGCAAAAAAATGGATTTGGACTCCTATCTCACACCACAGGCAAAAATTAACTCAAAATAAATTCTGGGTCAAGCATGGTGGCTCACACCTGTAATCCCAGCACTTTAGTGGGCCCAGGCAGGTGGATCACCTGAAGCCAGGAGTTCGCGACCAGCCTGGCCAACATAGTGAAACTCCGTCTCTACTAAAAATACAAAAATTAGCTGGGCATGATGGCAGGCGCCTGTAATCCCAGCTACTCAGGAGGATGAGGCAGGAGAATCACTTGAACCCAGGAGGCAGAGGTTGCAGTGAGCTGAGATCACACCATTGCACTCCAGCCTGGGCCACAAGAGTGAGACTTCGTCGCAAAAAATAAATAAATAAAATAAAATAAAATAAATAAATAAATCTGGTCCTAAATATAAGAGTTAAAACTATAAAATTCTTAGAAGAAAATATAACCTTGGATTAGGCAATGGTATTTTAGATATGACACCAGAAGTATACATGACAAAAGGAAAAATAACTGTTAAGCTTTTTTACAATTAAAAATTGTGCTACAGGCCAGACGTGGTGGCTCACGCCTGTAATCTCAGCACTTTGGGAGGCTGAGATGGGCGGATTGCCTAAGGTCAGGAGTTCAAGACCAGCCTGGCCAACATGGTGAAACCACGTCTCTACTAAAAAAAAAAACACACACACACACACTCACAAAAATTAGCCAGGCATGGTGGTGGGCACCTGTAATCCCAGCTATTCGGGAGGCTGAGGCAGGAGAATGGTTTGAGCCTGGGAGGTGGAGGTTGCAGTGAGCCAAGATTGTGCCAATGCACTTCAGCCTGAGTGACTGAGCAGGACTCTGTCTCAAAAAGAAAAAAAAAAATTGTGCTGTGAAGCCTCTATCAGGCTGGGCATGGTAGGTAGTTCATGCCTGTAATCCCAGCACTTTGGGAGGGCCAGGCTAGAGGATTCCTTGAGCCCAAGAGTTCCAGAACAGCCTGAGCAACATATGGGGACCCCCATCTCAACCAAAACAAATTAACAGTTAGCTGGGTATGGTGGTGCATGTCTGTGATCTCAGCTACTGGGGGTTGGGGGCTGGGTGGTGCTGTCTGAGGTGGGAGGGTCATTTGAACCCAGGAGGTCAAGGCTGCAGTGAGTCATAATCACACCACTACACTCCAGCCTGGGTGACAGAGCAAGACCTGTTTCAAAGGACACTATCAAGAAAGTGAAAAGAAAAGACAACCCACAAAATGAGAGAAAACATTTGCAAATCATATATCTATTAAGGGATTTGTATTTAAAATATATAAAGAGTCTTACAACTCAACAATTTAAAAAAAAACTTAAAATGGTCAAAAGACTTGAATGGACATTTTTCCAAAGAAGGTATACAAGTGGCCAAGCAGCACATGAAAAGATGTTCAATGTTATTACATATTAGGGAAATGCAAATGAAAACCTCAACGAGATTGCTAAAGGGTATGACGTTTCTCTTGTGGATGATGAAAATGTTCTAAAATTGATTGCAATGATGTTGCACAACTGTGAATGTAGTAAAAACCATTTAATTGTATACTTTAAATGGGTAAATTATATCTCAGTATGTAGGTAAATTATATATCAATAAAGCTGTACCAAAAAAAAAAAAAAAAACCCTCACAGTGAGATGACACTTTATACTTACAAGGATGGCTAAAATAGAAAAGAGACAATAACAAGTGTTGATGAAAATGTGGACAAATTGTAACCCTTGTACATTGCTGATGGAATTGTTAATGGTACAGTCACTATGGAAAACAAGTTAGGTGTTCTTCAAAATGTTAAACATAGAGGTACTATATGACCCAGCAATTGCACTCATAGATATATACCCAAGAGAAATGAAAACACATGTCCACAAAAAAACTTGTACTTGAATGTTCATAGTAGCATTATTCAAGATAGCCAAAACTGGAAGCAATACAAACATCCAGGATGCACAAATTAACAAAAATGTGTTATATCCCTACACTGAACAATACTAGGCCGTAAAAAGGAAGGAAGTCACATACTGCAATATGGATGAATTTTGAAATCATCATGCTAACTTAAAGAGGTCAGATAGAGGCCGGGAGCAGTGGCTCTCGCCTGTAATCCCTGCACTTTGGGAGTCTGAGGCGGGCAGATCACAAGGTCAGGAGTTCGAGACCAGCTTGGCCAATATGGTGAAACCCCGTCTCTACTAAAAATACAAAAATTAGCCAGGCATGGTGATGCACACCTGTAGTCCCAGCTACTCAGGAGGTTGAGGCAGGAGAATCGCTTGAACTCAGGAGGCAGAGGTTGCAGTGAGCCAAGATCACGCCACTACACTCAAGCCTGGGCGACAGAGCAAGACTCCATCTCCAAAAAAAAAACGGCCAGGCATGGTGGCTCACGCCTGTAATCCCAGCACTTTGGGAGGCCGAGGCGGGTGGATCACGAGGTCAGGAGTTCAAGACCAGCCTGGCCAACATGGTGAAACCCTGTCTCTACTAAAAATAAAAAAAATTAGCCGGGCGTGGTGGCAGGCGCCTATAGTCCCAGCTACTCGGGAGGCTGAGGCAGGAGAATAGTGTGAACCCGGGAGGCGGAGCTTACAGTGAGCCCAGATCACACCACTGCACTCCAGCCTGGGCGACAGAGTGAGACTCAGTCTCAAAAAAAAAAAAAAAAAAAGAGGTCAGATAGAAAAGACCACATATTGTGTGACTACATTTAAATGAAATGTCCAGAATAAGCAAATCCATAGAAACAGAAAGTAGATTAGTAATTGCCAGGGACTGTACAGCAGAGGGAGAAATAGGGAGTCAATGCTTAGGGATGCAGAGTTTCTTTCTGTGGGGATGAAAATGTTCTAACACTAGTCAGGATGCTTGCACAATTCTGTGAATATATTAGAAACCACAGAATTGTATTCTTTAGAAGGGTGCATTTTGTGTATATTAAATCCGTTGAAGTTTTTTTAAAAATCATGAACATAGGAATATAAATACCACAAATCATAACAGCATTATAAAGTTAAATAGTGACCAGATTCAGTGGCTAACACCTGTAATGCCAACAGTTTGGGAGGCCATGGCAGGAGGATCACTTGAGGCCAGGAGTCTGAGACCAGCCTGAGAAACACAGCAAGACTTCTTAAAAAAAAAAAAAAAGCTGGGCATGGTGTTGCATGCCTGTTGTCCTACCTCCTCAGGAGGCTGAGGCAGGAGAATCCCTTGAGCCCAAGGGTTCCAGGCTGCACTGAGCTATGATCAAGCCACTGCACTGTAGCCTGGGCAATGGAGTGAGACCCTGTCTCAAAAAAACAAAAGTTGGCCGGGCATAGTGGCTCATGCCTGTAATCCCAGCACTTTGGGAGGTGGAGGCGGGTGGATCACTTGAGGCCAGGAAGACCAGCCTGGCCAACATGGTGAAACCCCGCCTCTACTAAAAATACATAAATTAGCTGGGTTTGATGGCTCTGTAATCCCAGCCACTCAGGGGGCTGAGGCATGAGAATCGCTTGAACCTGGGAGGTGGAGGTTGCAGTGAGCTGAGATCACGCCATTGCACTCCAGCCTGGGCTACAGAGTGAGACTCTGTCTCCAAAAAAAAAAAAAAAAAAAAAAGGCAAATAGTGAACAAACAGGACTCTACTTAAACTGTAGTGTGACCCTGTATGTGATAGGATAAGCCTCTGAAAATATGATTATTTTACATAAATAGTTCAAAAATAACAGTATAGTAGTAAAAGGGCTGATGAGTGTCCAAAAATTGGATTTTACCGTGTGTGATGGTTAATTTTACATGTCAACTTGACTGGGCTAACCAATGCCCAGATAGCTGGTAAAACATGATTTCTGGGTGTGTCTGTGAGGTGTTTCTGGAAGAGATTAGCATTTGAATCAGTAGACTGAGTAAAGATCTGTCCTCACTAATTCCATGGGTATCATCTAACTCATTGAGAGCCGGAATAGAACAAAAAGGTGGAGGGAGGACAAATTCTCTGTTTGAGCTGGGAAGTACATCTCACCTCTCTGTGGATATCAGCACTCATGGTTCTCAGGTCTTTGGACTTGGACCAGGACTTTATACCATCAGCTCCCTGATTTTTAGGACTTTGGACTCAGGCTGAATTACACTACCAGCTTTCTTGATTCTCCAACTTGGATCTCCAAATGACAGATCATGGGACTTTTTGGCCTCCATCATCACATCAGCCAATTCCCATAAGTCTCTTCATTCATAGATAGAGACAGAGACAGGGAGAGAGAGAGATCTTGTTGGTTCTGTTTCTCTGGAACCCTGACTGATACACTGGGCTAGCAATGTATTCATCTCTACTTCTCAGTGTATTGTTTGTTTGTTTGTTTGAGACGAAGTATCATTCATTCTGTCACTTAGGCTGAAGTGCAGTGGCACAATTTCAGCTCACTGCAACCTCTGCCTCCCAAGTGGAAAGGATTCTCCTGCCTCAGCCTCCTGAGTGGCTGGGATTACAGGTGTGTGCCACCACATGTGGCTAATTTTTTCATTTGTGGTAGAGACAGGGTTTCACTCTGTTAGCCAGGCTGGTCTTGAACTCCTGGCCTCAAGTGATCTGCCTGCCTCGCCTCCAAAAGTGCTGGGATTACAGGTGTGAGCCACCGCGCCCGGCCGCTCAGTGTATTGTTTATTATGAACTTGTTCATAAGCCACCCATCCTTTTTTAGTGTCTTTTTTTTTCTTTTCTTTTCTTTTCTGTTTTTTGAGATGGAGTCTCGGTCTGTTGCCCAGGCTGGAGTGCAATGGTGTGATCTGGGCTCATTGCAACCTCCGCCTCCCAGGTTCAAGCAATTCTCTGCCTCAGCCTCCAGAGTAGCTGGGATTACAGGCTCCCCACACCATGCCTGGCTATTTTTGTATTTTTAGTAGAGATGGGATTTCACCACGTTGGCCAGGCTGGTCTTGAACTCCTGACCTCGTGATCCACCCACCTCAGCCTCCCAAAGTGCTGGGATTACAAAGCCACCACGCCTGGCTGCTCAGTATTTTTTTTTTTTTTTTTTTTGAGATGGAGTCTCACTCTGTCGCCCAGGCTGGAGTGCGGTGGGGCAGTCTCGGCTCACTGCAAGCTCTGCCTCCTGGGTTCACGCCATTCTCCTGCCTCAGCCTCCTGAGTAGCTGGGACTACAGGCACCCGCCACCACAGCCGGCTAATTTTTTTTTTTTTTTTTTTTTTTTTTTGTATTTTTAGTAGAGACGGGGTTTCACCTTGTTAGCCAGGATGGTCTCGATCTCCTGACCCCATGATCTGCCCGCCACGGCCTCTCAAAGTGCTGGGATTACAGGCGTGAGCCACCGGGCCCGGCCCAGTGTATTGTTTATAATGAACTTGTTCATAAGCCACCCATCCTTTTTTAGTGTCATTTTCAAACAAAATACAGGGACCTCTCCGAAAAGCAATGATACTTTTTTCCTAGAATAAGAACAAAATAATACTTTTCAAAGTGAAAATTTTATATCTAAAGGCAAAGACAAGACCAAAAGTATAGCCACATCATTGATATCTATATTTCTTTAGCAAAACAAAGCTATAAATCACTCTAGTGCTAAAAAAGTATTAATCTATTTACAAAGCTAATGACACATTTTATGCTTGAAGAGAAAGCAAACAGAAGTCCTTTATCTGGTGACAGTCTAAGCTGTTGCAAAAATTCAACAACATACAACGTGAAAGAGTCTAAGAACATACAGGATAAAACCAAACTCCGTTTCGCCTGTACTCTCACTTAGTAGTCAACACAGAAGACGTCTCTGACCAAATGTGGGAAGGGCTTCCCCACTAATAAGCAGGCAATCAATTCTGCAGCAGACACCAGCTGGGTGTCCTCTAATTCAATTCAAACCTGGAGAGATAGCATCAGATCCCATAGATTGAGGGCTCAGTCCCTAAGCCAGTCCCCCATTTCAGATGCCAATTGCAAGCCTTACATTGTTTTATATGTGCTTCTGACAAACTGCCTATAAATTAGGATTTCCACCATCCTCTCCTGGGGTTAGAATACCGTGTTAGAGTGGCTCACAGAACTCAGGGAAATATTTATGTTTACTGGTTGATATAAAGGATATTACCAAGGGTACTAATGAACACCAGATGAAAAGATGCATAGGGTAAGGTTTGGGGGAGTGGGTACAGAGCTTCCATGCCCTCTCTGGGCACCATCTTCTAGGAAACTGCACGTGTTCGGCTATGCAGAAGCCCTCCAAACCCTGTCCTTTGGGGTTTTTATGGAAGCTTCATTAGGTAGACATGATTGATGAGATCATTGGCCATTGGTAATCAACTTAACCTTCAACCCTGTCTCCTCCCTGCAGGTTGGGAGGTGGGACTGAAAAGTCCCAACCCTCTCTAATGCTGCCTTGGTCTTTCTGGTGGTGAGCCCCCAACCTGAAGCTACCAAGGGGCTGCCAGCCACCAGCTATCTCATTAGCATGCAAGAAGACACATCACTTTGGAGAGTCCAAGGATTGTAGGAGATGTATGCCAGGAAAGGGGATGACCATATATTTCATAATATCACAAGGAGCAATTACTATCCTAGAAGATATTTCCCTTCACATGGGAAGGAAACAGCTGATATGCTGAGCATAAGTCAGCCTTTGCGATATGTGTCCCACATATATGAGAGAAAAGTACGCAATAATGCTTCACTCTATTTATCATTGCAGACTCATGCTATGGTAGAAGAGATTTTTCATCTGTAACAATTAAAATGTATGTTGGAGTCAGTACTGATGGAACTCTGGCCATGTGTCTAGCAAAGAAGGGTGTTAGTAACCCTAACATTCCTAGTTAGGAATAAAAGTTTGCTCCTGAATGCCAATTACACACTGCTTCATTCACAGAGAGCAAGCACCTTGACCTTGAACCAGGGTTGAAGTTTGCAAATATGATCAGTACACAACCATTAAATGACTTTTCAGCATGTTGTGAGAGGAAACAGGCAGTGAGCACAAAATTTTGCTTTTCCCCTTGGAAGCATGTTACCAGGACACTCTCACAAATTTTTTCAATAAAGGAAGTGATTTATAGTATTTCTTTGTAGACGCTCATGATGCTTGTAAACATGTTTCTCTACTTTCACATGAGTTATCTCAGCTCTGTAGTCACATTCCTGCATGACCTGAACCTATTACTTCAGGACTGATTGAGCAATGAATTTTAAAAGTCAAGAATGAGAATAAACTAGCAGAATTTTTTAAAGAAGATATAAACCTGTATTAGTTACGTATTGCTGCATAACAGAGTATCCCAAAACTTAGCCGCTTAAAGCAAACATTTATCATCTCATGGTTTTTGTGGGTTTGGAATCTGGGTGCCAGTTATTAGTCGGGTGACTCTGGCTCAGGATTCCTCATGAGGTTGTGATCAAGCCATCAGCTGAAGCTGCATCATTTCAGGCTTGATAGGAGGAAGATCCATTTCCCAGCTCACTCAGTTGGCCATCTGCTGTCTTTCCTCAATGTTGTCTGGAGAAGTCCGTTCCTTGCCACTTGGCCTCACAACATGGCAGCTGACTTCTCCCAGAGCAAGTGTGCCAGAGAGCAAGAGAAAACACAGTCTTGTAACCTCATATCAGAACTGATAGCCCATCACTTCTGCCCCATTCTATTTGTCAGAAATGAGTCACTAGGTCCAGCCCACACATAAGGGGAGGAGTTTACCTCTAGGGCATGAATATTAGGAAGCAAGGACCATTGGGGCTCTCTCAGAGTCTGCCTCACACAGTATCCATATACTTCTGTGAACCAGGTGAGCTAAGATACAACAGGTCTTAGTCAGCGAAGCTTTCAAAGGCCCCTCCATCCAGCATGGCCTGCATCCTCAGTGTTCAGTGATCCAGTAGGCAGAACTTGACCAGCCATGTTAGGGGTTAGGTGATAAGTGCAAGGGCTGGGCTCCATGGCTCATGCCTGTAATCCCAGCACTTTGGGAGGCTGAGGCAGGAGGATGACTCACACCTAGGAATTGAAGGCTGCAATTAGCTATGATCACACACTGTACTCCATCCTGGGTGACAGAGTGAGATCCTGTCTTTAAAAAGTTAAAAATTAAAAAAAATAAATAAAAGAGATGGGTACAGGGCCTAAGTAAGCTGGATTGTGACTTAAAAGGCTGGTGTCCTCAGGTACACGTCTACTACAGAGCTGGTGGGTTTCCCCCGGCCTTTTTCAGCTGGCATGGCTGTAAGCTTGTTCTTCCTTCCATGGTAGGGACAAATGTTGCCATACCAGTCCTGGGCTGACTATCTCTGGACTTCTTAAGTATAAGAGAGAAAATACATTCTCATTTTTGTTTAAGCCATTTCTACATTTTTCTACTATGCCTAACTGAATGTAATCCTACCTAATGATGTGGCTTTGTTCAAGTCCAAATCCTAAACTTATGCAATTCAAATCTAGTCTTGCTGTGTCCTGAGCTGCCCCACTACTTCCTCCTAGATGCTGCTTCTAGTGGAGGACGTATTGTCTCTAAGTGTAGGACAAAAGTTATGCAAACATTGCCAGGTTTCCACTGATAATGGGTAAGGACCAGGATGTGTCGATGGACTGTGTCCAGAGTATGTTGCAATTTGCAGACAGCTGTATGCTCCCGCTGAACCACAGGGTTGGCCCTGGAGTGGGGCAGGGACTAGTCCTCTGATTCCTCTTCAGGTAACAGGACAAGCAAGAGGCTGTGGGGCCCTGATCTAAGTTCTCCTGCCATCTGCCCTGGGTGCTGCCTAAGTCCAAAGGCCTGACAGTTACAAGACCTGTACATTAAGTCCCTGTCTAACTGAGATCTGCAGATCCAGCAGGTAGCTTTAAAAACAAGGAGTAGGAGTGGCCAGGGATGAGGAAGTGCAGATAAAAGACAAATGAGTTCTGAAAGTAGGCAGGGAATGGACACAAATAAAAAAATCTATATGGGCTGGTGCAAGTGCAGTGGTGTTTACAACAAATCGATCACTACCAGTTACAGATTTCTTTGTTCCTTCCCTATTCCCATTGATTCACTTGACTGGCCTTAAAAAAATCTGTATAAAGCACCAACGTGGACAGTGTTTGCGTTGTGTGTGCAACGCCAGCCAGAGGCCCTGGGAAAACAAAGGCCATGACTGTTTTCTTTCACTGCCTCTGCTCCGTGGTGTCAGTGACTTTATCTAGTGAAACCCATACCCAGGCTTACACCAGGGCTGTGCTCAGCTCCCACTCTCCTTTTCATAGCATGCCAAGAAAATCACTTGCCTCAGGGCACCCATAGGGGCATTTCCAAGGTATTTTGAGCCAATTATAGCAGTGGAGAACCAAGGGTATCCACCAATTTCTTAGACCCAAAGTATTCCTATTGTAAAATATATTCCCTGCCTTGTGGAAAGGGCAGGAATTCACCTTAGAGAACAAGAAATTGTCAGCAAAAAATCTGGACTGTGGACATTTTTTCAAACGCTTCTGAACTAAATTTAGCTTTAATTTGTCACACTAGCTAGGACTCGCTCCATTAACTTCAGTCTAATTTCCTTTAGTAGATGCAGGCCCAATAATGCTTCTAGTTCAAAATCCGTATTTGCCAATATTAGGCAGAAGGGCACCCACTGGCCCAGAAATGGTCAGTGTGGGAGGATCAGTATGGAGTGGAAGGTCGTGGACCCTCAAGTTAGACATCCCTGTAATGAAGTCAAGACTTCCACACTGAAGTCCAAAGATATTTGTAGTTGTGGAACAGAAAACAAAGGTGTATGTGTGTTACTTATAGTTACAAAGGTGTAGCTGAGGAATTTAAAATACTGATAAAACCTTAATGGAAAGCAGTTGGGGAGGTAAAAGGAAAATGTTAGGGTACTAGATCCTCATCTTTCATAGCAGGAGGTCAATTAATATATCAATAAGTGATGGTATACAGGCAGGGCATGGTGGCTCATGCCTGTAATCCCAGTACTTTGGGAGGCTGAGGTGGGCAGATCACTTGGAGCCAGGAGTTTGAGACCAGCCTGGCCAACATGGCAAAACCACATCTCTACTAAAAATATAAAAAAGTAGTTGGGTGTGGTGGCATGCACCTGTAATCCCAGGTACTTGGGAGGCTGAGGCATGAGAAACGCTCAACCTGGAAGGCAGACATTGCAGTGAGTCAAGATTGCGCCACTGTACTCCAGCCTGGGTGACAGAGCGAGACTCTGTCTCAAAAAAAGAAAAAAAGAAATGATGAGTTTTCTTTAAAAACAAATATTTATGATGTGCCAAGCACTGTTCTAGACATTGAGGATATAGCCATAAAATAAACAAAACAAAGTTGCTGAACTCCTTATTCTAGTAATAAGCTGATTAGTGAAATATAACACTATTAAGGTGACTAACAGAAGAACTAGTTAAAAGTCTTAAAATAATTGTCTTGGGGAACAAACTTAGGGGAAGGAAGAGGGAGAGAGAAACAGGGCAAAGGATTGTTTTTCCCAACAAGCCCTGTTATTCTATTTGATTTTTTAAATTTGATTTAAATTATTAACAAGATATTCTACTACCTACTAGCTGTATATCCTTAAATAGATTATGGAAATTCCCTTGGCTTTAGTTCTTTCCCCTGGAAATTGGGGATAATAATCTCTTGCTCAAAGACTATTCATAGGCTGGGCGCAGTGGCTCACACTTGTAATCCAGGCACTTTGGGAGGCCAAGGCAGGAGAATCGCTTGAGGTCAGGAGTTAGAGACCAGCCTGGCCGACATGGTGAAATCCCATCTCTACCAAAAATACAAAAATTAGCCGGGCGTGGTGGTGTGCACCTGTAATCCCAGTTACTCGGGAGGCAGAGGTATCAGAATTGCTTGAACCTGGGAGGTGGAGGTTGCAGTGAGCTGAGATCGTGCCATTGTACTCCAGCCTAGGTGACAGAGTGAGACTCCATCTCAAAAAAAAAAAAAAGGCTAAAGACTGAAGTAGACACACAAACGTCAGTCCCTCCCTGACGTTTCTCATTTCATATTTTGCAGCTCAAGGTTTTCAGGCTGAGAAGTGACATCCATTGTTGGGTCTGGCCTCAGCAAGTCACATGACTTTTTGGGACCTGTTTCTGTCCATCTGACACAAAGATGCTCATCTCAAGTTTCTCCATATGCCAGAGGAACAGGTGTAGGTTGGTGAGAACTCAGGGAGGCCTTTGAACTTCTTGAGAGAACACTGGCCACGTCTTAACATGGTTTCCATTTGGAGGAGACCATTCAATTGTTGTATTATTGTCTTTGCTGTTCACTTGGGGATATATAGGGTAATCTGCTGGCCTGACTCTATTATTGCCTCAGAAGGTTTCACAATTAGGTACTTCATCCCTGAAACACTGAGGGTCTCATGATGTAAGGGAAAGAACAATTATGAATTCAAGAAAGAGAGAGATCACTGTCTGAGATCAGGATGTAAATAGTAGGAAAACACTAAAGCTGTCAGCACGACAGAGCAGGGAGATCCAAGCTGGCTATAAAGGGAAAGTGTACATATGTGATTCTTTTTGTGTTTACGCATACACATAAATATGCAGGATGAGTGCTTGCAGGTTCTGTGCTGTGTGCGTGTGTGTGTGTGCGTGTGTGTGTGTGTGTGTGTATGTTAGCGGTGAGGTTCAGGCAACGACGTGCTAGTAAAGGGTTAACAACCAGTAGGGCGGAGAGCCCTGATTTTTACCAATTGCCAATTTCAATGGTGTAAATACTCCCACTGTGGCTGATTTCAAGCTATCAAGTTGAAGTCACTGAGTGCAGAGCTGGGAAGAGACACAGAGTCAGCTCCCACCAGTCGATGCAAGCCAGTTCCAGAAGATTGCTGGTTGCAAGTTTCCAGCACTGCCCTCTTTCAGAAATGGAAAACCTCCCAGCTCCTTCCATGCATCTGCTTCTAAAGGTGTGGATATTGCTTTTGCTTTTATTCCAGAATCCATTCATATCTCCCAAACAGAATTGTTATTTCCACCTTGGTTATTTACTCCTTTGTAAAGTTCGTAGCTCATCACAACTCATAGAAATTCTGGAACTAGGCCGGGTGTGGTGGCTCACACCTGTAATCCTTGCACTTTGAGAGGCCAAGGTGGGTGGATCACCTGAGGCCAGGAGTTCGAGAACAGCCTGGGCAATATGGTGAAACCCCACCCATATCTACTAAAAATACAAAAATTAGCTGGGCATGGTGACTTGTGCCTGTAATCCCAGCTACTCAGGAGGCTGAGGCACAAGAATCCCTTGAACCTGGGAGGTGGAGGCTGCAGTGAGCCAAGATCACACCACTGCACTTCAAAGCAGACTCTGTCTCAAAAAAAAAAAAAAAAAAAAAAAAAAAAAAAAAAAAAAAAAAAATTCTGGAACTATAGTGTGGTTTCCCCCCTCAAAATCTACACAATTGTTGGCAAGACCATTTGTTTATTCAGAAAGCAGTGAACAGGATGCTACGAGCTGTCAGTGAACCACCCCGCTTCTAAAGATTTGGCAAATTCCTGCTGGCTCAGGAAAGCTCCCAGCAGGCAAGAAGAGGGGGCTTCACGTCTGGTGCCCCCACAATTCCAGCTCTTTGGAGATCAAGTGACTGCCTTGTTCTTTGGCCCACGTACGGAGCTTTTTCTCACCCCACAGGAAATCCCCTCTTATTAGTTTCGAGGGGGGCTTCCCTTTGAAACTCTCCCCATTCTCTTTTCTCTTCTCTGAAATCCTGTAAACTAGAGCCAGAGAGGACTAGATCCAAGCCCTATGCAGCCTGATGTTTTTACAGTTGATGGTGGTGGTGGTGGTGGGGAATTCCTTTAAGGAAAAAAAAATACAAAACTACAAATATAAAGTGACTAAGGTCAGGGCCTTTAGAACAGGCCTATGCAAATGAGGGTCCCTGAAGCCGAAGCTTCATTAGCTTCCAGTAAATATGCCCCTGGAGCCAGACTACACTCCAAAGGAAATTGGATGTTTGCCTGATGACGGTGGGTGGTGGAATGTCCTGTGTGTTTTTCCTTTTAGATGAGGAGGAAGCTTTAGAACCCTGCTGTGTTCCCACTTGAAAACCCTGTCTTCAAGACTGATCCTGGAGGACATCACCCGCCTTCTTCTGAGGGAGCCATTTTATTCTGTATTGCTCCTGCTGTGTCACACGGCCACTCCCGGACTGCCTGGTATGAGATAGACCAGTGAAGTCTGTAACAGACAGAGACCTGCTCCAAGGAAATATCTTGTCTAACCCCTAGCAGGCTAACTTCAAAATCACTATGTATGAAAAGGGACCTCTAGTGGTCAATTGCAAAAGTCACATCTCTGCTACCTTCTACCTATTATTGTACAGGTGTTTCCGCTGTCAACTCTGGGTCAGTCCCAATAGGTGGAGGAAGCGGAGGAATTAAACACCGACAGATAGTTTCCTGCTTGCTGTCAGTCTGGAGGCAGGAAGCTTTGGGGGAAAGGGCATTGGTTGTGGGAGCATTTTCACTTGGGTTACTCTTTTATTAGTTTTATCATCTTAACCCTGAGAGCTGGCTACACCTTGGTTTCCTCACCTGTAAAATGGGGATCATCATAGGCACTTTCTAGGTGGATGTGAAGGTTGAATGGTAGAACATGTGTAAAGGGCTAAGCGTATAATAAGTATCTGTTTAAAGTTGGTTCTCCTGGCTGGGCGTGGTGACTCACGCCTGTAATCCCAGCACTTTGGGAGGCCGAGGTGGGTGGATCATCTGAAGTCAGGAGTTCAAGACCAGTCTGGCCAACATGGCGAAACCCCGTCTCTACTAAAAATACAAAAATTATCCAGGCGTGGTGGCGTGCACCTGTAATCCCAGCTACTCGGGAGGCTGAGGCAGGAGAATCACTTGAACCTGGGAGGCACAGGTTGCAGTGAGCCGAGATCGCACCACACTGCACTCCAGCCTGCGTGACAGAGCAAGACTCCATCTCAAAAATAAATAAATAAATAAATAAATAAATAAATAAATTTAGTTCTCCGACTCCTCCCTTCAAATGAAAAATTCATGGAGGGCAAAGAAGAAAGGAGGATATAGGGTAGCTCAGAGGAGTTTTTGTTTTTGATATAGGTAGGTTGCAGAGCATAGGATGATGTCTTAGCCCACTCAGGCTAAGATGGGAGACCATCTCCCCAGAAAAATACACATATGCACACACACACACACACACACACACACACACACACACACAGTTTTGCCTACAATTTCAGAGGTTTCATTGACACTCTAAAGCTCATCCATAGTAGTTCAAGAAGCCAAATTTTAAAATTCTGAAGTTAGACACTTGGAAAAAGATGCCATGTGGCAGCCAAGTGTCTTGAAAGAATTCCAATCCATGCTCTGCCACTAAATAGCTGTGTTACTTTGGACAAGTCCCTTTACTTCCCATTTCTTCATGTACTAAAAAAGGGAGAAGACAGATGGAGAACTGCCAGATAAAAGACAGGATGCCTTGTTAAATTTGAATTCCAGAGAAACAATGATGTTTTAACAAATGAGTCTTAAAATATTTGCTTGTGATGAATTAGCACATAGTAGTTACCTAGGACATACTTACACTAAAAAGATATTTGTTAGTTATTTACTAGAAATTCAAATTCACCTGAGTGCCCCGTATTTTTATTTGTTAAATCTGGCAACCCTATTCAGATAGCCCTTCAGGTATTGCTTTAAGGTTTAAGATTTCTGGTGATGGAGGAATCCTAATAATGGGGAATGAGAGGTTGGAGAATCACTGATTGTCATTTAAGCTACGACCAGGCCAGGTGCGGTGGCTCACACTTGTGAGCCTAGTAATTTGGGAGGCCGAGGAGGGAGGATCACTTGAGATCAGGAGTTCAAGACCAGCCTGGGCTGGAGAAACCTTGTCTCTACCAAAAATACAAAAATTAGCTGGGCATGGTGGTGCACACCTGTAATCCCAGTTACTCAGGAGACTGAGGAAGGAGAATCACTTGAACCCGGGAGGCAGATGTTGCAGTGGGCTGAGATTGCACCATTGCACTCCAGCCTGGGTGATGGAGTAAGACTCTGTCTCAAAAAAAAAAGAAGAGGAAGAAGAAGAAGAGGAAGAAGAATAAGAAGAAGAAGGAGAAGGAGAAGGAGAAGGAGAAGGAGGAGAAGGAGAAGGAGAAGAGAAGAGGAAGAGGAAGAGGAAGAAGGAGAAGGAGGAGGAGGAGGAGGAGAAGAAGAAGAAGAAGAAGAAGAAGAAGAAGAAGAAGACGACAACGACAAGAAGCAGCAGCAGCAGCAGCAGCTACACACTGGGTCCCTGTGTTGCTAAAGAACCACTCTATTGGCCAGGCGCAGTGGCTCATGCCTGTAATCCCAGCACTTTGGGAGGCAGGTGGATCACAAGGTCAGGAGCTCAAGACCAGCCTGGCCAAGATGGTGAAACCCCATCTCTACTAAAAATACAAAAATTAGCCAGGCGTGGTGGCGGGCGTCTGTAATCCCAGCTACTTGGGAGGCTGAGGTAGAGAATGGTTTGAACCCAGGAGGCAGAGGTTGCAGTGAGCCGAGATCACACCACTGCACTTCAGCCTGGGCAACAGAGCGAAACTCCATCTCAAAAAAAAAAAAAAAAAGAGAAAAAGAACCACTCTATCATTGCTAGGCTATGCCTGCCAAATTTCTAGTTTTTCTATCACTTTAAAACTATCAGTGGCATTCCCAGTGACCTGGCCAGATGACCCTGCTGGCCCTGGGGCCCTCTAGCCATTTCCTGAGTTGCTGTCTCTGTCATACCAAGTTTGGTCACAGCTCAAAGGCTGTGGGATGGCAGTGCTCAGTGATCACTGCCCCGCCCTGCAGGCCTTTCTCACATTCTGGTTGGTTGTTTCTCTCTCCTGTTCTTCATTCCCATACCAGAGAAAGTACTGTGAGGCCTGTGTACCCACCCAGCCAGCCTCCCATAAGGCAGCCCTGTGCACGCATCCCCTTCCAGGGCAGAGCACCCAATTTGCACCTTGAATTTGACTCCATGGTTCTCAAAAGGAGATTCACAAACCATTGTGTAGAGTCCCTTGGAAGGCTTGTTAAAGATGAAATTTCTAAGTCTTATCAGGACTGAGGAAGGAAAGGTACTAGAGCCTCCCCCAGGTGATTCTAATACTTGCCTTAATCAAAGTCATGGACTCCCTTGTCTGTTACCCTTCTAGAAGTACCTGGGCCTTAGGAATGGGAAGCAGATTGTCTTTTTAAAATTTTTTATTTTTTTGAGACAGGGTCTTGCTCTTTCACCCAGGCTGGACTGCAGTGGTGCGATCACGCTCACTGCAGCCTTAACCTCCTGGGCTCAATCCATCTTCCCACCTCAGCCTCCCAAGTAGCTGGGACTACATGCCACTATGCCTGGCTAATTTTTGTAATTTTTTTTTTGTATTTTTTGTAGAGATGAAGTTTCGTCATGCTGCCCAGGCTGATCTCGAACTCCTGGGCTCAAGCAATCCACCCGCCTCAGCTTTCAAAGTGTTGAGATTAGAGGCATGAGCCACTGCACCCTGCCAGATTGGTCTTTATTCCCAGGAATGTTCAGACTCGAGGCTGCTTTTCCTCTCTCCCTCTTGGTCTAAGCCACTGTGGAAGCTGTGGAGTATTGGACTCTGTAAATACTCCAAACAGCCAAACTACTTAGGCTTAATGGTTAACTACTGGGCTTAACTACTTACAGAAAAATGATTTCTCCCCTCTGTCAGTTCTAGTAAAGAGGACTGTTCCAGGGATTTATATGACCTTGCACGAGTCATATGACTTCTTTGACTCTCCAGCAGGGGCACCATTATACCATTTTTCTTATCTGAAGTCCCTGCTCAGCACCTGAGGCCACTCTGCATGGCTCCTGATCATCATTAACGTTCTGCTCTACGATGTAAGACCTTCAAAAGCCCAGAGCTTGTTTTATTCATCTATGTATCACCACTTAATGTTATGGAGAGCTGGAAGCATCATTCATCTTATAGACATCATAGCTTTGTAGAGTTATTATAACAATTTTCCACAGATGGCAGTAGAGTGACTAGAGAAGCCATCTTTTCCCTAATTCATGACAAAGCCACCATATTGGCTTGGCTGCAACTGGCATCCTCAATACTTAGAATACTTAGCACATGGTAGATACTCAATAAATATCTGCTGAATACACTTCCCCAACATTCTGGTGACAAAAATGTCATACAGAAAAGTTGAAACAATAGTACAATGAAGATCTATAGACCCCTATTTAGTTGAATAAATGTTAACATTTGCTATATTTGCTGTGTGTTTATGTGTTTACTTTTCTTGCTGAATCATTTGAAAGGTAGTTGCAATTATCATGACACTTGACCCATAAATATTTCAGCAGGCATCCCTTGAGAATTAGAACATTCTCTACATAACTGCAATACCATGATCGCAACTAATAATAATTAATCATTATTTCCTAATATCACCTAATATCCAATTGTAGAAGTTGCTGGTGGTGCTCTACTCACATATCCTTGGCCTACCTAGAAGTTACCTGCAAAAAGTTCCCCTATAGCCAGTGACTTCCTGAGCATCTTTTACTGGACATGTTGGCCAGCTTGAGAGAGTACACTTTGCCCTCACAGGGCAGGCTGAAAGTGCCGGAGAGTCAACACCTTGAGAGTGTCCCTCAGCTGGAGATGGAGAGAAGTTGCTTCCTTCCCTATCAGTAGTTGATCCTGAGGTACGCTGCGCAGAATACAACTTGTCCAAAGCTCCAGGGATATAGTTGCTCATGGTAGTAACCTTTAACACATTCTTTACTAGTTTCCTCCCTTCCCTATCTTACTTCCTTACTATGCTTCCTGAGATCACTTTTTTTTTTTTTTTTTTTGAGGAAGGGTCTCACTCTCTCGCCCAGATTGGAATGCAGTGGTCCAATCTTGGCTCAACGCAACCTCCACCTCCCAGCCTCAAGGGATTCTTCCACCTCAGCCTCCCAGGTAGCTGGGATTACAGGCGCCCGCCACCATGCCTGGCTAATTTTTCTATTTTTAGTAGAGACGGGGTTTCATCACATTGGCCAGGCTGGTCTCGAACTCCTGACCTCAAATGATCCACCTTCCTCGGCCTCCCAAAGTGCTGGGATTAAGGGAGTGAGCCACTCACCGTGCCCGGCCGAGATCACCTTTAAATAAACTATTGGCACTCAAAGCTCTGTCTCAGGGTCTATTTTGGAGGCACCAAGAACCAAAACATCACTCCATTGCTAAATTCGTTTTAAAATGACAATCTTGGATCCCTGGAGAGGCAAACTCAAAACCTGTTTGGGTGGTGCTTGCAACCCAGCCAACAGGAGCTGCTCTTAGCTCTGATTTTTGCTTGAACAATGCTATAGTGAGGTTGTGTTGATTTAGGATGCCCTGCTCAGCCTATATTAATAATAATAGTAATAAGAGCTACTGTTTACCAAGAGCTTACTGTGCGGCAGATTCACATGCTTCATTTCATTTAATCCTCACAGTGACTCCGTAGGGAGGGTACTATTACTATTTCCATTGTATTGATGAAGACCCTGAGGCTCATGGAGGTTAAATAACTTTTCAAAGTTACATAGCTAGTAAGAGGCAGATTGCTGGTGTGCTTCAGCAGTGTGTTAAAATGTGTAGATAACTATAAATATTCTTCTGTTATATTTTTGTGTAAATGGGAACAATAGTACTTGGCAGATAAAATTTGCATTGTTAACAATACCATAAACATAGTGTAATGCAAGGATCTCCCAATCAGGTGAGAGCCTCAAGAGGATAAAACTGTTCCCTAGGCCAAGGTGGGCAGATTGCTTAAGGCCGGGAGTTCGAGACCAGCCTAGGAAACATGGCGAAATTTCATCTCTACCAAAAATATATATATTAACAAAGTTTAGCTGGGCATGGTGACTCACGCCAGTAGTCCTAGCTCCTTGGGAGGCTGGGAGCAGAGGTTCAGTCAGCCACAATTGTGCCATTGCATTCCAATCTGGGTGACAGAGTGAAACCCTGCCTCAAAAAACAAAACAAACAACAACAACAAAAAAAAATGGCTCCCTGCCATGCCTGGCTTGGTACAGCTTATGCACTGGGCTTGGGTTACTAGTGGTAACTAAGACTTTTCCAGCATTATTTAAGTTGTGTAGAATCTTCCAATGTTTTGACCTCTGTGAAAGTCAAACTTCTCTTTGGACTCGTCCCTTCACAATCCCCAGGCTAGATGATCAAAACACAGCCATCTTACTTAAATATGACAATATTCAGTGAGATGCGCTACAGATTTTTGCACAAGTTCAAGCTTTCTTGGAACAACACATCCCTGTTAGTAATATCCGGCCCCACCTAGTAACCGAGGTAGACATAGAAACTTAGATCTTAAGAAGATGTCTTTCCCAATTACTATCTTCTCTAAGACTCCATAAAGAAAAACAGACTTTGAACCCAAGTTATCTTATTTATTTGACCCTGCTGTCATAAAGCGTTCAAATTCAAGTATTATAAAGGATTGTAACAGGGAAAGCATTTAGGGTTCTCAGGCAGAGGAACAGTTGGCCAAGGAAGTCAGCTTCTCAGAGCTCAAGAGGTAAGTGGTAAGACTGTCTTATATAGAAAGTAGAGAGTCATACAGATTAAAAACAAGCCAAGTGAGGGGAATACATTTTGAAAAGTTGCTGTCTCGGTGGAGTGGAGGGAAAGAGAAGACACAGATTTGTCCCCTTAATAGGGTGGGGTGAGGTCTGGCAAGAAGCCTGCACTCTCAGTTTTTATTGAGTACTTGTAGTGGAGAGTGCTTGAGAAAACTCTACTATTGACCACATTCTGCAGTAATCACTGTTACAACACTGTGATAGAAATCTTTCTGGCAAATATTTAAAATTACAAAAGAATCAATATTAGTAGTAATTGCATCTTACGAAAAGATTGATGCAGGCTTGTCTGCCAGAAAGGGTGAGCCTGGCATGAATGAAACTTACTCCTGTCAGGACACGCCTGGGACAGGGGAGGAGTAGAGTAGGTATAGGTATATTTCAGCTCTTGTAAATTAATACTGGTGTTAAGGGGAGAGAACTCCCAGTGGCCAGGGACTGGAAAAGATTAACAGCAGCTTCCTTTTATTTTTTTATTTTTTATTTTTATTTTTTGAGACCGAGCCTCACTCTGTCGCCCAGGCTGGAGTGCAGTGGCATAATCTTGGCTCACTGCA
Organism: Pan troglodytes; assembly: GCF_028858775.2. Classification (NCBI taxonomy): domain Eukaryota; kingdom Metazoa; phylum Chordata; class Mammalia; order Primates; family Hominidae; genus Pan; species Pan troglodytes. Next base: position 37,241,260 of record NC_072417.2, read on the forward strand.
ACCTCCACCTCCCAGGTTCAAGCAATTCTCCTGCCTCAGCCTCCCAAGTAGCTGGGATTACAGGCGCCCGCCACCATGCCTGGCTAATTTTTTTTTTTTTTTTTTTTTTTGTATTTTTAGTAGAGATGGGGTTTCACTATGTTGGTCAGGCTAGTCTCAAACTCCTGACCTCAGGTAATCCACCTGCCTCAGCTCCTAAAGTGCTGGGATTACAGGCATGAGCCACTGCACCCAGCCTAACAGCAGCTTCTTAAAGGAAAAGAATATTAATCTAGGCAGTAGATTGGGTAGTAGGGTGGTTGAGAGTAGGGTGGTTAAGAGCATGGCCTTGGGAGTCCTGGGTTCAAATCCCAACCTTGACATTTACTGTCTGTGGGATCACAGGCAAATTACATAATCTCTTTAAATCTATAGAAACGACCTCAAGAGGGTTGTTAGGAGGCTTAATTGTGACTGAAATGATGTATGTAAAGTGTTTAGCACTGTCCCTGTTGCACAGAAAGTTTTCCGTATGTGGTTCGCTATATTTATAGTAGTACTCTTGAAAGGAAGTAATGAATATATGTTTTTTTCCCAGATGGAAATGGAGAATATCTTAGGGAGAGGGAGAGTTGAAGCAAAAGCAAGAAGGGAGAAAGGACACCTTTATTATTTATTATTTTTAGTCCATTGGGTCAAGGGGAAGAGAGAGAGAGAATAGAGGGAGAAAGACAAGATTAACATGGTTTAAACTAGAGGCCATGTTTCAATTGAGGCTTTTCTACGTACACACCATTTGAATCTATGGGATTTGGAGTAGTCTCAAAAACTCTCTATTATCAGAGAACATCTTTACAAAAATGACCCAAGAAAAACTTTCAGGACAAGAATTACTTTGTTCAGTAGGGACTGTCTGAGAATGAGACAAGTTTCATTCTGCTAAAATGAAATTCTATCAGTTTCTCTAGGGAAGACTGGTTTCATCTTCCCCAGGGCACCCTGACGCTGCTCTATCTGTCATAGCCTATTTCCTTGTGGTTTTCTTTATGTTGCTTTTAAAAAAAATTTCTTACTACTAAATGTACTTTGAACTTAGTCAGACAGGGCTGTTTAATTAAAAGCTAGAAGTAGTACCGTTATAGCTGGGATGATTCATCTGGGACTTCACTTTAAATGCATAATAGACAGAAGGAAGGTTCACAAACTCATTGCAGACCAAAGTACAAAACCAACTGCACTATTTTTCCCTTAGTAGATCTGAGTTTAACTCATTAAAGATGGCATGGAAGAGCAGTGTCATAATGCAAATGGGAAGATTTCTTCTCTTAGTAATTTTATTTCTGCCACGTGAGATGACAAGTAAGTTAAAGTTCTTTTTGGCCTCTTTTTAGATAAAGAAAAATTTCCGATTAAGAAAAATGATCAATGGGCATTGGATATATCCTTAAATTCCAAATTGGAATGACTACACAGTTAGCATGGCTCACAGTACAGGAGTCAACTAACAATAAAAAATCAAATGGAGGCCAGGCGGGTGGCTCACGCCTGTAATCCCAACACTTTGGGAGGCCGAGCCAGGTGGATCACGAGGTTAGGAGATCGAGACCATCCTGGCTAACACGGTGAAACCCCATCTCTACTAAAAATACAAAAAATTAGCCTGGTGTGCTGGCAGGCGCCTGTAGTTCCAGCTACTCGGGAGGCTGAGGCAGGAGAATGGCGTGAACCCAGGAGGTGGAGCTTGCAGTGAGTGAGCCGAGATTACGCCACTGTACTCCAGCCTGGGCGACAGGGCAAGACTCCGTCTCAAAAAAAAAAAAAAAATCAAATGGAAAAATATTGTTTTTAGGGTTTTATTATTACAAGACAAGGTGAAGTATTCTATTCTCTCCAGAGCCACCACCAGAATCCTCCTATATTTTAATGCATTTTATTACTAATGTTACCCCAAATAATCATCTGTTTATCTGAACATACCATTTCACATGAAAATCTTTCCAGCATTTGCTCTCCTACCACTCTTTTCTGATTTTAAAAGTAATGCATAGTCATTGTAAAATAAATGAAGCAATCTATTAAAAAAAAGAAAAGTACAAATCCCCCCAAATACTTTCATCCAGAGATGACAACCACTCAATATTCCATATTTTTATAAAATACTAGACAACAATACCATTATCTTTACAAGTAGCTTAAGTTTTTTGCTTTTTTGAGAAGGAGTCTCACTTTGTTGCCCAGGCTGGAGTGCAGTGGCATGATCTTGGCTCACTGCAACCTTCATCTCCCAGGTTCAAGTGATTCTCCTGCCTCAGCCTCCCGAGTAGCTGGGATTACAGGAGCCCGCCACCATGCCTGGCTAATTTTTTTGTATTTTTAGTAGAGACAGGGTTTCACTATGTTGGCCAGGCTGGTCTCAAACTTTTGACCTCAGGTGATCCGTCCGCCTCGGCCTCCCGAAGTGTGGGATTACAGGCATGAGCCACCGTGCCCGGCCAGCTTAAGTGTTTTAAAAGGAAGGTTAATGTGTTTACAGAACATATTAACAAATGTTATCTGGGGTACAGGTTTATGACAGATAAAGTTCTTTTTTAGCTTTTGTTACTTGCTTCTGAATCAGAAAAATAAAAACCGAAATTCAGGTGTATTACTATGCAATGAATAGGTTTCTAAAAGTCAGAGCTGAAAAACAAAACAAAACAAAAAAAACCTGGTATGTATCCTGATCACCCAACCCACGAAGACTGGTCTACCACACAAACCTCAACTACTTAAACATCTTTTTATTTTTCTTCACTGCCAAAACAATATTAAAACATTACAGATGCAAGACCCAATTTGTCTATAATCCTTTCATTTAAGCAGAAAATGTTTTCAAATCAGTTCTTACTCATCTGCATGTGCAATTTTAATACATTTGTAGTAATTATTAGAGCTTTAATTTATATTCTGCCTTTTTGCCTAAAGTTTATACCTTAAATATTTTTCCATTTCATTCCCTTGTTTTCCCACTTTCAATCCCTTCAAGTAAACAAATTAAATATGGTATGTGTATATGTATATACATATATGCATGCGTGTGTGTGTATTCAATATATATGGGTTTTTTCCTGTCTTTTTTCCATGAAAAAATACTTCCATGTATACACACATACACACATATGTGTATGATCATTCTGTATGTATTGATTTCTAACCTGATGCTTCTCAAACTTCACTGCATATTAGAATCACCGGGGGGCGGGGGGTGGGGTGCTTTAAACAACACAATGCCCAGATTGCACTCATGTCAACTAATCAGATGTCTGGGATGAGAATCAGGCATCAGTACTTTTTTTTGGAGGCAAGGTCTTGCTCTATCACCCAGACTGGAGTTCAGTGGTGCGATCTTGGCTCACTGCAACCTCCACCTCCTGGGCTCAAGCGAGTCTCCCACCTTATCCTCCCAAGTAGCTAAAAGTATGGGTGCACACCACCATGCCCGGCTAATGTTTTTTTTTTAATTTTTTAATTTTTTGTAGAGACGGAGTCTCACTATGTTACCCAGGCTGATCTTGAACTCCTGAGCTCAAGCGATCCTCCCGCCTCTACCTCCCAAAGCCCTGGGAGTATAGGCACAGCACCCAGCTACATCAGTACTTTTTAAAAGATCCCCTGGTGATTCCAATGTGCACCAAAATTTGATGACCACATTTTAATCTTTTTCTTTTTCAGTTAACAATACATTATGAATATTTTTCATTATAAAATCATATAGATCAATATGACTATTTTTAATCGTTGAGAGTTTATTTTGTTCTACTGATGTAACATAACTTATTTAACCAATCCCCTGTTCATGAGCATTAAGGTTGTTTACTCTGTATATCTAAATAGTTTCTCCCTGTACTCCCAGGTTCTGTTTTAACTGTGAATGGTAAAACTGAGAACTATATCCTGGATACTACACCTGGCTCCCAAGCATCTCTGATATGTGCTGTTCAAAACCACACCAGAGAGGAAGAACTGCTCTGGTACCGAGAGGAGGGGAGAGTGGATTTGAAATCTGGAAACAAAATCAATTCCAGCTCTGTCTGTGTCTCTTCCATCAGTGAAAATGACAACGGAATCAGCTTTACCTGCAGGCTGGGGAGGGATCAGTCCGTGTCCATTTCGGTGGTGCTGAATGTTACTTGTGAGTGAGGGGAAAAGAAACAGCTAGTGGGTCTGTAATGTCTGCAACACACGAAGTGGTAGTTGAAATCTAGGTCTTGGTATTGCCAAATTGCCCAATTTATGCTCTACCACAAAGTATGAGAGTACCGATTTCCCCTCACCCTCATGAGCACTGACTATCGCCAAACTCTGAGAATTTGCCAGCCTCCTTTGAAATTTTCTTTTCCTTTTCTTTTCTTTTTTTTCTTTTCTCTTTTATTTTCTTTTTTCTTTTTCTTTTCTTTTTTTTTTTTTGAGACAGAGTCTCGCTCTGTTGCCCAGGCTGGAGTGCAGTTCAGTGGCGCAATCTCGGCTCACTGCAACCTCCACCTCCCGGGTTCAAGCGATTCTCCTGCCTCAGCCTCCTGGGTAGCTGGGACTACAGGCGCCCACTACCACACCCAGCTAATTTTTAATTTTTGTATTTTTAGTAGAGGCGGGGGGTTCACCATGTTGGCCAGGCTGGTCTCAAGCTCCTAACCTCGAGTGAACCGCCTACCTCAGCCTCTCAAACTGCTGGGATTACAGGTGTGAGCCACTGCACCCTGCCTGTTTTCATTTTTTAAATTAAGAATGAGGGTGTTCACCTTTGTGTAAACATAATGGTCTTTTTTTTGTTTGTTTCCATGAAAAGCCTGCTTGTGTCCTTAACTCATTTTTTTCCGTTGGGTTTTATGCTTTTTTCTCATTAATCTGTACAAGGGCTTTGTAGATTAAGGAAATTAGTCCTTTGTCATTTTGAATTGTAAGTATTTCTCCTATTTGTTTTTGAAAATTTTTATTGTTCTTTTTTGCCATATTGAAATTTTAAATGTTTATATATTTAAAGCTTCAAGTCTTTTCCTTTGTAGTGCTTAGCTTTTGTGTTCTGCTTGGACAGATTCTCATGGCCTGGCACAGTGGCTCATGTGTGTAATCCCAACACTTTGGGAGGCAGAGGCAAATGGATCACTTAAGATCAGGAGTTCGAGACCAGCCTGACCAACATGGTGAAACCTGGCCTCTACTAAAAATACAAAAATTGGCCAGGTGCGGTGGCAGGCACCTGTAATCTCAGCTACTCAGGAGGCTGAGGCAGGAGAATTGCTTGAACTCAAGAAGCAGAGGTTGCAATGAGCTGAGATGCCACCACTGCACTCCAGCCTGGGCAACAGTGTGAGACCCATCTCAAAAAAAAAAAAAAAAAAAGATTTTCATTAGGGAATCTTTAAACATCACCTTAAAATCAAAAAAGGTGAAGCTTTTCAATGACTGGGTTCCAGGTATTGGTAACCCATTGGTGGAACTGTATAGGCCTAGGGGACTGTCAAGTGATACAATGTAGATGATCACATGGGTTGTTGGGTGAAAAGCTGGTTCTGCATGAGAATGGTGTGGATGGTATGGCAATGGGTGAGGTATAATGATGCAGTATGATTTGGTAGAAAGACCCTATCTCTACAAACATAACATAGTGAGACCCTATTTCTACCAAAAAAAAAAAAATAATAAGGTGTGTTTTTAATTAGCTGGGCATGGCAGCACACATCTGTAGCCCCAGCTGCTCGGGAGGCTGAGGCTACAGGATCTTCTGAGCCCAGAAGTTTGAGGCTTCAGCGAGCTGTGATTGCGCCACTGCATTTCAACCTGGGCAACAGAGTGAGACCCTGTCTCAAAAATAAAATAAAATAAAAAGACAGCTAAGGAAACTAAGGCCTGGACTAGGGGCTCAAATCATAGGTGCAGCTGAGAATAAAACACTAATTCCCAAGCTTCTAACCTAGTGCTTAAGTGCTTATTCCATGAAACTTTTTTTTTTTTTGAGACAGGGTCTCACTCTGTCACCTACACTGGAGTGCAGTGGCACAATCTCAGCTCACTGTAACCTCTGCCTCCCAGGCTCAAGTGATCTGCCTGCCTCAGCCTTCCAAGTAGCTGGGACTACAGGCGTGCACCACCAGGCCGAGCTGATTTTTGTATTTTTTGTAGAGACGGGGTTTTGCTATGTTGCCCAGGCTGATGGAACCCTCTTAAGGGAGACATGGCAGAAATGCCAACAATGTGATTTGATGACTTAAAGAAATTGTTTTCAGTTTTCTAGCCTCAATCCACTGTTTAAATTCTGTTTATAACAATCTCCTAAATATCATTGTTGCTAAGTGTGTGTGTGTGTGTGTGTGTGTGTATAGTTAATTGCTTAGTAATCCATAATGACAGTACTGACACAAAGTCATTAACCAATAAATCAAAATGAGCTCATAAAACGTGACAAGGATATTATGTACCCTTCAAAGGCAGGACCATTATTGTTATAAATAGCAGAATCAAGAACTAAATGGAAGCTTGACAATACACTGTTTGGGGGAGAATGTGGAGAAACAGGTCCGCTCATACATCGTTGCTGATAGTTTAAATTGAGAACATCTCTTTCAAAATACTTATCAAAATTTAAAGTGTGCATATCTTATGACACAGCATTTCTCCTTCTAGATGTTAACCTTGGAGAAATACATGCACATGAGCATAAAGAGATATGTACAAGGATGTTTATTGTAGCATTGTTTAACATTTTAAAATGAAAACAACCTAAAGCCCATCAAAACACAAATGATTAAAGGCATACATTATACTATAGCATTCTAAAAGCAATAAGCTAGATCTCTGTGGTTCAATATAAACATATCTCAAAAACATGCAAGTTACTGAGAGAAAGGAAGTATTTTATGTAAATCCTTCCCATGTCCCTAAAATAATATGATATATTTCCTATGGGTACACTATATGTATAGAAAACTATTTAAGAAAAAAGAAAGATAGGGAAGGATTTACACCAAACTCATAACAGTGGGTATCTCTGGGGATCAGGAAGTGACCAGCTTGGATCTTAGCTTTATCTAAAATGTACTAATTTTTACAGAGGGGATATTCACATATACTGATGTGCTTGAATTAATTTCAAATAGTTAAATAGAAAGAAATCACTAACAGAATCTGTCCACAAATGGAATTGTTCCATTTGGCAATTATATTCTCTATTCCAGCAGCTTCCTTCTTATCTGAATACCATATAACATCCTTGTTGGATATGATACAGAATTCGAGCTCATTCCAAAGAGCAATAAAATGTCATTCTTCTGAGAGTTATTAATAACACAGCCTACTCAGGGTCTAATTATTCAGTGTGCAGATTATACAAGCTCCTTTTTCCTCCTTCTCCGTCTCTATCTTTTTCCTAGTTCCCACTCTCCAACCATTTCATTACTATTCTGCACTTCTGCCAGAATATGCACAGTGATAGACGTGTTTGACTGTCTATGGGTCTACAACTGCCCTTATTGTAGAGGAAAAAAGGAATTGCTCACACACAGGGATGAGAGGGACTCACTTGCCTTCCACAGATGCCAGAGATCTCATGCTTAGAACACCTTCTGGGAGGAGGACATTATTTCTAGAGCACCACTGAGAAAACGCAAAGATGCATTGGTGAATATGTTACCAAGGCAATGGTTCGATAAAATGCAAAAACAGACGGTGAGAGTAACCCTCAAAACCACCACCACCGTAATAATAATAGCGGCTAGCACTGTGGCAAATTCTTTACAGGGATTATTTTATTTAATCTTTACAGCATCTCAGGAGATGTATGATTATCCCATTTTTTTTTACATGAGAAACAGAGGCCTTAACAGTTAGTTAACTGTCTCAAAGTCACAGTAAACGGTGTAGATGGAATTAGATCTAATTGCAATGTATGCCTTCTTAATTTTGTACTGTTTTGTGCAACACTAGCACAGGTTGGTTTATTAATTCTCAGAGAAGAAAGACTCAAGGCTTATACTCTTGGGTAGTGTTACAAATTGTCTGCTTGTCGTAGATCATTACTATATATATCATGCTCATAATCATATATTGTTTCACGGTTTGTCTTCTTCATCACATTAAAAGTTCTATGAAATTTGGAACTGGAAGTGTTATTTGCCCTTGTTACCCCAGTGCTTGTCACACTGTACGTATTTAATAAATTTTTGTCAAGTGAATAAATGACCACATGAGATAGATGGAAGGAAGACTTTGAACTCTGACAGTGAACTATTGCTTATCTGCTAATTAAATCTAAATGCTTGAGTCTTGCAGTTCCTCCTCTCCTAAGTGGAAACGACTTCCAAACAGTTGAGGAAGGCAGTAATGTGAAGCTGGTTTGCAATGTGAAAGCCAACCCCCAGGCTCAAATGATGTGGTACAAAAACAGTAGTCTCCTCGATTTAGAGAAAAGCCGTCACCAAATCCAACAGACAAGTGAGTCTTTTCAGCTGTCAATCACCAAAGTCGAGAAGTCTGACAACGGAACCTACAGTTGTATTGCAAAGTCATCTCTGAAAATGGAGAGCTTGGACTTTCACCTGATTGTTAAAGGTAACGCTCTTTTTAAGTAATAGCCAGCACAGTGCAAAACTCACACCAGATGCTCAGTGAATATTTTTGGTGACAACAAATGATAATAACAGTTATGATTAGGGCCAGGATTTTCTTTGGAGAATCATCCCCATCCAAGGATTTTTCCACTAAGAATCCTAGTCCATCCTTTCAGGGAAATCATGCCCATTCCATACAGGACACTGTTTTTTGAGCAAGAATCCTTTCTTAGAACCAAATATAGGAAACAATCCTGCTTGGCTTTTAGGGAAGAGTATTTCCATGAATTCTCCTGGGCAACAAGGTGTGTAGCAACTGGACTTTGAGTTCACAGCTTCATAACTAACAGAAGAGAAGTAAAAAACACAGAGAGAAGAGAAATTAGGACTAGATAAGAAAATGGATCCCTACAATCACTCCTAACTCAAATTCTAACGTGTAGGGTAATCAGCAGAGAGAGTAGGAAAAAATAAGGGGGAAAAAAGCCCTTTCTCTTGGATTCATGCTTCATCTACCCAGGGTTATCACCTCTACAATGACAGAACAAATGATGCTCTGTGGGGTTTTCCCTCCTCATATTTCTTGCTCATACAAAAAGAGAAAGGCAAAATACCTGGGGTAGCAGATGCCAAAAATGCTCATTCACACATGGTCTGCTCTCATGCTAGCACTCCAGGAGCAGCCCAACAAGCTAAGACTCCCATATCTTGTTAGAACATTACTCACTTTGTCATTTGCCTCCCTGTACTCACTTATTGCCAGTCTTGTCAGTCACCAGGAAGCCAGCTGAACCCCTGCCAGAAGTGTTGTGGTGCTGTAACCATAGGACATCTTATTTCCTTCCCCTTGAGGGGAAGAGTTATGGGATATGAAAAGAGTGGCTAGTGGGGAAGAAGAGTTACTGGCGGTTGAATGCCCATCACTGTGATTCCTGGAATGATCAGTAATTCGTCCTGCGGAGCACTAACAATTGCTCAGGGGCTACTTGTTTTAAAAACCAAACCCACAAATATCCTGAGTACCCATGAGATAGAAGCAGTGAGAAAGCTTTGTGGCTATTTACCTCCCACAAGACCACAAAAGCATGGAAGGGTGGGCCTCATGCCCTGCCATCCTGACTATGAACACCACACTTGGAGGCCAGGGAATTATATCCCTCCTGGTTAAGAAGAAATTATAATTGTTCTGTGTCACATTAAAAAAAAGTACAGCTTATGTGGCAATCAGGATGCTAGCTTAGCAAACTGGCTTTCAGGTGGGCAGAAACTTGTTTTGGGTGGGGCTCTTCCAAACCCACTTGTTTTTCTTATTTCTTCTTGCTTAGCTACTTCCCACGGCTGGTGGCATAAATGCTCTGCTGCTGGGGCTTGGGCTAAATGCCAAGATTTTCATGAGCCCTCTCCTGGCTTCACGGCTCAGTGAGGAAGTACCTAAATGAGGCCATGCAAAGCTACAAATGACATCACAGATCTTTTCTTGAGCACAAGATTTAGCCCATGTGTTGGGATTATTTAATCATGATGAATATAGGAGGGAAATATCAGGTCTGGTTACAAATGAGACCATAAAACAGGACAAGGGGAGAGGGGCAGTTATGTAATTACCCTTGCCAAAGTCTCTTTTTTCTTTCTTTTTCTTTTATTTTTTTGGAGACAGGGTCTCGCTCTGCCACCCAGGCTGGAGTGCAGTAGCGTAATCGTAGTTCACTGCAGCCTCATCCCCCCAGGCTCAAGCGATCTTTCTACTTCAGCCTCCTGAATAGCTGGGACAGGTGCGTGCCATCAGAACCAGCTAATCAAAAAAATTGTTTTTGTAGAGATGAGGTCTTGCCATGTGGATCAGGCTGGTCTTGAATTCCTGGGCTCAAGCAATCTGCCACCTCAGCTTCCCAAAGTGCTGGGGTTACAGGCATGAGCCACCATGCCACGACCAAAGTCACTTTCAACAGAAATTTGGAATCCAAAGCAAGCCAATGGGTAAGGTAGTTTACTTCAGTTTGTGTATAGAATAAGAGCTGTCGGCCAGGTGCAGCGGCTCACGCCTGTAATCCCAGCATTTTGGGAGGCCGAGGCGGGTGGATAAGGAGGTCAGTGGTTTGAGACCAGCCTGACCAACATGGTGAAACCCATCTCTACTAAAAATACAAAAAAAATTAGCCAGGCATGATGGTAGCCACCTGTAATCCCAGCTACCTGGGAGGCTGAGGCAGGAGAATTGCTTGAAACCAGAAGGCAGAGGTTGCAGTGAGCCGAGATCGCACCACTGCACTCCAGCCTGGGCAACAAGAGTGAAACTCTGTCTCAAAAAATAGATAGATAAAAATAAAAAATAGAGTAAGAGCTGTCACATGTGGCTTCATTTTATCTGGCTTGGTAAAAATATTCCAACCTGTGACTGAATTCTGATTTCTTTTTCTTATTGTCCCACCTTTACTTCCCCTTTGTTTTGACATCTTGCAAATAGAAGGGCTCCCCAGTAAGGTTGACGGGGCTTTGGTGTGTCCCAGAGCTGGCTAGTACAGAACCAGGGCTTACTAGAAAAAGGCTCCCTGGGCAAAGTTTCTCCATAGGGGTGATATGAACCATACCTTCATGAGAATAATTTTTAGAAACAGCTAAGAGAGGGCAAAAATTTAATCCATTTATTTCCCAAAATTATCCAGAGCAGGAAATGATAAAAAGGTAGTTACAGGCTGGGTGGGATGGTTCATGCTTGTAATCCCAGGACTTCGGGAGACCGAGCGGGAGGGTTGCTTGAGCCCAGGAGTTCCAAAACAGCCTGGGCAACATATTGGAACCCTGTCTCTACAACAAATCGAAAAATTAACTGGGTGTGGTGGCACGCACTGGTAGTCTTGACTACTCAGGAGGCTGAAGTAGGAGGATCTCTTAAGCCCTAGAGTTCGAGGCTGCAGTGAGCCATGATTATGCCACTGCACTCCAGTCTGAGTGACAGAGTGAGACCCTGTCTCCAAAAATAATTATAATAATAATTGGTTAGTGTGTTATACAGTTATGGGGACAGGGGAGATAAACCCTATTTCATAATCTTAAGGTATATAGGGATTGGGCTTTGAAATTAAATTTACCTAAACTCACTTCTTCCCCTCTTCCCTGGTTTTTGCCCTTCACTTGCTAACTCATGACCCTGTTTCCTTTCTAATACTTAATCTGTAGTGTCTGTTTGTTTAATGTCCGTCTCCCTCACTAGAAGATGAGCTCCATGAAGGCAGAGGAGCCTTCTACACCTGTCCTATTTTTTGCAGTGCTGAACACAGTGCATAACACACATTAGTCACTCAGTAAATATTTGTTGACTGCACCTCAATCCATAAACTCAATTGTGCGATAAATAGCACATGCTCAATTTCCTTTAAATGCCTAAAATGTTACTTAAGCCATGACTGAAGCTCCTTTCCCTCGTTGGATGGCATCAGAATCCAGGGGCTTGGACAAGGTCACTTTAAAACCTTTGTTGACCTGAAGCACTTTTACTTTATTACTTTTTTAAGAAACGGGGTCCTGCCAGGTGCAGTGGCTGATGCCTGTAATTGCAACACTTTGGGAGGCCCAGGTAGGAGAATTGCTTGTGGTCAGGAGTTCAAGACCAGCCTGGGCAACATACCCAGGCTCCATCTCTAAAAAAAAAAAAAAAGGGTTGGCCAGGCATGGTGGCTCACACCTATAATCCCAGCACTTTAGGAGGCCAAGGCAGGCAGATCACTTAATGTCAGGAGTTCGAGGCCAGACTGGCCAACATGGTGAAACACTGTCTCTACCTAAAATACAAAAATTATCTGGGCATGGTGGTGTACACCTGTAGTACCAGCTACTTGGGAGGCTGAGACAGGAGAATCGCTTGAACCCAGGAGACAGAGGTTGCAGTGAGCCGAGATCAAGCCAGTGCACTCCAGCCTGGGCGGCAGAGCGAGATTCTGTCTAAAAAAAAAAAAGGGTCTCACTATGTTGCCTAGGGTAGAGAGCAGTGGCTATTGATAGGTGCAATCATAGGGTGCTATAGCCCTGAACTCCTGGGCTTAAGCAATCCTCCTGCCTCAGCCTCCCAAGTGTCTGGGACTACGGATATGCCACCCTGCCTGGCTTTCACTTTTACTTTTGAGAGTTTCATTCCATATCATATCAAAGATATTAAAGCAAAGCACATTGTATGTGCTTTCTGCTATAAAATTTTTGAAAGAATTTTTATAACTTGTATAGATTTTGAATTTTGTTATAAGTAAGTTACTCATTTGGTTCTTGAGGTTTAAACATTATTATTTAACAGTTCGGTTAGAGTTGATGCCAGGTTGCATTTTACAGATGCTTAAACATTGATTAATTTTGATTAATTTTGCTACTTTCTTTTCATATCTTGGGGCCAATCATTTTTTTCTGGGTCTCAAATATTTTCAAAGGCTCTTAGAAAGCTTGCAAACACAGGCACTATGCCTATAGTGACTGATAAATAAAGTAGCTCTTGGCCCAGTGCGGTGGCTCATACCTGTAATCCAAGCACTTAGGGAGGCCAAGGAAGGCGGATCACAAGGTCAGGAGATTGAGACCATCCTGGCTAACACAGTGAAACCCCGTCTCTACTAAAAATACAAAAATTATCTTGGTATGGTAGCACGTGCCTGTAATTGCAGCTACTCGGGAGGCTGAGGCAGGAGAATTACTTGAACCTGGGAGGCAGAGATTGCAGTGAGCCGAGATTGCACCACCGTACTCCAGCCTGGGCAACAGGAGCAAAACTCCGTCTCAAAAAAAAAAAAAAAAAAAAAAAAAAAGCTCTCAGTTGACCTGGTGTTTAGAAAATAAAGGGGTAGGCTTTCACTTCCAAGCTGTCATGGTTGCTGCTGATCTCTTCCTAGTCCAAGTTAGAAGTAAGCTCTCTCTCTTTGCATGGCATTTAGAGAGATGCAGAAAACTTTGCCAAGGTTGGGAAGGCTCATGCGTAGAGTCCTACTTCCCTAGAGACACTATGCAGCCACCTACCTTCTATAATGTCTTGTCACCTGCTTGGGGCACCATTGCAGTACAGGTACAAGGCTCCCCACTGCTTTCGAGGCCCACAGACCTCTCTCTCCTTCTTAGTCCAGAAAGCTCTCCACCCTTTCTCTTCTTGCTCTCAAAGCCTTCCTCCCTCTCTTCCCTCACCCACCCCAGGATACTTCCCAATATATTTTGGGCTTTTCAAAATCCAGGCAAAATCGTTGACTTCAATCTACTTCTGCTCTGTGTGTGGCAAAAACTGTGGGTGAAGGAAGCACAAAATGGTCTACTTGTTTTAGGGGAGTTACTCATATTACAATAAATTATTATTCCACAAAGGAATTGATTCAAAACCTGCCTCTACCATTTACCAGTTCTGTGACTTTTTTTTTTTTTTTTTGGAGACAGAGAGAGTCTTGCTCTGTCACCCAGACTGGAGTGCAGTAGCGCGACCCTGGCTCACTGCAACCTCTGTCTCCCGGGACCAAGCAATTCTCCTGCCTCAGTCTCCCAAGTAGCTGGGACTACAGGCACTTGCCACCATGCCCAGCTATATATATATATATTTTTTGTACAGATGGGGTTTCACCATGTGGGCCAGGCTGGTCTTGAACTCCTGACCTCAAGTGATCTGCCCGCCTCGGCCTTCCAAAGTGCTGGGATTCCAGGCATGAGCCACTGCACCCGGCCTAGTTCTATGACTTTGGACAAACACTCTAACCCCTCAAACCTCCTGGTTCCTCACCTGTGAAATGAGGACAATCATACCTACCTTTTGAGATTGTTGAGAAGGTTTAATTAAGGGGATGACACACATAAAGTTCAAGGCACCATTGCTGGGACGTATTGGAAGTATATAAATGTTCATTCTTATTCCCTGTGTTTGCATTTCCTACAGATAAAACTGTGGGTGTACCAATAGAGCCCATTATTGCTGCATGTGTTGTGATCTTTCTGACATTGTGCTTTGGACTGATTGCTAGAAGAAAGAAAATAATGAAGGTATCTAAGTATTCTGAGCTATTTAAGTAAAAAGCCATCATCTGAATAGAGGCAGAAAGCTAGAAATATAAGTGACTTCAGTTAGGAACCCTTCTTGGCAAAGTCAAATCTGGTCTTTATACCATGAGATCTAAAATACGGTTGCTCAAGGGAATAAAAATTATATGTACATTATGAGTACAGATTTACAAAGAAGAGAAGTGCACATGGGCAAAGCCTGAATTGAAAATAGCTGTGTTGCCAGGGGTAGGCAATTGGGGGCTGATTTTCCTCCTTTTAAATTGCCCTTTATTGTTGCTATGATACCTGTGGTATAATAAATAAATATAGGGAGGAACATCCGCTCTAGATTCAGAGATCTGCATGGAAAAGATGGCACTGGCTGCTCACCTCTGGACTATAGCCACATGCCCTGGCTGTAGTGGACTGGTGTTTGAATTATAAAGTGGTTATCCTCGTTGGTTGGTATGATTCAGAATATGTGCATGCTTAGGTTAATGCCATGCATTTGACTCTGCCAGCTAATTCAGTGCCAAAGGAGAGCAAAAAAGGCAGAAAGCCCTAGGCTGAGTTCATCATTCAGCAAGGGGCATTCTCCTTGGAACACATAGCAACAGGGCAGCCATGTCTCTCAAGAAGAAATTCACTCCACCCCCTATTCCAATCCCAAGCATATTTTAGTTGTTGTTGTTTCTTTTCTTTCTTTCTTTCTTTCTGTCTTTCTTTCTTTCTTTCTTTCTTTCTTTCTTTCTTTCTTTCTGTCTTTCTTTCTTTTTTTATTTTTTTGAGATAGAGTTTTACTCTCTCTCTCAGGCTGGAGTGCAGTGCCTTGATCACAGCTCACTGTAGCCTCAACCTCCTGGGCTCAAGTGATCCTCCCACCTCAGCCTCCCTAGCAGCTGGGACCACAGGCATGCACCACCGTGCCCGGCTAATTTTTGTATTTTTTGTAGACAGGGTTTTGCCATGTTGCCCAGGCTGGTCTCGAACTCCTGAGCTCAAGTGATCTGCCTGCCTCAGACCCCCAAAGCACTAGGATTACAGGCATGAGCCACCACGCCCAGCCACAAAGCATTTTTTTTTTTTTTTGAGATGGAGTCTTGCTCTGTCACCCTGGCTGGAGTGCAGTGGCGCGATCTCAGCTCACTGCAAGCTCCACCTCCCAGGTTCACACCATTCTCCTGCCTCAGCCTCCAGAGTAACTGGGACTACAGGCATGTGGCACCATGCCTGGCTGTTTTTTTTGTATTTTTAGTAGACACGGGGTTTCACCATGTTGGCCAGGCTGGTCTTGAACTCCTGACCTCAAATGATCCATCTGCCTTGGCCTCCCAAAGTTCTGGGATTACAGGTGTGAGCCACTGCACTCGGCCGCATTTTTTTTTCTATAAAAAAGTAAATACTCAAGTATCTAAGACACTGGAAGCATCTTAACTAAGAGTTACATCTTCTTTGCGTTTAATAAAAACTACTAGTGTGGTCCCAAAAATGACGCCTGAGCCAGTGCAGAGGTGGCTGTATTTCCACACACCTGTCCTCGAGCCATCTTAATGCATTCAAAATATTTCTCCAGGGGCCTTAAAAAGCAGGCTAATTTACTGCCATGTTTGCTTTTAGCTCTGCATGAAGGATAAAGACCCTCACAGTGAAACAGCTCTGTAAGTACTCTAGGCCGGGACTAGTGCTTTTTAAATAAGCAGATGAATAGCAGTGATATGCATCACTCTAGACAAACTCCAGAGATGGGAGGTGCTGGAAGAGGAAGGGGTTCAAAGGAGAATAGAAGGTGGAGGAAAATCTGCCTCCACTTTAGAGGAAGACAGGTTGAAAAGTTGCCTAGAATAGAGAACACCTTTAGTCCTAAGCCTGCTCCCTCTTTAAGTCAGTTTGCCCAATGTTTGTGCAACTGCATTTTCTTGCCACACAATGCAAATGCTCTGGGGGAAGTCACTGCTCCATACTGCTTTACAACAAGGCCAGGAACCACATTCATCCCCATACTGCCTTCTCTTTGCAGCTTTGTTTAGCGCTTCTAGCATATGTGAAGTGGGTAGTAGGTAATAAGAACAAAGGCATGTTGTCAGAGAGTATGGGTTTTGTTTTGAATTTTTTTCTTATTGCTATGAGCATCATTATCATTAATTTCTTCATTCATTTCAGATGAGAAAGCTGAGATGCCATCGAATACAGAGAGAGTTTTGCATCAGGACCTCCACAATTTATGTAGTCCCATCTGTATTTATTGCTATTATTAAATTCACTCCTGTCACTCCTGTTTCATTAATCACTTAACAGTAGTTGTTAGGACTAATTTGATACACTTGTGGAACATTTTTATGGAAAGCGCTATTAAGAATGAAAAGTAAGATTTCGTTAAGTCTTCTCCTTGAAGTATATGTTAATTAATTGAGATTTGTTCCAAATAGGTTGGTAATCATTTACTGTTTAGTGTGTTTTTTTTCTAGGTAGGAGATACTTGGGTCTCACAAATTGGTGCAAAGCCAAAAAAAAAAAAAAAAAAAAAAGGAGGAAACAACAGAGTAATCGATTTTTTAAGTTGCCCAGGAAGCATATAAAAAATACCAGTTATGCCAGGTGTGGTGGCTCCTATAATCCCAGCACTTTGGGAGGCTGAGGCAGGCAGATTACTTCAGGCCAGGAATTCAAGATCAGCCTGGCCAACATAATGAAAACCATCTCTACTAAAAATACAAAAAGCCAGGTGTAGTGGCATGCACCTGTAATCCCAGCTACTTGGGAGGCTGAGGCAGCAGAATTGCTTGAACCTGGTAGGCAGAGGTTGCAGTGAGCTGAGATGGCACCACTGCACTCCAGCCTGGGCGCCAGAGCAAGACTCTGTCTCAAAAACAAACAAACAAAAAATCAATTATTATCTACCTTCACTGTCGTTTCATAAAAGAAATGTTTTAGGACTAAAGAAAGAAAGAAGACTATAATCTTGAAATATAAGATGCTCCTTTAAATTGAATAAATTTAGTATTATGAAAAACTCAGCATATGTTCCTATTTTTCTCATTTCATTGTAGTTGACATGGTCACAAAATTTGTGAGCTCTATGTGGCAATGAATGTTCAAAGAGCAATGAAAATCGTAATTTGTGTCGCACTATCTGTACTAATTATGAGTCAGCCTGTACTTTTCTCGTACCTCTCCCATTTAAACCACAGCTCTCATAATTTATCATTGACTTTCCCCATCTCCATTCTTTCTTCATTTTTCCCCCATAAGAGTTTATGCTTCTCTTTCCCACACAACTGGGAGCTTGTAGGGGAGGCAGCCTTGGCCAGAATCATCTTTGATGTCTCTTCTGTGCTCCTCCTCTGTCTTAGAAAAACAAAACAAAACTGTTTTCATCTAATTTTGCAGTAGCTAAATGTGCCACAGTGCAAGAGAGATCTGCTGTCAGACAGGTGGTAAAAAGCCTTCTTGACATAGAAGCAAAAAGAAGAAATTAGCAGAATGTATGAAATCTCAACAGACTTGTTTCTAAAAAGAACAGACATAATCCTCCTGTTAGTCTCTCTTTGCTTCCTTGGAAACCTCAGTATGGAATGGATGAGAGAGAGACTGCTACAGACTGTGGGTTACACATTTCTCTGTCTTCTTGGAGGATCCAGCAGGGTTTTGTGGGGAAGCCTCCAGATCACGTTCCTCACTCGAGAGTTCTCAAAGTAGAATCTGGAAACCCTAGGAGAATGCTGTAAGGATAAAATAGGATTATGAAAAAATCTGAACGTTTAGACATTAAGTAGAAGCTGTGAGACCGTAAAGCAAAAAACAAATCTTGGGCAATGATGGTTGGGATAGTTTAAAATGGAAAAGGAAACAGAAAACATACATATCAAATTGGACTTGGAATCAGGAGACCAGAGTTCTAGTGTTGGCTCTGTTAACTTGGGCAGGAAAAACTCTCTTGGACCTTTGGGAAATGAGGAGGTTAGATTAGGAGATCCTTATCCTTAAAGTACACGTTAGCTTCAAAATCCTATAGTTCTCAAAAGATCCTACATAATTTAGTTAAATGCTGGAAAGAGTTGGCAAGAAAGACTGAAAATGTAATCCCTTTGCCCCACCTAGTAGAATTATGAATCAGCTTTATTCTAGGACATATAACAATCCTTGAGAATTACAGGTCATAAGTAAAGAGTTTCCTCACCCTTATAAAATACAGTGGCCTTGTACATTAGCACAGGCAAGGAACATTAACTAGTTTTAACAGAGCACAGCAATATTGTAAATGGTCATTGCATTGCATTTTGCCTTGCAGTGTGGGAAAAACAGAACCTGTATTAAAAACTATGTACATTATTAACACTAAAATCATGAGTGAGCCTGCCTGAGGAGGACATGAAATTCTAGTACTCAAAAGAGGACTCCACTGCCTTTTTCCATATGTCTTTTCTACTTACTATCAGGTACCTGAAATTTCAACATTCATTCTTCTGGCTTCGACCCACAGGACTAAAAGTAGCAGCAGAGAAGTGACAATGCCGGTGGCTCCCTTCTCAACCTCTCCACCAGTAAGGATACCTCTTGTTATTATCACATTCTCTTTCTTGGGCCCCATTTTCCCAAGAACTAATCTATGAAGCAAACTTTATTTATTAAATAATAATAATAATTATCTGTCCGGGCACGGTGGCTCACATCTGTAATCCCAGCACTTTGGGAGGCCGAGGTGGGCGGATCACTTGAGGCCAGGAGTTCAAGACCAGCCTGGCCAAAATGGTGAAACCCAGTCTCTACTAAAAATACAAAAATTAGCCAGGTGTGGTATGGCACACCTATAATCCCAGCTACTAGGGAGGGTGAGGCAGGAGAATTGCTTAAATCCAGGAGGCAGAGGCTGCAGTGAGCCAATATTGCACCACTGCACTCCAGCCTCAGCAACACAGTGAGACCCTGTCTCAAAAATAATAATAAGGCCGAGCACGGTGGCTCACACCTGTAATCCTAGCATTTTGGGAGGCTGAGGTGGGTGGATCACCTGAGGTCAGGAGTTTGAGACCAGCCTGGCCAACATGGTGAAACTCCATCTCTACTAAAAATACAAAAAAATTAGCCGGGCGTAGTGGTTGGCGCCTGTAATCCCAGCTACTCAGGAGGCCGAGGCAGGAGAATCGCTTTAACCTGAGAGGCGGAGGTGGCAGTGAGCCGAGAACATGCCATTGCATTCCAACCTGGGTGACAAAAGTGAATCTCCATCTCAAAATAAATAAATAAATAATAATAATAATAAAAAATAAGAATTATCTGTTTTTCCAATTTTTAAAACATTAATCAATTATATCTGTTTGCCATTTTGATCTTCTTTTATGACAATACAGTTACCTAGTTGACAGAATTCCACCTAAAAGCAAAGAAATCTGGAGCTTTAGTTAACCTGTGCAGTCTTTTAGAGGTTAAAGATATAATCGTTGCCAATAGGCTTTTTGAATCATTGAAAAAAACCTCACAAACCTCTTTCCCCACCAGCTTTACCCCTGTCATCACCACCATCATGACTACTTTCCTGACCCTATTGGCCAGGGATCATAGATTCAAATTCTTACAGATTCAAATTCTTACAGTGAAGAATTCAAATTCTTCACTCATTGATCAAGCAGATCAATGAGTGAAGCAGGCTAGATGTACAATAATAGGGAATGGTGGGGACTGTGGCAAACAGAGAGCACATCTGTGTCCAAAAGAAGGCTGATAATTATAATCAGGGACAGATCTTCTGATTCTTTTTTTTTTTTCTTCTTTCTTTCTCGTTCTGTCAGGCTGGAGTGCAGTGGCACAATCTTGGCTCACTGCAACCTCCACCTCCTGAGTTCAAACGATTCTCATGCCTCGGCCTCCCAAGTAGCTGGGATTACAGGCATGCACCACCATGCCCGGCTAACTTTTGTATTTTTAGTAGAGACAGAGTTTCACCATATTGGCCAGTCTGGTCTTGAACTCCTGGCCTCAAGTGGTTCACCTACCCTGGCCTCCCAAAGTTCTGGGATTACAGGTGTGAGCCACTGCACCTGGCCAGATCTTGTGATTCTTTAAGAGAAGTCAGAGATCTGAATTTTTATGTGTAATTCCTCTAATTTAAAAATGTTTTTTGTTTGTTTGTTTGTTTTAATCCTGAATGTCTACGAGTAGAAGAATCCTATATGCCATCCTCTGGCAGGTAGGTTACAACAGTGTTGACTTGGGCTTTCATTGTCTCATGGAGATTTTTGTGAAACAGCTCTTGGAATTCTCACTCATTGCTTCCCCAGAGATCAGGCAAGATCATGAGGAGCTAAGTCAGGGGACAGTTAGTTATGGTCTGCTGAGGACTTTATGCACATAATTTGACTCTGTAAACAATCCTATGAAATGGTCATGATTGTCGCAACTTTGGAGATGAGGACGCTGGGTTCAGAATGCATAATTAATGTATAGAGAGTGACTAAGCTGAGATTCATACCTGGGCTGATCCAAACCCTGGGACTGGAGTAGGAAAGAGGATATCACAGAAGGGGTAAAGGTTGAATAATAACAACTTCACCTCTCTCATAATATGCTGAGCTATCTCATAATATGCTGAGTGATATCAGTACAACCCCACTTCTAATGACCCGCAGAGAAATTATTTCTAGAAATAAAGGAAATTTACAATAATCTTAGTTGGAGAGCCTTTTGGAAATGTTACAACACTCCTTGAGATAATTTGCAACACCCTGCAGTGTTGCAGGACTGGAGCTGAGAATTGCTGCCCTAAATATTTGCTTGTCCTCCTAATGATAATAATCACCAAGTATTACTCTTTGTCAAGGGGTTTGCATAGATCATTTCCGATCTTTGCAACAACCCCTGAAAGGTAGGCGTTGAAGCCTCCATTTTATTGGCAAGGAAAAGGAAGAGTTGAGAAACAATATAACTTAGTGTAATAACAGTAGTGCAAGCCAGAATAAAATTCATCTCATTTTATTTTAAAAAATCAAATCATGATTAATCTCATGCCAGAGACTATAGGGAATAAAATTGACACATTAATCACAAATTTCCTAATACTCAGGTAATCTTTTCCCAAGAGTCTATCTCTGCAACTTCAAGGTTGCTATGTGGCAAACAACTTACATCATGGGTTGTTTACATATACATACTGGTGGAAAACATGGCGAACACTATTGTAAATTCACAAAAAAAGTGAGTTCTCAGAAAATTGTATATATATACATACACACATATATATACACACCCACATATATGTACATATACAGATATATATATAATGGAAGAACTTCAGATCTATATATATATATACACACACATATATGTATATTTTTATTTATGTGTGTATATATATATATTTTTATATATATACATAAAAAATGGAAGATCTGGAGTTCCTGCCAACATATCCCTACAGTAAAGTGTTGCTGTGGAAACCCATGAATTCCTGAATGATTTGTCCTTACTTCTTCTGACACTCCTGATAGCAGCACTAGTGCTAGCCTGTTTAAATAGTAGTTAGTAATAACAATCTCATATTTTCATGTTACCGTATAGTTTACAAAACATTTTTACAGATATTTGGTTTGATTCTCACAGCCACTCTGTGAGATAGGTAGTGCTATCATTATTTATGATTTGCAACTAAATGATACTAAAATTCAGAAAGGTTAAGTGATCTTTCCAAGGTCACAGAGCTAGTAAGAAGAGTCATTTCTCCATCACCCTGCCTTTTGGTCCTAAGTAAGTACTACAGTTGTTCTTAGTTTTGTAGAGGACAATCATTCAGTCCTTTTGCCTTACAGGTGATTACTGTACAACAGGAAAAGTGGCAACAGGAGGTGACAAAAGAAATGATCTCACACAAATACTAATTGTTTCCATTGGGTATTGTTAGGAATTGTCAAAATTGAGTTCTCTGCATTACCTGACGTATAGTGGCATCACCTAACAGAAGTTACAACCCTATGAGCACTTACCTTGTACTGTTCTGAGCACTTTTAACATATTATAACTCAATCTTCTTAACAATCACAGAACAAGGGTTCTAGTTTTAAATCATACCCATTTTACAGGGAAGGCAACTGAGGCACAGAGGATTTAAGTCATGGGTCCTGGGTCACACAACTTGTTGGTGGCTAAATCAGAATTTGGGCCAAGACAGTATGGTCCTGGGTCTTTAACCACTAGGCTAAATTGCCTTTTACATTAAGAATGAACATGTATACGATACTTCCTATACTCCAGGAGCACACATATATAGACTTATTTAATCTCCATTATTGACACATTTAACATTTGAATTCAAATAGAAAGCAGTGAGGCCAGGAGTTTGAGACCAGCCTGGGAAACACAGAGAGGCCCTGTCTCTAAAAAAAATTTTTTTAAATTAGGCCGGGTGAGGTGGCTCACACCTGTAATCCCAGCATTTGGGGAGGCCAAGGTAGGCGGATCACTTGAGGTCAGGAGGTCAAGACCAGCCTGGCCAACACGGCAAAACCCCGTCTCTACTAAGAATACAAAAATTAGCTGGGCGTGGTGTCACAGGCCTGTAATTCCAGCTATTCAGGAGGCTGAGGCAGGAGAATCACTTGAACCTGGGAGGCAGAGGTTGCAGTGAGCCGAGATCATGCCACTGTACTCCAGCCTGGGTGACGGAGTGAGACTCTGTCTCAAATAAATAAATAAATAAATAAATTAGCCAAACATGGTGGCATGCACCTGTACTCCTAGCTACTCAGGAGGCTGAGGCAGGAAGATCACTTGAACCCAGGAGGTTGAGTCTACAATGAAATAAGATCGTACCGTTGCACTTCAGCCTGGGTGACAGGGCGAGACCCTGTCTTGAAAAATAATAACTTTTTAAAAAGCAAACATAAAAAGACAGGGAGGGAGGGGCAAATGGGGAAAGGGAGACGAGAGAGATACACACACACACACACACAACTTGAAGTGCCGTGATGAGTCCTGTATTCCACTCAAAGAACACACGCCTGGAAGTGAGCACAAGAGTGGGAGGAGCATCGGCTTCCCTGGCCGGTCCTAGTTCCCTCATGGCTCTCTAGGCGTGAGCCTATTGTGTGCTGACGATGAGTCTAGTGTTCAAGAATTTGTATTTTTTGTACAACATAGTCCCTAAAAGGAAGCCAAATACCTCATTTGGTTCTCAACCACAAAATAGCCCTCTCTTTCTATACTGGAATAAAAATTTTCCCTACTGTGCTTACAAAAAGGAGATATTTGGGTCTCTGATGAGGCCTTCCCAAAAAATTTGCAAGGATAATTTTGACTACGACCAATTTTTGTTTGACTTTGGAGCCTCATCCTTGAGTAAGTCATAATTCCACTTGTATCTTTGAACATGGTCAGTGCTGAAGGGAGTAGTTAGATTCCTGTAGTTTGTCACGCAACTATGCTGTATGTATTCAACATTGCTCATGGAAAAGTTGTAGCTACCAGATATACATGAAGCCACTGGATCCATGAACAGTTGCTTTGAAAACCTGGCCCCTCATCCTGGCTCAGCCACTAATGAACTGCTCAACTCAAGCAAATGATGTAAACTTTTATAGGTTCAAAACTAAGGGACTAGACCAGAAGATAATCTGTAAGATCCTGTGAGGCCTCATATTATACGATTGATATTTTTAAAAAGTTTAACAATAGATGGGGCACAGAAGCTCATGTCTGTTAATTCCAGCACTTTGGGAGGCTGAGACCAGTTGATTGCTTGAGCCCAGGAGTTCGAGACCAGCCTGGGCAACATAGTTAAACCTCCTCTCTACAAAAAATACAAGAATTAGTTGGTCCTGGTGGCATGGGCCTGTGGTCCCATCTACTCTGGAGGCTGAGGTGGGAGGATCGCTTGAGTCAGGCAGGTTGAGACTGCGTGAGCCAAGTTCTTACAAAATACAAAAAAATACAAAAAATACAAAATACAAAAAATTAGTCAGCATAGTGGTGCACGCCTATATTTCCAGCTACTCAGGAGGCTGAGGCAGGGGAATCGCTTGAACCCCGGAGGCAGAGGTTCCAGTGAGCCAAGATCGTGCCACTGCACTCCAGCCTGGGTGACAGAGCAAGACTCTGTCTCAAAAAGAAAAAAAAAAAACCCAAAACTCCCAAAATAATAATGAAACAACTCTTAGGAGGCCTTACTACTTCCTGGGCAGCTCAAGGGCATCATTAAACAATTCCACCAAAGAGGATATAAACTTTGTTGCCACTCAAGAATCATAGCCTTGAATTCCTGAAGTGATTTTATAGCTATGGTACTTCATAAAAGTGTTTAATAACAAACTTGACTCACTTGGAAATCACCAGTCTAAAGGACTTTGCTCCAATTTGAGATGTGAGTTATACTCGTTTTTAAGACAGTATTTAATGATGTATTAACAAGTTCATATTTCTGCTAAAGAGTCACAATTTTTTTTTGAGAGTCTCACTCTGTTGCCCAGGCTGGAGTGCAGTGGTGTGATCTTGGCTCACTGCAACCTCTACCTTCCGGGTTCAAGCGATTCTCACCCCTCAGCCTCCTGAGTAGCTGGGGATTACAGGCACATGCCACCATGCCTGGCTAATATTTTTGTATTTTTAGTAGAGACGGGCTTTCACATGTTGCCCAGCCTGTCTTCAACTCCTGGCCTCAAGAGATCTGCCTGCCTTGGCCTCCCGAAATGCTAGGATTACAGGCATAAGTCACCATGCCTAGCCTAAGAGTCACAATTTCTTGATCACTCTAAATATAGGGATAATGCTTGTATGATTCTACAGTGCTATTAGTCATATAACAAAGTCTTCTATCAGTGGTTCCTTGTTTGTCATGTTGAGTGGTCTTCATTATTTTCTACCTATATCAGATTAATTAAAATGGGCTAATGTGAAAACTTAACAGCTGCAAATTTGTGTGCCTAAGAAAAACTTCATGATTATGTTCCATTAACTATCCACAAATGGTTGCTTTGGGACAATTAGAAAAATGACATAGGAAAACACTCAGCCATTTATAAATCTGCAGGTTTATTGTATAGACTGGTATGTCTAAAGTGCTTGAGTTTCAAAGTGCTTTCACTTACATTATATCTTTTGATACTTAGGCTTAGAGAGCTTAAGTTTTTGTTTGTTTGTTTTTTGGAGACAGGGTCTTGCTCTGTCACCCAGTCTGGAGTGCAGTGGCGCGATCACAGCTCACTGCAGCCTTCAGCTCCCAGGCTCAGGTGATCCTCCTGCCTCAGCCTTCCAAGTAGCTGCCCACAGACACATGCCATTGTGCCCAGCTTATTTTTGTGTTTTTGTTTTTGTTTTTTTGTAGAGACGGGGTTTTGCCATGTTGCCCAGGCTGGTCTTGAACTCCTGGGCTCAAGTGATCCACCCGCCTCAGCCTCCCAAACTGCTGGAATTCCAGGTGTGAGCCACCATGCCCGGCTGAGAGTTTAAGTTTTAATCTCTGGAATCAGACTACTTGGGTTTGTATTTTGACTCTACCACTTTATTAGCTGTGCAAGTTATTATGTGCAAGTCACCTAGCCTTTCTGTTCTTGCATTTCCTCATCTATAAAATGGGAATGGTAATAGAACCCACCTCCTGACTTAGGGTTATTGTGAAGATCAGATGGGCTAAAGCTTGTATAGAAAGCAGAACAATGCCTGTGGCACAGGAAGCACTCAATAAATTTTAGCTATATAGCTAGTATTATTATCCACCCCATTTTTCAGAAGATGAAACAGACTCAGAGATTAAATGAATGCATATACCTACAAATACTAAAACTATTAAATACTAAAGCTATTAAAATACTAAAGCTATTAAAACCAGATATAATAGACTTCAAACTTTGGCCTCTTTTTCCTAACTGCATGCTGCCTTTCTTACTTAATGTAAGAAATTAAGAGTTCTAATTGAAGACTTTTAGGGAACAATTATCTTTCTTTCTTTCCTTCTTTCTTTCTTTTTTTCTTTCTTTCTTTCTTTCTTTCTTTCTTTCTTTCTTTCTCTCAGGGTAAGATGCATGTTTATCTTTTGTTTTTAATTTTAATTTGCACTGTGAATGTGTTCAGTTTTACTTTTATCTGATGAATCACTCTTGTTGGAACAAGGAAGAAATAAAATTAAATGAAAGAAAAATCAAGTGAGAACAAAAAGTGGAAATTGGATGAAAAAACATTACAAAGGATATGCACTGGAAAACGTGGAACTGAGCCACCAACTCCTGCATATTCACTTTGTTTTGTGATTTTTATGCTTTGTTTTATTTTTTTAAAAAAAGCCTCTGGCCAGGTGCGGTGGCTCACGCCTGTAATCCCAGCACTTTGAGAGGCCGAGGCAGCCGGATCACTTGAAGTCAGTAGGTCGAGACCAGCCTGGCCAACATGGTGAAACTCCGTCTCTACTACAAATACAAAAATTAGCCAGGCGTGGTGGTGTGTACCTGTAATCCCACATACTCGGGAGGCTAAGCCAGGGGAATCGCTTGAACCCAGGATGTGGAGGTTGCAGTGACCCGAGATCATAGCACTGCACTCCAGGCTGGGCGACAGAGCGAGACCCTGTCTTAAAAAAAAAAAAGAAGATAACGCCATAATTATTATACTTAAACATTTGCTTCAGATAGTAAAGAATGTGATTCATAAACAAAGGAAGAATTAAAGAAAGCTTTGGTTTTGCAGCTTTAAGTAATGCCAGTCTAACAGCATTCCCAGAAGGAAACTGGGATCTAAGGTCTCCAAAGGTATTTAATTGTGATTTTCTCTCAAGTTCAATTTCCTCTCTTTCACCTCTGTCACTTTCTCTTCCATTTGCCCTTATTTTCCTTTTATCTTTGTTCCAATCTTTCTGTACTTCAACAAAATTTAGTTTTTGATGTTTGTGGTAGTCACTTTTTAAGAGTAATGCAAAAAAGCATTTTTAGGGTAGCCCAACCAGGACTTCTTTCTAGGTAGATCCTCACAGCACTGAGGATCAGCACCTTATTTTGTTGTTCTTCACAAGGATCTTCCTTTCTCCCTGGCAGGAGGAAAGAAAAATAGAGGCAGTTTCCCTGCATCTTCCAGGATAAGGTCTTAACTCCTCTGTGGGCACTGGTGGCTGTCTACGCTTGGTCCCTGCCCTCTATCTCCTTAGTTCAGCTGTGCTCAGTTTCCAAACAGAGATTTTGTTGTTTTAAGATTTTTGTGGGGCTGGGCGCGGTAGCTCACGCCTGTAATCCCAGCACTTTGGGAGGCCGAGGCGGGTGGATCACGAGGCCAGGAGATCAAGACCATCCTGGCTAATGTGGTAAAACCCCGTCTCTACTAAAAAATACGAAAAAAATTAGCCGGGTGTGGTGGCGGGCGCCTATAATCCCAGCTACTCAGGAGACTGAGGCAGGAGAATGGCATGAACCCGGGAGGCAGAGCTTGCAGTGAGCCGAGATCACACCACTGCACTCCAGCCTGGGCGACAGAGCAAGACTCTATCTCAAAAAAAAAAAAAAAAAAAAAAAGACTTTTGCAGCCCAGCACTTTGGGAGGCTGAGGCGGGCGGATCACAAGGTCAGGAGTTTGAGATCAGCCTGGCCAACATAGTGAAACCCCATCTCTACTAAAAATACAAAAAATTGGCCGGACATGGTGGCGGGCTCCTATAATCCCAGCTACTTGGGAGGCTGAGGCAGGAGAATAGCTTGAACCTGGGAGGCTGAGGTTGCTGTGAGCTGAGATCACGCCACTACACTCCAGCCCGGGCGAGACTCTGTCTCAAAAAAAAAAAAAAAAAAAAAAAAAAAAAGATTTTTGCATATTTCCTTTAACTGGAATTCCTTTCCCCAGCTATTATCACTTGGCAAACTCCTAACCGGGCAAAACTCAGATGATCTGTCATCTCTCCCAAGAAACTTTCCCTAAAGATCCCAGGGAGCTTTGACTTAGATATTCCTCCTCCACATGCCACATCACACCATGCAAATCTCTACCACAGCACAAGGGTTAGGGTTAGGGTTAATGTGATCCACCTCCAAAATATGTTCCATATTCATGTATTTCTTTTCATCTCTACCACTGCCTTCTTCTTTTTTCTAATTTTTTTTTTTTTTTTTTTTTTTTTTGAGATGGAGTCTTGCTCTGTCACCCAAACTGGAGTGCAGCGGCGCCATCTCGGATTGCTGCAACCTCCACCTCCCAGGTTCAGGCCATTCTCCTGCCTCAGCCTCCCGAATAGCTGGGATTACAGGTGCTCGCCACCACGCCCAGCTAATTTTTAATTTTTGTATTTTTAGTAGAGACGGGGTTTCCCCCTGTTGGCCTGGCTGGTCTTGAACCCCTGACCTCAAATGATCCGCCCACCTCGGCCTCCCAAAGTGCTGGGATTACAGGCATGAGCCACTGAGCCCAGCCCCACCACTGCCTTCTTGATCCAGGTCACCATTCGCCTCTTGACTGGACAAATTATAGCCTCCTAACAAGTCTTCTGCTTATATTCCTTTCTTTTGTAATTTTTCTTTTCTTTTTCTTTTTCTTTTTTTTTTTTTGAGATGGAGTCTTGCTCTGTCACTCAGGCTGGAGTGCAGTGGCGCAATCTCAGCTCTATGCAACCTCTGCCTCTCAGGTTCAAGCGATTCTCCTGCCTCGGCTTCCTGAGTAGCTGGGATTACAGGTGCCTGCCACCATGCCCAGCTAATTTTTGTATTTCAGTAGATCGTGTTGGCCAGTTTGGTCTAGAACTCCTCAGGTGATCTGCCCGCCTCGGCCTCCCAAAGTTCTGGGATTACAGGAGTGAGCCACCGTGCCCGGCCTTCCTTTCTTTTTTAAGTCCATCATTTACACTGCAGTCACAATGACCTTTTAAAGAAGAAATATTTCATATATACAAATACATAGACAATGTATAAAATTAGGTATAACAAATACTGTAGAATGAACACCCATGTACCCAACACCAGCTTAACAAATAGGAAACTAGGCTGGCATTGTGGCTCATGCCTGTAATGCCAGCATTTTGGGAGGCTGAGGCAGGCAGATCATGAGGTCAGGAGTTCGAGGCCAGCCTGGCCAACATGGTGAAACCCCATCTCTACTACAAATACAAAATTAGCCAGGCATGGTGGCAGGTGCCTGTAATCCCAGCTACTTGGGAGGCTGAATCAAGAGAATCGCTTGAAGCAAGAAGGTGGAAGTTGCAGTGAGCCAAGATCGCGCCACTGTACTTCAGCCTGGGTGACAGAATGCGACTCAGTCTCAAAAAAATAAAATAAATAAAATAAATAGGAAACTATAAATACCTTTGAAGCTCAGTGTCTCCTCCCCAAAGGTAAATACTATCTTGAATTTGGTGTTTGACATTCACTTGTTAAAAAAAATCTTTTACCATCTATGTATATATTTCTAAACAATACATTAGGCCAGGCACAGTGGCTCACGCCTGTTATCCCAGCACTTTGGGAGGCCAAGGCGGGTGAATCATGAGGTCCAGAGATCAAGACCATCCTGGTCAACATGGTGAAACCTCATCTCTAATAAAAATACAAAAATTAGCTGGGTATGGTGGTGTGTGCCTATAGTCCCAGCTACTCGGGAGGCTGAGGCAGGAGAATTGCTTGAACCTGGGAGGCGGAGGTTGCAGTGAGCCGAAATCGAGCCACTGCACTCCAGCCTGGCAACAGAATGAGACTCGGTCTCAAAAAAAAAAAAAAAAGAAAAAGAAAAAAGAAAAAAAACAATATTTAACTGTGCTTGGTTTTGAAATTTTGAAAACAGATTTCATGCCATTTGCTCTGCCACATGATTTTTGTACTCAACATTGCTTCTGAAACTCATCCATGTGGATTTTTATATCACAATTCATACAAATTTCTGTTGATGAACTGTTGGATTTTTCTTGAGTTTTTATGCAATCACCAGCAAAGCTAGAATCAACAGTTTTGACCATGACTTATAGTACATGTACGCAAGAACTTCTCTAGGGAAAGAGAAATTACTGTGATAATGAAAATGTTCTATATATATGCTCTCCGTCCAATGAGGTAGCCTCCAGCCATGTGTGGCTATTAAGCACGTGGAATATAACTAGTATAACTGAAAAACTAAATTTTTTATTTTAATTAATTTAGATTTAAATAGCCACAAGCATCTAGTGGCTACTATATTGGACAGAATAGCTCAAGAAAATATACCCAAGAATAGCATTGCTAGATTATAGAGTATGTGTGTCTTCAACTTTACAAAATATTGACAAATGTTTTCTAAAGTGGTAATATTAATTTATACTTCTATCAGCAGTACAAAAGAATTGTCAACATATTTTTTAATACCTGCCTTTAAAATTTTTGCTTATCTAGGTATAAACTGGGAATAGTCAGAGGTGTTTGAACCAGAGTGACGCCATCCGGAATTGGGGCTGGGTAAAATAAGGCTGAGACCTACTGGGCTGCATTCCCAGGAGGTTAGGCACTCAGTCACAGGATGCAGTAGGTCGCTGGCACAAGGTACAGGTCACAAAGATTTTGCTGATAAAAGGATGTAGTAAAGAAGCCAGCCAAATCCCACCAAATCAAGATGGCAATGAAAGCTACCTCTGGTCATCCTCACTCCTCATTATACATTAATTATAATACATTAGCATACTAAAAGACACTCCCACTGGCACCATGACAGTTTACTAATGCCACAGCAATGTCAAGAAGTTACCCTATATGGGCCAAGCGCAGTGGCTCATGCCTGTAATCCCGGCACTTTGGGAGGCCAAGGCAGGCGGATCACAATGTCAGGAGTTCAAGACCAGCCTGGCCAACATGGTCAGACGGGGTTTAGTAGAAACCCCGTCTCTACTAAAAAAATACAAAAATTAGCTGGGCATGGTGGCGGGTGCCTGTAATCCCAGCTACTCAGGAGGCTGAAGCAGGAGAATTGCTTGAACCCAGGAGGCGGAGGTTGCAGTGAGCCGAGATCATGCCACTGCACTCTAGCCTGGGCAACAGAGCAAGACTCTGTCTCAAAAAAAAAAAAAAAGTTACCCTCAGTTCCAAGAATCGTCGACCCCTTTCCCAGAAAACTAATGAATAATCCATCCCTTGCTTAGCATATAATTAAGAAATAACTATAATTAGTCGAGCAGCCCAAACTGCTGCTCTGCCTATGGAGTAGCCATTCTTTTTTTTCTTTACTTTCTTAATAAACTTGCTTTCAGTTTATGGACTCGCCCTGAATTCCTTCTTGTGCGAGGTCCAAGAACCCTCTCGTTGGGCCTGGATCGGGACCCCTTGCCAGTGAAAGCATCTCATTTGCTTTTTAGTTTGTGTTTCCATCATCATTGTTTATTTGCCATTTATGCTTTCTTTTTTGTAAAATGTCTGTTTAGGTCTTTTGTCTCCTTTTCTATTGGATTGTTTGTCTTTTCCTATTGATATTTTGGAGTTCTTTATATATATTATTGTTTGATGTTTATATATTTAATATTATATTTTCCAATTAAATGTGTTACAATTATCCTCAAAGTTACCCTTAGAAACATAAATCAAATCATGTCTCATTTCTTAAAACTCTCATTACACTTCGAATAAAACCTAAACTTCTTGTGATGATGCAGTGAACATTGTGATTAACTCTCGACAACCATCCCATCTCTGTAGCACTGAGGAGAAACAATACAATTTGGGGAACTGACCAGTGTACTAGGGACAGGCTTCATTGAGGTAAGGGTAATCCCATCTCCTAACCAATGATTGGTTCAGGAAAGGGCATGTGATCTCCTTTTGGACTACAAAATTCAGGGAGAGATTTGCTGAAAGCTTCTGGGAAAGTTGGCCTTCACTCTTAGGAGGGAGTAAGAAAAAGCCAGACTTTTTTCCACTGAACTTGA
This sequence comes from Pan troglodytes, assembly GCF_028858775.2. Taxonomy (NCBI): domain Eukaryota; kingdom Metazoa; phylum Chordata; class Mammalia; order Primates; family Hominidae; genus Pan; species Pan troglodytes. The sequence goes on from NC_072417.2 coordinate 37,273,639, forward strand.
AAGAGGAAGTGAAACTGCCTTTGCAAAAATTATAACAGTGAGAAAATTATGACAATGAAAAAGATCTGATCTAATAACTCCCATATTGCCTTTAACCTCCAAACTGTTCTTGTTCATTCCTGGGCTTGGGCCAAGCTAACTTTGGGAGAAACTTAGTTTATAGTTTAAATCATAATAGCCTTTCCCCAAATTAAACTGCCTTTGTAAAACTAATAAAAGATCATCAAGTTTGGAGGATTAGAGCAGCATGGATTCTGCTAAGATCTAGGTGCAAACAATGACCAGCCATTATTAGAGGTCACAAGATTTGCATTTTCCTCAGTTACTCCTACTGATAACATCACTACTGTAGAACATCTACTATTGTAGAACCTAAGATTGGCCTTTTGAGATGTCTTTTCAGGCTTTCACGTTTCTGACAACCAGATGGCCTCACCCAGACCCATGACTCTTGACTCAACTGGTCCTGTGGCCCCCACCCAGAAGTAGACTCAACACACAAGGACTGGAGTTTCCACAACCCTATGATCGTATCCCCAACCAATCAGCTGAACCCATTCCTTTGCCTGCCAAACTGTCTTTGAAAAACCCTAGCCTCTGTGTTTTCAGGGAGGCTGATTTGAGTAATAATAAAGCTCTGGTCTCCTAATTAGCTGGTTCTGCCTGTATTAAACCCTTTTTCTATTGCAATTCCCCTGTTGTGATAAATTGGCTCTATCTGGGCAGCAGGCAAAATGAACCCAATGACCTTGTTAAGTGCTGCTTGTTTCTATAAGGCCCTTGCCCTTGCTTTCTCCCACAGGTCCTCACAAAGCCAGATCTTTATTGCCATTCAGTTTCAGGACAAATAGTCACGTCCTTAAAGAGGCCTTTAATGCCACTACTCCCCCTGGCCAGTCACTATCACATCATTGTGTTTTATTTTCTTTATGTCACTATTTGAAATTATCTGCATATATTTGTTTATTGTCTAACTCCCCCACTAGAATGCAAGCACCAGAAGGGAAAGACCTTGTCTATATGGTTTTCCTGTGTATTTCTGTATCTAATACAGTGCCTGACATGTAATAATGCTCAATGAATTTTTTTTCTTTTTTTTTGAGACAGGGCTTCACCATGTTGGTCAGGCTGGTCTTGAACTTCTGGCCTCAAGTGATCCACCCGCCTTGACCTCCCAAAGTGCTGGGATTACAGGTGTGAGCCACCACACCCAGCTGAATTTTTTTGTATTAATCAAAAAATAATGATTAATTTTGTTGTGTTCATTTTCCCTGTTAGATTGAAGCTTCTTGAGGTCAAGGACTAGTCTCCTTCATTTTTTGTATTTCAAGTGCCTAGTACAGTTGCTGCCAATCAGTAGGTGTTCAACAAGCAGTTAAATAAATGAATGAAAGAGAGAAATTTGGGGAAAATATAATGTCAACCTATTCCCTTTATGGGAAATATAATTTGAAGTTGATTCTCTCTCATTTTTTTTTTTTTTACTGATATAGGAGAATTTTGTGAGTAGAGTCATATCCCCATGAGTAAAAGATGCATACCTTTCAAAGGGCTTCATGATTTGACTGTAAACCATTTTTTCAACCTCATCTCTTATCTCCTATATACATTTTTTCCCCTGCCATTTACTCTATGCTACTGCCACACCAAATTCTAGAGCAGCCGAATTTTATGAAAGGGATACATTCCTGAAATCTTCACATAAAATTTAAAACTTCCAAAATCCAAGACTATTTTTCTCATAGCAATAAATGTGAATTTATTGAAGGAAAGATACTATTTTTCCAGCTAAAATGGCTCCGCCATGTGGCACTAGCATAAACAGTTTCTAACTCACTTTACCACCACCAGGTTTGAAAGTATGCAATTCCTGACAAATATTAAATATTACAAAGGTTTCACACCACTTCAAATTTTGTGTATATAATGAAGTACTATTAATGGTTTATAATGAATGATTTCAAATTTGCATAACTCAAATGCTCATAAAACTCAAACTTTTTCATTGTTCTTGAATCAGACTCAAGGCCATTCATGCCTCTACCTTTGCATATGTTGTTTCCTCTGCCTAGAATGCTCTGTGAAGTGCTAGCACCTAGAGCAGTGAGTGGCAGAAATGTTATATCCAGAGGTGAGAATAATGTGGGTGTAAGCAACAACATTCAAGAACATTGGATCACGTTTCAAAAAAATCCCCAAAATAATCTACAACTAATGTTGAATATGCTGAAACATTTAAAACCTGAATCTAAAGTTCTTTGGGCTGAAGGAGAGGCCACAGGCTGGGTTAAGCCCACATGGAGTTTAGGAGTGGCAAGGAAGGTGGATGTCAGAAAGCTGCCAGTTCTCCTGGACACAGATGGGTGCACGCCACATTCTGCAGAAAAGTTATAGTGAAGGGATATAGGCTCCTGTGGGCCCAAAAAGCCCCAGGATCCAATATCTCAAAGTTTTGGCAGGGTCAGCACCTGCTGGCTTTGCTCATCTCAGGGAGGTGGGAATTACAAGGATAAGAATGGGGATGAGAGTGGAAGGGGAAAAATAATTTTCCCAAACTCCACCCAGGTCATTCTAAATCAGGAGTTGAAAACCCAAATATCCATAGGCAATAAATGTAACACTTTCTCCCCCTCTTTTGATGCAGAAATTACTATCATGGGAAAACAACAATTTTTTTTTTCTTTTTCTTTTTCTTTTTTTTTTGAGAGGGTTCGGTTCTGTTGCCCAGGCTGGGGTGCAGTGGCGCAATCTCTGCTCACTATAACCTCTGCTTCCCAGGCTCAAACCATTCTCCCACCTCAGCCTCCCAAGTAGCTGGGACTATAGATACACACTACCACGCCTGGCTAATGTTTGTATTTTTGGGAGAGACGGGGTTTTGACACGGGATTTTTCTCGGCTGCTTTGCCAGCCAGAGACCTCTGGCCAGTGATGCCCCTGTCCAGGCCTTGCTTGGCACTGGGCTTGCTGCAGGAGGCATCCAGCCCACTCGGCCCATAGGCTGTGCCTGGTTTGTGCTCCAGCACGGATCCCACAGGCACCACAATTGCATGCTCAGCCCCCAGTGGGAAGGGGTGTGTGGGTGAGCGAGTGCAGGGTCTGGCCAGCAGCTCCAAGTGCTAGCATAGAAGCAGGCTCCATGTGGGGCTTGCAGTTGGACCACACCTGTCGCAAGAGACTCCTGCAGTGGACTCTGGCATCCAGGTGAGGGGAATGTGGTGGTGCCCAAATAGGGAAGCCTGTGACCCTGAAGCCCCAGAGGGGGTGTTACAACATGCTAACAGCTCTTTTAGTCTGGGGTTAACAGTTCTATCAGTCCCACTGCCCTGCTCTAGCCCATGGCTCTGGGTTGGCCCAGCCCTGCCATAGTGTGGGGCAGCTGCCAGGTGCCAATGCAGGGCAGAGGGCTACAGTGTTACTGTTACTGCCTTTTCGTATTTGCATTCAGCAGGGTCCCACTTCCAAGAAGAATGAGACTACGCTGACAATCAAAGGGTGAGGAGGGCGGAGAAGAGTTTTATTGAGCAATGAAATACCTCTCAATAGAGAGGGAATGCGAGAATGGTCTGCCACCTGAAGTTGGGTGGTCTCTCTCCCAGTGTGGCTGGGTCTGGGGCTTTTATGGGCTCAGAATGGGGCAGCGTGTGCTGATTGGTTTGTGGGTATGGCAAAAAGGCTGAAACAAAGGCACAACAGTGTAAAAAATCAATTAGGGAAGGGTAGGTATATGTAAATTAGGTGAAGGATGGGGCTCAGTCAGAGGAAACCATGCCAAACAGGAAGAGGGGTTCTCAATCCAGTCCATGGATTCATCCAAGACTTGTAGCTTGGCTTTCAGGCTTTAAACTGTCTTTGGCTTGAAGGTGGGATTTCACCGGGGACCCGCCCCTATTTGCCTAGGCATTTGACTGCCTCCCGTCACTATCGGTTTCACCATGTTGCCCAGGCTGGTCTTGAACTCCTGGATTTGAGTGATCTGCCTCCTTGACCTCCCAAAGTGGTAGGCATGAGCCACTGCACCTAGCCAAAACAACAATATTTTAAAGAGAAGCCAGCTACCCAGATTTGGATCTGAAACTTCCCAATTATAAATATTATCTCAAAAAAAAAAATTCTTTTGAGACAGGGTCTTGCTCTGTCACCCAGGCTGGAGGGCAGTGGCATGATCATGACTCACTGCAGCCTCAACCGCCCAAACTCAAGCAACCCTCCCATCTCCGACTCCCAAGTAGCTGGGACTAAGGTGCACACTATCACACTGGCTAATTTTTGTATTTTTTATAGACATAGGGTTTTGCCATGTTGCTCAGGCTGATCTCCAACTCCTGAGCATTCTGCCTGCCTCAGCCTTCCAAAGTGCTGGGATTCCAGGCATGAGCCACTGCCCTGGCCAGCTCAAAAATTTTAAATTACCATGCAGGCCAAACAAAACGTCTCAAAGCTGAATTTGCTCCAGTAGACTACCAATGTGTGAACTCTGAAGTTGACTATCACATCTAGTGAAATATAAGGAGGCTTCCTGACCAAGGCAAATCTTGGAGTTAGTGGGACAACACTTAAGTATGAATGAGTTTCATAGAATTGGAGAATGTTTGTGTTAGATTCTAGCCTAGACTTCCATTCAACATAAAAACCTGGTCTTTTCTGTTGAAATAGAAGTAGTTGCGGCCGGGCACAGTGGCTCATGCCTGTAATCCCAGCACTTTGGGAGGCCGAGCCAGGCGGATCACCTGAGGTCAGGAGTTCGAAACCAGCCTGGTCAACATGGTGAAACCCCGTCTCTACTAAAAATACACAAATTAGCTGGGTATGGTGGCCAGGTGCCTGTAATCCCAGCTACTTGGGAGGCTGAGGCAGGAGAATTGCTTGAACCTGGGATGCAGAGATTGCAGTGAGCCGAGATCACGCCATTGCACTCCAGCCCGGGGGACAAGAGCGAGACTTCATCTCAAAAAAAAAAAAAAAAAAGAAGAAGTAGTTGACAAACACATGTCAAAGATTGGTGGACAGCAAAGGAGGAGACACAGGGGGGAAAATTTGCCTTGAGACTGGCCTTGTTTGCTTTAACTTGGTAGAGTGGCATGGAAGCAACAGGCAGAAGGCATATCTGCAGTGGCAGATGGTGCTGCCTCACAGGATTTATAAAGATTTTCTTTTCTTTCTTTTTAGAGAGAGCTGAGTGACAGCAGTGTGATCATAGCTCACCACAGCCTCAGACTCCTGGGCTCAAGTGATCCTCCCGTCTCAGTCTCCTGAGTAGCTAGGTCTAAAAGTGTCTGCCACCACATTCAGCTAATTTTTTATAAAACTTTTTCTTTCTTTTTTTTTTTTGTAGTGGTGGAGTTTCACTATGTTGCCCAGGCTGGTCTTCAACTCCTGGCCTTGAACTCAAGGCAGGAATCCTCCCACTTCAGCCTCCCAAAGTGCTGGGATTACAGGCAATATTTTCTTTTTTAATATTAGAGACTTCATACTAGAATTCTGTTTCTGGTTGCTTTGTCCCACGAGGTGTCACCGGGCTGTACAACATCTCTTCTGGCTGGAATAAGAAGGATAGAACACAGAATTTTCTTCTTGGAGAAATGTCTTCCTGGGTAGGTCATTTGGGGGTAACCCACTGGGAAACCGGTTTTATTCTGTACCTCCTCACCATGCCCATATGGGGGCTGAGTGCATGGGTGTGAATTGCTGGGTGGAAATCTGGTAATAAGGGTGCCACCCTGATGATGAGGACAGAGCAGGAGGCCAGCAAAGAGATGATGATAGAAATCTCTGGGCATGGGGTGGAGAAATGTAATCGCCAGCATGGAAAGGGTGGCAATAGCTGTAAAACTGGTCCCCTCCACCTTCCCCAGTGATTCCATCTCCTCCTGAGCTCTTACTCTTGCAATTGTATCCTCTCTGACACATATTTAATCTCTCATCTGTACTGGTTCCTTCCTCTCATCCTCCAGTAGACACAAATTTACCCTTTCTCCCCAAAGAGCTTCCCTAATATTTACCTCCCTCTCAACTCATTACGATGTGGCTTCTGCCCACCCTTCCCTTCCACTAAAACTGCCCTCTCTAAGGTTGCCTGTAACCCAGTTGCCAAAAGCAATCTTACTTGACTTTCTGCAGCTTTTAATTCAATTCACTGTCCTCTCCTTGCCTTCCTGGGATTCCAGGACATAACTCCCCGGGTCTCCTACTTCTCTGACTGATCTATTTCTGCTGGCTCCTCTGTCTTCACCCATACTTTAAACATTATCATTTTCAGAGCTAATACTACTCCCATATGGCATCCTTATAAGAAGTTGTGAAAGGGGCCAGGCATGGGGGCTCATGCCTTTAATTCCAGCACTTTGGGAGGCCGAGGTGGGCAGATCACGAGGTCAGGGGTTCAAGACCGGCCTGGCCAACATGGTGAAACCCCGTCTCTCCTAAAAATACAAAAATTAGCCGGGTATGGTGGTGCGTGCCTGTAATCCCAGCTACTCAGGATGCTGAGGCAGGCAAATTGCTTGAACCCAGGAGGTGGAGGTTGCAGTGAGCCGAGATTATGCCACTGCACCCCAGCCTGGGTGACAGAGTGAGACTCGTCTCAAAAAAAAAAAAAAAAAAAAAGTAGTGAAAGGTACATCATACTCTGTGCACAGCCTGGGCCAGGGTGCATGGCTTGGCAAGCAGAGCCTGGACTGCATTTTAGTCCCTACTCACCACACTCAGCCTGGTGCCCTTGTGCCATGAACACCCTGTGCAACTGCACATTGCAGCCCAGGGAACTATCTGTGGTCTTCATCTCTTTATTGCTCTATCCTCTTTCCCTCTGTAACCCTGCTGACTTTCATGGTTCCACCTCGAACCTATGTGTCTCATCTAATCTCTAGACATCTTTTCATCTACGTCCTGAACTTCTCTTCCTGGGTGTCCTGTGGGGCATCCTAATTTTGCTATGGCCCAAAGTCAGTTCAGATCTGCACACTTGCAAATATGCAAATATGCCTATTTTTCCGTATGCCCTCTCTTGGTTAATGACACCACCTTCCATCTTCTTATTCCGCTGAAAACTTCAAGATTATCAATGCCTCTTCCCTTTCCGCAATGTAAGGCTTTTGTCCTCTCCCAAGTTCACTACTGGAAGAACCTTCTAACCAGTTTCCCTATCTCCAGAGCCTCTCCCCTCCAAATTACTCTCCCCACTGCCACCAGGTTTCTTTTTTTACACAGACTTGAGCATATTTTTCCTTTGTTTCAAAACCCATTTTGTCTTCTAATTAACCATAAGATAAAGTCCAGATGCTCAGGCATTGAACATAAAACCCTTTATATCTTGGCCCAAACCTACAAAACTTTTCCAGTCCTACACCTTGCCTCTGCTCCCAAAACATGCCTTGCTCTTAGCCACATCCGATTATGATGCACCCTTTCTTGAACATGATTTTATTCACTGCGCCTTCGCTGGTGCCTTGAATGCCCTTCTCCTGTTCTTTGACTTGTAAAAATCTCATCCACTCTTCAAGATCATGCTCTCTTGTCACTTCTATTTTCAGGCACCCTTTGGCCCTAATTGACAGTGCTCTCCTCATTGCTTCTACAGTCTACAGCACTACTGGTATGCTACTACAGATAGTCTAAAAGTTGTTTTGCATCTCTTTCCTACTACATTGAGTTTCTTAACGGCAAGATTAAGCTTTGTTCGTCTCTATGTCATCAGCAGTTTGTCCAGTGCCTAGTACATGTTAGATACTGAATACAAATTTATGACTTGAATTGGGCAGGATGCTTGAACATCATTTTGTGAAAGGACCAGTGATTTCGTTCTGTATAATTTTCAGCCTCTTCTTTTTCAGATATTGAAAGAACCTCAGAATAGGATGGTTGATGGGCCCACTTAAGATAGTTGCTATGTTATAGCCCCAATTTTTAGCCGAGTCTCTCTAGGGACATAGAAACTGTGCTTTCTCAAATGACTGATTGGTGCCTGAGTATGGATTTTTCCAGATATCAGAGTTCCTTAGAACTGTGATGATTTTCAATCTAAGAAGACCTAGATGCTAGGTTACACACACACACACACACACACACACACACACACACACACAACCTCATCGTTTTGAATAGCAGATACAGGGTTTCAGTGTTTTTGTTTTACCCTCTGTGGGTTCTATCCCAGCATCTTACTAAGGGCTGAGATTTCAGGGCATGAAACACGGAATCAACAAAAACAAGGTTTTTACAATCTCAAAACTTTGGGAAACTGTTGAGTTATCTTGAAAGCCTAGAGGGGGAGCATCAGTTAGTTTTGTAGAGAACTCGGCGAAACAATATTGATGCATACGGCTAGCCTCTGTCATCCTCCTGAGTTAAACCCAACGGGACATGCTGGACTATACAGGAGCCACTCGTGGACTCCGTGAAGACCAGATGGGTAGTGTTCTTGAAATGAGCAGATGTCTATTTGTAGAACTCTGGTAGTAGCTTTGGAGTGGGTGGGGAAGAGCTTGGTTCCCATTTCCCCTCAAAGACAATTATTTGCTTCTGATGAGAATCCAAGCAACAAGTTGCCATTGAGAATGCAGTGATTGGTCAGCAAACGAAGCCTATAGGAAGAGCCTTCGGGTGCATTCCTTGTGACATATCGACCCGTCCTAAGCCCGACGCTTAATTATGGGACCTCTCAGCTCCTCCCTCCCGCCTCGAGCTCCCTTTTGGCTTCTCACAAGGCTTCCTGGGGACGATTCCCCGATGCTAGAGTACTTGGGGTCTGGGCCCACAGGGAACCCGTCAGCCTCCCTCCTTGGAGCGGGCCTGATCCCGGGAGGGCGCCCGCGCGGCCCGGAGGCGGGAACCCAGGGGGAGAAGGCGCCGGCGCCGCCCTGGCGCGCAGACCATCTGTGCGGTCCTGCGCGGGGGCAGGCGCGGCCTCAGCCCCCGGGCGCTGGCGGACCCAGCGCGTCAGCTAGGCCGCCCCCGTCGGCCCTCCCCCGGGCGGGGCCAGCCCCGACGGCGCTGACTCAGCAACGCGAGGGGGGAGTTTTGTCCCTCCGCGGACCCCGTTTCTCCCGGCCTCAGCCTCCCCGCCGCCGCCGCCGCCGCCGCCGAGCCGGTTTCCTTTTTCCGGCGCTCCGGGTGCGAGAGACAGGTCGGGCCCCCTAGGCAGCGAGCCGCAGCGCAATCCCGGCGCTCGCCCAAGGACCCTGGAAGCCACCGTTACCCCGCCGGGCAGCGTGGGCGCCATGAGCAGCTCGGGTGAGGTGCCGCCGTCCCCCGCCGCGGTCCTCTGGAGGAGCTCCGCGGTCCCCGTGAGGCCCGGCGGCGGGGAAGGCCGGGGGCTGGGACCCTTGGCGATGGCGGGGAGGGAGCTTTCGGGGCAGGCTGGATCGGCCTGGAGGGAGACAGCTCCTTGGAGGAGGATGCCGCTTATGGGTTTCCCCGCTGCAGCGGGCACCCCAGGATGCGCTTACGAAGTTAGATTCGGGACGCGGGAGCCCCAGATCAGCCCTTTCCCCCTCTTTTTGCGTTAAAATCCTGTTTGGTCTCCCAACAGGACTGAATTCGGAGAAGGTAGCTGCTGTGATACAGAAACTGAATTCCGACCCCCAGTTCGTACTTGCCCAGAATGTCGGGACCACCCACGACCTGCTGGACATCTGTCTGAAGCGGGCCACGGTGCAGCGCGCGCAGCATGTGTTCCAGCACGCCGTGCCCCAGGAGGGCAAGCCAATCACCAACCAGAAGAGCTCAGGTGTGGGCTTCCACTTCTCCCATACTTTCCTTGACCTTCCTGACAGCGTCCCATTTTGGTGTCTTATTTAAGAGTGGTCTTAAATTCGTACTGAAAGAACTGGTCGTAAATTCGTAAAGAATGAGGCACAGGTACAGGCAGGTCTAAGAACATTACCCATGTGGTTTGTTTTGCTGTTCTGTGGCTTGTTAGTACATGCGGTTAGAGTACAAAAGTGACATGTCCATGAGTATACGTTTGAGTGTTATTGACTATATTATGTTCCAATGCTATGTGGTTTGTAGCCCGTGTCTTGGAGATGTATGGTCTTGGTCACAAAACAGAACATGTGAAAATGTTCATATCTTTGGAGGACTCCCCAGAAATGCCCTGAAGGCCCTATACTATGAAATAGAAAAGACACAATGTAATTACATTAAAATGTCATCAGATGTTACTTTTAAATATGCTTCTTGGTTACAACTGAAGCTAATGTGCTGATGGGCTCAGTTCCCACCAGTAGATCAGTTTGTAATACAGAAAAAAGTTCTGTTCTCATGCCTTGCTGGTCAAGAAGTCTCGTTTTGCTATCTGCTTTCTAGCACCACTCTCAGAAAAAACAGGTATAGTGAAAGATTGGATATCCAGCAATCTAAATAAGGAGCACATTCTCACAACAAAATTGTACTAAACGGATTTTTAAAAGTCTTTCTGTACTTAAAAACGACCCCCCAGTCTATCTATATGGACAGGAAGCACATCAGTGCTTGTTTAGAGTCGGTTAGAACTCACAAAGCACACATTTAACGTGAGTACATTTTATTGTATGTACATTATACCTGAATAAAGTTGATTTTTTAAATGTTAAGGAAAAAGTCAAGACCTTACAATAATTAATGTTTTGCTTTAGAAGAAAGTGCTTGGAGTGGTGTGGGCTCTCAGGCTACAGATGATCCAGTTAGTAATGTCACAGTGGTCCTACATAGTTTAGATTGCAGTGACCCGTTAGGGAACAGGTCAGGTCTTACACATTTTGCAGTGTCACTTTTACATACAAAAGATCCAAATAGCATGTGAGTTGTGTAGTTTATTTTCATGCAGTTTTCACATCACCAGTGCATCCAGATCCCCTCTACTAGAAATATATAGCATATAGAAGAGAGGTGACATACAGGTAAATGTAAGGTAAAGACGAACTAATAGGCACTAGTGACTTTCATAAAACACTATAGTTAACTAGAGTTTTCTTCTTGTTACAAAATTATTTTTGTTTAATGTAGAATATTTGCAAATACCAAGTAAATATTTTTCCTGTATATTTGTCAAGTTTTGTGTGGTGTGTGTGTTTAATAGTGTTTAATATGCATTGATACCTTATACATTGTTATGTAAGCTACCTATCTTTTTCACTTACCAATATATTATAAACATATTTTCATATTAGTAAAAAGGTTATACCCAACACAAGTCAAAGTTTTTCCCTCAGAATTAAGAGATAATTTCCCTGTATTTAAGACCTTAAAAGACTTTTCTAATGGCGCTCTCAGTTAATTTATTTTGAAGTAGAGTACAATTTGGAGAAGGCATTACTCTGAAAAATGGATTCTTTATTTGATACGTAAAGAGTGTTTTTGTGTTAAAGATATTAAACCTTTGCATATATATTGCTAATAATAATTACCACCTTTCTTGTTTTGTTTTTAATCTTTCTGCTCTTTCTGATTTACTCTTTCTGAATTGTCCAGATCGTGTCATGAGTTCATTGGTGGGAAATGCAGTTGGAGCAGTGCAGTCTATGTGAACCCTCATAATTTCTTGATGTGCTTTCTTGTTTCAGGGCGATGCTGGATCTTTTCTTGTCTGAATGTTATGAGGCTTCCATTCATGAAAAAGTTAAATATTGAAGAATTTGAGTTTAGCCAATCTTACCTGTTTTTTTGGGACAAGGTATGGGACAGATCTGGCAAGATTCTTTTTGTATTGATATCAGCCTTGGTAGGGACTGCCTCTTCTTTTGTTGCTTTTCCAGTTATAGCCTGCCCTTTCATAATAGGTGAGACACCTTTTATTCTGACTTCCAGAGTATCAAAAGTTGACTCTTTCAAAGGCAGAACTGTTTTTGGTTGGTAGGTGGCCATTTTTTTTGCAATGAAATAAGTTTACTGACTCATCTTACTGCTTGCTTGTCTATTTAAAATTTTAAATTTTATATTCAATATTCAATTCAATATATCTCCCTTTTTAACATCTTTTTAGGTTATTTGTTCTTTTCTAGGACCTAATTTCCCTCTCAAGAACTTGTCTGAAAAACAGTAAATAATTTTATTTGATTGTTTATTTGTTTGTTTATTTTTTTGAGACAGTCTCACCCTGCCACCCGGGCTAGAGGGCTGTGGCACAGTCTCGGCTCACTGTAACCTCTGCCTCCCGGGTTCAAGCCATCCTCTCAACTCAGCCTCCCAAGTAGCTGGAATCACAGGCACATGCCACCATGCCCAGCTAATTTTAGGAGAGACAGGGCATTTCACCGTGTTGGTCAGACTGGTCTCGAACTCCTGACCTCAAGTGATCTGCCTGCCTTGGCCTCCCAAAGTGCTGGGATCACAGGTGTGAGCCACCACTCCTGGCCATATTCCATTTCCTAATCTTCAAAATGTATATTACTGACCTGGTTTGGTGGCTCATGCCTGTAATCCCTGCACTTTGGGAGGCTGAGGTGAGAGGATTGCTTGAGCCCAGGAATTCGAGACCAGTCTGGACCTGGCGAAACCCCGTCTCTACAAAAAATACAAAAATTAGCCACGCGTGGTGCACACCTGTCCTCCCAGCTACTCAGGAGGCTGAGGTAGGAGGATTGCTTGAGCTCAGGAGGTTGAGGCTGCAGTGAGATTGCACCACTGCACTCCAGCCTAGGCAACAGAGCATGACCCTGTCTAAAAATAAATAAGTAAATAAAATATATATTACATAGGTGTTCATTAAATGTTTTGTTTTAGCATTGGAATGTAAACACTGTACACATATACACAATATATTGGGATACATACACAGGTAAAAGAAGAAACTTCAGATATTCTGATGAAGTCAGATACTGATGTTTATTTACCAATTTTAGTTTAAAAATACTTATTATGGTGCTTGTTTCAGCATCGTAAGTCCCCAAACTGGGGTGATACAGAAAAGATTAGCATGGCCTCTATACAAGGATGACATGCAAATTCATGAAGGTTTCATGTTTTTAAAAAGAAAAAAAACTATTATGTTGATTCCATGGTAATTCCAAGACTCCCATTCTGTTGATAATGCCAATAAAATTATTGACACTTTTTTCTTTTAATGTTATTTAACTTTCTTTACTCTTTAGGTTGAACGCTGTTATTTCTTCTTGAGTGCTTTTGTGGACACAGCCCAGAGAAAGGAGCCTGAGGATGGGAGGCTGGTGCAGTTTTTGCTTATGAACCCTGCAAATGATGGTGGCCAATGGGATATGCTTGTTAATATTGTTGGTAAAAGTTCTTTCTTTAATGGAACTGAAACTCAGCATGATTAAGTAAGCCTGTAGTTAGGCATGGGCCAATTCTTTGGTGGTTGTGTACAGAGTAGAATTGGTCTCCAAGAAGGATATATAGTTATTTCTAAGGACCTTTAGTTCACATTCTCACCTATAAAGTGCCTTCTTAAATGAGGATTAAGGAGAGAGCTACTGTGAAGGATGGGTTGGAGAAGAAAAGGTAGTATTAAGGAGAACTAATTTTCCATGAAAAAATTGTTTTCTTCTCCATTGATGTAATCAGGAAACACATTAAAACTGTAGCTGTGTTAAAATGTCTTCAAAACATCTTTTGGGGAAATCTCATCATGCTGAGCACTTTACAAAAGTATGATAGATGCACTTTACAAAAGTATGATAGATACACTTGAGCTTGACCGAAAGGCTGAGAAGTGACAAAGTATAGTAGATAAAAAGGATAACATAGACAGATAAATATGCACATTAAAAACCTACTTAGGCTGGGTAAGGTGGCTCAGGCATGTAATCCTAGCACTTTGGGAGACCAGGGCAGGAGGATTGCTCAAGCCCAGGAGCTCAGTACCAGCCTGGGTAACATAGTGAGACCCTGTCTCTACAGAAAATAAAACAAATAGCTGCACATGGTATCATGCACCATAGTTGCCGCTACTCAGGAGGCCAAGCCTGGGAGTTCAAGGCTGCAGTGGGCCAGGATCGTGTCACAGCACTGCAGCCTGAGTGACAGAGCAAAACTCTGTCAAAAACAAAAAGCAAAAAACAAAAAACCCTGCTTCATAATATGAAGTATAAGATTTTCTGAAGTAAGCCAGCAAAATATCACCTATTTTTTGAAACAATCACTATTTTTGCCAGGGTTTCTAATTTTTTACCTTCTTTAACACTAGAATTTGTTTTCTTTTAGAAAAATATGGTGTTATCCCTAAGAAATGCTTCCCTGAATCTTATACAACAGAGGCAACCAGAAGGATGAATGATATTCTGAATCACAAGGTACAATATATGAAGCAGGGTGGGATTGAGTTTAGTGTACTTTCCTTCAAACTTATTTTTTAAAAGGGGTTCCTGGGTATCTCAGTGTATACAGTTTGTGTACAAGATAACTACCAATGTCAATGTCTGTCAAAAGCAATGTAGCCACTTAATAACTTTAAAAATAATTAATATTAGAGGGTTTTTCCTTTTAAAAAACTTCCACTTTTATTTCTGTTGATGTTAATGTTTTCTTAGGGGGATAGTTAGGAAATAAAGTCCCATGTCCAATTAATATTGGCCACAAGCACACAGGGTGCTGTGTCTCTCACTTGGTTCTAGTGGAGGTGGGCTAGAACTGCTTTATGTGCTAGTAAAACCAAAAAGAGCTATTCGCAAGATTCCCTTAAAGAGTGTGCTGTGTTCTGAGACTTCCCCAGACCACATCAATGTGGTTTATCCACCCACTAAAGATTTGTTGTAGTTATTGAACTGCTTTTTATTTGCTTTAGTTATCTTAATGAATCATTGTGTCTTCTCTACATAACCAGTTTTCCCTAGGAGAGTTATAATTCCTACAAGGATGCTGCTTTGCTAGCCAGGCATGGTTTTTGAGAACTGGGAGTTGCCAGAATCTGCTGTCCTAATCCATGAGGCTGAAATTGGATTTTTCATCTCCCTGGGAGAAAGATTACATTTTAAAATAAACTATAGGTGTGTCTCCCCAACATTAGAAGTAGACTATTTTCCACCCTGGAAACGCTGGGGATTCTTATCCAAAGGCTAAAAGATCATTAATAGTATGGCATTTGATTCCATTTGAAGTCAGAGCAACATCCTCTTTAGCACTGTGGTTAAATTTCAGACTCACCTTTATCTTGGTGAAAAAATGAAATGAAAAAATGAATATTTTATTGGGGGCTGGCATAACCATAGTCATAGTCAGCCGGCAGAGAAGGAGAAATGGACAGCTATTGAAATTCTAAGTAAAAATCTATGAGAGTAACATAGTGGCATAATTATCTTGTCTCCTGCTTTTTCTGAGTGATAGGCATTATGTGATCACATGTTTTCCCCATGCCCAGACACATAAAACACCTTTATGCGATGTTTGCAGAGAAGGAGCAGTTCCATCTAGTATTTTGGAGGAGTAATTTATGCCTTTTCTCCTTATGGAAAGCATTTTTAGCTATGTGTTTAAGTGGACAAGTTGAAGAAAAACACATTTGCCTTTATGAACTCTGTCATGGGTCTGGCCTGAGTTATACCTCAAAATAGAACTTGCGTTGGTCTATGAGAGTCACTTACAATTGAATCCGGGTAACTGTTGGAGTGCTGAATAAGTTTCTGTCATAGATGAGAGAATTCTGTATACGACTGCGGAACCTGGTACACAGTGGAGCAACCAAAGGAGAAATCTCGGCCACACAGGACGTCATGATGGAGGAGGTAATAACAAAATTTGGATTTTTTTGTGACCCCTCTAAGGAACTCTCAGAATATTCCCATCTGTTAAACTAATGATTAGGAAGCTTTAGTCATGGCAACGAATGTTTAATTGAATTGAAAATTACTTATTTTACACTGAAAAAACTGAGCTTAAAACTTACTTTGCCTTTTAGTGTAGGACTTGGACTTGGATTTTCTAATTCCTAGTTTAGTGGTCTGTATAATCATTCTTTTATCATTTCATAAATATTAAATACCTTCTATGAGTTTGGCACTGAGGAAACAGATGAGAAAGACATAGTCACTGCTCTTAAAGAGCTCAGTCTCTTGGGAAAAAGAAAACACATCTATAATGATGATAAATCCTATGCTAGATGTGTAAAAACTGATTTGGTGGTCATAGAGGAGGGAGTGACTAGCTCAGTGAGCTGAAGCTTTCATAGGGAAGATAGCTCTTGAAAGAGTAGTCAGAATTTACCAGGTAGATAACAAGACCATTCTAGGCGAAAGGAATTGTATGAACAGTGCCATAAACAAAGATAGAACCTTCAGGGAATCATGTGGCTGAAACATAACTTTTTTCAGTATGATGGGTAGCAAATTAAGCTAGAAAGGCAGAGATGTAAGGGATGTTGGATCGATGCCAGAACATTTGGCTTCTTTCTGTAGAAATAAAGACGGAGCTATTGATGGTTATATTTGTTAATGTATGTAAAAACATTTTGGAAAATGTAAAAAGCACTAAAATATGAGGTGGTAATATTATTTATGATCAAGACAGTTAAGAAACTTTATTATTAATACTATCCATGTCCAGAATGAATATGCATAAAACTGCAATTGGTTTGAGGAAAGAATAAATGTTTCCGTTTGTCAGCCAGTAGGCCCTTTATTAGGCTTCCTTTCAAGACTGTATGGAGTTAAAATGGCCTACTTTTTTTCACTGCGATGGAAAACACTAATGCTTCACTCGTGTTTTCCTTTAAATCTTAGAGATGCAGCATAGTGGAGTAGTGGAGTGTGTAATCTCTGAAGTCAGGCTATCTGAGCTCTAGTCTTCTCATTACTTTATATCCTGGGACAAGTTCCTTAAGCTCTAAAGGCTCAGTTCATATTTAACATGTCTAGCCTAGTGCTTGGCACAATAGCTGTTTCTTAAGTATTTGTTGAGTGGACGAATGCAGAAATTTCATTTACCAAATGCATTTAAATAATCTCATTTTTATCTCTTAAATTCTTACAGAAGAGAGGCATCTTAGTATAGTAGGAAAAAATAGGCTTTGGAGTCAGACATACATGGGTTTAAATTCTGACTCTTTTACTTAACAGTCTGTGATCCTAGGTAAGTTACTTAACCTGTCTGAGATTCAGTCAGGATCTGAAATGTTTTCCTTATTGGATTTTTGGGGAATCAAGGATTAAATGTAAGCATGCAAGGCATAGTGCCTGGCACGTAGCAGGAGTGCTGTAAATGTTACTTCTTCCCTTCTTGCTTGGAATGACTGTCTTGCAGAGGCTATATCTGCTACATAATTTGCCTTTATTTAGGGTTAGATTAAGATGGTGGGAGCCAGGCACGGTGGCTCATGCCTGCAGTCTCAGCACTTTGGGAGGCCAAGGTGGGCGGATCATAAGGTCAGGAGATCAAGACCATCCTGACCAACATGGTGAAACCCCGTCTCTACTAAAATACAAATAATTAGCTGGGCGTGGTGGTGTGCGCCTGTAGTCCTAGCTACTCGGGAGGCTGAGGCAGGGGAATCACTTGAATCCAGGAGGCAGAGCTTGCCGTGAGCCGAGATTGTGCCGCTGTACTCCAGCCTGGCGACAGAGTGAGACTCCGTCTCCAAAAAAAAAAAAAAAAAAAGATGGAGGTATAGTAGGAATGAAGGTTCTGCAAACAGTTGTGGAAAAGGGCCCAGATAATACTTGCTGTAGATAATAAGCATCCTTTTGGCTTTTGATGTTTGCTTTAATGATCTTTGAACTAATGATGTGTCTAAGATTGATGTCCTCATCATTGGTAGAGCATGGTAATTGGCTGGTAAGAATTAGGGCAGATATGTTTCACATATTTTTTTCCTCCCCTACTCCTGCCTCAGAGAAATAGTAGATCCAACTTTACCAAATCCTGAGTATGAATGTTTTATAGGATTATTTACTTAATGATTCTACCTAAACTATTTACTACAGAATTCTGTGTGTAAGGGTTTTTTCCCCCTTAGAGACAGAGTCTCGCTTTGTTGCCCAAGCTGGAGTGCAGAGGCGCAGTCATAGCTTACTGTAACTTTCAACTCCTGGGCTCAAATGCTGCTTCAGCCACCCAAGTAGCTGGGACTACAGGTGCATGCCACCATGCCCAGCTCATTTATTAAAAAAATTGTGTAGAGATTCAGTCTCACTATATTTCCCAGGCCGATCTCCACCACCTGGGCTCAAGCAGTCCTCCCACCTTAGCCTCCCAAAGATTGTGCATATTATAAAGTGTGAGCCGCCATACCTGGCCCTGTGTATAAGGTTTTAAAATTTTTACAATCCCCCAAATGACTTCTTTTCATTGAACCTGACTCTTTGGTAATGAAGAGTCTAGCTGCAGTTTTAAAGCCCCAAATTAGTACCTATGATTTGTGTAACCTTGTAGGCAAGTCAAAATGATGGCTTAATCAACAGCCGTGAAGCTCAGATAGCTTTGAATAAAATGTGTTTATGCTAAAGGCATTCTTACTGAGAAGTGAGACGCAGGCTGCTTGTTGAGATGACAGGCAAGGCAGATCTGTTTTGGAGATGTGTAGTTACCTCTATTGCAATGTTATCTCAGTGTCCATTTTTTTAGCCTGCAGATCCCCTTAAGATTATTAATGTATTCTCAGTTGGGCGCAGTGGCTCATGCCTATAATCCCAGCACTTTGGGAGGTCAAGGCAGATGGATCACTTGAGGCCAGGAGTTCAAGACCAGCCTGGCCAACATGGCAAAACTCCGTCTCTACTAAAATACGAAAAAAACATCTGGGCATGGTGGTGCATGCCTATAATGCCAGCTGCTTGGGCAGCTGAGACACAAGAATCACCGGAACCCCGCAGGTGGCGGAGACCAAAATTGTGCCACTGCAGTCCAGCCTGGGTGACAGAGCAAGGCTCTGTCTCAAAAAAAAAAAAAAAAAACCTTGTCTGTTAAAAAGCAAAACATAGCCAGGCATGGTGGTAACACTTGTAGTGCCAGCTACTTGGGAGGCTAAGGCAGATCACTTGAGTCCAGAAACCCAGGAGTTCAAGTGCTACCTGGGCAACATAGTGAGACCTCATTTCTAAAATCAGTCGATCAGTCAATCAAAGACCAAAACCAATATTTGTCAGTGCCACAAAAAGGGAAAAGAAGCCTTTATGATTGACTTAGGAAATTCTATAGCAGTGGCTGTCAGCTATTGAAAACAATATATAGGATAGGCCTAACTTGTCCCAGACCCACAAAGTCAGTTTCCCTGGAATAGAACCTAGTTATCTGTATTTTTATTTTAAAGACATCTTCGATTAAAAAATATATTTTTAACATCAAGTTTATAAAATGTTCAGATGTGGTGGCATATGCTAGGAGGAGGCTGAGGTGGAGGATCACTTGTGCCCAGGAATTCCAGGCTGCAGTGAGCTATGATTGTCATCACTGCACTCCAGCTTGAGTGACAGAGCGAGACCCCATCTCAGAAACAAAAAATTTTTCAGGGTATATTTTGGAAGTGAAGCTGTCAGGACTTGCTGATGAATTGGATGTGGAGGACGAGGAAAAGTATTGGGATAACGTCCTGGGATCTTGAAGGGTGAACTTACAGATAGGAAAGAAGGCTTTTTGGCAATTAGGGCAGTGTGAGGGAACCAATGTGTAGAAAAGGGTAGCAGGTGTGAATGAGAGAAGTAATAATTGAAGAAGCAAGGTTTTGGAAGAGGGAAAGAATAGATGTGGTCTAAAGTAGTGCCATCAGACTTTAATGTGCACATGAATCACCTTGGGATCTTGTTAAAATGCAGATTGATCTAGTAGGTGTGGGGGTGGGGCCAGATAGTCCACATTTCTGTTTCTTTCTTTGATATAAACACCTCTAGAAGTAATCTCAAGATCATTATTTAACTATTAGTTATCATCTATATGAGTTCATTCCCTTTAACATCACAGAAGTGCACATACTTTTAGAGTGTACCTTTTTATGTCTTTCTGTGCCCGAAAACATTTAATGCCTCCAGAAGGCATCTGCTTTTCTGCCTGCTTAGGTGTTTTACTTTAAAAACAAACAAACAAACAAAAACACAGATCTTTGCCCTTCTTTCATTCCCTACCAGAAAGTAGTAGACAGCTGTCTTCCCTTCTCTTCTTCCTCTTTGAATAAACAGTGAATAAACAGTCACTAAGGTAGGTTCCTTACTCCTTCTCTCCTATAACTAGCTCATTTACCCACAGCACTGAACTTTTTTCAAAGTTGAGCTGTTTTCTGTGACTGCTTTATTTCGTGTTCTTATGACCATTCTATTCTTTGATCAATAGGTCGTTTTACCTTTGAGACTACTTTCTCCATCAGTAAAACTAAAAAAAGTTGGGGTAGGCTGTGCATGGTGGCTAATGTCTATAATCCCAGTGCCTTGGGAGGCCAAGGCAGGAGGATCACTTGAGCACAGGAACTTGAGACCAGCCTGGCCAACACAGAGAGACCCCATCTCTACAAGAAAATGAAAAAATTAGCTGGATATGGTGATGCGTGCCTGTAATTCTAGCTACATGGTAGGCTGAGGCAAGAAGATCACTTGAGCCCGGGAGTTCAAGGCTGCAGTGAGCTGTGATTACACCCCTGCACTCCAGCCTGGGTGACAGAGGGACACCCTGTCTCTTAAAAAAATAAAAAGAAGTTGGGGTAAATGATTGTAGGGTTTTGCATTTTTATACAGTAGAAGTAACTAATATTTTTACAGTGCTTTAGACTTTACTGTACTACTTTCTCAAAAACCCAGTATTGCAAATACAAATGAAGACTAAGATTCTGTCTCTTCTGCAGTGGTTTCAAGCACTGAAATCTTCTAGCCTTAACAGTGGAAAGGTAAAATTAGACACAGATAATAAGAACTTAGAATACTAGCATGAGAGTTTGCCCCAATTCAATAGGCAATGAGAAGTCAGGAAGATTTTTAAGCGGAAGAATTATATGCAGTTTTGCTCTCTTTCAAGCACTTTGGTTGTTATCTTCGAACTACCTTACTGTTCTAACCTCTCCTTCATTCTGTGTCTGCCTGTAGCTGCCTTAAAAACTGTTGAAGGTTCTCATGCTTCTAAGATTTATGACTGACTCTCAACTGCTGCATCTTTCCTTCTTCCTCTCACTTGATGTCTGTCATGGGCGTGGGAATTAACTAAGGCCCATATCATTTGTCTTTAAATTGGGATCTACACATTCTTTCCCCTTATTTCATATCTCATTCTTTTACCTTTCTCTCCTGATTCTGTTTCTTTTACCATGCTACACTTCAGCAAGTCATTTAAAATAAACAGATCTCTCCACTAGGGAGATTTGTTTTTTTATTTTTTTGAGATAGTATCTTGCTCTGTTGCCCAGGCTGGAGTGCAGTGTTACGATCACAGCTCACTGCAGCCTCAACCTCCCAGGCTCAAGTTATCCTCCCACCTCAGCCTCCCAACATGCTGGGATTACAGGCATGAGCCACTGCATC